>NC_136057.1:408536393-409813893 GCF_964261635.1 Lissotriton helveticus | reverse complement strand
AGAATGGTAACATTATTAGACACCGAAAGATAGACTGTTTCATTTCCTTAACCCACACCTCTTTGAAGAGAATACACTTTCACCTCAATTGTTTGCCAGATTTGTAGTCCTAAAGACTATTCTGGATTTAACAATACTCAGGGGACACTGCCTGAAAACATATTATGCTACCACTAAAGATAAATAACTAATCATCAGGTCTATGACTCCTCCTTAACTAGTAAAATCATCTAACAATGTTTTCATTGTCTTGTCTTTATAAACTACTGCAGCACCAGAAACACCAGACTGAGGTTAATTATACAAACTACATTAATTAGCAGAAAACAAATGAAGACTCTGAACAAATCTGAGCGCCCTGCCCGACGGCATTGAAGCACGCTCAAAGCACAGCACGGAGATCTTCAACATTGTCAGAAAATTTACCAGCCCCTGAGCCATCGGAAACATCATCACTTTTTCACAGGAACTCACAGCAAGTTCTCTACCATCTACAGAAACTTTGATCCCCAAGACACCAACCTCCTCAGCCAGCTTCATCCCAAGAATGAAGACCACGACCACCTGCTCACCACCTGGGACCAGCTCACCATGCAAGACATCACAGTCTTCATGAACTATATCCACTCAAGAGCACGCATGGACCCGTGCCCCCATGACATCTTCAACAATGGGAGCATGATGACCAGCAGTGAACTTACCTCCATCCTCAACGCATCGATCCCCACGGCCACCTTCCACAAGGAGTGGAACCATGCAGAGGTCAACAAACCATCCGCCAACCCCAACGATCTCAAGAACTACCACCCCATCTCTTTGCTCCCCTTCCTAACCAAAGTAGTCGAGAAGTCCATCGGCCCCTAACTTACAGAATACCTGGAGAACCATGACTTCTGGACTCGTCCCCTAACCTGCCCCAACCTCAGCACCGAAACTGCCCTAATTACAGCCCCAGATGACATGAGATCCATCCTTGGCCATGGTAAAATTGTGGCACTGATCCTCCTCAACCTCTCAGCAGTGTTTAACACAGAATCGTACTGCACCCTGATCAGAAGGCTCTATAAGATCGTAATCCAAGGAAACACCCTCAAATGGATTGCATCGTTCCTCACAGGGAGAATACAGAGAATCCGCCTCCCGTCTGTCATGTCAGAACCTACAAACCACATCTTCATCGTCCCTCAAGGCTCATCCCTCTTCCCGACCCTGTTCAACACCTAAATAACTACCCTGGCCAATGTCATAAGATTGCATGGACTCAACATCATCTCCAATGCCGACGATACACAGCTCATCATCTCCCTATCAAAAGACCCGTCCATAATAATGACAAACTTTTGCAGATGGATGATGAACATCGTAAGTGCTGATCTTTGGAAACGCTTCCCCATGGAATGACACCTGGTGGGCCCTCGAACTAGATCCTGAACCAACACCAACCAACCGTGCCTGCAACCTCGGCATCATTCTGGACAGCAAGCTCACCATGAAAAAACAAATCAATGCTGTATCAGCCGCATGCTTCCTCACCCTTTGCATGCTCTGCAAGATTTTCAGATGGCTTTCCATCAACACCAGACGCACCATCACAAAGGCCCTGGTCACCAGCCGACTGGACTACGGCAACACACTCTATGCAGGAATCACCTTGCATCTCCTCAAGAGACTGCAGACAATTCAGAACGCAGCAGCCAGACTCATCTTAGACCTCCACAAGTGGACCAACATCACCCCCGCCTCAGGAAGCTCCAAAGGCTTCCAATTCAGAAGAGAGGCCAGTTCAAGATGCTGACTCATGCCTTTAAAGGCCTCCTCAACCAAGCACCAGAGTACGTCAATTACTGACTGAACTTTCACCATCCATCCAGACACCCGCGATCTACCTTGCCCACCACCCGCATCCAGCACAGCAACCGTGGCGGACGCTCCGTCTCGTACCTTATGGCAATTTCCTGGAATGCCCTCCCTCTTCACCTATGGACCTCATCCTCTCTAATGAAATTCAGAAAAGGAATCAAGACATGTATGATTGACTGAGCCTAAGCAGCAGTACTCTCAATTTCTCACAAGTAATTACAAATCCAGAATGATGATGACCTGGTCAGAATCGGTCACTCCTCCCGCTCCTTGGTTTGCCCGGAAGCGTCACTGGTGTGCTGCTCTGAACTGTACTTGGTTTGACCGGAAACGTCACTGGTGTTCTTGGTATCGTACCATCCTGGATATTGAATTTATATCTGCCCCCTTAACTGTTGATTAGATTTAATTTGCCCTCTGAACTGTATTTGTGCCAAGTGACCTCCTGATTGTGCCCCGATCCCGTCTGCCTTGTTGTTGTTGTTGCTGCCATTTTGTTGTGCCTCTCAGCCCGTCTGCCGCTGCTCCCCCGCGGCCCCACCCCCGTTCCAGCATCCAGTCCGATACCCTTCCCACTCGCCACCCCGCTCCCGCCTCCCAGCTGCTCCTCCCTCACTCCGCCCCCTTCCACTCTCCACAGAGACACATACGCGCAGCGTCCACGCGCAGCGGACGCGCCCTATGCGCGCTGAAGGCGCGCCAAAGGTAAGCCCGTCTACGCCCATCCGCGCCTGGACCTCGCCCAGCGCCAGACCCCCTGGACCCCACAAAGGCCAACCCTACCGCCTAACATACGACGCCGCAACCCTCATTGCACTCAACACCGACCACCCCCAGGACTGCCACCGAGCCGCCCCAGACGATTCAGAAAAGGGGGTGGTGATGAACAGAGTGTCTGAATTAAGCAGACCACTCTTACCCAGTCCAAAGATCAGGGCTTGATCCATCACCGTTATTTAGCTCACTGCCCCATCCCAGCTCAGAACCTGGCTATATGCAAATTAGTCTGTCCCTGGCCCAGTGCATCATGGGAACAGGGCAGACCAAACTACCAAGCCAATTCTTCACCAGAAAGGAGACAAGCTACCGGGGACCGGTTTCTGGCATTTCAGCCTCGTCAGCCCGGCTTGCTTGAATCCTGATGGAGCAGTGAGCAAGGGACTCATGTCTGAGTATACCCTGCCACACCTATAGTGGCCAAAAACGATTCAGAAAAGGGGGTGGTGATGAACAGAGTGTCTGAATTAAGCAGACCACTCTTACCCAGTCCAAAGATCAGGGCTTGATCCATCACCGTTAGTTAGCTCACTGCCCCATCCCAGCTCAGAAACTGGCTATATGCAAATTAGTCTGTCCCTGGCCCAGTGCATCATGGGAACAGGGCAGACCAAACTACCAAGCCAATTCTTCACCAGAAAGGAGACAAGCCCCAGGACGCACCCACGGTCCTTTCACCTGCCAATCCTGCAAGTTCTGCAGCATTAGGACCTTCACTACATCCGCACAAGCCAAGCCATGCACCAACAACAACCACCTGAAGTGCATCCTGCTCAACACCCGCTCCGTCCACAGACACGCCACTGAACTATGGAACCTACTAGACACCACAACTCCGGACGTCGCCTTTCTCACGGAAACCTGGATGAACGCCTCATCAGCGCCCGACATCGCCATAGCCATCCCGGACGGATACAAGATCATCCGAAAAGACCGCATCAACAAAACAGGAGGAGGCATCGCCATCATTCACAAGAACACCATACGCATCACTACCAGCTCCGACGACACCCTCATAACCACCGAACACCTCCACTTCCAGATACACACCAACCCCAAGACCACACTCAGAGGCACCCTCATTTACAGACCCCCAGGACCCCGCACACAATTCAGCGAAGACATCGCTGACTTTGTCAGCCCACACGCCCTCCCCTCCGATGACTATATCCTCCTAGGGGACCTCAACTTCCACCTAGAGAATAACAACGACAACAACACCACCACCCTGCTGGACAACCTCGCCAATCTCGGACTCAAACAACTGGTGACCACCCCCACCCACTACGCCGGACACACTCTCGACCCAATCTTCTCCTCCAGCAAGCACATCTCCTTCAATCACGCCACAAGACTCCACTGGACAGACCACAGCTGCGTCAACTTCACCTTCAGAAAGACCACGACTCACCACCACCCGCAACAAGTTCCCTGCAGAAGCTGGAACAAAATCACCACCGACCAACTCACCACATCTCTGAACCAAAACACCCCCGCCAGACCAACGGACCCAAATCAAGCAGCCATCAATCTCGCACAATGGATCACCCACTGCGCTGATGAACTAGCACCCCTGAAAAACCCCCCCAAGATGCCAGGAAGCAAAAAAGCCTCTTGGTTCAACGACGACCTCAAGATCTCCAAAAAGAACTGCCGCACCCTCGAGAAAGCCTGGGGAAGAAACCCAACCACATACAACATGACCGCCCTCAAGCACGCCACCCGCAAACACCACCAGCTGATCCGCACCACCAAGAAATCAGCATTCAAGGATCGACTAGACAACAACGCCCATAACAGCAAGGAACTCTTCAACATTGTCAAAGAGCTCACCAATTCCAGCGCCGGCAACAACGACATCACCCCCTCTCAAGACCTTTGCGACTCTCTAGCCTCATTCTTCCACAGCAAGATCGCTGACATACATAACAGCTTCGGAGACCTGTCCGCTCCCCCAACCACAGAACTTAAGCCCCCCACAGCCACCCTTCGCGCCTGGACCCCGATCAACACCGAAGACACCATCCGCATAATGAACTCCATTCACTCCTGATCGCCAACCGACCCATGCCCCCATCACATCTTCAACAAGGCAGACTCCATCATGGCACCTCAACTCCGGGACATCATCAACTGCTCCTTCAACACCGCTACATTCCCGGAAAATTGGAAACATGCCGAACTCAGCGCCCTCCTGAAGAAACCTACAGCAGATCCCACCAAACTTAAGAACTACCGCCCCATCTCGCTCCTCCCATTCCCCGCCAAAGTCATAGAAAAGACCGTCAACAGTCAGCTCGCCGCCTTCCTTGAGTCTAACAATTCCCTCGACCCCTCACAATCTGGTTTCCGAGCCAACCACAGCACCGAGACCGCCCTCATTGCAGCCGCAGACGACATCCGAGCACTGCTCGACAATGGAGAAACAGTGGCTCTCATCCTCCTGGACCTCTCTGCAGCATTCGACACGGTCTGCCACCACACCCTTGTACAACGCCTCAGGAACGCCGGAATAGAACATAAGGCTTTGGATTGGATCATCTCCTTCCTCGCCGGAAGAACGCAGAGAGTCCGCCTCCCCCTTTTAGATCCGAAGCCACCGAAGTCATATGCGGCGTACCACAAGGATCATCGCTCAGCCCCACCCTATTCAACGTCTACATGAGTTCCCTCGCATCCATCGCTCGCCAACACAACCTCAACATCATCTCCTATGCAGATGACACCCAGCTGATCCTCTCCCTCACCAACGACCCAGCCACCGCCAGAACCAACCTACACAAAGGAATGAAAGACGTAGCCGAGTGGATGAAGAACAGCCGTCTAAAACTGAATTCAGACAAAACGGAAGTCCTCATCCTAGGATCATCTCCCTCTGCCTGGGACGACTCATGGTGGCCCCCGGCTCTAGGCAGCGCTCCCAAACCAACGGACCATGCTCGCAACTAAGGATTCATCCTAGACTCCTCCCTCTCGATGACCAGACAAGTCAACGCCGTCTCATCATCATGTTTTAACATCCTACGCATGCTCCGAAAGGAATGTCTGACATAATATCGACAGACAGAATATCGACATACAAAAATATCGACACAAAAATATCGAAATCAAAAATATCGGAGTCATATCTTCATAAAGGTAAGTACAAAAATATCGAAAAATTAATATCGTAGTACAAAAATATCGAAATTAAAAATATCGTTTTTTTAAATGTATAAATAATAATGTAAAAATAATTTTAAAATACATATAATTTTACAAATATTAAATAAAAACATTAAAACATAATTAAAAAATTAAAACTAATACATATACATTTAAAATAAATTAAAAACGTAATAATTTAATGTAATTTTATTTTTTTTAATTTCATTTAATTGATTTAATTTAAATATAAATTTATTTTATTTTTACCCTGTACGCCTGTATCCCAAAAACCCAAAACTGACCCTGAACCCTAAAAATACCCCTTTACCCCAAAACCCAAAACTGACCCTGAACCCTAAAAATACCCTTTTACCCAAAAACCCAAAACTGACCCTGAACCCTAAAAATACCCCTTTACCCAAAAACCCAAAACTGACCCTGAACCCTAAAAATACCCTTTTACCCAAAAACCCAAAACTGACCCTGAACCCTAAAAATACCCCTTTACCCAAAAACCCCAAACTGACCCTGAACCCTAAAAATACCCCTTTACCCAAAAAATGAAAACTGACCCTGAACCCAAAAAATACCCCTTTACCCAAGAACTAAAAACTGACCCTGAACCCAAAAAATACCCCTTTACCCAAAAACTGAAAACTGACCCTGAACCCTAAAAATACCCCTTTACCCAAAAACTGAAAACTGACCCTGAACCCAAAAATACCCCTTTACCAAGAACTGAAAACTGACCCTGAACCCTAAAAATACTCCTTTACCCAAAAACTGAAAACTGACCCTGAACCCAAAAAATACCCCTTTACCCAAAAACTGAAAACTGACCCTGAACCCAAAAAATACCCCTTTACCCAAAAACTGAAAACTGACCCTGAACCCAAAAAATACCCCTTTACCCAAAAACTGAAAACTGACCCTGAACCCAAAAAATACCCCTTTACCCAAGAACTGAAAACTGACCCTGAACCCTAAAAATACTCCTTTACCCAAAAACTGAAAACTGACCCTGAACCCTAAAAATACCCCTTTACCAAAAAAACTGAAAACTGACCCTGAACACTAAAAATACCGTTTTACCCAAAAACTGAAAACGACCCTGAACCCTAAAAATACCCCTTAAAAAAACTAAAACATATAAAATTTTAAATATTATTATATACTTACCTATACTTACGTTGTAATGGTATGCGTTGTAAAGGTACCGGCGTTGTAAAAACATGCGTTGTAAACACATGCGTTGTAATGGTTTTTGCATTGTAAAAATTTCGTAATGGTAGTGCGTTGTAAAAGTTGCGTTGTAAAGGTTGTTTCCCCGGTGGATAGCGTAGGGGTAAAAATTACTATTCACACTCCAGAGGGTGCAACAGTAGGGAAAGCGTTGGATAGCATGGGGGTAAAAATTAATTCCCACACTACTCCCACTTTAACACACAACACACTACACATATAAAAAAGACAATTAATATAAATTTCAATTAATCAATTAATAACAATTAATATTACTAAATTGATGTAATTATAAATGAACTAAATAACACATATTAATTACTAATTAATTAACAAAAAATACCAAAGAAAATTACAATCTCTTTAATTAATTACATTTAATTATATCACACCCTATCCCCCTATAAACACACAACCCACTACACAGAAATAAATCATATCATTTATTCACTTAATAATTATTAATTACCAATTAATTATTATTTAACAATAACAAAAATTAAATATATTAGCACATTAACTCTAAATAATTTAATTACATAATTAATATTATTTAATTACCAATTAATTATTAATTAACAATAACAACACATTAAATATATTAGCACATTAACTCTAAATAATGTAATTACATAATTAATATTATTTAATTATCAATTAATTATTAATTAACAATAACAATAAAGTAAATATATTAGCACATTAGCTGTAAATATTTTAATTTACTAATTAATATTATAGTTTCCCAATTAATTAATTAACAATAACAAAAAATTACATATATAAAAAAATTACTCTAATTAATGTAATTAACTAATTAATATTAATTAATTACCAATTAATTATTAATTAAAAATATGTACAAAGGGGAGGAGCCAAGCTCGCGTCCGAGATGGCCGCGTTTTAGCTCGGCTCCGATCACTCTCCTGTCTGCAACAAATATCCTCTACTTTATCCTGCCCCGGGAAGTATTCCACGATGTGCAGTGGAACGACGATAACTCACAGGCACTTACCGTTTGCTCCGGTGATTCCTGGGTGTCACGGATCCTGAGTTACGCCCCTGTCTGCTTCGGGGCCTCCGGAGCGGCCGGGCCTGGCACTCCTTGGCGGCGCCCGGGCTGGACGAGGCGCGGTGGCCGGCCCTTGGTGGTGGTGTGGAGTCGGTCGGAGGGGCCGATGTGCTAATAGACCGATTGCGGCCTCCCGGGCCTGGTCCGGCGATCCTGCGGCCTGGTGTTGGGGAGCTGACTTCCATGGACGGGGTTAACCGTACATCTGGCTCGTCTCCCCTTTGTTCTCCGGCCCGGCCATTTTGAGTTCCTCCGCCCGGACTCGGAGAACGGTGCCGGCGGCGTGTGGGGTGCCGGCGCATCGCCTTTTTCTGGTGGCTCCCCTTCCTGCCCTGGTGGCACTTCCGCTGGTGGTTGCCGGTGTCCTGTTTTGCCCCGCTGATATCCGGGCGGGGGTCGGTGTTTGCAGCGGCCCCGCCGGGCTTCTAAGATGGCGGCCGGCCCCATGATTCTCGGCCTTGCGGGGACCGGCGATGCGAGTCCGCCGCGCGGCACGTTTGCTGAATACTGTAAAGGTGAGCCTACGCTCCGCGACATCCTCGCCGCCCTGCGCTCCTGGGGGGCACCCATGACCGCACCGACCGCTATCCTGGAGAGGGGTCCCTTTGTTGGGCCTGCCGGGCCCCCCTCGGTTTGTGCGGCTTCATCTCTGTTGTGTGCTGCTGGAACTTTCCTTGGGGTCGTGGACCTGGAGGCTGCTGATGGTGTGGATGTGCGGGGGTCCGCTGCCCTTCTTCGTCCTGTGCCTCCTTCTGCTCCGGAGATTCCCCGGCTGGATCCCGTCTGGACCGACCTCGATGGGTCTCCTTTTCCTCTTTTGCTTTACATGGCCGTACGAAGATCCTGTGACGGTGCCGCTGGACCGGCTTTCTCCGTATTCTCATCGGAACTTTGCCTGCTTTGCCTGAAGTGGTTACTGTACTTTTTGGATCATCCGGGTCACGATCGCTACAACTTGAGTGTATTTTTGATTCGACTCCCTGTTATTCACCTCCTGTTTTATGTGATCTGGTTCCTGGTGCGCTGGACGATTACAGTTTGCGAAAAACGAGGACAGGGTTGAGCTGATCTTGCCTCTGTGGACTGTTATTTTGTGGTATGGTTGGGTGATCCGTTCATAATTGTATGATTATGTTTGATACGTCTTTACGTTCCTGGAGCTTATCCGTGTGTTTATTATCTTCCCGTGGGCTCTGAGTATTTTCGGGCGGGGGGGTGGGAGCTGAAGGGGTTTTGATTATTTGGCTCCTCTCCCGCTGTTTTTTCCCTGTTTCCCCTTCTCCCCCTTTTTAATCTAAGCGATTCTTTCTTTCTTATATTTCTCTATATTTCGGGTTCTAATTAGGGAGACAGGCACGCTGCTGGGGGGTAGGCCATAGCCTTCTGCAGGGGTGCAGGGTGGGCTGTGCGGGGTGGTGGGGGGGGTCTGTTTACTGTATCTTTCCCTGTTCCTCTTTTTGGTTCTATGGCTCTTATGTATCCCCTAATTTCGTGGCGCGGTGTCGGCACGTAGCCCTCCGGGGTGTTTGTGCTGGCATGGCCCTTTTGGTATGTCTGCTGTCACGGTTTACTACGCATTCATTTCTCCTGTTGCCACTAGTTCCATGTGCCGAATTAGTATTGGGTGCTTTGTTAGCCGTGGGGGGTGTGCACTGACGCTGCGCCCTCACTTTCCCCCTCCCCTTTTTTTGATGTCCTCTTCATCCCCTTTTTTCCTTTTCCCCACCCCATTTTTTTTTTCCTCCCTTGGGTTGTTGTAACGGAGGGCTTTTAGTTTTGTAAACGTATTTTTTGCTGTTTTATTATTATGTGCCCTGATAGTGGTGGGTGGGTGCTGAGCAGCGATTGTGATTGTTCTTGATGTGGGACTCACGTTCTGCCTTTGCCAAAATGTATTGTTCTGTTGGTCTTTTCCTGTATTCGAGACTTCGGCTTGCTCACGGCCCACCGCGGCCCTCTGGACTTTACAGATTGACATTATCCTGTGACACCCTTTTTTCTATTATAAAATTAACCTACTTTTATCCTGTCCGTGATGGCGACTCAAAGACTTGTTGCCTTTGCCTTTCATATGAGCTATTTAGAAATCCTGTTGTCTCTCCTGTATTGCCTCGTATGTTCCTTTATTGTGGTGGCCGGCCCGGTGGGTTGTAGGCCCGTATCTGTGCGCGCCTTCTGTACAATAAATGTTTAAAAAAAAAAAAAAATATGTACAAAATTATATCAATTAATTAACTAATTAATATTAATTAATTACCAATTAAGTATTAATAAAAAATATTTACAAACATATCTTAATTAATTAATTATTATTAAATTACTTCACACCCTATTCCCCTATAAACCCACAACCCGCTCTGATACTAAAACGCAAAATGTAAACAAATTTACAAATTTTCAAACATACATTACAAAACATGTTTAACAAACATATAAACAACACATTAAAATACATAACACTAAACAAAATTTCGATATTAGTAAAATTCGATATTAGTAACATACATACCTTAAAAAAACGATATTCTGTCTGTCGATATTTTGGACATCAATATTCTATACTATCGAAATTAAAACATCGATATTATTGTATATCGATATTTTAATTTCGATATTTTGTCTCACTACCCTCCGAAAGATCTTCCGATGGATCCCCACCGAAACAAGGAAGACGGTCACCCAAGCACTTGTCACCAGCCGACTGGACTACGGAAACACCCTCCACGCCGGAACCACAGCCAAATTACAGAAAAGACTTCAACGCATTCAGAACGCCTCCGCTAGACTCATCCTAGACATACCTCGCCACAACCACATATCCGGTCACCTGAGAGACCTGCACTGGCTCCCCGTCAACAAGAGAATCACATTCCGCCTCCTCACCCACGCACACAAAGCCCTCCACGATCTAGGACCCAGATACCTCAACTTTCGCCTGACCTTTTACACCCCCACCCGCCAACTACGATCGTCAAACCAAGCACTCGCCGCGATTCCACGCATCCGGAGAGCCACCATGGGAGGAAGATCCTTCTCCTACTTGGCGGCCAAGACCTGGAACTCCCTCCCCACCCACCTCCGTCTCACACAGAACCACCTCTCCTTCAGAAAGCAACTCAAGACCTGGCTGTTCGATCAGTAGCGAACCCCTCTTCCCTAAGCGCCTTGAGACCCTCTGGGTGAGTAGCGCGCTATACAAATTTCTGACTTGACTTGACTTGATTTGACTTGACGATGAATCGTACACTACAGTATTAGTAGCTCTCAACCTCCCTCGCATTTAATCCTCATTAATTCTTTTGTACCTGTAGACTCACTTCGTCAGTGTCTGGGGAAATCTTCCTTCAATTCTGTTTAATTTTGGATTCTGGTAGCTCACCAATAATCCTGTCATTAGTAGGCCCACCTCACTTCAAATCACTGGATAAATGTAAAATGATGATCCATCCAAATTTGCATCAAATTATGGGATCTTGGACCTCTCCTATAATATATCGGGTCTGTGGGTATTTTTAAAATAATAAATAGGGGGGCGTGGCCAAGATGGCGGCGGAATAGGACGCGCTTTTGTCCCCTCTGGCGCCAGGCCCTACACAGCATTGTTTAGCGGGGGCCCCCGGAGTCCTCTTGAGCTGCGGATTGCTCCGGAGGCCAAGTACAGCGGTGGCCGGCGGGGGTGCGACCCTCGACGGTGCAGGAGCCGCCAGCGTGGTACCAAGACCGGCGAAGGTGCCTGGGGCCGGTGCGGCGCCGAGAGCTGGGGCGCAGGAGAGCGGATCTGTAGTGGAGCTGAAGGCGACGGCCGACGAGTCTGCCTGGCGCTGCAGTGCGGAGCCACCGAGAGCCGTCAGCGACGAGGGGACGCCTGATCGGAGCTGCATTCCCGGATCCCCGGGCGGGGGCGGAGCCTAATGTCCACGGCGCCCGGAGCCAGAGCACAGCGAGCAGCCAACTCGAGGTCGCGGCTTGCGGCCTAGCGCCGGGAGCGGTTGGCGCTGCCCCGAGGATCACATGAATGGGCGGAATCTGGGCCCGTGACTTGAGGTGGGTCTGGGCTCTGGCCCTGGAGGAGTACAGGCGGCGCCGAGGGCCTATGCGGCGTCCCAGCGGGAGCAAGGCGGCAAGAGGGACATTCCTTGGCTGATCCCCTGACTACGTGGAGGCCTGAATCGTGGCGGCCTGACCCCCGGGAGGGAGCGACGTGGCAAGGGAGTGCCGATACGGGCCGCAGGTACGCGCGGCCTTTGCCACAGCTTTTGGGGGGTCGAGGAGTCAGGCGTCAGGACATTTGCTGCGGGGGAACCCATTTGGCGCTATAGCAGAGGCAGGTGCTGTGAGCTGGGTTCCCCTCCCCCCCTCCTACCTCCAACGCTGGATCAGGGCTCTTGCTGGGGCATACAGACAAGGGCAATCGGACTGCCGAATGGTACCGAGAGGGCCTCAGAGGACTGCGATCTGAATTCCTGAGTAGCCTATTTGTGGGGAGGAACGAGAGGGTCGGCTGACCCTCTAGTCTTTGGCCTGCCCGGCGATATTGTGCCTGGCCCACCGCTTCACCCCGGACTGTCAAGGTGGGAACGGAAGCTGCGAAGTCTGCCTCTACTAGACCGGATCTACTCACTCTAACGTGCCGGACTGTGGCTACTTCTGGTGATCTGGGCGAGAGCCAGGGGAGGATAACAGGTGCCTTGTTGGGATTCCCTATAGTGACGGAGGGGCGCTGGTCGTGGTGTCTCCCGGGAAATCAAGGAGGGCCGCAATGGCTACTGTTTTGCGCAAGAAGACCGGTAAGGATAGCCAACCGAAGAATTCCCAGCAACCGCCATCCCCTGGCCCGAGTTCCTCTCCGAGGCGGTCGGATGACGAGGCTCCAGTTACCAAAGCTTTCATGACTGACCTCTTTAAATCTATCAAAGAAGATATGTCGGAACTTCGAGCACAACTGACATCCGATCTTCGAGAGGTGCGGAGGGACGTCGATGCGGTGGGGGAGAGAGTAGCCACGCTAGAGGATCACGATCTTAGCATGGTAAACGATGTCCACCAACTGCAACAGGACGTGCTGAGACTCACTGAACAAAACTTGGACTTGCAGTCCCATGCGGAAGATTTGGAGAACCGCTCTCGAAGAAATAACATTTGCATTCGAGCGGTGCCATGGGATGGTGAGGCGGGTGATCTGCGGGGCTACGTGCAGGACCTCTTCCTTCAGATCCTGGCTGAGGAGGATATTCGGGAAATTCGGATGGATCGGGTCTATAGAGTTGGTCTGCCGCGGAGGGGCGGGGGACCACCCCCTGATATTCTAGTGTGTGTCCATGATTTTCAGCTCAAGGAGCGAATCCTTAGGAAAGCGCGAGACACTCCTACTCTACAGTTCCGTGAACACCGCCCGCAACTATATCAGGACTTGGCGGCGACGACTCTTCAGAAGCGGCGGGAGTTTAGACCAGTGACGGCGTTTTTGCGGAACCATAACATTACTTACTCATGGGGTCATCCATTCCGCATAGTTTTCCGTTGGGAGAATAGGCTGGTGCAGATACGCTCGCTTCAAGTGGCAAAGGACCTCCTGGGCATCGAGGATGAATCTCCAACTTCAAGGGCGGGCAGCCCGTCCCCGAGACGACGACATCGATCCTCCTCCTGGCACAGAGTGGGGTCAGCATCAAGCCGCGGACGGCCCGACCGGGCGGCCAGCTTCCAGGAAAGGGGGGATGCGGTGGCCTCCGTTGCATCGGCGACACTGACGGCGTCACAGCAGAGCTCCGGGGCGGCCTGAATTATGGGCTGCGAGTGAAGGCGCCGGAGGGGGCTCCTGCTCTGAGGTTCCGTGGGTATGCAGGTACTTTGTGAGAAGACACCCCGGACCGAGGCCCTGGGAGTCCCGGAGGGAGTCTCCCATCCCCTTCCCAGTGACTACACGGTGCGCTGCACTGATCTGGGACTACTCGTTGAGACTGCTAAGTATTTCTGTTTGTTTTTGACTTGGGGGTTCGTTGAGGGGGAGGGAATCAAGGGGTGTTGTGTGGGCTTGTGGGGAAGGGGTTGGGAGGGATGGGGAGTGGTGGTGCCTGGTGTGGATGAATGGTGTGCTTTATCTCTCTGAGGTTAGAGTCTCGGGGCTCTTGCTTGTCGGGCCCTCTGGGGAGATTGATGATTGGATGATTAATGTTCCCAGTCTTGAGGTACGGGATTCTAAATGTGATGTGGAGCGATGTGGAGTCTTGGTGGTGAGGGGTCGGTCGGACCCGACAACTTTGATTGCTAAGAAGGGGGGGGGGGCGGGGAGGTACCTGCATTGATTGGCCTGGGGTGGGTGTTGGAGTTCCCTTATGCCGCTTAGTGTTGGGAAATGGACTGTCAAGGGTCTAAACTCCCCGCAGAAGCGTCAAAAAGTGTGGAAATACCTTATTGATCACCATCTGGATATTGTGGGACTCCAGGAGACCCACCTGGCGCGTAAGGACGAACTCCGGCTACGCCATAGGCACTTCCCATTGATTTACAGGGCCTCTGCCTCCACCAAACATAGAGGGGTAGCGCTTCTCTTTCGAGCGTCTCTGCACTTTCAACCCTTGGGGATTAGCGGCGATAAGGAGGGGCGGTGGCTTATGGTCAAGGGGGTACTTGGTGGAGTGTCATGTACGTTTGTAGTGGTGTATGTCCCCAATTCGGGGCAGAATGCTTTTCTACGTGACCTGTTGGACAAGGCGGGGGACTTTGTGGAGGGTCTTGTGGTATTGATGGGTGATTTCAACATGGTTTGGGATGGGGACCTGGACAGCTCACGGGCGCAGAGGGCGGGAGCGGGAGTGTTTTCTGCTGAGACCCAAGGTACGATTGGGGATTTTGGTCTGATTGACAGCTGGAGATTTCTGCACCCCCAGTCGCGCGATTACACATTCTTCTCCCATGTCCACCACTCCTACTCCAGGCTTGATCATATTTTCGTAAACCAGGCGCTCCGAAGGGATATAAGAGATGCTAGCATTTTTCCCCTGGCTGTCTCGGACCACAGCTTACTGGTACTGGGGCTGCGATGGCCATCCGGGGGGGACGGTATGAAAACTTGGTATTTTCCACCAGCGCTCGTCAGGGACGATACCTCTTGCAAGGCCCTACGCAGGGCGATAGGGGAGTTTCGGACTCTCAATCCGGCGTCGGATACCTCCCTCTTTAACACCTGGGATGCGTGCAAGGCTTCAATAAGGGGCACGTGCCTTCACCTCAACGCCAACCTCAATCGGCTGAGGCAGAAGGAACGGGAGGACCTGGAAACGGAGCTGGCTGCCTTGGAGCAGGCCCACAAAGATAACCCATCTAGGCTTACCCTGAGACCTTTGACTGCAGTCAGGGGTAAGTTGAAGGCCCACTATGCTAACCGGGCGGAGTTCACCCTGCTCCGACTTCGGCGCACCTCCTATTCCCAGGGAAACAAGATAGGTAAACATCTGGAACGCCAATTGCGAGATAAACGGGAAAGGGAATATATAGGGGGCATCCTGGACTCTTCAGGAGATGCGGATAAGGCTGGTCTCTTTGGCCGGTTTTATGAGGCACTCTACAGGAGTGACCCCCGAGATTAGGCAACCCAGGATCGTTTTTTAGCTGCTCTCCCCGTCCCACAGGTATCGAAAGAAAGGAACGAGCTACTGGGGGCCCCTATCTCTAGGGAGGAGGTGTTGACTGCTATCAGGGACCTTAAGCTTCACAAAGCTCCCGGCCCGGATGGCTACACGGCCCTATTTTTATAAGTCCTTTGCTACAGAGCTCTGCGAATTTTTGGTGCCCCTCTTTAACGAAATGGCGGACACGGGTTGCACCACGGGCTCCATGGCTGAGGCTAGAATCTCCGTGATTCCTAAACCGGGGAAAGACCCGTCCCACTGCTCCGCCTACCGCCCGATAGCTTTACTTAACATAGATGCCAAGCTCTATTCCGCAATTCTGGCACATAGACTTCGGGATCTGATGCCGGCCATCATCCACCCGGATCAGTCAGGGTTTATCAAGGGACGCCAAACGCATGATAACCTGAGGAGGGTGATTTACCTCATTGAGAAGGCCTCGAAGATGCGCCTCCCGGCGGTGCTGGTGGGGTTGGATGCTGAAAAGGCTTTTGACCGGGTGGACTGGAACTTCATGTTCCGCACCCTGGAGGCATTTGGATTCGCGCCACGATTTCTCACCATGATCCGCGCGAACTATAATACTCCATGCTCCAGGGTGATGGTTAATGGTCATCGCTCCGCCGGATTTGCTCATACCAGGGGCACGAGACAGGGCTGTCCTCTCTCGCCTTTGCTCTTTGCCCTGAGCATTGAACCCCTGGCCATCGCGCTGCGCGAACACGAGCTGATAAAGGGGCTCCCCTTTTCGGGTGAACAACATAAGATCTCCCTTTTTGCGGACGATGTACTCCTCTCGGTGGGGGATCCGGCGCAATCTCTACCACATATACAAAATCTTCTTTCCAGCTTTGAAGATGTGGCCGGGTTCAGGGTTAACTTTGATAAATCTTATATCTTGAACCTGACGCTCCCGCCGACTGAGGTAGAGCGATTGCGGTCGCTTACGCGATTGGCATGGGCGCCGGCCTCCCTGCTCTATTTAGGGGTCCGACTAACACCTTCTGTGGGTTCCCTGTTTGCAGCGAATTTTCCGCCTATGTTATTGGCTATACGGAGGGAATTGGACAGGTGGAAGCCGAAATACATTTCTTGGCTGGGCAGGATCCATGCCATTAAGATGGTCCTCCTTCCAAAGTTCCTGTACCTTTTCCAAGCCCTCTCCATACCGATAGAGAACGATTTCTTCCGGCGGATGAAGACCCTCCTCTTGAAATTCATCTGGCAGGGTGGAGGAGCACGCCTCTCCTATGCGACTCTGAGGCGATCGAAGGAGGGGGGAGGAATGGGCCTCCCGGACCTGCAACTGTACTATAAGGCCGCACAATTGCGAGTGTTAGTGGAGTGGTCGCAGCAAGAATCAGAAAAACACTGGCTGCACATGGATAGGAGTGTGGCTGGGAGGTTGATTTGGGATCTTGCTTGGAAACCTAAGTCAGATAGACCAAGGAATGCTTACATCAGCACCCCCACAGGCACAGTTTTGAAGGTGTGGGACACGGGCTAGGGGACGAGCGCTGGACGTCGTTCCCCTCCCCCTTTACTCCGCTACACTTTAATCCGGCTTTCCCGCCGGCCTTACAGGAGGGACCCTTTCGCCTTTGGAGAAAGGGTGGTTGTAGGGCCCTTACGCATCTCTTCCATGGTGCAGAGCCCCTTACCTTCTCTAATTGCATGCGGGACTACGGCCTCCCACCCACGGAACGATACCGATATGCCCAGCTGATCCATTGGGCAACCTCGCCCGGTCTAAGAGAGGCGGCTGTCAGACCACCCTCACCATTCGAAGCTTTCCTTTTACGAACCGCCACGATGAAGGGAACGATCTCCTTTTTATATAAACTTCTACTAGACACTGTGCTCTCCCCGCGGCCCCGCTATATGGACCATTGGGAAGGTCAGCTGGGTAGGGACATAGCGGAGACTGAATGGAGGAGTCTTTGGCGGGACATTAAGACCCATAATCACTCGGCAGACCTGAGAGATGCCCATCTCAAAACCATGTTTGATTGGTATCTCTACCCCTCCAAACTTCATCGCATCTTTCCGACGTCTTCGGATCGCTGTTGGCGAGGCTGTGGCTTATTGGGTGATTTTCGCCACATCTGGTGGGATTGTCCTGTCATTAGGCCTTTCTGGGCCGAAATTCTATCACATATCAAAGACATGCTGGGATATCCTATTCCGGATTCCCTATCCTTTGTTGTCTTGGGCCTCCGAGACCCGCTACTAGAACACCAAACGAAGGCTGATAAGCAAATTATGTGGCTGTGCTTGGGGGCGGCTAAGCTGACACTGGCTGCGGCGTGGAAAAAACAGACGGCCCCGGCCATGTCTTTATGGCACGCAAAGTTGTGGAAGCTGATGAGCATGGAGAGAATGGCGGACATCTTCCTGGGCAACTTTAAGAACTTTATGTTTCGCTGGGGACCTTTGGTCAGGTTTTTGTCGACTGGTTTACCTTCTGCCGTCTGTCCACCGGCCCTGAGAGAACTTCACCTTTTCCAAGTATAGTTACCCGGCTGATGCGAGTGAGTAGTGATGACTGAGAATGTGTGCCGGCGCCACCACTTTGGGGGCATGGGGGGGGGGACGGGGGGATAGAGGGGGGTTGGAAGGGTGACATAGTTGGGGGGATTTTGTTATTGTTGCGGCACTGCAATTCTGAGGAGAGGCCTTACCCGTGCGGGAATCCTGTGACATTTTATGCAGCTGGCTCTCCTTTCGTCAGGATGGTTCCAGCAGAGTATTTGGGTAGCAACTGACGACTGGAACGATTACCCGATGCTCTCATTACAAACTCCGCTTACTATGACAAGCTAATGCTCGGGCCTAATGATGGCTAGGTGGGATGCTCCAGCGGGGCTTGGGTTATACTGCTGCATTGATGCCGCTTGTTTTTCCTTCTGTTTGTTTTACTTTTGTTCTTTCCTAAAATGCAATAAAAATATATTTTACAAAAAAAAATAATAAATAGACATGTGGGACCACCGTTCCTGAAGGCTCCTCCACATTTCAGATTAATCCCAGACAAGCAGCTTTCAGCGTGCGAAGAAATGTTCCCGGAGTCAAAGTACACACAGCATTCACACAAACAAAGGAAAACAAGAGAATATACAAATTAAACACTGGTATTAAGTTGAGAAAAACTTAAGCAGAGGTCTCTGGTACACTAATTTCCCTTCAGCCTAGAATCTATCAGGCACATATGCCCAACTGTAGATCTTCAGGATGCTTCACTCCTGTCTCACGTCTCACCCTCAACACAACAGTAAAATATATTTTACTGGGTATGGCGCAGTGGATCTGAGTCACTTGAGGGTTTAGTTCAGACAACTTTTATCATTTGTGATAACTACAGAATTTTGTATAAATGACATGTAGATTTTTTAAAGTAAACTTACTTTAACTCCATTTTTCATACCTTCAGTTTGATTCAGTGTTGTGGAGTAATGGAAGCTAATCAGACTGCAGTCTATTTCTACCATTCATGCTTGTAAGCGACCAAGTGGTATGCTTTATGAAGTTATCACCAGCAAAATTCTGATAGAAATAAAATTTAAGACAATACCCTTGCACGCGTGGAGTGCTGAATATATTATGCAAAACAGGAAGCAATTTGAAATAAAATGTAGTAAGTGTTCAAACAGCAGACGAAGCATTAGCACCTGTTGTTTTGAACATATCACTTTATTTGCATTCCTCTTGAAAATTAAATCTAGTGGTAATAATGGACTTTGAACACATTTAGGTGTTGCTCCTAATATAGACTACTTAATTTACCATCCCCATAAAGGTGATGTCAGTAAAGAGCGTTTAACTAACAGGTTCAAGTCATTAACACAATGGGAAGAGGTTTTTGTACACATTTTAAAAGTAAGATTTTGCACCAACAACACATACAGTGGCCTCTGAGATACCCACATTTAAACAGCAAACAGCATCTGAAAGAAGATAAAGGAGGAGGAAAACTAGAGGGAACAAAATTGTAAAATAATAAATATATGTTTGTATCTTGTAAAGTCTGTTGACACTGTCTTTCATTTTGTAACATTGTGAAGACAGGTGCTACCAATGCGGAATGGCAAGCGTGCCAGGAAAACACAGTACGAGTTAAGGAGAGCAATTTCATGCATCTTGAGTGGGCGGAGTCAGTAACATCCTGACATGGTGTGCGTGTGAGTTTCTTTATTCATTTTATATATTTTTTTATTTATTTGTATTTTTCCACCGCAAACTCTGTGCTCTCTTTCCATGACCTATTTAAAAAGCAATCATGCATAAAAAA
Organism: Lissotriton helveticus; assembly: GCF_964261635.1. Classification (NCBI taxonomy): domain Eukaryota; kingdom Metazoa; phylum Chordata; class Amphibia; order Caudata; family Salamandridae; genus Lissotriton; species Lissotriton helveticus. The sequence continues at coordinate 409,793,876 of NC_136057.1, read as the reverse complement.
ATAACAGAGTACGGGCCATATGTATCAACACATTTCCCCATTGACACAGAATGGGCAAAATCCTTTGATACATCTGGCCCTAAAATGCTTTCCAGAAGTTCAGTGGTGTGGGTTCTGCATCCAGGGACCAAAGCTTGAGTGTTCTTCATGTTTGCATTCGGTACCAGTTGAAGCGATAGAATAAGAGAAAAACATGTTCTAGCTTATGTTTTGATAGCGATCTGCAATTGATCAGAAACATTATACAGTTAGTTTGCGTGTCAGTGAGTGGCTTGGGGTCAATAGTCTTGGAGAGGTTAAACAGACAATGTTTACACATGGTTTCTCGTTTGGGTATGCAGATGGAATGGGAACAGGTTTCATTGAGAGACCCTCATAGCACTAAAAGTTGTGCAGAGGAGTACTTGGGCTTACTTACTTAGTGCTTTAGAAACATTATTGGTGTGATTGGCTGTACTACTAAATATCGACCCCCAGAATTTCATATCATAAGAATATTGAGGACAGAATAACAGAATATCGAAGGATAACGACATATAGGGAAGTATAGTGTTAGACCAGTCAACCTTAAGGTGTTCTTCCCCCAACCTTTTTGTTTTCCTCCTTCATTTTTTCTGGTCTCATTTTTGCTGGCCTTAGGACTCTGTACACTTTACCAATATTGACCAGTCCTAAAGTGCATGTGCTCCCTCCTTAAATAATGGTTACATTGGCTTATCCCGGTTTGGCATAATTAATTTTCTTATAAAACCCTAGTAAATGGTGCTACATGTACCCAGGGCTCGTTCATTAAGTGCTACTAGCAGGACTAGCGCACATAATGTGCCACCAACTGAAGTAGTCCTGTGAACATGTCTCAGGCCTGCCACTGCAGCCTGTGTGTGCTGCTTTAAACTGCCATTTCAACCTGTTAAAATAGATCTTTATCATGCCCAAACATTCCTTTTGAATACATATGTCACCCCTAGGGCAGGCACTAGACAGCCCAGAGGGAAAGGTGCAGTGTATTTAAAAAAGTGGACATGTACTTTTAACTTTTACATTCCCTGTTGATGAAAAACTTCTAAAGTTGTTTATTACTACTGCAAGGCTAACCTTTTTTTATAGGAGGACATTGGAGTTACCTTATTACATTTAATAACATGAAATTTCCTAATGGGAATAGGAAATTAGTTCATGTTTGATGTCTTTGAATTGTAATGAAAAATCCTCTTTGAGGTAAAGTCGGATTTTAATTTATAATTTTGAAAATTCCACTTTTAGAAAGTTGGCAAATTTCTTGCATTAGCCATTTAGCGCCTGTAGCCTGCCTCTGGGTCACATGACTGGGTGTAGCTGACAGTTTGGCTTTCTGTATTCCTCCTAGACAGCCACACACAATAGAGAGCTTAGGTATGCCTAAATGGGCTATCACTGGCAGGATGGGAGGGCAGAGCTGGGTACAGCCCCATGTACACTTGAATTGGCTGTGCCCTGACTTCAAACAAAGAGCTACTTACTTTCTGTAGTTAGTCTGGAGCAACAACAGTGTAGGTAGGATGCATTGGGACATAAAAAGGAAACCTCTAGAAACTTCTCCCACGTCAAAGGCAGAATTGTGTATAAATATTGGATCTCAGACACCAACTCTTCAGTACACTTCTGGACTTGTGGATGCTCTGCCAGGAAAAAGGACTATTGTGCTGCAGAAAGGATGGCACTCTGCTGGACTGTCGCTCTACAGGGCTGCCTCCCTGCTGTACTGGCCTGATGCCTGCTGCCTACTGCCCTCTTGCCTGGGGGAGAAGGACTCGAACTGCATCTGTTGAACCCAGGACCCCAATGTGGCTTTTAGGCTAGTTTGCTGGCCTCCTGACTAGAGACACAGGGATAGAAGGATCCAACCTTGAACTTAGCACATGGATTGTCCCCTCTGTGATACCTACCCTGCTGCCACCCCAGTCCTGGACCCTTGGAAGTGGGCCTAAAGGTGCTTTTTTAGCCATTCTGTGGCTCCAACAGAACCAACTGCTGAGAGAGTTCTCCCAGCATGAGGACTCTGCGTCAACCTCGCAGCCCACATCGGAACTGCTACGGGAAGGTTCTACGATGCATCGCAAATCTATCATTGACAGCACCCTCGACGACAACGCAGGTTCTCGCTGCAGCCTCTTAGCTCATCATAACAGATGCATCACCTTAACCGTGTGACACATCCTCAATGCCAGACTTGGCATCGCAAACCCTGGTTTCGCATCCCAGCTCCACGTGTTGCACAAATACTTTACACATTGCCTCTGAGTACAGGCTGGCTGAGCTGTGCGAATCTACCAGAAGGATGAGCACAGGTTAATATAGGGTTTTCTTGTAACTTCACCCTGACAAGGATTGTGGTTCCCGCTTGAGTAGGGTTTCATCCCCGCAGCCAGTATCTCAATTTTCTGACATTTTATATTCCTAACTCCACGTCTACGTACCTTTAAGATATATGTATTGTGTGGGTAAGTATACATGGAGTGAGGTACAGAAACACTATACTTACTTATCTGTCGATATTTTGGATTCAATATTCTGGTCTCAATATTCTGTGCCACAGATGTTCAGGACATAAGCCATGTGATTTTATGTGAAGGAATTTGTGGATTTTGTTAAGGCACATATTAAAGCACACTCAATCAACTTTCCACAATCCGACTTTATATTCTGTCAATTCAATGTGATTTCAAGTTGAATGGTATGAATTTGCAAAGTCAGCTGACTATCAAATCTGTGTATTTTCTAAACTGTTTTTACTTTTTTGAAATGCGAGGAGCACCCCCTCCCACACCTCTAACCTGAGGTGGTGGATGTTCAGCCTTCACACACAACATTGTTTTGCTGGAGGATGGCCTACCTGGGTTATTCTGCATCAGGAATCATCACACCTGAAAGACAAAATCTTACCTCAAGTAAAGTTAGGAAATGTATTCTGTTTCGTGAAGTATGGAGCTTTCTAATTCTGCCCAACTTCCTAAGTGAAGTTGATTCTAACTTGCCACTAATTCAAAATAACTTTGAAGAGAGCTTGGAGCATATACATAAAGAACATTTTGGGATATCTGTTGTGTTTTCAACATTTTAGGGCTGCAACAGTGGTACACATTTAAATGATGTTTTACAGTGGAACTTGGGAAGGTCCCACAAGGAATTTCACAATAAGGTTGTGACAGAATATGGATAATTAAATTATATTTGATCAAAAATACCAGTCAAAACTTGAACATGGACTTGAAGTAGGCTTGCAGGCTTCAACATTGGCATACATCCCTTATAGGGGATTGACCAGCAAAAGAGGTAGGCATGGTAGACGACAGGTGATTGTGTGAGCCTTGGGTGGGTTCATTTGAGGTCTGTGGCCTGGCTAAGGATCCTGGTTACATCTCCAGTTAGAGGAGCATCAGATTGGCAGGCAGCAGCACTGCTTCTAAGACTTTGAGTAGCGGTTTCACAGTTAGCATCTAGGATCCTGCTCTGTGATAACCTCCATATCCAGAATTAAGGAAATGATCCTCTCCTTCACTTGCCGTAGACTTCTTACATAGAATCCTCAGAGAGACACTCTCTATGTACCTAAGATTTCCTGAAAGAGCATGCGCTTTTCGGAGGGGCAAATGTTGAAAGCGTGGAAACATGCCATGTGTAGTAGAAATGGAATAGATTTACTTGCAGAGGGATTGTTGGGCATTACTACAGGTGCAGACAGAAGTCAAGAGAGTGACATATTTAAATGTACACTAGAAAGCAAAACTGCTGCCATAGTAGACCTCGGACTTGTATTAAGCTGGAAGGCAACACTACTTCTCACCAAAAGCATTTGGTAACAAATAACAAGGAGATGCCATTGTTAGGCAGTCTGTAAAAATCTATGTGGATCAAGTAACAACGGTTAGACCTTAATAGGACTTCAATGGCCACTCACTCTGCAAGATGATTATTGGATCATAAACTAAGATTCCGTTTAGGAAATAAGGCAAAATAGTGCACTGAAATCAGATTCAGACAGCTGTATTGGCAAAAACATGATAAGATATAAATTCCACTAAAAATCTCCAATCATCTTTTCTCCACATGTATATGGCTCTCATATTGCTTAAGGCTCTATTTCACTTTCTCTCTTCTCTCCTCATCTCCTAATCCCTGCCACACTGACTCGCTCACCATTTTCTCCACTACACCTTCTCTGTCTAACTTTCCCTTCCTGCCTCACCTGATCTCTTTTCTAACTCTCCTCTCTTTCTGTCCTTCTTGTCTCCTTTCTAGAACCTCTTCCATCTTCTCTCTATTTCACAATTTTTTTAATTCCATCCCTAGCCCTTCATAGACCATGTACAGCCACTGAAACTTTCTCTAGGATTCGCTTGCCTAGGAGCAGCAGCTGCCACCTTTCTTTAGCCACTGTGGTTTTCGCTGCTCTCCTCTCCTAGAAGTATGCCATCCTGGGTGCCTTCAGGAACTCGAGAAGCACCCAACGGCCATAAAAAAAGAAGTTAGTGCAATGTGGCCATCATATTCCCAAAAGTCTGTTGAACGTTCTTATCGGCTAGGACATCAGCAGCATTGATTTGATGAGTTTTAACTCCTTTGGCCAGAAGACAACCTATTGACATCCATGCACTACCTTCACAGAGCAGTGAGCTTCAACAGGTCATCCACTGTACTGAAAACAAAAATGTTTCTGGTAAAAACCCAAGAAACATTTTCTTTTCCAAAACAAAGTCAACATTTGAGGGAAACTGTTCCCTCAAATCAGATTGTTATTTTTGCTGTATTACATACCACACTGTTATGCATTTAGTAAATTAATAACATAGGACCTCATAACCAGGATTGACACCACCGTTCACATCAGCTCTTCAGACACAACACTGTGGCGTTCCCCCACAAAATGCTCTCCAATTAATGGGATTGAATGACAGATTAGAATGCTTTCATTTATAGTGCAGGTATAATAGTTATGTTTATTCACCGTTTATTGTATTTGTTGCAGTCTATTAATTAGTTGGGTTCCCTGCACAATTTGTTTGACTATCAACTTATTTAACAATGGTGTCTTTCGTAGCAACATATGCATGCAAGGATTCAAATAGTATCCTCTTTCTTATGCTATGACTTTTCATAAGGCTTTTGTCTTCTGTTAACACTATTTGTAATCTGCAATTTTATTTTTGCTGGTGATGTGCTTTTTCATAAGGTTTTCTTATTCATTGTTTAATGTTTCATTGTCCTGTAATGCAATGGGGTCAGTGACAGGAGTTATTGATATGCGTGTACCGTGAACATTTGTTTGGAAATGATTTATATGTTGCATAGAATAAATTAAGATTTGAAACATTGAAGTCATGAAACTTTTTTGCACACTATTGAGCTGAAGCATGTCTCTCAAAACGATTCTGGAGTTTAAAATGAAAAAAAAAATAAAAGAAATCACTCTGTAAATATTGTGCTAACTCTTTCAAATTTATCAGTGCCTGGGGAGAGGAGATGGCCTAATGGCTACGGCGGTAGACTTCGAATCTGGCGAACCGGGTTCGAGTCTCGGCAATGACGCTGAACATCCTGTGTTGGTGGGCAATTCACTTCATCTCCCCGTGCCTAACAACAATTCATGTGTCCTCTTGTAACACAACTGGTGCTATGTAAAGCACTCTGATACCCGATACCTTCGGGTCAAGTTCGCAATATATAAAACTCCGTAAAAAAAAAAATAGGTGACCAAATGAAGGCTTGCGCACATGGGACTATTCCCATAATTGAGAATAGTTGTGTTTAAAAATGTTCTTTGCGTATTTGGCTGGAGTACAACCATGGATTGCATGCCAAAAAACTGATTAATTACCAGTTCATTTTCCACATAATAGGACTGCAGAAAGAGAGGAGTACATATTTGGTTCCTTAGGAGACAATCATATCCCCTCTATTGTTCAACATCTACCTAAACCCCTTCACAAATCTATTAAAGCATTCAATCTCACCTCTTACAACCATGCAGGAAACACCCAAATCATTTTAAAAAAGTATGACATGGAATACCTCTATAATTTGAAACTTGATGACTGCCTTCGTGCCATAAACAAATGGATGATGAATAACCATCTGAAGATCAGACCACAAAGAGAGAGATTATGAACTGCGAACAGTGGTAAAAATACCAGTATGCTGCCATGTGCCCTAAGAAACATAGGTCCTTCTAACAATATCAAGAGAAGTCAGAAACTTAGGAGCAACAGGATTCAGACCTATACTTGATACCACATCTTAACAACATCACACAGAGTGCTTCCTACACAATGAAAATACGATGTTGCCTCTTCCCATACCCTGGATACAAACAGAAACCCAAAGCCATCCTCACACTCATAATCTCCAAGCTTGACTATGTCAACAACCTATACGCAGGACCAATGGGATTCTGTGATAGTGTGGCTGCGGTGTTTTTAGCAAAGGTATGGATGTGCCACATATGCCACATAATCCATAATCTTCTCCATATCATCATGTCATGTTACCATTCAAAATTCACAGAGGGTCGGCTTTATCAGTTCAAGCCACCAAGCTCTGGAACTCACTACCAGCTAGCATTTGAAACATCCAGCATATACTCAGTGTTGTAACATTAGCCCAGTCATGCCCCTGGGGTGCAGGGGGAGCCCTAGTTCCCTGGAACACCCTCAACACAGTGCCCTGAGTCTGGGACTAAAGTGGCAGATGTTGCGCCTGGGAAGGGCCCTGTGTACTTTGCAGGGGGGCCCCCTAAAGTTTTGCCACACCACTGCACATATGATTCATAAGTCAATTGAAAACATGGTTATTTCCGAGACAACTACACCACTCCACATCCCAACAACAGAACCCCGAAAGAAAGCCATACCTTCAGCTAACAATCCACAAATTGGAAACAACTTGACGGGTAAATACATTTGATAGGCAGGTAAGTTAAGGATGCCTGACCTATGGTTCACTGGGGTAATATATAGTTATGCAATTTCATATATAACATTTCTGGCTCACAACAGTCATGGAATAACTGAAGCAATCTGTCACACACTGCTAGTCAATTAGAGGGCTTTAATATTGTACAAAACTGCAGTTCGCACATATTTATACACTACCACCACTTCTTTACATCTTACAATGGCAGTAGCAATGCTCATTCCAGCAGGTGTCTCTACTTCTCTCTCCCTTCTCAAGCTCAACTATACACAAAATTTCTGATTGGACAACCTGTGCAGTAACCAGCTAGACAGACTAGAGTCATAAGAAACACCATGAAGGGACCTACAGAGCTTTTCGAAGCTGCCAGTGAACTGAAAAACAGAATACTATGCATCTGTATCCCTTACATCTCATCATTCTTCAGACTGTTACGCGCTGCATCAAATAGCATGTTAACTTTATCTTGGTGGTCATCACTCATGACATGGAAATAATTCCAACAAAGGAATGCAAAAAAAAAAACAACACCCTTCCAACCACACCCTTTATGGTGTGGCTTGTCGCCCATATAGGTAAGATCTTCAGTGCCCCAGATAGGGATAGTAAGAGCTACCATACAATACAATACAATGCACTACAATACATTATGCATCACCAACATTTGTTTTGATGCTATAAAAATATGTTTCCATCACACATCAGAATTACAAAACTGTGGGCCCGATCCACAGAACTAACTTAGGACAAAATCCTAAACTTACTACCATTTTGATATTCACAGAATGCACTTACTCATTTTGGTATTCACAGAAGACACTTACTCATTTCGGTATTCACAGAAGTTAGGAGTCCTAACTTTAGGACTCCTAAATGCCTTCTGTGAATACCGAAAGTGTTAAAGTTAGGATTTTTCTCAGTTTAGGAGTAGTAAAGTTAGGACTCCTAACTTTAGGACTACTAAATGCCTTCTGTGAATACCGAAAGTCTTAAAGTGAGGATTTTTCTCAGTTTACGAGTCCTAAAGTTAGGACTCCTAACTTTACTACTCCTAAACTGAGAAAAATCCAATTTGTAAGACTTTTGGTATTCACAGAAGGCATTTAGGAGTCCTAAAGTTAGGAGTCCTAACTTCTGTGAATACCAAAATGAGTAAGTGTCTTCTGTGAATACCAAAATAAGTAAGTGAATACCAAAATGGTAGTAAGTTTAGGATTTTGTCTTAAGTTAGTTCTGTGAATCGGGCCCAAAATGTGCTTTATTTGTAGTTTCGTAATTGCTGATATATTTTGACATATTTGTACGATTCATATGCATGTATTCACATTTTGTTGTATATTAGAAAAAAAATCTTACCCTAGATAGAGTGTTAGTTAGTTCACTTTACAAAATTATCTCGGTTTGCAGTCAGAGAGAAGAAAGTAAGCAACATTTCCATGTTAACAGAATAAGCAGCAATATGGCAGAAGGCATAGTTTGTGACATTTGACCTGTCTTTGAATGCACCGCAAATTTGATCAAATAAAAACTAAGTTTAATGACATTTTTATTATTCATTGACCTTCTGAACTCCGGCATGATGATTTTGGGGGTGCTACTGCACCCTCAGCCACACACCTCTATTTCAGACACTTTATTCCAATTAGATTGTATACACTCAAATGTAAATGCAGTTTGTTTAGATAAACCAATTTTTCGATAAATGCTGCGCCAGCTGCTTGGGTCGTCCTGGGGATAGATTAATATGGGCGACCCCTGACTTCAAATGCCCATTGTGGCTACGGCCATGACCCTGTGTTTTGAGGTTTATTGTCTGTAAACTGAGGTTTTAAAGATGTTTTGTGCTATGTGACAGTTGAGAAGGATCTTGTGATGATGGGAAGATATTCTGTGGTGCATGAGTTGAGAGCTATATTGGGGTTCGATATCTCCATTCAATGACTGAATGTTCTGCAGTGGTGTTGAAGACATACTGCTCTTGTGAAAATGTATTCCCTTTTGCTTTGGGAATGTGGACTTTGGTGGCATGTGTACATGCTGTAGGTATGCTGTACCCATGAACTTGATGTGCTGTATGCACTGATGGTGCAGCGCCAATGGCCGAGTGCTCATTTCCCCTTCCCGAACCCCCACACCAATACAGGCCACTCTGATGCAGCTGGTGGAGGTGATAATAATGGAGCCACTACACGTCTTGAGGAGATCTTTGAGGTTTGATGTAGGGGAGACAGGGGGTATCCAGGGAGCTTTAAAAGTGGTTTTCCTCTACCTGTGACTGCCTCAATTTCACTTGTTTGTTTGTGAGCTTTGTAGCCTAAAACTGCTATTTTTACCTGGCCGTGACTGCCTCAATTTACCTGGTGGATTGTGGGCTTAGTTAATTAAAATCTGCTGTTTTTACCTGCCAGTGACTGCCTCAATTTATTTGGTGGACTGTGGGCTTTGGAGTTTAAAAGAAGCTGTTTTTACCTGCCCATGACTGCCTCACTTTCACTTCATTGATTCTGGGCATTGTAGCTTTAAATTTGCTGTTTTTACCGGCTGTGACAGCTTAGATTTTACTCCTAATTTCTGCCCTAATCTGTGCTCAGACCTGTGTGTAAGCAATCCACCCCCAGCTACCTTTTTTCTTAGTAGGTGGGCTAAAAAAACAATTTAAAAGAGAAAAAACAGGCACATCACACCTCAGAGGCAAACCAGTATTGTCTGTGGCCTACTTTAGGCCCTTACCTGCAGAACTCCATAGTGAGGATTTAGCCTGTTTGTCTCAAAGGAGATTATGGATTGAGGAGCAGCTCCCAGCCCCTGCCCAGCAGCTTGAGCCAACTGATTGGCTCTCTGGCTCCCAGGCAACCGTGAGCCTATTGTGTTTTTATCTAGGAACCTAAATCGATATTTCTATTTGTAGTAATCAGGGATAAGACCAGTTGATGTCGTTGATGTATCTTTATTGAAGTAAAGATAATACAAGTAGATAGGTATCTATAAGTCCCAATGATAGTCCTACCGGGAGTAGCCTGCTGGCTGCTCAGCCCCTTTCATTCAACTGTCACTTTCCTCAGTCACTCAAGCCTTGCATACCTAGAATACACACCAAACATTCCAATTAGAATACTTACATAGGCTGAGCAGCTAGAGAGAAGAATAACATGAGATATTTAGTAAGAGGAGAATACTACATACCTCTTTCCTTATAAATGAAAGACAATGTTAAATATCATGAAACTATATGCTTAAGGAATTAAGATAAGGTAATATAAAATACTTTAACATCATAAAACTGTAAACATATATTATATAAGAAAAGTTGTTTCGTTAAAAGATAGGCAACATAGTCGATAACCCTGGGATGATATAATTATAATAACACCACTAGAGGGAAAGAAACTACGCTATAAAAAGAGAAGGGAAAACGGTAAATTTTATATGAAATACTAAATACTCATTTCCCTTCTTTAATATTAGTAAACAAAATTGAATAGAACGTGTAGATAATCCCATGTAGGGAAACTCTTTATAAATATGTGGAAAGAAGGACTGTCTACCTAATTTCCTGTTCCCAGCTTAAACAGGGAACAACTAATATGTATGTAAAATGTGGACAAAAGGAGACTATTATCCAGTGTCCTGTCTCCCATTCTTAACGGGGACAACTAAATGTGGTGTCCATGTAGAGACATATGTAGCCTCGATGCAGAGACAATTCACTCAAAAAAAACTAAGGGACAAAAAAATCCCGTGTCATGTCCTAAACCAAGTTAAAAGACATAAAAGCTAAGTCCTGTGTATTGGACAACAAAAGTGTAGATGTGGACAATAAGGACTTGTACCAAATGTCCTGCCCCCTTTTTCGTCAACCAAAAGGGACAACCTAAATTAAATATAATGAGAACATAAGGGATTTACACCTTATGTCTTGCTCCACTAGGAACAACTTGTGATTCCACTCCAATTATATGGAGACAAACTATGTGTAAAGGTTTTAAATCGTGCGGCGCAAGGCGTCTTAGGCACGCAGGGTTTCACCCCTGCAACAATTCAAATGTCCACCCTCACGTAAGGTACACTAGAGTTACTAAGTAAAATTGCCTGCTCTGTATTATGCTGCCATCTCCTGTTTATTTCACGCAAAGATATGTAGTATTTTAAGTTATTAAAACGAGCGGAAAGCTTTATAAAAAGCATTTTGTGCATTTAAGGTAAAGTCGTGGGTAGTTAGAGTCAAAGTACCTTCAAACTAACTGAATTGAAATTTTTACTACACAAAGTGTTGTCGATGATCGTAGAGGTCCTCCTGTGAACACTAGACACTGCCCAAACTGCAGAGCGTCTGTATATTATCATCGTCGAGTGTAGCTAAATCAATAAAGAACATTGAATTAAAAAAAACGTGGTTGGTAATAGATAGGTTGGGAGTCAGGGTGAAACAGCATAAACAGAAACGTTATTAATTTCAAGATGGTGCCACGTTGTCTGACGTCGTGTCGGAAGGCTCAAGGCAAATATGTAGTATTTTAAGTTAATAAAACGAGCGGAAAGCTTTATAAAAAGCATTTTGTGCATTTAAGGTAAAGTCGTGGGTAGTTAGAGTCAAAGTACCTTCAAACTAACTGAATTGAAATTTTTACTACACAAAGTGTTGTCGATGATCGTAGAGGTCCTCCTGTGAACACTAGACACTGACCAAACTGCAGAGCGTCTGTATATTATCATCGTCGAGTGTAGCTAAATCAATAAAGAACATTGAATAAAAAAAAACGTGGTTGGTAATAGATAGGTTGGGAGTCAGGGTGAAACAGCATAAACAGAAACGTTATTAATTTCAAGATGGTGCCACGTTGTCTGACGTCGTGTCGGAAGGCTCAAGGCAAATCTTTGCGTGAAATAAACAGAGTAGCAGCGCTTCACTAGATGCGTCACAGAGGCTGCACGGGACGGCATTAAAGATGAGGTGAGCGCGAGAGCAGAGTTGTTTTAAAATTTTGAAAATGTAGTCGTTTTGTACATACCAAGCACTGGCAAGTGAAAAGATGAAAACAAACATCTTGGCCTGAGTTAATAAACTGTACCTTCAGGATACCATCTTCTCCTGATTGAGAGGCCATGAGGAGAAATTGTCTTTGCTCCTTTATTGTTTAGTCGAGTTGTATGGCACATGGAAGAGACTGCGCCATAACGGAAACATGACTTAACCTTCATGTCTCACTTGTCTTCAATTTATTGACTTGTCAACGTTGTCATCACAAGGCAAAGTTGAAACATAGTTCATGTTACAGATGACTTAAAGAGTAGACATGTTGTAATACACTCCGCTTGAAACAGAGATTTCTTCACACAGCAAACTTCTTTTCTTTTGATGTAAAAATGTTTGAGCTGATCATAACTGATAGACATTGATTGCAGTTTTCTCCAATGTCCCAAAGCTGTCACAATCATGTATACAATCTTTGTAGTAACCATGTAAGAAAAATAAAGTCTTACTGTACATTGAAGATCAGTTTGCGCAGTATCTTTGAAGTAGGCTGTAGAAGTGACCTGTTTAGATGATGTACAGCACGTTTGTTTGGGGGCTGTCCGGTGTGAAGGACACCGGTAGGACTGTACTTTGCGCTGTTTTTGAGTATGTATTATATGTTTCATTATTAGCTTAAAGTCTTTAAAGAAAGATACCTGTGAGGCCTTGTGGATGTCTTCCATGTTGTTTCTTCTTCTTTTTCCTTTGTTTATTCGTCCAATGCTTGTAATATCTTCACAACAGCGTTTAGTAGATGACAAGTTGAGGTTTCTGTATTTACTTGTACCTCCTTTTAAGCGTAGATACGTCTCCAAGTCGTCGCCATAAATTTTATGTAGTAATCAGGGATAAGACCAGTTGATGTAGTTGATGTATCTTTATTGAAGTAAAGATAATACAAGTAGATAGGTATCTATAAGTCCCAATGATAGTCCTACCGGGAGTAGCCTGCTGGCTGCTCAGCCCCTTTCATTCAACTGTCACTTTCCTCAGTCACTCAAGCCTTGCATACCTAGAATACACACCAAACATTCCAATTAGAATACTTACATAGGCTGAGCAGCTAGAGAGAAGAATAACATGAGATATTTAGTAAGAGGAGAATACTACACTATTTTATGCCTTTGTACGGTTATAATAAATAATATCCCTACACAGGCATAGGAATCATATCCATATTTAGTCGTAGCCCATGCAGTCACATTAAGCAAGGCTACTTCCCCGGACCCCTAGAAAGCACAACGAGTTCTCTAAACAAAACAAACCTCCAGCAACCTGGGAAATCCCCATTGCTTTTGTATTGATTTCGTCCTAGAACTCCTGTGAAGCCCTGTAAGAACGGCCAGTTCTTAGTGACATCTTTACTGACGTCTCATGTCCAACCTTACGTCAAACCCGGCACCTTTCAGGTATAAATATACCAATGTTGCCCTAAGCAAACACACGGTGGTGGTTTTGGAGCAGAGCAGCTATCTACTTGCCCGAGAGCCCAGCTGATGCGAGAGCCCACGAACGCTGCCCCTCCTCTTTGACGCACTGAGAGAGACGCTGTCTTTTCTCCTGCCGAGAAATCCAGCTCCGGTGTTTCCAGATACCTTCGCGGGTTACTGGGATATTGAGTCCTGAGAGAGAGAGATACAAGACCTCCTGCTTTCTAATACCCAGGTACGGAGCTGACTAAACCCTTTGAGAAAATTCTTGAGTCCGATTCTTGGCAAAACCAACTTAACTTAAACTGCTACTTACTTACTCCTTCCCACGTATTAGGCTTAGGTCAGGTACACCGGGGTAGGTGTATTTAGAAGCACCAGTTGAGTACGTTAGTCAATGTATATAAGTATGTATATATTTTATCTATTTTAAAGTATCCTATGGCTAAGAAACCATATCAATGCTTTTACAGTATTATTTCTTAATCCTCCTTTAACTGTACGCACTTTACTTTACTCTAAGTATTGCAATTGTGGCAATTCATTTCTCTTGTATGAGAAAGAAGACTGCTCAATAAATAACAACCTTTTATTGAAAACGCCCGTCTCTCTTTTCTCTGCACTCTGGTGAAACTAAGTATGCACACTTGACTGAGTGAAATAGCTGTCTATTGTTTTCACACGACTCTAGAGATACACTCTTATTCTGAGGGAGCAAAGTTGTCATGTTATATGGTTGTCAGAAGCTAATCCCTTCTTGTCTATCCAGGGAGGTTAAACTCCTCCTCGTTTATTCGAGAAAGTTTCTAGTGACCTCTGAGCTAGCTGGCAAAAACTTAAGTCTAATATAGTCAGTAGAGACCTAGTCGACCTCAGTCCTACGTCTACACTGCTGAATATATTATTCCAATGCGCAGAGCCTATTGGGAATATAGGAAATACACTACATGGCGCCCAATGTTTGGTAAGGCGATAAATCTAACGCAAGACGTTAGAGTAACTCAGTCGTGCTTTTTCACACAGAACCCTTTTCCTGTAAATACTCCAAAAGACGTCTGGAGTGGGTAAAAGGTTCAAATCCGCCGGAACTTAGTAGGAAGAGATTCCTATGTATAGTTTTTGGTTTAGTCAACGTTGAAGGATACAGTGTTCCAAAATATTGTGCACCTAATCTTTGTTTCCTTGAAACTTGATCTGCAACGAAAACCTTTCTGTCAGTAAAAATGTCAGAAAGTGAAGACGAAAGGGAGGCAGCTAGAATAGCAGCTCAACTCCTAGCGGATGACACAAGTCTCCGAGACAATGACCCGAATGTTATACTCATTCGGTCAACATAAGGAAAACTATAACTCTTAAACTTATAGAAAACGGACGGACATCACGAGGTGGTATAGTCATATTCGTGATAGAGGCCCATGAATATCGGCAGACATAGGTATTCTATTCATGGATAAACTTTCCAGCAGCAAACGCTGTCACACACGAGTTCCACTATTACAAAATAGAGGAACCTCCGGAAGAGTACACCCCTTTCGAGGAGGTGGAAATCCCACTAAATTACCAAGAGCACCTGCTCTGGTTTAATGGCGCCCTAAAACATAACAATCACATCACCAGGCTCGGTCCACTAGGTAGACCAGGAGCAACGTGGCCGGTTCTAGCCAGCTACACACCACATCCAGACATCGAAAAAATGTCAATACCAGAACTTTTAGCCCAGCTAAAACAACTGATTAAAATACATAGACAATTAGTCCAATATGTAATGCGGACTACAACAGTCCAACCAGCAATTAACATTCCACAGCTGACCCCTCATCAGGGGAACACACACAAAATAACACCACAGAACATACAATCCTGTCTTGGTAAAACACCCGCAAAACGGGAACAAATTCCATTCTGGTTAGCACAAAAAATCACTCAAATAGAGCCAGTATTTTCGGATACTACCCCTACTGAGAAACACAGAATTCTGACTATCTGTCTTCCAATGGGGATCGCACCACATGTGGAGGACTGTGACACTTGGGGCACAGTCTTTGCTTCCATTTACACTAAAACACATGGTGTTCCGTCCATGGCGGTAATACCAGATGTACTAAGACAGATTCAAAATGAATACGGTCCAGAACCTGCTTTAACTCTGGGTATGAAATTACTGAAAGACTTCAAGCAGGTCTCGGCTATATTATTAGCCAACATAAAAGGAGATGCAGCATCTGTGGCGATCCGCCAGAAATTGCGAGAGACAGATATAGCAGAACAACCATTTGAACTTGCCAGAATCATAGAAAAATCCTATGAAGAACTAGGTAGAGATAGTTTGGGTGGGAAACCAGTAAAGCCCCAACTAACTGAAAATCCTGAAAAGATATTATTAAAAATAATCTAAACACTCCAAAAAAGAGCTGGGATGGAAATAAACAATCCACTCCCAAAGAAAAAAGATTCCAGTCCAGAGGAAGGTCTCTTCGGCGGAGAGAAAGATCTCCAGACCAAGGACACAAGTCTCCCCAGAGGGAGCCCTCTGAGAAAAGATACAACTTTAGGAATAGGGATAATCTGAAGAAACCTGATAGATATCAAGATATTGATACACGTCCCTCTCGATCTTTTCAGACTTCCTCGCAGAAATCGGAAAGAAGAGGACGGTCAGAACACAGGGAAGAGCATGTCAAGTCTAAAGACAAAGAACCTGCTCATCAAAGTAAAAAATTACAATTTCCAAGAAAGAAGGTAGCCAGTATTAAAATAATTAAACATGCCGAGGATACTGAGGACACAACTGAAAAATGGAGAGTGGGCCCTGACAATGCTAGACAGCGCAGCAGAAGTGACCATAGCTCGCAAGATCTTGATGAATCTTCTGGAGACAGTGGACACGAATGAATACATTCAGGTGAAAACTGCAGATACCAGAGTTAGCAAACCTCATAAAATATACAAAATAACATTACGTATAGAGGGAGATAAGACTAGGAAAGTAAGGGGTCTATTTTGGGATAACCTTTCAAAAGGCTATGACATCCTTTTAGCTGATAAAGACTGGCCACCAGAGTTTGTCAGTGAGTGCCCTCATGGCGAAGAAATGATTATGCCTGCCTTCTCAAATCATATTCCAATTCATAGAAAATATACATATGCAAGAAAATGGGCAGAAGCCCAAGTTCCTGCATTATACAAAAATCATGTAGGATGGGATGAGGACTCTCCTCCTCACAAAATCCAGTTAAAATGTCAACCCACTGCACAAAGGCAGTACCCAATCAAGCAAGAAGCAAAAAAGCAAGTCAGGGAGATCTTAGATCAACTTGAATACCAGGGGGTGATTAAAACATGCACCTCTCAAATGAACAATCCTTTGTTTCCTGTCTCCAAGCCAGACGATTCATATCGTCTAGTTTTGGACTACAGACATCTAAACTCATGTTGCAAGACATTTGCAGTACAAAACTCACACAGTGCAGCACTAATGAATAACATCGTGCGCAAAAAATACAAAACGACATTAGACATCTCTAATGGATTCTTTTGTCAAAACATTGCACCTGAAAGCAGATATTTGACCGCTTTCTCAATAATGGGGTTACAGTAAAATTTCTGTCGACTCCCACAGGGATTCAAGAATAGCCCAGGATTATTCTCAGCAAGGGTAACAGAGTTACTACAAATATATGATGATGAGGCATTATCTTATGTCGATGACATCTATCTCACAGATGATGACCTGGAGACTCACTTGAAAAGAGTAAACACCATAATACTTGGGTTTGCTGCAGAGGGTTACAAATTCAACTTTAAAAAGTCACGAATTGCCCATCTAACAGTCCTGTTTTTAGGATATGAATTATCAAGTGAAGGCAAAAGCCTAGCGGACAATTTCTTAGAGAAATGCGCAGTCCTCCAAGCACCAAAAACGCGGAAGAACTTACAATCAATGCTAGGTTTCCTGAATTTCGGAAGAAATTACATTCTAAATTATGCAGAGAGGGTTAAACCTCTCTATGAATTAATAAAACCTGATTTCAAACCAATCAATTGGACTTAGAAACACACAGAAATTTTGAGATCATTGCAAACAGACATGTTAGCTAAAACAAAATTACAAACACGCGAAAACATACGCAACCTTGTAATCCGAGTCATCCCAGGAAGATGCGGATTCACGTACCTGACCTCTAATGAG
The DNA here is from genome assembly GCF_964261635.1 of Lissotriton helveticus. Classification (NCBI taxonomy): domain Eukaryota; kingdom Metazoa; phylum Chordata; class Amphibia; order Caudata; family Salamandridae; genus Lissotriton; species Lissotriton helveticus. The sequence continues at coordinate 409,776,295 of NC_136057.1, read as the reverse complement.
GGAGAAACGATACCAATAGCTTACAAATCACATTTGTACACACAAGCTGAAAAAACATTCAGTCTTACAGAAAACATTGTAAATGCGGTTAAAACTGCTGTAGCAAAAGAAAGAGCCCAAGCACAAGGCAAAAGAATAACTGTTTTAACAGCAGAATCAGCCTTTGAGGCATTAACAAGCCCACGCAATTTGACTACCGTGGCATTAGGTCCAAAATGGATCGGATGGAAAAATTCTCTTGCTGCAGAAGACGTGAAATACTATTTTGACCCGAACATGAAAAAACTGAAACATTTAACATATGAAAAAGAATATCCTCTGCCAATCGAAATTCTGCCCCTACAACTTTACGCCTGTGTAATATATACAGATGGATCAGCACAGCCCACAGTTTGGGGTAAGCGAGCTGTAAAAAGGTAAGGGCCGAATTCGACCAAGAACCCTTCAGCATTTGCCCGGCGTTAGCCGCCTCTCATACCATCCGATATTACCAAACAAAGAGGCAGGCGCTGGAGACGGAAGGCAGGAAACAGGAGTTTATTCCGACGGAGCAGAACACGTCAAATCAGACAACAGGGTATCTTCTCGAGGTTCTCTAACCGCATCTCTGAGGCCTGGCCTCTTATACACAGGTTTATGGCTTTATTACATACACTGCATCCGTAATGTTTCTTTGAAGGACAGAAAAGACATCCTCGGAATCCCCGGTCCAGGCCCGTTCCCACACACATCTACAGTAGAGTTCCCACCCCGATCTCAGCATGTGGTGGTTATCGCGCAGCTGGACATTCCGCTGGGAACGGGGGTGTGTGTGATCAGTCGGATCTTCGGGGTGCGAAAGCATTGATTAATCCCCGCTCCTTTGATGTGAGGCGAAGTCCTACTGTAGGGGGCAATAAACTGCATCTGTTGGGCTAGGTGATGGCCTGGGATCAGGCCGGACAATCGGGCAGGGAGGAAGAGGTTATCAAAAGGGCCTGTTCTCTGAATGAGATGAAAGAGCGAGGGGGTTCAGCACGGGATGTGGCTCGGAGACAGGGTCGCGTTAGAGGTGCGTTTATGGCCCAAGCAGGAGAGACCGGGGCTGTCGGGCGCGGGGGAATGCTTGCGAGGCCGGGGAGTGAGGGGGAGAGACGCACAGGCTATTGGCAATGGGCAGAGAGGCCATGACACACAAAATGGCTGCCACTTACGTGCATGATGGGGCCTAAAAGGGACAAGATGGCGTGGCCACTGTCTCACGATTTTCACTTTACTTTCAACAGTGGCTGGGGTGAACATAAATGAACGCCGCTTATATATACCCAATTTTGGTCATTTTCCACAGTCCCCAGTTTTTATCATAAGTTAGTTCATTCCTGTTCATGTCATAGGTGAGGATGTACAAGCTGACATTAGTTATACAATTCGCTTTGGTAGCCCATATGCATTACAGGCAGATGGAAATAATTCTGCTATCAATGCAGACAGAATCGTACATAACCATATGTAGTCAATGTGATGGGCGGGGAGACAGTGCATACAAAATTACATTAGCTGCGTCATACGTTAGACCTTGGAGGCGGGGACATTACTTTAGACGATGTAGGAGATTCGTCCGAATACAAACGTGATGTCATACAAAAAAGTTCTGGCAGGATAAGGGCTATTATCACTTGAGGTCTGGACTCCATGGGGGTCAAAACTAGACAGTATGTTCAAGTGCATAACTGGGGTTCTACAATCATCAAGATACAGAGTTAACGCCTTCTTAGTTATCCATGTACAGTTGAAAGTGACCGATGTAAGGTTTCGAAAGCTCAATTGGGTGATTAATCAATACTAAGTGGTTGGGAGAGGAATTCAAATTAATACAAGTGACAGTCAAGGGGTGGTAATGTTCAAAAAAAGGTTCGTCTTTCCAGTGTCTTAATTACAGCGAGCCATCACTGGTAGGCTCTCATTGTTTTTCTTCTTTCGTTGGCACTGTTGAGCACCGGTGGTGGAGCTATGCGTCCAGCTCGGATTCGGATTTCGCGTTGCAGGGTGTGGCCACTGTTTGCTCTCGGACCACAGTCCTGTTTGTCCTGTTACCTAACTAATCTACCATAGGTACTTTAGTCGGGGTACCCGTATCCCGTTCTTCTTTCCGGGACAAACCCTATTCTATCTTTTGTGCAGTGTTTCTTCTTTAAGTCAAAGTTCAAAAACTCCATATGGAAAAAGGGGTGATGGGGGCGTGCTTTGGGAGGCCGAGGGAAAAGAGGGTGGAGTGGGATCAGGTCTGAAACGGACCAAGGAGGGCAGAAATTTCAAGCAAGTGGGCCCATCAATCGGGCACAATGGGCTGGGACATTCGGCACAAGCTCATCAACATGTAGAGGCTTCTGGACAGCCCTTCTTTCCTTCACTTTCCATGTTGAGAATGGTGCCTTGTCCCGCAACTCTTTGCTCTGTGGCTCCACCTTGGTCAAGGTCATAGATATTCCCCGATCTGCAGCCAGGCTGTGCATCACGTCCGGCCCCTCTCCTCCGACGACCGCACGTTATCTTTAAATGAGTACAAAAAACAAGTTTTTAGAGAACTGGCAGGGGAAGATGTTTATACACTTTAATTTCTCTCCCAACCCCAAGTAGTTGGGGAAACGTTTATTGGTCACGATAGGGTGGATGCTTAGTAATCCTTACATCGGTGTATGCTGTTAACTCATGCATCATTGCTGTGGTGCAGGTCTGCAAGTATCTTTCTATTTTCAAACATCATGTCTGTCTGGTGTTTATTCCTGTTATATTCGCGAGCGTGGCAAGAAGTCTGATATCCAACAATTACATAGTTCATCGAATTCAAACCGGCTCTTCCAGCAGAGACTTGTGTTTTTCTAAAACAAATCCTGTTGAGCTATATTTTCCTTCAAGGTCTGCTAATTCATAAAAAGTGAGAAGTGCTTATTATCATGGGCTTACAGCTACTTTTTCCAGGGAAGGACATACGTTAAGCATTTTTTTCTTTCTTTTCTGACAGCAACTGCTAACTTTTATCAGTTTTGGACGATTTATCTTTAAACACAAGGTCATCAGCTACAATCTCTAAGATTTTCTGGGACGGCTGGTTACAGAACTGGGACCATTCTGGAAAAACGGGGACGTTTCGGACATTCTACTTCTGTGCAATGGGCGGTGGTAATCCAAATGATGAGGGTGGTGTTACTAAAGCACTAAAACAAAAGCCACTGACATATAGTTCCCTTTTAAGGGTCAGATTAGGGGACATTAGTCGTCTTACCTGTCCTTTCTTTCTTAGCCAATTAAGTTCCATCATTTTACAGAAAGGAGAGGTAGTAATATGGCGAAATACGATCGTTTTGTTTCTGTCAATTTGTTCAAACACTGTCGTGTCTAAAGCCAATTATACCTGTACCGGCGAGGTACAGTGTCGTCATTTATTCAAAAGGGAGCAAGGGAGCCCTCAGAGGGAGAGAGCGTCGTGTGCACCAAATAGGCTATTAGTACACGTACAACATAAAGAGAGAGAGAGAGAGAAACGTGTATAATAATAGGTTATTCAGTGCACACACATATAGAACAGTACGGGTCGGTTTCATGTATAAAACACAAGCTGAGGGAAAACATAAATTCATAGTTTTCATACACACAAATACCAGATAGGGTGCGACAGTACATACATCAAGTACGGAATCCTAAGACAGAACACAGAGCTATTTTTGGGCAAAAGGACTTTGTCATGCATGTTGCGTATTCTCAGTATTCCCTTTAATTCATTCTGGGGGTCGAGATCGTTGTTCTCCTTCCTTCCTAATAGTAGACAATTTTCGTTGGTAACCTCGCTTCAAAAATACTTACTCCTTTTTAATTAGTCGGACACTAGTCCAGTCGCGCTTATACTCACGGTGGGGTCTTCCAACATCTAGCAAATGATGATCCAAGCTGAGGTAAAGGAGGGGTCAGTCGGACGTGCAGTGGTATAATTCTGACTTTTCTATGAGGGTGGAAGAAGAAGGGGTAGATTTAAAAAAATAACAATATCCCTAATATCTGGGCTGAGGGGGATTTTGGATGAACCCCAACCCGGGGTACTCTTAACTTTTCTTATTTAGTCAGCACACCAATTGACTCACTGGTGCGCATTATTTTGGGTGTACATTTGGGATATCGGTTGGGGTTGGGTTCGTTGTACTGAAATAAGCCTTCAAGTTTCTGGTGTAGGTCACTCTCCCATTCGCTAGCTCCAGAGAGAGTCGTTCCTAAGTAAGGTAAGTGCTATATTTCTATTCGTCTTTCACATGCGGGTGCCATGTTCGGGCTTAATTTTCCTATCCCATTAACCGTTCGATCAACGCCTCAATCATACAAAAAGCATTCTTTTATTGACCCAGACGTGCGCCACACATACGCATTCATACCGTCCAAATCAGGGCCCATGCGCACATTCATACCATACAATTTTTCACTCTCCCAGAGATAGCTCCTACATATAATGTACCGTCTCACAGAGCTAGCCTATTTTCCTTGCGTGGAACACGGTGCGGTTTTAGATCTTTTCCATACTTCAGCTGAAATTCCGATGTAACCTGCAAAAAAAAAAAAAAAGGGGGGGGCAGCGTTCAAAGCACATCAGCGCGCATAATCACGAAAATGTCTTTACCTACCACGTACTTGACTTATCTCTCTGGGATGCAGTCCCTTATGTCTCGGCATTGAAGCCCAGAGGAACTGGTAGTGCGCCCGAGGGCAGTAGCACAGACCGCGTGTAGGAGAGGGTCAAAGGCCAGGGGTATTCAGTATAAGGTGGGGGGGGTGACGGATTCATGTTTTCATTCGAGGAAAAGAAAAAGGTTTACGGTGGTATAGAGTCGTTCCTGTTCGCAGAGCATGGTATTTAAAAAAACAACCCTATCAATCTAAATGACTGTTATGATGCTAGTTCCATATATATTTTTCATTTAAAACCTTGATTGTAAAAATGTCGGCATTCAAATACGGGCCTCCAACCATACAGGCCGGTCACGGGGCAGACGGGAAACGCATGAGGTAAGGAGAGATTACACTGTAGTATAGGAGTACGTAACGAGCGAGCCATTTAATTGGAAAAAACTAAACGTGACAAACGGTTGCAGGATCAGTGAAGGTTGATTTTATAATTGAAAGTATAACAGGATCAGTTACAATAAAATCGTCCATACGCACACCATGGGCGAGTATCATGAGTAACATTACTTTGGAGCTTTTAATAATACAATAATCAATAGTAAAAACCCGACATCAATAGGGTTGTCCGCATGCCCAGTCAGTACACTTCCCCGCCCGCCATGTGCACAAAGACCACATCTCCCATAATATCAAGGCTAAGTAACTAGAATCGTCATAAGGAGTTGCAGGTCCCGCCCATACTGGCGCCATTTTGGTCGAGGCCAGGGCGGGTCCAGAGTATAGTTCAAATGCCTCCAATAACTAGCGGTCGGACCAGAATCCCTTTTGGCAGTTCAAAAAGTTCCGTTAACGCCAGCAGAAGGGACAGGCGGCATGAAAAATTTTCCCTACCGGGTCACGCTGAGGTCCCACCGGAACTGATCGAGTTGGTAGTCTACAGTGTCTCTTAGTCATTCGGACAAAAGCTGGTGTCAGCATGAGAGCATCACCATCTTGTGACGACGTTGTGGCCACTCCGGAGAGCGGGACAGCAGGTGCATCCCTCCACAGATGCGTTGAATCAGTCTCTCCCACAGCAGCAGATGTGGACAAGGCGGCGGTCGCCCAGGGCAGCGACACATCCATGGGGGACAGTCGAGCAACAGTGGCGGTTGCCCCCACCGGAAGCCCGCGGGAGTCGAGGGCCAACGAATCTCGTAGAATCTTTAAAACTGAGAGGACGTCTTCAGGAGTGGGGCTCATGCCCGAGCAGGCAAGCATCCGAGTTCCATGGTAGCCCAGAGCCATCCTAGTGGACCAGGCCCAAATCCGGGGAGCCGGCCGCCATCTTGTGAGCCCCCCCCCAGCAGCTGCCCTTCACCACGGCCACCGGAGCGGGTCCCCCGGCCAGTCAACCGCGGGGGCTCGTTGAGTGGAATGCTAATGGCAGTCTTGGTGCAAGAGAGGAACCTCCACCTGGGGGTGGAGGGGGGGAGAGGGGGCCGTCCGCGCCGCCTCTCCGCAGGCGCCCCACGCCATCTTCTGGCGTAGGTATACAAGGTGGCTGGACCAGGCAACATAGGGGGGAGCCATCAGCAAGGCATCCCCCGCCCACAACTTGCTGGACATCACCTCTGGATGATCCGTGGACGGGCCTTGGCGCGTTGGGTTGCCTCCGGCCTATTCGCACAACGGTCCTCCACCCCAGGCCGCCACCGACGCTACCTCGCCGGCTGATGGCTTTTGTAGACTTTCTGTAGCCCAAAACCAACTAAAAAGCAGCCCAAAGTAGCCCAACATTGCTACTTTAAGGAAGGAGGTACAGGAACAGCGTCGAATGCATTGGGATTGTTGTTGCAGCCGTTTGCCATGTAAATAGTTGTTTAATAAAAAGTTTTAACATGTTATTTTGCTGGAGTGTTGTATATATTTATAATATTTGCATAGGGTTTGTCGTTATTTGGGCGGGGTGGGCGACGGAGCCGAGCTGTCTTGCGGCCATCATGGCGTCGAGCTCGGCTCTTCTCACTAGTTTCATATTTCTCATGAGGGGTTGTTCCTAATGTTTCTATTTTAGCGGGGTCAAAAGATCCCATCAGTGGCCTACTGATTTTGCTCGATTCCTTTTGTTTTTCCTAACGATTTTTATGTTATAGTTTGCTAGCACGATACAGCGGCTAATCCGTATTTTTATATATGTGTCCTTTTTATTAGGGGTGTCCTCCGGTGGAGCCGGATGATCCACCTCTAATAACGGTCCGGGCTGAACCAACTACTGAACAATGGGGAGAAGATAGGCATGACGGGTTACAATGGGGACAAAAGTCTGCACTACCTATCCTTCACTACTTTGCGGAGACTAGGCAGAATATTTCTATTCTACAGTATTCGTAAATAGGGAATACCCAAAGAGAGAACCAATTCCAAACAGTCAATGTTCGGACAAACAATCAATCAAATGAGGGATAAAAATAGGCACGACGGATTACAATGGGGGCAAAAGCCTGCGTTACCTATCCTTCACTATCTGCAAAGACTAAACAGAGTATTGCGACTCTGTGCTTGTTTGTAAATAGAGAATGATCCAAAGAGAACCAATTCCAAAACAGTAAATGCTTGGATAACAATCAATCAAATGGAGGGGGAAGCAGGCACGACGGATTACAATGGGGGCAAAGGCCTGCGTTACCTACCCTTCACTATCTGCAAAGACTAAACAGAGTATTGCGACTCTGTGCTTGTTTGCAAATAGAGAATCTCTCAGAAACAATCAAATGAGTAATACTAGTATTTTCAAACAATCAGACAATCAATTCGCAATTTGTCGTGTTACACGACCTTACCCGGACCGTATGGACAGTTTCTCGTCTTCCGCTTCCAGCACCTGATCGTCCTCTATTCTCCGTAATTGCTATGGCACTCCTGATGGTTCCCAGTCAGGACCGTAGATCACTCGAGAGCGGTCTGCTCGGAACCAGTGAAGTTCGGATGATCGGCTGCCAGACGAGGGTCTATCGGGCAGGTGCACTTCCCGATCGTTGCAGTCGTTCACTCTGTCATTGGGACCTCTCCCACTGGATCCACTTGTCGCTGATGGGCCCCACGTTTGGGACGCCAATTGTAAAAAGGTAAGGGCCGAATTCGACCAAGAACCCTTCAGTATTTGCCCGGCGTTAGCCGCCTCTCATACCATCCGATATTACCAAACAAAGAGGCAGGTGCTGGAGACGGAAGGCAGGAAACAGGAGTTTATTCCGACGGAGCAGAACACGTCAAATCAGACAACAGGGTATCTTCTCGAGGTGCTCTAACCGCATCTCTGAGGCCTGGCCTCTTATACACAGGTTTATGGCTTTATTATATACACTGCATCCGTAATGTTTCTTTGAAGGACAGAAAAGACATCCTCGGAATCCCCGGTCCAGGCCCGTTCCCACACACATCTACAGTAGAGTTCCGACCCCGATCTCAGCATGTGGTGGTTATCGCGCAGCTGGACATTCCGCTGGGAACGGGGGTGTGTGTGATCAGTCGGATCTTCGGGGTGCGAAAGCATTGATTAATCCCCGCTCCTTTGATGTGAGGCGAAGTCCTACTGTAGGGGGCAATAAACTGCATCTGTTGGGCTAGGTGATGGCCTGGGATCAGGCCGGACAATCGGGCAGGGAGGAAGAGGTTATCAAAAGGGCCTGTTCTCTGAATGAGATGAAAGAGCGAGGGGGTTCAGCACGGGATGTGGCTCGGAGACAGGGTCGCGTTAGAGGTGCGTTTATGGCCCAAGCAGGAGAGACCGGGGGCTGTCGGGCGCGGGGGAATGCTTGTGAGGCCGGGGAGTGAGGGGGAGAGACGCGCAGGCTATTGGCAATGGGCAGAGAGGCCATGACACACAAAATGGCTGCCACTTACGTGCATGATGGGGCCTAAAAGGGACAAGATGGCGTGGCCACTGTCTCACGATTTTCACTTTACTTTCAACAGTGGCTGGGGTGAACATAAATGAACGCCGCTTATATATACCCAATTTTGGTCATTTTCCACAGAGCTTACAGTGCTACATGCGCGGTTGTTAAATGCCGGTGGCACGGAGGTATATTGAGACCACTGGTAACTATGTCTCAATCTGTGAAAGACAGTTCAGGTCAACGTACTGAACTGCTAGCTTTAAAAATGACGCTCGATAATGCCGATCGCGAATTCCCGACACTAATAGTGTGCGATTCGCATTACTGCGTCCAATCTTACAATAACGACTTGCAGAACTGGGTTCAAAACGGTTACAAAGATGACACAGGTGCCACAATAAAGCATAAGAAGCTTTGGGAACAAGTAGTTCTTTTGCAGAAGGAACTACAAAAGACTCACGTGATACATACACTGAGTCATCAGTGTGTTGGCGTTCACGCTGCAGGGAATTCATTGGCTAACACAGCCAAAGCTGAAGCAATTCAACCGGCTTCCGTAGCCACAAAAAAGCGTTCAGAAAAATACATAGACGGGGAAACCATGCTTGCGGTAAAAACGTCTTCAAAAGGCGACTGTGCAGCATTACCTGTGAACTATCCACTCAATTATACATACATAATCGATGCAAACTCCATTCCTTTTGCTCGAATCCCTGGAGTGGGGGATAGAGTAATTCCAAACACGAACAGGAGAATCTTCTTGATTCAAGAAGCACATATGGGATTAGGTCTGAGGCACCAGGAGATCATGACATCTCTGAAAGAATTACAATCAGAATACTGGTGGCCGGGGATGAGCCTGCATAACTACAAATTTGCAATGGGCTGTCAAAACTGCAAGAGATCGCAGTGACGACCCAACCGGAGTATTGCCAGGGCCGTTCTTTTAGAAAGCATAAGGCTATCTATACGCAGAAATGCGTCCCATTAACATTCAAGACTAGATTCACTTAAAATTGCAGACACCAGCACTCGGCTGACGCCAGAACTGTTATAAAAGATTTGCGAGTCTTTATCGGCACATACGCAATTGGCATGCTACATTCTGACCAGGGTCCTGCTTTTAGCTCTCGAGCTTATAAGGAGGCCATGACCAGCATGGGCATTGCATTGCATTGCGGTACTCTTGTCCCTTCCATCCTGAGGGAAATGGGATTGTGGAAAGAAAAAACCGGGACGCAATCTATAACGGCGAGGGTATTAGGTTTGGGTGATGGGTGATGGGTGGGTCCAACATTTAACAAGTGTCCAACGTAGTCTTAATAATCTGCCAAGAAATTCTCTAAAAGGTTTCACTCCGTACGAACTATTGTTCGGGACTAGAATGCATATTCAGGACTTAGATAGTCAGACTTCAGTGGTAGAAGAAAAATGCTTTGATATCAAAGATCGTTTGGCTATTTTACAGGACTTAAATGAAACAAGAAAAGACCTGAGCAACATAAAGTTAAAACAGCAGCCAACAGCCACTGAAGATAAACCACCTGTCCCAGCAAGGCCTGTGTGGATTCCAAAGATTGGGGATCTGGTCAGAGAGAAGATTGCGGTGAAGAAGGAATTTGGGCCTTCTTACAGAAAAGCAGTACCTGTCTTAGCTATCAGCGGAACAAGATCAGTTGTACTACCCCCCCTTGCTGGTAAAAAGGAGAACCGAGTTGTATCCATCGACCTGGTAAAACGATAATCATGTGGCCAATAATAAGTAGTAGGCCCAGTGGACTCCCAAGAAGTAGCAGAGTGCTACAATACAAGAGGTTCAAGCTGAGAGACTAATCACATTTGATAAACGAGCAGTGAATAAAAAAGGACTATGCAACAATGCCATGGAACTTGTGCCTCTTGAAACCCAAATTGCAACAGTTTGTCAAGAAACACCTGTCTACAACGATGTAGCCTCATACTATGCTAATGAATCAAAAGATGCAAAAGCAAATAAAAATCCGGAAGCAATTCCAACAATTGACAGAACTGCATCTGGCTACTTCATCAATTTCGACAACTTTTCTGAAGATCCAAGCGAGCCTGAAGAAATGCCAGCAACAAAAACTTTTCAAAACAAAGTAACAGAACTCTTTCATCAACTCAAAGAAACTTATCTGATTTCTCCATGGATTGAATTTTGGATTGTGTTAGGTGTACTTTTCCTCCTACTTTGGCTCATCATGGTTCTTTGTTTGGGACAATTCATTGAAGGAAAATACAGTACAATGAACACAGCAAGTCAGAACATCAACTTGGTCCTAAAGCCACACGTCATCTCACATCGACAAAAGAGAACTATCATCAGTGAATGTCACAGCCAATCCAATACCCGGTGGGGTAGCATGGGACGAAACGGATTACGAAATCTATGGCCCGGTCGAGCTCTTGAAATATCCACACCAGTTCAAGGTTTCATTAAGTGACTTTGTAAAACCGAGTACATTCTCTGATGATTGGAATTTTGAAAGTATAAATGATATGATGTCAGATTTAGTAATGTCAGCAAAATTTACAGAACATGATTACTTACAGGGTTCATCAAATTATGAGGAAATGTATTGTTATAATCACTTTGCACATCACTATTTGCATAAATCTGCTCAGCCTAGAAATGTTTTTAATTATAATCAATGGGAACATTGTGCAACTCCACCTCAAAGCAGTTCAAAAACATTTGGAAATTCCCGTACTTCTCAGGATTTAACACAAGTGATGCAGAAACATTTTATTTCAACATGTTAAATAAGACAGGAATGAAAACAATGCTGACAAATACTAAATTGATCTATTCGGAAACATTTTATGAAAAAATGATTACATTTGGTTTTGATTTCTGGAAAAACAACATAGAGACAAAAACCATCTGGGGTACCAAATATTGGCAGGTCCAAGGTTTAGAAGCATTATTTAGAGCCTGCATGATCCCAGAACAAATAATATTCTTGAATGATACCATTCAACAGACAACCTGTCTTGGCTTAGCCAAAATTAAAGACTTAAACAAACCGTCTATTCCAAAGCCAACATCTGACAGTACTAGCACTACAGATGTTGAGATAGACGTATCCCATATTTTAAACCACAACAGAACACATCCTGATTGGAAAAAATGGTTGATCTGGCCCACAGACACAAATAACTGTCAAGATAGATTCCTGAACAAAACACAGGGGTTAAAAATGACCAGGCCAGACCCAAGATACTCCCAGAGGCAACATCCAGGGATAGTTACAACATACAGTGTAGGGAAACTCTGCCTCGAATGGCTACAAAAATCCACACTGGCTGAAATTAAGCAACACTTGACTTTGCTTAAAGACGGTGCTGACTTACGTGATTTCATAATGGGACCATGCAAACTGCGTCAAAAACGTTTCATAGCGGCCAGTATATATGCTGCATACAACGAAGCTTGGAAAGTGATGCAAATTAAAACAGCAGAAAAAATACGAGAAATTGATCGTATTAATTTGGAAAAATCATTTTCTGTTGTAGACAATGGGTTAATGACTCTGTCCTCCAGAATATATTCACTGGACAGTATTGTATCCTCTGCTATTGATATCATAGAGCAGGACTTACTAATGTTACAACACGGTCAGTCCCAATTACGTTCTATTGTACAGCTTGGCTGGACGTTGCAAAATCTGCGTTCAGGCTACGTGCCCTGGCGTTTAATCAACACAACGTCATTATTCTCTATCTTTAACCTTACTGATACACAAATCAGTTTGGCACAAAAAGGAGCAGACTATACGATTCTGAGCATTGAAAAACTTGAGAGATTACCATTCACAATGTGAGAAAGACCTGTCATTGAGTGGATAATACACGGAATCATCACAATTCCGATAACGACTTTCCAATTTAAATACTGCCAAGAGTATATACCAGCGGGCCAGTATGAAAGGTTGGGTAAAGGGTACATTAAGTCATCATGGAAATTACCTTATACACACACATGTTACAGTGAAAAGAAACAGAATGTATTTCTTAGTGGAAAAAATTGTAAACAATCACTAAGCGGTATACTTCTGTGTCAAGGTATTAATCTGCATGGGGCCTGTGAGGGGACGTCAAATAACCTTTCATGTCACCAGCACAGCACACGTGCAACACAAATAGAGCCATTCTTTAGACGACTTTCTAACGGGAGTTACATTCTAATAGTGGACCGCAGCTGTTGTGGCATGGTGCCAGGGAAAGCCTATCTCGTGAGTTCCATGGTCACTTGCTGTATGAAAGTATTGTATCCAAACAGCACTCCAGATACGGAGGCAACAATTTGGCCTTCTTTGAATATCTCTTCTATTCGAATTGATACTTTAAGTAGAATAAAGTCTGTTCTTTTACAGACAACTGTGCCCTTAACGTCATCAAAAGAAACGTATGATCTGCAAGTTGCAAGGACAACAGTAGAGATACATAGCCTTTTATCAGCAAATTGCCCCGTGCATTTCATAGAAATGCTACGCCAAATTCTAAATATGTCAGATACCAGTGGTATCCCACATATATTTAAGACAATTTTTTCGGGACTGTTAACACCCTTCGAAACAGTTCTAGGCATTTTTCCTAATTTTGTCCATTCTGTCTTTGGCGGCCTACCACTTCTGTTGGGACTCGTAGCAGGCATTTTATTTTTGATCCTTCTGTTCCGATATGGCAAGCCAAGTCGCAGACAAGACTCCAGCAATGATGGAAGAAACGATCCTAGCTATACGCTATCGGGACCGCATAACTAAAGTCCTTGGATTAGCCCGGCTAAGAGATCTGAATATGACCTGGTTTCTTTCATTCAGACCCATCTGGCAGAATTGCATCTTACCTGTGCTTCGATGTATGCTATGCGGAGAAGAATGCGTGTTGGACGTCTGCCTTACACTACCATCAGCAGTACCATTGGATACAGATACTTTGCTAAGTCCGATAACGGCTCATGCATCGTGTTTTCCCCAGCGACTACCCATTCTGATGACGGCATTCGTTGAGACTTCACCACTACGATTAGGGGGTAGTGAAGTACGAGGTGAGAGCAGCATCACCCAGGTACGACCTTCTGTGAGCATTGCTGATCCTGACATCGAAGATAGCAATCATTCTCACAACTGCACTGTTGCGGCATTTTCAAACTTGGTCGAACTTTCACCTGAAGCCGTAGACCAATTTTTTGAAAGTCTGTCTGAAATGATGTTCTCCCCTGAACAGAAAGAATAACTTTTTAAGCAACAAGCAAAAAGCGTTCCCTGAACTCTGAATTCGGCCTTCAGCTTTGATAAACAAAAGCTACTGAAAATATTTGGAACTATTTTGTCTCCTGAAGCGAAAATATTTTTTTCCCATTTCTAAAATATTTACTTTTTTTTGACACATGTACTCTGCTTAAAGTAGAACTATTCTTAGAGAACAGAGCTTCTATTTTTAGGAACTCTAGAGACAATATTTTACCTCAGCCTCTAGCATATGTACAGAATTTGTATTATTATGTGATGGAATGGTCTCGACCTTCTTTTCTGTATTAAGAGCCATTTCATGTGTAAATTTCGCAAATCAATCAGCTGATATATATATGCATCCTTTTAACTGAATGATTACACTGCTTGAATAGCGTACAGTACCAATAAACGGTTTCGTGTATTTCGTATACACCATTTCAAATGCAATAAATGTATTTTGGGGTGGGTTGGAATACACATGCACCTTTCTATGTTTACTATTGCTTAGTTTTAGTAATGATGGACATTAGATCTTGGAGTGGGTATTGTGTTTTTATCTAGGAACCTAAATCGATATTTCTATTTTATGCCTTTGTACGGTTATAATAAATAATATCCCTACACAGGCATAGGAATCATATCCATATTTAGTCGTAGCCCATGCAGTCACATTAAGCAAGGCTACTTCCCCGGACCCCTAGAAAGCACAACGAGTTCTCTAAACAAACCAAACCTCCAGCAACCTGGGAAATCCCCATTGCTTTTGTTTTGATTTCGTCGTAGAACTCCTGTGAAGCCCTGTAAGAACGGTCAGTTCTTAGTGACATCTTTATTGACGTCTCATGTCCAACCTTACATCAAACCCGGCACCTTTCAGGTATAAATGTACCAACGTTGCCCTAAGCAAACACACGGTGGTGGTTTTGGAGCAGAGCAGCTATCTACTTGCCCGAGGGCCCAGCTGATGCGAGAGCCCACGGACGCTGCCCCTCCTCTTTGACGCACTGAGAGAGACGCTGTCTTTTCTCCTGCTGAGAAATCCAGCTCCGGTGTTTCCAAATACCTTCGCGGGTTACTGGGATATCGAGTCCTGAGAGAGAGATACAAGACCTCCTGCTTTCTAATACCCAGGTACGGAGCTGACTAAACCCTTTGAGAGAATTCTTGAGTCAGATTCTTGGCAAAACCAACTTAACTTAAACTGCTACTTACTTACTCCTTCCCACGTATTAGGCTTAGGTCAGGTACACCGGGGTAGGCGTATTTAGAAGCACCAGTTGAGTACGTTAGTCAATGTATATAAGTATGTATATATTTTATCTATTTTAAAGTATCCTATGGCTAAGAAACCATATCAATGCTTTTACAGTATTATTTCTTAATCCTCCTTTTACTGTACGCACTTTACTTTACTCTAAGTATTGCAATTGTGGCAATTCATTTCTCTTGTATGAGAAAGAAGACTGCTCAATAAATAACAACCTTTTATTGAAAACGCCCGTCTCTCTTTTCTCTGCACTCTGGTGAAACTAAGTATGCACACTTGACTGAGTGAAATAGCTGTCTATTGTTTTCACACGACTCTAGAGATACACTCTTATTCTGAGGGAGCAAAGTTGTCATGTTATATGGTTGTCAGAAGCTAATCCCTTCTTGTCTATCCAGGGAGGTTAAACTCCTCCTCGTTTATTCGAGAAAGTTTCTAGTGACCTCTGAGCTAGCTGTCAAAAACTTAAGTCTAATATAGTCAGTAGAGACCTAGTCGGCCTCAGTCCTACGTCTACACTGCTGAATATGTTATTCCAATGCGCAGAGCCTATTGGGAATATAGGAACTACACTACAAGCCCACCACTCACACCTGGCCCGGCCACATAAGGTTTGTGGAGGGAACCCTAAGACAGTGATCTCCATTTTGTTAGCCACAGCTTCCTTGTGAGCAACATCCCAGTAAACCAAGTACCATTAGGTGGAAAGACAACAGACTTGTGCTGTCTACTCCCCGAAATATTAAAAGTGATTTTCCTCTAATAGTAACAACCAATGCACTCTATGCCAAGGTGAAGTTAAGGAAGAAGAATTTCACATTTTGTTTTTTTGCCCGGCCTATGTGACACCTAGAAAAAGATGGATTAGACCTCTCTGCCAAAACATAGGTGAAAGATGATACAAAGAGGCAGGAAGGATCCTAAAAACTGATACCAGCCAGGTTATTGCCTTTGGCATCAGTAGATTTTTGTTAGCCACAAACTTCATAAGAGTTAAATTGGGTCTAAAATTTTAGTAGAAATTCCATGTTTTAAAAATCTCAAGCTGCTCCATGTTATATGGTTATAATGAATTGGTAGAATATTTATTTATAAAACCCACTCCAATCATTACTTAATGTTGGAGTGTTGTGGTTATACTGGTAAATTTTATATATTTTTATTCGTACACATGCCCTTTTATATTTTTTACTATTTAAAAATGTTTTATATGTAATAATAATCGCCCACGAAATTGTCTCCCGGAACTTCTGTTAATTGTATTTTACCTTGCTTGCTATTCTTCTGCAAATTTTGTTAAATGTATTGAGTCACTATGTATATGCACGCGTTTTTTTTATGTATCTTTTATGGTACTAAACGTACCAAAATAAAGACTTTGAATGAATGAATGATTTTCCTCTGCCCGTGACTGCCGTAATTTGACTCGATTCATTGTGGGCTTTGTAGCACAAAATCTGCTGATTATACCTGCTCATGACTGCCTCAAATTACCTGTTGGATTATGGATTTTGTAGTGTACAATCTGCTCATTGCACCTGCCTGTGACGGCCTCAATTTGCCTGTTGGACTGTTGGCTTTGTAGTTCAAAATCTGCCGTTTTTACCTGCCAATTACTGCCTCACTTTCACTTGTTTGATAGTGGGCTTTGTAGCTTAAAATTAGCTGTTTTTACCTGTCCATGACTGCTTAATTTTCCCACTTAGTTTCTCCCCTAATTTGTGCTCAGACCTGCGTGCAAGTTATCCACCCAAAGCTTCCCTTTGTCTTACAATTGAGTTAAAAAAATAAAAATTAAATGAGAAACAAACAGACATATTACACCTCAGAGGCTAAGCAGTGTGTGGATTGAGACTGCAGAAATCTGTTCTTAGGATTTAAACTGGGTTTGAAAAGTGTGTGTAACACTCGTTTCTGGCTAGGAGAGTTAGTTGTTTAAATGCGGGAAAAGCAATATTGTCAGTAGCCTAGTTTAGGCCCTTACCTGCAGAACTCCAGAGTGTGGATTGAACCTGTCTGTCTCCATGGACACTCAGAATTGAGGAGCAGCTCAAAGTCCCCTGTCCGGCAGCCTAAGCTTGCTGATTGGCTCTCTAGCTCCCAAGCAACCCTTAGCCCTCCTCTCACACCTGCCAAGGCCCCTTAAGGTTTGTGGAGGGAACCCCAAGATAGCCACCTCTATTTTATTAGCCACAGCTTCCCTGTGCCCAACATCCCAGTGAACCAAGGACCAGGAGGTTGTAAGAAGACAGACCTTTGCTGTCTATTACCTAAACTTTAAAAGTGGTTTTCTTCTACCCATGACGGCCTCAATTTTACTTGTTTCTTTGTCGGCCATGTAGCTTAAATCTGATGTTTTTACTTGTCCCATGACTGCCTCAGTTTGCCTGTTGGCTTGTGGGCTCTGTAGTGCAAAATCTGATGTTTTTACCTGCCCATGACTGTTTCGCTTTCACTTCTTTGATTGTGGGCTTTGTAGCTTAAAAATTGCTGTTTTTACCTGCCCATGACTGTTAATTTTCCCTCCTAGTTTTCACCTAATCTGTGGTCAGACCTGTGTGCAAGCAACGTACCCCTGCTCCCTTTTGTCTTAGCAAGTGAGTTAAAAAATAAAAAACAATTTAAAAGGGAAACAAAAAGACACATTACACCTCCAAGGCCAAGCAGAGTGTGCTTTGAGACTGCAGAAATCTGCTCTTAGGGTTTAAACTTGGTTTGGAAAGCGTATGTAGGACTCGTTTTTGGATAGGTGAGTGAACTGTTTAAGTGTGGGGAAAGCAGTACTGTCAGTGGCCTAGGTTAGGCCCTTACTTGCAGAACTCCATAGTGTGGATTGAGCCTGTCTCTCTCCAGGGAAATTCTGAATTGAGGAGCAGCTCCCAGCTCCCTGTCTAGCAGCTTGAGGTCACAAACCCCTTATATAAGCTGCTATTAGGCGTTACATCTGTGCTGATTGTCAGCTGTATCTGTGTTTCTATCGGTATTAGGGCTGTGATTGAGTGTAAGTGCCTGATCTCCTATTGGTCCTGGGGCTTAGGGCTAGTGGTCTGATTGGTTACGATTAGGGATAGGGTACCCATTGGGCAAAGAGGCTCACTTGATCGCTTGGGCTATTTAAACCTAAGCCTAGGACGTCACAGCCCGAGCATCAACACTAAGGGTGGAGAGGACAAGGGCAGTTGCCTATTTGGGCCTGGTACGCCCATTTTTTGCATTTTTCCATTCAGCAGAAACCACCTCATCCCATCCATTTGTGATGTATTCCTATAGGTACTGTATTGATTCCCCTATTCCTGACCCTGGTCTGGTTAATAATTAACTAGCAGCCATCTAACGGTGCAAAAACCGTTATCTGATTAAGCCACACCACGGCACAGAAGCGCGTTATCTGATTAGGTCATAACGCATGCCATCTAATTAGACAAGCGATATTCCTCCAGCCCCTGATAAGGCATACGGAGTTCTCAAAACAAATCAAACCTACAGCGACCTGGGAAATTCCCATAGCCATTGTTTTGATTTCACCGAGAACTTCAGCAAAAGAATGTGCGAACGAGCCCGTTCATATGACATCCTTATTGACGTATATATGTCCATCCTTACGTCAATCTCGGCACCTTTCAGGTATAAATATTACCGACATTGCCTTAAGCAAACACATGCGGTGGTGACGAGATCGGAGCAGCGAGACGTGCTGAGGAGCCCAGCAGAGAGCGAAGCCCACAGACGCTGCCCCGCCTTCCTGACGCGCTGAGAACGAGACGCTGCCTTTCTCCTGCCGAGAAATCCAGCTCCGGCGCTTCCAAGCAGCCCTCGCAGGCAGCTGGAATATCAAGACCTGGGATAAGAGATACCAGCCCTCCATCATTCTAGATCTCAGGTACAGAACTGAATAACCCCTTGCAGAGAATTCTCGAGTCAGTCCCTTGGCAAAACAAACTTAACTTAAACTGCTACTTATCTACTCCCGCCCACGTATTAGGCTTAGGTCAGGTACATTGGGGTAGGCGTGGTTAGAAGCACCAGTTGAGTACGATTAGTCAAATGTATATATGTATGTATCTATTTTATCCATTTTAAAGTATCATATGGCTCAGAAACCATATCAATGCTTTTACAGTATTATTTTATAAATTCTGTCTCTACTGTATGCACTTTACTTAACTACAAGTATTGCAATAATAGCGATTCATTTCTCTTGTATGAGAAAAGAGACTGATCAATAAATAACATCTTTTATTGAACCACGCCCATCTCTTATTTCTCTACAAACTGGTGAAACTAAGAATGCACGTACTGACTGAGTAAAATAAGTTGTCTATTGTTTTCACACGACTCTAGAGATACACTCTTGATTAGGGGAGAGCAAAGTTGTCATGTTCTATGGTTGTCAGAAACTAAATCCCTTCTTGTATATCCAGGGAGGTTAAAATCCTCCTAGCCTATTCGAGAAAGTGTCTAGTGAACTCTGAGCTAGCTGGCAAACACAAAACTTTAAGTCTAATATCGTCGGTAGAAGACCTAGTTAACCTCTGCCCTAGGTCTATACTATTGAAGATATTATTCCAATGCGCAGAGCCTATTGGGATAATAGGAACTACACTACACATTATCATAAACATATTAACACACTTAGGGCCCGATGTAGGTAAATCCCATTTGTAAAAAGTTCAATCGGGTCGGGGACAATCGATATTTGCCCGGCGGTATTGCCTCTGTGACCCTCCAGTTATTTAAATCAATGAAGAGGCAGGCGCTGGAGACTGGAAAGCAGGAAACAAGGTTTTTTATTCTCTCCGGAGGAGAACACAACGAAACGGACAGAAGGTATCGTTCTGAGGTGCTCTAACTGTATTCCTGAGGCCTGGCCTCTTATACCCACATTTATGACATTATTGTAGATTACACATACATGTTAAAGCTTTGATGTACGGAAAAGACATTCTCGGAACTCCCCTTTGGGCCCGTTCCCACACACATTTACAGTTGAAGTCCCCACCCTAGTCACAACAGGTGACGAGCATCGCGCAGCTGGATAATCCGCCGATTCACGGAATGTGGGGGGTTTGATCGGATCTCATGGGGTGGGGGCTTTGATCAACCTGGGGATCCTTTGATGGGGGAAGCTTTCTATTGCACGGGGAGGGGCAAGGGATGGTATCGGCAGAGCTGGGTGTCAGCCTGGGAACGGGGAAGACAAAACGGGCACACGGGGAAAAAAGGGGGTTTGCATCTAAGGGCCGGAGATCATGAAAGGGAAGCAGGGAGGTGTCGCGCTGGGAACAGGATGAAGGCCTGGGGCAGAGCAGCGCCGAAGAGGGGTTTATGATTCAAGGCAGGTGCAAGCAGGGGGTGGCCAGCGTGCAGGCTTGGTGAAGGCGAAGGGCTATGTCAGGGGCCAGCGGCATGCAAAAGGGTTCGGTCTGATCGGGGCATCTTAAAATGGCGGGCGCGCACGACAAAAGTGTGGCATCAGGGGAAGAGGCAAGATGGCGCAGATAATGTTCACCAAAACGTACTAATTTTCAACAGTCCTCCCTTTAACATATTCAAGACATCTTGCTGGTTCATTTTCTACTCGGTTCTATTGTGGTGGGCATGAGAAGGAAAATGGTAGGAACCCTAGATAAAAAGAGTTGTAAACAATACATTTTAACATTTCTAGTTTTCAGGAGGTGGGCCTATTTGATAAACTTTGATAAACTTGTTCAGCAGGAAAGTCATAGGAATGTAATACAAAAACGGCGAGCAGCAAGTACATAACTGGCAGGTTAATACATATTTCAGATTCGGATTGGAGCAGGATCAATACAATGGCGGCTGGGAGAGAAATGAGGCATAGAAAAAAACGGTGATTGAGGATGTCAAATGTTCGAAGTTTTCATTGTTCTTTGTGGTCTTTCGTTGGCGCTGTTGAGCACCGGCGGTGGAGCTACAAGTCCAGCTCTGTTCTAAGTTCTGCGTTGCAGGGCACGACCCTTTCCTCGCGTTTTCTGGCCGGGAAGGTCCTTTTCGCCCTGTGTCCTTTGAGGTGATAGTCAGAAAGTTCAGATGGAAGAAGAGCGTACAAAACAGTCCATAGGGTAGGTCAGAGGAAAAGGGGGATGGAGCAAGGCCAAATTAGGAACAAACTAGGGGAACGAGAGACTTCAAATAGGCGGGCGTGTGACCGAATTCAGAGAGCGGGGACTTGTCGACAGGCATTGGACATCGAGCAGGGGCATCAGGTCGACCCTTTCTTCTCATGTTGTCGAAAACAGTGCCTCGTCCTGCAGCTCTTTTCAGTCGTGGTCTCGCCTTGGCTAATGTCGCAGGTGTTCCTTAGTCTGCAGTCGGGCCTCGTGCTCCCACATCCGGTCCTTTTCTCCTCCAACAGCGGTACCCTTAAACAAGTTTGAAAAGACAGTCTTTAGAAAATTTGCAGATGAAGATAATCAAAAAGTCTATTTCTCTCCCAGCTCCAGGCAAAGAATGAAAAATGCCCGTTATTTTAGTGTTCACAACTGGTATATGAATGACCGGTGACGGGTTCTGTTGGATTTACTATGACTTTCCTTCATAATTATTTATTACAGGCATGGCAGTTCATCTGATGGTAACCCACCCTTGTGAGACAAATCTGGCGAAGATATGCCGTTCTCTAGAGTTTTACATTTACAAAAGGGTGCAGTGAGTCGTCAACATGGTACTACACAGGTATTTTGCTGAGAGACGAACATGGCTAAACATTTCCTTTCTATCGGTGCATCCTGTTTTGCAACTACTGCGGGGTTCATTTCGATGATTTCTTTACCTTGAACTAGTCTGTTAACCTTGTAAAACATCATTCTGGGTCCTACGTAACCTTTTACAGCCCGATTACTTAATTAGGAAGGACAGGGGTTTTATGGGAAACAACCAGGGACATATACAGGGGAGGTAACGGGGGTGGTCACTTTTCCGGTTTGGGTATTGCGACAATTCGGGGAGGGGAGGGTCGCGTATTCTGAGGTCCTTGTCTTATACTATAGGAGCCGTTGACATGTAGTTCCCTTATTTTCGGGTCAGATTAGGGAACCTCTGTCGTTTTACCTGTCCTTTCCCTTACGGCCCAACCTGGGTTCATTGACTTCTAGCGGAAAAGGAGAGGTAATGACGCGGTCTCAGGGTGATTGTATTAAAGTTTTTGTGCAAATACTGGCGGTATTTGAAGCCAATTAGGTGGGGTGCTAGGGGTGGCAGTCTGCCAATTTCGGGGCTAACCACTCGGAAGAGTGGGAGTGCAGAAATAGAGAGAGAGAGAGAGAGAGAGAGAGAGAGAGAGAGAGAGAGAGAGAGAGAGTGAGAGAGAGAGAGAGAGAGAGAGAGAGAGAGAGAGAGTGCAACGGCAGGCTAAATAGTACACGTGCAACAGAGAGGGTGGCAGTGTATTCAAGAAAGGCTATTTAGTGCATTACACAGTAAAGGGCATTCACGGGTCTGCGTTAGGATCTTGTAATCATGCAGTTTGAGCATTAGACAGGGTAGAGGGGACGCGCCTTGAGAAGAAGGAAAGAAGAAAGGAGGTACCATTTTGTCGCACTTCTCGCATTCTCGGTCCTTCGACCAGTTGGGTCGACGCCTCAGTCACACACACACATTCCCTCATAGTTTCGCATCATACGTGACATGGGTTCATTCGTCCGGTCTGGTTTAAGGGTGATCACTTTTTATCAGGGTTGTGCTAATTTTTCGGGTTTGTTCGGTACGTGAGTAGTCTGCAGGCATGCTTAGACGCCACCTTGCGGCGCTAGTCCGTTTCGTGCATTAGACATGGCAAGGTTTCGGATCTTCGCCACACCTCGGCTGTAATCTCTGATGTAACCTGCAGAGGGAGGGAAAAAAGGGGGGGGGGTGGGAGAGACAGCATTCGCGCGCATTCAAATACATGGATTCATAAGTCCTTTACTTACCTCTTACTCGTCTTTCCTCCTTGGGGCAGGGTCCCCGGGGATATGGTTTCTGGAGTCGGGGGGGTAGTGTGTTCATGTAGGGCGTGTGCGGGGAAACATAAAAAGGAAACCAGAGGTGCCTAGTGCGAGGTATCTAGTCAAAGGATGTATCTCACTATCGGGGTCCTTAAACCTCTTTCAACGCTGTGGCGTTCTAAGGTTCTTCGGTTCTTGGGTCCCTGCTACTTTGGAACGTTGTACTTTATAATATTTACATTATTTCATTTCACCCTCCTTTTACATTCCCTCATTTACACCATTCGTTTTACCCATCCTTGGAAGTCAAGGTCTTCCTCTACGCGAGAGTTCATGAGTCAGACGCGTACTTTGAAGGCGGAGTGTCGTGTTGTCGATCCGATCCGTCCTCCAGGGCTGGGCAACCATCTTCCTTTAACCTTAAAGAGAGAGCAGAGTAGGGTGCACAGAAAAAAACTTTCCCACCGATCCCACATTTTTTTAAAAAATAAAGCATGCAATACCCGTCCATAGTTTCAAAGACTTTATTTTGCAAAATCATTTCAGCATATGGGTTATGAGGGTGCGGTCGTATTTGGCCGGTCGTGGCAATGGCTAAAGTGCGTACAGTGGGGGGTGTCGTTTGCAGCAATAAAAACATCGGAAAGTTTTACTCATTCATTTGTAAGAGACTAAAACGTCTATCAATTGGCTGGGGGTTCGGGGGCATATATTTTCATAATTTAGAAGCATAATCATAACAGTTGTAATCAGATTTCCTATATGCATACCGTACGTGTGCGTCGTAAAATGAGGTACACAAAAAAATATAATACATTGTACATTTGTAATCAACATTTGTAATGGGGATCCTTTCATACTGTTCGTCGAGTGAGTTCTCCTTGTCTTTTCTAGCCAAGTGTACAAAGGATCACATAAAATCTCAGAACATCAAGTTTATATTAGTGCGAAGGAACACCACGAGGCGTTCGTAAGTTCCGATTGATACCGGCGCCATTTTGGGCGGGGCCGGCTCAGTCCGGAAGCAGCATCGGGGGAAATGTTTCTCATTACTGGCAGTTTGGACCAGAGTCCTTTTCGGCAGTTCTAGAATTCATGCTAACAGAAGGGGTGGCAATGTCATGTTTGTTTCGTTGGCGATCAAGGCAGCCGTCCCTTACCGGAAACCTGCAAAGGCCGAAGGTTCCGCCGGGGACCTTTGTATGATCTTCAAGGCTGCGGAGATGCTGTCGGAGATGGGGGCTCGTGCTCCATGGGACAAATGTTCGAGTTATATGGCTGGCCAAAGTTACTCTAGTGGCCGGGGCCCGCCTTCCAGCGGATCCAGACGCCATTTTGAGGCCCTACAGGGGCCACTCTCGTCGAGTTTGCAAGAGCGGAAGAGATCCTTCGGAGTGAAAGGAAGAGGTCCCTGTTTTGTGTAAGCGGGACGTTCAGCTGGGGTGCAGCTGTGATGCCCCCACCTGGGGGGGGGGCGAGGGAGACTCGTTCACATCGTCTCCTTCTCCCGGTGCACTCCATGCCGCTCCTTTTCATCGCCCCGCATGAAGGTCTCTCCACATCCGGTGTTCCCCAAGTGCCACCATTGTACGTTCGGTGCTGCGCAAGTACTGGGGTGCCACCATTGTACGTTCGGTGCTGCGCAAGTACTGGGGTGCCACCATTGTACGTTCGGTGCTGTGGAAGTATTGGCACCATCGCCTGACTGGGGGTGTTCGGCGTCGGGCCGGGGGCTGGGAAACCTCCTATCGGTGGAGGTGGGAGAGGCTCGTCCGCGTCGCCTCTCCCTCCCAGCCCAACTTGGACAAATTGTTGTGGAGGTACGTGCAGGACATCCCGCCGTCCAGGACTGCTGCGGCTGTGACGGAAGAGAAAAGGAAGAGGTGCCTCGTTCTCCTCTGGACATGTGGCGGGACTACCTTAGTCTTTCCAGGCCCGTTGCGGCCGGCCAAGGAGACATGTGGCGGGACTACCTGCAAATGCCCAGGCTGCGGGCTCCTGCCTCTCCTCCGGCTCCCCCATACGTTAAGATTTCCTGACCAAGAGTTGGCGGCCGGGCTCGCCTTATATGGGTTGCCGTTGGTTGGGCGTAGCCGTAACCCTGCCCTACTTTGGAAGGTTCCAGAATGGGGGGGGGGGCGAATGTTCTGTTTGACTTTCATTTTCTACAGTTTATCGTTATTATTCCTTGTTTGTTGTGTTAAATTAAAAGTTCAAGTTCATTAATGGTCTACGGATTTTGTTTTACCATTTCTTTCTTTCCAGGTTGCTTTTATGCTAAGTTTCTGCTAACAGAGGTCGAGTAACACGGAAACACGTGTAGAGGGATGACGCAGATTTGTACATTACATACACACAAACTCAGACGGGGGACAGTACAAGTACGACATACAAAGACCCAAGACAAATATAAAAACAGTTATTGGTCATAATTATCTCTTTCCGTCTGTGAATTTTAAACGAGGCTGGGTTCCCGTCTTGACATTGCCCGACCTAGGAGAACTTGAGCATGCCGCTGAGATTTTCCTGGCGAAATCTGTGCCATCGGGCATAATCAAACGTGGTAGTTCTGTCTGGTCTGTCTATGTAAGTCGGGTTCTTCTTTGTCTCGCGCCTTTTCTCGTACTGTCGGTCTGTCGTTCTTGTCGGCCCTTTGCCTTTACTCACGCTCAGTAGAGTCGGGCATTGGGCTTTCCAGTGTCCGACATACCTACAAAAAGCGCATTGGTCTGACCCTAAGTCTGGTCGTCCTTTGCATAGTGTCGGGGGATAAGTTGTGGGTAGCGGTGTCCTGGGGTTGTCCTGTCGGTATATTTCTCTACTTGGTTTGTCCTCGTCTTTTCTCTGTCGTTTCGTAGCCTCTCTGCGCCACATACCGAGACTGTCGAGCATAATTGGCGTTGTCTTATTATTTCGAAGGGCTATTTCTAACGTTTCTATTTTATCAAGGTCAAAGGATCCTGCCAGTGGCCACTGTTTGTCTTGACTCTCTTCGGTATACCTGTGCCATAATTTATTATAAGCTATGGTGACTAACCCATAGTTTATGAACATGTCCTTATTAGGGGTGCCTTCTAGTGGAGCTATATGGCCCACCTCTAACACCCGGTCCGGGCTAAACAGGCTATTTATCAGTGGGGAGAAGACAGACATGACGGCTCGTAACGAGGGACTAAAAAAAGTCAGCACTGCCTATCTTATCACTAGGTGCAAAGACTAGACAGAATATTTCTATTCTACGTTGTTTGCAGGTAGTGAATACCTCATGGATCAAAAAACCAAAAGACCAATAAATAACAATGGGGAGAATGAGTAGGTCCGCAAAGATCTGCGTTACCTACCCTTTTCACTATCTGCAAAAAGGGTGGTCACTTCCCTGTTTGCAGACAGGGAATCTCCAGGAAACAATATTTTTGCGAACAACAGTTCAGTTTCAAGCAATTATTAAGTGGGGGAGAAAGAAAACAAGCACGGCTGCTACCCTACCTATCCTCCACTGCTTGCAAAGAGAGAGAGCCTGTTGTTTCTCTGTTTGCAGACAGTGAATCTCCAAATAAAAAAAATAAAAATAAAAAGAGCAATACTAGTATTTTGAACAATCAAGCAATCAAACACATTTTTTCGCAACTTGTCGTGGCAACACGACCTTACCCGGACCATGTGGACAGTTTCTTGTCTTCCGAATCCAGCGCCCGATCGTCCTCTTTTTCTCGTATTTCTCACGGCACTCCTGATGGTTCCCAGTCAGGACCGTAGATCACTCGAGAGAGGTCTGTTCGGAACTAGTGAAGTTCGGATGATCGGCTGCCAGACGAGGGTCTATTGGGCAAGAGCTCTCCCGATCGTTGCAGTCGTTCACTCTGTCGTCGGGACCTCTCCCACTGGATCCACGAGTCGCTGATGGGCCCCACGCTTGGGACGCCAATTGTAAAAAGTTCAATCGGGTCGGGGACAATCGATATTTGCCCGGCGGTATTGCCTCTGTGACCCTCCAGTTATTTAAATCAATGAAGAGGCAGGCGCTGGAGACTGGAAAGCAGGAAACAAGGTTTTTTATTCTCTCCGGAGGAGAACACAACGAAACGGACAGAAGGTATCGTTCTGAGGTGCTCTAACTGTATTCCTGAGGCCTGGCCTCTTATACCCACATTTATTACTTTATTGTAGATTACACATACATGTTAAAGCTTTGATGTACGGAAAAGACATTCTCGGAACTCCCCTTTGGGCCCGTTCCCACACACATTTACAGTTGAAGTCCCCACCCTAGTCACAACAGGTGACGAGCATCGCGCAGCTGGATAATCCGCCGATTCACGGAATGTGGGGGGTTTGATCGGATCTCATGGGGTGGGGGCTTTGATCAACCTGGGGATCCTTTGATGGGGGAAGCTTTCTATTGCACGGGGAGGGGCAAGGGATGGTATCGGCAGAGCTGGGTGTCAGCCTGGGAACGGGGAAGACAAAACGGGCACACGGGGAAAAAAGGGGGTTTGCATCTAAGGGCCGGAGATCATGAAAGGGAAGCAGGGAGGTGTCGCGCTGGGAACAGGATGAAGGCCTGGGGCAGAGCAGCGCCGAAGAGGGGTTTATGATTCAAGGCAGGTGCAAGCAGGGGGTGGCCAGCGTGCAGGCTTGGTGAAGGCGAAGGGCTATGTCAGGGGCCAGCGGCATGCAAAAGGGTTCGGTCTGATCGGGGCATCTTAAAATGGCGGGCGCGCACGACAAAAGTGTGGCATCAGGGGAAGAGGCAAGATGGCGCAGATAATGTTCACCAAAACGTACTAATTTTCAACACATTTACCAATTTTGAAATACCGAATCCTACCGATTCGGTATTCCAAAATCGGTAAATGGGATGTAGGTCCCAACATCTGGATTCGTTACCGAATCCTTAACAATTCATTAATTACCGATTCGGTAAATACCGAATCGGTAATGCCCATTCATTCCTATGGGCTTTGAAGCCCATAGGAATGATTAGGCATTACCGATTCGGTATTTACCGAATCGGTAATTAAAGAATTCACAAGGGTGCAGGGGGTGTCACTTTGACACCCTCTAGCACCCCCAAAACGGGCATGTGTGCAATGTGGCACACAGACATGCCCTAAGGGCACGTCTGTCTGTCACATGGCACATGTGTACATGCACAGATGTGCATGTGCACAGGAATCGGTTTTTTACCATGGATTTGTATTCCATGGTAAAATACCGATTCTGTAGGCCATGTGCTGATGGAACATTGGCTACCTACATAGCATTTTCGGTAGTTCTACCGAATCGTTATCATTACCGAATCGGTAAATATTACCGATTAGGTAACTTTACCGATTCGGAAATGATAACGAATCGGTAAAATTACCGAAAATGTGCCCCTACATCTCGATAGCCCTTTACCGATCGGAAACGGCCGAAAATCGGTATTTTCGGTCGATTCCGATCGGTAAAGGGCTACCTACATCGGGCCCCATGTAATTGCACTCCACACATTCACTACAAACCCCACACACATTTCAATGTCTCAACAACACCCACTACAAAACCACACAAAGAACATTCATCCTTCATCCCCAACTACCCCACAATAGCACCTATACTCACACACAAAACACCACTCTCTCCTATAGCACAAACCAATCCACTAATCGTCAACACAATCCAAGTCGACATCATATGTAACTACATCCCATCCAGACTCCTACTCACTGCTCAAATTACTCCTAGCACAACCCTTCTGTCACCACCAAACCTTTCATCTTTTCATCCACCAACACTCTCCTACTCTTTTTACCACACAATAAAAACCACACAACCTTACACTACACTTTACTACATATATTACCTCTTCCAACAATTAAATCTAACAAGAAAGCTCATACCTCTTGTCCATCTCCTCTCACACTCCACATACACTCTTTTCTAAAACACATGACCACCCCCTTTACCTTGCAGGTTCCACTTGCCAACAATATTTTACATACAAATACCGCTCAGAAAACAAACACATCATCATCTCCTCTCACTACTCCTCAAAAACAAAACATAACAGACATACCAGCACAACATAATCTCACACACACACTACCTTATAATATGTTCCATTACAAACCAGAAACATACACTCATTCCAACACTGCTAACTACACAAACATTACACACCATAAACCAGCTCTACTGCCATTCCTTTCTCTAGCCCCACACCTAACACATTTACAGCAACACAGCAATTCTCTTTTTACTGCCTCTCATCTATTGGACAAATTAGAACCTTACTACTTGACCCACATTCTGCACCACCACCCCTAACTCATACACCTTCCACCATTAACCCCTTCTACGCTGTGTGAATTTGCATGCTGTGTGGCCGTTTTAATCAGTGGGCGGGGTTCGGACGGCCCCCAGCCATCATCCGCACTCGCCCACCGTGACGTCGGGCGGCCAGGGGCTGTCCGAAGCACACAAGGGGTTAACAGACTCAAACAAAAAAACAACATGCCACTCTTCAGAACTTTGCTTCTCCATGTCTAAATCACAACGAGGTTACTCAGTCTGCATTCTCTTAACTGCCTACTGATAAATGCTGCATCACTCTAAGAAAATAAGCATCATATTTAAGACCTTCTCACTGACACACAATCTGACATACTCTTCATAACTGGATCATGGTTGGGAGATGACATGGCTCCATTGTTGAATGAAGCATGATGCTGTTCCTCTAGGCTATCAAACGATCACACAAAATTGTATAGGCAAAAGAAGAGGTGGCCTAGCTGTTGTGTTCCAGCAAACATTAAATATCACTAATGCGGACAACATCTCCATGCAAGGTTGTGAAGCCCTCTTCAACCAATGCAACCCTACAAAAATCTTCCTCCTGTAACATCCCTCTCCTTTACAGACCTCCACCTAGCAATGCAACATTCCCAGACACACTTCGAGACACAGTTTCAAACCTGATAACAATACAGTCCAAACTATGCATTTTTGGTGACCTAAACATTTGGCTAGATGCACTGAACCTATATCAGATCATCCACAAACCCACACACATCGCTGGACACATCCTAGATGTAATGTTTGTAAAACCAAAAATTGTTATCTTTAAAACAATTACTCCAGTCACAAGGTCAGACCACCATGGAACAAATTCAGTTTTGACCACTTAGGAAGACAACTAACATCCAAAACAGATATAGACACAATAGATTCCGTGCAGGAACTATATGAGTGGCAACAGAAAACTTTTGATAGCCTAATACCACTCAGAACAACACAAAAGAACAAAAGAAAACAAGCACCTTGGAGAAATAGAGTGCTAAAAGAGATGAAACAGCAAATTAGAAAGCTGCAACATGCATGGCTCAAAACAAACACCAATCAAACCAAACTTCACCTACAGAAACATAACAGAATATAGAAGTAAGCAATCAAAAAGCAAAGAAAAGATACAGAATTCAAAATGCTAAATTTGCTAATAACGAATTCTATAAAATTCTCACCAAATTTTGTAAACCAAATAGCCTAGAAGGAGCTCATACCATTATTCAAGGTTTCACAGACAAACTGCCAAGTCTTTACATAGCCAAAGCAGAAACACTGGACTTCTATTTAAAACAAAGAAAAACCAATGACCTTGTCCGAAACAACCCTCCATGAGCAGGCTAACCTAGCTTATGCATTCCTTCCAACAAATATCACACAATGAATTTATAGACCTGGTTAAAGCAAAGCAGGCCTGCCAGCAGCCCTTCTGACCCATGGCACAGAGGGGACTGCTTTCGACTGGATCACATTCTTCCTTCCAAACAGAACTAATATCATCCATAACCCCCTTTCTCATTCAAACTGTACTTTACGAAAGTAGGGTCACTCAAGGCTTTATCTTCTTACCCATGGTTTTCAACATCTACATTAAGTCATTACTGGCACTAATCAATCAATTTCACCTCACATGCTATAACTATGTAGATGACACATACATACTCCTTAAACTGGAAAACCCCAAAGGCATTGGAAACTCACAAATCTTCAGTTGCGTCAGAGCCCTTGAAAAATGATGACCCAATCACCGCCTGGCCTTATGACCTGGGAACATCTAAGGAAGTAAGAAACCTAGGAATTACCATGGGCTCCAAGCTATCAGTGAATGTCCAAGTGGACAGACTAGTTGGATCAAGTTTCATTACTAGAAAAACTCTGTGACACATTTTACCCCTCCTGGGGTTTCAACACAAGGTCCATGCTACTATCCCTCCCTGTCAAAACTTGATTACGTCAATAGCCTCTACCACGGATGATCTGTAACAACTATGAAAAGACTACAGCAGATTCAGAACTCTGCTGCCAGACTACTCTTACATACAAAGCCTCAAGCCTACATTTCCCCTGCCTTGAAGGCCCTACATTGATTAACGACTGCCAGAAGATTCAGGTTCAAGCTGCTTTGCATCACCCACAAAGCAATACATGGAACAGGGCTACTCTTCATCAGGAATAAAATCAACAAATACATTCAACAAAGGAGCTTCCGCTTTAGGTTGGGACCTTGCCTCAAAATCACAACATACAAGAAAAAACCATAAGTGGCACATCCTTCTCTGTTCAAGCAGCCAACCTTTAGAACTTTTTACCCAAGACCTAAGATCTACAGATCATTTCCTTATCTTCAGAAAACTACTCAAAAGTTGTTGAGTACACTCCCGCGAAGGTTTCTGGCATAATTGTTTTTTAAATATCGGCCCCCCAGGGCGCTCATAATCTTTCAAATACTGATGTACGCACCAGACGGAAAAACAAAAAATCGTGTATCCACAAGCACTCGAATAAATGAATAGAATTAAAACGACACTTTGAAATGTTTTCCATATTAAAATGAATAAGTTTCAATAAAAATGACACAATGTAAATTGAATGTTATCATAACGAGTTTCCTTGAATTACCTTTCTTCGGAGATCGCAGCAACGCGTGACGGGTCGCTCATAATCTTTCAAATACTGATGTACGCACCAGACGGAAAAACAAAAAATCGTATATCCACAAGCACTCGAATAAATGAATAGAATTAAAACGACACTTTGAAATGTTTTCCATATTAAAATGAATAAGTTTCAATAAAAATGACACAATGTAAATTGAATGTTATCATAACGAGTTTCCTTGAATTACCTTTCTTCGGAGATCGCAGCAACGCGCGACGGGTAAGCTAGTATATATATATATTTATGTATATATATATATATATATTGTAATTTCACAAGTTAGCATAGTTTACCCTTACATGATTTCATCGCTGGGCCACAGACACAGCTCCGCATATATCTCTACTGAGATATCATTTTCTCACATAATCATGTCAAACATCACAAAATCCGGCCCAGGGGCCTCTCATTCCCCCCACTCCTCCCCCCTCCCCCCTACTCCACCCCCCCTCTCCCCCTCCCCCACCCCATTCTTTCCTGAATTTACCTTAGTTACTTTTATCTGCAAACCTAAATTTTAAATGTTTGCACATCACACCACCGCTCACCACTGTATAACCCTTAGTTAAACCACTCCATTTACAGGGTTGTAAATAGCTAGAATTAGGGTCACTTTCGCACATATGTTTCTTGCATTAGGAGCATGGGTTGTTCCAATGCCACTTTGTACCTTAGGGACACCTATTTTACACTCATTTGGGCAGGGACCTATATCGCAAACCAAGAGGACATCAAGCATATAGGAATTTTATACTAGCTTGTGTAAATTTGCCACAATAGGATTTGCACTGCTCGAGATAATACCACGTGAACTCACTGGTCTGCCAGAATAGAATAGCATGATCTATAGTTGCAATATTCCTATCTGTACCTCTGTATACAAATGTGCCTTCGGCCACTTGGCCTGGTTTGTCCTCTGCTGGCGAATGCTCCACGAGTCAATATGCACTAAGGGCCGGATGTAGGTCGGTCGGTAACGGCCGAAAATCGGTATTTTCAGCCGTTACCGACCGAGATTCACAAAATGGTATGTAGGGCCACATATTTTACAGATTCGGTAAATTTACAGATCGGTAAATTTACAGAATCTGTAAAATACCGAATCGGTATTTTTACCGATTCGGTAACAATGAGATGTAGGTGGGACTCTTCTGAGTCCCACAAGCCTTACAGAATCGGTATTTTACCATGAAATCCAACTTCATGGTAAAAAACCGATTCCGGTGTACATGCACATGTGTGCATGCACACCTGTGGCATATGACAGGCAGACCTGCCCTTAGGGCAGGTATGCCTGCCACATGGCCCCCGAATCTTTTTTGGGGGTGCTAGAGGGTGTCAAAGTGACACCCCCTGCACCCTTGTCAAAATCGGTATTTACCGAATCGGTAAATACCGACCGGTAATGCCCCATTCATTCCTATGGGCTTCAAAGCCCATAGGAATGAATGGGGCATTACCGGTCGGTATTTACCGAATCGGTAAATACAGATATTTACCGATTCGGTAAAAGGAACATCTGGATGTTCCTACATATCCACCCCTTAGATTTACCGATTTTTAATTACCGAATCGGTAGGATTCGGTAATTAAAAATCGGTAAATCTATTTTACCTACATCTGGGCCTAAGCCACTTAGCTGTATTTTCTCAAGCCCTATGAAATGAAATAGTAGCACTGTGAATTTGTAGACTGTTGCATTCCTAAACCAGGTAACAACTGTTATTTTTTCTACAATAATGTAAATTGTTTTTTAAAAATATTTATTTTCATTTACAAATTCATGTGATTTCATTTGGAATAACAAGATGTATTGTTATGCTCCAACTCGTTGCTTGAGTTTTAAGTATGATGGTGAAAACGATAGTCTGTTTTCCAGCTTCTTTGTTGCATTCTCGGATGTTGGTCCGTCTTCACTTTTTATCACTGTGCACTTTAAAATAGTGGATTGTATTGTAAGCAATTGGCTAGTGAAAAAGACCGTCCGGTCGAAACGCGTCGCCAATAAACACATACTGTGACCCTGGAGTGCGAGTCATTTGTTGTCCTGGAGAAAGGTTAACTGGGAAACCTTCGTGAATATCCCGAACTAACCCTTTCTACACTCTTCCCTCCTCTACCCCTCCCTTGCAGTATCTCAAATCTCTTTTGCTATTTAGATCTCCCAAACAATCCTTTTTGAACCCTTCCCTCTGACTCTTCCCCCCACTTATTCAAAACCTGCACCTGCTTATATAATTTCCGAAAACACCTTCTAGATCCTTCCCTCTTCTATCTCACTACTGTCCTTTTCAATCCAACTAACAGACTCAAATGTCCACCACTGAAATTAACTTAATATTTTCCTATACTAATTCACCACAAATCCTGTTTGGGTTCTGGAGTAGCGGGCTACTCCTTAAAAAGCTCTTTGGTACCTCATCAAGGGTACCAAGCAGTAAAAAAATGCAAACCGCTCCCTCTTCTATCTCTCCACTATCCTTTTCACACCAAATAACAAACTCACATGTCCACTGCTCAAACAAATGTTATACATCCCTGTACTAATTTGCCACTAATCCTTTTTGGGTTCCGGAGTAGTGTATTTCCAGGGCCAGCTGTCACGTCTTGAGGGTGGGGGAGACGGGGGGCAGGCACGGGGTGATGTGGCTCACGGGTTGCTTTGTTTAAAAAAAGAAAAAAACATGGGCATGTGTGGAGAGGTTAACTATCAGGTTCTTTTGGTAGAGCACAACTGCGTGTGTTGAGGAATGGGCTATGGAAGTGGGACCAAATGGATATGGAAATCTGAAGGGGGCCAAGGTGGTGCGGGGAGAGGTATACAGGTAAGGGTCATTTTAATTGCTGGAGGTAAGAATGGTACATGATTGAAGAGCAACCATTTCTCCCAGGAGGAGGCACAGAGATCTGACATCTGGGAAAGAGCAGGGTGGTATTTGAGGAGGGCCTTGAAGGGGGGGGAGGCTAACAGAAGTGGAAGTCACAGGGTTGACATACAGAGGGCCTAATTTGTGTCAAGGGTCATGAAACTCTAACTGGGTAGAGGGGGCAAGGTGCTGAACTGGCCATCTGACAGTACTGTGTTAGGATTGTCACAGTGATGTTTGACCTTGGCACTAGGACTTTCATATTGTGAAAGGAGTGTTGCACAAACTTGGCATAGTTCTACAAGGTTTGCTTTCCCACCCATGGGTGACACAAGTGAACACAGTTTAATGCATGAGCACTGATTCTGAAAGACAAGTTATTGTAGCCATGCAGAACCTTAACCAATACATATTGAGTGATTGTGTCTCGATTACTAACAATCTCTATAAAGGAGTCAAGGGCACCGTGGTTATGGAAACAAATCTATTTTGTTATTCACAGTATCACACACACACTGTAATAAGAAGAGTAGACACTTTACATAAAAATCATTTATTATGACAAGAATAACCTGTTTCAAAGTTTATCTAAAACAAATAAACAATAAGGCATGTTGTAAGTAACAAGATTAAAATGAACATTTCTAACATGGTTAAAACGTCATTTAAAATCTAACCTACTACTTCCTTGCGCTACACAGAGATAGCATGGAAAGCAGAGCAACTTGGCGGGCACTAGAGAGCCCACAGTGTAATGGCACCTATCATCAAACAGCAAGAAATGAAAAGATCTCCATCAAATCGACCTTTCGAGGGGCCCATAGGGCATTGCAGCGCCGGTCCTATGAGGAGCATGCCCGATGATGAAGCATGACATCCCCAGGAATGTGTGAGGGCACCAAGTAATAATACTTAGTATTCTCCCTTGTTTCGTCCACCGTTCTGTTCTCTTTGCTTTATGATAGGAACAGTATCTCCACCGCTTGTTACTTTATTTTTGATGCACCTTTTGTTCCTTCACACAGGAACAGTATAGATGTGTCTTGAAAGACACAACTCCTGCAGCACAGTCATCAGCTGATGGCTTCTCTTTTCTCTTCACTTCCCCTCTTCCACTTCGGTTGGGATTATTTAACCTCTGTTGGGACGTCTCGATTGAGAGGGAAGTTTGGACTGAGCATTGCGACCTCCTCTCACTCCTGCGAAAAATCCAGATGAGATTTCTGACAATAGATCACAATGGACCATCTAAATCGTCAAGCTCCACAGGCAGCCATGGACTACATTAAAAAATGATCACCTCACAAATGAACGCAAGCGGACACTGAGGGGAGGGGAATGAAAGTAACTGAACCTTGATGTAGAGACATTTCCCTCTATGCTCTGTCCCGATTCTCAGATGCTGCAGGGCACCTGAATAGACTGCCTGAGGTGCACTGGGTGAGGAAGCATTCTATACCTTGTGGCTGACTGCAAACTCTGTAACCTTCATGAACCAGATTTAAGAGGTAAGCATTGGTCACTCCTGGCCACCTTGTTTCATCTGGAGGCACACTGTAGGCAATCCCCTGATGATTTTTTCAGTATGCTGCACCAGTGAATACTGGACTTTGTTTAGCTCTGTTTTGCCACTTGTAATGTGATTATCCAATACGAGGGGCATCTTTGGCATAATTTATATGCTGCAGTCGTTGGGGAGAGGGGAATGACTAGGTTTTAAATAACTACTGTCTTAGCAGGTGCACTGGAGGTTGTTGTTGTGTTGGTGCACATTGCACACCGGGGTATGCAATGAAGTTCCTGTTTCAAAGGGACTACATGAACATGGCTCCAATCCATAGGCGAATATCCCTTCTCACATGGAATGTACGTGGTCTCAATACCCCCGTAAAATGTGCCAGGTTCTTGATTATCTTGACCGTCACAACATACAAATAGCATTATTGCAAGAGACGCAACTTACACAACAAAAGGGAAACACAGTCGGCACTACATGGGTGGCGACATGATTAGCCTCCTCCTACTCATCATAGTCTCAATGGGTGTTGCTACTGGTCAAGAAAGGCACGCCCTTCGTGCTCACCCACAGCGCCAATGCATTATAGTGTAGGGCAATGTATGTGGCACCATGCTGACACTGGTAAACATGTAGAAGCCCAATGTCGACAACCCCAACTTTTACACAAAGATATGGACGAATCTGCACTGTCTGCAACCGCTGGCTATAATATGGGGAGGAGGCTTTAATACATGCCTCGATCCGGTATTAGAGAGGTCATGAAAGATTGGGCAGCTTGGTAGACAGGAAGTCAAGGTAATACGTGATGGTATGGAAGAGAAGGTACTATTAGACCTGTGGAGAATGTGCAACTCCACCAAACGGGAGGGAACCTTTACCTTCACGGTGCACGGCTCGTGGTACAGGTTGGACTACTGGCCGGCCACCTGGGAGGTTAGTGCATGGACAGCTGAGGTATGACATTTTCGCAGAACACTGTCAGATCACAACCCAGTCAGACTAGTGGTGCCTGTACCTATGCATACGCTGGTGCAGTTCACATGGAGATTTTCGGCCACTGAGATTCTGGACCAAGTGTTCCAGGACAAAATGAGTACTGCCATCATGGAATACTTTGAGGGAAATGTTACCTCAGTGGAAGGAGCAGACCCTTTATGGGCAAAGCGTTCAAAGTTACTATACGATTGGTTTGCATTAGTAAACAAACTGGAGTGCTCAGTATTATTGTCAATGATTAAACTTGATTTAACTAGATCTACACGGGCTAGAAAGGGAGTATGAGGGAATACTTTAACCCGGAGCTCCTAGCGGTTAGCCGCAATAGAGTTAACGCTTCCAATGATATGACAGAGCGCTAAGTCAAGTTCCTATTGCGCTGCCATGCAGCACAGTCCCACAGTGAGGGGGACTGGCTGGGATGCACGCTAGCCTGACAACCTAAGACTCCATGGGCACCAAAGCATTTTTTCACTGTTGTTGATGCCCGGGGGAATGAGTGCTACAATACACAGTCCATTCTATGAACATTCACTAACTATTACACGCAGCTCTACACCACCCATGAGACAGGGTCAGAGGAGGGTATTGAGGACTATTTGGGGATGTTGTCTTGGCATGGCAGTCACTGGGACAATGAGAATACCTGACACAGCCCATCACGGTGGAGGAGATTTGGGAATCAATTCGATTGCTCCTGAATCGGAAAGTGCCAGGGCCGGACGGTGTAATGGCCGAATTCTATAAAGAGTTAAGAGACTTGTCAGAACCATATTTGCACAAAATGTATGCTGAGGCATACAAGAAAGAGGTCCTACCCCTCTCCCTATGTAAAGTCCTACTTATTGCATTACTCAGAACAAACAAACAACCAGAACAGTGTGGATCCTATAGACCACTTTCATTAATAAATATTGACACTGAAATTCTAGCAAAAATCCTTGCCTCCAGAATTCAACCACTGTTACATAACATGGTACAACCAGACCAATCAGGTCTGGTTTATACCCACTCGCTCCCCAACACACAACTTGTACACTATATTCGCTCTATTTCATCAGTTGGAATCCACAACGGAAGCAGCAGCAGCAGCAGTGCTGTTAGATGCTGCTAAAGCTTTCAATTCTATTAATGGGTCATTTATGTTTTCAACATTACAACGGATGGGCCTGCCCCAATACTTTGTCCGATGGATACATCACCTCTATACTAAACTGGTTGCTAGAGTCAGGGTGAACGGCAACACTTCAGAACCATTCACTATCCAGGTGCAAGAAGGCTGTCCACTGTCCCCACTGTTATTTACCATTGCACTTGAGCCTCTAGCATGAAAAGATACGACAGAGGAATACCAACTTGGTGCTACAATTTTGGCTGAGACCAGGTAGCATATCATTTTATGCAAACAACATGGTACTATATGTACACAACCCCGCCACCCACTTGGCACTGCTAATAAGTGAATATATTCGATTTAACGATACATGCACACATACCAGGCCCTCCACAACAACGAACCAGCATACCTAAACAAGCGCCTCTCCTTTTACGCAGCTAAGAGAAACCTCCGATCAGCCGACCTCTATCTGGCTAACATGCCACGCACCTACAAGACCATTACGGGGGGAAGGTCCTTCGCTACCTCGCAGCTAAGAATTGGAGCGACATCCCCCATAACCTCTGACAAAGCCCTACACTGTTCCAGTTCATGTGAGACCTCAAGACCTGGCTGTGCAGATGACCACAGCACCCTTCAGAGCCGCCCTTCCAGCACCTTGAGATCCTCACAGGTAAGTAGTTGCACTATACAAACCCCTGATAGATTGATTGATACAGGGGGATAAGTATTAAATCGGTCATTATTCCCCTATGGCGAACACACAGCAAGTCCCACTCAACTTTCCTCTGGACTGGTGCAGTCGCCCCGTTAAATATCTGGGAGTTTAGATGAACAGGGACCCGGACTTAGTAATCTAGGAGAATTACTGGAGGGTGGTCTCCAAACTGGAGGACCACGTTGTCAGATGGATAAGACTACCATTATCACTAGCAGATAGAATAGTGATCCTAAAATTGATTGTTCTTCCATGTTTTTTTTAACCTGTTTATTAACATTCCCATTACGTTGCCTCTCCACCTTTTTAAAACACCCTCACATGATAACCTTAGTATGTGCAGGCCAACAATCCAGAATCAGGTGGAAAACACTAACACTGCCATATGCACAAGGCGGGTTTGGAGCTCCAAATCTCTACTCATACTACCTATGCGCACAGGTACACTGCACACACTAGTGGTACCGTCGATACAATTATATACCACACCTCTCATTACAATCGGATGACTCTAACCCACTCCCACTCACAGCTGTCCTCCCACAGAAACAAGTTAATAGATCAACACAGTTAAGTGTACCACAATGGTCTGGCAGACTTTGGGGGCCTGGAATCGAAAGACCCCACTTTACGCCCCGGCCCTCCCTCTCACGCATCACCCAGATATCTCAGTAACGCAAGAAGCAGGGGTGCTGACCTTGTTGGGTAGCGCTGTCCTGCGGACTATGACACATGTGTTGCAGAGCGGGTCGTTCATTAAGCTGGACTGCCACAGACCTATCTCGTTACCTTCAGTTACTTGTGCCTGCAAGTAGCAGTAAGAAAGTTGTATCTGTTCTTCCCTGCAGAGCCTGCCTCCCGCCGCACTCTGCAGATATTAATCATCAGCCCTAGATGAAGGCACGTTATCACCAACCTGTGCAATGTAACTCAGAGAGAGAAACACACGGATACAAATCAGGCCTTAGATAACTAGAATTGGGGCCTAGACATGTCTTTAACTGATGGTGAATGGAGCTTCTGCTGCACACTAACTGGTATGCTCACTCCAATTGCAACTTACACATTATACACTTCAAATACCTACAACAAATGTATTACACTCCTGCGAGCTTGTTCAGGTATGGAAGACTAAACTGTCGACTATGTGGGGCAGCACAGGCTGAACCATCTGGCCCTGTCGTGCCATCCAAATACTCACTTCTGGGCTGAGGTGACAAAGGCCCTTATGGCTATCGTGTTGGAACCCGTCCCTTGTGACCCTCAGCTCTGTTTACTCGACCTCATTAAACTGCTACAACTGTCTAACCATAGGCTAGTGGCGGTTGCCTTCCAGCTTGCAAAAAGGAGAGGCACTATGTCCTAGGGGAGAAATTAGTTCCTAAACTCCAACACTTGATTGATGATATGGTGTACTGTAAAGAACAATTAGAAATATTTGCTACAGAACTGCCAGTATTGTCACGCCCAAAAGACATATGGAGCCCACTCACTGAATATTTGTTGCCTTTACCTGATGTGACATAATTGA
The DNA here is from genome assembly GCF_964261635.1 of Lissotriton helveticus. Lineage (NCBI taxonomy): Eukaryota > Metazoa > Chordata > Amphibia > Caudata > Salamandridae > Lissotriton > Lissotriton helveticus. The sequence continues at coordinate 409,735,566 of NC_136057.1, read as the reverse complement.
ATGTGTTGTATGAGCTAAAGTTGAAGAGATATGTTTAAAAGGCAGATCTCATACAGTTACTAAAATACTAATTTAGCCATGCTGTCATGTTCGGATTAGGGGTGGGTGGAATTTGCGGAGTTGCCTTCCGCAAAATTCTGCGAAACTGCAAGAAATCTCTGGCAACACGCGGAATTTCGCGTGCTCACAGAGATTTTGCTTCGCCCGTTGTAATCTATGCAGGGTCACTCTCAGGGAGTCCGGGGCAGACGAGCATCGTACCAGAATGAATCCTGTTTACCTAGAAGATGCCACCGTTTTGTGCCATACCTCTACTCAACTGGAGTACTTTCTACTGGCTAATCAGTAAGTGTTACCTCATTGGGTAGATGTATAGTGCTTTTTCCTACACTACAGCTTCGTAAAGGGACAGAAGAGTTGACTCCAGTGACCATCCGTGTCTGTAACTTTGTCACAGCGGTGAAAGTCGCAGCAGTCCCTTGAGTGAGCTGTCCATCATAGTGAGGAAATGGCGGGAAGATGTTGCATACCGCTAGTGTGTGTGGGGTGGGGCTGAACGGGCGGGGCTTCTATTTGAGTTCACATGCCTTTTGATTATAAAGGGTCAGAGTCCGATCAGAGCTGCGCTGAGGGGAAGGCAGCCTCCTGGTCACAGGAACTACACGCGGATTGCGCTTGAGAAACTCATGGATGCAAAGACCTCCATCAAGGACTACTGCTAATTGTAGACGGTAGATATGGGGAGAAGGCACACCTGCCTAGCCTCGACAGTGCTCACTAATTTTTTGGGGCTGATTAATGCGTTACTGAATTTGAGCTTCAACTCGGGCACCTGCTTTATTTATATCTTTAAGTGCTTCCTATGCGAGTTCACATGCCTCTTGATTATGAAGGGTCAGAGACCGATCAGAGCAGCAGATGAGGAGAAAGCAGCCTTCCTGGTGAGGTTTAATTACCTCTTGCCCCCGAATTCCGTTCCACCGCGGATCGCGGAAGTTAGGTAATTTTCGCATTCCGTGCGGAACGTGAAAGTGCCGAAATTTCACAAGTTCCGCGAGCGGAACGGAATTTGCCACCCACCCTTAGTTCGGATATGTGTACCATGTGATGACGTGACTTTCTTGTTCCTACTTTGTCTGTTGTTGTTTGATCAAAATTCTATTCAGAACATTTTCAAAAAAGGAAAGCAGAGCAACTTGCAGTCCAAAGTTTTTTAGGGAGAAGTGACACACTACATACCTTGTTGACAGCAAAGGCTGTTGTTATCACTGGATGCGTGAAGGCAGTGTTTCCTACAAAGGGCACACACGTGCTGTGGTAGCAGCCTTCATCTGGGACTTGCCTTTATCAGTATTGAGCAACATGTAGCACCTTTGAAGTGCGCTGGCAGTAGGTGAGACTATCTTCTGGGAGAATCTCAGGTGATTATCCGGGTGAAGGACCTCTAAATTAAGTGGTCACATTGTTGTACTTATATACTAAATCTTATCAGAAATCGGAAGCTCTCACATAAGAGAACGTCAATACAGACTACACTATTTTGACAATATGTTTGTACTTGCTCTTATGTGATCTAGACATGGTGATAAGTAGCCACTTTACCCAGACTGATGTCGCATCAGTGTAATATCTATGTCATCAGTTGAACGACCTGACACTTTCACAGTTCTTAGATAGATAAAGTCAGATAACATCTGCGTCAAATTGCAGACATGCAATGATTCTGCATAAATTGTAAAATGCTGGCGACCAGCATGATCTAAAATGGTGACCACCATGATCTAATATGGCAACTTCCATGATATATCTAAAATAAAGTTAGATGAGTCAGACGTTAAGGGCTTTATATCAGGAATGTTTTGAGGCGTTTTAAGCTTCGAGTGAATTTTCCCGATTCATGCCCTTATATAGGTACTATTCACATTGCCCTTATATAGGCATAGAAATCAAGCCCTTATTTAGGCATAGCCCATGCTACCCAAATACAGGCATGGCTACTCCCACCCGTACCAAACGTCACAGCAATTTCTTGGAAAATCAGCTTAAGCAGTTAGGGAACTTCCCCTTGCTAGAATATTGATTTGTCCAAGAACTCAGTTACTTTCCAAAGAACAACTATTCCTTAGGGGTTCTTTCCTGACGTTCATATTCCCGACTTCACGTCAAACTATGGCATTCCTAAACACCTTCAAGGTATAAATATACCTACACTTGCTCTAGCAAGATACGGTGGTTCGGAGCAGTTCGAAGACCTACTTGCCCGATACAGCTCTCTACAGCAAGTGCAGAAGGAAGCCGACTCTCCAGCTGACGCACTGATCAATAAGCTGCCTTTCTCCTGCCGAGAATTCAGCTCCAGTGTTTCCAGCTCCCCTTGCGGGATGTTGGGAAATCGAGTCCCGAGACAGAGATACCAGACCTCCTTCATTCTAACCAAGGTATGGATCTGATTAGAACCTAGAGAAACCTTTGGTAGATTCTTGGCAAAAACTAAACTTATGCTACACATTACTTAATTCTTCCAGCGTACTAGACTTAGGTTAGGTACATTGGGGTAGGCGTATTTTAGAAGCACCAGTTGAGTGTTTTAGTCAATGTTATTTATGTATGTATTTTTATATGGCTTAGAAACCATACAATGCTCTTACAGTATTATTTCAATTTACTGTTTACGCTGTACGCATTATACTTTGCAGTCTGCATAACAATTGTAACAGTTCACTTCTCTTGCATGAGAAAGAAGACTGTTCAATGAACCCTTTTTATTGAAAACGCCCGTCTCATTATTTCTCTGCAACTCTGTAGATACGAAGCATGCATGATTGACTGAGTGAAATACTGATCTATTGTTTCCACAACTCTGAGATATATTCTTATTCTTGGGAAACAAAGTTGATATGGTTATGTGGTTGTCAGAAACTACTCCCTTCTTTTGTATACGAGAAAGTTTCTAGTGACCTCTGAGTTGGCTGGCACACAAACAATTCAGTGTAGCATATTCGATAGAGACCTAGTTGACCTCAGTCCTACGTCTAATCTATAGGATATATTATTCCAATGCGCAGAGTCTATTGGGAATATAGGAACTACACTACAGGAGGGTGATGGGCAACGTGGTGTAGGAGATGCATGAGTATCTGGGATGTTCGGGTGTCATTGGGGCAGTTGTAAAACGTGGGGTTTGACACAGTGTTCTATCATCAAGGGCATGCAGTCCATGAAAATGTGACAGGAGGGTAAAAAGGGGCATTGAGATGAAAGGAGCAGTGGAGAACGTTGGTATGTAAGCTGTATGAGGATTAAGGGGATCTGAAAGAAGTGAAGAAAACAAGGAAATGTAGGGAGAAGCATGTGGGCTTGTAGAGGGACCTGAGGGCCTGTGTGAATATTTGGAGCAGACATTTTAGAATGAAATATGGCATATTTCCATACACTTTTTTCTACAGTGATGTACATGATCACTGAATAGAGGAAGATAGCCCTGCTGATGCACTTCTCCCTCTCCTGCAAATTATTCTGTGTGCATCGCTCTACATAGACTGTTTCGTCCATCTCTGTATTCCTGTAGAAATTGACCTTGACTTGAAACTTCCAATTGTTATTTCTTCTTTACTTTCACGCGAACCTTTCCTTACTTTCCATCCTCAGCAAGCCTTATCACTCTGAGCACAGCCTACTCTAAGTCACAGGCATGCTTACCTTAAGATATATTATTGCATTTCAGCAAAGTGCTCACACCTCATTTCAAAGATCACAACTTTTACTTTAAAATGTTTACACCTGCAATCTAACAAAAAAGCCAACCATGTGCATGAATTCACATACCCCTCCCACTAAAGGTCACACCTAACTTATATTAATTTATTTGACCACATAGAAACTGGAGTAAATGCCTGGAGTGATTTAAATAAGAGTGCAAGTCTATTCACAATAACTAACAATAAACATTAAAAAAAAAACACTAATCTTCAGTTCCGGAGCAGCATGCTGCCTGGTATAAAGAGCTTCAATGCCTTATCAGGCCGATGGAGAGCTACATAAATGCGATTAGAATAAAACAGAACATATAACTCCTCTGGCCCACATAAATACTAATGTAGTGTTTGGGCAGTCAACTGTAGTTCATACAGGCTGCAAAATAATGTGGATGCTACTTGTCATGCATACACTCACATAAGACAAAACTACTATGGATCATGTCCATCACCCATTACTGTACCAGTCCACACCGATGAGTCAGCCATCGCCAACTGAACAGGCATGGATTAGCTGAAGAGGTCTGCCATATGCAACTGGGCAACGAAGAACTTTAATTTAGCCTCCTGCATCAGGTGCAAATAAGTTACATACTATGACCTCTCTTTGACATCGCACAATGACAATCCCATATGGGATAACATTGACAAAGCTCAGCCCTGCACATCTCCCCATCATATATCCCTCCAACCTATGCCTGTTTGGGCCCATAACCTTTTAAGCAAAATATCTCAGAGTGGACAACCCAGTGCAGCAACCAGCTAAGAGGACAACATGCTATCAAGGATCCTGCAGAGCTGACAGCTTACTGGAACCCATAAACTGCGAGTCTCTCACACTTCTTCATCCATCACACTTCTAAGAGCTGGCCCCATACCATGATAATTGCACTTTGGTCATCCGCATGCATTTCACAGAAACACTTCCCGCATAGGATCAAAACAAAGACAACACTCTTCCAATGATACATCAAACAGTGTAGAATAGTGCCCAGATAGGCAATCACTTTGGCACCCCCACATAGAGGTAGTAAGCCCTATATAAAGGTTGCAATGCAATGCAATGCAATTGTAATGTGTTGCGTCTTCTTGGTTCTATGCTGTGATTGTCTATATGAGTAAGCTTCTGTGGCGTGGGGTGTGTGTATATCTGCTAGCACTGACAATCTGTAGGAAAAAGACTGAAATAGAAGCCCACAGTCATGTAACTACCAATTGATCCCAATTGTCTTTGACATAGTTAAGAGTATACTTTTTTTAAACTGTATAGAGATAATTTTGTTACAGTGTGCATGCATTTCGCTAGCTGATTTATGTTGCACATAACAAGAAGGAATATGAATGACAACCAAAAGGAACTCTATTTTGCTGCTATTTGTATTAGCATCAAGCACCTTTAGCTGTTCATGTATTTCTTTGACAGAAACAAATAAGTATGTATTGGAGCAGGCCCTTCTACAGGGTCTCCCCAGATTTTTCCTTTGCTGAACCCGTTTTTGTTGGATTTTAGAACTTTACTCCTGCTAATCAGTGGTAAAATGCGTTGGTTCTATGTCATTTTATAGAAAAAAGATTTCATGGAATACCTTATCTGAGAAACCATTTAATCTAAACTGTTTCAGAATTTAGAATGAATGGCATTTACTTTTCATAGAAACCAATTCATAGAATGTCTTTTTGGTTGAAATTAGCTTTTAAATGCATAGGGCCTGCGAATGACCATGAGAATTCTGCCATGAGTGCAAAGGCCCTTTGTGAATCATGCCCTTTTTTAAATTATAAATGCAATGGTTGGAGGTCTTAATTTCTGAAACAGTTTTTCTGAGATATTTATTTCAGTGCTTTACTTCAGGGGACACTATTTCAAATTGGTATCTGTTACATTCTCAAACAATTTCTTCAGATGTTTTTAATTCACCGACCCATCACCACCCATAAACATCATCCATCGCAGACCCCTCAAAAACCCTAAACACCATAAATCCCTGTTCCCTAGACCCCTCACCGCACCAAAACTACTCTCATCCCTGAAGCATACAAGCCCTTTCTACCTCAAAAATCCACCATCCCTGATGAATATAACCCCTAACTCCATTCATTCCTGAACCCTAAAAAACCCTTTCTATGCCTGAATTCTATCTATCCCATACCCTATAAAACACCTCAGCACACCCAAACTCCCCCATCCCAGAGCCTTAAAAGCACCCTTACCGCCCTTAAACACCAGCCATCCATGACCCAAAAGAACTCCTAATCACCCTAGACTACTCATGCCTGAACCCTAAAAACCCCTTTCTACATCTAAACTCCACCCACCCATGAATCCTTAAAATCCTTCACCACCCTAAACTCCACCCTATCCTGAACCCAAAAAACTCTTTATCACCCCAGCCACTACCCATAATTGAACCTTAAAAACTTTCACCAGCACTAAACACGATCCATCCATGGACTCTAAAACCCCGCAACACCCTTAAACTCCACCCATCCCTAAAACCTATGAACACCTCACACACCTAAACATCACTAAACTGTGAACCCTAAAATCCCTCACCACCCCGATGCTCAACCCATCTCTGACCAATAAAACCCTTTTCTATGTCAAAATTCCAATCATTCCTGACCCTTCAAAATCCCTTATCACCTTAAACACTACCCATCGCTGAACCCCAAAACCCCACAGTAGTCCTAAACTCCACACAAGTTTAATGTAATTTTGGATTTTTCCTTAAAATGTTCTTCCCTTTAAAATGTTTCCTTTAATTTTCGATTTTTTTGTATTACCTTTTAATTTGTTTTCCTTAAAATAGGTTTCCAGTTTTCGTTTCCGATTAATTCACACACATCAAAGTGCTTCTGCCCTCCATTCTGATCATGGTAAAATTAAGATGGTACTACATATACCCAGAGCCTGTAAATGAAATGCTACTAATGGGCTGTATCACTAATAGTGCCACCGACTAAAGTAGCACTGTAAAACATCTGAGACCTGCCACTGCTGCCTGTAGTGCAATTTTAATTCCCATTTCGACCTGGAAAAACAAACCTTTTGCCAGGCCTGAACCTTCCTTTTGCATTCTTATAAGTCACCCCTAAAGTAGGTCTTAAGATGCCCTTCGGGCAGAGTGCATGGCACTTAAAAAGTAGGACATGTGTATTTAGGTTTCACATGTCCTGATAGTGAAAAATTCCCATAGTTGTTTTTTCATTGTAGCAAGGCTATCTCTTCCATTGACTAACACTGGGTTAACTTATTACACTTAACCCCTACCGCGCTACCGCGTTTTCCCGCTGTGCGCTGAAAAAAAAAATGCATCCGCGTAGCGCAGGTAACGCCCATGACGAGCTGGCTTTGTCATCAGCACTGAAGGGGTTAATAGATGATTACTTCAGTTTGGAAACAGGTAGAGAATGTTTTATTTTGCTCATTTGAATAGCAATTTAAAATCCCCTTTAATGGTAAAGTCAGATTTTAAGTTACTTAACTGAAAATGCCACTTTTAGAAAGTTGCAATTTCTTTCCCTAAACCAAATGTCCAGTGTCCAGCATAACATGACTGTGAATGCCTCTCCTGTGGTGTTGTGTTTATTCCTTCCATACATGGGGGAAAAGGACCTTGGGTGTAAGCAGAGTGTTCCTCTCCTGAGCAGGATGTCCTGGAGGTTGTACTCAGCCCTTTCCAGAGCTTTGAAGGATAGCCGGAGTGTGGTGTCCACCCCTTACCTGACTTTTAAGGCTTCCTGCCACGAACAAATGCAGTTCACACCTAGGCCTGCCAGGTCTTTGTTACCCTAAACATGAGCCAGACCCAGGAAAGGGGGAAGGGTAAACAAAGGTGGAATCCTCCAGCACAAATTAGCACTCACTATGAGATTGGTACTCGCCAAACCACTTATCAGAGCACTCCTGGACCTATGGATGGATTATAAAAAAAATACCCCTGCTGTCTCAAGAAAGAAGACTGGACATGTTTGCCTCGAACACAGGATCCCCAGAAGCGAATCCAAGGGCCATTTTACTGACCTTCTGTTTGAGCTATAGGGACATAACAAGCTTCTAGAGGCCTTCCCCACGACTGCTCAGATGACCAGCACCAACTGGACCTGCCTGAGCTCTGCTGTTGGCTCCTGATAGAGTGAGGCTTAATCCTCAATAGGTGCTTCTTAGTTTCTGGACACTTGGTTGGCATCAGAGTGTAAGAGCGTACACCTCCTGCTTCAAAACCAAGCTAAACATGAAAATCCAGACGATCGGGGCTCTTTGTGACCACGAGCGGGGTTGTCACGTCAGCACTGATCGGTGAGTCTCCCACCAACGTGAAATTCCGATGGTGACATGCTCTTCACACCCAACAGCAACCGAATGTGGCTCCCCAACACGAAACTGCAGTGATGACTGCTGTTCATCGCGACAAAACCTCTTCCCGGCCCCGGAAAACACAAAGCTTACCTAGGGCTTCTCATGTGGATTTGGACTATGAGAAGGTAAACTCTACCAATGGACAAATCTAGTCCCTGTTTGCGACTGCTCTCACTATAGTTGACCTGAATTTGTGACCTTGACCCAGTCCAGCACGACCAAATACCAACAAGTGGCGCTTTGTGCTTTTTGGAGCAATTTTCACCTAGAACTTTAAAAAATCATAACTCCGGTTTTACTGATTGGATTTCTGTGATTCTAGTGTCATTTTATTTCTTACATTCTACTCTATTTTCCTAAATTGATTTAGGATTTTTCTTGTGTTGTGATTTACCTTTATTTTTGAGTGCTGCATAAAAACCTACATGTTGCCTCTAAGTTGAACCTAACTGCTTTTGTGCGAAGCTACCAGAGAGTCATGCAATGGCTTATTTAGTAACTTTTGTGGTTGATCCTGACAAAGATGGTGTTTCCTACTTGAGTGGGGTTTGCAACCCTCTCAACTAATAACCTGATTTCTTACAATAGGTATATGTATTTGCCAGGTTGGGAGACTTGCAAATTCACATATTAAAAAAATACTTCTTGGTGCTACAAGTGGCAATTAATGGACTGCGGCCAATGAAAACTGTGCCATTTCTATAAACTGTCCCCTTGAAACAGAGGCACATACCACACTCCCTGCTCTGTAAACTGCCTCCCTATGAACCCAGGTCCAGGCCATCTATTCAGCTGAACATTTAAATCTCCTGATATTTGAATTAATGCCAACCCACACAATGCGTGTGTGTCACATGATATCGGCACACTTCACACTGTCACACAGAAGAGTCGCTATCATAATGACAGCACCAAGAAAGCTGGAAACCCCTTCAGGAAGCTTTTTTGTGGTTCCCTGGGTAGCAGTGCCAGCCCCTCTAGAGGTCCCGTTCCTATAATGTTCCTCCATAGCAGTTCCAGTTGTGGTGGTTTAAACTCCTGCATTTCAAGGCTTAGTCCCTTTGTCCCTCCAAGGTACATCATGCTATAATAGACCGAAAGGTGGCAGGTCTGCATTTTAGTGTACAGTGTGTCTGTGACAGGCCTGAATATGTTGGCATACAATTGATAGTTACCCAAATGCAAAGAATAAGAGCTGATACTATGGACTCAAGAGGAGCACGTGCATGTCCCATCCACAATGAACAGGCTTCAGAAACAGCAAAAGATTCACTAAAACAGCATTAGGTAATACAGGTATTGTAGAAAATAATTGGGGGGCACTACCAACCAGAATATAAGATCCTTAAGTATTTGCCCGGCGGTGTCGCCTCTTGAACCCACAAAGAAGTTAAAGTATTGAAGAGGCAGGCGCTGGAGACTGGAAGGCAGGAAACAAGGTTTTTATTCTCTCCGGAGGAGAACACAACAAAACGGGCAGAAGGTATCGTTCTGAGGTGCTCTAACTGCATCCCTGAGGCCTGGCCTCTTATACACAAGTTTATCTTTTTATTGCATGTAACACATTCTCGTCGATACTTTGATGTACGGAAAGACATCCTCCGAATCCCCCCTTCCCAGCCCGTTCCCACGCAAGGTTACAGTGGGAGTCCCCGCCCCGTTCACAACAGGTGATGATCATCGCGCAGCTGGATATTCCGCCGATTCACGGAGTGTGTGGGGTTTGATCGGATCTCGTAGGGCGGGGGGGCTTTGATCAACCCGGGGATCCCTTGCTGGGGGGAAACTTTCTATTGCACGGGGAGGGGCAAGGAACAGTATCGGCAGAGCTGGGTGTCGGCCTGGGAACGAGGAAGACAAACGGGCACACGGGGAAAAGGGGTTTGCATCAAAGGGCCGGGGATCATAAATGGGAAGAAGGGAGGTGTCGCGCTGGGAACAGGACGAGGGCCTGGCGCAGAGCAGCGCTGAAGAGGGGTTTTATGATTCGCGGCAGGTGCAGGCAGGGGGGTTGTCAGTATGCGGGGGATGCCGGCGAAGCTAGGAGTGGGAGAGAGGCGCGCTGGCTCTCGGCGGGAGCAGGGAAGCCATGGTGTTCAAAATGGCGGCCGTTTTACGCGCACAAAAAGGTTAAGGAGAGCAAGAGGGCGCCGATAATGTTGACGGTCTCAGTCCAACTTTCAACAGTCCCCCCTTTTCAACATATCTAGCCACCTTGCTTTACTCAATGTCAATTTTCATCAAATTTCTAACTTCGGTATCATACAATGCTCTCATATGTTCGCTTCCAATGTCCACAGTTTTGGGAAAAATGCAACTCGCACATAGAGAACACACAGGTGGCAGACATTGAATTCCTAAGCATAGGCCACATATTACAACTACGGGAATCATGATAATGGTGAGTAGTCTCCAGCCCCAGCTTTTGACGGTGTCCCAAAACCAACCACCAAGCGACCATTCTTCTTGCTCTTGGTGAACTTCCGAAGAGAGTCTGTGAAGATGTTCGATGGCTTTGTACACTGAGGGTGAGTTGTCCGGTATGTATGTACAACAGCTGGACCCAATAATGCGGCATGCTCCTCCACGGTCCGCCAGAACCACATCTAGAACGAGGCGGTTCTGGAGAGCCACCAAACGGACCACTTGGAGTTCGGCAGTGTTGTTGGCAAAGATGCCCGCTGTGATGTTCATGGTTGTCTCGACTGCCTGAGTCAAATGTCGGATGGCACGGCTGTTTGCCATCGGGCCCCAGAGGGGGACGAGTCCTTTCATAGCATCGAGGAACTGCGCCCCTGTTGAGTCGGCTTGCTCAACGTCTTTGGCTCGTTTTTGCCTGTGGTGATTCGCTGGGGCCACATAAGTTGGAGGAAGGACGAAGGAGATGTAGCAAGTGCCCCCCCAGCCTCTGGGGAGCCAGGTGTAGGCCTTCGTGCCGCAGATGAAATACATGTTTGGGGATGACACAAAGGAAGGTGGATCCGTGGAATCCAGAGTTCTGGTAAAGCGGCAAGCGCTGCGACCCACCAGTTGTGTCCCAAGTCCTTCTACACACATGTGGCCTGTGACGTTGATGACCGTCAGGGCCACAGTCAGAGTGGCAGCCGTTCGTTTCCGCAGATAGGAGAAGGTGGGTCTGGTTGGATTGTTGAACACCTGCATTTCGATTCGTTCTTTAGCCGGGATGTCCATTTGGTTCGAGTCGCTGGGGGTCAGCGGGCAGAAGTGTGTCTTTGTCTTGTTTCGCCCGGCCCCATGAGAAGAATGTGCTGCAGTTCTGCTGGAGGTAGCATTGCCCGTATAGCTCTCTTGCAGGAGGATCAGCCAGGCAAGGCAGGAGCCGTGGACAGAGAAGGGTGAAGGGATGAATGGTATTGAATGTCCAGTGGCATGGGGTAGCAACCCACAGATCCAGCAGTTGGTGGTATTGGTGGCAAGATTGTGCTGGTGAAGTAGCTGCACGAAAGAGTTGTTCCAAAACTCCTTTCGCCTCTCTCTTAGTTGAGGAGAGAGCGAAATGAGATAATGTTCCTTCATGGTGGTAGGCTGAGCAGTGGTTAGGAATGTTTCGTGAGCAGGTGCGTGTTCTTCCATAATCCAGAGCGTAGTCATGAGGAGAAAACAGAGGAGGATTACGATGAAGAGTGCAATTGTCTTTGAGCTATGGAGTCTGTCTATTCTCGGATTTCTGTAGTGGGTATTTCCTGCTGTCTCCGTCGGCTTCTTATTTGGCGCTTCCATCATCTTCTTATCTGGCGCTTCCATCATCTTCGTCTTCAAGGTGCTCGGTAGTGGGCAGGACCACAGACTTAGTTTTAGCTTCTCTCCAGGTAACCCTTGGTAGTTTGGGTCACCGTTCTGAGATCCTTTAACCTAGTCCGTGGCCTACTTAGCCGAAGCTCCCTCCTTTCGACGCAGGAAATACCCTTCTCGAGATGGCACAGTGGGGTCAGGATGTTTTGAAAGTTCAAGTGTCTCAGTGTCAGGGTAGCAGTTCAACGATGGTCGGTCCTGGTTCAGGAGCTCTTCTTGGGTGTTGACGGTGTCTGTCGTGGCCAGGGCTGGAGAGACCTTTTTGCAGTGATGAGCGTGCAGCCAGTGTTTCTTCCCCTCCACTCGAAGTGCGGTCCGAGTGGTGATCAGCACTTGCCAGGGGCCCGTCCACCGGGGTTCCAAACTCTTTGATCGCTGAAAATTTCGGATCAGCACGAAGTCCCCCGGCTGGATGGCGTGACCCGGACCCCTGGAAGCATCGGGGATGGCCTGCTGCACCTGCTGATGAAGGACAGACAAAGTTTCAGTCAATTTGTACAGATAATCAGACATTAGGACATCCGGAACGTCATGAATGGAAGATGGTTTCGGGGCAGACCAGACGCTCATGGGTCGACCGAAGACAACTTCGTAAGGGGTTAAGTGATGTCGGGTGGGGGTAGAGCGCATCGATAGCAATGCCAATGGGAGGGCGTCTGGCCATTTCAGGCCCGTCGTAGCCACTATTTTGGCCAGTTTAAGCTTTAGTGTGGCATTGTGTCGTTCGACAAGCCCAGCAGATTGAGGGTGGAAGACTGCGTGGAATTTCTGTTTAATACCCAGCCCATTTAGGATGAGCTGGATAACTTTGGCTATAAAGTGGGGGCCATTATCACTCCATAAAACACGACAGAGGCCATAGCGGGGGAAAAACTCCTTTAACAGAACCTTTGCAGTGGCCATAGCGGTGTTGTCACGGGTTGGATATGCTTCCACCCACTTGCTAAATGCGCACACCACGACGAGTACATATTTCAGGCCTTGGCATCTGTCTAGCTGGATGTAGTCCATCTGCAGGACTTCAAATGGGTGGTTTGGGACCCCAAATCCCCCCCGGGGTACTACAGTTCCTTTCCCGGGGTTGTGTTGTAGGCATATTAAGCATTGTTGGACCAGGCGTTTGGCGGAATCTGGGATCTTGTCATTGTGCCAAACCCTGGAGACAAGTTCGATCATGGGGGCTGATCCTATGTGGGCAGGGGAGTGTGCCATGGTTAATATGGGAATCAAGTACGAATCAGGTAGCAACCATCTGTTCGTGTCTTTTGTCCGCCAGCAGCCTTCATCGTCTTTCAATCCCACCCGTGTCCATTCAGTCAATTCGTGTTGTGTGCTAGCCGTTTGTATGTCTCTAATTGTGTCCTTGGCGTCAGTCCAGTTTTCTGCTTGTGACCTGGTCACGTACATATGTGTTGTCGTTCTATTTTCAGCTGTCGTTCGGGCGGTGATGTCGGCTAGTGCATTTCCCTGTCCAATAATGTCTGTCACTTTCTTGTGTGCCTGGCATTTGATAACGGCAAGTTTGTTGGGGAGGAGGACAGCTTCGATTAAGGCAGAGACTAAATCCCCGTGCAAAATGGGTGTGCCGTGTGAGGTCAAGTATCCTCTCTCCCTCCAGAGGAGCCCAAAATGGTGAACCACCCCGAAGGCATACTGGCTGTCAGTGTAAATGTTCGCTGTGGTTCCTGTTGCCAGGATGCAGGCTCGCGTCAAAGCAATCAGTTCCGCTGCCTGGGCAGATCGCTGGGTGATGCGGGCTGTTTCTACTACAGTTCGAGCCGTGGTGACTGCATAGGCAGCGGAAGTGGTACCGTCGGAGAGTTTGATGCAAGAACCGTCCACCCACAACTCCCCGTCGGGGTCAGGGAAAGCTGTGTCTCTGAGATCGACCCTACTCCGGGTCTGTTCGTCCGTAAGAGTCACGCAGTCATGTACGGGGTGCACATTGGGATCGTTCTCTGGCAGGGGTAACAGAGTTGCTGGGTTCAGTGTGGTGCATCTTTTCAGGGTGATATGGGGGGCAAGCAAGGTCAGTTCGTATCCAGTCAGTCGTGCACTCGTCAGATGTTGTGTCTTGGTTTGGTTCAGGAGGGTGTCGACTGCATGGGGTACCAGTACCGTGAGGGAATTCGAGAGTACAATCCCCTCACTCTGTCGGATAGAGATTGCAGCAGCAGCTACAGCTCGAAGGCAGGCAGGCAAGGCTCTGGCGACAGGGTCAAGAGTGGCAGAGAAGTAAGCGCACGGTCGTTGCTTAGGGCCGATGGCCTGGGTCAGGACAGATAAAGCGCACCCCTCCCTTTCGTGAGTGTAAAGGGAGAAGGGCTTTCTGTAATCAGGGGTACCCAGGACAGGGGCTGAGCAAAGAGCATCTCGCAGTTCTGTGAAGGAAGTTTGACACTCAGGAGTCCAAGGGAGTGGGAAAGGGACGTCTTTGTTTAGCAGAGAAAGCAGTGGTTTTACAACGAGGCTGAAGTTTGGTAACCATTGTCGGCAGAAGGAGGTGAGGCCTAATAGGGAGCGAACCTGCTTCTGGGTTTTAGGGACAGGGGTATCTAGAATGGTTTGGATTCGATCAGGGGTGAGTTTTCTTCCATCTTTGGACAAAAGGTGGCCTAGGTAAGTGACCTGGGGTAGGCAGAATTGCAACTTCTTCTTGGAGACCTTGTGGCCATTTTCCGCAAGGAAGTGCAAGAGTTGAATGGTGGCGGTAACCGCTAGAGGGGTGGTGTCGGCTGCCAAAAGGATGTCATCGACATATTGTACCAACACCACCCCGTCGGGTAACTGGACTTGGTCTAGTTGTCTTTTGAGGGCCTGGCTGTAGATGCTAGGGCTTTCCGTGTAGCCTTGAGGCGCTCGGCAAAACCTATATGAGCGGGCTTTTAGGGTAAAGCCGAAGAGATATCGGCTGTCTGGGTGGATGGGGATGGAGAAGAATGCGTTCTTGAGGTCGATGACGGAAAAGGTGGTGGCAGTGGATGGAATCAAGGTCAGGATGGTGGTGATGTCTGAGACCACAGGGTACTGGGGTACCACCACTTTGTTGATCTCTCGGAGGTCGATGATGAAACGGTATGCTCTCTCATCTCCCTCTCCCTGCTTCTTGATAATGGGCAAGATAGGGCTGTTGCAAACGTTGCTAACCACTTCCTCTACCACTCCTGCGTCTATCAGTGACTGGATAATCATTACCAATGCCTTCTCGCCCTCTGGCGATATCCGATATTGTGGGAGTTTTGGGAGTGTTGCGTCTGGTCGGACAGTAATGTGCACTGGGTCAATTAACATACGCCCTACGTCCGAATCCGCTTTGGCCCACAGATACGGAGGTAGAGTGTCAAGCAGGGACGCGTCAACGTCGGTGATGGAAAACATGTGTCGGGGGGAACAATGTCTAAGCAGAACGGGGTTGTCGTAAAGAAACACTCGAACTCCATCTTGAGAACACCTAATCGTCGCTCGGAAGTGTTTCAGTAAGTCAAGTCCCATAATGGCGTCAGGGCTATTGGAGGAAAGCAAGAACGTGGTGTCGGTGGTGTTGTTTTCTACGTCAAAGAGAATCGGGGCAGACAAAGGGTTGGTGTAGGGCGTTCCATCGAAACCTGTCGATGTTATGAGTGAGCCAGACAAGGGTGCCCTTGGAATCAGTCGTTTAGATAACGCACTACGTGTTGCGCCAGTGTCTACCAGAAATGGAGACTTGGTACCCAGGACCTTAGCAGTGACATAAGGGCCCTGCTGGTCAACATAGAGCTCGACTGGATCCCTCCCTCGCCCTTGGCTGTCCTATGCGAAGGTGTGAGTGTCGTCATAGTCAGATTGTTGATATTGGTTCTGCCTGGGTCGGTCGAACGTATTTGGTCTGTTTGATCTGTCATTAGTTGCGTCATTTGGGGGCCCTCGTTGTTGTCCCTTAGGTCTCGGTCCGTTTGCTACATCCCTGGGGTCTTTGTTTCTGATCATTTCCAGAAGAACTGGGCACTGGGATTTCCAATGGCCAGTCCCTTTGCAGAAAGCGCACTGGTCTTCTCTAAGGTCTGTGCGTCCACTGTAGGAAGTCAGAGTGCGGTCCTGGGGAAATGTAGTCTTAGGGACGTTTGTCTGGTAGTTTCCCCGGTATTGGTCTCGTCCTATAGTCACCCCTTGCAGTTTGGCAATCATCACCCTCTCTTTTAAGTCCTTCTTCTTTTTCTCTGTCGCCCTATCGTTTTCATTTTTCTGATGCTCATAATATTGGGCCATTTGGAGAATCGCTGTAGGTTTGGAGGCTGCCCAACTACTCTCGCTGGCCTGTAGTTTCTGGGAGATTTCCGATGATAGGCCCTTAACATAATTCTGGACAAACAGATGGTGTCCGGTTGCAGTGGTCATGTCCTGGCCGCTGTAATCGGAGAACACCGTTTCAAACCGGGAGAAGTATTCCGATACATCCTCCTGGGGTTTTTGGCGACAGGCTGTTACTATCGACCAGTCCACTTTCTTTTCTGGGATTAGGGTTTTTAATTTCTCTACGATTTTATCTGGGAGGTCTAGAATGGATTTCAACGGCTTTTGTCCTGGTCCCCGTTGTTTGTCCAGGTCATCGAGTTGTGACCAGGTATGTCCAAACAGCTCAAGGTGGTCGACTTTCCGGATTTGCTTCCACACATCAGCTGGTAGACATAACCCGAAGAACAAGTCGATGTCAGCCAGGGTCATGATCGTTGAACCCAGGGCTGTACCCAATTCAGTATAGAAGGCAGTGGGGTTTTTACGTAGGTCGGGTAGAGATTTCCGGAATGTCAGTATCTCTTGCCGGTCCCATGGCTGGTAGACCCAGTTGTACACTACCCTTCCCTTCGCATCTTGGTTGTTTGCATCATCGTGAGTCCCTGTACCCCGAGGAGGAACCCAGTAAGGGGCAGCCTCACGTATCGGCATCATGGTGTTAGATTGCTCGGTTGGTGGTTCGGTCACTACGGGGGCTGCGGATTTAGCTCCCGGCTTTCGTTCAGTGAGGTGGCGGAAAACCTCAAGCGTACGCGTAAGGAGGTCCGACACATCACACTCGCCCTCATCCCCGATATCGACCTTCCGGTACAGAGTCCAGGCTCTCGGGACCTTTGTCTCGATATCGGTCCTCGTATGCATTCAAGACATGATAACACAGTCGTACGGTAAAATGTCGTCTGTGACTCCCTGTATACGAGCTGAACATATCTGTGATGTACTCTTCATCATCCTTCCTTTCTACCAGTGTCCTTGCTATTTTGTCGATCCCCGCTCGCTCATCTTTGTCTAGTCTGTTTGTTCTTGCAGGGCCAGCCCCTCGAGTCTCATGGTTGTCTAACGTTGTTGTTGATGCGGGTTTTAATACAAGGGGTTCGGCTGGCACAGAGGCCATTGGGGCCGACGCTGTGGCGGTACCTTCGTTTGTACCTGGGGGTGGCGCGTGCTGCGCCACGGGTTGAGAAGGGGCATATGGAGGGGGCATGTAGATGATAGGAGGACCTAACAGCAGGTCCTCATTGGCTTGTCGTTTCGAGGGTAAATCAGGGTAGAGCATGGAGGGGGTTCTAACCGGACACTGGCTTGGCGTTTCCATTTCTAGTTTCTGTTTAGCTTTCTCTCTTTCTTTTATCTCTTTTTCTAGTTTCTGAGCAGCTAGGTGGGCTGCTTTTCGCAGCTCTTTTTCCAACCTACTCTCAGTTTTCTTTTTACGTTGTTCAGTTTCTTTTCGCCACATGCCGAAGCTGTCAAGCATAGTAGGTGTTGTCTTGTTTTTACCCAGGGCAGTTTCTAGCGTTTTTATTTTATCATCATCGAAGGATCCTATCAGGGGCCATTGACTTTCTTGACCCTTTTTTGTATATTTATGCCATAGTTTACTATAGGCTATAGCGGTCAATCCATGCTTCATGAACATGTCCTTATTAGGGGTGCCTTCCAGTGGGGCTGGATGGTCCATCTCTAATAGGCGGTCCGGGCTAAACAGGCTACTAATCAGTGGGGAGAAGACAGACATGACGGCTCGTAACGAGGGACTAAAAAGTCAGCACTGCCTATCTTATCACTAGGTGCAAAGACTGGACAGAATATTTCTATTCTACGTTGTTTGCAGGCAGTGAATACCTCATGGATCAAAATAACAAAAGACCAATAAATAACAATGGGGAGAATGAGTAGGTCCGCAAAGATCTGCGTTACCTACCCTTTTCACTATCTGCAAAAAGGGTGGTCTCTTCCCTGTTTGCAGACAGGGAATCTCCAGGAAACAAAAGTTTTGCGAACAACAGTTCAGTTTCAAGTGATTATTGAGTGGGGGAGAAAAAATAAGCACGGCTGCTGCCCTACCTATCCTCCACTGCTTGCAAAGAGAGAGCCCGTTGTTTCTCCGTTTGCAGACAGTGAATCTCCAAATAAATAAAAAAGAGCAATACTAGTATTTTTAAACAAACAAGCAATCAAGCAATTATTTCGCGACTTGTCGTGGTTACACGACCTTACCCGGACCGCATGGACAGTTTCCTGTCTTCCGAATCCAGCGCCCGATCGTCCTCTCTTCTCCGTTATCCTCGCGGCACTCCTGATGGTTCCCAGTCAGGACCGTAGATCACTCGAGAGAGGTCTGTTCGGAACCAGTGAAGTTCGGATGATCGGCTGTCAGACGAGGGTCTATCGGACAGACGCGTTCCCGATCGTTGCAGTCGTTCACTTTGTCGTCAGGACCTCTCCCACTGGATCCATGGGTCGCTGATGGGCCCCACGCTTGGGACGCCAATTGTAGAAAATAATTGGGGGGCACTACCAACCAGAATATAAGATCCTTAAGTATTTGCCCGGCGGTGTCGCCTCTTGAACCCACAAAGAAGTTAAAGTATTGAAGAGGCAGGCGCTGGAGACTGGAAGGCAGGAAACAAGGTTTTTATTCTCTCCGGAGGAGAACACAACAAAACGGGCAGAAGGTATCGTTCTGAGGTGCTCTAACTGCATCCCTGAGGCCTGGCCTCTTATACACAAGTTTATCTTTTTATTGCATGTAACACATTCTCGTCGATACTTTGATGTACGGAAAGACATCCTCCGAATCCCCCCTTCCCAGCCCGTTCCCACGCAAGGTTACAGTGGGAGTCCCCGCCCCGTTCACAACAGGTGATGATCATCGCGCAGCTGGATATTCCGCCGATTCACGGAGTGTGTGGGGTTTGATCGGATCTCGTAGGGCGGGGGGGCTTTGATCAACCCGGGGATCCCTTGCTGGGGGGAAACTTTCTATTGCACGGGGAGGGGCAAGGAACAGTATCGGCAGAGCTGGGTGTCGGCCTGGGAACGAGGAAGACAAACGGGCACACGGGGAAAAGGGGTTTGCATCAAAGGGCCGGGGATCATAAATGGGAAGAAGGGAGGTGTCGCGCTGGGAACAGGACGAGGGCCTGGCGCAGAGCAGCGCTGAAGAGGGGTTTTATGATTCGCGGCAGGTGCAGGCAGGGGGGTTGTCAGTATGCGGGGGATGCCGGCGAAGCTAGGAGTGGGAGAGAGGCGCGCTGGCTCTCGGCGGGAGCAGGGAAGCCATGGTGTTCAAAATGGCGGCCGTTTTACGCGCACAAAAAGGTTAAGGAGAGCAAGAGGGCGCCGATAATGTTGACGGTCTCAGTCCAACTTTCAACAGTATAAAACGTTGTCTTTGGTCCTTGTGCAGATACAAAAAATAATCGCTAGTTTTTCTCCAGATTCTGTGACCATTAGGTACAGAATCCATTTTCCGATGCTCTCTGAAATCGTGTTCTTTTCTAATTTCAGTCTAAAGCCCTAAATCTATATATTTCCAGCGCGGGTACTTCCGTATTACCAGATGTTGTCCGTGTCATCTTAAGGACTTGGGGGGACCCTGTTTGAAACATCTTTCCATTTTATTACCCAGTTTATGCTAATGCAACCTCTGTGAGCCTAACAATATTAGAATATATGATACAGGTGAAGATACAAAAATGCACACACGTGAGCTAGAGCGAAAGATGATTCAGAAAAGGGGGTGGTGATGAACAGAGTGTCTGAATTAAGCAGACCACTCTTACCCAGTCCAAAGATCAGGGCTTGATCCATCACCGTTATTTATCTCACTGCCCCATCCCAGCTCAGAACCTGGCTATATGCAAATTAGTCTGTCCCTGGCCCAGTGCATCATGGGAACAGGGCAGACCAAACTACCAAGCCAATTCTTCACCAGAAAGGAAACAAGCTACCGGGGACCGGTTTCTGGCATTTCAGCCTCTTCGGCCCGGCTTGCTTGAATCCTGATGGAGCAGTGAGAAAGGGACTCATGTCTGAGTATACCCTGCCACACCTATAGTGGCCAAAAACGATTCAGAAAAGGGGGTGGTGATGAACAGAGTGTCTGAATTAAGCAGACCACTCTTACCCAGTCCAAAGATCAGGGCTTGATCCATCACCGTTATTTATCTCACTGCCCCATCCCAGCTCAGAACCTGGCTATATGCAAATTAGTCTGTCCCTGGCCCAGTGCATCATGGGAACAGGGCAGACCAAACTACCAAGCCAATTCTTCACCAGAAAGGAAACAAGCTACCGGGGACCGGTTTCTGGCATTTCAGCCTCTTCGGCCCGGCTTGCTTGAATCCTGATGGAGCAGTGAGAAAGGGACTCATGTCTGAGTATACCCTGCCACACCTATAGTGGCCAAAAACGATTCAGAAAAGGGGGTGGTGATGAACAGAGTGTCTGAATTAAGCAGACCACTCTTACCCAGTCCAAAGATCAGGGCTTGATCCATCACCGTTATTTATCTCACTGCCCCATCCCAGCTCAGAACCTGGCTATATGCAAATTAGTCTGTCCCTGGCCCAGTGCATCATGGGAACAGGGCAGACCAAACTACCAAGCCAATTCTTCACCAGAAAGGAAACAAGCTACCGGGGACCGGTTTCTGGCATTTCAGCCTCTTCGGCCCGGCTTGCTTGAATCCTGATGGAGCAGTGAGAAAGGGACTCATGTCTGAGTATACCCTGCCACACCTATAGTGGCCAAAAACGATTCAGAAAAGGGGGTGGTGATGAACAGAGTGTCTGAATTAAGCAGACCACTCTTACCCAGTCCAAAGATCAGGGCTTGATCCATCACCGTTATTTATCTCACTGCCCCATCCCAGCTCAGAACCTGGCTATATGCAAATTAGTCTGTCCCTGGCCCAGTGCATCATGGGAACAGGGCAGACCAAACTACCAAGCCAATTCTTCACCAGAAAGGAAACAAGCTACCGGGGACCGGTTTCTGGCATTTCAGCCTCTTCGGCCCGGCTTGCTTGAATCCTGATGGAGCAGTGAGAAAGGGACTCATGTCTGAGTATACCCTGCCACACCTATAGTGGCCAAAAACGATTCAGAAAAGGGGGTGGTGATGAACAGAGTGTCTGAATTAAGCAGACCACTCTTACCCAGTCCAAAGATCAGGGCTTGATCCATCACCGTTATTTATCTCACTGCCCCATCCCAGCTCAGAACCTGGCTATATGCAAATTAGTCTGTCCCTGGCCCAGTGCATCATGGGAACAGGGCAGACCAAACTACCAAGCCAATTCTTCACCAGAAAGGAAACAAGCTCCCGGGGACCGGTTTCTGGCATTTCAGCCTCTTCGGCCCGGCTTGCTTGAATCCTGATGGAGCAGTGAGAAAGGGACTCATGTCTGAGTATACCCTGCCACACCTATAGTGGCCAGATGACTCTGAACGCACAGCATCTTCTCCTCTGGTAAATCAACTTTTTAAAAGCTGCGTTTTAAAATGCACATTCTCTCAGAGAGGGAAGCTAAAGGGCATAAAGTTCACGACCCCAAATCACAAGAGTGTAAATCCTGTAAGATTTTGCATCATGCCACACTTGCCACAATGTAGCCATCTAATACAAACCCTCATTATTCAAAGCAAGGCAGAAGTTCCAAGGTTTCAAGCTGTCTGACTCAACCAAGAGCTGGCTGCCCTTTGCCATTTTAACACAAGGCAAGGATCCCACAGTCTAGACTTGAATAAGGTGGGCTAAACCATTGCAGGGCTTACTCATTTGGAGAATGGTGTCACGGCTTTATTTGTATTTATGTTACCTTGGAACAGAAACGGTGACTGAGTAAATGTCCTTTATAATTAGGTAACAGGATTATGATGATCAGAATTCTCCTTGTGCGCATCTTACTGTGAGGTCTTTGTCATAATCATTTCACGTGCATGAATCCATATCCTTATTTTCTTGCATTACTGTCTTAGCCCTAGACTCTGTGAATACTTTAATAGAGTGCAACATTAACAATAAATTGCAAGAAAGCATGTTCAAGTTAATGAGTTCGATTTTCAAAGAAATTCGTAAATCGGAATCCTCGGGTCATTGCATGGGGGCAGATTTATTACTTTCAGGAAATTGTTTCTATATCTACTCCCAGAAACCTACAACAGTGACAGTTTCCCAGCAGTATGTTCAGACAAACCTTTGTGAGTTCCGACATCTGACAACGCAGAGGTCTTTCTATACGTCTGAATGAAAATGTTAAACTTATCAGGAAATATCTTAGCCTTTGTTCAACTGCATGGTTAAAAAAGAAATTATAAAGACGAAATATTAGCTCAGGATGCCATAGGCAATTGTGCCTAAGGGGTATGACAGAGACCCCGGCAACTTGCATTTTACCCTCCCATGTAAGACACAAGCATGAGATTGCCACATGCTACATCTACTATTGTTGAAATGTAAATGTTACGCATTAGTTTTGCTTGCATATTATTCTATGTAAAGTTAGCATTCGCAACACTATTTTAAGTTGGGCCGCCATTTGAACAGCGATTGAAACTAACCCTAGCTTGCTGAGAAATGTCTCCATTGGTCTTTTCTTTTTCTTAAGGTCTAACGCTGTCTTTCACTGAATACATTGTCCTCAGTACCACATACCTTTCCCACTAGATAGAGGCCTTCTTCCACCAGTCCAGCTGCGAGCATGGGCAGGACGACCTTCAATTACAGATAGCGTGTACCCAGCCTTAGAGTTGAAACTTATCCTACTGTACCCCTTTATTTTAGCTGTATGAGCCTGTAATTTCACATTCTGGGCGGTGTCTTTGTTGGTTTGAAATGTACGTAACGTATCTCTATGTGGGCTGAAGCCAGTCCCTCTTCAGCATCCAAGGAGGCTGGTCAGTCCGGACTCCACTCGAGTGTACTTTAATAAAATATCTTTCGTTTGCATTCTGTACTGTCTGGCGTCTCTTCATTTGTGGGGCAGGCTGAGAGGTGGTCGCAAGTGACCCTAATCGGGTCACTTCCTTCATTTGGTGCCCGAACAGGAACCCCATCGGGTGACCCATACTCGCCCACGGACGGGTGAGGAGGTCGGGCCACATCGGACGGGCACCCAGGATCGAGAGTGTCTTGAACTCGCAGCTGCCACCTCTGTCTGACCGGGCAGTGCCTCGCCCAACAATCATCCTGATTGGGGTCCTGAATGGCAAAACCCTTGGATCTGACCGTTTGGTCCGAACAGTCAGCAGTGGAGAATACATTTGTTTGAGCTTTGTGCACCAGGTGAGTTTGCTTTGGTTCGTTGTGGATATGGTGCCATTTTGGTTTGTATCTGACATGGTATGAGGACTGTCTTTGGACAAGAACTTGAATTTGTTTGAGGTCTTTATGAACATGGTACCACTTTGATTTATATTTGATGAGGTCTGTGGACCGACTTTGGTAAAGATATTTGCAAATATCTGCTAGACATAAGTAGTGAACCTGTTTTCTTTTTAAAATGCTGTGTCTTAGTAAGATGTTTTGTTTGGGCTGTCGCTGTTGTTCTGCTGATGCTCGATTGGAAGCAAGTCAGCCAGCACTTCCAGAAAGCACTCCACATTTTTATATGTATGTGAAGCATGGCGTTGGCCCTATTATGTTTAGTACGTTATGGCACAAATATATGAGGGACAATGCCGAGTTGCACTGGCCGTTGACAGGCACTTTTGATGAACAGAAAATTATTTTTCTACAGGAGAAATAGTTTGCGAAAAGGATTAGGCAGTCAATGTTTGATTCCCTCAGAACATGGCAAAAGGAGGCTAAACAGAGATGAATGAAAGCAGAGAAAGAGGCCCGAAAGGGAAGGATGCAGACATTGACTCAGAAAGCTGTAGTGCAAGATAGAGAAAAAATAGAAAAAGGAATAGAGTGTGCCGATAGGAGATTACAATGTGAAAAGTCTTATGTTGCTCAAGAAGGGAAGGACACCTTTGTGGAGGAGTTGTTAGATACTCGACCTCCACCCCTAAATGCCATACAGAGAATATACCCCGTCGTACCACAGCCTCAGTCATCTGTTCCTCCTGTCTCTGCTGATTCTGTTTCTTATACTATTGATCAAGCTGTTTCGGCCACAGCGCCTCCTGTTCTTTCTTTGACTTCGCCTTCTGCTGCTACTATGACTGCCAGTCTCCCTGCTATGCCTATTGTTTTGGCATCCCTTTCGCCAGCCCTTACACCTATGATGCAGTCAGCAGCGATGTTGGTGCCTGTTACATCTGTTATTACTCCTTCCCTGATCCTCCATCGCCGAGACTGGGCGACAGCTAGGGAGCGACTGGGCGGATATTGATACGATCGGATTTGGGGGATGAAGAGAAAGAGGTAGTAGCCAATCAGGCTGCCCAGTGGGCTTGTAACCCCATTCACAGTGTGGAAGATGTGTCGAGTGTGATGAAAAAATATAGGCCTTTATTGCAGCAGCATGCCCTTAAGCACATGGATTGGACTGTGGGAACAGTGTTTCAATGATGTAGCACCCCAGGTTATTTATGACATTAGGGATCATGTATATGCTGCTGATATGGCACCTGGTAAAGTTTTTGATAATGTTGCAACATTGGTCGCTTTTTGGAGTAGGCTGCTCGAGAAGAGCCCGAAGACAGTATCTCAGTTTCCAATGAGGGAGGTCCACCCCATATATCATCCCAAAATACCTGAGCTGCTGGATCAGCATGATAATGTGACTAGACCACGGGTAGAGGCCCAGTTCCAAGAACAGTGAGTTTACACTCCATGGAAAAGGAATTAAGTTTTATCCCTTACTACTCAGTTGCCTGACCCTAGGAAAAACCCAACAGCATATTATAAAGAATTGACTGAGGCTGCATCCTCAATGGTTATGACTCTTGTTGATATTGAAATGTTCTTTGGTTTGTTGGTTCCGGTTGATATTTGGAGACAAGTGCACACACAAGATCATGTTGCGGAATTGGGGGGTACCTGGGATCAAATAAAGGCATGGGATCAGGAGAGGAAGCCTGGTGAGAAGCCTAGAGCGGAGATACTTGCCTTGCCAGGACATATTATCACGTATATGCATTCTCTCATCCCGCGGAGAAAGGTAGATTGGGAGAAGCTCTCAGCTTGCCGTCAGATGAAAGACAAGAGTGTGTCAGATTTTTTCACTCAGTTCAAAGGTGTTTTTCTGGATTACAGTAGGCAGGACTAGTCTGTTGATGGATTGTTTGTTAATAGGTTTGTGTCGAATTTACTTCTGGAGATCACGATTCGGTGGAAGGCTTCTAAAAGTACTTGGTCCACTTCTTACCCTTCTGTTATTTTGAATATGGCACAGTATTATGATCATAGGGAAAATTAGGACAAGGAGAAGACGTAGAAAAAGCAAAAAGACTTGAAGACAAAGGTGTTGTTGCAGCAGGCTTCTAGGGGGAATGGTAGAGGACGTGGTGGTTCAGACCAGCAGCTTCCGCGTACTAGCCGGAATACTACACATGTAGGGCCGAATCAGTGTGCGTATTGTAAGGAGGAGGGACATTGGTGTAGGAAGTGTCTGGTGTTGTTCCAGAAAGTCGCGGTCCCTAGAGGGCGAGGTTCTCGTGGACAGGGTTGTGGAGCTGGTGGACAGGACAGAGCACAGCATGCCGCAACCTCACAAGATCATCCAGATGGTAACTACTTTGATGACAATAAGGGCAGACAGTATAATCATGATGACTATGATATAGACGAGGTGATAGGAATGTCTCACAGCTACGACAGCCAGGGATAGAGCGAGGGACCAGTTCAGATACCTGTAGATCAGGGTGGTTCTTACTTTACTTCGAATTTGCATGGCTCAGCTAAGGAATATTTAGTGGATACAGGTGCAATGAATAGCTCTATTTCTCGTTCATTGGTCCCTGGGCCAGCTCTGACTGGCCATAAGAATGTTTTGGTAGGATTTTCTGCTGTACCGGTTGTGAGCCCCATTTCTAAACCTCTTACATTGACTATAGGTTCTTTCACTGTAGATTCACCATTTTTGTTGACGTCCAGTTGCAGAGAAAATTTGATGGGTTTGGATTTCTTAAATAATTTGCATGCTACCATTTATTGTTCCCCGCCAGGGGTTTATATGACAATGGGCCCATATGTGGTCGGCGCTAAACAGTGCCTGTCCAAAGATGCGTGTGACACGGACGTAGAACTATTGCAAATACTCCCAGTTTCCATCAAAGTTATAGACAATGCCATTTTGCCTCATATTAAAAATAAAATATAAAAAATACCAGTATAAAAAACCGCAAGCAGTGGGGAGAGCCTTGTTGCACATTATACAGGACTTGATTAAGTCAGGAGTTGTTGAAGAGATGACTATTAATGTGTGTAATAGCCCCATTCTTCCCATTCGTAAGAGAGCACCTTCAGGTTCCTCTGATGATAATGCAGATGTTTATCATTTTGTGATTGACTTGCGCAAGTTAATAAAATAGTAGTTCCCCGGCCAGTTCCCGGTGGTCTTTGACATTACTGCTCTTTCGACGATGATTCCTTCGACTACTAAATTCTTTTCGGCCATTGACCTCAAAAATATGTAAAAAGGAGAGAGACCCCTTGTTGTAGTCAAGGGAGTAGGGTACTCTTGACAAGTAAAACAAATATTCCCTTGGGTTATGGAAAGAATAGGATACAAGATTCAACTCACAACTAGGTCGTACCTCACAAGGCGCACAATAAGACAATTCGTCAAGCCAACGAAGAGGAGCATTCGCTCGGTGTAGTTGAAGAGTGTAACAAGTTAGAGGTGGTGTAGAATCAAAAAGCCCCTCTACCCTCGTGAACGAATGGACATGGGAGAGTGTACAAGAAAGTGAATACATATTTAAGGCATTTAAATACAGTGGCCACTCAGCAGGAAATTGAAGCGACCCCTCGGGTTGGATAGAAGGAAGATAGAACGTATAAGTACAACGAGTGCAGTAAGCTGAGTAAATGCATTAAACTGAAGAGAAATCAAATAGGAAACAGTTTTAATCCATGGAAGAACTGAACGCACTCAGAAACTTTGACTCAAGAGGGCATGTAAACAAAGCTATACAATAAGGAATACAGAGAGAAACAAACTAACTATTGTCTTGATAAAGATGGAATAATAACCATACACATCGAAATGGGTCGACGCATCATTGTACATAATCCAAGGGAAAATTCGGAACTGCAGATACGAAAGTGAGTGTATCCAGGACAGGTTTCTAAACTGTCCCATAGGATATGTTCTTTTGAAAGACAAAGTATATTGTCTAACCATTGTTCTCTTTTTATGACATAGTATCTTGTGTAAACCGATTGCAATTGGGGATTTTACATGTATTGCTTTTATGAATTGTTTTTATGAATTTGAATTTGTTTTGCATAAAACTGTGATAGATAGGAAATGTATTGACATTTTAAGATTGTAACCAGTTTTTAATAATAAAAGATTTTTCTAAAACTTCAGGGCTATTTAGCAATTGTTTCGAATATTAGGTGGGATTTTCCTCGACAAATTGTATTATTGTGCGCCTTGTGAGGTACGACCTATTGTGAGTTGACTAGAACCAAAAAAAGGAGCTCAAGGGGGAAGGTACTAAGAGGGAGGAGCCAGCACCCCACTCAATCAGTATTCAACAATAAATGCCACCTCCGACTAACACCAACATGTCAAACAAACCTGGAGTCGAGTTGCTCAAAAAGTCATACTCTCACTCGAAGGAATGTGTACTTAACACTAATCAACAGGTCACGGTGTTTTTGCTAAAAAATAAACTACGGTCATCTCTAATTCCCACTATTTGAACTAAAGTGAAAAAAGTGTGAAAACAAAGAGAGAGCACCTCACGGTATTACCTCCCGAGGGTGTTCCTGGCCTGGAATTGCCAGTTTACCCACTTCTCATCATTGGTCGCTCTCTCCTTGTTGTGACAAAACAAACAGAGAAAAACACCCAAATAATTATGAAAAATAAAGATGTCAACTTATGTGAAGTGCCGTGTATCTAGTCTGCCCCACCACTCATCTATATCGCCAAATAACAAAAGTGAGTGTGTGCATCTAAAACCCCATCAATGGCCAGGACACTAGCCACTGCTGTTAAAATGTGGACCAACTTGCTTGCTCTGATAACTTTATTCTGCTGCTGCAAGTAGTCCAAATTAAAAATGGTTTCAAATTGTACCATACTTAAATGATGCCGACATGTTTCATTGCTGTTACTTCAGCAAATTCTTCAGGGCAAAATCGGGGTTTCTGATTTGGTTTGTGTTTTTCTCAATTCAGACGACCTGATGGCTGCCCAGAAGCTGCATACCAGCAACCATCAGTGATTTGGGGGCAGCGTGTCAAAAGATCACGCGCTCGCAGGCGGTACAAATTACCTAAGTGCGACCGCAACTGGTTGTGCTTGGTCCCAACGTCTCCCGCTCAACGAAAACCCTGATTTTGCCCTGACGAATTAACAGCAATGAAACGTCTGAATAAGGAATTTTCATAGGAAGAAGGCCCAGTGGAAGGGACTGGTCCAGGTCCTCCTTGCCACCCGCACAGCGGTAAAGGTCATCAGCCGAAAGAACTGGATTCATAGTCAACACTTCCGCAGAATGACTCTACCCTTGCCCTATGATGTCCCCTTTTCGGATGCGCGCTCACGTGGACCCAAACGGAGACCGAGAATAATGAGCTACTAAATGCAGAAGTGCCCCGGAGATCAAGGCTCTTCAAGAGCCCCTTTCCACTGGCCACTCTGTGGCTGGGCCCCTTTTTACTCAGCCCTCTGTGCCTGGAGAAGCTAGGTACAATTTCCGCCCCGACGGAGGAACAGTGCACCAAAGGAGAAGTCAGACTAGCAAGGATGGATTTCTCTTCTAATAGTGGTTATGATAAGTGTTTTGTTTTTGATTATTGCTGGCACTTAGCCTGCCATCTGGCTAAAAATATGAATTGACATGTGTGAAATGTATTTGTGTAATCCCCAGCTGATGTACACAATTGTGTAGATCGTTTCCTGACCCCCATCTAATGTACAGAGCTCTGTTGCTTCCTAGCTCGGTTCACACTATATAAATATCAAAACACACATACACACCAAAATATGCATTGTGAAATGAAACAATTATAAAATAAATCAAGGCCAACTCCAACAACCACTTTCCTTCAAAGTAGCTTTGACCCTATCCAAGCTTGTGGATCAATTTCCTTAAGGGGGATCTTCCCTCAAAGGTAATATATGTAGAGTTATGGTGTATTTAATAAACTCAGACTTTCAAGTGTTGCTGTACTTTAAGTTAATTTAGTTGTTTTTATAATTTGTTTTGTAATTCAATAGTGAAGCAGTTGTAGATAAATAGTTATGATAAAGATGTACGTATTTATGCAGTCACCTATAGACATGTTAAACATAGAATAATCTAACCATAAACAATACGTACATTTGTTAAGTAGAACTAATATCTATATATTTACATATATCATTATTATACACCTTTATGCAAAGAATTACACATGTCTAGGTACACATATTTAGTCCAATTAAACATATGATAATGCTGTATATTTATGTTTGCGCATGGGGATATGTGTGGAAGAGCCAACTCGAGTAGTGTCCTGAAGATAATGTAGTGATCAGTGGATCTTATGTATGGGGTTAAAGGCATCCCTAGTTTGGCTTCTTGAACGCAGAAGGATGTGCCATCTGTGGTTTATTTCTTGTATGGTGGAATTTAGAGCAAGGTGGCAATCTAGAGCAGAGGTTCCTTTGTTGAATGTATTTGGTGATTATATTCCTGATGAAGAGCAGTCCTGTTCCATGTATCACTTTCTGGGTGATACAAAGCAGCTTGAATGTGGTCTTCTGGCAACCAGTAACCAATGTAGGGCCTTCAAGGCAAAGGAGATGTGGGCTTGTAGCTTTTTTTGTAAGAGTAGTCCGGCAGCAGAGTTCCCAATCCATTGTAGTCTTTTCATAGTTGCTAAAGATGTTCTGTGATAGAGGCTGTTGGCGTAATCGAGTTTGGACAGAACAAGAGAGACAGTAGCCAGGTTGGTTGAAGATGCATTGCAGAGTTTTTATTGTAACAAAACTTGATCTTACTAGTTTTTCCATTTGAGCATTTATTGATAGCATTGTAATTTTGAGGTTTCTTACTTCCATAGATACTTTAGGCAGTGTTCCCAGATTGTCAGGTCAAGCAGTGAGTGGGTTATGATTTTTCCAATTGCCACACGTCAGTATTTCTGTTTTGGAAGCATTCAATTTGTGATGGCTCCATGTCTACAACCGTAACTTAAGCTTGTGACTTAATTGCAGAATCCTTAGCATGTCAGACTCTTGAGTATCTGAATAGTTCACACTCAAGTGTAAAGGTGAGGGTGTGTCCTATGGCATGTAACAGCCAAATGCACTTGTCACATGCATCTATTATGTTTTTATCTTCAAATATGGAACCACCCTTTTTTAAACAACTCACGTAACATGTATTAAATATATTTATTTGTTAAGCGTATCATACATATACCACATTTACCTTCATCTCCCTCAAAAGGCACCAGATTCACCATAGTCTTATTCATTGATATGAGCCTCAGTCCACAGGTCTGTATATGTACCATCTCAGTTGATTTGGCTTCCATTTCCTCTCTCCATGCCATAGTCATCAAGCCACTAATATCAACTCCTTTGGTACACTCTACTCATTTGTAAGCTGCAATTTCTTCTGGTCCATTCATACTCTATGGTATCGTTTTTCTCACTTTGTAAGCCATATTGTATCTTATTATGAAAGTGCCATCCTCTCTGACTACTGCTGCTTTGGCAACATACTGGGTACCAGACCTTCAGCCAGTCCCATGCTTTTGCTGGAGTCATAAAAAAATCCACGATTTATCTTCTGCTAAGACATGTATACGGGCCGGGAACAGCACCATGTATACAAGGCCTGTGTCACACAGTGCTTTCTTTTCACTATCAAAGTTCTCCGTTTGTTACTGAACTACTATTGTTAAAATTGGGAACAGTTGTATTTTTGTGTTTTCGTAGCTGATGGTTTGTCTTTTTTGGGCACCTGTAAAATGACATCTCTGTTGCGGTGGTAGAAAAAGCGAGCAACATGGCACTTCACAGCTTAGCTGGACTTGTCTGGGGACAAGGGCTATGTGTGCTCTTTCTATCAACTGGAACAGGCCTTTTGGCTGAAGAACCATGGTGATCCACTCTTCCATGAATAAGTCGGTGCTGTGTTACTCAACTTCATTAGTCTTACATTGCTAATACTTGACCACCCTTTAGCATCTTCAAGGCGGGCATGTATTGTTCTATCGGATTACTGTTGTCCTCATTGTTTTCACCTCCACTGTGACTTCAGCCAGTTACCTTTAATCTTGTCCCACTCTTTTACTTCGTTTTCAAACATCTGTCAATGTACGTATTCATTGTGTCCATTTTGTCGAAGAGTGGATTTTGAGTCTCTCTCAGCTCCAGAAGCATTGGCTCTACCTTGTGTAAGGATTGTTTTAATAAATCCTCTGATTTTACCGTGTACAATGACCCCCTCAGGTAGTTTTTTGCCTAAGAAAGCAAATATATCTAGTTTGTGTTTGGCCAACCTCATGTTTATTTCTCAAGCCATCTGGTGTGACATCTGGCAGTCTCCAATTGGATGCGAGGTTTAGTTGGTGGTGCTGCAGTCCTGTGGTAGTTGTGCTGATTTCGAGTGTAAAGTCCTAATCACCACCTACCAGTTGGTTCCTCCCACGAGGTTACAACTGTGGCCTGTCAGTTTTCAGCCGCCATTTCTTGCCACCAGCACCACCACGGCACTTAATATTTTGCCACTTTATTTATCAGATAAAGCTGTTTGCCTACTCTGTAACCTGAACTCCATCCAGGGCTTGTCCTGATCATTCCCATTATGGTTACTGATGCAATTGTGATTTACCTGTTATATTCCTACAGCCCATGTCAGCAGGTAGTGAGATTTTGCAATGCTTGCATTAACATCAGACATCAGTCCCTTCCACGCCCAACCACTTTATCTATGGTCCTTCCGTTGCTTCCTCCCCGGCCATGGGCCAGCACTCACTACTGACTGCCACATGGTTAAGGATTGGCAGTAGTCATGTTTTGTTTTGCTTGTGGTGTGGCTCACCTCTTTCAGGGGTCTAATCTTTGTAATCTTTCTTGATGGTCAATGCTGTTTTGATCGCCCATACCTCTGTAGGGGGTGTAGTGGCATGTGGGCAGCCTTGTGTGCAGTCCAGCCCTCAACCCCAACTCCACCCCATGATCCTCCAACCAATCTTGATTCTCTGGCATTCTCAGTGCAAGCCCCTTCATCACCTTTGCAGGACATCTTTGCTTGCTCGCAGCCTTCTCATGTGTTCCATCTGGCTGGAACTATTGCCTTTGGCTGCATTGCCAGTACTTCCAATGGGCCATAAATTCATATTTTTGGGGGCAGCAACACACCGCAGACAGCTTTACGGGATCTCATAGTTCCAAGGAAAGGCGACTGTGGGAACTCTTTAGAGGACGACCACCTTTGTTGAGGTCAAACAATGCCATCATTGTTATTCTCTTGATTTGGAAGTAGTACCTGCCTAGTAATGTAAAGTAATTCTTGGTTAGAGCAATATCGAAAAGAAAAATGAGGAATTTCAAGACTTACTAATATCTGGAATGAAGGGTCAAAAAAAGTCACCTTTACTGTTAATAAAGTCTGTACTGTCATATATGTGTGAAATTACCTAAGAACCTAAAGGTTTCAGGAAAAACTTACAGGATTCAAGATTGATTTAGAACTATGAACAATCAGTTCCATGTAGATTTGTGTGTCTTTTTTAAATGTTGGATAAGGTGTACAGTTCTGGGTGATGAGTTAATCAGGAATCTATGCTTCTTCAGCCGAAGGTGTTCCTGCGAGCGACCTTCATTTGTGACAGTGGCGAAAATAGCCGAGGTTGGATCTGCAGGTATTTGGTATAGTGACCAGGCCCTGCCAGTTGCCTCAAGACCTCACAATTGTAGATCACTGGGGCTCAGTGAAGACAATTATGATTTTGCTGTATTTGGTGTAAAGAAACCACCCTAAGTTCATGGTACATCGCTTACATTTAAAAGACCCAAGCAGATATTTTTAAAACTCAGTTTTGCCAGTTTGCACATAACACAGCCAGAGAGTTAAGGTATCAGCGAGCTTAGTCAAGGGCTAACTTGTAAATGCAGACCAGCTGCAGCGACCTTGTGTTCATAAACGGAGACATGGAGCAACAGAAACCACTGCAACAATAAAGGAGTTTTAGGCTGCACGCATATTCATCGCATCCGACATCTTCTTTCAGGTACACATGCGAAGTAAAAATAAAAATAAACTTGGGCGAAAGCTTGCCAAGGCAAAAAGTTCTTCAGCTAATGTTAAGTAGAAACAGACAAATCTAAATAACTGAAATTTAGTAACATTATAAAAAATTGAATAGGGTACACCAGATACGAAATGTGATCCTTAATTTCTGACTCTATAACAGGGGGATGGGAGTGACTTTGCCCACTCCTTTATATGACACCTAATGAAGAGTACAGACACTACTTAGACTAAATGTAAGTATATCTACTACAGTAGCTTGCACACAATCAAAACAGGAAATTCTTTGGTGCTCAGATACAATGGCACCAGGATCTGTATATTTAATATTTCAAAAACTCATGTCGCTGATCATCACTTGAATGAAAACATTAAGACCCCTTAACCAAGATTACTGTCACAGCACAATTACTCATACCTACCACACAGAAAGGGTTAGGCACCTAAAGGAAGTATAAATCCAGTTAAACGAGCTGAAAAAATAGTGCAAAATTATTTACCTTTGTATTTATTGTTTTAACTGCACGTTGAAGGTTTCTGTAATATGGCTAATTATGCTTCAAATACCTCCAACCGTTCAGAGATATTGAAGACACTGTGTGACATATATTATGTTTATATAATTACTTGAAAATGGTTTTGGAAACTAAACACAAACTCTTGCCGGGTACA
This sequence comes from Lissotriton helveticus, assembly GCF_964261635.1. NCBI lineage: Eukaryota > Metazoa > Chordata > Amphibia > Caudata > Salamandridae > Lissotriton > Lissotriton helveticus. Next base: position 409,701,310 of record NC_136057.1, on the reverse strand, counting down.
GACAGTAATAGCTTGCAGGCGGCTGCTGTCTGGCTGCAGAGCGATTCAGGACACCTTGCTCACTATATTTACACACCCAGCAAACGATTCACCACAAGAGGGGGCAAGAATGGAAACAAAGTGTACAATACCATTAACTGGGCTTACAGACGAGGACTGACTTCTTTTTTTATATTGGAGAAACAGTTTTCTGAAATGATCGCTGCTTATTTACAGGAACTACGAAGAATGTTCAAGCATCACTTATTACCGGAAGATGTATACACACATGCTTCAAGGTGCCAACGTTCTGTGGAAAAAATAACACAGAAACAGTTATTGGGTGACTCATTGTCGCTGTGTTTCTAAACCTGTAAATTCCTGTGCAATGTGAACACCCTGTATTGGATTTTTGAATAGTTCTTCTAGCATTTGACTTGAATTGTTTTTAGAGAATCAGGGGCCCTACGCCACTTTTACACCACGTAAAATAGTACATGCGTCACCCTGCGTGGCTTTGAGTTGCCTCATAAATCTTGAGTAACGCAACGCAACGCAAATCGCTGCATCGCCTTATTCTGCACCCATGGATTTTAACGCTGCCCCAGGTTTACAAAATCATGTAAATCTGTGGGAAAGCCGAATCCTCATGGCTCCCAAAGTGAGGCGTAACGAGGAGAAATATTTTTTTCCTCTACGTTTTTTCCTCTTTCTATGTGTGCTGCATTCAGCAGCACACATTGAAAGAGGAAAATGCTTCAGGGGATTGTTTTTCTGCTCTAAGTGACCCCTTCCGGCACAAAAACAATCCTGCACGCAATGGAGGCACCCTTGCACCATGGTGCAAGGGTGCCTACTTTGGCAATAAGCAGCAAAAGAAGTACCAGCGCGGGAAGAAATTACACAAATACATCTTATTGCATAAATAACGTACATTCCTACACTCCTTTGTCTACACTCAAAACACACAAGCTGATGTCAAAGGCCCAAATTTACAAGGGACTTGCATCAAGTTTGCATTTCTTTTTTAACACAGATTCGATGCAACTCTGGTTTGGGATTTACAAACCAATGCTGTTAGAGGGTCTCTAGTTGGCAATGGTTTGCACCGTTATCTAAGTAGGGACCCTTCTTTCTAGTCAGGGTAAGGGGGATACACTTCTAAAATAACCCCTGCTCACCCCCTTGGTAGCTTGGCACAAGCAGATAGGCTTATCTCAGAGGCAGTATGTAAAGCATTTGAGCATGCATAATGTAACACAGTGAAAACACTACAAATGGACCACACCAGTTTATAAAAATAAGTAAAACTTTATCTAAACCACACAAGACCAAAACCGACAAAAAACCAACATACAATACTGTAAAAATAGTTATTATACAAAAATAACCTTTAAATTGCAGGACTAATGTGAAAACACAGTTCCTCCAACTCGGTAGCTCCATTCGGGGCTACCGCGATACTGAACATGACAGAGTCAAACAATTCCAGTCAACTGCATCGGTACGGGTCAGCTAAAGCGTAGACAGACTTGGAGACAGTACCTTTCTAGTTGGGACCAACGTGTTGATGCGAGTCGGTCGGGGCAACAGTCACAGTTGTGATGTGAGATGGAAGCGTTGCAGCCTGCAGTGTCCTCATGTCTCGGTGCAGGCAGTGGCTCGTTGACGGAGTTTGTGAGACCAAGGCTTGCGTTGCAGGGTGAGGCAGTGCTTGATACAGTGTTGGCAGGTCACGGTGCGGCAGCGGAGCCGATTGATGTTTGAGTCAGGCAGCCACGGAGTCAGTGACGTCTCTACTGCGTGTAGCAAAGCAGTGCAAAGTGCAGTGCCCACCGGACGCGATGCAAGCAGTGGCTCATCAACGGAGTTAGTGAGACCAGGGTTACGCTGAGAAGCGAAGCAGTGCGCATAAACCTTTAATAATTTATTATTCACTGGGCCCTTGGTTTGTGAGAGTTTTTTTGATTCAGATTAATAGGTAATCTTTCACAAGTTGTGCGGTGGCCTACGGCGGGGCGCACAGAGCGATTGGACAGGAGTGTTGTGATATTTATTTATGTTCTGTGGTAATTATGTTAGAACTACATGTCATTTTGTGTTCATGTAGGTTCTGAGGAGGCCAAGAAGGATTACAAGGCCAAAATGCGCACGCGTCGACAGTCATTTTACAAGCGGAGTCTGAACACAATTGATATTACTCCTATATTAGTGAATGCACATTTATGATTATGATTCATGATTTGTAGAGGGATTATTTCCTTGTGTCTTGAGCTGACTGACTACCTCATGAGTGGAGCAGAGGTACACTGGATGGCTAAGCAAGAAAATACCTACTTTCTAAAAGTGGTATTTTCAAACACAGAATGTAAAAATCACCCTCACTAAAAGATGTATTTTAACATTCTGAATTCAGGCATACTAAACCTTATTTTCCTACCTTGTTCCCATTGGTAGTTATGTTTATAAGATGTTATAAGTAAACTCCCCATTCTATCCTATGGGAACAGGTAGCCTTGCAATAGTAAAAAACGAAATTGGCAGTATTTCACTATCAGGACATGCCACAGACACCAGGGCATGTCCTACCTGTCACATACACTGCTCACTGCCCACAGGGGTACCTTGGGCCCACCTTAGGGGTGACTAACATGTTAGAAAAGGGAATGGTAGGGCTTGACAAGTGGGTGCTCTTGCCAAGTCGACATAGACTGCACACAGATACTGCAATGGCAGATCTGAGTTTACAGGCTGCTTATGTGGCTGTCACAATCAGTACTGCAGGCCCACTAGCAGCATTTGATTTACAGGCCCTGTCCACACACAGCGCACTGTACTAGGGACTGACTACTAAATCAAATATGCCAATCATGGAATAACTAATCCATAACAATAAATATCAAATGGAGAACTTGCACTTTGGGACTGGACAGCAGTGGCAAAGTGCCCAAAGTATCTAGACCAGCAAAAACGAAGTCCAACACACAACAAAATAACAGGAGTCAAAGGCAAAAATACAGGGGAAACCCACGCCATGATGCCAAGTCTAACAAACGCAAATATTGATTTGTGTTGGTTCGTAATAAAAAGTAATGCAAGGCAGCACAATGCAAGACTCAAATTATAAGAGGTTACGTCTATGCAGCTTCCATGGGCTGGTGGGACAGGTCAGTGCATGGGCAGGTTTTCTAGAGGTTTATGGACCTATTTAATTGCCATGTGGAACCCTTACAATGTGTCTTTACAAGGTCAAAACTGGCCTGATTTGCAAATGTGGGCCACTTTTTTAGCTATCTGGTTTACTAATGGGGACACTTTAATTTAGTGCCCAGGCCTATTTTATGTCCAAGTCTGACCCTGATAGTATTGCATTTTCAGCACTAGTGGGTTAAATATGAACAGCTAGCAAGAACTGAGGGGGCGTCATATTGCTCGATAAGAAATATGCATTATTTTTGTGAAGAATTTTCTCAAGTATTGTTGAAAATGTGCCATTCTCATATAGGCAGGACCACTACCCTCAGTGGTGTTTTAAGAGACAGTGCTGTGTATGAAAAATGGAAGATGACGTTTTTTGTGAAATAGGGGGATTTGTTGGCATGTTATGCCGATTCAGGCTGTTTTATGAGATTAGAGAATGTCTGTGCTAGTCATTTTTTTGTGTTGAAATGGGTTTTTCATCATTTTTCAAATCTAACCTTTAAAGCACTGTATCCCACTCACCTACCTGCATTGAACCTCCTTTACATTGTATTGTCGCTGGACCCCTTTCTTCTGCCCATTGCGTAGTTCCCTCCTCAATTACATAATACCTGCTGCAGTGTTTGATTTCCAGGTGTTTGCCAGTTGTCTTTTGGCCAACAAAAGTGCTCGGTCTTCAGACCTACATTCAACTATATTTGTCTTTGTACGGTCTTGTTAACCCAGGAGGCAGGCATGTTTTGGGATCACTTTCTATTCTAACATTTGCCCATTTTTTTGCGGCGTGCATAACCCTTTTCCAAAAAAAGGTGCCTGTGTAATAAGTCTGCATTGTCCAAAGTAACATCTTGGGCATGCATCTGGGGTCATGTGATACAGTTTGAATAGGCAGCTCGTTGTCAAATATGCACAGTGTAACATATGTTGTTCGATTAACTTAAAACTAACATTCCTGGACAATATATTTGGATATTCTGCAACCGATTTCTATTTTACGTTTGGTACCTGCTCGTCCAGATCTGTTGTCCAGGTGTCCCTCAATGCCTGCAGACCTGTCTTTCTCATGTACAAAAATGCTATGTACGGTCTGGGCACTGTTATTCCTAGCGCTAACACTGTCTCAAGCGTGGCATTCGTTGGCGCTGTTTGAATGCCGAAGGGCCAGATGTTGATCCTGGTTACAGCGCTGAAGGTCAAGCACTGACTCAGGGGGGTCGAGCTTGCCGACTGGAATGTTTGGAATGTGTGTAGTTTGTCCCAGTGTGTAAATATCCAATATTTGTAATTCCTGCTGACACATCTGCAACATGTGCCACCTTTTGGAATTTAGGTATGCATCACGGAGCATTGCAGGGGCGTATCCCACCTTTGTTTTCCTTTCAAGTAAGACAGTGTGTGCCAGCAATGTTAGGCAACCTTGCAACATTATCATCTCATCTCACATTTCTTGATTGTTAGAGAAAGCTTGTCAGGGTTAGTAGGTCTGTTTTCCCACTTCACTATTCGCTGGAGCTTCACAACTAGCTAACAGTTCTGTAAGTTGGGGGCTGTAAGTCCTCCCTCAGCAAGTGGGAACTTAATAACAGACAGCCTGTGTCCAGAGGCGGCTCCTGTAGAATGGTGGAGGAGAGTCGCCCCACTGGCTCAGCCAGCAGCCGAAAAATAAAACAATATTGTTTTATTTTTCGGCTGCTGGCTGAGCCAGCGTGTGTGGGGATGGGCGGACCCGGGCCATGGGAGGGGGGCGGATCGATGTGCGCTACCAACTGTGCATGTCTGTTTGGCCAGCCGTCTTAGGTCAACCAAATAGACATGAGCAATTAGGTTTCTCCAAACCGGCAGTATTGTACAGTCGGTTTGGAGAAACAGCACAAACATCCTGTCCTAGCAGAGCGTCAAACAAATCCGCTAAGGCCAATTCCCGCGCAGCACTCATGCAGCATGAGAGCAGCTCGGGGACTGGATGGGGAGCCTGATGGTGTCCCGGTGTCTGCTGGGACCAGAAAGCAGCGGACCTCAGAGGAGCGAGTGGCAGAAGCAGCAGGAAGTACATTTTCTTTTTCTTTTCTTTTTATTTTACCTCCTCTGGTCCCCTACATCCCCTTCACCTGCCTCATCACTTTTAGTATGCATCAGCCGCCACTGCCTGCATCTCCATCTGTGCCATATCACACCCATAAGCAGAGTGTCTATGCTGCAGAACAAAGGTTTGAGTAAGCTCAGTGGGATGGTGGTAAATAAGGAGAGGAAGCTAGGCAGTGGCACCATCTTGGCGATAACTGTTTTCCCCATCACAGATAGGGGAAGCTTTTTCTGAATGGCTCAGCTAGGCTGATGCTCACCAGTTTTTATCCGATTCCTGTCCGATAAATCGGTTTTTCCAATTTATTTAAACCTTTGGTTATCTGAACATTATATATTCTCACCACAATGGGAAAAGGGGCAGTTGACAGAGATCTAGTTCTTCTCGTGGATAATTGATATAGGCATCTTTATTGTTCCGACTCATGGGTACTTGTCCTAGAGAATTACTGCTACAAAGGGGTTGGAGATTCAACATCAGCTATATTATAATGCTAAGTACTGTGCATGGGAAGTGTTAAAGCCAAGTTAAGTCCAACCCTGTTACAAGACGTTCTCATGGAAGAATGGGGAAAGACAGATACATGCTCTGTATAACAGAGATAAATCTACTGGAGATGCTAGTACGTTAGGCATGCTAAAATAGACAACTTGGGGCTAGATATCGGTGGGCTAAAACCCGTCGGTAACGGCCGAAAATCGGTACATTTCCCATTACCGACCGGTATTTAGCCCTTTGCGATGTAGGATGCTGGATTTAAGGATTCGGTAATTTACCGATTCGTTATTTTAAGGAATTGGTAAAATACCGATTCCTTAATTTAAGTAATCGATAAATTACAGAATCCTTAAGTAATATGTAGGGAGCACTCAATTGAGTGCATTTTTGGTTTAAGGATTCGTTATTTACCAACAACTACAAGTTGGTGGTAAATAACGAATACCTTTAAAAAAGCAATTTTGTGATTTTTTAAAAGTGCCATGTGGCAGACATACATGCCCTTAGGCATGTGCGCACATGCACGATTCAGGGGTGCAACAGGGTGTCAATGTGACACCCTGCCATCCTTGAATATGCTCCCCCTAACACTAATTAGTGAATGGCTTCCCATTCATTCCTATGGGACTCCAGGCCCATAGGAATGAATGGGAAGGTATTCCTTATTACCGATTCGGTAAATAACGAATATTACTGAATCGGTAAAATTTACTGATTTTTTACCTACATTCTGTTTACCGATTCTTAAATACCGAATCGGTAAAATTCGGTATTTAGGAATCGGTAAATAAAAATTACCTACATCTAACCCTAAGGTTAGAAATACAGATATACAATGGCCATTACAGCCATCCAATCTTTAATTTCCCGACCTCATTTATAGGTAATAGGTGGGGAAACTGCCTATTTTCCTACAGTGCAGTTTCAGCCAGCTCCAGAAACATCATTTGCAATGGACCAGAAGCCACTGGGGCCACCAGCTCAGCTCACCCTATTTATGGTAGAACATTTGGTGCTGGCTTCCTTTGCTACATCTGCATGTAAGATATGGTAGTCCTGGGCAGAAAGAAATCACAGTGGCCACCTGGTGCTGACACAAAACTCACAGTGCATCAAGGATATCGACTTTTGCATTTTTCAGAAACAACCCTGCTGTCGAAAGATTTAGCGGAAAGCAAAACACAGCAGACCAAGTCATAATGATTTGACAGAAGCAGCTTCGGGGCTATTCTCCACCTATTTGGTGGGTACCCTCGCACGTGATTAGCTGCGCTTTACAAATCTGGTTTGATTGATTGAGAACTCCAAATTCAGTGGTCCATCTACCGCAGGACCAGTGGATTGAAGGCCACCTCATGTCCCTGAATTCGTTTTTGTGACATAATAGTTGTATTTGATCCAAAATCATGTTAACTTAATAGTCCACAAATTATCATAATATTGGTGGATTAGACTCCGAGAACAAAATTACATTTAGACTTAGGGCCTGATTAAGAAGTTGACTGTAATGGGACATTCATCACAAATAGTCAGGTGCCCCATCTACAACGTCTTGGTTAGTCCAGAGGCGGCAAAGGGATTTCTTACTAACAGCAGAGAAACATCTGCTTCCACTGTATATAACAGCCTGTGCGCCTCACAGCCACGGGCTTACTTGTCGGAAGAACTGTCCTATTTGAGGATGACTTTCTGGTGTCAGGTTAGCCATTTCATTTGCTGTCCACAACCACCAGCCATAGCATGGCGCTCCAACGAAGGAAACATTTAAAAACATGTTTCCTGTCGTCTAGCAGAGGGTGCCCAGTGCATCAGGCATAGTGTTTCTTTTCTTGTTGACACTAAAGTGTTGCACTGAAGCAAAATGTGTGGAAATGTATTACCACGGGAGAAACTGAAACACACTTAATGCATGGAACTTGGCTAAATGGGCTTATGCATTTATAAAGTATACACATTTATATCCTTGTGTTGCTTCCACACTTAATACTAAGGGGATCATACTTATATATAATGAAAACACAGAGCATATATGTGACTAGTACTATCTTGTTATAGGAACTTGTATACAAACCGTCTAATCATGTTCATATATGTATGTGTATCATCCACAGTACTCAATAAAATGTGTGTTAAAAAAAAAGAAAACACTGGAAGTAATTGCAATATACCATATTAACTATACAATAGATCACTGCAAATTGCAATGGAAGAAAGAAAGGGCTAAGAAACACACTTAAAAGTTAGCAACGTGGTTTGATTAGTGGGTCCACATTATGTGTATTAGAAATGCAAATGCTTCAACTGAGATGTGGGAATTTAGAAGGTTGATGAGGTATTGTCGTCTCCAGATATTGGACCTCCTTAACTTCAATCTTTCAATGAGGCTCAGGCTTTTTTTTCTGCAGTGCGCATGGAAATTCACATTTTGCATTTTTGCATATTTTGCTTCTGAAAATGAGTCATGGATATTCAGGCAAATGTCTCACAATCCTCTTGTATATAGCTAGGCAGACATTAGAGGGAAAGCAGGTGTTCCGCTTCAGGTATATCCATTGGATTCTCGGGATCCTCTGCCTTCAAGGCCCCACATGATTCTATTGCTTTAGGTTCCCAAGGTAGGCTTTACTGTGCTAGGAACATGTTGAAGATTTGCCTTCTCCATCCTTGGTTGACAAGCTTAATCCACCAAAAAATCTGGCACAGTGGAGAACAAGCCCTTTCTCTTTTTTTCTCTAGGAAAAAACTGTGTTCTACTTGTCACAATATTCAAGTGTAAAGTATTACAATTACAATATTCCCAGGACTTAATTTAGACTTGCTTTTGGTAAAGAAAATTGAGCTCATTGAATTCGGAAAGGGTTGTTTTTGAGGCACTTCAAATCTCAAAAACTGTGGGCATCATTTAACGTTTGATGGAGCAGGAACTCTCCCTTAAACTGGTGGTGCACCAGCTCGTCCAAACCTTTAGTAGTGTGGCTCAATGGTTAGAGTGGCAGACCCTGATAAAGAGGTCTGGCCGGGGACCAGGGTTCAAGTTCTGCCTCGGCGGGTCTTGGGCTCAATTTCCTCGGACCTGATAATTCTCGCCTCGTGTCTAATCTAATCATGGGTCCCACTCTGCAACTCTGAGCAATAGCTTGCTTAATCTCCACAACGGTTCCAACAGTGCAGGGATGCCTGGCTTCACCTTGGGGGTGTCCAGGAGTGGGCACTTCACAGGGAAAAGCCAAGAAGGGTTCCACAGCGGTATGCGTACAGCGCCTAGAGGCCTCAGGGTATAAGTGTGCTATACAAGTACTTAGTTTCCGTTTTCTTTTTTCCTTCCTCACTTAGAGGTGGGGTAAACACAAGGAGCCAAATGTACTAACTTTTGGCCCAATACAGTGCAGCAACCAAAGTATAAGTGCAAGGGTGTGTGCAGTATGTAAAGCATTGGTTTTGTACTGGAAAAGCACCATTCCAATCATAGATTTAACAAAAGAACGAAAAGTTCCTAATAATTTCGAGATAGGCATTGCCGCACAAGTATTCTGGTGGTTTACTTACATTCAATGTAATCCATCACCTCAAGGCTACTTCTTTTACAGCAGGTAATTGATTCTGAGACATGTCAAAAGATGGTGAGCTTAAATTCAATCAATAGAGCTCGAGTCCAAATGAATGTTTAAATGACAAAGGTGCTGTATTGTGACAAAGCTCTTGCATCTCTTCCAGATGCTCATTCTCTCTATTTTGAAAAAATATATGTCTTCCTCCCTAGATATATTACTGGGTGTTATGTGCCAACACCTAAAGGTAAATTTGGCCTTAAGAGATTTTATGTACTTTAGCCGTAGACTATTAGTAAAGAAAGTACTAGAACTACAAATTACATCTTTATTAATCAATTGTTGTATGCGTGGGCGGTCGAGCATTTGACTGACCTCGTTCGTTGTTCTTCAGAACGCGACTTATCATGGTTGCCATTTTCGACAGGTCTTAATTTATGGACAGTACTTTTCACGAAACGGCCCGTAATACATCAGTCACGGAACCTAACAGACTTGGCTACTAATTTACGCCTTTAAGAATTTCATTTGTGGACTACTTAATCAAGTCAAGTAACGAACAGACAATATAGTTATTCTTGTAGCTGTGGTTAAACGCCTTGACTTGCTTACACTGATTTTGTGTGGCGGTTTCTTCGTATTGGATATTTCGTCTAACTAACGATGATGCAATATACTCCTTGAGCTTATTTTCTTCTCCTATTTACTTAGGATCTGAAATATTGGAGGTGTCCAAACTTATTTCTACGTAATCAAATTATTCACGGTCTGCCGTCATTATTCGTGGTTTCATTTTAGCAGAGCAACAGAGAACAACCTACTTAATTTCTGCCTTGATGAAGTCTCTGTGTGAGACGAAACACGTGTTGGCGATTTACGTGCTGGGAGATCTTTTTAAGAAATTATGAACATTAATAAAGAATGACCTGATGAAATCTGAAGAGGATTCTCTCTAAAATTATTGTGGATTGTTTGGATCCCTGTTCATCTATTTTCTGTGCTATTCTGTATCTGTGCTATGTATAGTAGTTAGACTCTTCTACTGATGGCATATTACTTTAGCCAAGACTAAAATATTTTGATTGCAAGGTGTGCTGTAATTAGAACCTCATCCCCAATTTTCATTAATCAATTCATGTAAGTATTCAATAAGAAAACAATCAAGAGAACAATTAGGGCCATATTATTAGTATTTAGTCCCAATCTCCTGATGAATGATAGAAATGTAAGTATCTTTTCTAGAAGGGAGCATAACACAAAGATCCTCATTTTCAGGATGACTCTCTGTGACAGTCGTGTCAATGTGCATAAGCACTGCCCATGGTTTCAGACAGTTAGCATATGGGAAACTGATTTACTTCAATAATGTGTTTGAAATCTTTCAGTCAACTGAGATGTACTCTCTAATTTAAAGAATTCATTGTTTCAAACACTTCCACTTTCATCCTGAGAATCCTCTGATAGCCAACGATAATATTTGAATTATTACGAGTCCTAATATCTCAGTCATCCATTTATGCACAGATTAAATTCATCAGACCGCAATCAATTTGTTCATATCAGAAGCTTTTTTGGGGGCCAGAGGCCAAAACTTTTTGAGGCCTCTCCTTGGTTTAGGTTCCCAGAAGAAGCTCATATTAGAAAGAGGCATAATCTTGAGGAGACAAAACACAGTACCTGGTGCCACCTACTGGTGGTGCCACAATAGCCACATTAAGATGGAGCAAGTCAGACGTTCGTTTTATTCTTAAAAAACACATGTTTTTACAGCAGAGTAGGGCCCCAAAATGTATGAGACTTGAGACAAAGAACCCCTGCTGCCTACCACTTACGACGGCCCGGTCTTAGACAGAAGAACTGTATCACCTGTAGTTTGTATAGAAAGGTAACTATCACCCTGACTTCCACATTTGTATACCATATATAGATAAATGCTATTGCCTTATGGTCTATACTAATTTCTATCTGTATAAATGTGAGAAATAAAACCATTTGATCTAATATTTTGAAAATAAAGAGGGTCAGAATGTAAAGGTCAACTTTAGCTTGAGAAGAAACTACAAAACATATGCAAATTTATAACGGCACACAATTTACTGTCAATATGAACAAATTATATATCTTGGCACGCGAAGATGATGTAGGCATGCCAAGCTTTTAGGGAGATGGGGAAGAAGAGAAACATGTTTTGAAAGAAAGTGACGACTACAAGATGTATGAAGGAGCTATAGCTTTGGTGCTAAATTTGAAAGGAACAACCTCAAACACTAGCTCAGCAGACACGTGTGATAGTCAGAAGGTTTGCTCGTGAAGATCTAAGCTTCTGGATGGAATACATAGTTTCAAATAGGCACTGTGTACTTGAATGGGCCTTTGTAGGAAATACAAAGATATTTGAATGAAAAGTGTTTCTGTCTTTTTGTAATGCTTTCCCGAATTAAGCGGGCTGACATATTATGAACCCTTTGCAGTTGGCGGATCATGTATTGTGGAAGTCCCAGACAGTTAGCATCGACATAATGAAGCCTTGATGATATGGGAGAGAGACAATGATTGGTTTATGGAAAGTAGAAAGATAAGGTAGGACTTGTCTGAGTGTCTTTAAGATGAAGAAGCATGTGGAAATGAGCTTCGCAAACATGGGACAAAAAGTCAGCTGATGATTAAAGATAATCCCATAGTTGCAGGCTTGTGCAACAGAAGTTAGAGTGGTGGTCATGTAGGAAGGACGACACAGACAGGACCAGATGGATGGGAGTCCCACAAAGATGATTACTTCTGTGGTGTCATAGGTAAGCTCATGATCATTTCTCCACATGTAGGTTGAGATCTTTGACAGACACAACTGAACGTTCTTAGACGAATGTGGAATGGCAAATGTGTTGGACAAGCAGAACCAGCATGGGGTGATCAGCATAAAAGTCAGAGCCAACCCCAATGCTTATACAAAGACAGATAATTAGGGCCAAATGAAGATTAAAAAGAGTGTGATTTGTAGATGGAGCCCAGAGGAACTCAGTATTAAACCCAATATAAAGCTGAAAAAAGAGCAGCGGCTTAGACACCATCATCCACAAATTATTATCGTCAGCTGAGAGCACCCTATCCCACTGCAAACACATACAAGCTTCCTAGGAGGGTCGAGGGCAGCCAGTTTGTGCCTGATCAAGAAGCCAGTTGTCTTCCAGACTTGAGGAAAGGTGAGTATTCGAAGCTTCTGCGATTTTTAGAATGGAAGGCAGATTTTGAACTACTTTATTGTTTGTGTTTATTTACTCATGGAGCACAATACATGGCACGCCGTGCTCCAGTGGGCAATCATCAGCTAGAACAAATCAACCATCTTACAAAACATTGCAATAGCTGTGAAACTAATCGAAGTCACAGAAGTTTACCAGAAGCAAAAAATGCCATTCTTGTTAGGACAACATATCAGAAAAAGCCGACAGGAACACAAGACACTCTGTGCCATGATGGAAATTATCCAAACATCTCAACAGGAGGCACCCAGGTACCTAGTATGTGTGAGAAGTTATGGGTCAAACCAAGGTAGGGGATCAAGACTATCATTCAGACACAGGACCATAGCGACTTTGGGGCTTGAATCCTGACAGTCCGGTGCCATAGAGGATGGGGAAGAACCCATATACTTCCCGTAGAGCACAGACCTAAAGCCGTGGTCAAACCAGAGGTCACACACTAGGGCAGACCCCCAAAGGCATACAAGAAGGGTAGACTGTCTTCAGTACACCGTCTTCATAGAAGCTTGTCAACATGGAGAAAAGCAGACACTGTATGTCGGAAAGACAAGCACGATGTATTTGAATAAGTTCTTAGAAGAGGAGGATGTGTGGGCAGAAAATAAAGCTTTGAGAAACTGAAGTCAGAAATATCATAGGGGTCTGTCAGGAGGCAGAAGGCAAAGTGCATTTATAAAATCGAGGAATGTTAGAGGAGCATGTCTACAGTAAGAGCTCATGTAGAGTGACTGGTGTGGAAGAGAAAGAAGAGAAACAAAACACAAATCTAAGCAAACTAATATAAGTAGAGGAAATAAAATGTTATGCTTCATCTGTATGTTTGCACATATAGGCTATTGGTAGAACTTAGATTGTAGTGCTGAAATAGTCATATGTGTTTAATGCATAGGTGAAACTGGTAAACCAGAAATATTCTGAATATACTTAGCTGCAGGAAAGCTATAGTGCTTTTCTGTTCCAGGAGAAACTAGGTCTGCTTACGTGACACTCCTTTCTTGAGACAGAGACAGTCCCTTACAGACGGTATAAAGGTGTTTCGAGCACATATTCACCTAATAAAAAGTATTGATGTCGCTGCACACACTATCTAAGTGCATTTATTTCTCCCAGCGATGGAGGCGTGTAAATGACCAAATAGTACACAACACAATGTACATGAAACTCTATCACATATGGTGAAAGAGAGCTAAAATGTATACAATTAAAAATACAATTATTCTCTACATCAGATTCTTTATCTAACGTCAACATGCAGTTAGCAAGATTGAGGAATAGTTTGACGATCCTTAATAAAATGGGGAAACAGTGAATGGAGAAACCCAATGATTTAAAAAAAAAAAAAAACGTTATAGTACCAACAACACTTTCATTGCCAATTAGAATCAATTTAAGTAGCAGCCTAGGAAAAAATAATTCAGTACCTAGCAGAACTTTAATAAAAATATAAACTGTGTGAGTAACATTTTGACCGCAACTAATTAACTTTATTGAGACTGATTGGTAGATTTGACTAATATGCTGGTAAAATAAGTGACTGCAAGGGTAGGAATGTGTTCCAGTAGCAATGCTGTTTTGTGGTTAGCTCATTGGAAACACATTGATCTATAATTGACAGGAGAGGCAAATGGACAGCTGAGGGAAAATAGTTTAATTAAAGACGAGAAATGTTGACCACACTGCCAAAGACAATGAATCATATAGAGTGGTGTATTACACAAATAGCGAAAACAGGAGAAACAAAACAATGCAGTCTATATATCAAGATGCAGACTGCCTTACGTGTTGATCCTATGTGATGTTATGTGTCAAGTATTTTTTCTTCTTAATAATATTTTGTTTTTTCATACTACACTCACTACTACACTTTTGCTATTTCCAAGAACTGTAACAACCAGCTGTTACTAATGTATAATGTAAATGTACTCGACTTATTTACCTTCGAAGGGTATGAAGCGGAGCTAGTCTTGCCCAAAGTCATCAGCCCTCTCTTAACTTACTCAAGCAGGTGAGGTGAAGGGGGTAGCAGCTTTAGCATAACATTTGGCTTTATTAGTTATATATTCAGGGTGAAGAGCACTGTACTAACTTGTTGATGAGACATTGAGCTCTATTCACAAAGGTAAATGTACTCTTAAACCTTTGAGTAACTTTAATATTTTAGGCTGTTTGTAGAATCCATGTGTAAAGTTACTCAAAAGTGATCCCTTTTAGATAGTGCTACATAGCTTCTTTGTGCAATACAAGTCAGCAGAACGCATTGTTCAAGAGGGCCAGTACTTATGGGACATTCAGTGCACTGGTGGGAACCAGGGCCGGACTTTGAACCAAAACCGGCCACGGGGGTTGAGAGTGCGACCGCGCTCTTTGCTCTTATGCTGCAAAAACGGCCCTGTAACAAAAACGGACCCAGAGGCCCAAAGCCGGCCCCCACCCATGCGGCCCACCGGGGGATTGCCCAGGGCCTGCAACGGCCAGTCCAGGCCTGGTGGGTACCCAGAGTCAAACCAGAAGGCCTGTCACCAAACAGCAAGGAGACGGTCCACAAGCAATGCGTTCGGGTTTCTTCATTGGTCTGTAGGGTATAGGCTCCTGGGGCAGTCACGTTGTACCATCAAGAGGAATGATGCAGGTGTAAAATGGAGGCTCGCTTTTATATAGCAGTAGCATACACTCTTGGAAGGACATCATTCACTCATCACATGAACATCTACACATGTATAACACAAGCACAACCACACATCACCAGGCAGAGGGAATTGAAGGACCCTGGATATTGGAAACTGAATGAATTTTAAGGGGTAGGGAGCAATTCTTTGCCCACTAGTAAAAAGAAAAAAAACTGTTACTCCAGCATACATAGTCAACCATCACCAGGCTAGTATAGGACCATAGGCATACTCGACTATTGGTAGCTAACAGCTTGGCTCCACCCCAATTCCAGTAGAGCCTGGTACCCTTTGTAGCATTAAAACATATAGGGCCTTATTACGATGTCAGGCAGAAAGCCTCAGACCAGCTGTCGGAGGCTTTCTGCCCGACATGGCAGGTTTCATCCCAACCACGTATTAGGATGACGGTAGTCAGAGTTAAACCTGCTGGGGGATTCCGCAGATGTTCTGACTGGCTCAAGGAGCCCATTGGAGCATCAGATGCCACCATAAACCCATAATGACAGCAAAGCTAGGCTCTGCTACACCGTCGGGATTATGATGCCACTTTCTGACAGCCTTTTCATGTCGGTCTTTCCGACATGAAAAAGCTGCCAGAAATTTCCTTTGGGGCCCCTCGCAGGTCCCCTTACCCCACTGGCCCTCTACTATTGGGCCTGGGGGGCACCTTTGGAGACCCCCTAAACACCCCTTCACCATGTGGCAGGCACTGTCGGGGTGCCTGCCATACGATGCAGGGGTGTTTAAAAGCAACCATTTCCCAATGGCAGCTCGTGCTGCAGGCCTTTTCCACCCACTACACAAGCTACCATTCGTAATTGAATAGGGCGGGCCCATCCAAATCTGGCAGTCAGAGCCGCCTACCTATGGTCGGCTGGTTCCAGACCACTACATCCGCCCAACATCGTAATGAGGCCCATAATTACCCTTCACAAGCATACACCTTTGCTGACCCTCAGCGCATCCTATTACTATCGCACCACCTTCTTAATTATGATACACACCTTACAATTCTACTCTTTCTCTAACCTTTCTAATGCCCTTATCGCTTCCCCTACAGCATACTTCCTTATCACAATAGTGCCTCTTGCTATGAGGTACCTCTAACTCAGAGTGAAATATCAGTAAGAGTGTACTCCTCTGCCCTCTGTCTTGACTAGCAGCCATGACAGTTATCATGTAACTCATTTCGTGTCTTGTCTTTGCCACCGAATGACAACATTTAATGAGTTTTCTAATTCCAGGTCAGTCCAAGCTGGACCTGGTCTTTTCTTCCCATAGCTGGAGAAGTTGCTGGTGAGAGGTACAGTCATTTGTTGCATACCAGAGTTTCGTTTTTTTGTTTTTCATGAGGTGCATGAGTTGTGTATCACGAGTGTGCCTTCCTGTTTTGCCACGCTACTGATTGTGTACAGTAAATTGCATATGGTGCTCACTACATTGTTAAGTACTTCCCTTCCAAGTAACAATTTCATGGTTTATGGACGTGAAATGCTCGAGTACACCTGCACTTCACAATACTTCTGAGGTAGCATTATACTTATTGGTGGAGGGTGAACTTGCACAGGTTAAGGACTTTTATTTCTTTTCTTTTTTTTTATAAAAAAAATCATTACAGAAGACAAAAGGTATATGAATATTCAAATATTTTCAAAATAGACAAATGCAAATATATGCAGATATCACTGGCATCAGAAATAGGCCCCTAATCTAGTCAATAGCCAGAACCGAAGACGAGCACATAGTAAGAAATGTGTAAATTTTCATAAGTACTGCTCAGTTGAAGGTAGCAGAGAAGAACAAGACAAATATTCTAAGTTAAACAGACGAACATGGAATCTGCCAGTTAACGATGCCTGGACGAACCCATAATCTCAAAGAAAATAATTTAAGTGCTATAATCAATGCTTAAATTCGTAACATAGAAGTGAAGGTACACATTATTCACAGTACCTGTTTGCTCCTGAGACGTGCATGAACTCTCCCATTTTATATATTGCAGCAGTGCTGAGAACTGCAGGTACTCTTCCTCTCAAATTAAAGAATTGCAGGTACACTGTATCGGACAGTTCCTGCCAATTTAAAGCACTGGCGTCTGTATTATTCTCTACACAGAAAACAATAACTCTGTCAAAATACAAACAGCACCTCAGTTCGGAAACATCATTACCACGAGAGAAATATTCTAAAAAGAATACAGTGCGGACAGGACCATGGAGCAAACCGAATTTCCCGTATTTCATAGAATACCGAAAGTCGCATCTGAGGCACAGGTAGGAAAAGAGAAAAACATTACAGTTTAAACTGCATGTGAGGTGCAGCATTTCGAAAATACAGCCAGGGCGACCTATGATAATTTGTCGTGTTAAAAAGCACTACAAGCATTTAATCACTAGAAATTAAAATTATTTTTAAGAACCCAAGTATTCATTTTAAAATTAAATTCCACAGGGAAAATTCTTAACCAGGTGAAGGCACTAAAAGTATCTGATTGGCATCACGAGGTCCAGGAGCACGACATTTGAATTGCCCTGATGTGTAGCCTTTTCCACGAAAAACAACAGCTTTAAGGTTCGGTTGTCTAATGCCTATCTAACTTTATGAAGACTTCCATGAACAGTGCCTTGCCCCGCTAAAGGACTGTGACTTCCGTAAAAAAAATACCACATCCTAGGGCCAAATCCGGCTGGTGTATCCAACCCAGATCAATCGTGATTGGCCTCATGTCGCTCCTAGTTCCCGTTTTATCGCGACCATGGTCTACCATAGACACTTTGAGCTTTTTGGTGCTAGTTTCACTTGTCACTTTAAAAAATATATATCTCTGGTTCCCCACATTGGATTTTGTCACTCTGTTCATGAAACTTTACTTTATTTTTCTAATTGAGCGTGGTTTATTTTAAACACTGAATTAATACATTACATCGAAGTATTTAATTTTGCCCCCCTGCATAATTTTGTCCCCATTTGCTGCATAGCTGCAGGGTTCCTAACTATCGCCTCGTCATCATCTGTTTCAGCTGTTGACTGCACAAGATGTCATGTGGACTGCTTGGACCACTGCATCCATCTCGTGACCATTCAAAGCATGCACAGTCTGGCTCAGAACAATGCCTTGTTGACTGTGCCAAAGGTATGGCCCTCAAGGAGTCAAAAGTGCTGTATAAAGAATTTTTTTGTTTAACAACAACATTTTATTGTGCTTATATCCACTATGTCATGGGCAGAGGTAAGATAAAAAAAACACACAATGATTAACACATCTGGAAAAACAAAAACAGCAGGAGTACCTTGTAAACCCTTGATAAAGCCACAGCAGGATCACAATCCGCTCTTCAAATTACAGGGCCATACAAGAGTGAAGACCTATGACAGCCCTGCCCTACGCCCATCTCTTTAATTACTTAGTATCATAACCTCGGACATAGTCATCAACCATCAAGCCCATGGGAGTGGCTGGTTCCAATACAATCCACGGTATTGGAACTATTCCAACCACATTTTCAAATGCTTCTTTGGGCATACTCTTGCCACATAAATGCTCATGCAATGACCCTTCTTCCACTCCCCTAACAAGGGGGAGATTTGTCCTTCCATCTATGAGCAATATCTCTATTTGCCACTACCAGACCAAGGCACTAAAAAGGCATCTTTTATCTGGAGAAGTATGGCTCAAGGGTTAGAGCGGCAGACCCTGAAGACCCCAACCTCATCTTCCACAGTCTGTGTCAGGTGGGGTACACCCTATGTAAGTATGCAGGTTGGAATAATCGATACCTAGACTCTATCGCCGATTCTTGTGCGGGTATCTGAGCCACCGCCCAGTCTTTGTGTGACAGGTCCTGTGACAACACATGATGCAACAACTCAAAGGAGGCAGCCATGTTGGTCACCAGGGATCGGTATGTCTGCCTTATACAATGGGTTCCCAAATCCCTAACATTAGTTTGTCCTCCTAAGGGTAGAAATCAGGAAACTCCTCCAGCTCTGAGATACACCCAGTCAATGCAAACCTCAGCTGTAAATGCCGAAGAACTGGCCCAGATGGAGTTTATACTCCCTCTGTAGGTCCTGATTGGGCTGCATGATGACCCTCGACCTCACATCCCCCAAAGAGGAGATCCTAATCAGGTTCAATTGCTTGAAGTCCCCTAGCATCGCCACCTGCTGCAGCCTTGTCCTCTTCCCCGGTGGTGTTGTCTTCGTGAGTTGGCGTCCCCAGGCCAAGCCTCTAAGGGGCTTTTTTACAATTTGCTTGTGCTGCCAGTATGTCACTTTTTCCCATATTAAAAGTGATGCACAAGTGGTGTAAGCGGCGTTTAAATAAGCCCCTTAATGTGTTCCTCCGTGTTTTAAAGACTAGCTGGGGGAG
The DNA here is from genome assembly GCF_964261635.1 of Lissotriton helveticus. Lineage (NCBI taxonomy): Eukaryota > Metazoa > Chordata > Amphibia > Caudata > Salamandridae > Lissotriton > Lissotriton helveticus. The sequence goes on along the minus strand of NC_136057.1, from coordinate 409,681,700 downwards.
TGAAAAGTACAATTTACCCCCATAGAGTGAGTTTTGAAGTGAAACCTCACCGCATAGCCCACCTCTCAGATGCAAATTTCAGGGCCTCCCTTTGTGTAACATTTACCATTAATTAAGTATTTGCAAATGTGTTGCTCTATAATACAAACATTTGCAATGCAATAGGTCTCGCATTCAGGCAAGTTTGAGCTATTGGCATTCTAAATGACAATGTCTTTTATTTATGTTTTGGGTTTTAAAACATAAATAAATGGCATTGTCTTTTACAATACTAATAGCTTAAACTCTCCCAAATGCGAGACCTAATGCATTGCAATAAAGGGCCTTCTTGACCGCTTGTTAGATTGTAAATATCAGAGGAAGAGACTAGCCTACGACACCTTCAAAGTAGTGAGAAATAGTGCAGTGAAGAAGATGTGTAAGTGTTGTAAATTACACAGACACAAAGTGTGAAGTGAGAGTTACATATGATCCAAACTATAAACTCTAACAAAGTGCTCCAACACCTTTCGCTCTGTGATTACACTGTCACGGCTCAGGAGGAAGAGCGGGAGGGGGGCTAGTTCCCTACCTCTCCATGATTCGAGTGTGCAGCGTGGCATTGTGTAATGTCATTGCTATATTTGGGCAAATAAAAAACACTCCAGCTGTAGTAGGGCCCTGGTTTCACTTCCTGGTGCAGGACGGGCTGTGCTTTATGGCAGGCATGGAGGGAGGGATGGTCTCAGCAGCAGCTCTGGCCTCGAATAGTGTGGTGGCATTGGTGGAATTGGTGGTGGTGGTATTGGTGGAGGTGGTGGTATTGGTTGTGGCGGTATTGGTATTGGTGGTGGTGGTATTGGTGGTAGTATGGGTGGTAGTGGTACTGGTATTGGTGGTGGTGGTATTGGTATTGGTGGTGGGGTATTGATGGTGGCATTGGTGGTGGTATTAGTGGTGGTGGTATTGGTGGTGGTGGTATTGGTGATGGTATTGGTATTGGTACTGGTGGTGGTATTGGTGGTGGTGGTGGTATTGGTGGTGGTGGTATTTATGGTGGTGGTATTGGTGGTGGTATGGGTGGTAGTGGTACTGGTATTGGTGGTGGTGGTATTGGTATTGGTGGTGGGGTATTGATGGTGGCATTGGTTGTGGTATTAGTGGTGGTGGTATTGGTGGTGGTGGTATTGGGGGTGGTATTGGTATTGGTACTGATGGTGGTATTGGTGGTGGTGGTGGTATTGGTGGTGGTGGTATTTATGGTGGTGGTATTGTTGGTGGTACTGATGGAGGTGGTATTGATGGTGGTATTGGTGGTGGTGGTGTTGGTGATGGTTGTATTGGTGGTGGTGGTACTGGTGGTGCTAGTGGTGGTGGTATTGGTGACGGTCATATTGGTGGTGGTATTGGTGGTGGTGGTATTGGTGGTGGAGGTATTGGTGGTGGTGGTGGCATTGATGGTGGTATTGTTGGCATTGGTGGTGGTATTGGTGGTGGTGTATTGGATTGCTGGTGGTAGTAATGGTGGTGGTGGGATTTCTGGTGGTGCTATTGGTGGTGTTGGTGCCATTGGTGGTGGTGGTATTGGTGGTGGTGCTGGTGGTGTTGGTGGCGGTATTGGTGGTGGTGGAGGTGGTGGTGTTGATGGTGATATTGGTGGTGGTGGTATTGGAGGTGGTGGTGGTATTGGTTGTGGTGATATTGGTGGTGGTAGTATTGGTGGTGGTGGGATTGGTATTTGTGGTGGTGGGATTGGTGGTGGTATTGGTGGTGGTGGTAGTGGTAGTGGTATTGGTGCTGGTGGTATTCGGGTTGGTGGTGGTTTTGGCATTGGTGGTGGTATTGGTATCGGTGGTGGTATTAGTGGTGGTGGTATTGGTGGTGATGGAGGTGGTGGTATTGGTGGTGGTATTGGTGGTGGTGGTATATGTGGTGGTGGTGGTGGTATTGATGGTGGTGGAACTGATGGTGGTATTGGTGGTTGCGGTATTGGTTTTGGTGGTGGTAGTGGTATTGGTGGTGGTGGTATTGGTTGTGGTGGTATTGGTGGTGGTATTGGTGGTGGTGGTATTGGTAGTGGTGTTAGTGGTATTGGTGGTGGTGGTATTAGTGGTGTTATTTGTTGTGGTATTGGTGGGGGTGGTATTGGTGGTGGTGGTGGTGGTATTGGCGATGGTGGTGGTATTGGTGGTGGTGGTTGTATTGGTGGAGGTGGTTGTATTGATGGTGGTGGTGGTATTGGTGGTGGTCGTGTTGTTAATAAAACATGCTTTTGAAACCAACCAGTCAGATGGCTTTAGTACAGATGACATGCAACACAGATGTGCTGTTGTCAGATTAAGCCCATTAGCACAGGATTATGTTCTACCTGGAATTCACATGACTTTCGCTAATCATTTCTAAATACATTTTACTTGGGGGAGGGAGTTGAAACAGACATGAGATAATGCCGGGATTACAGTGATTAAAAGCAGGCGCTCGTGTTCGGGGTGCGACTGAGATGCTTTAAAAAACATAAGTGGTTTCAGCTGAAACAGCGCATGTCCGTCCTGCAGTAAGAGAAGCTCAATAAAGTAAATAGTGCTTACAGACTAAATAACAACTGAAGTAAAAGGGCCAGTCGCCATTGGAGGGTAAAAATGAAGACAAGGCCGTACTGAGGAGGGGTGAACAAGCCTATTAACCAATCTGAAGGCAGCATTTATGAAAGACAATGACACAAGCCATTGAAAAATATGGGAGGAGAGCGGGCACTGCTTCTCTCCCGTTCTCTACTACAGCAGTCTTGCAGAGCGAGCAGCATATGCGCGCTGCCGCTAGGCTCCACTAAAAATTTATTGTCTGGGGTGGCAATTTCCCCTTCAGATGTGGACTTTAAGCATTTGGAAAGGACTATCCTGGGGACAGCTTGGTTCCATAGGAAGCTTTACCGTAAAGAATTAATAAGCTGTAAGAAAGAGTTGGGTTGTTAAATGGGAAATTATGAAGCTGGGACTAGCATGAGTGTTGACTATGTTAAATATGGAGATCTACCCATTAGTAGCAGCAGAAGTATTGTCCACCCCCACTATTTTGTCTATAAATGGTTGGATATTTTTCACCCATGCCACCATAGTGTCCTGCTTATGTTTTCCCTCAGCTACTAAAACCATTCTGTGATAATTTTCAAGTAATACATAAAATCATTATTAGTAGATGCCATTTTGGATCATATATATGAAGATTGATCCTGCTGTGCAATGATTCTATATTCTATTCAGTCTATGTGGATCAACTTGATAAAAACCAGACTCTCTCGACCAAGGCCTCTAAGTTGCTATGCATACTCTAGTACAACACAAAGTGCTGAGAGGAGAGCTCAGGTACTGGTATTTGTCAGATACTCTCTGGCTGGACTGGATTAATAATCTGAAAAACACTCAGGCATAAACGTGGTTGCCAGATTCAAATGTAAGGGCATGATGTCACATAGCACAGCAAGTCACCCACACATACACACACATGCATGCCTCCCATTCATTACACACTCTGGTAAGGGAAACCAGGCCACCAGGTATGATGAATAGCATACATTTTACAGGTGAATGTACAATAAGGTCGACCGGGCACGGTGGTGATAAAGTTGTACACATTTTTTAAAATTTTCTAAGAAGATACAACCCAGACACCAGGCTCTTTCCAGCTCTGCCCCCACTCCACCAACCATCCACTCCAGAATCCCTGATAGCCAGGATTCTGGAGGGATGATCACATCACCCATGCCACTAGGATCGTGGTGACACTAAGCTGCCCAGTTGCTACACGAAACCCAGTTACCACACACCTCCCTCCCTTTATAACAAACTCCAACCAACAAACCAAAACATTAGGACCACAAAAGAAAATAAATGGAGAAAGAAAACATGAATGACTGATATCAGCTTAGAAAACTAATTTTAGCTTTGAATTACACAAAATCCTTTAAATACTTAGGGGAAATCTTCAGTCTAGCACTTCTTCTTACATCTGGAGGACTCGCTGTCTTGCTCCTCGCATCCATCACATCCCTCCTGCTTCCAAAACCAACACCTACCCTCTTTTCACATTCACCAGCGCCACAACTCCACACACCAACCCAATTAAGATTCCACAGCCTGTTATCTGAAGTCTTCACCTTATTCTCGAATATTTTCAGCACTTGAATGGGTTTCGAAAATGTCACTCAGCCCCTGATAACCTGATCGTTACCCAATCACCTACATTCACCACAGTGGATTTGACGCTACTCCTATCATCAAACAGTTTCTTCCTCCTCACAAACTTGCTTTTCCTTTCCTTGTCCAGCACATAAAAGTTTTCACCACTCGCTTTGCACTTACTCATGACCTAGCTAGGTGTTAGCAGAGAATGTGCCTTTCTCTTCCTAAAGAGTTCAAAGGGAGTCCTGCCTGTTACTGAGTTAGGTGTTAAGCGATACACATATACTTTCTTGTGTACTTCTTCCCTTCAGTCCAAACCACCCTCCTTGCGATCCTGATGGTTTTTTTCAACACCTGGTTGAACCGTTCTACAACACCATTTGACTCTGGATGATATGAAGCTCACTTAGCATGCACTACGCCTCTTTCAGACAATAAAACTTCCATATCACAGGACACCAATTGCAGACAATTGAGTTTCAATGCCCTTGGTGACAATAATCCCTGGCCACCTTGAAACCAAATCCACCAGGACCAATACATAGTACGCCCCACACCGATCGTGAATGGACCCCACAATATCCAAAGCCACTTCTTCCCAAGGACTTTTTGGCAAACCCCTCATTACCATGGGCTGCACTCTTGGCTTCAAAATAATCTTATCAATCTTCATGCATCGTACACACTCACGGACCAACCTCTCCGACTCCGACTCCGACTCCAAATCCACACCGGGCCACAAATGCATTGCTCTCAATCTCTACTTGGTCTTAGAGATACCTAAGTGACTTCCGTTTGCTCACTCAAGCAAAGTCTTACGCAACACCTCCGGAGCCACCTGTCTGGTCCCACTCAATAACAATCCTCTGTCCTCATATAATTTTTCCCTAACGAATTAAAATTTCTGAGATTCACCAATGACAGAATCCTTCTTAGTTCACCCCAACTTTAATCTCTTAAATAATTCTCAAAAACCTGCATCTTCCCTTACTCCTCAGAAATGGTGGAGCCCTCTACCATGCAAACAAAGACTTCTTCCTCAATTTCCTCCTCATCGAGTCTTACAGCTATGTCATACTCAGGCACCAACTTTGATAAAGCATCAGTAATCACATTCCTATTGCCTGGGATGTACTCAACTACAAATTGTATCTTGCAAGACACAACAACCCAGCAAGTAATCCTCCCAGTAACCGCATCAATGCCCTTGTTTAAAAATATTTCTCTCAAAGGTTTATGATCCGTCTTCACACAAAACTCTGCACCCCATAAGAATGGTTTCATTTTTTTCACTGCCCAATGAATCGCCAAAGCCGCCCTTTCAATTACTGAGCATCTCATTTCTGGTCCACAAAGGCATTTAGAGGCAAACATGGTGTCTGATCCTTCACCCTGCAATAAAACAGCTCCTAGGCCCTTAACACTGTGTTAATGGTGCTCTTCATGCAAGGATCAAACCCCAGAGGTTGGGTGCATTCGCTACCTCCTCCTTCAGTTTCACATACTCCTCCTCACACTGTTCGTCCCATTGAAACAATGCTCCTTTCTTTAATAAAAGTCCTATTCTAGAGCACTTGGATGCAAAGCTATAAAAAAAAAAATCTGTATATTTGGAATGGGATATTTATCAACCACCACCCTTTATTGAGTTTGCGCAGGTCCAAGAATCAACGTAATTCACTATTTCTCTTTTTAGCAATCACTACCAGAGCTAATCAATCAGTTGCTTCCACTTCTTCAATCACCCCCTCATTCAACAATTTCTCAAACTCCAACCTCATACAATCTCTGATGGAAAACGGCACATTACGCACCTTGATACACTTGGGTTGCACACCTCCTCTCAATTTAATCTTATGCCTATAACCCTTGAGACACCTCAACTCAGCCCTGAAAACGGAAGGAAACTAAACACCCAAAGTTTGAACAAACTCCTCCGTGTCAGCCCAACTCTCCTCATGTTTAAAAGACTGCACCACACTTTTCACAAATATAGGGGGGTCACTGTTAGGGTCAAGCATCACACCAAGGTCTCGCTGGTGGAGCCAGCGTAGTATACTATCTCCTCGCATTGAAACATACACCTTATCAGGCACCAATCTGTCACTGTATTCAATAGTGCCAATAATTCCATTTGCTTGGTGGCCCTAGGTAGGAGGGGAAGAAATTTCCTAAGTGATCTGAGGGTGCCAAAGCATTGACCCGCTAGCTTCTTAATCTGTGTGGTGAACCGGAGATCATCATTGAACCAGATCCTGAGGTTTTTGACAGGCTGACCCACGGAGTTGGGCTGTGGATAGTCAGCCGGCCAGAGTGATTCCCTAAACTGAGAAGGAAAAGTCCCACACAAGAGGATTTCTGACTTGTCCTCATTGCACATAAGCTGTGCAGAGAGGAGCCATTGAAAAACGGACGTAAGTCAAGCTCTAGCTCGAGTAGGGGATGAATCATCTTTACTCCATGTAAAGAGGAGCTGGGTATCATCAGCTCCTCCGCCAAATAGATCAGCAGGGTGACGTATATATAAAAAAAGGAGGGGACTCAAGGTAGAACACTGCAGCACTGCAGTGGTCACATTTTGCGGAGCAGAAGAAAACGGGGGCAGCCAAACCTGCTGCGATCTGTCTCCCAGGAACGATTTAAGCCACTTCCAGGCAGATCCAGTGATACCGATATGCGAGAAATGGGCCAAATGCAAGGAGTGAGGCATGGTATCAAAGGCCGCAGAGAGATCTAATAAAATCAGAGCCTCTCTGCCACCAGCGTCCAAACACTCTCTAATTGCTTTGAAGATTTCAGCAAGGGCCGTGTCTGTACTATGATTTGCTCTGAACCCCGCTTGAGCTGGATGGAGCAGGCCAAAACATTCAACAAGGTTGGTAAGCTGTTTGTTAACAGCCTTCTCACAGACTTTCGCCACGGCCGGCAGAAGAGAGATAGGGTGGTAGCTAGCTGGAATAGAAGGATCCAGAGAAAGCTTTTTCAACAGAGGCAAACGTTTAGCCTGCTTCCAATCTAGAGGAACAGTAGCGGTCTGTAGGGACATATTGAGCAAAGTATTGACCTCTGGATTAACTACCTCAGCAACTGAGGCCGACAGCCTGGCCAGACATGGATCCAACGGGGATCCCGATTTCAGTGATTTGAGGATTATCAGGGAGTATTGTGGCGAAATGTGTTAAAAGGCCGCCAGGGAGGGTGATATTGACGAGCTAGGCAGAGAAACTTAGGTGTAGGAATTCCCTGCTAGAACGATGGTGCTAATCCTAAAATTTGCCTGGATCACCTGAATCTTATCAATGTAGAAACTAGACAGTTTCTAACACCTAGAGGCCGCGGTAGGAGAGTAATAATCTCAGCACTAGGGGCCAAGAAGCTCTGCATAGTAGAGAACATTTCTTCAGCGTTGTTTTTAGAAAGTGCGATCCTCTTGGCATAGTACAGGCTCTTAGCTTGCAGAATAGCTGTATAATATAATTTCTGCACTTTCCTTAATGTCGCTTTGGCTAATGGACAATATGTCAGTCTCCAACACTGTTCTTATTTTTTGCAGTGATATTTCTGCATTTTAAGCTTATCGGAAAACCGTTGTTTTGAGGGAGAGTCTCTGGATCGCCTAAAAGGTGAGGGGGGAGAAAGATGCTGAACTGCCTGCGCAATCCAACTAGTTAAACTCTCCAGGGCTCCTCCATGGCAAAGACTGGTCGAGTCTCTGCCAGGACCAGGCTAAAGGCAGCAGGGTACATTTTGTGAGAATGTCTTTCTTGACAAAGTTGGTTCGAAGGATAACAATTCTCTATGGTCCACGCAGTGAGCAGTCCAGGCTAGTTGGAGGGTCTCTTTGACAAAAATCACTAAATAGCAATAAGTAAAACACAGCCCTGAAGCGTGCGTATCGCTGAACACACTGGTGTAATGGAGTTTGATGATCCTTTTGACACCAGCTAATAAACTCAGAAAACATGCAACTAATTCACAGTTCTCGCTAAGCATGCACACAGGCAAGTGTGTCTATCGCTGAGGCTGCACCTGACTCTCTTGTGGTACTCACTAATGCGAAATACCCAAACCATGCCAGTAGCGATGATGGGATAACTATAATACTGGATATGGAAAAACATTCAAAGATTGTTCCAGCACTTCAAAATGGCAGCAGATGGCGTAGCTCAATGTGTATTTCTAAAGGTAACTTGCAGACAGACGTAGTGCAGGGAGCCCTACAGCTCAAGTTGGCCACGACGTTGTGGAAAAACATGAGTTTCCACAGGAGATGGAGATTGCACTATGATGCATAGGCAGCTTGCCCTCAAACAAGCGTGAGAGCACACACTGAGAAGTACGTGGTCGAGTTCGATGGAGAAGCCTTACGAAAGTGTTCCAGTCACATGGGGAATAGTGACTCTGCACTTGTTCTAGGTAAATAAATTTGAGCATGGAGTGCGAGAACGCTAAGGGTACTCACAGTTCAGTTCCGTAGGCATAAAACGAACAAAACCTGCGTAGTATTACAGTTGACAAATGTAACTCCTCAGTTCTAGTTAAGGGCAGTTTCTAGAGTCAATGTTCACTAGGCAGGCCGTCTTCACCTTCTGATGTTGAGGTGTCCTCTCTTTCCTTCATCACACGCGTCTGCTTCACCAGATCATTGCCAGTATAATAGGGTCAACTGAACACGGTAGTGATAAACTTGTACACATTTATTAGAAGTTTCCAAGAAAAAAACACCAGCCACCAGGCTCCTTCCAGCTCCACCTCCACTTTACCAACCGTCCACTACAGAATCCCCGCTAGCCAGGATTCCAGAGGGATGATCACATCACCCATCACTGGGCTTGTTGTAACACTAAGCAGTCCTGTTGGTATAAGGTACCCAGTTACCACAGAATGGTTCTAGGCCATCTCACCGTAAGTGCTACAGGTAAAAATGCCTGTGAAACAGCTAACGTGTCTATAGACTGGTATAAGGTACAATGGGAAACCTCAACGATGGATTCTGCATGCACAAATTGACTAGCAGAGGCGTGTGCTCTCATTGAGCCTCTTGCTCAAAACATGGAGCATCACCTTCTTAATGTGGAGCGGGACACCTGACCTCCTAGCTACAGACCCGCTCTCTCTCTCAGCAGTTCTGCTGTTAAGCCGCCGCCGCTGACCCCTCGTCTCCTCTGCCTGTGGGTGTTCGAGGCCAATGCCTGCCTCACTGCTTGTGCCCGTTTTTTGTGCCAGACTTGTCCGTGTCCTGGTATTGTGACTTCAATTTTTGTTATTGGGCTGCTATTGTGCCTTCAATTTTTGTTATTGTGCTGGTTTTGTGCCTTTTCATTTTTTTGTGACTCTCTACCTGCTTGCTGTTTTGCTCTTTATCCCGTTGTGTCCCTGTGCCTGGTTTTTCCGCCTGCCGCTGCTTTCCCTGTGGCCTCTCCCCCCTGCCTGTTTTCCCCCTCCCGCCTCCCAGCTGCGCTTCTCTCCCTCCCCTATTTAATGGAGGCAGCGCCGCTGGCACACCAAACGCAAGCCCATCTGTGCCCGTCCACGACCTGACCACAACCAGCGCCAGGGACCCTGGATCTCCGACCTCCCACCTCTCCGACAAAGTTGCCATGCTCGCACTCAACCCCAGAATAAACAACAACTGCCAGCTGTCCACGCCGAATAACACCCACTTCTCCTGCCATCACTGCCGCCAGACCTTCACCCCCCTCCGCACCTCCATGGTCACTGCCCCCAAGTCGAATGCCGACACCACCAAAGCCCTGAAGTGCATTCTCCTCAACAATGATAAATAAAGATAGCCGACAGGTGAGGAGCTCTGGCCGGGGGCTCCCAGCCCAGCATCAGCCTTCTGGCTTAAATCCTTGGACTTCTACCACCCTCTGTGGATCAACCTACTCACCCCAGGTCCTGTTCCTTGCTGCGGTCCTTAGTGCTCTAATCTTTCGCTTGTAAGCCAGAGATTTCTCGAAAGAAACGCATTTGAGGCTTTCTCCCATAGACTCTAGAGCAAGCATGGCCGATGCCCGGTGGGCCGCCCAGTCAGCTATAGGGGAGTCTGTCCGGCATCTTGCCGCGGCTGACACCTACCCAGGTGGGCATCAGGCACAGCTCCACTCTCAGCTCCGCTGCTCATCTTCCTCCTCCTCTGCCCTCTCGCTGACGTCCCTGGTGACCAACGTTTGGCGGAACCCTTTACAACATTGCTGATGCCTCCCTGGTCTCTCCGGATGGCCGCAGAGGAGCCGGGCGGAGGTTCTCCTCTCCTGACACACCCCTGCCTCCGAGCTGAGGTTCCGTGATTTCGAACCAGACTCCATTTTGTTTGAGTTGTTCGTGACGCTATTTTTGTGTTGCCCTCACGTAGGCCGTGGAGGTAACCGAACAAACAAAGTTGAATGGGCCTCATTGTTCATGTATGCATTAACAGGCCCTTTTCTGACTTGTGAGTGAATTGCAGAGAAACTGACCTCTTCACCTGAAACTGACCCTTCGCGAGGCCAATTTCCCTTGGTTTGATTCTTGTCTAAAATTGCCAATCAATGTTCAGGATATCGTTAACTTTTAGTTTCCTTGCACATATCTTATCCTAATCAGCATCTGAATTGTTTCCTTCCTTACGACTTTTTATTACATGGGTAGTGCTTTCAATTATGGGTTTGTCCGGCTTGTGGAAATTGAATTTGGGACAGTCCTAATAATTACCTTTTGGGTTGGGTTACTGTAAATTGGGTTTTTGTTAATGTGATACTCAGTTAAGAAATGTGTCCTATTGGTCAGAATTTTGCGCAGTGGATGTACATTTGTAATGAGAATATGGTGTATAAAAGGTGATGTCTTGCTCTATGAAAATTGAGCAGTACACCGTGTTGTATTGCTTGGTTTACTGTTACTAGCTGCAGCTAATAAATTTGATCTCTGACGCCATCCAGAAGTATTCCGTGTCTCTGTTTGCCAAGACAGGAGAACCCGAAGACTTTGGGCGTGTCCCTGGCGCCGCTGGGTTCTAAGAAAACCCGGTTCTTCAGTTGGCGCCCAAAGGTAGGCCGACTTCAGCGGTACCGGTCCTAGCCTGAGGATCGTGAGGAGCCACGTGATGAAATTCTGGAGGAAGGCCGCCACTTCATTGACCCCTGCATGTCGACGTGGACCGAATGTCTTTTCGGCGAGGCTTCCCGCTTTCCAACGGCTACGAAGGACTGCTGCCCTGACTGTCGCCCTGTCTTGGACCCTCGATAGATGCTTTGTAGAGCGAGACGATAGACGGTCTTCTGGTGGCGTGACAGATATTTTGGTTAAGTATAAGTGGGTCGCTCCCACGACTTTGTTTTGGGTTCTTGGTTTTGTCTGATTCGGCTGCTGCAGCAATCGAAGCCGAGGGGCTCGTATATTTGCGAGTGTATCGATAGTTGATAACCCCTTGAAGTTTAAAGCTAGATTAGTGAGCTATAAGATGCCTGGTCTTAGCAAAATTAGGAAATGGTTTAGTTGTGGTTGTAACAGGGATTCCCGATTGGAGGACTCGTGTCCGATACCTCCGGTTGGAACTCCGACTTATGAGCTCTATTCAAAACACAGAGTGGGTCCTATTACTTACAATGAAGTATGGGTCCGCTATACTAAAAAAGATGGTGTTTTACGATCGCCCCAACATGGTAGTTTTGAATCAAATATTCTAGATAATTTGGAAGTTGCGCTATTTAAGAAGAAAGCCCGGCCGGCAATGTTTGACTCTTTCCGCCTTTGGTGAAAGGAAGCCAAACAGAGAGAAATTAAACAAGCAAAGAGAGATTGGAAAGATAAGAATATGTCAGTACTACAAGCTGCTAGGCAGTATAGGGATGATGGAGAAGAGGGAGCGAGTGAAGTTTTAGATAGGCAGCATTGCATGGCCATAGATAAATGTTATCCGGCCTTGCCGCTTTCTCCTCCGAAAGCGATTGAAGATCTTGAAAAAGATCCTTTGACCTCTCATTTGTTGAGATTGCCACCTCCTTATGTGCAGGGTGCTACTGCGCCTCCATTACCTCCTGTTGTTCCACCCTTTGTTGTTCAACCTCCTGTTGCTGTTCAACCACCCGGTGTTCCACAGATGGTTTTGCCTCCTCCTGCGCAACCCGCTCTAGGGTCGCCATCTTTGCTACCAGCCTTGCCTCAAACTCCTTTGCCTTCTACTTCTGCATCTTCGACTCCTACTGTTCTTATCCCTACACCTTCTCTGCCCCAAAATACTCATTCTCCTGTTCTTATATCTGCTTCTTCTCCTTCTGTTCGAAAACGAATGACAGAGACTGTCTCTAATTTGTTGTCTCCATTGCTTGGGTCATTGAATATGACCCCTGTTTCGGAACGTAAGCAGAGTCGTAGTCAGCTTCCCGGAACGTAAGCAGAGTCGTAGTCAGCTTCCCGGTCGAGAGGAACGGGCAGTGTTGGATTTTTTGGCTCGTAGATGGATTTCAAATGCCTCTAGGTATAATTTGCAAGAGATTATGGATGTTTTCTTTCTATGGGAACCGCCTAAGCAAAGGTATGTTTTTGATGTAATATGTGTGTTTCTGCGTCAGGAATGGGAAAATAATGAGTTGGGTTTGATTCCGCAGGAACTACTTGATGTTCAGTCCGAATTTGCTAAATGGGACGATAGTAATCTGATGTTACAGATGCCGTGGAGATGATACTTGTTTTTAGATCTCAACTTCCGCCTCAGACATTGTATGAACCTGATTCCTTCGTTAGGAGGAAAGTGAAGCAGTATCCTATGAGAGAAGTTCCTCCCGTTTGGAGAGACGCAGTTCAGGCTAATGTAAATTTAGGTATCGTGGCCGCACCGGCTCATTTTCAGCGAGTATGGGTACATGTCCCTTGGAAGAGAGCAGAGGTCTTGGCTCTTAAGCAGACCTTACCTGACCCTCGTAGGAATCCTGCTGGTTATTACAAGGAGTTGTCCCAGACAGTTGATGCGTGTGTCATGAATTTAGCCGACATTGATATGTTGATGGGTAATGTAGTTCCGCAACCTTTGTGGGCGAAAATTCGCCATGAGAATCATGTTGCAGAATTAGGTGATACTTGGGCTAATATTGTTGCTGCAGATGGTCGGCAAGTAGGAGGTGCCAAATCTGAGCCCTTAGTTGCAGAATTACCCGGTAGAATTATTAATTTGATGAAAACTATGATGCCTCCTTTGCGAGTGAATTGGGATAAGTTGGCAGCGTGTAAGCAAAAGAAAGACGAGAGTGTGTCTGATTTGTTCACTAGGTTTGAAGAGACGTTTATCGATCACAGTGGTCAGGACATGAGTACTGAAGGTGGTCAAAGGTTGTTCGTGGATAAATTTGTCTTTAATTTGCTCCCCGAACTTTCTAATAAGTTAAAGGACTCTGAGAGTTCATGGGCTGTTTCTGCGTCGGCCCAGATATTGGCTACTGCACAATATTACGAGAATAGGGATAAAGATGAGGAGGATAAAGCGGAGAAGAAAATGAAAGATTTAAAGACGAAAGTTCTTCTGCAGCAAGCTTATCCACCTCGTCAGAATCAGACTCAGTTTCAGCAACCTCCACAATTTCAGAGGTTGTTACAGAAGCCTGAGCCTTATGTTCAGCGATTCTTTCCTGGCCCTAATCAGTGTGCTTATTGTACAGAGGAATGTCATTACAAGAATAGTTGCCCGTCTTTGTTACAGCGTGCGAATGGTGTGTCTGGTCAGAGAGGTTGTGGTGGTTTCCAGCAAGCCCCTAGGGGTAGGGAACGTGGTGTGATTCCCCAGAATGAGCGTTCCTCTCCCCTACAGAATTCTGCGAATTATTTTGACAGACAGAATGTTCCGAGTGGTCAGTCTGCTCAGTACTATGCTGATGATTATTATGTCGAGAGTGGGAGTTCTGGTTATAATGATAACTAGGACAGCCAAGGACAAAGTGAGGGATTAGTGTCAGTTCCAGTAGACCAGAGAGGACCTTATGTTGAAGTGATTATATCAGGTGTGGTAGAACCTTTTCTTTTGGATACTGGTGCGACGAAGAGTTCTATTATGCACTCTAAACTTCCTGGCGCACCTTTGTCTGGCTTGACTAATGTTTCAGTAGGATTTTTAGGGGCCCCAGTTCGTAATCCGGTTTCTAGTCCTTTGTCCCTTTCCATTGGTCCTTGTGAATTGGAAGCTCCACTTATGCTAATGAGTGGTTGTGGTGAGAATCTGTTGGGTTTGGACTTGCTGAAAAGATTGTATGCAACATTGCATTGTTCTCCTTCGGGAGTACAACTTACCCTTGGTAAGAAAGTGATTTCTCCAATGTATTTGTCTAAAGATTGTCTGCCACTGGAATTGCGTTCGCTTCCTGATACGCTTTGGGCTACAGGTCCAAATGATGTTGGTCTTTTGCAGATTCCACCGTATGTTGTTACGCTCAAGTCGAATGCTAGACTGCCTCGTATTCCACAATACGAGATTTCAAACGATGGTGAGAGAGCTCTATTAGCGATTGTCTATGATCTGGTTGAGAAGGGTGTAGTTGAGGAAACGAGAGGTAATGTGTGTAATAGTCCGGTTTTGCCTGTCCTTAAGCGTATTGATGCTTCTCAGCCACCTGTGTACCGGTTTGTGATCGACCTTCGAGAGGTCAACAAGATTGTTGTGCCACAGTTTCCTGTTGTCCCTGATATCACTGCTTTGTTGACTCTGATTCCTGCTTCGGCAGCCTGGTTTTCTGTCATCGACTTGAAGAATGCTTTCTTCAGTATTCCTATTGCTGAGGAGAGTAGGTATATTTTTGGCTTCTCATTAGGAGGCTGAAGCTTCCGGTTTAAGAGAGCTCCCCAAGGTTATTGTGAAAGTCCCTCCATCTATAGTCAAGCGTTGAAAACTCAGCTTGATGGTTTTGTGTTGCCTGTTGGTGCTACTCTTATTCAGTACGTTGATGATTTGTTGATTACAGCTGATGACGAAAAGATTTGTAAAGAGGCTACTCTGTCTCTGTCGCGGTATTTGTCTGACCTTCATCATAAAGTGTCACCTTCAAAGTTACAGTATTGCCGACAAGAAGTAACCTACTTAGGTCATCTCTTGTCGAAGGAGGGAAGAAGGTTGACCCCAGAACGAATTCAAGCGATTGCCCAAATGAGTGTGCCATCCACACAGAGAGAAGTGCGTGCCTTTTTAGGAATCACATCGTATTGTAGACAGTGGATCCCCAATTTCTCATTGTTAGCGAAACCTCTGTTAGCATTGACTCTGAAAGATACTCCGCATCCTCTTCCCTGGTCTGACAAATGTCAGAAAAGTTTTTCTGAATTACGTGATGCATTGTGTTCGACTCCTGTGTTGGGTACTCCAGACTATAGTAAGCCTTTCACGTTGTACGTGCACGAGAGAGAAGGTTGTGCATTGTCAGTGTTGACTCAACAGTTTGGAGACAAGCAACGCCCATGTGCATATTTCTCAGCTACGTTAGACCCAGTTGCTAAGGCGTTACCGAGTTGTTTGAGAGCTACAGTGGCAGCGGCTGTCTCTATCCGACAGTCTGCTGGTTTGGTATTGGATAATACGTTGATTGTGATGGTTCCACATGCAGTGGATACTTTATTAAACAGGACCAAGACACAGCACTTTACTAGTGCACGTCTTTCAGGTTATGAGTTGACACTGTTGGCTAGCCATGTTCACATTAAAAGATGTAATGTGTTGAATCCAGCTACGTTGTTGCCGATCTCTACAGAGACGGATGCTCAAGAACAGCATGATTGTTTTCTTCGTACAGAGGAAGAAACGAAAGCTAGAGTTGACTTAAGGGATACTCCCCTTACGGATGTTGATGGTACCTTATGGGTAGATGGTTCGTGTTTCAAGCTTCCAAATGGTGAGACGACTGCGGCATATGCTGTCACAACTTTACATACAGTTGTTGAAACAGCACGAATAGCACTGAATTCTGCGCAAGCAGCAGAGTTGATTGCATTGACTAGAGCGTGTGTGTTGTCAGAGGGAAAGCGAGTGAATGTCTATACTGATAGCCAGTATGCGTTTGGTGTTGCCCATAGTTTTGGACGTTTGTGGAGAAAAAGAGGATTCCTTACTTCCCATGGGACGAAAATTCAGCATGGGCAGTTAGTGAATGAACTTCTGGAATCACTTACTCTCCCAAAGCAGATTGCAATTGTGAAGTGTAGTGCGCATAAGAAAGTTGTGGATGATGTAGGTCGAGGGAATGCGTTTGCGGATGAAGTTGCGAAGGAAACGGCGAAAGACATGATGAGCCGTATCTATGTTGCAGGCCCTGCTAATTGGGTTATGGCTGGTGGAATGTGTGAAGACACAATAGAAAGTGTGAAGTCAATTCAGGCTGGAGCTACGGAAAAGGAAGTGAGTACGTGGAGAGAAAGTACGGGTATGTTGGATTCGACGGGTTGTTGGGTTGAGTTGTCAGAACACCAGCGATGGTTGTTGCCTGATGCGTACGTGCTCCCAGTGGTTAGTATGGCTCATGGAATGGCTCACATTAGCTCGAAAGGAATATGCAAGTTGTTGGCTCCGGTATGGCAGAATGCTGGAATTCCTAAATGTGCTGAGAATTTGGTGAAGCATTGTATGATTTGCTTAATGCATAATCCTGGCAAGGGAACCCCAACTCCAGCTGGTCATTTTGCTCCCCCAACTTATCCGTTTGAAGTGATACAGCTAGATTACATTCACATGGAGAGATGCAACAATTTGAAGTATGTCCTTGTGGTTGTTTGTGCCTTTTCCAGATGGATAGAGGCCTACCCCCTAAAGGATAATACTGCCTTGTCTACAGCCAAGGTTTTGCTCAAAGAGTATTTCCCCAGATTTGGTTTGCCGAGAATTGTATGGTCGGACAATGGGAGTGAATTTGTGGGTCAAATCATGAAGAAAGTATGCATTGGTTTGGGTATCAGGCAGAAGTTCCACGCAGCGAATCACCCCCAGTCTGCTGGACTTGTTGAATGTTACAATGGTACCTTGAAGCTGAAATTAGCTAAGGTACAAGCGAGCACTGGTCTTACATGGCCGGATGCCTTGCCGTTGGCTCTTTTGTCAACAAGGACGACAGTGCATTCTCGTGTGGGACTTAGCCCACACGAAATAGTTTTTGGTCGTCCAGCGAATGTTTGGGGTGTGCCTCGTCCAAAAGAATACAGCAGTATTGAGTACCCTATGTTGGTGGATTACTTACATGACTTGACTGCTAAATTACGTGTTCTCCACCAACAGGTCTATGACAGTTTGCCGACAGCTACTGCAGATCCAGGCCATACGATTCAACCTGGAAACTATATTCTGACCAAGAATTTTCAGCGCACCAAGAATTTGGAACCAAGATGGACTGGTCCCTACTTAGTTCTTCTGGTCACTAGTGATGCTGTTAGAGTAGCTGGCAAAAAGAACTGGGTGCATGCCACCCACTGCAAAAAAGTTCCTTTGCCCTTACCGTATGATCAGTGGGTGAGGGATGGAATAGCTGACTTAGATTGTGAGAGAGTTCCTAGATTTGTGCCTTTTAGTGATGCTCATTTGACATGGACACGATCAGAGCGCGAGGATGATGATGTTATGCAAGCTGCTGTGCCTCCTCATCTAAAGATCGACACCATCAATCCGGAACTTTTATTTAAGGATCCAACTGTACCTGGTAAAGAAAGAATGCTACAATTTGAGGCCAAGAAAGCTTATTGCTATGGACAAATTAAGATTGGAATTTTTTATGTAGTGAATTACACATTGTCAGATCAAGAGACTTTTTTTCTTTTTTCTTTTTCGAGTCACCATCCGGACTCAGCTGCAGGGTCACGGTACAGCCTTAAGAGGTGAGCAGCGTATTGACATAAGGTCTGTGGTTCAGGGTCGTTAGTGCGATCTTGGTGCACACTTAAGTGAAGAAGGTAATAGCCGTGAGCAGCACGTTAGAGGATGGAGTCTTTTTGGTCTGATAAGAGTGTTAGAAAAGCTGATCATAAAGCAAAAATGTACATACTGATTTGTAGCAAATGTTTTTTAATACTGTATTTTCTAATGCTTTTGAATGTTACGTTAGTGTGTGTGGGTTGGATTTTCTATGTCACACAACAGACGCTTGCATCTACCTCCCAACCTACTCTTTCTTTTTCTACAGTTTCTCCACATGAGTTTCATACATTACCTGAACATGAACAGTCACGAAGATCAGAATTTGTGAACAATTCGTTTATACAGATGTTGCATCAGCATCAGCTAGTCGTAAATACCACGAATTGTTGGGTTTGTGGTCTTATGCCACATACGACAGATAAGAGAATGCCATATTTGGTTTTGCCTTTTTCGCCTAATGGGTCAGTTTGGGCACTCCAATCAATGTTTATCTATGCGAATGAAGCCTCTTCTGTACGTTCCGTTAAAGACAATGCGAGTAATAATGCCTTGATACGGGGAATAGTTGATATGATTAGAGATATCGATGCATATAACGCTATCCCTAAAGATGAGGTACGAGCATATGTCGGTTGGAATAAGACGACATATAGTGTTAGCTTGACAGAGAAAGAGAGACAGCGAAGGTCTCCTCCTATTTGGATTGTACCCCACCAAGGTCATCTTTGTCTGCAAGGTAATGGTCAGAATCCGAGAGCTCAGCTTGGTAAGAGTGTGTGTGTTCACACATACGTTTATACGTCCCAGAAATTTCCTCCGTTCGCGCCAGCTAAAGGCACATATTTTGTTTGTTATGACAGAGCATATACATGGTTGCCTTCTGATTTTTCAGGCACATGTTATGTAGCGTTTTTGCTTCCCCCTGCGTACACAGCTGCTTTCAATTACCATAAGACAAGATATGGTAGAGGTGTTATCGATGCAAAAGATACTGTCGCACAAGAAGTTGGAGACTTCTTTAAGGGTTTTCTGCCCTTTTGGGGTCCTAAGGCTAATGGTAGAAATATTCGTCAGCTTACGAGAGTGGTTGAGGCCACTATAAATGAGACTGCAGGTGCCCTTAGCAATATTACAGCTGAGCTTCAAGCGGATCACCTTATGACACTACAGAACCGCTTTGTTTTAGATATTATACTTGCAGATAGAGGTGGGATATGTAAATTGATCGGGTCTAGTTGCTGTGTTTTCATACCAGATAACGCCCCGACAGTGTACCAAGCCATCTTGAGGTTACATAAGTCCGCTGAGTCTATACATGTAGACTAAGGGAACTGGTCGTTGATGGAATGGTTTTGGGAACTGCTGTCCCAATGGGGATGGAAGATTCTGATGTTTCTTGGTATGGCTTTAGCAATTATTTTCTCGTGTTGCTTATGCATCAGTGTGGTCCCGCCATTTGTAATCTTTGTGCTATGATCTGTGTGAGAAGACCAGTCCCGAGAGAAGCGAAGGATAATAAGATGATGTTACAGCAACACCTTGATGACCTGATGAGAATAGATATAGACCTGGATTCAGATTGACGTGAGTTTAGGTCATTGCCTACGTAATGGCAAAAGGAGGGTCTGAGGTTCCGTGATTTCAAACCAGACTCCATTTTGTTTGAGTTGTTCGTGACGCCATTTTTGTGTTGCCCTCATGTAGGCCGTGGAGGTAACCGAACGAACAAAGTTGCATGGGCCTCATTGTTCATGTATGCATTAACAGGCCCTTTTCTGACTTGTGAGTGAATTGCAGAGAAACTGACCTCTTCACATGAAACTGACCCTTCGCGAGGCCAATTTCCCTTGGTTTGATTCTTGTCTAAAATTGCCAATCAATGTTCAGGATATCGTTAACTTTTAGTTTCCTTGCACTTATCTTATCCTAATCAGCATCTGAATTGTTTCTTTCCTTACGACTTTTCATTACATGGGTAGTGCTTTAAATTATGGGTTTGTCCGGCTTGTGGAAATTGAATTTGGGACAGTCCTAATAATTAACTTTTGGGTTGGGTTACTGTAAATTGTTTTTTTTTAATGCGATACTCAGTTAAGAAATGTGTCCAATTGGTCAGAATTTTGCGCAGTGGGTGTACATTTGTAATGAGAATATGGTGTATAAAAGGTGATGTCTTGCTCTATGAAAATTGAGCAGTTTCCTGAGTTGTACACCGTGTTGTATTGCTTGGTTTACTGTTACTAGCTGCAGCTAATAAATTTGATCTCTGATGCCATCCAGAAGTATTCCGTGTCTCTGTTGCCAAGACAGGAGAACCCGAAGACTTTGGGCGTGTCCCTGGCGCCGCTGGGTTCTAAGAAAACTCGGTTCTTCAGGGCTTGATTGCCACTGACTTCCCCTACAGTTACCTCGTCTACTGCGCCTCCTGCAAGTCATGTGAGACGATTTGGAGTTTAGCGGAGGTAAGAACTTTCGGCACTGCTCTACAAGGCTTTTTGCGGCTGTCACTCTCCCGTCCGTGCCGGAGAGGCGCCCATGCTGGTCCCAACTTTGCTGCCTCCTGTTCTCTTGGTCTACTGCCCTGGCATCCATAACAGTTCCTCCTGTGACCTATCAACAACAGATCAGACACCGCTGCCCAGAACTTTTGCACGTGGACGGCACAGCTGTGACTCGAAAATAGACTGCCCTCCCCAATCTTGACTATCTGGCTTCCTTACCCATCTAGTGCCTTTCCATGAAATTAGCACTTATTTTTCTTTTTTTTGCTGGACTTAGCCCCCCTGGCTTCTGGACTTGGACCTTTATGCTCCCCACCATTTTGGGACTATCTTCTACTGCTTTTCCTGCCCTCAATCCGCCATTTTAGCAATCCTTGTCCCATCCTCCGTCCCCGCTGGTCTCCTGCTTGGCGACTTCACAATTGTCTCTCCTTCGCCACGGACCTGCTCCTCATTTTTCTGCTTTTGTTGATATCTCTGGACCCTTTTCCCTTTTGTTTCCCTCTCACTTTCCTGTCCTCATCTGCTTTCCTTTCCCTTTCATTTCTGTGCTCTCCCTTTTTCTTCCCCTGCCCCTTAGCCTTTTTTTTGCCTTAACTTTTAGTTTTACTGTTATATCTCTTGTTGTATGTAGCCTCATCATGCGTCTTCTCATTGCCATTCTCGAGTATTTTCATATTCTTAACTCGTGTTTTTATCTCTACTGTGTAATATTGTATAATTGTTTTGTAATCTTGTGTAACTTGCTTTGTGCTGATACTCTTTTAAGCGCTCTGATACCTCCGGGTCTAGCAAGCGCCTTATAAAACTCATCAAATAAATAAATAAACATGTGTTCGCTGCACAGACACTCCATAGAGATCTGGGACCTCCTTGACACCCTCTGGCCAGATGTCGCCTTATTCACAGAAAACTGGACCACCGCCTCCTCCACCCCCGACATCGCCACCGACATTCCTGATGGATACAGGATCTAGAGGAAGGACCGGCCCACCCGCCCAGGAAGAGGACTTGCCGTCACATACAAGAGCTCCCTCCAACTCTCCACCTCCACCACGAGCAACTCCTTCTCCGCCACTGAACACCTTCACTTCCAGATCCAGACCAGCCCTAGAACCACACTTCGCAGCACCCTCATCTACAGAACCCCGGACCCTGATCGCCACTACCATCGCTGACCTTATTGCCCCCATGCCATCACCTCCACGGACTACATAGTCATCGGAGACCAGAGCGTCCATCTCGATGACCCCAGCGACCCCAACTCCGTCACCCTCCTGGAGAACCTCGCCAACATCGGACTAAAATGGTTCATCACCACCCCTACCCACAAGGCAGGACACACCCTCGACCCCATCTTCGCAAGCGGGAACAACATCAGCTTCAGCCACACCACGTAACCCCCATGGACAGGCCACTACTGCGTACACTTCCTTGTCAACAAACCCAGGCCACCCAATCCTGCAGCACTCCATCCACGAAGAAACTGGAGCAAAGTCACAGAGGACCAGCTTATCTCCACCCACAACCACGACACCCCTAACACCTCGAGCGACGCCAACCTCCCAGCCAAATAACTCCACAAATGGATCACTGCTGACCTTCAAGAATCCAGATGCACTTGCAGACGTCTCAGGAAGAACTGGAGAAACAGTAAAACCCTGGAAGATCGCACCACCTACAAGAACGCCATGATGGAATACCACCAATGCATCACATCCACCAAAAGGACCTTCATCCAGAACTGGATCCTCGCTAACTCCAGTAACTCCAAAGAACTCTTCAACATCTTCCAGGAATTCACCAAACCCCCCAGCGAAACCACGGACATCACCCCCTCCCAAGACCTCTGCAACAAGCTTGGCTCCTACATCACTCCCTCCCAAGGGCCTCTACAACACCATCAACGACCAGACACCTGACTCCGAAACTACTCCCTCCCCCAGCAACTCCAGCCAGCCTACCACCTGCTCCTCAACCCCAGTCACCACCGAAAACACTGCATCGACCATGATAGGCATTGACTCAGGAGCCCGCACTGACCCCTGCCCCCCACACATCTTCCCAAGAGCTGCAGCCACCATCGCTCCAGAACAATGACGCGCCATCAATGCCACCTACGAAACCAGCATGTTCCCGACGGCTGGAAAGGCGCAGAAGTCAGACCCCCTACTCAAGAAGCCTTCAGCAGTTCCCACGGACCTTAAGAACTACCGACCCATCTCTCTCCTCCCTTTCGCGGCCAAAGTCACAGAGAAGCCCGTCATTGTCCAACTAACAAAATGTATTGAAGAAAACAGCATCCTCGAACCCTCCCAATCAGGATTACGCAGCAATCACAGCACCGAGACCGCTCTACTCGACGCGACATATGACATCTGCACCCTCCTCAACCAAGGACATACCATAACCCTGATCCTACTCGACCTCTCTGCAGCGTTCGACAGCGTCTCCCACCGCACAATCCCCACCAGACTCCATGACAACGGCAGGCGGGGAACCACCCTCGAATGGCTCCGCTCCTTCCTCACCTTCAGAACCCAAAGGATCAGACTCAACCTTTACTCTCTGAACCCACGGAAATCAACTGCAGAGTACTCCAAGGATCGTCGCCCAGCCCCACGCTCTTCAACATCTACATAGCCCACCTCAGTGCGATCGTCAGATAGCATGGCTTTGGCATAGTATTCTATGCCGAAGAATCCCAGCTCATCCTCTCTCTCGCCAAGGACCCCATCATCACCCGACTCAACTTCCAAGAAGGAATGAAGGACGTCGCCTCCTGGATGAACAGCAGCTGCCTGAAGCTCAACTCGGAGCAGACAGAGGTCCTAGTCCTCAGCCCATCCCCTCAGCATTGGACAACTCCTGGTGGCCCACTGCCCTCAGCAACTCCCTTACCCCCATGGACCATGCCCGAAACCTCGGCATCATACTCAACTACTCCCTCTCCATGACCAGACAGGTCAACGCCATCACCTCCACCTGCTTCAACACCCTCCGCATCCTCCAAAAGAACTTCAAATTGATCCCCCCAAATCAAGGAAGACCCTCACCTGCGCACTCATAACCAGCAGACTTAAGTACGGAAACGGCCTCTACGCCCGAATCAACAGGTCTCTGCTCTGTAGGCTCCAGACCATACAGAACACAGCAGCCACGCTCTTTCTTGGCATCCCTCGTCACAAACACATCACCTAACACCTGCGTAACATTTACTGGCTCCCGGTTAAAAAAGAATAACTTTCAAGATACTCACTCATGCCTACAAATGCCTCCACAACACCGGACCCCAATATCTCAGCAACAGAACCTGCTTCTACGCACCCAAGAGGAACCTCTGATCCACCGACCTTGCCCTCGCCGAACCCCTACGCATCTGCAGCGCAAGAACAGGTGGGAGAACCTTCTCCTACCTCACGGCCAAGACCTGGAATGCTCTCTTAATCAACATCAGACGTGCCTCCACCCTGAACATCTTCAGGAAGACCTGGCTCTTCAACTAACCAGAGCTGCTTCCCCTCCCAGCACCTTGAAACACTCACAGTGAGCTGTGCGCTTAAATTTCCCTAATTGATTGATTGAATGTACTGCACAGTCTCCTGCCTCAGGACTTCATGGTCCCTCACCCCTTTCAAGGCCACAGTACTGCTCTCCCACATCACTTCTATGGCTATCTTTTGGCGTGTTTGCTGTTCTTGGGCCACAGCTTCCAGCAGGTTCCAGGGACACCTACATTGGTAGTCACACGTCTAGTCGCTCCTTGGTGTTCTCGTTTTTTTAGACTCTCCTGCGACTTTACCCATGGAGCGCTGCCTTTTCCCAACATTGTGCATACAGTCGGAGCAGCAACAGCAGTGCCAATTCACACATGCCCACTAGCCCCCAGATTATCATATTTACTACCTGCTCACAGGCCTATAAACTAGAGGCTACTGTGAAGCCTACCTTTAGCATAAGCTTCTCTTTTTTGGGGAGTTTTATCTAGCGCAAACTCGACCCGAAGGTATCAGAGCACTTTACATGAGCACCAGTTGCATTACAGACTGGCACATTCATTTTTAGGCACAGTCAGATTAAGTGATTTGCCCAGAATCACAGGATGTTGAGCATCCCTGCCGAGACTGGAACCCTTTTCCGTAGCTTTGAGGTCAACTGCTCTAGCAGTTAAGCCACATCCTCTCTTACCGGTTACCACAGGAACTTGTGGGACAGGCACTCTCCGCTTGCTCGTCTCTGCTCTAAGCCAATTTCCATTTTGTAAAACTGTGCTCAAGGTTCAGAAAGCAGTCCTTGAAAAATGCTGTCCCTTAGTTACTGTCAACAGTTGTCCAGTGGTCACCTAGTTTCTAACAGATGCAGGGATTACCTACGAGTTCTGTCAGAAAAAATTAACAGACAGGACATTCCATGCACGCGATTTACAGAATCGTTGACTTATGAGCCCTTCGTTTTATGTGGAACCAGTGTGTTCTTTCCTATTGAAAAAGATGAAATGCCCCTGCATGAGAAGGGAAACTTCTTCCAGGAATATATTTTTAAAGTCCAGATGTGCCCTTTACCCACAAGGTATTTTCTTTTATGAGAACGCACAGTGCCTGTTACCATGTTGCATTTCAACCCAAGGGTTGGGTTATACGAGGCAGTTCTTGTTCTAGGCCCATCCTTTATCTGATCCTAATTGTATCATTTATGATGTGGTAAAATCAGAATATGAATGTTTATTTTTTTTTTTTTCATGAGAAATTCCTTCTTGCCTTCAAAGCTAAAAAGGTTATTTCAAACACATTTCAAGTAGGCCGCGGGCTCCTGGTCTCCTCACTTTAAATAGATTTCCTTCCAGTAATGATGAACTATGCGTTTACACGTCAAGGACATAATTTCAACCAACATGGAATTACAGGGCTGTAATATCGCCAAGAGGTAAGCGCATTACTCTTCTTCTGAGAAATTCCCAAAATGACGCTATCATGCCATGTGGTTTCATTATGGGCTGCCACGCAAAACATTTACTGAGAATGCACCATTTGTGGTAAAAATGTACTGTAGACTCACAGTAACGCAAACGACAGAACGCAAGTGCCTGTTGATCGCAGTTCTTTTTTTAAATTGTAACTTTTTTTAGTGCAAAATGGCACCTGCCATCCAAAGTGCAGGTCCCAACACATTTCACGGTAAAATACAGCGTCAAATGCCATCTTGGAATTTTGCATAACTCTACCGAAATTTCATGTAATTACACAAAAGCAAATTATACTAATGTCACACATACCTAAGTATATTACGTAGTGAAAATGACTAAACAAACTTTTATTTGTATTTGAAGGTAAATACAATTTGTGCCAGACTCTGTGTTTACCAAGCCACTTGGGATGCACTTAAAAGGTTAACAGACACAGGATTAAATTACCACATATGATGTAGGGCGCCCTCAGGGGTCATAGTGCTCTATTGTTTTTTTTTGTAATTTTGCCATTCCCATGTCGACCAATATGTTTTGTCCCAGGTCAGTTTTACCGATCTTATGTCTTGTCTCATTGACCTTTTTACTCGTAGGGGCCCACAGAAAACTCTCCGATCCACCCTCAGTATATGTGGAGTGTATGCAGATGGGAAACAATAGACAGAAGAGGATACTGCTACCTACATAAACCACGTTGTTAGAAATTGGGTCTGTAGTAGGCAGAGGTTTGCACCCTGTCCAAGTAAGGACTACAATCCTAGTTGGGATAAGCTAGATACACATTTTAAATTAACCTGCGCTCACCCTTTGGCAGAAATCCGGCGGGCTGAACATAAAAGGCAATTTGTAAAGTTTTTTGTGCAACACACACAGTAACACAATGAAAACACCATAAAAAGACTATACACAGGTTTAGGAAAAATAGAATATTTATCTGAGTAAAACAAGACCAAAAGGAGTTTTATATAGCGTGAACTTGACCCAAAGGTATTAGAGCGCTTTCCATGAGCATCAGTTACGTTACACAAGGACACATTCATTTTTGTTAGGCACTGGGAGATTAAGTGATTTGCCAAGAATCACAGGATGTTAAGCGTCATTGCCGAGACTCGAACCCGGTTCCCTAGATTTCAGATCGACAGCCCTAGCCCGTTCGGCAGATATGTTTTTTTTTACAGAATAAGTGCAAAAATAGTGCTTAGAAGTCACTAGTGGTCAAAAGGTTACCTGAGGTCGCGAGAGACCGGTACAAATCCAAAATTCAAGCTGACAGCGATGTAGGACAGGCCAGCTACTGAACCCAGACAGGTCCCGCTAAAGAAATACCTTGTCTGGAGCAAGTATCGGCATCAAGAGCCCACGGCATTGTCATTGAGCTGCGCAAATTGGATTCCGCATCATCGCCGAACTCTGTTGAAGAGAATGCAATGTGTCATTGTCTGAGCTGCATAGAGTGTCGTCATCGAGCCACGCCGGCTGTGAATCTTCTGCAGTCAAGCAGCCTCTTCACCGAAGGGTGATATGGTGGAATTTCTCACAGAGCCAGGGCATTACATCGGTTTTTGCAGCAATCAGCAGCAGAACCCACTTCTGGGATCGGAGGATACATCTCATGCAAGGGTAGGACTCACAGAAAGCAGAGTCCAGCAGCACCATTAGGATTGCCGGAAGTCTTTTGTGTCCCTCAGACTTCAGAAAAAAAAGAGGCAAGGCAGCAAGCCCTTGTAGTTACTCTTTGTTCAAGCGAGATGGGTCGAGTCATTGTCCTCAGCAAGGCAGAGATCAACCGGCAGCAGGGCAGATCAGCAAAGCAGAGAAGCAGCTCCTCAGAACAGTCAGCCAAGGCAAAGTGACAATCCTTACAGCACAGCACTCTTTACTCCAGCAGAGTTCTTCCCAGGTCCAGTAGTGCACTGGTTTGGTAGGGTCAGAGCCCCAGTACTTATACCCAAAAGGTCCTTTGATGTAAGGGATGACTTCAAAGCAACTCTCTGAAGTGCACAAGGATCCCTTTCAACCCAGTCCTGTCTGCCAGGCTATCTGTGAGGGTTAAATTAGAAGCGCAAGATAAGTGTTTACTTTTATTTTATTTACGTTTCCCTCGTCATCGTCCGTCGACTCACCCTCTCCTGCCCCCTGCCCCACAGCTCTTACCTGCATGGGCCATGCCTGGACAGGACACTACCTATTGAAGTGTACGTGTCAGCCCCACCCATTACACCCTGTCGAGGAAGACCCATCAAAATGCAGATGAATGCATATGAGTGCTCAGAATGAACATGAGCCTCGTCTTCCTGTGTTTGTGGCTGTCTAAATGCACAAAGTGTAGCTGCCAACCAGCCCAGACGTATAGCGGAGTCAGGCTGCAGGCACACAAGGTAAAGTTTAGAGCAGAGAAATATCCACTTTCTAAAAGTGGCATTTATAAAATAGTAATGTCAAATCCAACACTACCACTAAAGAGGATTTATCATTACTATTCCAAATATATGAAACATGATGTAGCTACTCCTTTCTAATCAGCAATTACAGCTTAAAAGTGACTTAAGGAGTTCCCAGTGCTAGCCTATGAGAGGAGTAGGCCTCACAGCAGTGAAAAACTAATGTAACTGTTTGTCACTACGAAGACATGTAAAACTTAAAAGTACATGTCCTACCTTTCATTTACACAGCACCCAGCCCACAGGGCTACCTAGGGCCTACTTTGGGGGTGACCTATGTGTACTAAAAAGGAAGTTTAAGGCTTGGCAGGTGGTTTTAAATGCCAAGTCGAAGTGGCAAAACTGCACACACAGGCCTTGCAATGGGAGGCCTGAGACAGGATTGAAAGGCTACATGTTTGGGTGGCACAATCAATTCTACAGGCCTACTAGTAGCATTCAGATTACAGGCCCTGGGTCTATGGCATACCATTTTACAAGGGACGTATAAGTAAACTAAATATGACAATCAGGGAGAAGCACATGCACTTTAGCACTAGTTAGCAGTGAGTGCTAATGCCAGCTAAAAGAGTGTGAGAAAAAGAGTTGGAGGAAGGCAAAAAGTTTGGGTACCCCTGCAAAAGGGACATTTCCAACACACATATCCTGTAGTTATATACAGTCGCTTTTATATATTGTTTTGCTCTGAACTAAAGTAATCCAGATCTTGCAGGTTCTGGGTGCTTCCTTCACACTGCTACGTCTCTATCAGCCTCAGGTGCAAGATGGGGAGGGGTAATGAATTTGGAGTTAATATGTGAAGCACCATGCTCTTTCGTATCATAAAAGTAGCTTCTGATCTGGGTTAGTTGTATTAGGTAGTAGTGACATTCATCAATGAGGTTATTATGGAGGTATGCCCTACACCATGGCATTCTGCTGATTCCATCTCCAGGATGTCTCTGCAAGGGTTTGTAGTTTGGTGTTTCCTCTCTTCCATAGGCTGTTTTCTGTACATCGTTTACTGATCTTCTATTTGTCTCTTGCTCTCACTTGTAAAATTGTGGTAAGTGACAGTAGGATTCACTATCCTGGACTCCCAACCTGATCATGAGTGCAACGGATTACCACTTGACAACATAAGTATGCAAGAGTTAGAGTTTGGTCTGGTATTTTGTGGCCCCATGTCCTCTGTTTGCTTGCTGGAATAAACAATTTACTTGAAACTGGAGTCCACTTCATCCCAATGTGTTCCAAACAAGGTGATGATATTGATTAATGATGCCAGGGCTTGGAAACAGTCATTGACAGCTCCCACATCAATCTATTACTAATCTCCACGGTGGCACCACTGCAGTAGATCTCTTAAAGATGCAGTATATTTCAAACCCCCACAAGCTCCTCCAAAGATTTCTAGATAAATGAAGTCCATGACCTGGCAATCATCATTCACTTTATAAACCATGAAATCCCCCCTGCTTCTACCCATTTTCATTTCATTATTCACTCCTTGGATAGGCATACGCTAGTGGGTAATGTTTTTTTTTTCTTTTTAAAACATTTTTACCAGAGGTTTATGGGGGTGATTCTTCCCACTTGTGTATGGTCAAGGACTATGTGCACCCATAGTGGGGAGTGGTCAGAAATGCCCCAGGCAAGATGTCTGATTTTGTGAATGTTTGTGACCTGTGGGACGGGAACTATAATGTAGTCCAGGCGGTAGAGGCTGTAGTGCGCCCCGGAATGAAAGATGTGTTGAATTTTGCTCTGGTTGTAGGTTCTTCACCCATCCACAATCCCCATAGCCTCTAGTAAGCCGGAGAAGGAATGCGAAGATTGAGGCAGTACACAAGAGGGGCACCTGACTAATGTACCAGAGAGTATGGAGTTAAAATCTCCCCCAAGCACCAACAGTCCATCTGGTAATGCTAGCAATATAGCGCTTAGGTCAGTGAAGGTGGTGGATTGTAGGCCCGGCGGTGTTTATATGGACATAAATGTTATGGTTTGCCTCTCCCATGTGCCAGTGACTCCGATGTACCTACCTCGATCGTCAGCCCAAGTGGACGTGAGCGATAGGGGAAATGTTCGTTTCATCATGATGCCCACTCCCCAGGAGTTGGTTGTGAAGACCGCATGTGCGATCATCGAGTAGCCCCACCTGTGCATTGCCCTGCATGTGTTCCCAACCAGGTGAGTTTCTTAGAGTAACACAATGTCTGGCGCAAATCTCTTAATTTGTTGCAGGACAACACAGCGCCTAATCTTGTCCCCAAAACCATTGGCATTCCAACTCAGTATTTTAATATCCTTCTGCCACTGTGCACATATTGACGACGTATTAAAATGTAACTTCCGCTATGATAATTACTGACTGTACTGTCGATACTAACTCAATAACTAAAAACAAATGAAATTGGTCCCTCCCAACAACCCCCCTCCCTGCTTCCCTGCACTCTGGGCTCAAAACTGCCCATAATTTACCAAATGCTGAGTACCTGTTGCCCAACAAACTACTAAAAGAAGAAACTGGGGGAGGCCTAGGTATCTCGTCTTCCCACCTCCCCAATACTTTAAGATATAAGTTCTGTGGGTCCAGTTGGACCAAAATTACAGTATGTAGTAGAGTTCGGAGTCCACTGGTGCACACCAATTTGAACTAATTTCAACTTGAACCAGTTGTCCGCGAGAGACAGTCAAACCAGAGGGTGGGCAAGTGGTTAGGGACAACTTGGAGTCTTACTGTTGAAGTCAGGTGGTCAGCTTCAATGGCCACTGGAACTCTTCTCCATCAATTCCCTCCAACTGCCAAGCCAGTCGAATGCAGCTTCCGGGAGATCAAAAAACCTACGGCCTGATTCATGAACCGAAATTGCGATCGTAATAGCTGCGAAAAAGATAATGCAAGCGCAATAGTCAAAATCGGTATTCATGAAGAAAATAGCGAATTCGCAAACACAGAATAACGAATACGCAAAATTATTCGCAGAATCCCGGCAGTAGCCCATTTGCGAATCGGAAATTGCGAGGAACCACGGATACAGCGAAAAATATTGCGAAACCGCAATATAATCGCAATCGCTATTCAAGAAAAATCGCTAATAGCATAAAACCCGTAAATCGCAAATTGCGAGGCGCATTTTAAGGACAACCCAAAGCAGGTGGTAACCATCAATGCTTATGAATTTTTTTTTTGAAAAACCGTTACCCAATCATGAACAGGTGCTGGCCTGACCAAACACACTTAAGGAGATGCAGCAGCAGCATTAGGAGTCTCACAATGCCAGGACTCTACATGGTGGTCAGGCGTCGAAGGCTACAGCGAGCAACAAGGAGGAGACGTAGGATCCAGGAGAGGATATTCCGCCAGCGGGTCACCCTGCTGGGCCAAACCAGAGAGCAAATATACGCAAAGTACCACCTGAATGGGGCAATGATCATCAAGCTAATTCAGGACCTTGGCCCCCTGATGCAGCACCCAGCAAGGCGGACCAATGCCGTGCCCACACATGTCCAGGTATTGTGCAGCCTGCACCTTCTGGCCTCCGGGAGCTTCCAGGGGATAGTTGCTGTTGCAGGGGGGATATCCCAGCCCACCATGTCCCGCTGCCTGAGGAGTTTCCTAAATGCAATGCTGACCCAGCTACACCACCACATCAAATTTCCCACCAGCCAACAGGAGTTGGATGAGACCAAGCATCAATTCTACAATGTTGCGCATTTCCCACATGTGATAGGATGCATTGACTGTACCCACATCACCATCTGCCCACCAGCTGAAACGAAGTACATGTACCGCAACCGCAAGTCCTACCACTCCCTCAACATCCAGATGGTGTGCAATGCTAAGACATACATCACGGACATAGTGGCACAGTACCCGGGGAGCACACATGTCTCCTTCATATTCCGGCACAGCGTCCTGCACACACGACTGGCCAGGGGAGACTTTGGTGAAGGACACCTACTTGGTAAGTACACTTGGCCCACAATGTTACACTGTGATGAAGTTGCTGAGCTGCACAGGCACTCACCCTCTGCTCCTCTCATGCAGGTGACAGTGGCTACGCCCTCCGTGAATACCTCCTCACCCCATACCTCAACCCTGCTACACCACAGCAACGGCTTTACAATGTAGCACACATACGCACAAGGAATTGCATTGAGAGGACATTTGGGCTACTAAAGAGCAGATTCCGCATACTGCACAAGGCTGGTGGGGCCATGTACTACAGTCCTGATGTGTGCTGCCGCATTGTGGCTGTGTGTGCAATACTACACAACATTGCTACCAAGCGCCGGATACC
Source organism: Lissotriton helveticus (assembly GCF_964261635.1). Taxonomy (NCBI): domain Eukaryota; kingdom Metazoa; phylum Chordata; class Amphibia; order Caudata; family Salamandridae; genus Lissotriton; species Lissotriton helveticus. The sequence goes on along the minus strand of NC_136057.1, from coordinate 409,649,497 downwards.
TGTAGAGATCTCTGGCAGTGAGACGGAAGGGGACGACCGGCCACCTGCACATGTGCATCAAGCACGCGGGGAGAATCCAGCTGAAGGACACAGACGCCGCAACCACATCACAATGAACAGTTTCTAGTGCACCCACTCTCCTCACCCCACAATTCACAAATGCATGCCAATGGAAATAATGACAGGAGGCCGATGTACAATGCTAGAATAAATATTATTGTTGAAGGCACAATAATAATGACTTTTTGCAATTCTTAACATGTGAGCAGTATTGCGCCATACTCCTCTAAATCATACACAGGACATGCTTCTATCATCAGCATGTCCCTGCCAATGGACAGTAAAGTCAAGTGCGCCTCCGGCGCGCGGCACCCAATCGCCTTTCTGGCTCATCCTCTGGGACGGCACGTGAACCCGCAGTGGGCCTGCTGCTGCGGCGTAGCACACCAACCTGTCTGGCAGACAGGCTGCTGACACTGGAGGTCCCCTCACTAGTGTCGTCCCCACCACCATTGGCTGGGCTGGTTGGATGAAGTGCCAGTACGGCACTGGTGACTAAGCATGGGCGGATCTAGCGGATCTCGCGTACGCGAACTTGCGGATTTACGGATTCGCAATCCGCGAAGATCCGCGAACTCTAGCGGATTTGCGGATTTTCCCGTTTTTTGTGTTTGCGCGCGTTCGCGCCGATTTTGGGACAAGTTCGCAATTGCGAACTTACTTTTCGGCTCGCAACGGCCGCGACTATGTTGTTTCTACGTCTGGTTTATCATCACAGGTTCACAGCACCCTCTGTTTCACCACTGCCACCCTCTGGGACACCCATGCCACCCTCTGGTACATCCTCACTGCCACCCATTAGGTTTATTTATCACTGTAGATTATGGTGGTTGAAAAAAGCAAGCACACCTGCCCTTCTTCAACTGCCATCAATTAATTTGTGTTTCATTAATGTGTCAGTAATTTTGAAAGTTCCAGTCTGGCTGGCACCTGCTTCCTTCCTTATCTGTAATTTGCTTTTTGTTGCAGTGACATTTTTTTTTCACAGGACCTTTATGGTCTACTTGTAGCTATTCTATGAGCCTGCTGTTTGGGTCATAGCAGGGTCATAGAATAGTTGCAAACTCTGGAGGGGCCCATCAGGAAGCACTACCTTGAATGTTACTAATGTTAAGTTTGAACTTTTGCACCTGCTCATTGCTTTCAGTTTAGCTAAAATCGTTTTTTTCTGCAATTTCGCGCGTTTTTTGGGGCGCGAATCCGTGCGAGATCGATTTCGGAAGCCGCGAATACGTGCGAATACAAAATTGTTTTTTTTGCGACGTGTATGTTCGCGTGATCTTGCGCGTGTTCGCGAGGCGCTTCTAGCTATACGTTTGCCAAGTTACCCTATCGGTCGTACACGGGCGCGGCCATCTTGTTTGCGTGACGTATTCCGTTTCCGGCCGCTATGTGTAATCTCGCAAAGTGTGCTGCTCGCTAGTACAATTTCGCGCGTACTCGCAAGGAAAATCTCGCGCGAACTTACCCACGCGGTCGTGAACGGGCGCGGCCATCTTGTTTCTCATTCATTGCTATGGTTCTGGGCATGCTTTCTCTATCCTCTCTCAATCTCTGCCATCCTTTGCTTGTTTGAAGTTTTTTTGATCTAATTTTACTTATTATCTATCCCTCTATTTTTCTAGCTCTATATTTTTGTGTTTTCTGCAGCTTTTAGTTACTTTTAAACTACTTTATTAAACTCTTTTCTTTTCTTCTTCACTATTCTATTTCTTGTTTATCATTTAACTCTATTTCTGCCCAGACCATGGTAAAGGGAGCCGGGAAGCACCCTGAGAAGGGGAAGGGTCCCGCACCCCGTGCCCGGCTCCCGTGCGGGCGTTTAAGGGGGGAGCAAGTGGTCCCGCGGGAGATCTTCAGCGCGGAGGAAGTGGCGGCACTGATCTTCCACGTCCAGCGCCGCCTCCCCAAGACGATCCTGGGAGGCGGCAAGATCGCGACTGGCTATGGCATCCGGGAGCGTCGCAAGCGGTGGGAGAAGGTGTGCCGGGCCATGTACAAGATCTCTGGGGTCCGGCGCACATATAACCAGGCCACCCACCGCTGGACCGATGTCATGGACCGGGAGCGGGACTTGCTGGACGCGCTCGGCGTAGAGGTCCCCGGGCTTGGTGAGTAGTAGTAGTAGTACATTTACTACTCTGTTTTATCCTGCTCTGTTATTTGCAAATCTTTGTTCTTTACCAAGAGCAATAATGCTGCCGATTACATTGAGGTAAATTATATTTCAAAATCTTCTATGCATTTCAGGTGCACTGCTCTCCTTCTCAGTAGCCTTGCTTGCTACTATGCTTCTTTGTTTTGTATGTTGTGTTCAGAAGCATTTCATTGGCCTGAGAAATTATGTATGAGTGTAGTGTAAAGATAAGAACTGCGTAATGCTAGACAGTAAGGGTCATATTTTCAATTACCGGCGCATCCCTGCAAAGTAGCAGGGATGCGGCAGTAATTGTGTGCCATGCCACCACCACCCATTGGCCCAAAACGTCACAGAAGCCTTACGCATCTGTGCCGTAAAGGCAGCGCATTGCTGGAGTTGCGTGCCAACGATGGCGCAGCTCCAGCAATGCTCTGGGGTACCCTATCTCCCCAATGCTGCATCAAGCCGTACGTCGGCTTCAAGCGCGCAGGGTTTGAGTCATGCATCATTGTCCTAAAAGTGACTGATTGACATCTTGTAGATTTCCCTCAGCCACTTTTAGGATTCGTTCCTGCGCAGGTACGTCCTCCCTTGCGCCGGAACGCCCCCTGATGGCGCAGGGCTTTACAACGTGATGCATCGCCCATATGCCCATATGTGTTTTTTTTTTAATATATACGCCGCACCAACACCATGGCGAGTCTTTTGTTCTGCCGCTGCGTCACAAAAGGCACGCAACAATGGAGGAAAATGAGCCGCAACTTCCGCAAGGGACTTCTAAATAAGCCCCAACAGACTGAAGTCCAGTCCTTCCTTTAGACACATGGCTATAAGAAGAAATAGTGGCGGTGGTGGCGGGTGGATTGATAGTTTGAGTATTCACTGATCTGCAAGCAGGATGGACTTTGTCGGTCACTTCGCGTGCTGCGCACTGCTGCCTGCAGTGCCAGGCCTAGGCAAACCTCTTTAGTAGTCTGTTTATTGAGTTACATAGGAACTTTCTAAGTCAACGTTCCGCAAATCAGGCAATACGAATAACGTAGTATACCACATGAGATAGATCCCGTGGAATAGTTGTCTATCTATTTGCTATTTTTCCAAAATATTTTGTTATTGTTCTTTTGAAATGTTTGATTTGGTTGAAAATCTCATCCATGTTTTCTGGTTTTTCTTTCTTTCATGTTGTACATCAGCTCCCCCCAAGGGCAAGAGGACACAGGAGGAGGGTGCTGAGGATGCAGGCCAGGATCGGGCAGGCGAGGGCTCCTTTGCTGGCCCCAGTAAGTTTACATTTTAATAAACAGTACCTATTTTTTCCTAGCGTTCCTCATTCGATTTTTTCTAAATCGTCTTTGATCTTCTTGTAGACTGGATATAAATTCTTATCCTGCCTCGAATATGACTCCCTGTGGTATTACTAGACTATTCTTATTAGTCTGTCTGTGTAGCTAACTAAGATTGGACATTTGGCAATTCCATTGGACTCCCATTCTATTCAGCAATACCTCTATGCACTGTCTCCTTACTGACTAGATAGTGTGGCAGAGTCATTCAGCTCCCGAAGTCACCGATTATAGATCCCCAATGATCTCTAGATTATCGTACGCAGGACAAGAGAGTAGTACGGAGTCACAGCACAGTCAAGAAGTGTCAGAGGCACTCATGCTTGCAAAAATTCCAAAACCTTTAGCTCATCCCCTCTAGTCTGGAGGAACAAAAACCACAGAGTCTATTTAAGTTTAAAAGCTTTATTAAAAGTAAACACATTTATTAAAATCTACTTTGTCATAAAACTATTTAACTGAAAACGGAAAAGTGGTTAGTGCTGACGATTAATTGGACACATTTCTTGTGGTCGAGCCGAGCTCTCACCTGGTTTGAACTTGATCCTGGTCGTGTTCTTAGGAGTCAAGCTTCTGTCTGTTAGGAGAAAAAGTGGTGCGTGTTAAAAATCAAAAGCAAGCATTCATCAGTTGTGCATAAAAGTGCAGCAAGACAACAGCCTTCCCTGGAAAATGGGACATTTTTACTATGGAGTAGACAGTCACAAATTATTAATTGTATTCAGTTTTTTTAACATTTCTCCTAGACCAAATATTATATAGTAGTGAGTGGTGTATTCTAACATTCTTAAATGTACTTTGTAGGTGTAACATCTGGTGACGGGGCCAGCGCGGAGGTGGCTGTGTTGGGCGAGGACTCGGAGGACTCTGGGGAGGAGGCGGTGCAAGAGCCGGCGGACGGTCCTGTGGGGGTTCAAACGGTGGTGGCGGAAACAGGTAAGCTATACATTCCTTACTTATTGCGATTGAAGACTGCATAGTGTGCTTTCTGCACGGGTGTATTACAATTACAAATCAACCAGGTAGTAGCCTCCTCGAAATGTACTTCGACTTAGCTGTGAAGTTTTTGGTGATAAGAATCCCAATAAGTTCTTAGACGAACGTGATGGATGGGATGAACGAAAAGCGAAAGAAGGGTGTAAGTAAGTGGGACGCGAACTTGTATGATGGCTGGCAAAGAAGAACGATATGTGTTTGCTTGGCCCCCGAGGTGGCTGGGAAGGAAAGAATATGGTATGGTGCATGGCTGGGTCAATGATGAAGCAAGGATGGGTGGAAGGACAGCAGCCTGGGTGGGTGAAACAGAAACTGTATGTGTGCGTATACTTTGACTGAATGGATGCCTGGAGCATGGTATTCTCTGACTCTTAGATAGCACATGTGTATCTAGAGAGAGTAGATGGTCGCCAGGTGAAGTAAGTGTTACCTTGAAGAGCATGTACCACCGCACCCGCACGTCCGTTCCAGTGCAGGGAAGGCAAGGAAAAGAAATTGTAAATGTGTCCAATACTACCATGAATAGTAGCAGTACTTTGTATTGCGTTTGCAATCACAGCATATATCTGGTTATTACGGTGGACACTCCGTACCTCTCTTAATAACTTTAGTTTACTTGTAGTACGTCATTCATGTGTGGGTGTATCACTGTTCACTCAATATTAAGCAAAGCACCTAAAGTCATCTCATATGTCATCAAATACGTCCCATGTGAAGTGATAGATAATCAAATTAGTTAGCTTCTTCATTTTCCTTTTCTAGTACTCATTTGCACTGTAGGGTGAAAGGTAAATTAATTAAGCAGTAGCCCTTGTAACAGAGTATTCTCAGTGCCACCCGTAATAGAAAAGTAATAGCTTCACCACCTGCATGTACTGTACCGGTACAGTAACGCAAGTCTGTCTCACTCATCATGGTGTGCAACTTTTTTTCTCGGGTGCAAGTTCACTGTGCTGTCCATGTCATTCTGCCGGCTTGCATAAGATAACGTACCAATTTCCCTAAACAAGAGAGAAGAAGAAGAATAAGACTGGTGTACTGTCATAGTCGACTGTAATGGAAGTCCATAGTGGTCGTAGAATTTGTTCATTAAACTACCACTAATGTTAGTGCAAGGATGCAGAAGTGGGAGGTTACATAGATACTGTCCTCAATAGTTATGTACTGTGCTTTCAATTTGCTACTTGTACTCTGTGACCCAACTTTCGGCTCAATCACTTTGTGTTATTAATAAGGAGCATTGGTTACAGACTATGTCTTTCTTTCTTCATATAGTTGCTCCTTCCATATCAACAACACGGAGGGAGCAGGCTAGATTGGCCCGGCAACGGAGGCTGGAGGCCACTGTTGCCGAATATCGGCGGCTGGTGGCCCTGGAGGAGGAGGACACGCAGTCGAGCGGGGCAACAACGACATCCTCGACTGTGACCACTGCATCCTCCTCCGTGACTAAGCCAGCGGGACCGAGCCGGGCTAAGAAAGACGACCGCCACCGCCAAGCAACCGAAATACCAGCTGCCCCCCACAGTAGCTGCAAGGAACGCCAACGCCGCCTACGAGTCCGCATGTCCAACCTGGAGCAGGAGGTCCTGAAGTATAAGAACTTGGTTAAGGGCCTCCGCTCCGAGCTTGCCACCCTCCGCAAGGAGTATGATGCCCATGCCGCATCATGCACCAGCACCAGCACCCTCCAGTAGTGGAGTGTCCCTTGCCCTTTTTTTATAGACTTTTGGGGGGTGGGATTTGGGAGTTGGGATCGTTTTGGGACGTTTCAAAGACAATCGTTGGGGTTAGGGTGGGTGAGGGAGATTATTTTGTTAGGGCTAAATAAATATATTTTTAAACTTTATCTGACCATACCTGTTTTTTACTGCTTTTCAGTCTGGTGGGTGGGGGGCGGGGGTGTAACAGTAACTTTGTTTTCCTGAACAGTCGTAGGACTTTAGTAGTACAACCGTCAATCTCTTGTCTACTCCGAAATAATACTCCATTATACTACCTCCCACCAAACGCTTATCTTACCTGTAATTTGTGTTAGAAATTAGTGCTAGGCCCAGGGCTGGCTCCAGGTGAAATGGGGATTAACGTTGTCAATCCTGGGCGGGTGACATTTCCTCATTGCGGTGGTACTAGTGGTGTGACACAGTGGCAGTTGCATGCCTATGGAAAAAAAGAAAACAAAACCTTGTTTGTCCTCCTTACTGTAGCATTACAACGGTTACGGTACGATCGAGAAAATAGCAGGTGACAGTACACTAGAACAGTGCCATAATGTAGCCTAACAAATGGTAAAGTATTTGCTTGCAAGTATAACTAGTACTTGCGTTGAATTTATTTGACATTGGCTACTACTACTAGAAGATATAGTACTGAAGGTGAGTAAGTCTAGAAGATATCCTCGTATTCCTTCACCAGCCTGTTGCTATGACCTTATCCTCCCCAGCAAGTGTGTGGAATTATTGATGTCATTTTAGTCAGACATCAAGCAAAACAACACAGCCCGGGGGAAGAGGGTTAGGGTTTGTAAAATGGATGGGAATGGGGGTTTCTTTTTGGGTAGGTTTTGTTGAGAGAAGAAAAAAAAAGCAGAGCATGGACAAACAATAATTGAAGATACAGACAATCTTTGGTTACAAACTAAAGGTAAGCACATGCAGTCACACTCATAGAATAAAAGACAACAATGGATACTGTATCTGTATTGCGTATGTTGTTGGAGTTGTCCTGTTGAATTTGGTAAGTAAGTTGCATGCAGCAAACAATTCCTCTTATTGGCGGCACTCCTCCATTCCAGCTGACGCTTCGTCCATCAATGTGGCTGGTGACCACTGACAGAAGACACCCTGTCCACTGCCTGCCTGGCGGATGTTGACTGAAACCCGGCCTGTAATTATTGAACGGAAAACAGGAAGTGCTATTACAATACCACTGATAAATAAATAAAAGGTATGTACGCTGTGTGGTTCAAAAAGTGACACTTTGATTTCCCTAATAGACAGTACAATATTTTTGAAATTGCGTGCTCTGTCTGAGTCACCTTTTTAAGGATCAATAAGTATGGCCAAAATATTATAGCGGATCTTTCCCCTCAAGGTAGGTGTACTGTAAACTGTGTTTTAGAACAAAATTTGACCTTCCCAGCAATGCTCCCACCAAGACCCTTACTAAAGCCAGTCGCAAAAATGTAGAAGAACCCCAATCAGATCTCCAAAAACGATGCCTAGCAGAAAAATGGTTACAAAACGTACTTTGAAAGTAACAGTAGGCCCAAATACAGACCGTGGATTGTATTCAAACCACTTGCAAGCAAGCAAAAGTATCCATAGCCAGCATCGCTCCAACAGTGCTCTACAACAACAGAACTGCGTTGCAATAGAACCCCCCGAAACACATGCAATCCTGCTGCTAGGGCTAACCCTAACGAACCCTAACTTACAAAAAGTGCCAAAACTGGTGTTTCCTTATGGATTTTGTCCAACAAACTTCTATCCGGTATTAGACCTTCCCAGGAATGCCCCAGGCAAGACCCGCCAACCCACCCGCAAAAAAACACCCGACAACACCCCCAAACAGCGAAAAAGCTAAATCTCATACTTACAATGTCTCTCGGCCTTCGGTCCAAACGCGGCGCTGTGCAGCTAGGTCATCATCATCATCAATCATCATAACTCCTGTTTTCCACCACGGATTTCCTGAAAAGCAAATGCAATCAAGATTAGACTGTCGCAGCAGTGCTTCGACAGAGACCCCGGACGCAACCCACCCACGAACAGCAGGAAGCCCCCCAAAACGCTACATTGAGCAAGATGTCAGAAGAAATAGCAAAAAAAAAGGCTGTTCCTTATGGATTTTGTCCAAAACACTTCTATCCGGTATTAGACCTTCCCAGGAATGCCCCAGGCAAGACCCGCCAACCCACCCGCAAAAAAACACCCGACAACACCCCCAAACAGCAAAAAAGCTAAATCTCATACTTACAATATCTCTCGGCCTTCGGTCCAAATGCGGCGCTGTTCAGCTAGGTCATCATCATCAATCATCATAACTCCTGTTTTCCACCACGGATTTCCTGAAAAGCAAATGCAATCAAGATTAGACTGTCGCAGGCTCGCAGCAGTGCTTCGACAGACACCAAAAATTACCCACAAACACCCGGAACCCCGCCAAAGAGCACCTCAAAGGCAAGCAAGTCAGCAAAAACGGCAAGAAATTTCCACCTCATATTTGGTACAAAACACTTTTGTCCATTATTAGAGCTTCACAGCAATGGGCCCAAATCCGTCAACTCACCCGCAAAGAAGTACAACACCCCCACAAGTGCTGAGTCTTTCTTCATTGGGCGTAATCCAGCACTCTGCTTGGAGGGAAATCGCAGTCTGGAGGAGGAGGATAGAGGAGCATGTTCTTCAGAACTTGTGAACCTGAGGAATGTAGACTGCGGCACCTTCAAATCAATAAGCAAACAAGTGAAGACAGTTCTGATGATGATCTTGTTTTTGGGATTAGGTGATTAAAGTTTGAATTAAATTAACTGTGCAAAACAAAGAAAGAGAGACACAAAGCACACAGGAATAAAAGTGAAAAGGACGAAAAAGAAAGTTCTTGATTGATTGTCTCATTTTCAGGGCTCGGTGTCAGGGAATAAGAACAAGATTTCGTCATCATACTCTGCGAATTCAGGCTGGATGAGGTCAGTGCCACCGAACAGAGAACAAATCCCCTCATCTACGTTGCCGTCCTCCTCGTCTTCATGCGGCGTGCTTTCTCGTACTTTGTAATCTGGTGGTATGAGGTGCTGATTCATCTTGATCATTGTCAGCCGCTCCACATTTTTGGGCGAGAGGCGGCTCCGTTTGGGAGTTACAATGCCACCAGCAGCACTGAAAACACGTTCAGAAGACACACTTGCGAGTGGGCAAGACAAATAGTTTATAGCCAGGTTGAAGAGCTGTGGCCACAATTGTTTTTTGCCATGCCAATACTGCAATGGCTCATCATTAAGAAAGACCTCTGTTGAGTCATTCAGATAGTCCTGCACCATCGACTCAAGGTCATCAACGGTTCCTCCACTTTGCTTACTTTTTGCTGTGGCTGTGACATTTTTTCGAGAACCATACCCAAGCAAACTTAGCCAATCCTCTACAACAGCCACTGTTTTTGTTGTGTGTGGTGCAGATGATCCAGTTGCCGGTGTCTTTAACGGCTGAGAGGTCACTTGTGCCCCAGCCACAGGTGCAGAAGTGGATTCTTGTGACTGGGGATGGCCTGCTGATGCTGATGCTGATGTACTGGCTTCTCCTTCAATAACCTGCCGTTCTTTTTCATACCTCTTGGCTGACCAGGCTAACCAATGTTTGTACTTTTGAACATCTGCATCAGCAAAAGGAAAGAATGCTTCGCCTGCCAGCGCCTTTTTGTAGCGTGGATCCAGAATAGTAGCACAAATGTAATGCTGATCTGACTTGATCTTTTCAAGACGTTCATCACCACGTAGGCGCTCTAATAATTTCTCAGACAAAATAAAATGGTCTTTTTTTTTTTCATCTTTTTCAAACTCAGAAGACACCGCCATCAGTTGGTGCTCCAGCATGCACAACAATGGGATAGCTTTTCCCAAATTACAGTCCTCCTGGCTGACTGCACGCGTGAAGAACTCAAAAGGACGAAGCATGTCTGTCAGGCTTTTAACTATGTCCCATTGCGCCGCACTCATCCGCAGGTCCTCCTTCTGAGATGTACCCTCTGTGAAGAAATAGTGATCGAGTACCGTATACTGCTCATACAGACGCTCAAGCATGTAGAAGGTTGAGTTCCAACGTGTTGCCACCTCCTGGATGAGTGCTTTCACTGGCATTCCACGTATAAATAGCAGTCTCCGCAGATGCTTCCGGGCCTTAAAAGAATGGCTGAAATGGTTGCACATTTTGCGGCAGGTGGCCATTACCTCGAACGCTGTACTCTGTTTATCCATCAAGAATTTTTGAACTACCAGGTTGATACAGTGCGCCAAACACGGCACTCTAACATGGTCACCCTTCAACATGGCCTTAACTACATTGGCGCCATTATCCGTGGAAACATAACCAATCTTGAGTTTTAGGGGGGATAGCATTTTCAACACCTTTTTGTTAAACTCTTCCAAAAGGTTTTCTGCTGTGTGACTTTTCTCCAAGCCAAACATGGCTAGTGTTGCATGTTTCCGAGCAGCTTTGAAAACTTTGTCCGGGTCAACACCTGCGTTTAGCTTTGCTATAACACCTGAAAAAGAGACCCAGTGTGCAGTGATGCACATGTAATCAGCGCCTGCGCCACTGGTCCACATGTCTGTTGTCAGATGTATTGTGTGAACAGCACTCTTCTGCAAAGCTGCCCCAATCGCCTCCAGCACATCTTCATGTAGTGCTGGAACCGCAACTCTGGCAAAATAGAACCGGCTCGGAACCTTCCATTTAGGGCAGAGCGTTGCCACTAATTCAAGAAAACCTACCGCTTCTACAAAAGAAAAAGGTAGAAGGTCCACAGCTAGCATTTTAGCCAGCTTAGTGTTATACAGACGCGTCAGTGGGTGGTTGCGTTCATATGGCACGTCTGAAGTAAGCATTGTTCTAATGTTGCCCTGGACCAAGCATTTACGGGCTGATAATGACTTTGTTGACCCAATTTTGCTCGCTGGTGAACTTTTGTGCGTTGGTGTCTCACTCGCTCCAACACTCTTAGTGTGCCTCACATTGGGTGTGCTGCTGACAGGGGTACTGGGTGTAAGGGAAGTGTTTGACACGTCTTCTTCCTGCTCGTCATCATCAGATGAAACATCAACGTTTCCTTGAATTTGGCCTTTCTTGATCGCATCTAGGTGCGCAAACCATTTGACAGTGTGCTGTCTCCTAAGATGACCTCTCTGGCCTCCGGTACCATAGTTGGTACCTGGCTTACCACGACTAACTGCTTGCTTACAAATGGTACAAATGGCAAACTTTGGATTTTTTGGACAAACAGTAAAGAAGTTCCAAACTGGGGACTTGAAGTGTCTGTGGGACATGGAGGAGGCGGCGATACTGGTGGTGGTGGTCATGAAGCTAATGCCAGATGAAGTGGAGGATCTGGATTGCCCAACTTTTGTACGTTTTGCACTTTCACCGCCACTAATTAAGGTCGAGGTTGACGGAGGTCTCTTCTTGCCAGAAAGAAATATGGAAGCGGGACGAGTTGGTGTACTACTTAACTCCAATGATTGTGGTGTTTCCACTGCCTCCTCATCGACAACATTATCATCATCATCACACTCAGCAGCTCTTCGGGCTAGGGTCAAAATGTCTGTTTGCTGCATGCCCGCTGGGGCTGCAGTGACCTTTATGATGACTGGGTCGTCGTTGGCAGAGTCTTCATCAGCAGCAGTATCCGCCACTTCTTGTTGAGACTCATCACACTCCATAACTCTGAGACTTTGGACGAGCTTCCTTTTACGCTTAACTACCTTTGTCGGATCATGGTGTGCCTCACTCTCAGACGGCTGTGGTGCTGGTTCCCAAGTTTGATCCGTATCATCAGAAGGAGGTGTGCTTGAAGAAGATGTAGACACCACCCTTGATCTCTTCCTTGCTAGGGGTGTGGAAGACAATGAAGGATCATCAGGAGGAGTGGCTTCCTCAAATGATACCTCGCCTTGATTGTCGATTTCCTGATGTGCCCCTACTTCGGGAGGAACAACTATTGTGGGCACTTGTTGTGACCCTCCATGCACCTCTGCTTGCACATCTCCTTGCGCTGCCTCTCCTTCCACATGTACTTGGGCTTGTACTTGCACATGTGATTGTTGTTGCGGCTGTGGTTGTTCAACACTCGTCAGATGAGCTACAACAACCTGTGTTGATTGAGGGACATTGCTGCTGCTTTCTTGCGATGAGCCAACATCACTGGTCGATGGTGATTGAACAACTATACTGGCTGCCTCTGCAGCACTCAAGGGCTTGGACTTAAGTTGGCGTGGTGGTGGTGGTGGCACTGAGCCCAATGGAGCGGGGGTGCTGCTGCCAGCTTGGTCCCCAGCAGATCCCGCTGCTGCTGCTGCAGGCATACTTTTTTTTTTACTCCCAAAAAAAGGGGCGGGCAGCACACCAGTGTCCTTGGTAACTTGCTTCTTCTGCTCCTTACTGGCACCTTTCTTGCTAGAGGAGCTACGGGTTACTTTTTTGGGGGCCATCTTCTTCAGAGCAGGTCAGCACGGCAGCAGTTGCACGAGTTGCAGAGGGTTCTGTGTCCAGACGTGACGTCGCGTGACGTTATGCTGCACACACACACCGCTGCAGGACTTCTTCCTGGCACTGGTGGTTCTCTTGAGTCTTTTTGTGCACCTAAAAGCAATGGAAGACAGAGGAACATCAGTTCAGTTATACACCCCAAAAAATCGACAAAGCACAGAAAAATGAGCACAATCCCATGCCATCCATGATGTTTACATTGAAGACACCCCACAGAAAGACTAGGGAGTGGGACATGCAAGTATGCAACACTCAGTCACTACCCCTGGGCATAATGGATGAAAAGTAGGCAAAATAAGTGCAGGCCTCAGACACTGCCTCTCCTCAAAATGGCCCCTCCCTTACAACCCAAGCACATGTTGCCTGTACCAGCCAGCACTCAAGATGGCCACCACCACCACCCACATGGCCAGTCCACATCAACAGTACACCCCCAAAAAACAGAAAAACAGCCAGAAATCACCACAATCCAATGCCATCCATGATGTTTACATTAAAGAGAGTGAGACCACACCACAGGCACACTCAGTCCGTGCACCACCACCCCTGGGCAAAAGGCCACACCAGCACCCCCCCAAAAACGACAAAAAACAATAAAATCAGCACAATCCCAGGCCATCCATGGCCTCAATTATGTTTAAATTCAAGAAGACACCCCACAGAAAGACTAGGCCCATGCAACACTCACCACCCCTGGCCAAAGGGCCCCACCAGCAGGCCCAAAAAAACGACAAAAAACAATAAAATCAGCACAATCCCAGCCCATCCATGGCCTCAATGGTGTTTAAATTCAAGAAGACACCCCTCAGAAACACTAGGCCCATGCAACACTCACTACCCCTGGGCATAATGGATGAAAAGTAGGCAAAATAAGTGCAGGCCTCAGACACTGCCTCTCCTCAAAATGGCCCCTCCCTTACACCCCAAGCACATGTTGCCTGTACCAGCCAGCACTCAAGATGGCCACCACCACCACCCACATGGCCAGTCCACATCAACAGTACACCCCCAAAAAACAGAAAAACAGCCAGAAATCACCACAATCCAATGCCATCCATGATGTTTACATTAAAGAGAGTGAGACCACACCACAGGCACACTCAGTCCATGCACCACCACCCCTGGGCAAAAGGCCACACCAGCACCCCCCCAAAAACGACAAAAAACAATAAAATCAGCACAATCCCAGCCCATCCATGGCCTCAATTATGTTTAAATTCAAGAAGACACCCCACAGAAAGACTAGGCCCATGCAACACTCACCACCCCTGGCCAAAGGGCCCCACCAGCAGGCCCAAAAAAACGACAAAAAACAATAAAATCAGCACAATCCCAGCCCATCCATGGCCTCAATGGTGTTTAAATTCAAGAAGACACCCCTCAGAAACACTAGGCCCATGCACACTCACTACCCCTGGGCATAATGGATGAAAAGCAGGCAAAATAAGTGCAGGCCTCAGACACTGCCTCTCCTCAAAATGGCCCCTCCCTTACACCCCAAGCACATGTTGCCTGTACCAGCCAGCACTCAAGATGGCCACCACCACCACCCACATGGCCAGTCCACATCAACAGTACACCCCCAAAAAACTGAAAAACAGCCAGAAATCACCACAATCCAATGCCATCCATGATGTTTACATTAAAGAGAGTGAGACCACACCACAGGCACACTCAGTCCATGCACCACCACCCCTGGGCAAAAGGCCACACCAGCACCCCCCCAAAAACGACAAAAAACTATAAAATCAGCACAATCCCAGCCCATCCATGGCCTCAATTATGTTTAAATTCAAGAAGACACCCCACAGAAAGACTAGGCCCATGCAACACTCACCACCCCTGGCCAAAGGGCCCCACCAGCAGGCCTAAAAAAACGACAAAAAACAATAAAATCAGCACAATCCCAGCCCATCCATGGCCTCAATGGTGTTTAAATTCAAGAAGACACCCCTCAGAAACACTAGGCCCATGCACACTCACTACCCCTGGGCATAATGGATGAAAAGTAGGCAAAATAAGTGCAGGCCTCAGACACTGCCTCTCCTCAAAATGGCCCCTCCCTTACACCCCAAGCACATGTTGCCTGTACCAGCCAGCACTCAAGATGGCCACCACCACCACCCACATGGCCAGTCCACATCAACAGTACACCCCCAAAAAACAGAAAAACAGCCAGAAATCACCACAATCCAATGCCATCCATGATGTTTACATTAAAGAGAGTGAGACCACACCACAGGCACACTCAGTCCATGCACCACCACCCCTGGGCAAAAGGCCACACCAGCACCCCCCCAAAAACGACAAAAAACAATAAAATCAGCACAATCCCAGGCCATCCATGGCCTCAATTATGTTTAAATTCAAGAAGACACCCCACAGAAAGACTAGGCCCATGCAACACTCACCACCCCTGGCCAAAGGGCCCCACCAGCAGGCCCAAAAAAACGACAAAAAACAATAAAATCAGCACAATCCCAGCCCATCCATGGCCTCAATGGTGTTTAAATTCAACAAAACATTTGTATCATGCACCCCTAACCAACCCTGGTCCTACTGGATACTGTGGCTACCCACAATATAATTTATTTAATGTTCTGAAAAAGTTCCAAAATTTTACTTGCAGCAACTGTAATGCCCCAAACAAACTTACTTGTGAAAGTTGATTTCTAATCCAAAAGTGATCCAAAGACAGTCAAAAAGGCCTCAAATCCAAATATCCAGCAGCACCCACAAAAAGTAATCCTTCCAGCTCCATATCCAAATGAAAGTGACCAGGAGATGGACAAAGCACTGGGAGGATCCTGCTGGACAGGAACAGGAAGTTGGAGACTGTGGGGCACTTCCTTCCTCCCCCCCCCCAAAATGGACTCCTTGCAAAAAAAAAGGCCATGCAAATGTCAACCTGAGGAGTGATTCTGATAAAAATCATAATTTTCTGAAGGTTTATCCTGTTTGCTGGTGATTTTCTTGTGCAAAATTGCAAAATCTCTATTTCGCAAGTGCGAGATTGTTCCTTTCCGCCGCAACTACGTGTTCGCAATTGCGAACTCTCGCGAGGTGTGCTGTGCAAGGTGGCAAGCCGCGAGTACGTATTCGCGGGCGCTAAACTCCCGCGGGAACACGCAGCAAGATCTAAAATGGCGCGTCACTCGCAAAGAAAAACAACTCGGCAAACGCTAAATGATGGAAAGTGAACGCCATGCACCACGCCGCGCGCCGCAACC
The DNA here is from genome assembly GCF_964261635.1 of Lissotriton helveticus. Taxonomy (NCBI): domain Eukaryota; kingdom Metazoa; phylum Chordata; class Amphibia; order Caudata; family Salamandridae; genus Lissotriton; species Lissotriton helveticus. Next base: position 409,633,470 of record NC_136057.1, on the reverse strand, counting down.
AAGCAAAAAATCCGCCGCGAGCGGATTCACGGATTTTCGACAAATTCGCGAGAGTTCGCGGATTGCGAATTTGCCGAAAATCCGAAAAATCCGCGATCGGAGCGGATTTTACGCCCATGCTTACTGGTGACCTGCTCCAAGACTCGCGCCACATCCTCGCAGCATTGCACCAGCTGCAGCTGCATAGCTAGGTACCGACGTGAGAGCTGGGAGGTGGCATTACCAATGAAATAGTTCGAGCGCGTGTAGGCAGATAGCCGCGTAAGTAGCTGGCGGTGGCGGCGACGGGCGGTGTTGCGCTGCGAGATGATGGCCGCAGTGTTCGCCTCCATAGCAGTTGTCATCCGCTCTATCCTGTCCGACACATTTACGACATTGCGGCCAATGCTGTGTAGCTGGAGTTGCATTGCCCCTTGGCGTCGTGCCTGCAGTTGATGGATGCTCAGCATCCGGCGCTCTATGCTCTGCCCTGGCACGCGCACAGCCATCCCCCTCCTGCAGCTGCGTGCTGTGCTCTGCTGGCGAACCCTGCCATGCCTGCTGTGCTGCCTGGCCACAGTGGGTGTGCGCACTGTCTCCGCACTAGCAGCACCAGATGTTGAGGGTCCCGCTGGTGGTGGTGTTGTGGTTGACAATGGTGCAGCACCTGATGGTGCTGGCACAGATGGTGCTGGTCTGGCAGCAGGGATTGGTGCAGCACCTGATGGTGCTGGTCTGGCAGCAGGGATCGGTGCAGCGCCTGATGGTGCAGGATGTGTGGCTGTTGGCACCTCCTCTGCATCTTCTGGTGTCTCGTCTATGTGCAGCCTGTCGCTGTCGCTGCTGTTGTTGTCAGCGCCACCTGTGAGGGGAAGTGGACCTAGATTAATTGCATGTATCTGTCACACGTGCAGTTGCTACATGCATGCTGGCTGACATTCCCTGACTGGCTGTGGCATTGCGTACTTTGGGACATGTCTGGCTGCATTGGGGTTTTTGTACATTGTGGGCAGACTACATGTCCCACAATGTTTTTGGGCATGACCTAATGTGCATGGATTGCATGACTTGGGTTGATTATGGGAGGCTATAGGGTCATGGCCATTGTCAGGGGACAGGGTCGCAGTCGCATGCCACTTACCTTGGCTGTCTTGGGTGAGTCGGGATGAGTCCAGAGTGATGACCCCTATACACGCCTCTGGCTCAAGTGTGTCCTCCACACGGTCCTCCAAGGGGGTGTTGGGAGGGACTGTAGGATCTCCACCTCCAGTAGCCAGGGTCTCGCCCAGCCTCTCTGCCACCCTCTCCTTGGCACGACCTCGGAGGTCGTACCACCTCTTTTTTAGCTCCTCGAGCGACCTGTGTGTCACGCCCACAGCGTTGACTTTTGCGCCGATCCCCAGCCACAGTCGGAGTTTCTCCGCTTCAGGCACCCTCCTGGAGTCCTTTCCAATTAGTTTTGTGTAGTTTTCCACCACTCCCTCTATCAGGTGCTCCAACTCCTGCTCACTAAATTTGAGCTTCCGCTTGCGCCCGGTGTCACTGTGCCCTGGTGCTGCATCCTCTGCCATTGCTGCAGTCACAAAAGTGAGAATTTGTAAGTTTGGAGGTGTTGTGGAAGGAGCTCTGTGAGTTGCAGCCTCGAGATCTGCCTCACTGTTCTGTATGGGGGTGGGAACTGCCTGCTTCCTGGTTGTGATGTCATCACTGTGCTCGAAATGCGACTTCCCGTTTTTGCGATCTCGCTATTAGCGAGATCGCATTTAGCGAACTCGCTAATAGCGATATCGCAATTCCTACAAGGATTTTGACGGAAATAGCGATTTTCCAGCGATTTTTGAAATTCGCTAACGCTTTTTGCGGCCGCGTGCGAATCGCTTTATTTTCTTGCAGATTTTGATGAATGCCGGTCTGCGAATTCTAAATTGCGATTCGCTGTCAATCGCAATTTAGAATTCACAGAATTCGGTTTTCATGAATCAGGCCGTATGTCTTTCCCTCTGCTTCGACTCGGAGACGGGCCGGGAAGAGCATGGTGTACTTCAGGCCCTTGTCACGTAGTCTCTTTTTGACGTCTAGAAAGGAGCACTGTTGTTTTTGCACATCTTATGTAAAGTCTGGAAAGAAAGTGATTTCCAAATTATCCAACTTAATTGGTGGGGCAACTCTGGCAGCTTGCAGGATCATATCCCTATCCCTGAAATTCAGCAATCTGGCCAGAATCGGGCGGGGGGGGCTCCTGGCCTCGGACGGCACCCCGGCACCCTGTGAGCTCTTTCGATCACAAACAGGTTGGATAGGCCCTTTGGTTGCAGGTGTGTTGTGATTAGGGTTTCCACAAAAAGATCCGTGGCAGGCGCTTCTGATTTTTCTGGCACGCCTAGGATGCGTATATTATTGCTCCTCGTGCGCCCTTCATAATCGTCCAGCTTATTTTCAGTGAACTTACGAAACGCTTGGAGTTCTTGGATTTCGGTTTGTAATTGCGAGGTGTCTTCCACAAGGCTGGTTGTGGTAATTTACAGTTGTTTAACCTTTTCTCTGTGTTTTGTAAGGTCAGCTCTGATAAGCATCATTTCTGAGGAAAGGGTGTCCATCCGTTGCTCCATGGAGATGCGTACCCCATTTATGGCCTCCATTACATCTCTCAGTGTAAGGTCTGGAGAGTCATTTTCGTCACCTCCTTGTTGCCTTTCCCCTGCCAACTTGCGTTCGGGCAAGCCCGCTTTCAGGCAAGTGTAGCGGTCCAGCATGCTCTGTTGGGTTGATTTTGTGCCTTTTGCTCCAGACATAGTGAGGTCCGCAAGGTCACTGGGTCCAAGCTCCGTCATTGGTATTGCCACCACTTGTCCCAGGCTGGTCCCGCTTAGATCACTATTGGCGGGGAATGGGGAGGAAGGAGCGCACCCCTCTGGACTTCCGATCCTCAGATGATTTTTGCGTCTATGGGAACTCCTCGGTTTTAGCTGGGTCCTTTCAGAGCGACTGTGGAAGGCCAATCAATGGCGACTTACAAGGTATAAAGGCCTCTAACAGCACCAGGCCCAGAGGTACGTCATACTCATTTTGGATGCAGAGGGAGCCACCCTCCATCGGGGCACTTGCTGGCTGTCACAGCGCGGTAAGTGCAGGGTATGAGCGGGCCACTCAGTGTGTGGGGCCTTAGATGTTGGCACCGCAGTAGCCGCCAGTGTAGGCCCGTAGGATCAGTTCAATCAGGTCTTTGGGGGGGATTGCTTCACACCGGGCAATAATCAGGGCGCAACAACCCTTAGCCAGTCCCCTCATAAGTCTGCAGTTCTCGGCCCCCGCAGGTCTCCGTAGCTGTCAGTCCAGTCACTGTTGGGATCCTCGCTGCATACGCAGAGTTTTGGGCCATGCCACTCCTCGATATTTGGAGACCGACATCAGTAAGGCAGTAAGAGGCCAGGAACTGCGGGATCACGGAGTATCTTGGCTCACTCTGACTCGGCAATTTTAGATTTAGAGTATCTGGGGCCCCCGGGGGCGAGGAGTCATGCCGGCAGACACAATCACCTTCCCGGTCTGGTGGTCACGCAAGGCCCTGGCTCTCACGTCGGATGAAGCCTCAAATGTCTATGCCTGTAACTTCGGCTCTGGATGTCCGTTGTGCACAAAACCAGGGTCAATGTGCTCTGCTACACCTCCGGTTTGCGATTTTGGCCTCAGAGGTTAGTCAAATAGGTGGTATCGAGAGGGCGTCAAGGAGACACCTCAACTTTTGGCCATTTTGCTCAGCCGCATAGCCATGCCCCTGCTAATGGGTAATTTGATAGTACCCACAAAGTTCTGACCTCCCTAGATTGGTTACCCTCCTCATTCAACAATGTCCTTCTTACAGGATCTTCGATGGGAGTTCATTTTGCCCGATTGGTGCATCTTTAATGACAGCTGGTAGATTTGCAGCATGCTATAAGGTCAGCCAATGTAGCATATCTACATTACTTGACCCTGATGTAGCAGAGTTTGGTTACCCTTTCCTGGATTAACCATTAACTTCGGGCTTTGCACTTGTTGTGTTGTGCAGGATCTGTCATTTAATCTAATATTCCTTCATGTTAATATGCACAATGTCAGTGGACAAGTCTGCATCATCATTCAATCCTGAAATGTCTCAGGGGTTGATGCCTCACCCGCATCATCACAGTGAGCACAGTCAATGCCTGTACTATCAGCATCATTGCAACATCTGTGTCTTGAATGGTTTTGGTGCCAGGTCTTGTAAGGATGGTCTTGTAACTAATGGACTCCCTGAGCAGAAGCAGCTGGTCTGTTACCAGAGACCAAGGCGGTCTTCCACCCTCAACGAGGTGCGGAATCTTGAGATTGGTGGCTGGGAATCCACCAAATGCTCGTGAATGCTTCACTAAATGACCCCTTTGGGTTTATTTTTCAGGACCTCCTAGTAAAACGAACCTAACCTTGCCAATCAAATGCCAATACGAAGATGTAAGTCTGGTCATACTAGTCATTCTTTTTTACCACAATATGTAATCTGTAAAACGAGCTGCAGAAAAATACAAATCTACCCCGCAGTACTGGAACTTGGAGGGGTTGGGAGGTGGAATCCAAATCCACATATAGTGCAACATCTCTTTGAACAATCAAATATCTCCTTCTGATAGGAGACTATGGGCCATATGTATCAACATACCCTTTTTTTTTGCGATTCCTAAATATCGATTTTTAAGGAATCGCTATTTAGAAATCGCAAAATGGTATGTATGAAGAAATTCGCTATTTTTTAGCGATTCCTTAAAATTCCTTAATTGCGATTAGCAAATTGCTAATCGCAATTAAGGAATAATTTCCCATTCATTGCTATGGGCCAGGAGGCCCATAGGAATGAATGTGAAATTATTCTCAATTTGCGATTCGCAATTTGCTAATCGCAAATTGAGGATATTTTCAAGGGTGCAGGTGTGTCTCAAGAACACCCTGCAGCACCCCTGAAAATGACGTGTGGGCATATGGTGCACATACATGCCCTTAAGGGCATGTATGAGCGTCACATGGCACCTTTGGATTTTTAAAAAAAATGCTTTTTTAAAAGAATTCGCAACTTACCACCAACTAGAAGTTGGTGGTAATTTGCGATTCTTTATGGGCATTTTGGAATTTATTTTTCCTTGATACATTGCATTTAAGGAATCGCAAAATTTGCGATTCCTTAAATGCAATCGCAAAATAAGGAATGGCAAATTTTGCGATTCCTTATTTTGCACCCAAATTGTTTCATACACACCATTTAGCGAAAATGGGTTCGCAAACGCCGAAATTCTGCGAATTTCGGCGTTTGCGAACCCATTTGGCCTTGATACATATGGCCCTGAGTGAGGGTAGTTCATACTTTTATTTGCAAATATGGCTAACAGAAGCGTGTCCAAATTCTGATGCCATCGAATTATGCTACAGAGGCTATGGACATCGACACAGCTACCAAGAGCTATACCATCCTACACACTTGTGTGCTGGATGCCCCCACATGTTGAAATAATTAACTGCTTGCATTGATGCGCAGGCCCTGGCTTTGGTAGGCATATTTTTTTTGTTGAGGTTTAACGCGAACTCGACCCGAAGTTATCAGAGTGCTTGACATGAGCACCAGTTGTGTTACAGACCGACTCATGTATTTTGTTAGTCACAGGGATATTAAGTGATTTGCCCAGAATCACAGGATGTTGAGCGTTCCTGCCGAGACTCAAACCCGGTACCCCAGCTTCAAGGTCGACCGCTCTAGCCGTTAGTCCATATCCTCTACATATATGTACAAATTCCTAATTTTAGAACAAGACATTGGCCTCAGTAAAGTCCAATAACTCTTTTAGGTCTGAGAAGCACATACAGACCGTTCTGTTTTTCTGTCAAACATCGGGGATGATTTTTAAAAACATAAGCAGTGAATCTTATGAACAGCTGTTGAACTGACTATGAGAAACAGATGCTGCAGGTCAAGGGAATGTACCACCATCGTTCCCTCTGTGAGTCAGAACAAAGCAGCACAAATTGCACGACCTCAAAGTGGGTCCAATTCACAAGGTCAATGCACAAATGGCTTGCTTTATGAATCTAAACTTTGCACTCATAAGTCCCATGTACCCCTTCGGTCTCTATGTGACCCAACACATACTATTTGTTTATTTTCAGCATCTTCACGGCTGTATACTGTGATGCAAACCCTGCATGTATAACTCATTGTATCCTGAACATATAATGAAACATTTGGAGATATTGTAATTTTTTAAAACAAATATGCTTAGTATTTTGTTACTTTTCTCAAATGGACTCGTGCACATTCTGGAATTCAAACCAAGGACATGATGACCTGTATGCCTGGAGTCTGTGGATTCTGGACGGAATCACTGTTTATGGTGGACTGTCTTTTGATGACAGGTGTCAAATTCAACACTACATGGAACGTAGAAAAACTATACATTTCAGTTCAGTTCATTAAGTCTTTATTGCGATTTTTCATCATAAAAGACAAGTATCCAAAACATTTATACAGATTTCATCCACTTTAAAATGCACCATCATACTCAAGATCTAAAACTTAATACTATACCACATCAACAATGATTAATAAATAAATGTATATATATACATATAAAAAAGTTTCTTAAAAAGAATTAAATATATAACACAGCAAAAGACCTAGGGCCAGATGTAGGTGGCCAATTACCGGTCGGTAACGGCCGAATTCGGCCGTTACCGACCGGTAATTGGATTTTGAGATGTAGGGGGAAAAAACAGGCATTTTCGGTAATTTTACCGAATCGGTAAATATACCGGTCGGTAAAATTACCGAAAATGCATTTTCGGTATGTAGGTGCCAAGTTGCACATTGACACAGGGCTTTGAAAATCGGTATTTTACCATGCAATACAATTGCATGGTAAAATATGTACACCTGTGCTATGTGGCACACATACATGCCCTTAGGGCATGTATGTGTGCCACATGGCACACAAGCCTAAAACAGGGGTGCCAGAGGGTGTCAAAGTGACACCCCCTGCACCCTTGCTAAAATCGGTATTTACCGATTCTGTAATTACAGAATCGGTATTGCCCATTGATTCCTATGGGCTTCACAGCCCATAGGAATCAATAGGAAATACCGATTCGGTATTTCCAGATTCGGTAAATACCGAATCTTAACGATTCGGTATTTCCACATCTGGAAATACCTACATCTCCCCCCTTCATATTTACCACTTCTTAAATACCGAATCGGTAAAATTCGATATTTAAGAGGTGGTAAATATGAATTACCTACATCTGGCCCCTAATCTTTCAACAATTATTTACAAAGGTTGAATAATCTTCTAAAACAAAGTATTACTATTCCAACTCCATCCCCTGTTTAAAAGGACCCGTCTTTGATCATTACACAACTACTTCGCCCCCCCCCCCATTTTATAACGTAAGGCCCACGCCCAGCTCAAAAACTTTGTTACACCAATTACAACTAGGTCGGAAGTATCAGTTTTCAATAGTCTCCTTGCAACCATTGCCGATCTTGTGTTCATAGACAAACATACTGGTTTCAGCCAGATACTCCTCGGCTGATGGTAAGCAGGACATACAAATAAAAAATTATCAATATTTTCGCTGCGATCATGGTAAAATACACACTTATCACTACTAACAGGATTCCACTTGCTTATAAACCATCATAGGGGTAATGTGCCTATCACTGGCATAACGGAAAGTGAGAGGGCCTCCCTGCACAGTACTTAGAGGGGCCCCCTCCGGGCTCAATCAGGAGCCTTCCGGCCTCAGTGCAGTGCCGAGGGGGCCCCTTGGAGCTAGAGGCCCCACCACCGTGGGGGCTGCGTGGGCCTGTGTTAAGCCCCTGGTGCCTATCCTGAACTGGTGATACAGTTTACGGTCTTGAGGCTTCGTAATGAGATCCCAGTAACCTTCCAAGTACGATTCATCCTTTATCTCAAGGAAGTCCCTTGAGAGTGACTGCCTGATATGGGAGGAGAATCTCTTAATTTTGACCAACTCCCAGTATGCTGCTCTATAGGACCCTCTCAAGGGAAATTCCGCAGCCTCTGGGTGTTACCATAGATTCCTCATCCCCATATCAGTCAGCAGGGAACTAATTGCAGTCAATCATGGGATATTATGTGATCAACTCAGCCCCCTCACTTCCAGTAGGGCCTTAGCATACAGGGAAAGTTCCGGGATGATCCAAAGACGCCTCCAAAATGCCAGTGGTCTGTAGCGAGCTCCATCTTCAAGTGCGTATCAGCCAAGGTCGAGAAACAGTGGTATTAGGGGGAACGATTGCGGCAGACCTATTAACAATCTCATGAACTTATTTTCGGCTTTAAGAAAGTGGAGATAAATTACAAAACCCCCAGATTTCAGCACCATATATATCTTAACAATATGGGCAATAGGTTTAGTTAGAGACAACCTATGCTCCTTAACCAGGGCACCGGCCAGCTGGGTGTGCTTTAGCGCTAGCATTTCAACTTGGGGCTTCCAACTCAATTTATCATCAAATGTAACACCCAAGTAGGTAAAGACATCTGTTTGCTCCAGTAAGACACCATCCATATAAACGCTCGCTTTAACTGGCTTGGACCTATGGAGCACCATTAACTTTGTCTTCCCTACGTTGACCACAAGCTCATGTTCGCGGTAGAACACCTCAAAACGAGACAGTGCCAACTGCAGCCCCTGTCTCGTTTTGGATATAAGCAAGGTGTCGTCTGCGAGCATGAGCAGTGGGACTTTCATGCCAGCTAGCATTGGCGCATCAGTTGGATGGTTTGCGAAGTACTGGACCACCCCATTTATAAATAAGGAAAACAGGGTGGGAGCCAGCACGCACCCCTGGCGAACCCTTTTGCTGACATTAAACCTTTCTGTGGTCTCACCTGGTTTACCCCAACGAACCTGCGCATAAGTGTGTTCGTGTAGTTTGACCAGAATGGCAACCAAACATTGGGGCATCCCCATTTTCAATAGTGCCCTCCACAGTTTCTCCCTTGGAACGAGATCAAATGGGGATTTTAAATCCCCAAATGCAGCGAAAAGCAAGCCCCCACCTAAAGCCACCTCTTTCCAATAAATTAGCACAAATCTAAAGGCCTGATCAAGGGTTCCTGTATGAGACAGAAACCCTGCCTGTAAGGGTGTTAGAATGTCACCTTCGGTCATCCATCCCTGTACCCTCCCTAGTACTAATCTTGCTACTATCCTTTGAACAGCGTCGATAAGACTGATGGGTCTGTAGTTTGCAGGTGCAGAGCGATCCCGCTTCTTATAGATCGGTATGATCTCTGCACCAGACCAGGATGCTGTGAGCGGGGCACCACTAACTATGGTGTTTGCTAATAGCTTTATGTATGGGACCCACAGGTCTTGATTTTGTTTAAACAGATCTGCAGGGATGCAGTCTGGCCTCCGGGCCCTGCCACTCTGGACTATTTTCAACACAAACTCCACCTCTCTGCATGTAAACTTCAATGGTTCTTCAGATAAAATAAGAGGGGCTATTTCATCGCTTCTATTTTCTATCTTAAACTGAGCTTTAAAAAACGTCATCCATTGTTCAGGTTCGACATGATTACACAGGATCTGTTGCTGCGGACTAATCCCCCATTTGAGTAGTTGCTAAAACTGGGTGATGTTTCTCCCATTACATGCCTGTAACAGGTCCTTCCATCTTTCTTCGTCCCACTCTCTCTTAGCTAGTCTCTGTGAAGCTTTATAGATAGCTCTACACTGTTTGATGTCACCCTGTGACCTCGACCTAATGGCTTCCACAAGGGCTTTGTAAGTCTTTCTACAAGTGCTATTGTACCATGAACTTGGCTTCAGGGGTCTACTCTTTTTGCGGGAGTTTTCTTTAATGAAAAACTTGTTCAAACCCATAAAGAGTTCATTGTGGATACCCAATAGAGTGGCGTTTAACGCCTCCTGAGACTTATAATCAGAGAGTGTCATCAAGGAACCCCAGACCATGGCCCTAATCTGTGTAACGTTGCTATTATTATTGGCTACCCTTGCCCACCGAACCCTTCTTAGATCATTGGCAATAGTTACAGTTTCAAAGGTTATTTCGTCTACCCTCGGTAAGAAGCTACAAAAGCTTCTATCATTAATTTGTAAAACCAGAGGGTTGTGATCACTTTCTGGCCTCGTCTGAACCTCCATATCTAGAACTGATGGCCATAGTTCCACATTGACAAGAATGTAATCTATACGACTACCAGTTCTTCCATTGTCAAATGTCTTTGCACCCTGCCTATCAGACTGCGTCCTCCCATTAGGCGCCCTCAGGCCCCTTTCCAAGCAGAGCCCCTTCAATTGGAGGGCGGCCTCAGACCATTTCCTTATTGGTTGGAGATCCAAATGAGGGATGCCCCATAATGCATCCACATCTTCACTCAGCCTTCCATCATCGAAATCCAGGGGTTCGAACAAGTATTGAAATCCCCAGCAATGATCAGGTTGCTAGGGTTTACATCAGAAATCAAATGACTTTCAAGAATAGTAATGATGTTTGAACTCCTGCCACCCGGTTGACCCCACAAATAAACATTAAATATTGTTATGTCTAGCCCTTTAGATGAACTGACCCGTATGTCCATTATATCCGGGCTATCAATAAATAGCTCATCCACCCTTATCCCCTCTATTTGTCTCACCCAACAAGTCAACCCACCAACTGGACGACCCCTCGGACCCCTGGTCGCTGCTTTAAAAAAAATAAAATGGCCTAAGTGAAAGACTCCTTCTACAGACCATGTCTCTTGGAAAGCCCACACATCAGTAGACACTTCTGCAGGAGTTACCAATAACCCGTATATATACTACTGTGAGTGTACAGATCGATGTTCCTGGCAGTAGCATAACAAGGTATATTTATCTATCTGTGTACGGTAAATGGTAATACTGGAAATATGTAATCAACAAGCATTGGCATAGCCAATAGGTCTCGCCTTTGTGACATTATAAGTGTTTAGCCATGCAACAGTTGATGTTGCACCAAGGATATTGTGCTGCAAATTAAATACTGATAAGGTCCCAAAGGCGAGACCTATTGGCTATGCCAATGCTTGTTTCTGTTGCAAATGACAACAATTGACCAAAATTGTGACCAAGGAAAAATTACATTGACACTATATTGGCTACAGACAGCCGCAGATTTCGTCTGCTCCTGTCAGCTATGACCGGCTCACCCAGACAAGTGGAGCATATATGGTATAAGTAAAGCAACACTGAGTGACTGGAGTTTTCCTGTCCCATACAAACTACAAACCCACACAGCACACAAATACGTGGAAAATCAGCTTTGCTTATAAACTCAGATTCTTAGGCACATTTAAAAAAAATCAATTGCTTTCATGAACTCCCAGTTTCTGGACATTAGGTTTTTTTGCTCTCAAGTGATGCCTCTTTGATGAGCTATGAAAAATCACTGTAAACCACAGTTCGATTGCTGGCTTTGGGTATCGTAGGCTTTGGAGAAAACTACAAACACTATGCCAGTCTCCTACAGGAATTGTGTTTTGGAAAAAATTATATATTATTTCTCATAGTCTGCCTTCTCAGCAAAAATAATTATGTTTGGAAGTTGTGCTCTAGGAAGGAGAGATACACTTTTATCAGTGCTCAATTTATAAAAAAAAGTGAAGTATCAGTGTCCAATGTATTACACACTGATACATTGCAGCTGACACAACCCTCAAATACACTAAGGGCCCGATTCACAAAAGTAATCTGAGACAAAATCCTAACTTTACAACTTTTGGTATTCACAAAAGGCATTTAGTAGTAGTAAAGTTAGGATTCCCTAAATAGTTAAATGCACCATCAAAGAACTTTGATTAAAAATACAAATACAGTGCAACCATATGGTGGTTTCTCATAAATATATGTTGATGTTAAAAAATAAATGCTGGTGCTGAGCACAGTCAAACACCTACACAAATTAAGCACTGCCCTTTTTGGAGTTTTCCTTAACCAACGAAAAAATCCAAATAGTGCTTGGCTCTATGCTGCTGCAGAGACACATGTATGTGCCACAGCAAAATGCCATGTTCAGAATGGATTTTTTTGTAGGCTCTTGCTGCTGCAGATACCCACTTTACTCTCACAGGATAGGTAAGTGGAGTCAAGCGATACGCAGAGTGTGATAGGGTGCCTTGTCTTACAAAACTGGGATGTGAAAGCAACAAAGTATCAGTATACTGTTCTGATGTGTGAACATCCCAGAGAAACTATTCCTAGCTGTGTGCAGGTCCCCTAAGAAGCATGAGCTTGTACGAACAGTTGCCTCACTCACCCGAAGCTGACATGCTTCATCATAGGGCAGGGCTCCTCGCCTGGTTATTGAGTCTGAGGGTGTACTATATGTCTCCACATTCAGACTGTTGATCAAATATCAATCCTTGCAGCGGAGGTTTCTTTTCTGTTCTTCATCTAAGCCACCTGAAAGGGTTGCTCCATGGGGGCATTCACTGGCTAGCAAAAAGCCCTCTGTGCTTCAAATACACAAACCCTCCATCTCTGATTAAAGACATAGAACAATTAGTGGAATAAACTAAGAATAGGGAGTGCCACTTCCTCCATAGTAAAGTTGGAGCTCTCATCTTTACTGACAACACATTGCAAATGTTACTTTAAATAAGGAATCAAATAAAACAGCATAAGACTATTGAGAAGCCCTCCAATTAAGTCACACTCAAGCTTTTCCACACTTTTGATTTCTAAAATTCCATACATTTTAATTAGGTATTCAACCATATGTAGGCTATTTGCCAAATAAGTCAGGTAAAATCTCCTACCTACATACATATCCTACCTCATTTTATTTGAGAAAAAAAATCTACACAATAATTTTGAGAGATGCATGTTGCCACAAATTTGATATACGTCAGAGTCAGACCACAAAAACATGATGGAGAAGTTAGTTTCACAAAATCTTTTGAAATGTACATAAATAACAAATGGAGAATTCCTCACTGTTAACTTGTTTTTAGGTCTCGCCCGTGACAGCTCATGTGCTACTTGTGCATACGCTTTTGTTTGTGAGACATATTGTATACAAGGGGCTTGCAGCCCATCCATTGCTAACCATTCACTGCCTTCTGTGTCACTCCTATTTGCTGCCTTGTAATTTGCCAGCGTCACCACCTCTTCTTCAGCTGTTGCATGGACCAAGTACAGATTGCTTTGAGCTTGATTGCTGTCCGTTCGCTGATCAAGGTACTTTAAAAAAATGATTCTGTGTGTTGCTTCTTCCCCTCTCCCCCAGCCAGCATTGGCCGTGTCAGATTGCTTCTTATAAATGTCCCATTGCCCGTTAACCTGTTGTTTGAGTTCCCCTTCCCTCCCCCCACCGGCCATAAGAAAATAAAGTGCTATGACAAGGTCAGCCTGTCTAAGTCATAGTGCTTTATTTTTTACTTTTAACCATGCTAAACAACATGGCTAAAAGACATTGGCATAGACCTATTGGCTTTGCTATTGCTTGTTATTTCTGAATGCCCTACATTTTTACTCGGATTAGAAAAACACTACCATACCACATTAATATGTCTTGCCATGAATCCAAATTATAAAAGAAGCCTTAAATAAACATAACAACATAAACCAGCTACAGAGCACAAGATAACATAACACAACTTCTGTTGCATTTGTTTCAAGGATGCTCAGTGAGGCACATCTCTGTGCATATGCTTCTATTCTTGCCAGTCAGATGTACTGTCCTCTTCCTCACACTCTTGTTGCTATGTGAAGATGGTGATAATAAGGGTGATGTGGGCAGCCCTTGAATCCGCTTGATCTGGGCCTGACATTGTCTGTGCCACATAATCTGATTTGCAAATGCAGACCAACACCACAGGTAGTACAGAATTGGTTGTGTGGATGTGGTGTGACATGATGTGGGACACTGGAGTGGTGCTCCTTGTTATGGCTTTGGTGAAGAATAGGTTTATGTACATAGCTCAGCCTGCCAATGAGTCTCGTGTCTGGTCATTGTGGCAATGTTTGGTACAATATCTAGTATATTTTCCAGGACCGAGAGTGGCACAATCTACGCATTCAAGATCGCAGTCTCGTCTGATATATCCTACTGCTTTGCTGTAGATTGTCAACTTCTTCAAAGTCATTGTATCTGTCTCACAGGTAGCTAGACAGGGTACTCTTACCAACCGTGCTATTGTTTGAGATTCCCTTTTCCTTTGCTGCTGGTAATGCTTGTACAGCACCACAAAACTTCTCAGATTGCTGTACTATTGAGCTGAGGAAGATGCTTTAAAACCTATGCCACATTCTTCATCTCCAGATGGTCTCTGGATGCTGCCTTTAGTGTCAGTAGAGGAAGCTGGGTTGTGGATGGTTAATGCATTTTAATGTAATGGATATTGAGATGCTTTTCTACACCATGGGTGCATAGATGGAAATGGCCTGCCTGCTTGTTTTTTCTTTTTTAACGCGTGTTTAGTCTGGAGGCGGATGGTGCCCAGGTTCTGGGTGTGCCAAAAACCACCAGATATGGCGAGCTTATCTGCAATATAATCAAGGGTGCTGGCTGTGATGGCTTTGCAAATGCTGCCGCTGGTTTTGAAGACAGTGAGGACAGGCAAGTGAGCCAATAGAGTTCCATCAAGATTTTGCAGCACTCATTTACCTGGCAGTTGTCAGATCATTTCTGAGACAATATGCCGTGGATACAATGACCACTGACTAAAATCAATTCACATAATGTTATCATCTAATATAGAAAATGTTGAAAATGTTTTCATATTATAGTGTAATTTCATTTAAATAGCCCTTGATACTCCTAATATGGCACTGAAGTCACAAGTGGACAAGTTACATGGTGCTGGATGGTTTTGTTTCTGGAAGATTTTCACTGCAATTTGGCCATTGTTGGGGTGCACGACTGCTTAAATTAGTGCTCTTATCCTGACTTAGGTCACAAGTCCTACACATGTTGTGGAGAGAAAATAAGGGAGATAGTAAATATCAGTTTTACATCACTACACAGGCACCCTGGTTGAAAGGGTATGATTTATGGGTGTGGCCTATGTGGAAAGTGTTTTCCATGCATGATGAGTAGTGTATTGCAAGAAGTGTGAGAGATATCTGTGCATGAACATGTATCTCCCTAGACAGGCAAGTGTTTCTATATTTAGTTGGGTTTGATCTGCAGGGGAACAACTGAACGGAATGCACCTGATTTCAGACAGCATGGTAAATTCTATTTAGTCCACCTCGATGAAAGAGATCTACTCTGGCGTAAGAGAGTAGCAGTGCACAGGCATGCACCGGATAAAGGCAGATATTGCAAGTGAAGTGTATTTATTTATTTGGAGTTTTATATAACATGAACATGGTCACTTTAGAACATTATTAGAAAGAGAAATAAGTTTACATAGTATTAAACTAAGTGAATTAACAGATGAGGAAAAATACCACCAACAACCATGGGGTAGACAAAAAAAAACTTGAGAAGTTGTTTGTGAAAAACAATAGAGGATCAATGAGAAGCAGTTGAGGGCAGTTCCCTGATAGGCTAGTCCCCAAAACATAGAAATATGATGAAGCCATATTGCCGAAAGAGTGTTGTTAGGTCTTTAACTGGCAATGGTCCTCTTGGCACCTTAATGCCTGTCAGGATTGTTCCAGAGTGAGGCATCTAAGAATTTTATGGATTTTGCTACATGAATTAAGTATTCTTGACGTGTGTGGATTGCGCTAAATTCCCATCTAGGCAGTGAGTTTTGGCCATGAAGGTAAATTGGGTCTTTCCTCATGTACACCTTGTTCATGACACATTTTTTCCTATATCGTACAGAAAGCAAATGGTAATATTTCAAGGCGGATGATGAAGGCGGAGATTTGGGCATATACTTGCTCCCTGAGTTTAAAATCTTTGAAGCTTCTGGACGTGAGATTAAGCGAGACTGGCATTTGCACTGTTGTTGTAATCCAGTCTTGTAAGAATTATGAATCTTGTCAATTCAAAAGGGCATGAGGAGTGAGGGAACGGGGATTTTTAGTATGAAAATGGAGGTTCGATTACTGAGTTTATCTTTGGACCAAATGACCTTTCATTGTTGAAGATAAGGTGAAGATTTGTTGTTTTCATTTTATTGGAGTACATATTTTCCCAACATTACGAACCAGATGAATGGGAGAGATGGTTTTAACTGAGGTCTAAGGTTATTACTATTGTTGGTGCCTCTCATGTTCTAGTGATTGGCTGCCTGGTGAGGGTGGAACTTTTGTACAACTCTGGGAATGAAGAAACAGTTAATGAGTTGTGGAATTTGGTAGCAGGAGTGTCTCATGAAATATAATAAACATGTCCTGCTGGAGTTGGACAGCTGCTGGTACTGCTAGCAAATTGCACATCTACTACTACTAATACCAGAAGGGGCTATGGTGTATGTACTCTACTGGTTCACACGCTTATTTGTCTCCTCTGTCACATACATTCAACTGTAAGCATTTTCAATCTTAAAAAGGTTTCCTGTCTTTATAGGAAGTTGGAGTATTATAAACTGCTTTTGAATGGTTTGTTTATATAAGGTTCAATTTTATACATAGGTACAAAATGCATCAGAATAATCAAGTTTGGTCACATTTCTGGTTGCAGGTATCAAAATCAGAGTTGTGGTTTCAGTGCTTTTCTAATGGCAATCAGCTCAGCCAATCAATTAGTAGGTTGCAGCCATTAACTTTCTTCTCTCAAGTCATCCCATAGGCACAGGGCAGGTTGAAGTCCACACCTAATATGGCAGTTCAGCTTTCCTGAACTTACATGTATGAGCAACCTGCACTTCAATCGGATCTTGAACGGTCTACTTTTTTGGTTGGGTTAAAAAATATGTCTGCAACAAAACTAGCGTAATGTAAGTGTAATAATGTTCATCAATTGAGGTTCACATTTTAAAAATACTTGTTCTACAAAGCGTATGAGTTAATGCTAAATAACCCCACCCTCAGTCTGTTCAGCTCTGGCCAATGGTGAGGCCCATAGCATTGAAGGGAAGCTTAACATCTACTGGCGCTTTGAAGTCATGATGGTCATCTAACTTTGTGACAAGAACTTGCATTTGATAAAGAAGTATATACTTTTCACCCTCTTAGATATGGGGTTTCTGGTTGGCTAGAGTATGCACCTAAGCCAGGCAGAACCCACCACTCTAATCAAGGTGAGGGAGTTACACACCCAAGATTACCTCTGCTCACCCCATTGGTAGCTTGGCACGAGCAGTCAGGCTTTTCCCAGAGGCAATGCGTAAAGCGTTTGTGCAATACACAAAGACACACACACCATTCTATTTATTTTACTTTACCTAAAGGTGTCAGAGCGCTTTACAATAGAGCCAGTTACATTACATAAGGACTTCAGAGTATATAAATAATATAAAAGATACAAACAGATAATCTCCAAACTCAAAAAGAATGGTAGTAAGTACGGATCACTGACATAATATCGACGGACAGAATATCTACTAGCAAAAATATCGATGCCAGAATATCGACAGACAGAATATCGAGTTTGTATCTACAAACAGGTAAGTACAAAAATATCGAGTCAAAAATATCGTTTACAAAAATATAGTTTATTAAAATATCGACTTTATTAAAAACAGTGTTAAATTAAATTAATAGTTAAAATTAATTACTAAAATATACTTAAAAATACTTAAATTAACTTATAATAATTAAATAATTAAGAAAAGTTATAAAAAAAAATTTTTACAATCATATTTGTTAAAACATATATATATAGTAACATTATATAATTAAATAATATCCAATATTATTACCGTAGGATAGCAAAAGTGTAAAAAATACTATTCCCACTCCAGAGAGTGCAACAGTAAGGAAAGCGTTGGATAGCGTAGAGTTAAAAATGACTATTCCCACTCCACTGAGTGCAACAGTAGGGAAAGCGTTGGATAGCGTAGAGGTAAAAATTACTATTCCCACTCCAGCGGGTGCAACAGTGGAGAAAGCGTTGGATAGTGTAGGGGTAAAAATTACTATTCCAACTCCAAAGAGTGCAACAGTAGAGAAAGCGTTGGATAGCGTAGGGGTAAAAATGACTATTCCCACTCCAAATAGTGCAGCAGTAGGGAACGCGTTGGATAGCGTAGGGGTTAAAATTACTATTCCCACTCCAGGGAGTGCAACAGTAGGGAAAGCGTTGGATAGCGTAGGGGTAAAAATTCCTATTCCCACTCCAAATAGTGCAACAGTAGGGAAAGCGTTGGATAGCGTAGGGGTTTAAATTACTATTCCCACTCCAAAGAGTGCAACAGTAGAGAAAGCGTTGGATAGCGTAGGGGTAAAAATTACTATTCCCACTCCAGTGAGTGCAACAATAGGGAAAGCGTTGGATAGCGTAGGGGTAAAAATTACTATTCCCACTCCAGTGGGTGCAACAGTAGGGAAAGCGTTGGATAGCGTAGGGGTAAAATTTACTATTCCCACTCCAGTGGGTGCAACAGTAGGGAAAACGTTGGATAGCGTAGGGGTAAAAATTACTATTCCAACTCCAAAGAGTGCAACAGTAGGGAAAGCGTTGGATAGCGTAGGGGTAAAAATTACTATTCCCACTCTAGTGGGTGCAACAGTAGAAAAAGCGTTGGATAGCGTAGGGGTCAAAATTACTATTCCCACTCCAGTGGGTGCAACAGTAGGGAAAGCATTGGATAGTGTAGTTGTAAAATGTACTATTCCCACTCCAGTGGGTGCAACAGTAGGGAAAACGTTGGATAGCGTAGGGGTAAAAATTACTATTCCAACTCCAAAGAGTGCAACAGTAGGGAAAGCGTTGGATAGCGTAGGGTTAAAATTACTATTCCCACTCCAGTGGATGCAACAGCAGGGAAAGCGTTGGATAGCGTAGGGGTAAAAATTACTATTCCAACTCCAAAGAGTGCAACAGTAGGGAAAGCGTTGGATAGCGTAGGGATTAAAATTATTATTCCCACTCCAGTGGGTGCAACAGTAGGGAAAGCGTTGGATAGCGTAGGGGTAAAAATTACTATTCCCACTCCAGTGAGTGCAACAGTAGGGAAAGCGTTGGATAGCGTAGGGGTAAAAATTACTATTCCCACTACAGAGAGTGCAATAGTAGTGAAATTATATACTTCATATATTATTTAAATTAATATCTATAAAAAATTAATTAAAAGTAATTACCAATCTAATATAATATAATAATTAATCAGTTAAAATTTAAAATTAAAAATAATTATTACAATTATTTACCTATTAATACAAATAATTACAAATTAACAATTAACAATTTAATAATTACAAATTAATGAACAATTAATTGTAATTAAATACAATTAAATAAATTGATTTATTTAATTAATTATAAATAAATAACTTCCCACCCTATTCCCCTATAAACCCGCTACAGAAAATAAATTATTAAAATTAACATAATTAGCAATTAATCAATTTATTAAAATTAATTGCCAATACCAATTTAATTAATTACCAAATATAAATTAATTAACCATTATTTAAAATGAATACCAATAAATAAATTTACATATTTAATTAATTATAATTAAATTACTTCCCACCCTATTCCCCTATACACCCAGAACCCGCTACAGAAAGTAAATTATTAAAATTAACATATTTAACAATTAATCAATTAATTAAAATTAATTGCCAATTAAAATGTAATTAATTACCAAATATAAATTAGTTATCAATTAATTAAAAATTAATACCAATAAATAAATTGACATATTTAATTAATTATAATTAAATTACTTCCCACCCTATTCCCCTATAAACCCACAACCTGCTACAGAATGAAATTACACAAAAATTAAAAAAACAAATTTCATTAATTAAAATAAATTATAACATAAATACACACTTTTCACACACATAATAACATAAAAAACACTATAAAAAATGTGATATTAAAAATTCGATCATTTTAATAACCTATATTATATACTTCGATATTTTAACTGTCTATATTTTATATTTTTAACATTCGATATTACATTACTTACCTTAAAAACGATATTTTTGATGTCTATATTCTGTCCAGTCGATATTTTGTCCAATCAATATTTAAAACTCGATATTATGTCCATTCGATATTTTGTAGTCGATATTTTGACTGTTTACCAGTAAGTACATATTTCTACAACAGATAATCGTGGTTAGAGTTACATATATACAAATTGCAAATTCACTCAAGATCACATATTAAGAAAAGTTGAAGCAATTATGGTTGAATAAATATATATTACATATTTTCAGAGCATGATCTTCTTGCCATTGCTGGCGTTCTTGCGGTGCTCTTTCAGACAGGGCTTCAGGGGGCTGCTGTACTCACAGGCGTTTTTCTTGGGCTTAGAGGGATTCCCAAGCTGGTGCTGACCATAGGCGTAGAAGGCCTGGTGGTGGTGGGTGAAGGCGGCGTGCTGTAGCCTTGGGCTGTTCCTGAGCTCGTGCTGGGTGCCAACTATGGGAAGGGGGGTAGCACGGCACTGTAGGGCATGAAGGCACCATTGCCGGTGTAGGGGAGTTCGTAAATGGAGGAAAGGTAGTCATTGGTTTAGTGCTGTTGGAGAGAGACTGGAGTAGTGGGAGCCGGCCAGTCTGTGGTGTGTGGCTTGACGGCGTTGATGCAGAGAGACTTGGGCAGCACGACCAGGTTGGGCGGGTAGGTGATAGTATCAGAGGCAGGAGAGACAGCCCTGATAAACTAACCCGACTGTAAATGAGCCTTAGGGGCACTATGAAGAGCACTGATGGCTTCTTTATTGACTCAAAAAATACACCACAAAAGAGACTCCACACAGTATTATGTGAAAATATGTTTATGTATTGCATATAAACATTGACCAAAACCACATAAACCAATAATCACTTTGCCAACTAGGCAACTGTCATAACATCACAGTTAGTGCCATAAGATAAAGATTTATATGTGGCTCACATCATGAAGACACCCTCACTGCGCATACAAGGTACATCCTGAAATAATACTCTTTATAATGACAATGCAAGGTAAAAACAACATACATCATCAAACCAGGGCAGGAAATGCAGCAGTTCGGTTAGAGCAAGTCCATATAAATCATCAGGTATCATCATAGTACATGACCACTAAGTAACACCATTAACACACAGGGCAAATCAAGCAGGGTTCATAAAATATTTCCCACTAGTGCCTAGGGTACAGCCCACCTGCACTCACTTTAGGCATATGACAGTAATCTGGAGAGCCCATGACAAGAATTCCATTCACCAGTTAAACCTAGGGTGCAAGAACCTTCTGAGCGCCAAATCCTCGTTACTTGTCAATGTAGGCCAGAGTAACACATGCAGGCTACTCTGGGTTTCTACAGTGATTCCTTGAAATAGGGATCTCACATGGGGTCCTCCATGGTCTTCCCTGAAGGTATGAGGAATTCCAGTAGCACAGCTAACATGGGCAACACCCAGCGTCACAAATAAGAACAGTCAGCTGCCTGCGAGCACGCGGTGCAGCTGCTAACACTCAGGGCCACATGCAAATGAGTGCGGGATGGCGATCTCTTCTCTGTGGCCCCCCACAATATCTGCAGACCCTAAGAGCCCGCTGAATGCTTAGTGCTACCTCCAGAGCAGCAGCTATGCAGACAGCCTTGGGGACGAGCCGCCTCCTTCGTTTGCACCTCACTCACGAAGCGCTCTGGGGCAGAGCGGGCTATCAATATCAGTTGATTTACTAACTTCGCAGCGCGAGCGCTTGGCAGTGATTAGGACTGCTGCAAGCGTCTTTTATCGTTTTTAAACTATTTTAAACTGTTTGCCACTTATTGTGATAACTGTGTGAAATACCTGTACCTTGCTTGTGCACTCCCCGTTCCACCGCAGTTACCAGTGCTGTTTGTTGTGGAGGGAGACAAAGCGGCACCACTTCCTGGTTGTTCCACTTAGGGCGGCCATCTTTGGAGGTTGACGTGCTAGTCTCCACCTTCGCCCTCACTACTTAAAGGTTGGACTCACTCGCGCCCGACAGTTGATTTACTAACTTCGCAGCGCAAGCGCTTGGCAGTGATTAGGACTGCTGCAAGCGTCTTTTATCGTTTTCAAAACTGTTTTAAACTGTTTGCCACTTATTGTGATAACTGTGTGAAATACCTGTACCTTGCTTGTGCACTCCCCGTTCCACCGCAGCTACCAGTGCTGTTTGTTGTGGAGGGAGACAAAGCGGCACCACTTCCTGGTTGTTCCACTTAGGGCGGCCATCTTTGGAGGTTGACGTGCTAGTCTCCACCTTCGCCTAATCTATATGACCCTTCATCTCTCCGCGCAGCGGTGACGCGCAGCGGTAGCGCCGTATACGCGCCGAAGAGGCGCCAAAGAGAAGCCAGTCTGCGCCAGTCCGCGTCCAGACGCTTCCCGCTGGTCCTCGCACTCGACTCCTACAATGGCAGGGGAGCGCTTATTTTATAACTCCTCTTTGCTACTCGCCTTACGACCTCCCACCAATCCCCTCTGCCGCCACTCGATTCCTCCTACCAACACAAAGTATTACTGTAAACATTGCAATTGGTGTACTTTCTCTTCACATAGCTGCCACCCTCCCCCTGTACAGAAATGGAGGATGTATCTCCTCAATTGTCGGTGTCTACCGAAACATCATACTGAGCTGCATATGTTGATTGAAGAGCTCAATCCTGATGCTCTCTTCTTAACAGAAACCTGGCTTCAGATAGATAATGACCCGACTATAGCGTGGGTCACCCCCCAAGGATATACCCTCAAACGACTTGATCGTCAGACCGGGAGAGGTGGTGGATTGGCCATAATATATAGAGACAGCTTTGGGTGCCGTGTTACTCCAACCACCTCACCAGCCTGTGAGAGTCTGCACTTCTCGCTAGAGTTCTCCCCCACTACCACTTTCTCGGGTATCCTGGTCTACCGCCCTCCTGGCACTCTTAATAACTTTATTACTAAAATAACAGATCTCACTGCAAGTGTTGTGCTGACCTCGCCCAATCTTACTTTGCTCGGGGACTTTAATTTACATCTTGATGACCCCCTCGACACATCAGCCAACAACCTCCGTTCCAACTTGCAAGCCATTGATCTTTGCCAAAAGGCCACCAGGTAACCCATAATAGGGGTCATCTTCTTGATCACATCTACAGTAATATAGATGATCTTATTGTGGAGACTCCTACTCCATTACCCTGGACCGACCATTTCATGATACCCTTCACCTGGTTTACCAATTCCCCCTTTTCCTCTCCACATTTCTCCAAGCACTTGGGAAGGAAATGGCCCTCACTTTCCCTCCCCGATTGGGCAGCTGCTCTCGCCCGAGACCCACCTAGGAAGGCAACCAATTCCCTTACGGCCACTAACAATTTTGACAACTGGATCTCTACTACCCTTGATCAGGTTCTCCCTAAAGGCCCTCTTAACTCCATAAGAAGACTCAAAGTGGCCCCTTGGTATACTCCTGCCATGAGATCTAGGAAACTAGAATGCCGTAAACTTGAGAGAGCTTGGAGGAAGGACCATTCCCAGCCTAGAAAGGTTGAATATAGGGCTGCTATAAAGCTTTACAAGACAGAGATCAAGGAGGCACAAGTTCTTTTTTATGAAGGGAAAATTAACGCTGCTGCTAACGCCCCTAAGGAAATTTTTAAAATAGCAAAGTCCCTTATTTCACCTCCTGCTGAGCGTCCTTCTGCCGAAGGCGCTCAAAACCGGTGTAATGAGTTGGCCGTTTTCTTCTCCCAAAAAATCCAGTCCATATACTCCTCATTTAGCATTCCTAAGGATGATATGGGTTCCACCCTGCCCATAACTCCTGTTCCTTTGGTCCCTTGTGGGCTCGATTCAATTCCACTTCTTGACGCTTGTGGATTAGACAGATTAATTCCTAAGATCACCTCTGGGTCACCCAACGACCCAGCACCCCCTCAGACCCTTATCAAGGTCCTGGACGTTATCCGTCCGGTCATCTTAGACGCTCTCAATACTTCCATCATTTCTAAATCTGTCCCACCTTCATGGAAGTGTGCAATGGTGAAGGCATTGCTAAAAAAGCCCACTCTGGACCAGAGTAACCTGGCCAATTACCGCCCTATTTCTTTACTTCAGTGACTGAGTAAACTGCTTGAGAGGCACGTTAATAACACCTTAACGGACTATTTGGAATCCAATAGTCTGTTGCGTGCCTCCCAGACAGGATTTCGCCCTCAGCACGGAACAGAAACCGCCCTTCTAGCGGTAACGGAAGAAGCAAGAGCCGTGTTGGATCGGGGAGGAAAGGTCGCCATTATTTTATTGGACCTCAGCGCCGCGTTCGACACAGTTAACCATGCCACGCTATTACAACGACTGGCGGGCATGGGCGTGTCGGGCGCGGCCCTGGAATGGCTGACGTCCTTCCTGACCGAACGATTCTTTCAGGTCTTCGAGGGCGAGGTGGCTTCTCCCAAACACCCACTTAGGTGTGGGGTCCCTCAGGGCTCCTCCCTAAGTCCCACCCTGTTTAACGCCTACATGGAACCCCTAGACAGGATAGTCCATCCCTTCGGTGTGCGTATTGTCACCTACGCGGACGATACCCAACTGGTGGTCTCTTTAGACCACTCGGAGGGATCGTCCAACACCCTAGGGCCCTGTCTAGAGGCTGTCGCCAGTTGGATGCAATCTTCCTGTTTGAGACTCAACGGGGAGAAGACAGACATCATCTTACTGGGTAACCCCCCCGTCTACTCTTGCATCCATCTGGCCACCATGTTTGGGCCTGCCCCCTGTCCCTAAACCTCAGATAAAGAGCCTTGGGATTTGGCTCGACAAATCACTCGACTTTTCGGTCCAAGCCACCAAGTCTACTGCCACCTGTTTTGGGCTAATGAGGATGCTCCGCAAGGTGCTCCCTCTGCTCCCATTCCAGGCGAGGAGGGTCATGGTCCAGGCCCTGATACTCTCCCGCCTGGATTATGGGAACTCTCTCTATATGGGAGCCCCGGCCTATGTCATTCAGAGGCTTCAGGTTACCCAAAATAGTGCGGCCCGCCTACTTTGCAACTTGCCTCGCTGGCAATCAGCAAAGAAGGCCCTAAGGGACCTTCACTGGCTCCCAATGGCCGCAAGAGTGCAATTCAAAGCCATGTGCGTTCTGCACAAATCTTTTCACCGAACAGGCCCGGCAATTCTACATTCCATAGTCACGCCTTATGTTCCATCTCGCCCCCTTCGCTCTGGTACCCTCTAGCTGGCAACGTCTTTTAAAGTCAACAGAGCCCGTTGGGGCGGCCGCTCTTTTTCCCATTCTGCGGCCAGACTCTGGAATTCCCTCCCTTTCCCCATTCGAGTAAACAGTAATTACATGTCCTTTAGGAAAGCTCTGAAAACGCACTTGTTTGCTAAAGCCTACTGAACTGCCATGAGCCCGCGTTAAGCAATCAGCTACAAGCGCTGCGAGGCCTCCGTGTAGTTACGCGCTAGACAAGTGCAATTTTTCATTTCATTTCAATACTCGGGTGGCTGGCCCACCACGGTTGTTAGGTGATGCGGCTCCCCTTAGGTATGGTGCTTCACAGAAACTCCCTTCACCGGCGGGCTTGACGGTGATCAGGTGCTTGAGCCAGCCCTCATGCACTGCGACTGTGGAGTTTAGCCGGCATGGAGGTAGCACTAAGCATTCAGCGGGCGTTGTTGCGTGGAAGACAAGCGATCACCCTGTGCTTGTTTGACCAAAACGCCACAACTTAGTTTGAAGCTGAACAAGAGTGCTCAACTAGCGCTGATTTCCATTGCCAAAAGCGCTCGCTACTGCTTCTCGTTAGGACAGACGAAAGGCCAAATGAAGCGCTCACTACGCGCCACATAGAAAAAGCACATGCTGTGTTCTTTAGCCAAAAAGCAACACTGTCCTGGGATCCTTGAGGGACCCTACACTGAGCAGGGAAGGGGCCAGCCCTCGTCCCTGGAGAACACTGGGGGCACGAAGAACAGGCAGGCAAGCAACAGATCAGCACACTGGCTTTCTTATCAGAGTGACAGTCTTTATTCTCTCTAGTAGCTCAGCAGGCAAGTAGGTAAGAACAGCAATGCAAAGTCCAAGTGATAGTTTTTCCTGACAGCACAGCGATCCTCTGGTGCTGTATGTAGATCCAGCAGCATCTGGTTGAAGTCCAATGCAGTGTCTAAAAGCATGGGGTCAGAGCCCCTGTACTTATATTCAAAATGTATTTGATATGGAGGTAACTTCATAAGAAATATTAGAAGTGCATAACATCTCCATTCAATCCCAGCTATGGTTCAAGACATCAGTAGGGGGTAAACAAGGCCTTTGTGTGAGGGCAAGGCCCAGCCTATACAAATGTAAGTGTGCCCTACTTGCCTCTTTCTCAGTCCAGGAAGACCATTCAGTATGCAGATGAATGCAGATGCAACCCCGTAACACCCAACCCTTCTTGTGTAATGACTGTCTGGAGCGTATGCACAAGCCCAGCTGTCACTCTACCCTAGACATGAATTGGTGTCAGGCTGCAAAGCACCAATAGTCATAAGCACATAGAAATGCCCACTTTCTAAAAGTGGTATTTCTAAAATATTAATGAAAAATCCAACTTCAACAATAAGCAGGATTTATCACCACTATTTCAAAACATACCAAACATGGCAATGCTACTCCTTTTAGGCCAGAAATTACCACGTAAACCATATCAGTGAATTCCCAATGCAAACCTACGAAAGGAGCAGGCCTCGCAGCAGTGAGAAACCAAATAGGTTGTCACTACCAGGACATGCCACACAATGAAGGCACATGTCCTACCTTTTTTCTACACAGCACCCTGCCCAAAGGGCTACTTAGAGTGTACCTTAGGGGTGAGCTACATTTAGTAAAAGGAGAGTTTCAGGCTTGGGAAATAACTTTAAAAGCCAAGTCACTGTGGCAGTAATCAGCTACGCAGGCCCTGCAAACGCAGAGGCCTGAAACAGGTTTGGAAGGCTACTTCTATTGGAGGTGAAACAGCGCTGCTGGCCTACTAGCAGCATGTAATTTACAGACCGTGGGTATATGGGTTGCCACTGTACAAGGACTTACAGGTAAATTAAATATGCCAAACAGGTGTAAGCCAATCATGCCAAGTTTAAAGGAGAAAGCACGTACACTTTAGCACTGAATAGCAGCGGTAAAGTTCCCAGAGTCCTGAAGCCAACCAAAACAGGTGAAAAACAAGCATTTACAATGCAATGGTCTCGGCATTATTAAAGGTAGAGCTATTGGCATTGCCCATGACATTTCTTTTATTTTTTTTAAAATCATAAATAAATGGCATTATCATTTACATTGCCAATAGACTAATTGTTAAATAAATGGCATTGTCATTTACAATGCCAATAGCTTAATCGCTCGCAAATGCATGACCTATTGCATTTACACCCACACAGAGCCACACACAAAGCCACCCACACAAGGATACAGAGCCACCCACACAGAGCCATACACACACACACACAGAGCCACACACACAGAGCCCCCCCCCACACACAGAGCCCCCCACATACACACAGAGCCCCATACACACAGAGCCCCACACACACACACCCTCACACACAAACAGAGCCCCCCACACACACAGAGCCCCACACACACACACAGAGCCCCCCCACACACACGCAGAGCCCCACACACAGAGCCCCACACAAACACAGAGCCCCCCCCACACACGCACACAGAGCCCCCCCACACACACAGAGCCACACACACAGAGCCCCACACACACACAGAGAGCCCCCCACACACACACCGAGCCACACACACACACACAGAGCCCCCCACACACACAGAGCCCCCCACACACACACAGAGCCCCACACACACACAGAGCCCCACACACACAGGAGAGCAAGCACAGCGAGGGGGCAGGGGAGCAAGCACAGCCAGGGGGACAGGGAGCAAGCACCGCCAGGGGGCAGGGAAGCAAGCACAGCCAGGGGGCAGGGAAGCAAGCACAGCCAGGGGGCAGGGAAGCAAGCACAGCCAGGGTGCAAGGAAGCAAGCACAGCGAGGGGGCAGGGAAGCAAGCACAGCCAGGGGGCAGGGAAGCAAGCACAGCCAGGGGACAGGGAAGCAAGCACAGCCAGGGGAGCAAGCACAGCGAGGGGGAAAGGAAGCAAGCACAGCCAGGGGGCAGGGAAGCAAGCACAGTGAGGGGACAGGGAAGCATGCAGAGAGAGGGGGCAGGGAAGCAAGCACAGCAAGGGGGCAGGGGAGCAAGCACAGCCAGGGGGCAGGGGAGCAAGCACAGCCAGGGGGCAGGGGAGCAAGCACAGTCAGGGGGCAGGGGAGAAAGCACAGCCAGGGGGCAGGGGAGCAAGCACAGCCAGGGGGCAGGGGAGCAAGCGCAGCCAGGGGGCAGGGGAGCAAGCACAGCCAAGGGGCAGGGGAGCAAGCACAGCCAGGGGGCAGGGGAGCAAGCGCAGCCAGGGGGCAGGGGAGCAAGCACAGCCAGGGGGCAGGGAAGCAAGCACAGCGAGGGGGCAGGGTAGCAAGCACAGTGAGGGGGCAGGATATCAAGCACAGCGAGGGGGCAGGGTAGCAAGCACAGTGAGGGGGCAGGGAAGCAAGCACAGCGAGGGGGCAGGGAAGCAAGCACAGCCAGGGGAGCAAGCACAGCGAGGGGGCAGGGGAACCAGGGGGCAGGGGAACCAGGGGGCAGGAGAGCAAGCACAGCAAGGGGCAGGGGAGCAAGCACAGCCAGGAGAGCAAGCACAGCGAGGGGGCAGGGAAGCAAGCACAGCGAGGGGGCAGGGAAGCAAGCACAGCGAGGGGGCAGGGAAGCAAGCACAGCTAGGGGAGCAAGCACAGCCAGGGAAGCAAGCACAGCCTGGGAAGCAAGCACAGGCATGGCCTCCGAGTCAGCATCAACAGAAGCGGGATTCACAACAGCGGATGGGTACCATTTTATGATACAGCCAGTATTTCCCATGTGACCACAGATATTTGTCTGCTCAGACATTCAAGCGGGCACGCCATCTTCTGAACAGTGCATTTGATGTTGGTCATGAAAACCGACCGTGTTTCACATCCTTAAAGCACAGAGCTACCTCCACTTTGGAAGAGATTCTGTTTCTAAGTATACATTAGAAACCAGTATGATTGGGGGAAATGGCTGCGAGATGCAGCATTTAGTTAGCCTTGTTTTAAAACATAAATCTTCTGGAGGAGGGGTGCGCTTCCCAAATTCCCATGAGATGTTTGAGGCTCTCGGAAAGCTCGCTACAGATCGGGACTCATATTACACACGTTGTTCTCAATTCGGAGCTGTGAAATAGAGATGGGGAGAAAAGGTGGTGGGAGGTGGAGAAAAGGAGAGGTGGAGGGAGCATGGAGTTAGTAGAACACTATGAAAAGTGAGACTTGGAGATCGGGCAAGCCAGTTGAACAGGAGGAGGAAAATAAAAGGAGACACATAAAAAAAAAGCAGAAAGGGAATTCACAGAAACTAGAACCAGAGGTCAGGGGCAAGATGCAGAGAAAAGGCGGGGGAGGAGCTATAGGTAAACTAGCTTGGAGGGGGGAGTGGAGAAGATAGAATGTATTCTCAGAGAGTCATGTCTGAGTTTGGTTAAGGAACACATTGATTGGAAAATACAATTTATTTCAGTACTGTTATTTTTCACCTTTTAACGACGTTTAAACTGCAGGAAAGCAAGGCTGAGGAAGGGGAGGGGGGTCGAGGGTTTTTATAACGTTAATACCTGTGAGTCATGGCTCGGAAATCTGTGCGAGGCTGCCAACTGCAATACACAGGCTTATGTGGTCAGTCTAACGGATGGAGCCCGGCCTGCCCTGCGAGGCTGAGCCCCATCCATATCCCGAGTTAAAAAGGCAGCCTGCCTCTCTCAGGGCGCGCAGACCTATCTTGAAAGATAAAAAATAAAAGTTTCCCTACCATTAATAAAGCGAGCGGGCGAAGGGAGCTTCAAAGAAGGTAATGACACATCAGCGGCTTGTGCTGAATAAACATGCGGCGGGAATCAAAAAGCACAGTTCTGTCAGTGATGGAGGGAAGATGGCAAGTTCCGTGGGGAAACAATGGAGAGGACGGTGGGGGGGACAATGCTTCAATCTCCACCGAGGGAAATGGAAGAGAGGCGAAGCACAGCAACGCAGCAACTTCACAAACGGAGACAGCAGTCCCGCCGGGCTGGCGCCAGCAATTCTGGTGCGGCCCGATGAATGTAAACTCAACATCCATGCCCCCCTCCCCCACTCTTCTTGGAGGCAAAAAGCAGCAATTGAACATATTGATCGTGCTAGCCATTGCAGGGGGCTAGCTAGCCGCCCTAAATACATGTTTGTGGGATACCAACACCACTCATTAAACAAGAAGAGAAAGGGGGATATGGAGACGGAAAGAAAGACGACGATGAGAGACAAGCACTCACCTGAGGACGACTTCTTCCGGCGGCGGTCGGCCTGAAATGGCTTCAGGAAAGCAAAGCCATTTTCGCATTCGGGGGCGTGGTTTTCGTTCTCTCCTCTTCCCATTGGCTGGAAGGTAAAATTATTACCTCTGACACCATGAATAAACATTTCTTTTTGCCACAACAGTCCCTTTTATTGACTTTGGGCTATCGAACGATAAATTTTAGAATAGTTTTACAAATTTTTATACATAATGGTATTCACCTTCATTTCTGAATATATGTCAATTTTGACTCTCCTTGTTACAAATCATACGTGACATATAAGACAAATAGACATTCACAACTATATACATGTTTCACTAACTATACACCATATATACATTGAAATCAAGCATTAAACAGAATCATTTGCATTTAGTCAATTGTTGAATAGATCAGTGGGTGATAATCTTCTCCACCCTGTCCTACTAATACTTTTGAAGATGTCTAACGGGGGTTGCGCTTTTCTACCCCTCAATCTCATCTATTTATATAGTCCTGTATAGGGTCCGGAATTTTACTTCTCAAAATTATGCTTGGAGGATTTTAGTCTCTATGGCTCTTTGTTCCCGAATGGGAATCCAGAATGCATAAAAAGTCTTCCAGGCCTCTATGTTGTTACCAACGCGTTTCGACTGCCTTGTGTTAGGACCAGGGGTGTTTCTCATCGGCAGTCTTCCTCAGGGCTGTATGCTTTGTCTGTAGGACATCATATTACACCTGAAAGATGTAATGGGGTGTTATAGTGTATCTATTCGCTTTAAAATTTAAATCAACCAAGTGTATTTGTTTAATCACGTACCCATATTAATTTCCATTGGTAGTGCACGAATCGGTTTTCCCGGTGCTGAATTTTTCTTAATAGTGAGTTTTTCCCGGACTCCATGACGATGTTCTGTCCTGTATTGAAAATGGGGGGTAGGGTATCATTAGTCCAGTACTGTGCCGTCCCTGTGTTAGCCTTGTCCCCTAGTGTGTGTGTTTGTCGATTGTTTAGAGGCTTTAGTGTTCGTTTGGCCCCCGTGTGGTGCATGTGACTTATCGGTTCTAGAGAGAGGGTCAATTGCGAGTGTCCTGATTGCGTCTTTATTTTGCGCGCTTGTCTCTATCTTTGCTTATCAGTTCCTTAGGGAGCAGCGTAAGTTACTGGTGGACGCTGTTCTCGCATGTTCCGGACATGGTTTTTAAAACAGTGTGAGTCGCTAAAGCTGAGGTCCTCGACTT
This sequence comes from Lissotriton helveticus, assembly GCF_964261635.1. Lineage (NCBI taxonomy): Eukaryota > Metazoa > Chordata > Amphibia > Caudata > Salamandridae > Lissotriton > Lissotriton helveticus. The sequence continues at coordinate 409,601,772 of NC_136057.1, read as the reverse complement.
TCTGGTTACTAGCCCCTCTATCTGCGCTGTTCCTCCGGGTGGGTGTTCATACCTCGTGTTTCTGTGTTCGGCTCACTCCCGCTGCATGGATGCTTGTCAAACGGCCATCTTCCTTGTGTGCTCTGTTGGCTGTCGTTCTTTCTCTTTCGAACCTGCTTTGCGGTTTGCTGAAGGAAGCTCTTCTCTAATAGGGCGGTTTTGGTGCTCTTCCTATTGGCCTGTTGCGTGGTGGTGCACGCCCTGTCGTAGGCTCTGGTCGCTTTTCAGTTGCTAGGCATCGAGGTTGTTTACCTACGATGAGTTTTGCATTCCTGGTGGGTGTGAAATCCTTCGCTTTTTTTCTTTTTTTCTTGTGCTGTGTCCTGGGTGGACGCCGGCCATCATGTTGGGTAAATTGATGTGGTGCCGCTCTAGCTGCGTTGGGGGTGACATGGACTTGCTGGGATGTTCTCTGATTCATGTGGGGGCGACATGGACTTGCTGAGGTGTTCTCTGATTCATGAGGGGGTGATTTAATCAAAAGTGGGTTAGCTCAGACAGTTCATTTAGTCCGTTTTCCATTGTGCCCAGGTACAGGATGGTTCTCGCTTCTTTTCTTGACAGGATATTCACAGTGTTTCTTCCTTTGACGTGTTCTAGTACAGTCCATTTCAGGTCTTCAGGTTTGTGGCCTTTCTCAATGCAGTGTGCCACCATGGGTGCATTAGGTGTTCTACAGCGGATTCTTGATCGATGTTGGGAGATGCGTGTTTTGACAGATTGGCTTGTTTTCCCGATATATGCCTTAGTGCATGGACATATGACACAGTATATGACATTATGTGTGTTACAGTTCGTGAATTCTTCGTGTCGTATATACTTGTTTCCATATGTGAACTTGGTGCCTTCTACGGTGCTGGAGCATGATAGACAGTTTCCACACTTTCGGTGTCCCTGAATTGGGGGTAAGCTCAGCAATGCCCTGAAGGACGTGTCTTGTCTTGGTGTAGACGTGTCTGCTCTCACCAGCTTGTTCTGTATGTTTCCGTTCTTTTTAAGGGCAAAAATGGGAATCTTCTCAAAGGGTTTTAAACCTTTTACCGTGTCACAGTTCTTTCGGACAATTTTCTGGATGTCGCTTGTTGCTCTTGAGAAAGTGGTGACACACACCAGGGGCATATCTTCTTTCTTTTCCCGTGATGTTAGGAGGGACTCTCGGGGGGTGAACCAGGCTCTCTTCATAGCCCTTTTTAGTAACTTCTTGGGGTAGTTTCTCTCCATTAATTTTCTTATGAGTTCTTTCGCATTGGAGAAATAATCTTCTTTTTTGGAGCAGTTTCTCCTTAGTCTGAAAAATTTGCTTAGAGGTAGATTTTCTTTGAGATTGCGTTGGTGAAAACTAGAGAAATGTAGGAACGTGTTCCTATCTGTCTCCTTAGTATACAGAGATGTATGGATCTGCCAATCTTTATGTTTCACCATGAGGTCCAAGAAGTTTATTTCTTTTTTGTTTGAAGACAATGTAAATTTGGTGTTGGGGTTCCTGTTGTTCAACCATCCTGCGAAGTTTTTTAGTTGTTCCTCACTTCCTCTCCAGAGCATGAAAACATCGTCGATGTAGCGACGCCATATTTTAATGTGGCCGTCGTAGGGATTGTTGTTGTAAATCCACTGTTCTTCATAGAGTGCCATATACATAATGGCCATCTCCGGCGCAAATGGGCAACCCATCGCGGTTCCCATCACTTGCAGGTACTGCACATTGTTGAAGGTGAAGAAATTGTATTTTAGGCAGATCTCTGCTAGTTTGAGTAAAAAATCGGAAGGAACATTATGAGGTCTTTCTCTTCTTTCTAGGAAGAACTCAAGGGCCTCCAAACCATCTTCTTGGGGAATGTTAGAATACAGGCTTACTATGTCCATAGTGACCAGTATCTCGTTTTCCGCGTCAAATGGTTGTTGATCCAGAAAATTAATCGCCTGCGTTGTGTCTTTGATGTAGCTTGCTGTAGAGCACACCAGGGGTTTTAAGAACGTATCTACGTATTTTGCTGGGCGTGCTAGTATTGAATTTACTCCCGAAATTATGGGGCATCCTGGCGGGTTCTTGGGGTCCTTGTGGACTTTGGGAAGGACATATTCAATCGGGGTTCTTGGCGTTTGGTTAATGAGATAGCTCCCTTCTTTTTTAGATAACCATCCTTCCTGTTCGCCTAGGTCTTTCAGCTTCTCCAGCCTTTCTTTAATGTTCATGTTCCAATCTTCTTCACTTTTACGATAGTATCTTTCATCTGCTAGTTGTTTGTATACTTCATTTTCATACATTTCGCGGGGTAAGATGACAATACCACCGCCTTTGTCTGCCGGCTTTATAATGAGATCTTTATTGTCCTTCAGTTGTTCTAAGGCCGATTTCTCTTCCTTTCCTAAGTTCCATTTGATGAAGTACTTCTTTTTCTTATCCAAGTTGTCTATGTCTCGTATTACATTCTTTTCAAATGTCAAGAGTTCTATTGGCATCGTACTGTTCTGTGGAAAAAATGTGGAGGCGTTCTTTAGGCCAGAATAGTTGCGTGAAGTCGTGGTTTCTTGGTCTTGAAAAAATATTTTCAAACGCATTTTTCGGAATAGTTGGATGACCTCCAATTTGGATTGGCACAAGTCGGGTTTCACCGTGGGGACAAAGGATAGTCCCTTGTTCAGTACATTGATTTCATGAGGTGACAGAATATAGTCAGACAAGTTGAATATTACACCTTCACTGTGCTTTACCATCTGTAGGTGTTCCGTCTGGTCGTAATTTCTCCTTGGTATTGATTGGGTCGTCGATTAAACCATCTGTTGCCTCTTGGACGGCCTCTGGTCCTGCCGGTACCTCTGTCTAAAAAGGTCCTGGTGGATAGAATTGGCGTGGTTGATCGTTTCTGTTGTCTGAAGGTACTTCCGTGTCACTTGAGTTGTCTGACAGTGAAGAAGCGTCTGAGAATGTTAGAAACTGTCTTCGACTTCTCCCACCGTATGTTCTTAGTGCTCCTGTGTTTTGTGATTGTTTATAGAAATCTTTTTCCAAGTATGGATAAGTTTTCTTTTCTGAGTAGTTGAGAATATCTCTTTGTAATTTCTGTCTTTTGGTGTCCTCTGTGATTTTTTGAAAGGTTTGGTTATCTTTCTCTAATTTTGCCAATAATGCTTGGGCGTTTTCTACAGCTTGATTATTCCGAAAAGCTTCTTCTAGTTCTTTTATCAATTCTTGTTCCTTCAATCCTAGCCTTTCTGCTGTTTTGATGGAATGGAACATCCAATCCCTGGAGCACTTTGTGCCAATGTGGCTGAAGCCTTCTAGATATTCTGGATCTTCAACGAAGATGACTGGTACGTTTTTCACCTGGAGTCCTACCGGCGTTGTTCCTGCCCTCAGATGTTCTAATAGTACTTCTCCATGTAGTGATGTTCGAATTTGTTTTTTCTTCAGCCGAGTGATTTTCTCTAATTCAGTTGTTTGGCTGGAATTGATTGCTGTATTTCCCGGGTTCAGTGTAGACGGGCGTCTGAGTAAGGCTTCTATGTCCTCTTCTCTTATACTTAAAGTTTTTGGTTCACACATTTAGGAAATATTTTGTGGGTACGTGATAGGAGAGGGAAGTTGTAGGTATTATCCTATTCAGATTGAGAGAGTATCAAAATGTAACGTTTTATCAAAGGGATGGTGAGTCTCCCGATGTCAAGAGAAGTGAATCTCTTTTGAAATAAATTTGCGTAATTCCCTCGTAGACAGCTGTCTACACAGAATCTTGATATGAAATGAAAGGGGTTGATTTAGTTAAGGACCTCAGAGGCTGGAATCTATAATACTTTTCTCACAACATTATTACCTCTGACACCATGAATAAACATTTCTTTTTGCCACAACAGTCCCTTTTATTGACTTTGGGCTATCAAACGATAAATTTTAGAATAGTTTTACAAATTTTTATACATAATGGTATTCACCTTCATTTCTGAATATATGTCAATTTTGACTCTCCTTGTTACAAATCATACGTGACATATAAGACAAATAGACATTCACAACTATATACATGTTTCACTAACTATACACCATATATACATTGAAATCAAGCATTAAACAGAATCATTTGCATTTAGTCAATTGTTGAATAGATTAGTGGGTGATAATCTTCTCCACCCTGTCCTAATAATACTTTTGAAAATGTCTAACGGGGGTTGCGCTTTTCTACCCCTCAATCTCATCTATTTATATAGTCCTGTATAGGGTCCGGAATTTTACTTCTCAAAATTATGCTTGGAGGATTTTAGTCTCTATGGCTCTTTGTTCCCGAATGGGAATCCAGAATGCATAGAAAGTCTTCCAGGCCTCTATGTTGTTACCAACACGTTTCGACTGCCTTGTGTTAGGACCAGGGGTGTTTCTCATGGGCAGTCTTCCTCAGGGCTGTATGCTTTGTCTGTAGGACATCATATTACACCTGAAAGATGTAATGGGGTGTTTTAGTGTATCTATTCGCTTTAAAATTTAAATCAACCAAGTGTATTTGTTTAATCACGTACCCATATTAATTTCCATTGGTAGTGCACGAATCGGTTTTCCCGGTGCTGAATATTTCTTAATAGTGAGTTTTTCCCGGACTCGATGACGATGTTCTGTCCTGTATTGAAAATGGGGGGTAGGGTATCATTAGTCCAGTACTGTGCCGTCCCTGTGTTAGCCTTGTCCCCTAGTGTGTGTGTTTGTCGATTGTTTAGAGGCTTTAGTGTTCGTTTGGCCCCCGTGTGGTGCATGTGACTTATCGGTTCTAGAGAGAGGGTCAATTGAGAGTGTCCTGATTGCGTCTTTATTTTGCGCGCTTGTCTCTATCTTTGCTTATCAGTTCCTTAGGGAGCAGCGTAAGTTACAGGTGGACGCTGTTCTCGCATGTTCCGGACATGGTTTTTAAAACAGTGTGAGTCGCTAAAGCTGAGGTCCTCGACTTTCTGGTTACTAGCCCCTCTATCTGCGCTGTTCCGCCGGGTGGGTGTTCATACCTCGTGTTTCTGTGTTCGGCTCACTCCCGCTGCATGGGTGCTTGTCAAACGACCATCTTCCTTGTGTGCTCTGTTGGCTGTCGTTCTTTCTCTTTCGAACCTGCTTCGCGGTTTGCTGAAGGAAGCTCTTCTCTAATAGGGCGGTTTTGGTGCTCTTCCTATTGGCCTGTTGCGTGGTGGTGCACGCCCTGTCGTAGGCTCTGGTCGCTTTTCAGTTGCTAGGCATCGAGGTTGTTTACCTACGATGAGTTTTGCATTCCTGGTGGGTGTGAAATCCTTCGCTTTTTTTCTTTTTTTCTTGCGCTGTGTCCTGGGTGGACGCCGGCCATCATGTTGGGTAAATTGTCGTTGGGTAATTTATCGTTTGATAGCCCAAAGTCAATAAAAGGGACTGTTGTGGCAAAAAGAAATGTTTATTCATGGTGTCAGAGGTAATAATGTTGTGAGAAAAGTATTATAGATTCCAGCCTCTGAGGTCCTTAACTGAATCAACCCCTTTCATTGCATATTAGGAAGGTAAAATTCCAGCCAATGGGAAGAGGAGAGAAAGAACACAAGAAAGAAGCTTCAAAAAATGCCCTCGAATCCGAAAAAGACGGGGCTTGAACCGAGTGACGCTCCTCTCCTCCAATGGCTGGCCAGCATTTACTAGGCCAGCCAATGGAGAAGAGGGGCGGGTTCCAAGCCCCCTCTAAGAAACATTAAATCTTCGGGCTCCGCCCACACTGCTTACAGCAGTGCAACGAGTCCTCGACCTAAAAAACATACATGAGGAAGGAAAAATGTTTTGGGGTAACCCTGCAAAAAGGTCCAGGTCCAACACACCCCTGCTGTATGCTGCCTGACTCATGTACCAAATGTCAATTTTGTAGGACCGAAATGGAAAAAGCAACAATCTACAAGATATTAATAGCTGACATGTGGAACAGGGCATTCAATGGGAAACACTCAGAAAAGCCAGACATAGCTCAAATAAAGGAAACGTTTCGTAAACATAAGTTCATCTGTGGTAAATGTGTCCTAGAAAGCCTCAGCTTTACTGCACTGAAGGCATGTCACACTCTACATATTTTTCATAAAACATCAATATGTAAAGTAAAGTTCGCCTGGCACTCAAGGGTGCCCGCTTCCTCTGGAAAATGCATTAAAAGAATACAAATAAAATACAATTTGGAAGAAATAAAACAGAACTCTTGCTATTTTCTGATGAGTGATGCACTATTAACTGACATCACCACGTTGCCATGGAAGCCGTCCAGTTTCCGGGCAGCTAGACGACTTTAATGTGATCCGAAAATGGCACGTAGTTAATTTGGTACTGTGACAAGGATTCTAACAAGAAGGGAAATGGTGTCTGATTGCGTAACATTCTCTAAATGGCAGCAAGGAACAGATGACGTTGTATGTAACCTTCCCGACCGCATTTCCTTGGGTTTCCTGCCAATGAGCATCTTAAATGTCTCCTCGAGGCCGCGCGATTTCACATATCAAGGAACTATCAACTCTGTTCCCTCATTTGCACTTACATCGAGGTCAGTCTTAGGATGCGTTCAACTCTGCAGCCAATGAGGACTCGCGCAGAGGAGGCGGGATGTATACAGGAGGACATGCCGCGTGCCAGGCCTCATAACTGTCACTGTCCATGATCAAGTTCGCGCGCTCACTTCCCCCAACACACACGTGCTACTCCATTAAGACTACATCGTTAACAGTTTATTTCTCCAAAACTCGCGTCTCAATCACTCTCGTCTACTGTCCAGGCTGGTGATATTTAAAAGTGTTGGAGCGTAAATACCCATCATGTACGCAGGGAAGTGAGCGCGGTTAACAGGCACAACGTTCTCCACGTGGCTGGAGCCTGATCTCATAACTATACATTTTTTTAACAAGCATTGGCAAAGCCAATATGCCTTGCTTTTTAAACAATTTCCTCTGCAAATGCCCTTTGTTCATGAAGCACAGAATCAGCAAAGATGGCGAGGCTGTACACAGGGCGGTTTTCTTGGCATGGGCGAACTGGCCCCTGGCTCAGGATGCCAATCTTCAGAGGGGTAAAATGTGCACAAGGGCCCTGCAAACAGCAACCACCCCTCTTTCTTGGCTCCAGTGATTACGTTTGGAGAGTTTCAAATCATTTATAACATGCTGCAGTCCCTGTTGTTAGCATCCCAACAAACAACTTGGAACCAGCCTGATGGAGCTGTGTGTGATTCAGGTGAGATGGGGAGGTGAGGAGATGTGTGTTCGGAGGCAAGTCCCTGCTCTGATGCAGCCAGCCATGGACAGACCTGTGAAAAGAGGATCCTGTCTTTTTTCACCAGTAGTAGGGAGCGCTGCACATTTCTTTCCCCCAAGGGCGCTATTGAAGGAAGGGCCAGTTGTACAACATGAACAAAAGGGGACAAAGAGCGCATGGTACCAGGGCCGTTTTTAGGTGTTTTGCCGCCCTAGGCGAGAATTGAAAAATGCCGCCCCCTCCCTTTTACTACCATGGCCTCTCCATGATACCAGGCTTGCATGCCTCAATCACATATCAAAATGGAACACTAAACCCAAAGAACATTTCCCCAGTGTATAGCTGGCAATACTCTACTTTATTTCACCTTTGTGTCCCATTACTATTTAGCAGTTTTTTTGTAACACGTATGAGGCTAGCAAGGGTCAGAACGCTTTACATATATCAACAGATGTGACAAAAATAAAAGCAACAGCATATAACATTATGGATAATAAGGAAGAGGTAACCAACTTGTCCAATCGGGTAAAATAAGGAGTATAGAATTGCTTAAGTAAGTCTTAATTCAAAGAATCTGTTAATTATATTTCTACACATATCCCTCACTTAATAGAATAAGATAGCCCTGATGGACCGAATTTTTTTCCTGAGCCAGAAAACACTCTTTAATAGTGATATGGTATTTGGAAATTGAAATTTTTTGCCAAGTTTGGTTGGGAATTGACCTCCAGTTGTAGACAGTAAAATCCACAGTGCATACTTCTAATGAAGATATTCATGGACAGAAGTGGCAAACTTTGTACTGTTATGTTTGTTTGACATTTTTTCTTTGCTCCATTTATAACACTGTATGCACGTTTGAGATATTTGTTTTGCTTAGTTTATACCATTAATTTTACCCAAAGAATTTGAAATGAAAACTAAGGCTCTACACATTTCGATTTTTTTAAAAAACAAACTGCGCTCGCCGCAGCTTAAAGTGCACTCTCTTTAGAGTAAAAAAATTAGATTCTCAAATGCCTTGCAAAGGCAGTCAAAGTTCCACACCCACTCACACGATTAGTTGAATAATATGAAAATAATTGGATTTTTTCTCTAGGCACCTGCTGCGCGTTATTCAGGGACGAACAGGCGACACATTGAACCCTCAACTCTACACTGGCATTTTTCACTTTACTCTGCACGTTACAAATACCTGTCACCGGTGTTGTCAGAATAATTCCAAGTTTCGCACGTAACAACCCTGCTGCAGCAGGTGCAGTGCGGTGTCCTCAAAAGCTGTTCTTACCTCTCGTCGTCCGATAAAGAGCATCTTAAAAATCCGACAACAGGTGCACCTTGCTTACGACTCTGACCCACTTCGATATAGGAAGAACTTTAACCAACTTTAAATAAGTGAAGACAGGTAGAGGAAATCGGAAAGCTAGTTTATACTGATTGAAAGGGCATGGGTGGTCCTAGGAGGGAAACCACCCGCTGCTGCTCCGAAAGCAATTACACAGTAGAGCTCGGACCGTCAGTGCTTGCTTGTGTTGTATTTTATTATATTGTAATATTTATGTTGGCATTCTACTGCCAGGAGGGCGCTGAAACCTGTGCTTACATGAGCTGCAGGCTGAGTGGTTGGAAGTGCACAGCTTTTATTCCGTACAGTCTGTTGTATACGTTTTGTATCTGGGCGCTAAAGACTTCGTGAAGGCTGCATTTGGACAAATGGTCTGAATTCTGTCCACCAGCTGAAAAGACGAGAGTAGCTTTTCCTCACAGTGCGGGTCAGTAAAAAGCATGATATAGCGCTCACAAAAGAGGGTGAAGGGAGCACCCGCTGCCGCATGTGGAGATGCATGTGAGCAGTGCTTTAAATGGAAAGTACAGGTACTCATCAAAATGACTCATTCCGAATCCCAAGCTCATGTATTTTGCCGCCCTACCCCTTTTCCTGCGCCTAGTCTTGCCTAATGGTAGAAACGGCCCTGCATGGTACAGCTGCATCTCTTTGTAGGGATGCACATACGTCATTTGTTACTGACCCTAGATGGATTGGTGGATTGATACAGAAAAAAATGAAAATTAAGTGCAAAGGATGTTTTTATTTATAAAGCGAGAGGTTCAAAACTGACAGTAACCAGAAAAAAACGTTAAAAAAAAACAAACATTTTGGCGTTGAGGAGGCCAATGGAGGAGCGGGTGGTGTAGCACACAAGAGAGGGAGCAACAAAGATGGGACGGGAGATGACCAAAAGGGGGAGAACAAAATGGGAAGAAGTCTAATAATTAAATTAATAAACATTATGACACAAATAATTCAATTATTGTCCCCACCCACACACATGGAACCACAGCACTGTAAAGTAACATAAACACATGCATATATCTTTACTAGGAAAACAGCTCAGAAAAAAGGGAGGAGTGTCTACGTGCAACAGCGCCCTAACAGACTGGAGCTTTTTCAACTTTCTACATGATGTACTTAACACAAGCGTGTGCCTCTGTTGTTAGCACTGTATGCTGTTGGCCGCAATGGGAAACATCCTTTTGCACGATGCTGGTATCATGCTGTGCCTTTACATTGTCGTCAATAGAACTAATGTGTCATTAGTACGCATTTGTTTAGCACACAAGTTTTAACAGTGGCTTGATCTAGGGGGGCTCATTGTTGGAGTGGTATTGAATTTAAAGTCCAACACCTTCCCTACTGTTGCTCAGATTGGAGTAAGAATAGTGAATGATACTAATCCAAAGTCCAGCGCCCCTCTAAAGCAAGTCGTTGTAGCGACTTTCATGCAAAAGGAATGCGTCGTAAAAATGCGTTCGTTCTACTGCCGGTGTTAAAAAGGCTTGCTGGCTAAACGCATCCATGATACCTTCATACAATCCAATCGCCTGCGACTACACATACCTGTATTCACAACTTTCTGTTGACAAACCCATCTACACTTGCAGTAATTCATACGTATTATGGACAGTTTACTGTCTGATTTTATTTGTGACGATGGCACAACAATCAGAAATCAAGAACAAATACAAAACTACATTTCAAATTAAAACAACAGATATATTAAAGTTAATGAAGTTATAAAAGAAAAAAAATCAAGGCAGTCATTATGTGTCAAGGTGTTTTTATCTCACACCACACCTGCCAAGTCAGTGGTGCTGTTCTCTGCTCTCCATCCTAGACACAGTTAACAGGAGACTTCTGTGACTGTTCAGTGGGAAGAGAGTATCTTCAAGTAGGGATCGTCTGCCCTTCTTTTTTGTCTGTTTGCAACTCTGCTGAGTAAAACTGATGAACCCAAATGAATAAGCTGGTAAGTATATAGGTGGGTTATTGCACTCACATTTGCAATTGGTGTGTAATCTTAAAGTACCAGGTCTACGTGTAATTTGAAAGTATGTAATTTTAAAGTACCTGGTCTACATGTAATTTGAAAGTATCAGGATAAATTCCCTGTACTAAGTTCCGTTGCGTTTTTAATTGATAATTTGAGAAACGTTAATACTTTCTGCTCCCTACAGCATTCTTCCCTGGTGGGACCCCTTCTTGTTGTCAATGGGTCAGCTCAGATAGGTTCCCCAGTTCTTCTATTGGCTCCCCTGTAGGTGCCAGAGCATCACCCTCAAGTTCATCCTCCTTCCAGACGTGGGGAACTTCAGGGGTGGGTTTCCCATGCCCCTTGCCCTTTCTCTTGGCAGGCACCTGGGCCCCTGTTTCAGGCTCCAGGTCTTTCTGATCACCCTTACTGGCTGCCAAGAACGTAGTGGTCACTGGATTTACTCTATAGCTCGAGCTCCTTGAGACCAAACTCATGGTCTAAAACCATCTTCCGTGATTCCATCTTGAGCCTCTCAATCTTTATTTGATGCCTCCTAGCTTCCCTTCTGTTCTCCAGCTCCTCTTTGGACAAACCACTGCTGTCTGGCCTGGAGGGTCCCTCTCCTCTCACAAGCACATCCACCATAGGAATAGTTTCCTCCGCCTCCAACTAAGGTCTCTAGACTGCCCACTGGCATATCTTGCTGCTACCCAGGCCCTGTAACTTTTGAAAATAGCCTTCAACTCTTTTACATTGTAGGTTTCCAACCTTTCTTCCTCAAAGGCCACTTCAAGGGATGCAACTGATGCTGCTGCTGATTCAGGCATGATGCAGTAGGAAGTTTAAGTTCAAACAAATGGGAACACAAATATAGACTAAAACGAAAACAGTTTGTGGTAAGTGGTGGTCTGCGATATGGTATTAGTGTACACTAATCACTGCGGGTCAAGTGCAAATGCAAGTCCAATCCCACCGCTGCCACCAATGTTAGAAATGGGGGTTTCTAGTGGCAGGTTGTTACCCTGTCCAAGTAGAGACCCTTCATCCTAGTCAGGGCATGGGGTATCCAATTCTAAAATAACCCCTGCTCACCCCCTTGGAAGATTGGTACGAGCAGTCAGGCTTATCTCAGAGGTGGTGTATCAAGCATTGACAAATAACCAGAAGTAATACAGTAGAAAATACTAGAAATGGACACCACACCAGTTTTAGAAAAATATCCAATATTTTATCTGTGTAAAACAAGACCAAAAAAATAAAAATCTAACATACAGTTATTTAAAATACTCATAAAGCCAGCTACAGTGTCGGGAAGACCCAAAAACAGTACCTTTAGAAATGCAATGCATCAGTGACCTTGTGATGAGCCTCAAAGAGCCGGTGTCAGCAGGCATCTGTTCCGGAGATCGGTGCAAAGTCGTCGTGCTCTTGAAGTCTAACCCATTGCAGATCGAACTCTGTGAAGTTGAATTCAGTAGCACTGTAGTTGGCTGGAGTAAGGGCTGCAGTGCGAAGTGCAGCGGTGCAGAATGTGGTGCCCTCAGGTCGGGGTAAAGGCACCCGCCCAGTGTCGGTCATCCAGAGGCATTGGTGAGACCAGGGCTGTGGTGCGATGTGGTGCAGTGCTCGTTGCGGTGCTAGCAGGTCACGGTGCAAGCAGCGTCGTCGTCGTTGCTGAAGCGCTGCCATCGGCTGATGAACTGGAGTCAATGGCGCCGGAGTCAGTAGGCCAAGGCCGCGGTGTGGGACATGACGGTGTGTTGTGTAACTTATGAGCGGTGCTCTCAAACCATGGTGCAAGCAGCGGCATTGATGTCAGCATGAAGCGTCGTCGCAGGGGTACCAAGGTGGCGATGTGGAGTGAGACGTTTGAAGTCGGGTGCCCACAGGTCATGGTGTATGCAGCAGCTCGGTGGCGGCATCGTGCGGCATTGTCGGTGAGACCAGGGTTGCGGTGCGAAGTGGGGTCGGTGCCCTCAGCAGTGGCTTCAAGACATGGAACCGGCAGCGGCTTCGTTGATGGTGTCGGGTTGCTTTTTCTTCTGTTGCAGCACAAAACACACAGTTCCGAGTGCTGGTAGCAGATGAACTTGAAGTGTTTGCTGTTCCTGAGACTTCTTTAACAGGGGGCAAGCTCTACCTCACGCCCTCGGAGAAACTCAAATAAAGAAGTTGCAGAAAGTTCAGACCAGTCCTTTCATTGCCCATAAGCAGCCACTTCAGGCCACAGGTCATGGTGTATGCAGCAGCTCGGTGGCGGCATCGTGCGGCATTGTCGGTGAGACCAGGGTTGCGGTGCAAAGTGGGGTCGGTGCCCTCGGCAGTGGCTTCAAGACATGGAACCGGCAGCGGCTTTGTTGACGGTGTCGGGTTGCTTTTTCTTCTTTTACAGCACAAAACACACAGTTCCAAGTGCTGGTAGCAGATGAACTTGAAGTGTTTGCTGTTCCTGAGACTTCTTTAACAGGGGGCAAGCTCTACCTCACGCCCTCGGAGAAACTCAAATAAAGAAGTTGCACAAAGTTCAGACCAGTCCTTTCATTACCCATAAGCAGCCACTTCAGGCCAAAACAGCAAAGTGATAGTTCTTCCTCACAGCTTCTCCAGCTCTTCACTTGGCAGGTTCTTTGATCCAAAAGAGTTCTAAAGTCCTGGGGTCAGGGCCCCAATGTGTATACCACATGTTCTCTTTGTTCTCTTTGGGACAAGGGTCTATGACCCCAGTCCAAACCAGTTCTTCCCTCTCTGGCCCTGCTTCCCTGCAGAAGATGGAGACAGCATTGTGCAGAGAAGATACTGCCTATTCAGGTTCTAGGGAAAATTCTGCCCACCAAATGCAGACCAGGCCTATTTAGCCCAACTATGTGTCACCCAGGAAAGGGTGGTTGTCTACAGTGAATGCACATTACTAGCCCCCGTCACTCCAAAACCGGACAGTCAATCCACAAACCAGTAGAGGCAGACAGAAAGGTTCAACAAAAGATACCTACTTTCTAAAATGAGGCATTTTGAAGCGCAGAATTTAAAAACCATCTCCCTAAAAAGGTATGTTTTTAAATTCTGAGTTTAAATAGACTAAACTCCATTCCTCTATCTTGTCTCAATGGGAAGTTAGACTTGTAAAATGTTACAAAGCAACACCCATGTTATCCTATGGAATAGATAGCTTTTCCATAGTGAAAAACTAAATTGACAGTATTTCACTTTCAGGACATGTCACACACACCAGGACATGTCCTACCTTTCACATACACTGCACCGAGCCCATGGGGTTACCTTGGGCCTACCTGAGGGGTGCCTCACATATAAGAAAAGGGAAGGTTAGGGCCTGGCAAGTGGGGGAACTTGCCAAGTCAATATGTTAGTAACATTTTAATGCAGACAGGTCTGGGACACCTTTGAAAGGCTGCTTGTGTGGGTGGCACAATCAGTGCTGCAGGCCCACCAGCAGCATTTGATTTACAGGCCCTGGGCACACACAGTGCACTGTACTAGGGACTTAGTAGTAAATCAATTTAGCCAAACATGGAAACACCAATTCATAAGCACAATTTACAGGAGGGGCACTTTCACTTTAACTCTGAATAGCTGTGAGAAAGTGCACAGAGGTACTAAACCAGAAAAATAAAGTCCAACATACCATAAAAACAGGAGGTCAGAAAGCAAAGAAGACAGGGGAAACACGCTAAAAGATGGCAGGTCTAACAGAGAGCAATAAAAAAACATTTTAGGGCATGGGATTAAAAAAATATAAGGCCTGATGGGGAGGGTAGGAGAAGTAATGTGAAAAAAAAGAAGTAATTTTGTAAACAATTAGAACACCAAAAACGAAATCAGTCTGCTTCCCCTTGCCTTCTGACCACTATACAGCAAGTTTGTGGAAACAATGTGTGTATGCTTCCAGCACAACTTTTATTTTTATGTAAGCATGCCTGCTGTAGCCCAGGAGTACGTAAAAAAACACTCAGCAAAAGATAAAGGATGTGGTTCTCTGCTGGTACTGGAAACAAACTTCAAAGGAAGACGTGAACATGAGGTCTCTCTTTACGTGTGTATGGTGAGGGGCAGCCAAGCTGCAGTATTATTATTTGCTTCCCAAGCAAAGCTGTGATCCTGAGAAGGCACTCACTGTCACTCAGACAAAAACAGTCAAAGAAGATAAGAGAGACACAAAAATGTTGCAGATGAATAAACAAGCTTCCTTCGTATGTGGGGCCCGCAACCAGTCAAAGAATATAAAGAGAGTCACAAAAACGTTGACTATGAATTAACAAGATCCCTTTATGTGTGGGGCCTGACAGGCACTCATTTTGGAACAGCAATACAAAATAAAGGGTCGATTAGGATGGCGGACGGACCTGCGTCCGTCCGCCACCCCAGAGTAGGAGGGACCATCCGCAGGGGCAGCGGCGGTCCCTCCTGTGCAATTAGGATGTGACCGCCAGGGTGGCGGTCACATCCTGTATTTTTAACATTGCGGCGGGTGCTGCTTCAAGCAGCACCCGCCGCAAGGTTAAAAATTAAAGCAGTGCATTTGCATGCACAAAGCGGCAGGCACCTCGAGGTGCCTGCCGCTTCGTGCACGCAAATGCAGGGGGTACCATAGGTACCCCCCATGTGCACCCCCCACCCCCATTCACCCCTGGGGGCCCGCAACGGGCCCCCAAACAAAAGTCCGTATGCCTTTTCACGGCGGAAATGCCGCCGTGGAAAGGCATAGAAATGCTGACATCCTAATATGCCTGGCAGTGTCTGATAGACACCGCCGGACATGTTAGAGCTTTTCCGCTGCGGTCGGAAAGCGACGGCGGCGGAAAAGCTGCGGACGGTCTTCCTGACCCCCCAGCCATCCTAATCTGGCGGGGGGTCTGTGAAGGCTCCGCAGCGGTTTTTCCGCATCCTCTGGGCCGGCGGACTCTTCCGCCGGCCCGGAGGATGCGGAAAAACCTTCTATCCTAATGAGGACCTAAGTGCCAAATTTATTATAAAAAAAATAACAGCAGACATCCATCCCCTTTACAGCTTAAATTAACACCACCTAGAGCAGGGGTTTTCAAACTGGGGGGGGGGACCCCGTAGGGGGGCCTCAAATGATCCGGGGAGGTGCTGAGGTGCCAGGCTCTCGCCAAAAGAAGCATTATGCTGATAACAGTGCTTTCTTTTAAGCAGAAAAAAATGTGTAGCAGTAAACCTCTCCGTAATAGGCCATCGCCAATCTTTTATCATCTATAACCTGGCTGTGAGTATGTATCAAAGGGAAGGGACCCCAAAACTTCCTTCCCCATTTCTAATAATCACACTTTGGACACTTTTACACATTAGTAAGGCCTGCCTAACCAGAAGATGTATTTGATTGTATTTTTTAAACAGTAACAGAACTTAATTGCAATGTTTAAATAAGTTTAGACATATTTAAACATTGTTAATTTAAGAGAATACTTGAGAAAAATTTTGAGGGGTCCCAGATGATTTTTTTCCCATGGGGGGTGTGGCATTAAAAGTTTGAAAACCACTGACCTAGAGGATGGCTTGAAGCAACAGTGAGCGTGGAGGGGAAAGAGAAGCACACTAGCGAGACTGATTCATAATACTTGTGAAGTGCTGCAGACAATCCAAAAAAAGACAGGCACAAGTTAGACAAGGCAGGACGTCAATTAAAAAGCAAGTTAATGAGAGCAACAATAAAGCCAACTAATAGTAAGTAATGGGCGAGCTGCAAGCCTTTCTATGTTACTGGTAAGCCCCCAATATGTATTTTGCAACCAGACAGCTTCCACTGACTGGTAGGCTAGTCCTAAAAATGAATCCAGAGTGGCTCTTTATCGCACAAGGTCCATAAAAAGTTACTAAAATTCTTGTTGAAGAGTTTGCATTACATGTCCTGGTACTTTTATGGCATACCATGCTACCCAGACCCCTGCCAGACCGTTGGGGTCCAGTTGACCCAAAATACTGTCGATAAAATGAAGACAAAGTTGTGCCTTTTCAGCACAATTTCCCTAAATATACATGTTGAGACTGAAAAGTCCTCTGCATGGTTAAATATGTTTTCCCCTTGCCCTGAGTGCCCAATTGCACTGTTGTACGGATCCCTAATGCTGATTTTCTTTTGCCATAGGCAAACACAGATCATGTGTTTGTGCCATGACATAGGCCTGCATCCTGAATTGTGGTCTTGTTGGATTGGGCAGGGGCGCCCAAGCCCTCCTAGAGGTCAAAGGTTACCGCCTTCACAAAGAGTTAACCAGCACAAGCGCGGTGTTGGCAGCATACAGTGTAGTGATCAGTAGTAGTGAACAGGTCCTTTTTACCCTGTGTCACTGGATTGAGGCTTACGTGCTCACTCACCTTTCTGAAAAGTTCTGCTGCTGTGTACTCTGCCCACTCCCATGAATTGTCTTGTGGGTCAATCAGCTTTGTAGTCTTGCCTATTGTGACAGACATCCTTTCAGGAGGAAAGAAGAGAAAGAGAAATGTACACTTCAAAAGAATCAGAACCTCAACTTAAAAATTAAAAGACTCAGACCCTACATCACATTTGGTAACTGGAAAAGTACTATAGGAAGGGGAGGTATAGACCCAAAATGTTGGCATCTGCCAAACAGCCAGATGGGCTGTGTGAGTAGAGGAAGCTCTGCAAGTCTTCTGCCTGTGAGTAGGACTGGGGTCCTAGGCCTTCCAGTCTTCCTCCTTGGTGATGGGGCACCACCTAAGGAAAAATAAAATTCCCTGCCTGGAGCCTGAAGTACCACTGCATGCCTATGTGCTAAGACCAGTGTCCCCTGTGAGGAAGAGAACATTGGAGGGACGGAGGTCCAGCAGGAAGCCCTTCTGTGAGAAGTGGCAGCCCGTGCAGGTAAGTGCGGTGTGGTGGGGGTTGGGGGTTCGAAGTGGCATATGACAGAATAGTGAAAATAAAATAAATAAATAAATAAAACCACTTACCTTTCACTCGCCACATCGGCGATGCAGCTAGCGCAAAGTAAGTGGTTTTATTCATTTATTTTATTTTCTCTATTCCGTCGTTTATCACTTCCACACCTCCACCCCGCCCCACCCTACCACCACACCGTGCTCACCAGCACGGGCCGCCACTGATTGTGTGGACTTCCTGTGCGAATTGGCTGTGCATCTATTGGGCAATATCCCATGTAGAGAATTGTTTTTGGCTGCCCGTGTGTGCCCGGAGAGGACAACGTAGACTGAGCCGTGCAACTAGTGCTGTGCAGAGAGCGCTAAGAATGAACTGCCATGTAGCGTTGACCCCATATGCCTGAAAGGGCCACTGTGAAAATGTTTGTTTGACTCATGAATGCCTTAGCGATGACCTGTGTGCCAAAGGGGATGCTGTGGTGTGGGCGATTGCACTTGAAGAGTCTATGTTGGTGGTAGTACTGTGGAACTGGGGCAACCCCGTAAGCCAGGAGGGGCTGCCGGAACTAACTTGCCAAGGATGTCAGGTCGTTGCTTTGGACTAGAGTGAGGATGTGACCAGTGGGTCGAGCCCGCCCAACGAGATCTGCTCTGACTGACACCCGAGGGCCAAAAGAACACAGAGGAGGACGTCATACCCTCTCTGGAATCCAGTTGGAAGCTGAATGATTGGATTTCCTGCCAGGGGCTGGGAAGATATTGATTAACTGTGACTTCACAAGCTGGAAGCTGCTGCAATCGCTGTGGAGAACTGGTCGCACCACCTGAGAATGAGCCTATGCCTGCTGGGTACTACTGTGTGGGCTACTAGCAGCTTTACTTCTCCTTGTAGGATCTGAACTCGTGAGTGCCTGAGCGCTCAGAGTACCCCCTACTTCTGTGCTGCAGGGATAGGTAAGACTTGAACTGGGTCTGTTATCCCAGGGGGATTTGCGGCAAAATGTGCTGCAGCACCATAGACACTTTTGAAAATTCCTATGAGCCAATCTGTGCCACTAGATTCAAGCTAGGCTGTCTGCTGAGGGGTAATACACCCGCGGCCGGCCCCAAGATGCTTTTTTAGGGTCCAGGGAGGACCTGGCCTGGCAGTTCGGACTGGACTATTCCCATGAGGAGCAGGATCAAGACTGATTTGCATATGGCTGGGTTCAACCTGGGATGGCATGGTGAGCAAAAGAAACAATGGATTAAACCCAGATCTCTGTGACTGGTGGTGAATGTTTGCAATTTTCAGCATTCTGTCCATCATCGGTTCTTTTTGATTTTGTCGCCCTAGGTGGGAATGGTATGCCCAGGCGTGGGTCCAGTGCTCACTGTGCCACTGGATTCAAGTTAGCCTGGCTGATGAGTGGTGATACTCTGAAACCGGTCCCAGGAGGCTTGCTTCCGGTCCAGGGAGGACCTGGCCTGGCAGTTTGGGCTTGACTGTTCCTGTGAGGAGCAGGGTCTAGATGGATTTGCATATGACTGTGTCCAAACTGGGGTGGTGTGGTGAGCAAAAAAGCAATGGATTAAACCCAGATCTCTGTAACTGAGGGTGAATGTTTGCAATGTTCAGCATTCTGTCTATCATCTGTTCTTTTCGCTTTTGTTGTCCTAAGTGGGAATGGTATGTTTAGGCATGGGTCCTGTGCTCCCTGTGCCACTCAATTCAAGCTAGCCTGGCTGATAAGGGGTGATACCCTGAAACCGGTCAAAGGATGCTTGTTTCCGGTCCAGGGAGGACCTTGTTGGGCAGCTCAGGGTGGACTGTTCCCATGAGGAGCAGGATCAAGACTGATTTTCATATGGCTGGGTCCAAACAGGGTGGCGTGGTGAGCAAAAAAACAATGGATTAAACCCAGATCTCTGTGACTGGTGGTGAATGTTTGCTTTGTTCAGCATGCCGTCATTCATCTTTTCTTTTTAATTTCAAGATCCATATTAGATCATCCCTGGAACATCAGGAGTAAAAAGCCTCAACCACCACAGTCGGGTCC
The DNA here is from genome assembly GCF_964261635.1 of Lissotriton helveticus. Classification (NCBI taxonomy): domain Eukaryota; kingdom Metazoa; phylum Chordata; class Amphibia; order Caudata; family Salamandridae; genus Lissotriton; species Lissotriton helveticus. The sequence continues at coordinate 409,582,288 of NC_136057.1, read as the reverse complement.
AGTAGCCCATGTGTGCCACGTGGCCCTCTGAACGGGGTGCTGACAACAGACTTCAGTATTGACTGTTAGTCCAACATCATGCTTGGACATTTTGTTCTGAAAATGCCACTTCCCAATTTAAAATAAAGCGTGTGATTTACAGTTGTTTGGTAGTTGTAAATCTTCAGGTTCTTTCAATGCTGTTAGTTCCTCTGTTGGAAGTTTGTCTAGTAGTGGAAAAGGGCCCACACAAAGTTAGGTTGTCATTTTAATTACATTTTAGTTCAACTATAGAACACACAAAACAACACATCAGTGAGCATCACTTGATGGAAGTTGTTGACACAAGCACTCACATACCACATCTCAAAGAAAATATACAGGTACAGAACATATTCCTCATCTCCACATTATCAGTTGAGTTGTAATTACAAGAGCAATCCCCCTTACAGAGATCTCTGTGGTGATAATGGCATTAGTACTAAGGTATTATGGGTTCATGAAGCACATGAACCGTGATATTGAGGAGACAGGACACTTTTGCAAAAACAACAGGAGGTGCTACAAACCTAAGAAAAAACCCACGCTTTCAAGATAAGACAACACGATTTTATTAGAAGGAATACGAAACAGAAGAAGGGGCTAAGCTGCCATTGGTGCAGCCATTTCAATGTAGCGGGCCCAGAGGTTTGGAGGGGGTCCCAGTCTTTCTTGCATCAACTGATGTTATTTCCGAGGCTGCCTGATCTGATTTTTGTTTGTATATACATGCAAGGGGATCAACGGTGAACCCCAGGAAACTTCCATGGACTCTGACAGGGCGCATATTTGTGAAAAGAAAAGGGGCCCCTGCCTAAAAGGATAAACCCTAGCAAGGAAACTAAACTTGTTTAGAAAAAAAGAGAAATTGGCACCGGGTTATGTGCATATATTTACATGACACTAATGAACGCTGAAAATAATAAAGTCAATGCCTAATTAAATTTTGTATGAAAATATTTTTCTTTTATTTTATTAGAATTATAAACTTTTATCGGATATTTGAGACAATTGATAAATGACTCTATATTTTTTACATGTGTATAATACAAATTAGTGCTTTACAATTCAAAACAAAAACAAGATAAATTGTTCCAAATAATACAGAATTAATTCCCCTTCAACGCGTTTCGGCGGTTAGCCTTCCTCAGGAATTCTGTATGTGCAAGTTGATACTACAAAAAGAGAATCATATTTACAATTAGTCTTTTACCCTTTGACTTTTAAAATCTCAGCGTTCATGCAGTTATGTTATCAAAAAATGACAGCGAGTCTATAATACAGTTTTAGTCTAGAGGGACTACTCTGTCACCGTTAGGTCCTTGCTCGGTCTGACAGTTCTTTTGATATTTAATGCTATCTATGTGCAACCTTTCTATACATATATATACATTACTTCTCCCACAAACATTTTGTACAAATATACAATATATACAATGATTAAAACAAATCACAGATTGAACAGAGATGTGAATATAGTGATTCTAAGTGGGATCAAAGGATACGTTTCTGCAAATAACAGGACTATAGAGATGAATGGTGAAATATGGGAACCCCTATTAAACTGCTGGAAAAATGTCGAGAGCTGGCTGAGAAACTCCCAAAGACTGGGCCCATGGATTGGCACTTATCTAAATGTGAGTTGAAAATATGCACTGACAGCATGAATGTTTCTATCAACATGACTATGTACCTTTTGGCAAGGCTAGACAAAGCCTTGGATAATATCTTAGTCCGGAAACTCTCAGTCAGGTTCTGACTGGTTGGTAATTCTGTAATAATTTCTAAAAATATAAAAGAAACAGAAAGTTGTATATACCACCCAAGTCCGAATGACTAAATAACAGGTTCTAAATGTGCAGAGTGTGCACTGATGACATGAATGTATCTGTCCACATGGCTCAGTACCTTTTAGCAAGGCTGGCGAGGGCCTTGGATAATATCTTTTTCTGCAATCTCCCGGTTGGATTCTGTCTGGTTAGTGTTTCACTAGTAATTTCTAGATAATAAAAAAGAAACAGAGAGTTGTGTATGCCGACCAATTACGGACGAGTGGATGACATGTCTTATGCATGCAGAGATGTGTATGATCTGATCTTACCTAGGGCCACCTTCAATTGCGCCGAGATGGAGGATAAAAGGTTGTGACGATCCCCAATTAATAATTTAAGGTGCAAGCCACGATGTAATACATCTCAGTAAGGGTGTAAAATCCCATCTTGAAGAGCGGGGCTGCAATTATCTGTAAACCCAGAAAGCGCCAGTAATTAGTCATGACCTGGGGCGTGCCATCTATTCATTGTTTATGTGTGGCGCGGTAGTAGCATAATATGCAGTGCTAAGCACTCATTAAATTAATGCGCCCTTCTGGATAGTTCTAGTGAGGCAAATTCAGGGTCGAAATGCTAGTGTGGCGTTCTTAAGCATGGCGGTAATGTTTAGAGAAAGGCAACGCAGTTTAAACAGAAAAAGGCTGTGGCTTAAATTAATGCCGATGCAAATACTGTTGCGTGCTCCGAACGCCGGACGTTACATGTATCGCCGGCTAGGCAGTGAAACCATCGGAGAACGTGGTGCGAACTGTAAGCATGCTATGCACTAGCGTCCGCACTCAGACGGATAAAGTAGAAACAGCGGAGAACATGGTGCGAACATTGAATGCTGTTAATCAAAGCGGTTGACAAAATCAGTCGGTGGAATCTGGCTCACATGACTCGCGGTTTAGAGTTAAGCTCAGAACCGTGTTGTGAAAGCATGCTGTGCGCTCGCGTCCGCACTCAAACGGATAAAGTGGAGACAACGGAGAACGCGATGCGAACGTGGAATGCTGGTAAACAAAACGGGTGACAACATCAATAGGTGGACTCTGGCTCGCATTGCTCGCGGTTAGAGTTAAACTCTGAACTGTGTTGTGAACGCATGCTACGCGCTGGCGTACACACTCTAACGGATAAAGTGTGGATATGAGTGGCGCTTGTACTTACTTTTCGAGACTTGGTAGCACCCTTCCGCGCGGCGGTCACCTGAGAGATTGTAGCCAAGTATTAGGTGAAAGTTCTCCTTAAATAAGACCCTCCCTAACGTGCCTCACTAATGATCTCGCGATATACGGTGAAACAGAGATCCCAGCGAGATTGAGCGATGATACTGCGCTAATGTGGGCGCCATCTTAAAACAGTCAGGGGGCCATTGAATATTACCTGTGACCTGACAATTCACTGGTTAAACCTACGTGAAGGCGAGTGTTGAATGTGGGGGCTAGGCTGCAAGCGGAGGGATCAGTAAATCGCCTCTATTTACCAGAAATAAATTACCTCCACTTGTAAAATGGTACCCCTGCATGTCTTGTGTGAGTAGGTATCTGAATAGGCGTTACACTTTATGCTCAGCACCAAGTTGCCAAGTGCCTCAACTAGACAGGGCTAATTCCTGTATTTCATTTTTTTTTTTTTTTTTAAATATATTTTTATTGCAGGAATCAGCGAACTGTTACATATATGACCATCACCAAAATTCCACTGAAATCAACTAACCGCATCCCGCTCACCCCCCGCAGCACATTTTCATACATAATCATTCAGCCCACAGTCCAAAGGCTGGGCGATAAGATCCAGCAGGAGCTCAGCAGGAGCGCAAGGCTGGTCCGGATGATCCACTGTCCGTCATCTGCTTTTCTAAACAAGCCCCAAAATCCAAAAGAAAGTCCCACCCATAAAACACTACAGTACAAAAAAAAAAAGGAAAAATTCCCTCCCCAACCCACCCCCGCCATCAGTGTATGGTAGCAGCCGCAAAGGGATTCGTGAGAGACCCAAGATGAGCGTATCAGAAACAGAAAACGCAATCGCCTATCGGGACTCAGGGCGCGCTGCAATCTCACCATCAGAGTCGCCAGGGGCGCAATAGTCTCTGAGGGCCTGCACTAGCGTCTCCCATTCTAGCGCTGCCTCCTGTGCTTTTTCGTTACGCTGTCTCCCAGCCAGTTGGTATCTCAACGTGCTTTCTCCCGCCGCCCACTTCAAGAGTTCGCTATGCCATCTGCTCCCAGTCGGACCAGCACGTGCCTTCCAGTTCCTGGTCACCTCTCGTTTGGCCAATAAAAGCCCTAAATCAATAAATTTACTGGAAATTTTGTTTTTGGGGGTATGTGGAAACCAATGCAAGAGACCCACCGCCGCATCGACCGATAGTGGTCTCCCCGTCACCTCCGTCAGGGTCTTCTCCACTTCCACCCAGTAGGAGGACAATCCCGGGCAGGCCCACAACATATGTAGGAGGTCCGCCTCCGGCGCCGGGCATCTGGGGCAGGTTGCTGAGCCCGTGGCGAAGTACTGTTGGATTTTCGCCGGGGTCAGATATGCCCGATGGAGTATGTAATAGTGGACCAACTGAAAACGGGCGTGGCGCGTCCCTTTCCAGGCCCGTCGTACGAGCTGAGACCAGGTCGCTTCCGGGATTTCCTTGCCTATGTCTGCCTCCCACCGGGCCTTCAGGGTCGTAAGGGGGGTCAGCCCTTCATTGATCAACCTACCGTAGAGGCAGGTGACCGCCTTCACCGTGCCCGCAGACATCATGACGTATTGGCACACCGGAGACGTAGGAGGTTCCTCCCGTCCGCCTTTCCAATGTGCCTGGATCGCCCGGACCAGGGCCGAGTGTAACAGGAAGTCACCGTGGGGAATCCCGAAGCGGTTAATGAGCTCCTGAAAGGGCAAAAGTACCCCAGCCTCATAAAGATCCCCCACCAACTGCAACCCCGCGCCTTCCCAGTCCGCCAAACGCGACCAATCGCCGCCATGGGGCAAGGCCGTCAACATCCCCAACGGTATTTCAGGCGCATACGGTATCCGCAATTGTCCCCGGGCGTGAGCCCGGTTCCAACATAGGCGAAGGGTCTTTTCCTCCAACGTCAGATCCCGCAAGGCCAAGCGTTGGCGTAGAGCTATGAAGGATAGGACATGCCTGGCTATCCCTATACCCCTCCTGTCCTCCGGGCCACGGAATTCCCTGGCAATCTCCTGGGTGAGGGTCTGAAGCTGCGCCGCCAGATAGTATTTCTCAAGATCCGGCACCGCGAGTCCCCCCTCGGCTTTCGGCCTCATCAGGGTCCTAAGGGCCACTCTACGGCGGCCTGAGCCCCAGAGGAAGCCGACTATCATCGACCGGAGGAGCCTAAAGGTGGCTGGCGGGATCCAAACCGGTAGCGCCCGGAAATAGTACAGCAGCCGAGGAAGGGCCACCATTTTGAGGAGAGCGACCCGCCCCGCCAACGAGAGCGGTAGCGTAGCCCAGAAGTCCATATTCCCCCGTAAAGCCCGACTGCATCTGGTAATGTTTCCGTCTAGGAGGTCAGATGGATCATGATAGATGTACACTCCCAGGTACCTGAAGCAGTCAGGTTCCCATCTAAGCTCTCTATTGAGGACCGGACTAGGGGTGTCTCTGCGAACCGGGAAAAGGCATGTCTTGGCCCAATTCACTCGTAGGCCCGAGACCACCCCAAACGCCGTGAGCGCCGTCTCAGCTCCATGTAAGGCCCCGACTGGGTCCTCAAGGAAGAGCAACAGGTCGTCGGCATATAACGAAACGTGGTGCGGGCCCGAAGGTGTCCAGAACCCACTGTAATGCGCCCCCGAACGGAGTAGCAATGCGAGGGGCTCCACCGCTAGCGCGAAGAGAAGTGGGGATAACGAACAGCCCTGTCTCGTACCCCTTTCTACTGGGTACTCCGAGGAGATTAACGGACCCGCCCGAACCCTGGCCGATGCGGAGGTATATAAGACCGCGGTCCACCTGATGAAGCCCTCGCCGAGACCGAATCGCCGCAACACAGCGTGTAGGTAGTCCCATTCCAGGCTATCAAACGCCTTCTCTAAGTCCACCGATAGGACCACCGGGCACGGGGCATCCACCAGCGGGTCCTCCAGCAAGCGGAACAACCTACGGATGTTCATTGTTGTGTTGCGCTTGGGGATGAACCCAGCCTGGTCCTCATGCACCAGGGAGGTCATATGGCCCAGCAGTCTCGAGGCCAAGATGCTGCTCAGAATCTTATAATCGACCGTCAGCATCGATAAAGGACGGTAGGACGCCGGATCCGTCGAGTCCCGCCCCGGCTTGAGGAGGGGAACCACCAGGGCCTCGCGCATCGAGCCAGGCAGTCGGCCAAGCCTCTTCGCCTCTCTATACACAGTCACCAGTCTTGGAGCCAAAAGGTCGGCATAGGCCGCGTAAAATTCCACAGGAAGACCATCCAGGCCTGGGGTCTTATTCCGCGCCATCTTCTTAATGGCGCTGCGGACCTCCCCTAGTTCAATATCGGACCCCAGGGCTTTCGCCACGTCGGGCTCCACTACCGGGAGCTCCAGGGGCCTCAGATAGTCCTCGAGAAGGTCAGGGTCTTTGGCAGCACGACTGCGATACAACTGGTCATAGTAGTGCCGGTAGCAGCCTAAAATCTCCGGTTGAGTGTGCACCATGGTCCCATTCGCCATGCGCATGGACGTCGTCAGCGAGGTCAGGCGCGTAGGATTAGCCAGCCATGCCAGCAATGCGCTCGACCTATCCCCTTCTGCAAGGGACCGAACCGCATAGGCCTTGTAGTCGAAGCAGCGCAGCCGCTCAACCTCAGCCGCCACCGCCTCCCTTGCCTCCGCCGTGCGTCCCTGGAGTTCAGGGTGCCCGGGGCGGCGGAGTTCCAACTCACGGAGCCTCCGATCCGCCACGTCCAAGTCCTCAAGGATAACCCGCCTCACCCCTACCTTCTTGGAGATGCAATAACCCCTTACCACCACCTTAAAAGCGTCCCATTCCAGTGCCCTCGAGCTCGCAGAGCCCCCATTGGACGCGAAATACTCCTCGATCTTATCACCTAAGTCCGCTCTGAATACAGTGTCCTCGAGGATCTCAGGGCGTAACTTCCAGGTGGGCACCGCCGGCGCCCCTGGAAACCAGTGAAGGGCCAGCAGGAGGGGATTATGGTCCGAAACGGTCCTAGTCAAGTATTCGGAACGGACGGCCGCTGAAACCAGTTCAGTCGAGCCAAGAAACCCGTCCAGCCGAACGTGCAACTCGTGAAGACCCGAAAAATAGGAGTAATCTCTAGCTTCAGGGTGTTGCGCTCTCCAAATATCCGTCAGACCCCACCGTGTCTGCCAGTCCCTACGGCCCTTGGCCACACGGCGGACCGGAGAATCAGGAAGGGGCGGATGTGAACGATCGGTCTCCACATCCACTACCGAATTGAAGTCCCCACCGAGCAGGAGGGGCCCCGTGAAAAAGTGGGCCAGCGAGCCCGATAACCTAGAAAGGAAGGCAATCTGGTCCATGTTAGGTGCGTAAACACAGCAAACGTTCAGGGCCCTCCCCCCCAGAGTACCCGAGATGGCCACGTAGCGCCCCTCTGGATCCACCACTGAGTTTGTGACCTGGAAGGGAACCCCAGCCCTAATCCAGATTAGCGCCCCCCTGGCATACGCTGAGTACGACGTATGAAAGACCTGCCCCCTCCATCTGCGCTGTAGCGCCGCCCCTTCCGCCTTGGTCAAATGGGTCTCCTGCAGCAGCGCCATTTGTATTCCCCTACGCACTAAATAAGCGTGGACTTTGTGCCGCCTAGACATGGTATGAAGCCCCCGCACGTTCCAAGTAATACAATTCACATTAGCAACGTCAGCCATTGTCCCATACTGTTCGTGCAAAGTCTCCCCATCTGGGTCTCAACAAAAGGCATACAACAATCCCCCCAGCACTGATGGCGGTCATTTCCCCCAACCAGAACTCAACAACTCTTACATTAACCAAACCCCTGCCCACCCTCCCCAGAACAGGACCCAAATAAATCCATCTAGTTCCCATCCAAACCAATCCCTCAGAAAACCCTTCGTCCCAAACTAATCCTACGGTCGCCACCGTAGGAAGGCCTTAAGGGCCGGGTGCGGGCTGGGTGGTGGCAGTGGGCCCTCGATGCCCTGGCTACCAGGACTAATGCAAGCCCCAAACAGCAACGGAAACCCTCGGGGCAAAGGCAAGGCACCCCACCCCCCGCTTCTTCGAGGATCATGCTGAACCATCGGCTCCCGCCACCCCCGCTACGGGCCCCCACCCAAAAGGATGCAGCTCACCCCGTCAACCTTGTCCATCAAGAAGGTCCTCAGCCGATTTTGGCGTGACCTCCGGTATGCCGGTGCTATCTGCCACCGAGTCCTCCGAGTCCGTCGATGCCCCCTCGCCACCAGGGTTCTCCTCTTCCGCGATGGTATCATCTCGTGAACCAGACAGCGCAGACAGCACCTCCAGTACCCCCTTCCGCTCCGTCGATGTCTCCGCAGTAGAAGGGCCGCCCGACCGGCCCCGTCGACCCCGCACCCTCGTGGATCGCCGTCGCCGTCCTGGCTCCGCCGTTGGCTGAGATACGGAGGCAAAGCCATCTTTCCCAGCTCTATAAAGTTCAAGCCAATTACAGGCATCTTCCGGGGTATCAAAAAATTGAGACTTGTCATCGACAATGACGCGGAGCCGTGCAGGAAATAAGAGCGAGTATTGGATGCCCTCGCTCCGAAGCTCGCGCTTGACCGCCAAGAATGAAAACCGCCTGCGTTGGGTTTCATGAGTGTAGTCCGGGAAGATGTTCACCTGGCTGTTCTCCACCTTGAAGGGGCCATTATGTCTAGCGGCATTGAGAATGAGGTCCCTGTCGCGAAAATGGAGGAGGCGCGCCACCACCGGGCGCGGCGCACGGCCTTGTTGCGGTGGCCTCGCTGGGACTCTATGAGCTCGTTCAAGGGTGTAGAAAGAGGATAGGCCCTCCGGGGCCACCGTGTCTCGGAGCCAGGCCTCCAAGTAGGCCACCATGTCGCCATCCTCGATCTTCTCCGGCAGGCCCACCACACGGATGTTGTTGCGCCTGTTACGGCCCTCCGCATCCTCCGCTCGCTGCTCCAGGGCAGAAATCCGGGTCAGGGCATCTTTCATTGCCGCGGCCAAGGTGCGCTGCGCCGGCTCCAAGGTCTTCACCGAGCCCTCCACTTCTTTGACCCTGTCCGACAGCTTGCCATGATCCGCCCTGAGGAGGCCCAGGCTCGTCGCCACCTGGGCAATGTCCTGCTGGAGGGCCGAGCGTGTGGTCGCAATCGCCTCCAGGACGCGATCAAACTGTTGCTGCAGCGGCGCGCCACCAGCACTCCCCGGGTTTCCATGGCCTTCCTTGTCCGTGGTCTCCGAGTCAGAGGCCGCCGGGGTGGCCCCCTTGGCCCCTCTCGGCTTCCCCATGCCGCTGGAAGTGCACAGTCTGGACTCAGAGGAGGGCGCCACCCAGTGCGGGCGCCGACTATAACTCCCCCGAATGCAGGCCCTCGGGGTGAGGGCCGGTGTTCCTCCTCTCCAGGACCAGGCGGGTCTCCTCAGTTTCGGCTCGCGCCACCCCCGTGTCGTCTGAGGGCGCCGAGGAGGAGGCGGAGACACTCGGCGCCAGGCCGGGTAGGCCCGTCCGGCTGACGAGGATCTGGAACGAGGGCCACCCACACCACCAGAGACTTTTTGACGCCAGGGGGCTGTGCTTCCCATGGGATCGGGTCGAACGGGGGATGCAGCCAAGCGCCGTGTCGGGGGTCGGCACCCCCGTCAGGCCCTCCAGGCATCCATGTGCCGAGGTCCACTATGGTAGGGGCCTCCGAGCGCCCGGGCGCAGTTACCAATATCAGAGTCTCAGCAGTGCAAAGTCCAGCTCCTCACTCTCCAGGAAAACACAAGAGCGGAGGGCACGCCATGACCAGCGACGTTCTCTCAGGCTAATGGTCCCGTCTAAGGGGACCAAGGGGTCCGGGCGCCATATTGGGTCGCTCTCCGCGGGACCACAAACTTCAAGTTTCGGGCAGATCACCACCCGTCCAGGCTGTGCCAGGCGTCCCAGCAGGGTCCAGTTGGGCTGAACAACGATTTGCGGGGGCTAGGGTGCCCCGCGGCCTCCGATTAACAGGATAATCCCGGGCTCAGTCCCGGAGCCGAGCTCTCAGGCGACCATCGCCATCGGCGCCCAAGCCACGCCCCCTAATTCCTGTATTTCATGTGCGTGTCTGTATCTATAAGGGTGCTACATGTCAGTTATTGCACCAGGGTCTAAGGACCATACGGGTGGGTTAGGTGAACCAAACGTCGCAAGTGCGTGCGCCATTTGCAAACGTGGTTTAAATGAGATGTATTTCTGTGGCCTGCTGAGCTTATGAGATCTAGTTCAAAAAACTACGCCAATCCATGGCTCACTGAAGGTGCCAACCCGGGAAGGTGTGATCACGTATATAGGGACACCAATTAAAATGAATATATGCAAAAACGTAATAATCCCATATTAGAATGACTGTACAGAGTAGTTGGTATGGCAGCTGTTATACATCGCCTAGACCTACTGGAGCTAATTATATTATTGCCTGTTCCCACGGAAGGTCTATATTCAATCCATTAGTGGCTGTCCCCAAAATGAAAATCCAATAGACCTCTCTCATTTTTCTGATTTTGTCTACATCCAGACCTGTCTTGCGGTGTATTCTTTCTAGAATGTACCAAGACATGCTCTCAGGGGTATGGTTATTCTCTACATAGTGAGATACCATTGGTGCTGTCAATTTTTTGGTTCGGATCGCTGACCTGTGTTCTGTTAATCTAACATTCAATGCTCGGCCTGTTTGTCCCACGTATCCCTTCTGGCAGGGGCAGATTATTAAGTAAATTACGTGGGTACTCCTGCAATTATTAAGATCTGACGGCCTAATCAATTGGCTATTGAATTTCAAACTAGGGCCTTGAATCACTGTGGTACAAGACTTACAGTCCAGACAACTGTATGTGCCTTGAACTGGTTGTAGATCTACCAACGATTGTTGATTACTTGATGTTGTATATGTCATGCGGGATCTAACAATATGATCTTTCAAAGACTTGTTTCTTTTGTATGCGAACATGGGTTTTGGCAAATGATCTGCTTTTTCCACATTCACATTCAAAATATGCCAATTGGCACATATAGTTTGTCGTATTCTCTCATTGAGCATTGAATGTTTGGTTATGAACACTAGGCTAGAAGTGTCTTTATTCGCCTTAGGTTCCAAAAGATGCTGTCTATCATAAAAGCGAGCCCGCTTATATGAATCCCGTACGATTTTTTGGGGGTAACCTCGGGATAAGAATTTAGCTTTCATCATGGCTGAGTTGTTGTCATAGTCTAAGATACTGGTGCAATTGCGTCTTAGACGTAAAAATTCCCCAAATGGGACGCTGTTCTTTTGGATTGCGAGATGGTAACTATCATAATGTAGTAATGTGTTCCTAGCCGTGGGTTTTACGAATAAATCCACGGCCAGGGTTCCATCACGATGTTTAATCAAGACGTCTAAATATTCCACTTGGGAATTGTCCACATGATGGGTAAATCTGATATTCTGATCACAGAGGTTTATCCATTGAAGGAACTGTTCCAGGTTGTCTTCATTATCTATCCAAATGAAGAAGACGTCGTCTATGTACCGTGACCATAGGGTCACGGATTCATAGAACGGCGCTGCTTCATTGAATATGAATTGTTCTTCGAACCTTGCCATGTATATATTGGCGATTGTTGGGGCGCACGAAGCTCCCATACTAACGCCTTGTTGTTGTATGTACAGGCTTCCATTAAATTCAAATATATTGTCCGTAAGAACAATCTTCAGACATTCCAAGATGAATATAGTGGGACCATCGACCTTATACTTCTTCATGAACCAATGAGTGGCATCTAAGGCTCCCATGATGGGAATGTTACTATAGAGAGCCTCTATGTCCATCGTAACCAACCAATGGGATGTATTACAGAATTGTGCATTTTCCACTAGGTTTATTATTTGTCTTGTATCTTGCACATGGCCTGGGATCTTAGAAACATATGGGCATAGAATAGAATCTACATATTTGGCAAGTGGCTCTGTTACTGAGCCAATGGTCGTAACTATGGGCCTAAGGGGCGGATCTGTTGCATTTTTGTGCACCTTAGGAATGCCATAGATGCTGGCAAGTCTCGGATTATTTACATTTAAGTATTCCCACTCTTTTTTACAGATTTCTTCTTCCCTCAGGGCCTTGTCTGTCAATTTCTTTATCTTATTTTTTGTTTGGGCAGTAGTATCTCTTGTTATGGGGGCATAGAATCTTATGTCATTTAACATTTCCTCCATTTTAGCGATATAGCCTGATGTATCGTATACTACAATCCCTCCCCCCTTATCACATGCCTTCACTGTGATGTTGTTATCTTGTTTGATATCTGCCATAGCTTTGTATTGTTCAGATGTCAAATTGAATTGTGTTTTGGGAATAAAATTAGTTATATTAGTGAATTTATCACTTATAACTTTCTCAAAGATAGCAACCTGGGGTGGCAGTTGTTCAATAGATGGTGTGAACTGTGATTTAGGTTTTAACCCGGATCGGTTCACTTCATCGATGATACAATCTTGCCCTGAAAAGAAGAATTTGAGTCTAATCTTACGGAAGAAACTGTATAAATCTCTAAATAGGTCAAATTTGTTCGACCCAGAATGGGGAGCAAAAGTGAGACCTTTCGATAAAACTGAGATGGTGTCTATTGTCAAGTTTTTCTTGCTAAGATTGAATATTGGTAATAGTTCTAATTTCTCCAATACCGGTTGTTTCTTGTTTCTAGATATTGGTTGGGCATCATAGGTTGATGTCCCGGGAATTGACTGAAGTCCTGTTGTGGGGCATGTTGGAAGCGTGGTTGGTAATGTGGCCTCCAATTGCCTCTCCTCTGGCGCTGCCCTAAAAAAGATGGCCTATTTTGGTATCTCGCATTAGGTCTGGTTTGCTGATGACTCCCATCAAAATATGCGCCTTCTCCATCTGAGCCTGATGATTCTGAGAAGGTGTTTATTCTCTTCCCATATTGGTTTGGTCTATTCCCCCAACTATCTGTTGGACCTTCAGTATTGGAAAAGAAATTGTCCGACAAGTAAGGGTATACTAATTCCTTTTTGAAATTTTTTATATCTTTTTGTAATTTGTCTGTTTTTCTTTTTATTAAATAATCCGAATATGAGTTCAGGTCTTTTTCTATCTCGTCTAGTTTCTGTTTCACATTTTCTACTATCCCCGAACTTTTGATTTTTTCTTCCAAATCAGCTATTTCTTTTGCCAATTGCTCTAAGATGCCCTTCGATGTTTCAACAATTAACATCATGTAGTCTCTGGAGCATCGGTTGGAGATGAGGGCCCAACGCTCCAGGAACTCTTTGATGTGTACGAACAAGCCCGGTATGTTGCGAACTCTCAGACCCTGTGGGATCACTCCAGCTTTTAGGTATTGGAGCATGAAATGCCCATGCTGTTCAATACGTTTTAGTTTCTTTCTAAGTCCTAATAATATGTTCACATCTTCATTTTTATCTTGTCCTGTGACTGTGGATTCACCAAATGATACTGTGCTTCCCACCATGGAGGCATATTGTTCATCTGAGAAGCCAAAGGTTAGTAATTTGGCCATGATTTGAATGCTCCACACTACTATTAAAAAGTTTATTTATTTCTTAAAAGGGAGAGTTATAAAACTAAATGCACTCGAAAATATTAAAGGTTATTAGAGTTGTTCTAGTATAACCAGATATAAATCTGACGGGCTGGACCACCCAGTGAACTCGGAGAGTCCCTCTCTGATTTAATATATTCCCTAGGTAATGATTATGTTTAATATGTACTTAACTCTACCCCTCATGGACCTGCCACGAGTCTTCTATTTGTGAAAAGAAAAGGGGCCCCTGCCTAAAAGGATAAACCCTAGCAAGGAAACTAAACTTGTTTAGAAAAAAAGAGAAATTGGCACCGGGTTATGTGCATATATTTACATGACACTAATGAACGCGGAAAATAATAAAGTCAATGTGTGGAAAAGTAAATTTTGCCATGTTCTGTGTCCCTACGCCTCATCCATCATATGTTATGTGTGCATGACCAATATGCATATGTTATTCCCCATGTCCGATTAAAGGCGCAATTACAGTTGTGTCCACCTCTGATATGTCATTTTCCAGTCCTCGTGAATACTACGAATATCAGGCCTATGTAAAGTAATGTTGCCACGTTTCTCAGTGTGCACGTTATTCCATTATAAAGTCCCCGTTTCCAGGCCTCAAAAGGGCCCGGACCACAGATTCAGCTCCTGTCTCCTGAAAGCCTCGCTGAGGAGCGATACAGCCCCCACCTGTATCCTCGACCCTTCACTTACTTCCTGCCTCGCAGTGCCCGGTGCAGCCCGGCTCTGCCTCTGAGTCTGCCAAAAGTATGTTATAGTTCCAGTTATCAGTTCAGTCCTCCTCTCTGCATTCCTAAGCTACTGAACTGCATCAATAGTTTCCGTCATTGTCTAGCCTTTTCGTCTCCACGTTAGAGAAATACTGTATTTAATGGTCATTTAGTATTCTTCATCACGCACTACATGTAGAATAATGCATGGTCCAGTCTTAGAGTCAAGTTAGCTTTTCCCCTCATGACTTCTAGTTTATATCAACATGTTCCCTAAACATCAGATACCAGATAGGGTTTAGGTACATGTCGCTCCGACCCTCCAGACTCTAGTCTCTGCTCCTAGCACAGAGTTCGTAGCCCCCAGCTTCTCCTAGTAACACGTCATTGCCAGTTTTCGCGCACCATTAGGTTAGAGGTCCCGGCTCCTTAGGTAGCCCCCTCCTATGTTTCCGCCCATTCATGACATATTCTGTTACGTTTGCACCACATGTCTATGTATACGCCCAGTTACACCTCTTTTTACTGTTATCTTTCGCGACTGCTACGCGTCACGCCTTCTGCTCCACCCACTGCTACGCCTACTGCAATGTAATGCTATGTGTTCGCGCAATGTATATATGCCTGTGTTTTGTTATTGAATGTTAGCGCGCTCATCCCAGACCTAGCCCCAGCAGCTGCTGGGCCTCTTTTCCCTTGCTGGGCCCCAGTTGTCCTGCTGGGCCCTGTCACTCTGTTCCTATGCAGGTTGTCCTGATCCTGTCCTTATGCTGTAATAAACCTGCAGAAACTCCTACTACCTCGAACCTTGACTCTTATTTATTGAGCTATCTGTTATGCTATAAGTCTAGTCAAAAATAGGGTATTATTTATTTATTTACCACATAATGGCGCCCGAACAGGGACTTGCCCTTTCCCCACGCGTCGGTGAAGCCACGCCGACCCCCTGACCCTCTGCAGTCGTGACGGAACTCTTCTGCGCAGTGGCAGATATTTCTGCTCAAGTATCCCTCAGGCCCACGGAGGAGACGGAGGAGGCGGTCCAGCATCCGAACGAGACGGTGGAGGAACGCGGCGAGTCCCGACCAGAGCCCAAGCCGAGAGTCCAAGGTCCGAGGTATCCGGAGGCCCACCTGTAACTGAAGTCCGAAGTCCGAAGTTCGTCGTCCGTCGTCCAGACCAGTCCGAGGCCTTCCGTTCCGTGCTGCCCGGTGAGTACCATTGCTGGGGTAGTATCTAGACAGGACCAATCTAAATTGACTCCTGGTCCGTGGGTTGGTGGTGCCCAGACTCACAAACGAAGTGTTCACCTAGGTGGATACGGGTCTTGATGTGTCCCTTTATGGGACCGGTATGTTCCGTACTGTTACAGCAGTGCATCCAGTAACTCTAGTCTGTTCCGTTCTCGAGAAAGTCTGTTCTATTTCTGTTCTCAGTATTCCAGGTAATATTCTGTTCGAACTGTTATTTATAATGTTCTTCATGTATTTTACTGTTGTGGTATGAGTGCGATGTGATTTCGTGTTTTTATTGTGTATTGTATTGTGTCCAGATTACAGTTCAGTCATGCCTATATTTTCCAAGTTACGTCAGTTAAAAACTAGAAAAGGTTTATTAGAGGAAGCAGTTCCTGTCCCGCCTAGGGACAGTCCAGGTCACTTTATGTATCAGAAACATGGCATAAGCGCCATATTGTATCTAGATTTATGGGTAGAGTATACCAAACAGTTAGAAGAAAAGTATAGATGGCCCGTATCGGGTACATGGGATGCTGAATGTATCATGCGAGTAGAAGAAGCATTATGGAAAAAGAAAGCCAGACAGTCACAGAAAGATGCCATCGAGTTATGGCGCAAGGAAGCTCATAGAAGAACGGAAAAGGAAGTCAGAAAGTCAGAGTTAAGTAGAGAATCCCAGGAACGAGCCCAAGAAAGAGAATTAATCGAGATAGGTGAACAAGTCAAAGCAGAACAGTCAGACAGACAGAGGCATGCCCTTATTAAGGGTATGTATCCTCTCCTTGCCGAGGGCTTGCCAAAAGCGACCCCAGAGGCATCTAGTAATTTCCCGCCACCATTAATTCCGACCAAGCTACGTCACAAACCGACCGCAGCTGATATTTTTATTTCGTCCTATCTGGACGACACAGTCCCCGAATATGCAAATCCTGTTCGCGCTCCGCCAGTCCCTGTAAACCAGGTAATGCATGCTCCTCCAGACACCGGAGTACCTGTTACAGTACCCCCGGTCCAGCCTACAGTTCCATTTCCCACTCTGCCAGGACGTAGAGCCTCAGTAGACGACTCCAGTCTAGGGGCCGCAGGAGGAGCTACTCCTCAAACCCCGCCGCCACACAAGCGTTTATCAGCACTCGAATTACATGCTCAAGCATCACAGCGTACTCCTAAAAGTAATAAGTCTGTTACAGAAATCAGGCAAGCCCTTAACGAATGTGTCTATGATCCAGTTCCAGGCGAATATACTATGGTTTTATATTCCTTACGTGTAAGGAGAGTGACCGAGTATCTAGTCACCCTGACAAAT
The DNA here is from genome assembly GCF_964261635.1 of Lissotriton helveticus. NCBI lineage: Eukaryota > Metazoa > Chordata > Amphibia > Caudata > Salamandridae > Lissotriton > Lissotriton helveticus. Next base: position 409,565,443 of record NC_136057.1, on the reverse strand, counting down.
ATGAAAGAAGATCTAGACAGAATATATCGTTTCATCCGTACAGGGGATGATCCAGAAAGTATTGGCGAGATTATGTCTCAAAGGAAAGCCGAGATTCAGCTCATGATATTAAAGTTCCTGATCAATTGTCTAATAAGAGAACAAGATTACCCGTCTAAAGATCCCGCCGAAATGAGAATCCTGACAAGGTGGAGTGATAATATAGCCGAGGGTAAGCACAAGACCGTCAGTGCCATGGAGAGTATGTACAAGAAAATTCGTAAAGAAATAATAAGGTTACACGACCAGCGTAAAGCAGCACAAGTAAGCGAGAAAGAAAGTATCTCTGATCCTGAAGAGGAAGAGAACGAGAATCCCGCCAGAATAGCGTATGTAGGAAAATCCAGATTTCCAGATCGCCATTTACGCCTAGAACCCAAGTCTATTTTTCATCATTCAGCGCCAGAACAAGGTTCTCTAGAACAAGTATTTCAAGCTACCGATCACATTCTGAAATCACGAGTCGGTTACAGTGAATTAAGTACCATGCATGAACAAGAACTAGCCCGATCAGCAGTCCGATGGATTACTGATTCTACCACTTCTCCAGACGAAATAGTGGCACAAATGTTTCTGAAACTGCCCCCAGCCGAGCAACGACTGGTGGGTATGTATATGATCCAGTACCTCATCACTCTGTATGAGGGTCAACACTCTGATCCAGGCCCGTTGCACGATATCCTGAACGAGTTACTCCAGTATAGATGGAGAGGTCTAGGTACCGATTTAATTAGTGTCATTCTAGAACAGCGTCATAAATATAGAACATTCTTGAACCCGCATTTTGTTCATGTCTCACCCCCAGAAAGTAAATCGTTTTACATAGACAGACAGAATCCGTTACGAGAAGTCCACCCAGTCCAAGGGGCGGGTGGCGTAATGCAACGAGTGTTTGTATACACTCCGATATCAAAGATGGAACTTCTTGAAATGAAGAAATTAATTCCCTGTCATGACAAAGATCCAGCAGGGTTCCATAGAGAATTAAAAGACATGCTCCGTATGGGAGAATACACTTACCCAGATATCATTAAAATGTTAAAGGTCCTGTTACCCGCAGGGGTGTATGAAAAGTTAAAGGAAAAAGAATGGGAGGTGGGAGAGAAAAAGATCGATTGGGCAGCTCTAGAAGCTGAAGACAAGGCACGAGTACCAGGTACCGGTCTTGGAGATAAATGTAAAGAATTACCAGAATTATTGATTCAAGTTTTACCCAGATTATTGACAACGAGAAAAGAAGACTGGGATGCAATCTCAGCCTGTAAACAGAAACAAGATGAAGATATTAGTGATTTTTATTCTAGATTCGAAAAATGTTTCAGTATCAATAGTGGTCTCAAGACAAGTAGTGAGTCATACCCTCATCTTTTCGTTACTAAATTAGTCGAGAATTCAAGTCCACAAATTAAAAATCGAGTCTTGAAAGTAGAAAGCACCTGGCAAGCAAATACTCCGTCCCAGATGCTCCAGATGCTCCAGTACCACCAGAATAGAATCAGAGAAGAGCAAGAACACGAAAGAAAACGTATGAAAGACACGAAAATGAAAGTGCTAGTTGCACAATCTATTCCTCAAGACAGTCAGAAGAGGGGTCCGAATCAAGCCAGTCATCCTGCAGCTCCCGTTAAAGGGAACTGCAATTATTGTAAACAGCCAGGTCATTTTATAAACGAGTGTGCAGTTCTGAAACATAACATAGCTACTGGTAAGACTAAAGAAAGACCACGTCCGCCTAGACAAGAACAAGTTTCACAGATTCCTCAGCCACAGAATGCACAACAGACAGTTTCAGTACCGCAGCCTATTGCTGCAACACAGCATGTTACATCGCAGATGTACCAGTATGCACAGTCTGAGTATCCAGAGTACCAGTCATATTCATGAAACAGCCTAGAGAGGGAGGTAGGCTTGCCTCTCATCGAGATACCTGTAGATCAAGAAGGTCCCTATGTTCATAGTCAAGTATTAGGGAAAGACAGAAAGTTTTTGATTGATACAGGGGCAAGTAGGACCACAATTAGTCATGCCGAAGTTCCAGGGGCTCCGCTCTCAGGCTCAAGAAATGTTTCCCTTGGATTTTCAGGAAAACCAATAGTTAACGAGATATCAAAGCCAGTTACTCTAGAAGTAGGTCCATTGTCCCGCACTACTGATCTGTTACTTACTAAGTCATGTCCAGAAAATCTATTAGGCATTAAGACACTGAAAGAATTAGGTGCAGTTATTTGCTGTTCCCCAGAGGGAATACGTCTGTTCCTACGTGACTTTAAGGGTCACTATGTATTACGAGATTTTGATTCAAGATTGTCTAATGTTCCGCAGCATTTATGGGCGCAAGGTCCAACTGATGTAGGTTACATGCAAATCACACCCCATCGTGTGACTCTCAAGCCAGGTGTAGTGTTACCACGAATCAGGCAGTACAGATTGCCACCTGAGGCTGTAGCAGCCTTATCCAAAATTATTGACGAGCTCATGGCTCAAGGAGTAGTTGTAGAAACTGACTCCAATGTATGTAATTCTCCGATCATTCCAGTCATGAAACGTACTGATCCAAATGCACCCCCAGTATATCGATTAGTGATTGATTTACGAGAGCTTAATAAATGTATTATTCCTCAGTACCCAGTGGTCCCAGATATTTCTTCCCTGTTAACAGCCATTGATTCCGAAGCCATGTTTTTCACTGTCATAGACCTCAAGAATGCATTTTTTAGTGTTCCAATTCATCCAGACAGTCAGTTTCTTTTCGGATTCTGTTTAAATGGAAGGAGCTATATGTTTACACGCGCTCCTCAAGGTTTCACAGAAAGCCCTAGTATTTACAGTCAAGCACTCAAGAGACAACTAGACAACATTCACATGCCAACTGACACTGCCCTGCTCCAGTATGTTGATGATCTACTGATCACAGCCCGTTCTGAACGTGCTTGCGAACGAGCATCCCTTACAGTTCTGTATTTTCTAGCCGAGATGGGGCACAAGGTGTCACCTTCGAAGCTTCAATTCTGTGTCCAGCAAGTGGTATACTTAGGACACTTGCTGTCCAAGAGGGGTAGGCAGTTGACACCCGACCGTATCCAGTTAATAGCGAGTCTTCCCCAGCCCAGAACCCAGAAGGAGGTACGTGCTTTTATCGGCCTTACTTCTTATTGTAGACAATGGATTCCCCAGTATGCATTTCTAGCCAAGCCACTGATACAGTTAACGACACAGGAGGCAGCCGTATCGACTGTCCTCCCTTGGACATCTGAACATACACTTAGTTTCAACGAGTTAAAGAAAGCCTTATGTCAAGCTCCAGTTCTAGCTACACCAAACTACAGTAAGCCTTTTACACTTTTCGTTACTGAACGCGAAGGTACAGCATTGTCTGTTCTCACACAAGATCAAGCAGGACAATACAAGCCCTGTGCTTTTTTTTCGAGCACATTAGATCCAGTCGCCCAGGCGTTGCCTGCGTGCCTCAAGTCAGTTGCAGCCACAGCTCTAGCTATCAGACAAAGTGATTCCATAGTTTTAGGACATTCCCTGACAGTACAAGTTCCACACTCCGTAGAAGTTCTTTTAAACCGAACACAAACACAGCACTTGACAATTGCACGTTTAACAGGTTATGAATTGACACTGTTCCAGCCACACATAGAAATTAGACGCTGCAACGTTCTGAATCCCGCTACACTGTTACCATCAGTTAATTCAAATCCAGACCCACATGACTGTGTGGAAGTAGTTAATATTACGACAAAACCAAGACAAGACCTGACAGATATTCCGTTATCAGATCCGGACCTGACACTTTATGTGGATGGTTCATGTATGAGAACTAGTACAGGAGAACTAGTCGCCGCGTATGCAGTGACTACTGACACTGAAGTTATTGAAACACACCGTATTGATCCTCTGTCCGCTCAAGCAGCAGAGCTAGTCGCTCTGACACAAGCCTGTATACACGCCAAGAACCTGAAAGTTAATGTTCACACAGATTCACGTTACGCATTCGGAGTTGTACACGACTTCGGAGTGCTCTGGCAGGAGAGAGGTTTCGTGACTTCTCATGGAACCAAGATTCAGCATGGTCTCCTTATTCAAGCCCTGTTAGATGCCATACATTTACCGACATCTATTGCTATCATGAAATGCAAAGCACATACGAAAGTTACTGACCTTATTTCCCAGGGTAATGATCTAGCAGACCGCACAGCCAAGCTTACAGCACAGACTCCAGACATTCCAGTTAATCAGACACGTACTCCAGATCTGATTACATGCATGACAGTTAAGGACCCTACACAAGATGTCATAGATATACAGTTACATGCTACTCCCGATGAAATCAAGAAATGGTCTGAACAAGGAGGGGTCCAGACAGATCAAGGATGGTTAACGAAGGGTAGAGCCACATGGTTTCTCCCCGACTCTATGGTTCAAGTCATTATCAATACCGCACATAGTCCAGCACATTTAGGAGAAAAAGCTATGTTAGACAGTATCCAGAACATTTGGTTCAACAAGCATTTACGAGCTGCAGCCAAGCAGAAAGTCCGTACCTGTATGATATGTTGTCAGTTTAATCCAGGTAAAAGTGTCCCGGTGGAACAAGGTGGTTTCCAGCCCCCTGACCACCCTTTTGAGGTCCTCCAGATGGATTATATTCAGATGGAGCGATGTCGAGGTTTCAAGTATGTCCTTGTAGTTGTATGCGCTCTGTCCAGGTGGACAGAAGCATATCCAGTCCCAGATTACACAGCCGCGACCACTGCCAAGCAGTTGGTTCGTGAATTTTTCCCTAGATATGGACTCCCTAGAGTCGTATATTCTGATAACGGTCAGCCATTCTCATCCGAACTCATGAAACACGTTTCCCTTTTGTTAGGGTACCAGTGGAAGTTTCATTGTGTACGCCATCCTGAAGCAGCCGGACTCGTAGAGAGACATAATCAGACTCTGAAAATCCGTATTGCAAAAGTCTGTAAAGACAAAGGTGTGGACTGGTTAATAGCTCTGCCAGTCGCTTTGTTTTATATGCGCATGGTCGCACATTCCAGATCAGGTCTGTCCCCGTATGAGGTCGTATTCGGCCGCCCCCCTAACATGTGGGGTACTCCTAGACCCCGAAGTATTACCGATGTTTCATGTAATATGCTGACAGATTACCTAGCTTCCTTGATGTCTGCCCTCAACTCATGTCGTTCACAGGTTGCTGCCGCATTTCCAGACAATACCGAGGTGGCACCGCACGAGATCGTTCCAGGCTCCCTTGTGATGATCAGAAATTTTGACAGATCAAGTCCGCTGGAACCACGTTGGAAGGAGCCACGTCAGGTCCTCTTGACCACCCGTACTGCCGTCAAGTTGGAAGGCAGGAAGGGGTGGGTCCACCTTTCTCATGTAAAACTTTTCAAAGGACTGAAACCAGTCTCCAAGAACATTTCCAAGGATTTCCAGGATTCGGAAGACTGCCAGAACATTGTTTTAAAGGACTGTCCCGCACAAGACATTATTACAACCCCTCCCTTGTTAGAGAAAACTCCGCAGCAGGAGTATAAGTTAAAGCTCAGGTCTAGTAAAATAAGTCAGTCAGTTTGATTGTATAAGTCCTCCCCTAGGTGAAACGGTTAGACTGTTTCTGACATGTATAAAATAGACCCCCATAGTGAGAGAGTCAGTCGAAGTTCACTCCAATGTATCGTTTTTCTGAGTTTCATATTATTTCTCAGCATAATGATTTCCTGCACTAGTTACGCACTTTTCCTGTGTTTTCCAGTTCCTCATGTAAATATGTCTACTAATGCTACAGTAGAGCACACGTTTAGTGATCTGCCTCCTCACGAATATTCTTACCGCCTCGCTATGCGTAACAACACATTTATCCGTATGTTACATTATTCACACCAGACCAGCAATGCCACTAATTGTTGGGTGTGTGGTCGACTCCCCCCTTTCCAGACACCGAAGGGAGTTCTGCCACTGTTTCCTTATCCATTCTCACATAATGGTTCGTGTGGAGCATGGTCCACGTTAACGTCATCCTCAACAGATATGTCTTTTCTTAACAGTACATGTTTTTCAGACAAGCAAGGTTTCCCCCACAGAACAGGTTTAGATCTAGAAAACGAAGTATATAATTTAGGTAATTATTCGTCGAATTTCATGGTCCTGAATGTTCAGTCTGATACTACTCCAGACTTACCTGCTATTTCAGTACTACCTGTCAAAGGCGAATTATGTGTCCGTAGTTATGGTTCTGTACATGTAGGTCATAGTGAATGTACTACTGTTATCCAGTATAGTGACAGTGGGAAATCTGTTTTCAAAGCTTCACGTCATTCTTATTTTATTTGTGGTCAGACCGCATATGTCCGTCTGCCCCTCGATTGGGAGGGAACCTGTTACATTGCCTTCCTACTGCCACCTGTTTTTCTAGCCCCATCTGATTATCACAGAAACACACATCTAGTACACATTAGACATAGAAGGGAGTCCCCAATTGTCGATTATACTGAAACTACTCTAGAACAGTATACAGATTTCAATAAAGGTTTCTTCTTCTTCGTAGGACCTGTCCAGAATAGTAAACTGATCCGTAGGTTAACAAGAACCCTTGAAGCTGTAGTTAATGAGACTGCCTCTGCTCTAGGTAACCTAACCGAAGAACAATCTGCTATGAGATTTGTCGTTTTGCAAAATCGTCTCGTCCTTGACGTCATACTGGCCGATAGGGGCGGGGCCTGTAGAGTCATCGGATCTAGTTGCTGCATTTTCATTCCAAATAACGCGCCGTCCGTTTATTCAGCTATAACCAGACTCCATAAAATTGCCCATCTGTTACATCAAGATCCAGGCACCTGGACATGGTCCGGTTGGTTCTGGAATATAATTTCCGCATGGGGATGGAAAGTCCTGTCCTTTCTAGGTATTGCAGTAGCGATCATATTCAGCTGCTGCCTCTGTATACAATGTGGCCCTGCGATTTGCAGCATGTGTGCTACCTCTTGTATTCCTAGTCCCAAGCCCCGTTCTAAATCCCGTTCCCAGACAATTCGAGACGAGCAAATGGTACTGTATGAAATGATAGATGGTATCATGAAAATTGATGTTTCCTGATGGAAACGTAGTGACAAGGAGGGAATGTGGAAAAGTAAATTTTGCCATGTTCTGTGTCCCTACGCCTCATCCATCATATGTTATGTGTGCATGACCAATATGCATATGTTATTCCCCATGTCCGATTAAAGGCGCAATTACAGTTGTGTCCACCTCTGATATGTCATTTTCCAGTCCTCGTGAATACTACGAATATCAGGCCTATGTAAAGTAATGTTGCCACGTTTCTCAGTGTGCACGTTATTCCATTATAAAGTCCCCGTTTCCAGGCCTCAAAAGGGCCCGGACCACAGATTCAGCTCCTGTCTCCTGAAAGCCTCGCTGAGGAGCGATACAGCCCCCACCTGTATCCTCGACCCTTCACTTACTTCCTGCCTCGCAGTGCCCGGTGCAGCCCGGCTCTGCCTCTGAGTCTGCCAAAAGTATGTTATAGTTCCAGTTATCAGTTCAGTCCTCCTCTCTGCATTCCTAAGCTACTGAACTGCATCAATAGTTTCCGTCATTGTCTAGCCTTTTCGTCTCCACGTTAGAGAAATACTGTATTTAATGGTCATTTAGTATTCTTCATCACGCACTACATGTAGAATAATGCATGGTCCAGTCTTAGAGTCAAGTTAGCTTTTCCCCTCATGACTTCTAGTTTATATCAACATGTTCCCTAAACATCAGATACCAGATAGGGTTTAGGTACATGTCGCTCCGACCCTCCAGACTCTAGTCTCTGCTCCTAGCACAGAGTTCGTAGCCCCCAGCTTCTCCTAGTAACACGTCATTGCCAGTTTTCGCGCACCATTAGGTTAGAGGTCCCGGCTCCTTAGGTAGCCCCCTCCTATGTTTCCGCCCATTCATGACATATTCTGTTACGTTTGCACCACATGTCTATGTATACGCCCAGTTACACCTCTTTTTACTGTTATCTTTCGCGACTGCTACGCGTCACGCCTTCTGCTCCACCCACTGCTACGCCTACTGCAATGTAATGCTATGTGTTCGCGCAATGTATATATGCCTGTGTTTTGTTATTGAATGTTAGCGCGCTCATCCCAGACCTAGCCCCAGCAGCTGCTGGGCCTCTTTTCCCTTGCTGGGCCCCAGTTGTCCTGCTGGGCCCTGTCACTCTGTTCCTATGCAGGTTGTCCTGATCCTGTCCTTATGCTGTAATAAACCTGCAGAAACTCCTACTACCTCGAACCTTGACTCTTATTTATTGAGCTATCTGTTATGCTATAAGTCTAGTCAAAAATAGGGTATTATTTATTTATTTACCACAAATGCCTAATTAAATTTTGTATGAAAATATTTTTCTTTTATTTTATTATAATTATAAACTTTTATCGGATATTTGAGACAATTGATAAATGACTCTATATTTTTTACATGTGTATAATACAAATTAGTGCTTTACAATTCAAAACAAAAACAAGATAAATTGTTCCAAATAATACAGAATTAATTCCCCTTCAACGCGTTTCGGCGGTTAGCCTTCCTCAGGAATTCTGTATGTGCAAGTTGATACTACAAAAAGAGAATCATATTTACAATTAGTCTTGTACCCTTTGACTTTTAAAATCTCAGCGTTCATGCAGTTATGTTATCAAAAAATGACAGCGAGTCTATAATACAGTTTTAGTCTAGAGGGACTACTCTGTCACCGTTAGGTCCTTGCTCGGTCTGACAGTTCTTTTGATATTTAATGCTATCTATGTGCAACCTTTCTATACATATATATACATTACTTCTCCCACAAACATTTTGTACAAATATACAATATATACAATGATTAAAACAAATCACAGATTGAACAGAGATGTGAATATAGTGATTCTAAGTGGGATCAAAGGATAAGTTTCTGCAAATAACAGGACTATAGAGATGAATGGTGAAATATGGGAACCCCTATTAAACTGCTGGAAAAATGTCGAGAGCTGGCTGAGAAACTCCCAAAGACTGGGCCCATGGATTGGCACTTATCTAAATGTGAGTTGAAAATATGCACTGACAGCATGAATGTTTCTATCAACATGACTATGTACCTTTTGGCAAGGCTAGACAAAGCCTTGGATAATATCTTAGTCCGGAAACTCTCAGTCAGGTTCTGACTGGTTGGTAATTCTGTAATAATTTCTAAAAATATAAAAGAAACAGAAAGTTGTATATACCACCCAAGTCCGAATGACTAAATAACAGGTTCTAAATGTGCAGAGTGTGCAGGGCGCAGACACTAGCAAACAGCGTAGAGCAATGTGGGCAACCGTATGGCGTATCAGATAGAGCTCCAGGTGACCTAATATCTTGAACGCCTTACGCACATATCCAGGGAGCATTTCAACCAGCATGTACCACACAACAATGACATACCAATTTTAAGAAACAATGATCCAATGCATGAATAGGGCACAAGAACTGGAGGGCAACAGAGAACTTGGTTGGGCAACAGTTAACACTTCGAATACCTCCCTTTGCTGGTCCACGCTTCCCTCCCGACCACCCCTCCTACCACACACCCCACATGTTGCGCACAGAAAACACACCGCCAACATCATAGGCATGTTATTGGGACCTCTATGTGTTTTTCACCAATATGTGCACATGTGTAACATCTGTTAAAATTAAATGTAAAAAAATCTATAAATAAAAGTAAACAAAAAAAGTGTCTCGACGGTGTTTACCTTTCAGAGGAGGTGGTACAGAGGGAGTAGAGGATAAGGGAACAATAAAGAATAGATAAGAAAGGAATGAAAGAAAAGGAGAAAGTGAAAGAACTTGGAGGAGGGCACGAAATGATGACAGTTTGGAGAAGGAAATAAGGTTGAGCAAGAAAGAGAAAGATAAGTATGAGCAAAAGGTGCAAAGGAAGAGTAAGACCAAGGAACCGGAAAAAAGGAGAGAATGGAGGAAGGAGGTGCGGAGGAGTCAGAGACAGAAGAGGGGGAAGGGAGAGACTAGCGAAGGGGATGTAGAGGAGAGCTTTAAATGGATGAGGGAGATGAGAGGAGAGCTGGGTGGGGAGGGGAGAAGGAAAGACGAGTAGAATGAGGTACTTGGACCCAGTGAATTCTCCATCGTTTACGGTCAATACCCCACTAGGCTGCCTGAATACAAACAGCGCCAAGGTGCCTTTGGGAATGGAGAACACTTACCTATGCAAACACCCTGTGACATCTCAAGACATACACGAGGGAGTGCGGATGATTTTGCACAGTGGCGTATCCTACCTATCTCCGCCCTTAAGTTAGAAAAAATATTGCCAAGGACAAGTCGACCCGAGCACCTTCATCAATAGAATGGCTGCTCATCTAGCACGCATTATTTTACTTGCAGTGAAATATAACAGTATTAGTGCAAACTTTCCTCATTAGAATGTTTACTTCTCCATACTATCATTATCAAAATAATTTACTTCTTTCCGCATACATAACTATATGATCTAATTTTCTATTTGTTTCTATGGAATTTGCACTATGTATATTTTTGTCAAAACTACCCAATAACATGATTTTACAAACTGAAATTCAGTCATTCACACGTCTTGGTTCCTATAATCTCATACACAAATGTATTCAAAACCACAGGTCCCTCAACACCATATGTGCTTGCAAGAGTTTATATTCCTGGAATGGTCGTAAACGTTTATGAATGTATATAAACTCTGTATTTTTATTGCAGGCAGAAATAACTCTTATTGATCCTAGTTAATTAGTATAAAAGTGGTTTTGTACATTACTTTTCTGGATCATTTAAAATACAATTTAACAAAGTCACCAAAGATATGTATGCAGGCCTGCTTGCATAGCCAGCGTTACTTTTCCTGTAACACTGTTTGTTTTAACATTCTTGAAGTGTAATATTTAACAGATATCTGCTAATAGTGGAAAGAGTGAAGGAATCTGGAGTGGAAGATATGACAATCTCGTGGAAAGAAGGGAATCAATGAGTGACGCGGGGCAATTAGCTCTCAAAATTAACGTTTTAAACCTGGAGGGTGCCTTCTGGGAGGACACAGGATGGGAGGATTAGTGTCTGTTTCAAAGTGTCTGACACTAACGTGTCAAGGCATTAAGAGCAAGCGATATAATCATGGTGAGGGGTATTAAATATTACCTGCAACGCACAAATAGTGCATATTTAACAATTTATATGACTATAATATGCTGTACATCTTAAATTGTTAAGTTATTTATAATTAATCCGTTATACATGCCTAATGCATTGGTGTTACAAAGGATATAAAATATGCACTTTATTAAACAACAAATAACCACAATAAAAATAAATAACTTCAATTATAATCAGAATTATTTTCTGAACCCGAATAAACCTCATAGATGCATAATATAAAATACTTACTTTTTTAAATTGTTATTTACTCATAAATATTTAGCTAGAAGACCAACCAAGTCTCAGTGTTTCTTCCTACTAATTCAAAAACATTTGAAATTGATTGCTCAATACTGCTGATTTTCCGTTTAGTAAAGCTTGCATTTGCCTATACTATTATGATAAGTCATGCTATGTTATGTTTCAGCTTCTGGGACATTCTGATGGAGGGAAAAGTCTCGACCTCAAGTTGGAAAAAAAATCAAAAAGGAGAACACTAGAATGTTTTCATGATACTTTATTTTGATGAATTTCCTATTGCCTCTGACAATGCTAGTTGTACTATGGGACATATTAGCAACAACTTGCGATAATTATCGCAAACCGCGATTAGCGCGATTTTTTTATTGCCTTCTATCGCTGGACTTTATCGTGAAGATAACACAGTATTACCAACGTTTATCTCCACGGCGATAAAATATCCAACTATAGCAGCGAACCCCATCTTTAACGTGAGATTTCCAGCGATAAAAATCCTATCGCTAAGGAAAATCTCGCAAATAGGCAGGTGGGGACTAAGCCGTAGAATCCACCTCCCATTGACTGTTATGGCTAAGTCAGGTCTTTACCAGGTGTAAAATCCTGGCGCTAACCGCGGTTAGCGCGGGTTTTTTTTTGCGTCACAGGTATTGCTAATAGGCGATAATTGTGTTAGTGACTGCTTTCAGTTGCTACCAGTTTGGGTACGCCCACTTTGCATGTCATTAGAGATAAATACCGCTGACATGCAAAGCGGGCCCCAAACCGGTCGCTATCGCCTGGAAGCTGTCGCTAACTGCTGTTAGCGCCAGCTCGGTAATTGGGCGATAAAAAAATCACTGCTTTATTGGCAAAAAGTGCCGATAAAGCGGTGATCTGGCCCTTGCTAATATGCCCCAGTGTTTTTAACCAGAACCACATGAAACAGGGCAAAGCCTCGTATGATTCGCCAGTGAAACAAACGGAAAATGACCATTAACATCTTTAACTTCAGTCTAGAATTTTGAAATTACACCCTTTCGTGTATTAGACTTTGCATTTTTTTTTACTGTATTGATTTGAAAATTAGAAACTGGCATTGTAAATTGTGAATGGTGTACTGCAGGGCTAGTTTTCAATGAGTCTAAATCGTATGCCTGTTTCTAGATATTAATTTTATGTACTTCTTAAATAATTATAATAATAATACATATAATATTTATTGAAGTATTTATTGAATGCCAAGATGGCATTGAAAGTATTGTGAGGTGATAGAACCCTGCTCCTGTGTAACAAATGCAAGTGATAAATGGTGGTTTCATTAAAAAAACCAGAAAGTAAATTGCATGTGGTTGATTACATGTATCACATAACTAGAACTGGTAATCAATGAAATTGATCTGTTCCTAATTAGCAAAAAAGTGATAACTAGCCCCAAACTATTTTTGTTGGTTCATCCCATGTTGGGCTATTTGATGGGGTGCTCACGGGGGAGGGGGGTGTATCAGCACTGAAACAATTATGAGAGGTTCTAAAGACAGGGGATCTGTTGATACAAACGTATTTAAAAAAATGGCATGGGAGGGAGGAGGCATACCTTTAAACAATAGCAAAAAGGGAAGACAAAATATTGGGCAAAATAGAGAGTGTCAGAAAAACCAAGAACAATATCACTTACCTCAAACTGGCATTTTTACTTTAAATAACAAGAGGTCAATAATTCATTCAAAAGTGCCTGTGCGGCACAGTAGTCTTTGCTCGCTAAAAGAGTACAGAACATGGCACCCTTATCTGGACTTTAAGGACAAATCCTAGAATTTCTCAAGTGGCAGCCAGCTTGGGTGGCTCCATGTATAAAAGGGGGCCACACCCTGGTATATGCTCAGTATTAAGTTTACGATAGAACATGAGGAGGTGTTTGGTGCATTGCTAGGAGAGGTGACATTTTCACAGTCTGAATCTCTTTTGCTCTATTCGCTTCCCGAGATGGACCTTAAAGAAGTTTGGCTGCATTTCTAGAGCACTAAGGACAGTGACACTAGAAACTTGAAAGAAAGTGTGATTGTCCAGGGGCCGTGGGTCCATTTTATGGCATTGGGGCGTTGCCCCACTAACCACATGGCACGGAGGAAGATTTACTTCACCGCCAGGCGCGTCCTAACTCGAAATCCGAGACAGTCAGGAGGATGCGTTGCTGAAGGGGGTGGGGCAGCACTGGAGGGTTGGGTTTGTCGTTGACTTCACTGAGTGACAGCAGCAGGGTAGGCCCAGTGCGCATGTTCAGGTTTGGGCTGATAATGTTTCTGACCAGCCAGAACATGCGCACTAGTATAGCCTGCAGTGCCCTGCATTAGAAAAGTGAGCGAGGGCTGCTACTGGCCCGTGGCCCACTGTCTCCTATGGGTGGAGACAGTCTGTGCTCTGGCCAATCCTGGCACTGCTGGAGCAACCTCTGGATTGGTTGAGAGGGGTTGCACGTGCATTAGCCCCTCACAAAGGCGCCAACGCAGCGGCGGACACCGGCACATTAACACACAGCAGATGCGGTGCGGACCCTGGGGAAAGTTGTAACTTTTTTTTAACTTTATTTTTAAACTCCCCCCCCTGGCCCCCGACCCTAGCGCGACCTCCCCCGCACTTATTGCGAGTCTCAACTGTCCTACACGAATACCACTTCACTGGGGCTCGGCTCATTATGTGCATCAAGGACTGAAGAGTGAGACGGACAGGCTGCCTTTCTTTGTGACTGGAGATCACTAGGGTCAGTGGGATGTGGGACTATGGGGCCCCAAGGGTCGGAGTCTGGGATGTGAGGGCAGAAGGGTGTACAATCAATCAATCAATCAATCAATCAAGGCATTTATAAAGCGCACTACTCACCCGGAGGGTCTCAAGGCGCTTGGGGGGGGGGGTGCCGCTACTGCTCGAACAGCCAGGTCTTGAGCTTCTTCCTGAAGGAGAGGTGGTCTTGGGTCAGCCGAAGGTCGGTCGGGAGGGTGTTCCAGGTCTTGGCGGGCAGGTAGGAGTGGAGCGAGAGCGAGTGGAATTTAAAAATCTGTGCATAGCCCACAAAGCAATTTATGGTTTGGCGCCTGCATACATCAAAGACCGCATGGTGGTGTACAGTCCAATGAGAACTCTTAGATCTTCAGACTCTCAACTATTGGTCTGCCCCCGGTACAAACTTGTTACCAAGGGAGGAAGAGCCTTCTCTGTGCTAGTTCCTCAGCTATGGGACACACTACCTGAGTCGCTGCGCAGGGAAGAGAACCTCCTACGCTTTAGGAAGGGTTTAAAAACACTATTGTTTAGGAGGTCTATGAATGCTATTTAGACTAGTGGATGCCTTTTTCTGTATTGTCAAGTTGTTGTTTGTATCATCGATTTCCGAGCGCCTAGAGACCTGTAGGTGATTGGGCGCGTTATAAATCAAAAATAACAATAACAATAACAATAGGAGAAGGACCTTCCTCCTGTTGTCGCTCTTCAGATGCGGGGGACGGCGGCGAGGGCGTGGTTGGTCGATCGGAGGTGGCGTTTGGGAGCGTAGAAGTTGAGGCGGTTGTTGAGGTAGCTCGGGCCTTGGTCGTGTAGGGCTTTGTGTGCGTGGGTGAGGAGACGGAAGGTGATTCTCTTGTTGACGGGGAGCCAGTGTAGGTCTCTCAGATGTCGGGGGATGTCGAGGATGAGTCTGGCTGAGGTGTTCTGGATCCGCTGGAGTCTCTTCTGGAGCTTGGCGGTGGTTCCGGTGTAGAGGGCGTTGCCGTAGTCCAGTCGGCTGGCGACGAGGGCCTGCGTGACCGTCTTCCTGGTCTCGGTGGGGATCCACCTGAAGATCTTCCGTAGCATGCGCAGGATGTTGAAACAGGACGCGGAGACGGCGTTGACTTGTCTGGTCATGGAGAGGGAGGAGTCCAGGATGAAGCCCAGGTTGCGTGCGTAGTCTGTTGGTTTGGGTGCGGTGCCCAGGGCGGGGGGCCACCAGGAGTCGTCCCAGGCGGAGGGTGAGGAGCCCAGGATGAGGACTTCCGTCTTGTCTGAGTTCAGTTTCAGGCGGCTGGTCGTCATCCACTCGGCTACGTCTTTCATCCCTTCGTGGAGGTTGGTTCTGGCGGCGGCGGGGTCGTTGGTCAGGGAGAGGATCAGCTGGGTGTCGTCGGCGTAGGAGATGATGTTGAGGTTGTGTTGGCGTGCGATGGCCGCAAGGGGGCTCATGTAGACGTAGAAGAGGGTGGGGCTGAGCGAGGAGCAGTGTAGCCCTCCAGATCAGGTATGTGCTCGACTCCTACGTGGGGTTCTCTGCGGGTGGCCACATTACACCGTGGGGTTCTCTGCGGGAGGCCACATTACACCGTCTGCCCAGTAAACAGTTACCATCGCGCTACAGAAGCGTTAATGTATAAGCTTAAAGGTCACCCTGCGGTGTCTTGTGTTCTTTTCTTCATTTGAACCTAGACAAGTTCAGCTGAAATGCCTGTTGACTATGGTACCTTGGGAGTGGTAATAACACAAGACAATTTACTTGACATCTTTACCCAACTCGCCGCCGTTTTCTGGAATGTGCTATCATTCTTGCCTGACTGCATATGTTTCTGCACTGTAACACATGTTGTCAAGTGACATAGGACTGTCCCATTGATGCAAATGTCCCGCTTTCAAAAAGACGCATGATATGTTATTTTTTACAATTTACAGACACTGACAATGTTGTTGCACAATGGAACTAAGGCAAAGTGGGCTAAAATGATTGCACAGGAGCACACAATGTGGTCTGAATAGTAAAGTAGTAAAATGTGTCATATGTACATGTGGGCTGGAGTTATCATCAGCCTGGTGCTTCTATTGGTGCGCTGGGGAACAGTCTACATTTTATTTAGTTATTGAGTTTTATATAGCTCGAACATGACCCTTTTGGGTATAAGTACATTTCAAAATATGCTTATTGTGTGAGACTGTGACGCATAATCTCACGTTTAAAAATGTATCTTTACTGTATGGAAATTAGAATTTAGTGGCTCTAATCTCATTGCTTAAAATGCACCTTCTGTGCCCAGCCATGGTTGTGAAACTGATTTGTTGCTTAGTCCCATACATTTTCACTCTATTTTATGACACATCACACAAGGGTGTTGTTGCCCATAGTGATTCTCGTTGGTTGCTTTTTCTGGGATTGTGCATGATATCATTTGGAGTGGCTTGAAACACCTGTTACATTAACTGGATTGATGTGTAAAATGAGAAGTATAAGTCTATTTTTACCAACAGAGCATGAGGGACTCATCAACTCACTGCTTTGTAATCTGTGGTGTCCCTGTGCATTAGTTTGTCCTCTCTTCAATTGCTATATGTGTGTGTAGTGTATTCCATACTGCAGACATGTCAGTGGCTCTAATACATGCAAAGGTGATCCTGCCAAAAATAGGGGATGTCAAGATCACCATACTGCAATATGCAGATGATACTGTACATTTGGACTACTCTAAAATTGGGATTCGTTAAGCCCTGAATGCCCTTCACATGTATAATGAAGCAGAGAAAAAGAGGGCAAATGAGTAAAAAAAAAGTTATAACTTTTGGTAGGACAACTAAGATCTCAAACTATTGCTGGAAAATGGGCCCTCTAAAAATGACCGGGACAAAATCGTATAATTATCTTGGTGTATGGCTCTCTGCAAATGGCAGAATCAAAATTCACTTGAGCCACTTCAAGGAAAAGGCTACATCATTCATCACCAGACTCTGCCAGCTTAACACTGTGCAGAGAGTCTCTCTTCAGTTCCAATGCAAAAGGTATTGAGTGCCACCGTCTTACCTGCGATCACCTATTGCCTCGAAGCATTCCAGGGAAAAATGACTAAAATTACGGAACAGCTCCACCTCAAAACATACAAGGCGGTCTTTAGGCTACCCCAATATATTAGGGGCTGTCTGATCAGACTTGAATTCGGTTTGAAGGGACAACTATGGGCCAATATGGGTGTTTTTTAAAATGCGACTACAGGTGCATTACGACTGTGCCCACCACCTTGAAATGTGTTCTTCAGCACGTATTTAAAACCATGAATAGGCCTTGGTCTATCTTTCTAAATGAGTCATCTGATACCCTCCAAATAGACCTACCAGTATTGAATAAGCTATCACTCTCGCACACAGCATTGAAGACCATCCTGAAAAAGCAGACAAAGCTACTGTCAAGGTTTAGCGATACGGCCATATTGAAGAGTACACTAATACAGGAAGCACTGGCAACTCTGTATAATCACCTACCCAGTTTGAGGCCGCAACTGTACCTTCACTGCTCAATCGTGAAAGTCTGCCTCCAACAAATCATGGTTGCAAGGATGATGGGCCTGCAAATTAAAGGAACTAACCCACGGTTTCCAAGATCATGAACTGCAAGCTGTGTGGCTATAAATCAGGAATTTTAGTTTTTATCACAATGGAGCCAATTGAGCGAGCTCAAATTGGAAAATATGTCAGAGTGGTACATGGCCTCCCCAGAGACCCTGACAAGACTGTCCGAATCTAAATTTGGAAAAAATAAATTCAACCTCATGAAGCTCAAACTGGAATGCAGCCTTGAGTGCTTACTTCATGCTTGTCCACGGACATTATTCTAACATTGACTTACACCCGCCTAACAACATGCACAACACTAGAACACGGCTACTATTATCCCGCTTCCCAATCACAAGTGTCACCAATTAAATCTTTCTGCTATGGACTGAAGTCTCTCCCAAAAAACTATGCACTTTATTGTCAGTTTTTTTTACCATGATGCTTTTATGTTAGCTATTGTTCTTAAGACTTTTACATTATTCCAACGTTCTCATTTTTAGTAGATATGCTTTTTGTCTATCACTAAATATGGTGTTACATTCAAGGACTAAAAACATCCCCTTTTCCAAGAAATGCTGGACCTACAGCTGCTAGAGATCGCGGGTCACCCGACCAATAACTTCGCCACTTCTGGCTTCGGGCCCATATACTTTACTTTATCATATACATTGATCAGATGACCACACAATCTACTATCAATAATTGTGAGTTCCCTTTCGATTTATTTCCAGTGTACCCAACTTACCATCCACCGTTATGGGTACCTATGACAACGATAGGTCAGGGAGCTAGCTGTAAAAGGAAAAGGCAGCAAAATATACTATTCCACATATGACTTTACTTTTCATGAAATGACCACGGACAACTGGAAGTTTTGAAAGTTTTATCTTAAATTCAAATAAAGGGCAGTCATACAGCTTTATCAAAAGAATGCTAGTGCAACAGGGAACCCGCTAAGTGAGAGGAAAACTAAGATAAGGGCAAAGTGAACACGCTATAAATCTGAGTTACTTTAGTCAGTTTTACGAGGGAAAAACCAAGATCATAACAGGAAGTTGCAAACTGCAAATACAGAAAATAATTTCTAAAAGGTAGGGTAACATAGGAACACGCTATGAAATAAAATACAAAATGATTTTATGAAATGCAATGGTTGCAGGAGAAAGCATGGAAAATTATTCACGTGCAAAGGTATGTCTTTATTAAAGCAAAGACAGAAAAAATAGAAAGGTGCAGTTTAAGAACTCAGAGCGATATTTACCTAGACTGGTGTGAAAACCAACCCTGGCCACGGGTCAGTTAAGGACAGGAAAAACCCTCAAGGAAGGATAACCCTCAGTGAGACAGCAGGTGCAGAATGGACACCCCAAGACAGGACAGGAAACCCAGATTCGGATCAGGACAGGACCACCAGGATACGACCAGCACCCGCAGTTCGGAAGCAACGCCTGCGCTCCACCCTCTCTGCAGCTATCGATCAGGACCCCGATTGGGTCAGCGAATTCCCCAGCAAAGTGCTCCGCCAGCACTTAAGGTTCAGTAAAACCTTCAGAGTCTATGGTCAGATTTCGGACAGAGAGCTCCGCAGCACCTCTGTATCAAGTCACCTATTGAGTGCGTTGGGTCAGTGACAGGTCAGCTATTCAGACAAGTCGGACAATTTCTCTAGCTAAACCTAGGCTAGATATACTGTTTTGGGACAGGGTACCACCCCCCAAATGTTGCAAAGTGTCAGAATCCTCAATTTGGATTGGTCCTAAGGTAGGATTTAGTTAACACACCAATCAGAACAGACTATTCTAAGGCCTAATTTACATTTTTGGGTGCCGCCTAGCAAGATTGGGGTTCCCACGAGAAGTCGCACAGAATACAATGAAAACTTATACATTTGTAACAATATAGGGACATCGGCTCCATCCTCCTGGGTCAGAGGTAATTCTCTCAGGAGCATCTCGACTGTGGCTGCCAGCTGGCTGAGTTCCACGGTCCAAGTTTGTCTGTGGCCTCGCATCTTGAGCATGCGCAGAAAGGACCTTCAAAATGGCTCACGACCCATTCGGACCCCCATTTCCCGTGATACATGAAAAGTAAGCGAAAACAAATTAAAACATAGAAATGAATGAATGTATTACATGTCATGATTTCACATTGCAGGTTTCATCATTATAAAATATACTATGCATTAATGGTAAGTGCAACGAACAATGTCACAAGAGCAGCAGCACAAAGCTTCACCACGTTATCAAAGCACAGCCATCTTATTTGCTTATTACGCATGCGCACCCTTTCCCTCCAAAACTATCTCTACACGAAGTCACGTGAGTGTGACTGACGCATGCGCAGAAGAGGAAAGTCAAGCAGCGGCCATTTTAGAATTACAAAAGTTATTCGTATTAATAAAACACATAAGCAAGCTTCTCTATCATACATATATATCGGAAATAAAAGATATTAGTAAAACGTACAATTCGTTACGAGGTTACAACGGTTTCGAGGTTCATGAATCGAGCAAGTCGCGATGCGAAATCTTGCTCTATCAATCCCCTCTTTGATGATATTTACTATCATCACAAAAAATGGAACCAGATGCCAACTTTCTTTCACACCTTGTACATTTCTATCTCTTCCAACAGGCGATTCAATTTTTCTTTCTCATTTAAAGTAGGGTGAGAATTTTTTACCTTTTTATAAATCTTATTATTCATTTCTTCTAATTCAAGCTCATCCGCACTTCGTTTCACTCCTCTCGCATTCACTTGGTATTTCTTTGTGTGTTTGCGACATTTGCAACAGACGAATATGAGAAATAGGATAAGACCTATCACTCCAATTGGCATCAGTACCTTTAACAATAAGCTTTTACCTAAACTAGCAAACCAATGACCTACATTGGAGAGACCATCAACCAGTCTCTTCCAGGCACTGTCAACCTCGAGTGGTTTGAGTTCCTTTTCCAAATTAGTAATGTTTTTCACGTATCTTTTGAGCTGTACGCTTTTGTCCGGAATGTAAGTTCAACAATGTTGCGCCTTCAACATCCGGCAGACTCCGCCCTCTTTTGCTAATAAGGTGTCAAGAGCAAGTCTGTTCTGCAAAACCATTGATCTGATCGCAACCATTTCAGTATTGACCAGCAGGAATCCATGAGCTGTGTCAGTAGACAACACATCCACTATTGTGGACAATTTGCAAATTCTGTGAGTGTTCAGAACCACTCCCACTCCAGGTATCAGTGCACTAAAAATACTACCCATTATTTCACCTACGCTTTCTCTTTTACTACGCACTAAGCCATTAGTATTTTCATTGCTTCCAGCCATTTCATTCACATGGTATATTTTCGGGAAGACAATGCCAAAATAGCAGCTTCCATACCAGTGATCCGGCAATTTGAAATAAGCCTTGTCTCCACATATATAATAAATTCCAGGAAACACAGGCTCTGACCCATTTTTGAATCCCCAACCTCCAATTACCTTGTAATTATGTTCACATTGACTGGAACCAATGAAAATGTTATTATAATAACTAGTCTTCTCGCGATGAAGACAGAGTTTCCCTTTCTTCTCGAAATCCAGCAACAAAGCAGGCCCTGCCCAGCCATTTGAGGTGCTTTCCATGTTCTCGGCCCATTTAGGTGTTTTCTGCCTTTTGTCATTTGCCTTCCTTTGGAAACTCTCCCTTCTTTTCTCTGCCATGTTTAAAAATATCTTTTCTTGTTCATGTAATGTACAGGTCAAGTTATCTCTGTGTGCTTCAGCTATGTCTATATTGCCTATAGTCAGAAAATAGTCTCCCATATATCGTATTACGTCACTTTTGGTATGTACAGGATTCAGATTTCCACGAATGGGAAGTTCAGAAAAGATCACGTCATTATTAGAATAATAGTACTGTAACGGTCCTCTTTTGTAAAATAAGCTTGCTAAAATACTACAGGAGATTCCATAGGTCAGAGGTAGATGATGATATGTCACGCCTTCAGCCACAGAAGTAGGTAGCTTCATGCAGACATAGCAATCTTCTATTTCCATTGTTTCTACATAATGCACTAACAAGTTTGCGAAAACATTTAAGTGTGTCTTGTTTCTAATTCCGTGGTAATGTAGTCCTTCCTCATCTGATGCTTCTAAGTCCCGTTTTGTCTGTCTGAGTGCTTTTTCACGTCTTTCTACACTTCGTTTTGTCAGTTCTTCAGTGTCAGTAATCTGAGTAGGGTCAATATTAGTATTTTTGCTTACCATAAAAGGAATAAAAACTGTTAATCCTATCCAAATTAATATTACTATAACTATACTACATATACACACTTTGCAGCATGTTTTGCAACAACTGCGGCTAGGTCTACCACTCACGTTTGTATCAGACATTTTGGCTCAGAAGGAAATTTTAACCCCTCTTTGCAGCTTTTCCCAGGTAATTTTATTGCTGACCAATTTCACGGAGGTTCTTCCTCTTCCTCTGCAGAGTAATCAGTAATCTGTTCTCCGTCGCTTTCGTCAGTAATATCAAGATCCTCAAAGTTTTCCAAAATTAAGTAGGTCCACTCCGGATCCTTGTATTTTTCATTTTGTCTTTTTATTCTTTCACTCCTTCTCTTGGAGTTATCTTCAGGTATTTCTGTAATTCGGGGACTTCTTCTTATGTCTGCAAGTTTCTCTTGGACTGTTTTTATTCTTAATTTTAGTCTCTTAATATACCTTGGCTCAATGTGCTTCTTTTTCTTTAGTCTTTTAGCTGGCACTGTTATTTGGCTTTCTTCTAATGTCCTTTTATTTTCACTTGTTTGTGGCACTTCAATTTCTGTCTTCTCCCTTTCTGTCTGACTAGTCCCAGGTCTTGTATCTATTTCTTCTGCCTTGTTACTAAGCTGGCCTGGTTCAGGTGTATTTTGTGTTTCGCTTTCAAATGTCTCTGTTTCTATGTCCTGAACATGTTCTCCTAGTTCTGTCTGATCCTGCTCGAGCTCTTCGATCCCTTGGTTTTCTTCTGCTCGAACTATTACACTATGTCTAGTCTGTCCCTTTTCGATATCAGGAGTCTGTGGAGGAGTATCGATCACTTGTTCTGTCCCTGTCTGACCTTCTCCGTCCTCAGATTTGATGTGAATCTCAATGATCTGAGGGTCTTCGCCTGTGCCTTGCTCGTCCTCTCTATTCCACTCTCTGTCTTCTCTTATTTGCTCTCTTGTTCTCAGTGGATCTCCAGTAAGATCTATTATTGGTATCCAATCCTCTGGCCAAATCCTTTGCAGCTCGTCATCAGCTACTTTCGGACCAACGTCTGTGAGATCCTCGGCAGTACTGGTGCTTGGCCGTACGTCATCGACTACCTCTGGACCATCGCCTAAAGGACCCTCAACGGGACTGGTGCTCGGCCGTCTGTTATCAGCTACTTCAGGACCAACGTCTGTAGACCCCTCAGCTGGACAACCTTCAGCTCCAGGCTCCTCGTCTGGTATCATCTTCTGGGTATGGCTGGCATGGATCCACTTGGGAACGCCTGCACACTTCACTGCTGTCGTCGTTACCAGGATTACTTGGCGCTTTTTCCCCCACCTTGGCTCAAGGCAACTTGAACGAGTATGCTTCTTTATCTTAACCCAGTCACCAGGAACCAATTTGTGAACTGGAGTTGTCGGGTTGGCGACGGCGTCTGCCCCAATCTGGCGAGAGATAGAACGCACTTGGTCACCCAGTTGCTTGCAGTATTCAAGTACCAAATCATCAGAAATGCTTAACAGTTTGTATCCTGGTACCCATGCTTGCCTCATCACTCTTCCCATCAATATCTCATGGGGGCTCAGGCCTGTTCTTCGATCTGGAATGCTTCTGAGTCCCATCAGAACAAGAGGCAAGGCATTTATCCAGTTCAAGCCAGTAGAATCACATATTTTTGCCAATCTATTTTTTATAGTACCGTTTATCTGTTCTACCACTCCAGAAGCCTCTGGATGATATGCACAGTGCAGCTTTTGTGTGATCCCAAATGCTTTACAAAGCTGGGCCAAAATTTCATTCTGAAAATGTCCGCCTCTATCTGAGTCAATAAAGACTGGAACCCCGAATCTAGGTATCAACTCTTTTAGTAGGAGCTTAGCTACTGTTATGGCGTCATTCTGTGGGACAGGGTAAGCTTCCACCCACTTTGAAAATAGGCAGACAATGACAAGGACATACCTTTTTCCCTCACCACGAGGCATGGTAATGAAATCAATTTGTATTCTCACAAAGGGACCCCCTGATCTCCCAATTTTCATCAGTTCAACTTCTGTTTTCTTGCCAGCGTTGAACTGCTGACAGGACAAGCACCTCTGGCAGAGAGATTCTGCTACCTTCCTGAATTTCTTGTTGTACCAAGTCTGTTGAAATACCAAAACCATGGCGTCCCTCCCAATGTGTGATCCTGCATGTATCAATCGAGCCATTGGGGCAAGCAGGTGTCTTGGTAACACAGGCATACCATCTGGCCCACCATGACACCATCCTCACGTCTCGGTTTACAACCTTGTTCTTTCCATTTCTCTTTCTCTTCCCAGGGCGTCACATGCTGCCTTTCTCTCACTTCATCCCAAGTAGGCACTTCTTCAAACATTCTAAGTTGGCAGCTGTTTCCAACCCCACCCCGATTGGGATTTATTCTCAGTCGATCCATAGCACATTGTTTTGCCACCCGATCAGCGAAATCATTTCCCAAAGATACAGGGTCAAGGCCCTTCTTATGAGCAACACATTTGACCACTGCCAATTCTTTTGGTAATTGGATTGCCTCTAAAAGGTCTTGGACAACTTTTCCATACCGAATGGGGGTACCTGAAGAAGTCAGGAATTCTCTTTGTAGCCATAATTGGCCAAAGTCATGCACAACCCCGTAACAATACTGACTATCAGTATACACTGTTACTTTTTTGTCTTTTCCCAATTTGCAAGCTCTTATCAGGGCGATCAATTCAGCTACTTGTGCAGACTTTACTCCAAATAGATAAGATGCTTCTTCAATTTTGCCTAACATGACCACAGCATAGGCAGCACTTAGGCCTCCTAGTTCATGTCTTAGGCATGAACCATCCACGAACCATTCCACATCATGTACAGGCAAAGGAGTTTCTTTGATGTCTGGGCGAGGTTTGGTACTGAACTCTGTCAGGTCAATGCAGTCATGCTCATTATCTCCCTTATCTTCCATTACCATTGAGTCAGGGAGTAGAGTGGCAGGGTTTAAAATGTTACATCGGGTAATAACTATATTTGCAGCCCCCATGAGAATCCTCTCATATTTAGTCAGCCGACTAGGGGTGAGAGGCCTGAGTTTTTGTACGAGTCAATAGTATCACAACTGCATGTGGAACATATACAGTTACAGGATGTCCCATAATGATAGACTCACTTTGTTCTAAACTGGTGCAAGTTGCAGCTACTGCTTTTAGACATCCAGGTAGTCCAGCAGCCACTGGATCCAAAGTGGCAGAAAAATATGCCACAGGCCTTCTGGTCAACCCATGCTCCTGAGTCAGGACTGACAATGCACAATTGTCACGAGTGTCACAGAATAAGCCAAACTCCTTGGAGTAGTCAGGCATTCCCAGAGCAGGGGCTGTACACAGGCAATTTCGCAACTGTGTGAAAGCTGTTAGGCTCTCGTCATTCCATTCAACTGGGTCCTTTGCTCCTTTCTTTGTCATTTGTATCAAAGGCTTTGCAAGAACTGCAAATCCCACAATCCATTGCCTGCAATAACCTACAACTCCGAGGAACATTCTGATTTCTTTCTGAGTACGGGGTAACTGCATATTTTGAATTATTCTGACTCTCTCTGAGGTGACTTTTCTGATACCTTTTTCTATCTGGTGTCCCAGATATTTCACTGATTTCGAACAGAACTGTAATTTTTCAGGGGCCACTTTATGTCCCTTTTCACTCAGGTGATTCAGTAGGGCAATGGTGTCAACCACGTAATCCCTATGGCTTTCAGACGCCACCAATAGGTCGTCAATGTACTGTACCAGAACAGATTTTCCAGGTAAGACTAAAGTTTCAAGGCATTTTTTCAAGATCTGATTAAAGGTAGAGGGGCTTTCTGTGTACCCCTGGGGGACCCTGTTCCAGACATACACGTTACTTTTGAAAGCAAATGAGAAAAGAAATTTGCTATCTGGATGCAATGGGATCGAAAAGAAAGCATGACATAGGTCTATCACAGTGAACCATTCAGCATCCCAGGGAATCTGATACAGGATGACTGCTGGGTTTGGGACAATGGGACAGCAAGGAACTACAATTTTGTTTACCTTTCTCAGGTCCTGCACTACTCGGTACTTGCCACTAGGCTTCTTAATGCCCATAATGGGTGAATTACACGGGCTACTCATTACTTCCTGTATGATGTTTGCTTCTAGCAATTTCTGTATTTCAATAGCAACACCTGCTCTCACTTCGGCACTCATTTTGTAAGGCTTAGTGTTAGGGTAAACTGCAATTTCTTTCATTGTTATCTGTATTGGATCTATATTCTTCATCAACCCTACATCCTTTCCAGTAAAGTCCCACACTTCTGACTTCACTGTCTGCTGGAGTTCTTCAGGTAAGTCCTGTATAGTCATTCGTTTTATTTCTGAGTCAGGTCTAATTAGCATTAGCTTGTAGATACCGTCTTCATCTGGGGTTTGAATTTCGACGCCCTTTGGTGTGCAAAAGATGGTACAATTCATTTTGCACAGCAAATCACGTCCCAGCAAATTTACCGGACTGGTATCACAGACAACAAATCTGTGCATTTGTTTAAAGTTTCCAATTGAGATCTCCATGGGTTCGGTAACAGGTGTACTAATTAATTGATTAGATACTCCTACTACTTGGATTGCTTCTCCCGAGAGGGGTAGGTTTGGAACGTCCACTGTTCTCACAGTAGAACGGGTAGCACCAGTGTCCAATAGAAAGGTGACATCATTTCCATCAACCTTTCCTTCAATGTATGGCCCTGACTGGTCTACCGGCAAGGAGGCACCAAGTACGCACTCCTCGTCCTCCCCTCTCAGGCCCCGTCAGTATTGGTCATCACAGAAAAAGGTGTCGTTCAACAAATACTGCGAAGTTGCTGTATTTCTATCCTCATTGCCTCCCCAGACTTCTACATCATCACCCTGTGGTGACTTCCCTTTAAATATAGGCTTTGGCGCTCGAGGCACTTGAATCGTTTTTACCTGCTGCTGGGTCTTTCTTTGCTTTTCATTCTGCGTCTGTGGAATTAAATCAGGTGTTTGGGCATTATCATTTTGTAAATACGGACACTCGTCTCGCCAATGTCCAATTTCTCCGCACTGATGGCAGGGAAATTTCTTTTTGGCTTCCTCTCTACTCATTTTAGGTCGGGGCTTTCCTCCATTCCCTCCCCCAGGACCTTGGTTCTGAGTAACTTTATTTAATTTACTCAGTTGCTTTTCTTGCTGTTCTGCGAGCTTTACTTGAGCCCACATCACCTTCTCCTTCAGGGCCTTTTTCTTTTCTGCCATTTCGTCCTCACAGTACTTTGCGTACCGTAGGACCTCATCTATCTTTTTGGTATGCCAACAGATTTTATTATCCTTTATCCACTGACAAATTTCGGGTCTTAAACCGTTTACAAACCTGTAAATGAAGTGGGTCATGTCCTTAATCTCGATGTTATCTATACCACTGTATGTTTTAAATACCTGCAACAGCCTTTCATAAAAGGAATGCACAGTCTCGTCCCTTTCCTGCGTGGTTCTATCTATCTTAGTCCAATCAGTTTCCTTTGCAGGTACTTTTATTTTCAAATGTTGAATTACTTGTTCATACTTCCTCATCACTTCCTTCGATGGTTCCCCTGTTTTGTCATCTCTCGGGTATTCCTCACTAGGCCAGGCAATGGCTATTTTACACTCAGTCCACAGATCTACAGGGACCACTATGTTGAAGAACCCATCCAGGTCTTTCCATAGGCATTTCTGCACTTTCACGAATCTCTCTACCTGCCGGTACCAGTCGACTGGTTTTTCTCGTAATTTTGGGAAGTCATTTGTGAAGGACACAATATCCTGACGGGACCACGGGACGTGTACATATTTTCCCCCTGGCACTTCACGCATAGGGCATAACTGTTCTGGCTTTTCAGCTTCTCTTAGAGCGAATTCGGGAGTTACCTGCCTAGACCTGGCCTCATCTTTCTTCCTAGCCCATCAGGCTTTCCATTTTTCCACGTCTCCCCATTTCTGCAACACTGTCAATAGTTCCTTGACCTGTGCCTTTTTCCCTGACACATTCAGGTTTTCCAAATCTTTGTCTGAAAATTCTGCTCGGTAGGGTTTCTGCAAGGGTTTCGATTTTGAAATGTCTATTCCCATACTAGCAGCAGTATCGGTCAATTTTTCATGAAGTAC
The DNA here is from genome assembly GCF_964261635.1 of Lissotriton helveticus. NCBI lineage: Eukaryota > Metazoa > Chordata > Amphibia > Caudata > Salamandridae > Lissotriton > Lissotriton helveticus. The sequence goes on along the minus strand of NC_136057.1, from coordinate 409,537,227 downwards.
TCGGACATTGCGGGTAAGACTTTTGCACATAAACAACAGCTCTTCTTCAGAGTAGGTATTTAATCTGTCTAATCCCACGTTTCCTGCCATTAATTCTTCTATTTCTACTCTCAGTTTGTAGAGGTCTAAAGGTTTTGTTTGCGAAGTTTGTTTCTCTAATTCTTGACTCCATCTTTCAATTTCTTCAGGTGTAACCAAAGTGACACTTCTAGTACCTGAAGTCGATTCCATTTGAATCTCCCTCGCATTGAAAGGATTATGTCTTTTCTGCATTCTTTTCCCTGTATTTCTAATGGGCAGATCCATCAGTGAGACTTCAGATTCACACTCACTCGGCTGTTCATCTACAATTAATGGTTCTGGTCTGGGTTGTGCTATTACGGGAGTAATGACTGGAGGTTTTGGACTTTCATGCCGATCCCCGTACAATGAAACTACGGGTCCGATTGTTACTGGGATTGTCAATGCTTCAGGACTGGTATTTAACTGGGTCATTTTCTGAATGATCTCAGCTCTCTGTTTTGCTAGAACCTCCCGCTCCTTTTCTTCCAGTAATCTCTCTATGGATTTGTCATGTAACACCTGCGGGGTTAGTGTGGGAGCATAACTTGGGGCAGTGGGATGAGTCTCACTAGGTCCTTCCCCATAATTTGTTCTTGGGAATAAACTTCCTGTACTTAGGGATCTTCGTTCTTCCTCATACTGTGACTGTAATAACGGCATTCCTGAACTTGAGGATCTCATCTCGCCTCCGTAGGGAGGTCGAGAACAAAAATCTCATTCACGGGAATATCCTGTCTCCCCACTAGCGGACATTCTGGGGTAAATGTTTCTGGTATCTACTGGTCCTAGACTCTCGGTATAGGGAGGAATGTGGTAACCCCCTCCTACACTTGCGGACCTAACTTCTTCCTGAGGAGGAAGTCTTCGGGAAATATCTCCTGTACTGGAAGGTCGATGTCCTTCATTATAAGGAGGCGGACTTCTCGTACATAGGTCATCTAATAATTCATCATCCGACTCTCCGATGGGTACCCAATGTTTAGACTTTTCCAACCGTTTCTGTCCCCCAGAAGGATCATCTGCTGGCATCATGGGAAACAATCCCTCCACTATCATATTCTGCCTCCACTGTTTCATTTTTTTAGCTCGTGCTTCCTGCTTCAACTTTGGATAAAATTTAGTTAACCCTTTATCCATCCGTGGCTTATCTCTTTCGAAAGCCTCGATTTCCCATTCCTCTAGCGCTTCATACTGCGTTAATCTAGGTCTGGGATGTAAATCATTCATTCGGGTTCTCAAATTAAATAGAATTCTGCTGTTAAATGTTCCATCTAACGGAAAAGCCAACACTCCGTCATCTTTCGTGTATTTCACCCAATTCTCCAACCATACACATGTGTTGTACCCTTTATCGAACATCATGAAAGATGCGGGAGTGTTGGGTTGCGGTATGACAACACCTTCTCTAGTTTTAATCGGCTTGTCCTTTTTGAAATAATTCTTCACCTTATTTACAAGAGATACTTTTCTCTTAGTTCCGTACATAATGTCGTTTTTAACTCCTTTCCACTGATCGTTCTCAAATCCCATATGCCGTGGATCAGGTCTGGTATGCGGTCTATACGAATGCCACATACGATTTTTACGAGTGACTTGTTTACAAACCACTTCCAATCCGAGTGCGTCTTTTATTTTCGTGCGACCAATGAAATGCACGAGTTCAAATAATCTCGACCAATGGGTGCGCGGCCCTTTCGCGAGACAGTTCCCTCGCTCCGGCGCTCGCCCCTCCTTTACAATTCCAGCTCCGCTACCAGCCCGCTGCGTCTACCAATCCCCGCGCGGCACAGAGTGACGTCAGAGCAGCTTCGCGACTGACTCCCTCCTTCACAAGGTAACGGAAACTTTCTTTCTTTTTAAAGTGCTTAACGCTTGGTTATTTTACAACGAATACACATTCGCCACCGTGCTCAAGTGTCTAGACAGGAAAGAATTAGTTTCACTACAGGTAAACTACTTCCATTTACCTTTCACTCACTGCGGATAGATCTCTTCTGCCTACCCTTCACTCTAGCATTGGAGAACCTGCTACTTCCCTAGTCTCATCCACTTCTCCGGGATATACCTGAGACTAAGGTTTCCCCCGCGAACCCCTTTGCTTTCACGCAAGCTCCGATGAACCCGCTACTCTTCCGATGTGACCCTGACTAGGTTACGCCACAATGGGAATTTTGCCTATGAACCTCGTTACTAACATTTATTCAATAACACGTTCAGAAAAAAAACCTAGTTAGTGCTTCCAGTTCTGCCTAACCTGCACCAACCTTCCTTAGAGCAGGTGACCTCAAAGCGAATGGATTCTATTCACCACTCGCTATTCAATTCCCCGGGGATTCCTAACAACATAAAAGACGTTTTACGTACGAATGGATTAATACATATAACAGTATGATAAGAAGAATAACAATTTTAAAACATTTCATAATTTTTCAAAGTAAACGATTTTCAAGTGAGTGATCAATTTCCCTTGAAGCGCCTACTCTTATAGCAGCATCCGACTTGGCTAGACTAACTAATCCTACCTATCCTTTAACTAGTCCCTAACCATCACTCTGCTACCAGAAAATTACTGCTAGAGATCGCGGGTCACCCATATACTTTACTTTATCATATACATTGATCAGATGACCACACAATCTACTATCAATAATTGTGAGTTCCCTTTCGATTTATTTCCAGTGTACCCAACTTACCATCCACCGTTATGGGTACCTATGACAACGATGGGTCAGGGAGCTAGCTGTAAAAGGAAAAGGCAGCAAAATATACTATTCCACATATGACTTTACTTTTCATGAAATGACCACGGACAACTGGAAGTTTTGAAAGTTTTATCTTAAATTCAAATAAAGGGCAGTCATACAGCTTTATCAAAAGAATGCTAGTGCGACAGGGAACCCGCTAAGTGAGAGGAAAACTAAGATAAGGGCAAAGTGAACACGCTATAAATCTGAGTTACTTTAGTCAGTTTTACGAGGGAAAAACCAAGATCATAACAGGAAGTTGCAAACTGCAAATACAGAAAATAATTTCTAAAAGGTAGGGTAACATAGGAACACGCTATGAAATAAAATACAAAATGATTTTATGAAATGCAATGGTTGCAGGAGAAAGCATGGAAAATTATTCACGTGCAAAGGTATGTCTTTATTAAAGCAAAGACAGAAAAAATAGAAAGGTGCAGTTTAAGAACTCAGAGCGATATTTACCTAGACTGGTGTGAAAACCAACCCTGGCCACGGGTCAGTTAAGGACAGGAAAAACCCTCAAGGAAGGATAACCCTCAGTGGGACAGCAGGTGCAGAATGGACACCCCAGGACAGGACAGGAAACCCAGATTCGGATCAGGACAGGACCACCAGGATACGACCAGCACCCGCAGTTCGGAAGCAACGCCTGCGCTCCACCCTCTCTGCAGCTATCGATCAGGACCCCGATTGGGTCAGCGAATTCCCCAGCAAAGTGCTCCGCCAGCACTTAAGGTTCAGTAAAACCTTCAGAGTCTATGGTCAGATTTCGGACAGAGAGCTCCGCAGCACCTCTGTTGTCAAGTCACCTATTGAGTGCGTTGGGTCAGTGACAGGTCAGCTATTCAGACAAGTCGGACAATTTCTCTAGCTAAACCTAGGCTAGATATACTGTTTTGGGACAGGGTACCACCCCCCAAATGTTGCAAAGTGTCAGAATCCTCAATTTGGATTGGTCCTAAGGTAGGATTTAGTTAACACACCAATCAGAACAGACTATTCTAAGGCCTAATTTACATTTTTGGGTGCCGCCTAGCAAGATTGGGGTTCCCACGAGAAGTCGCACAGAATACAATGAAAACTTATACATTTTTAACAATATAGGGACATTGGCTCCATCCTCCTGGGTCAGAGGTAATTCTCTCAGGAGCATCTCGACTGTGGCTGCCAGCTGGCTGAGTTCCACGGTCCAAGTTTGTCTGTGGCCTCGCATCTTGAGCATGCGCAGAAAGGACCTTCAAAATGGCTCACGACCCATTCAGACCCCCATTTCCCGTGATACATGAAAAGTAAGCGAAAACAAATTAAAACATAGAAATGAATGAATGTATTACATGTCATGATTTCACATTGCAGGTTTCATCATTATAAAATATACTATGCATTAATGGTAAGTGCAACGAACAATGTCACAAGAGCAGCAGCACAAAGCTTCACCACGTTATCAAAACACAGCCATCTTATTTGCTTATTACGCATGCGCACCCTTTCCCTCCAAAACTATCTCTACACGAAGTCACGTGCATGCGCAGAAGAGGAAAGTCAAGCAGCGGCCATTTTAGAATTACAAAAGTTATTCGTATTAATAAAACACATAAGCAAGCTTCTCTATCATACATATATATCGGAAATAAAAGATATTAGTAAAACGTACAATTCGTTACGAGGTTACAACGGTTTCGAGGTTCATGAATCGAGCAAGTCGCGATGCGAAATCTTGCTCTATCACAGCCACTTTGGCAACTGCTGTGTAGGGGTCTGCTGCTAATCCTCATAGAGAGTAAAAGTTTTATTTTAATGTTTTATGCAGTTGTGTAAATTACACATATATTGTACAAGTTTTTTAAATAATTATACAATAAACATTCTTGACTGACTGCCTCCTGGCCTCTTTCACATACTATTCTGTGTAGTGTGGCACTGTGGCTACTAGGAGTAGGTGTCCGTTGCTCAGGCAAAATCAAAGGGCACTCAACAGACTTATAGCATGTCCATTCCTTGACAGTCAGTAAAGGACCACATAGACGGCAACAAAAGGAAATAAAATAAAACATCAATCGGAAAACACAGCTGTGGAGGGCATCTAGGGCCAGATGTAGGTCGCCAAATACCGGTCGGTGACGGCCGATTTCGGACGTTACCGACCGGTATTTGAAGTTTGAGATGTAGGGGGCCTAAATTTACAGAATCGGTAAAGTTACAGATTCGGTATATTTACCGATTTGGTAAAATACCGAATAGGTAAATTTACCGATTCTATAAATCCAGATGTAGGTGGCACTGAAAATAGTGCCACAGGCCCTTAGGAATTCGTAATTTACCACCAAATAATACTTGGTGGTACATAATGAATTTCTGTGTACATGCACATCTGTGCATGTACACCGGTGCTATGTGGCACGCATACATGCCCTAAGGGCATGTATGTGTGTCACATTGCACACAAGCCAGAATCAGGGGTGCAACAGGGTGTCAAAGTGACACCCTGTCCCCCTTGTAAATTCGGATATTTCACCGAATCGGTATTTACCGATTCGGTAATTGACATTGATTCCTATGGGCCTCAAGGCCCATAGTAATCAATAGCAATTACCGAATAGGTAAATTCCGAATCGGTAATTACCGAATCTTACCGATTCGGTAATTGAATCGGTAAAAATACCTACATCCCGATTGCCAGTTCTTAAATACCGAATCGGCATGATCCGGTATTTATGAATCGGTAATCGGGGATTACCTACATCTGGCCCTAGTGTCTGAAATGGCAGAAGAGCTATTAGGGCACTGACAACTTCCCCAATTGTGGTGGTGCATCTGAATCAGCTGAACATGTGCCAGGCATATCTGAGACCTTAAACCCCATGTCTGAAACTGCAAAATGTGCTGGAGCAATACTTTGGCTTAGAGACTGTTGGGAACTAACACAAGCACAGTGATGACTTTAATAAAAAAACAGTAACAAACCACAGGAGTTTACCCATAAACCCAGTTGAGACCTGGGTGAATAGTATGTAGCGTGCAACAATCTCTCAACAGGTATTATTTAGTTGACAGTTTTACTTCAGTCAGAAAACGTTATTCCGTTGTTACGACCATAAAAGTACAAGTGCATACAATAAAGAGATTCATATTACATGCATGGCAGTAATTCATTATAAACATAGCAACAAGTGACATATCAAAAAAGTGCCAACTAGATGTGGAAATTAAAACAGCTGTTAAAAAAAGAGAATAAAAGACATAGTGCCAGTGGGTTGAGCCCTCAGTTGGATCAAATAGAAGTGCGAGTTCATACAGTGCAAGGATTCAACGTTGCGTGCATAGCAGTGTTTCTTTGTTACACAGCAACCATTGTCAAATCAAATAGTGCCAACTAAATGTAGAGATCTAAAACAGCAGTTAAGACGTAGGAGAAAAAATGAAAAGAAAGAAAAACATGGTGCCATTAGGATGAAACCCCAATTTGGTCACACAAAGGACCCACTGTATAAACACAATGCTGTAAGAACAGATCAGCAAGATCCTAGAATGATAAGCATAAAATATAGCTAAAAAAGCAGTAAAAGTTCTGAGGATACACCTTAGTTGTTCTTTAATGCATACCTTCTAATAATCCACATTTTCCCCAGAAATTGACCCACTGCACAAACAACTGATGGTCTGGAATCGGATTTAAAAAATGCATAATGCTACTTGGTGGCATTGAGTTCCCAACAGCCTACAGACAGGAGCTAGCCATTTGATTCTCTAGGATTTGTACATCGGACAAGCGAAAGAAATGTGTTTGATTGTCTCATCAATACCGGGGCAACCTGGGCAATGCTGTGTTGCGGCAGAAGGCTACTGCCATTCCACTGTATAGGAATTCACAGGGAGGGAGCAACATCAAAATTGGATGTAAAGTTTCCTATCATGTGGAATCGTGATAACTTCCATATACTGCTCATATGCACATAACAACTTGAATTTCAGGAATTCTAGTGTGAGACGGTCTCCAGACAAATGGGTCGCGGTTGTCTGCACCACCCAGCTCCAGTATTGAGTCTTGACCAATTCTCTGCTAGGCAATGAGCTGGAGTGAGGGTCTTCTCACTGGTTCCCTAGGGCAATAGCTGGTAAACAGTGTCTGGACTTTGGTGATCCACCCAATGTTTTTGAAGCAGTCAAGTTTATAAACTTCTTCAAAAGTGGCTGCATAGTGAGCAAGCTCAGGAGCTTGTTTTAGGCACAACCAGAAAAGAAGGGGCGAAGCCTTGCTTTGACCACTATACTTCTTCTGTCCATGTCTAACCTTAGTGGAAGGAGCAGAGTACTCTGGGGGAGCGAACAAAAAGATCTTAAAAACTTGTTCTCAGTTAATAGAAGGCCCTCTAAGTTGTCAAAGCCCCAGAGTTCAGCCCATTACAAGTCAGAGCCTACCACCTTATGGTCGTATATCTGGAGCGGAGCTGCAATGGGTCTAGGTTGGGAGGACCTATGCTCCATAATTAGAGCCACAGTGGTTTTCTTCTGCTGTAGGATTTGCTTCCAGGCCATTTTCTCCGAGAGGGTCATGCCCAGATAGTCAAATTGGCCACTCTCTCCAGTAGAGTCCCTCCCAACAACAATTTTCCTTTAAATGGTTTTGGGGGTTAATCAACAAGAGCTTGATTTTTCGAGGTATTTACCTCCAAGCCTCTCATTTCACAGAAGACCGTGAAGCGATTGAGAAGCAGTTGAAGACCACTACGGGTGTTAGAGACCAATAGCGTATCGTCTGTGAATAATAACGTTGTTACTTTGGCACTCCCCAATGTGGGGGCGTCGGCATGGACTTCTGCTAGATGTTTGACCAACCCAATAATGAAGAGTGAGAACAGGGTAGGAGCCAAAACACAGGCATGTCGGACCCCCCTATCAATTCTGATCGAGTCCGTAAATTACCCTTGAGCCGACCAGCAAACCCTTGCATAGTTGTCCTTGTGCAGACGGATGATCAACGCAAGGATCACTGATGGAAGCCCAATTCCTGTAAGACGTGCCATAGTTTGGCCTGGGAATGAGGTCAAAAGCCGACTTTAAAACAATAAATGCAATATAAAAACTGCCTTGCTCGATGGTCCCTGATTTCCAGGCCAGTAGAGAGAATCGAAAGACCTGATCGATGGCACTAATTTTCCTATTAAACCCGGCTTGGAAGGGGGATAGAAGAATGTTGTTCGACTCCATTCATGCTGTGATCTTAGTAAGGGCACAGGAGAAGACCTTCTGAGCACCATCGATCAGGCTAATCGCCTGTAATTGGATGGCAGTGAAGACAGGAATTACCTCGGCTCCCTTCCACAATGGCGGTATTGGGGCCTCAGCAGCATTTCCGTTTGCTAGTGCCCAGATGTATTTGGACCAGTTGACAATATCGCTGACAAAGAAATCACCAGGTACACTGTCGGGACCCGAAGCTTTATTCCTGACTATAGAATGTATGCTTTGGGTGATATCAGCTAAGGAATATAGATCATTGGACTGGGCACTGATGTAGTCCACGGTGGAAACTTCCATGGCCATCTCGCCTGATCCAGTATATACCGCGGTGAAGTGATCAAGCCAAGCGGCTATGGCAATGTTGTTGGTGGGTGGCCTAGGTCTTCCGGCATCTCCCCTGGTGACTAGCAGCCAGAACTGTTGGGAGTCATTTCTCTGGCAGGCATCACAGACCTGGAGCCAATGGTTCTCAACCCATTCCCTTTTAGCTCTTGTCAGAGCTATTTTGTAGGATCGCCTTTGCACTCTTAGAACCACTACATTGTTCATTCTAATCGCAACAGCAAGTTCTGACTGTATTTTCTTGCATTCATGGTTAAACCAGAAGGATTGAGGGCTGGCAGATGACGCCTTTTGCTGGGACAGTTTTGGCATTCTAAAGAAGGTTGCTAGCTGTTCAAAGAGAAGTGTATGGGTATTCGTGATCTTCCTCCCTTTGCTCAAGTAGACTGTGTAGCTGGCCAGTACTCTCTAGGAGTATACCCTTCATATCTTCAAGCTTGGTGGTGTCAATTGCTACTCATGCCCATTTGAGTCGCCTGTTGTCGTTTGAAGGGCATATCTCCTTAATTACGAGTGATGTATCTGAGATGCTGCTATTTTTGGCCCAAGGTGATGTCATGACAAGCTCAAGAGGATTATGATCGCTGTCTGTGGTCATCCCAACTACCATATCCATCACTCCTGGCCACAATCTGATGTCTAGCAGTATATAGTTGATGTGGCTCGTATTTGTGGTACTATTGAAGGTGTTGGCCGCCATCTTATCGAACTTGGTACATCCATTGCAGCCCGTAGCCCATACTCAAGGGTTATGGCATGGAGCTGCAAGGTTGCTCGCGTCATATTTTTGATTGGTGATAGATCAAGAGGGGGAACGAGCCACAGCTCATCAACTTGGTCACTGCTAGTAATAACTTCTTGGTCTAGGGGTTCAAAGGTGACGTTAAAGTCTCCTGCTATTATTAGTGGTGATTGGGACACTATCTCCTCAAGACAATCTTCTAGTGCTTGGAGAGTTGGAGAGCTGCAGCCCATCTTGGTGCCTCGAGCATAGACGTTGACGAGATCCAACACCATACCATTCCTACCCATGACTCTAATCACTAGGATGTTGGGGCTTTTGGTCTTAAGGTCTGCTGATGGTACATTGAAGGTCGATTTTACACCAAATCACCCAACGCCCCAGCCGGACTTCCTGGTATACTAGTGACTGCTGGGCAGCAAAGCTTTACATGTCTGGGGATAAAAACAGGAGCAGTAGCCCAGGTTTCCTGCAGAATACAGATGTCAAATTACTCTATGTTTAGACCTAGTGAAGGAGTGCCACCTTTGATCTTACCCCAGCCACGTTCCATGACAATATACGAAGATTGGAGGTCACTTCTGCGCCAAGGCAGACAGATTTGTTTCCCTCGATTACATGGCCCATCTGTGGGCCTGAAGTAGTTTCTTGCAATTCAGGCCTCGTCAAAGATGAAGTGCCGATACTGGGCTGCAACCAGTCAAGGGTCTCAGAACTAGGAAGCTGTAAGGTTGGTATCAAAAAGTCTATGTGATTCCTAGCTATGGGGGCTCAGTGCTCGACCGTGCCTATATAACGAGATATCTTATGGGTTGAGCTATCCTGATGCTCCAGTCAATCATTAATAGCCTTCGGTGAATCAGAACCCTACAGGATGCCATACCTTTTGGGGGCTTGCAGTTGAGATGTGCTGAAGGGATTGCATTTTATCTGGATACCAGTAGGAGAGGGTGAGCATGTTCTTGCCTCTAGAGCAATGAGATTATGTGCTAGGTCCTCGTCTCTTAGATGCAGTTCGATACAGTCCGCTTGGGAGGTGTGGTGGCTTAGCCTTTTGGCCCTTAAGATGCTGTCCCTAATGATTGATCTATACCCCCTTATTTTCTGAATCCAGTGTATTGATTTGTTGATTAAAGAGTTACTATCTTCATAATTACTATGTGATGGAATTTTGGGTACATTAGTCAAGTAAATGCTCTTGGTGGAGCATTCAGCCAGTTCACGCCTTTGACGACAAGTCGAACATTGTTGGCTGGGATTTTATCACTGCTAACCGCTGGTTTGAGGACATTCGAATTAGTAGATTTTGTAGGGAAACGAGTGGGGATGGACAATAAAGGGATAACTCTACTTTGTGGAAATAGAGGGAGAAGTGCTACCTGGGGGAAGGGCAGGGTTCAGTGTAGGTCCAAATGCCTGTTTGGGGTTGTACACTTTTGCTTGATCTCTATCCAGGAGAAGTTTGACCTGATCGCTAAGCACTAGAATTAGCGATTTTAGTGAGGTGACTTCGGCTCTTAGGTCAGTGAACATTTCCGGCCCTTTTAATGTTAAATCTTCTTGGAGACCCTCGCCTCTTCACAAAGTTAAATCTTTCTCTGCGGGCTCAAAGCCTAAGCTTGGTAGGGGAGATCCACCTCTGGTTCTAGGTTTCTTCCCTGGGATTTATTGGGCAGATCTTGTAGTGGTAGAAACCTATTGGCCAGGGTGATGTTGGTGTTAGTGGTAGTAGTATCATCAACTAGGGTTTTATCGACCACCACAGTGGGAAATAGAGATGTCCCTGCCTCTATATCCTCGACGGCAGCTGCAGGTTGTGTAGCAGTGTTATATCTCAGGGACTTATTCTTAACAGTCCTTTTGAGTCGCTTATTAAAGATAGAGGGAATATGTTTGGTAGGTTTGGGATTTGGGCTGAGAAGATGGAGTGACTCAAGAGAAGAGTGCAGAGTAACAGGGGTGACTGGGCTGATGTAGGGATCTAGAATACCCAGGCATTCCACCAGTAGATCGACAATACAATCCAAAACGCAGTTGTTGGCCGCTGATTTACGAGCCGTTTTGCTTTTACTGGCTTTCAGGAGGGGCCCATCAATTTTCCCACCCCCTTTACTAACAGTTCATTTTCTTTTCCCCATACCAATGATCAATGGCAAGAATGAGTGTTAAAAAGAGCAAGAAGATTGGAATAATGGGTGGTGTCATAAAAAAGGGCAGAATATGCTTACTGATGCAATATAATTGCCTAGTGAAAACACACAGAGTAATTCTCAGGGAAAGGAAAACAAGAAGGAGGTTCAGGGTCAGTGTTAAAGCAACCACAAGTCACAGTTTGTATTGTGGCAGTCCACAAGTCCAAAAGAGAGAGTCACAGAACCAAGAGCGGTAGCCCTGCCCTGCCTCTTCCTGGCAATGACGGGCAAGGAAGGGCCCGCCACGGGCATATTTACAACAGAATGGAGAAGCGTGGCATTAAGCAAACATTGCTAACGCCAAGCTTCTCGAATCTGAAAATGCAGGGATGCGCCTTATTCACAAGAATGCATCGCACCCCTATGTTTCCCCTAGCACTGGCGTTGATTTCGGCTGCCTAACACCAACACAAGCACCCTTGCACCATAGTTCAATGGTATCTGCATTGGGGAAAATGATTGTTAATGTGCAGGAAGGTCTTACTTCCTGCACATAAACAATCATTCATGGCATTTTGAAACTTGTATGTGTGCTGCTTAATGCAGCACACATAGAAGTTTCAAAACTTCATTTATTTTTTATTTTTATTGTTTATGTACAGGAAGGGTCACATTCCTGCACATAAACAATTAATGACAATTTGTTGTTTCTATGTGTGCTGCACAAGGTGGCACACGGAAACAGCAGAAACAAGGAGAAATAAAGCATTTCTCCTCATTTCGCCTGATTAAGACCAGGTTTTCCCTGGTCTTGATTTTGGCACTGCCTCCTATTTACGCCACCCTTGTAAATAGAGGGCAGCGTTAAAATCAATGGGTGTTGGGGTGGAACGCCCTCTGCAACACCCATTTACCACCTCTTCCACGCTAAGTACAGCATGAAAGGGCGCCTTATTTACAAGGCAACATAAAGCCATGTTAAGTGGCTGAACGCTTCCTTGTAAATAAGGCCAGGCCTTGTAAACATGCCCTATATACCAGGCTGTCGTCCCTGTTAATTAGCAAGGCCAAGGAAGCCTGGGCGGCTTGGGTCCAGAGGTGTTAAGGGGTCATTTTCTCTGGTAATCAGGGGACCCCGCAGCAGTGTCTGAGCAGATATGTGGTATGGCGCTTATGGCTCCCTGTATCCACAGAGTATTTAAATTGCGATAGTGTTACACTGAATGCCTATCCAAGGTGGTGGCAGATCACACCAGACACTACTTCCGGGTCACATTGGCAGCTCAGTAATTGAGGGGCCCGGCCACAGTAGGAGCACAATAATTGATGAGTTATTTTCTGACATCATGCTTTGTTGTCTTGTTAGTGGATTTTGTTCAGCTCTTGGCTCAGTTCACACCCAGCTGTCCTAACATTGGCACCTATGGTATTTTCTTCATTTCCTTTCTCTCGTGCCTACCCTGGGCTTCTTATTTGGATAGCCTTCTTATTCCAGCCTAAGCATTGTTTTGATGCATGAAACATATTATTTGAACCACTATCTGTTACTACTTGACCACTGAATTGTCCAACCTTTGCTCATTCATGCCTGGGAATGTTGAGTAGGCAAATATCGCTTTATGCTTCTGTTACAAGTTGGGTTCACATAAACACTTGTACATGTGTGAATCATTATTAATTTGCTGTTTCCCAACTTAGCTTCCAAATGGCTAACTGTTTAGTAATCAGATGATATTATGGTGCCACGCGTCAGATATCGTGTCACCATTATATTGGCAAGGTAAAACAAAATCCTTAGCCTGCCACTGCAGCCCGGTGGTGCAGTTTTAAAACTGCCATCTCGAAATATCAAAATAAAACTTTGGACAGGCTTAACCTTTTCTGTTTAATACTTAAGTCACCCGTATGGTAGCTCTTTTAAATCTCCATAGAGCAGTGTTCTCAGTATTTAAAAAGTAGGACATGTATTTGATGCCCTGCCAGTGAAAAAACTCTGAAGTCATTTTTCACTGGGGCAAGGCTAACTCTCCCGTAGGCTGACATTAGTTTATACTATTACATTTAAGAGGTGCTAAATTAAGTTTGGGAGTTGCTAAAAAGTTGGTTTAAGTACTTATTCTAATAGGAATTTAAAATCCAATCCAATGGTAAAGTTGTATTTTATATTACTACGAAGTAATAAATACTAAATGTATCTGTTTTCTGCCAAAAAGCAAAAGGCTTTCCTTCCAGTGTCCAGTTGTTGCCTGACCCCTGACAGTTCCTTGAAGAGTTGTCAACTTGCTCCCAGAGTTAGAAGAAGGCCTTGGATGTGGGGAGAGGCTGACCTCCCCTTGACATGAATACGGGGGCTGTGCCTAACCACTTGCATATCTTTAAAGATTGCCTACCCTGTCACTAGCAGATGTAGCTTACACCTTGGCCTATCTCCCGTTTGTCTTCATGGGATGATGAATTACCCCAGAACTAGTTTAGAGTGACCTGAAGGAGGGTTTGCCCATTTACATAGCCACACCTCTGGGTGAGCACAGGGCGTTTTGCACAGTAGAAGAAAAGTTCTGCCATGTTGGTTTTGGGTAGAGAAGTTCAATGTGCAAACAGGGATTGCTGCCGCCACCCTTCGCACCTGGACCACGGTGACCACCGAAGACACAGCCCGCACAATGAACATAATCCACTCCGGATCACCGACTGACCCCTGCCCACACCACGTCTTCAACAAGGCCGACTCCACCATCGCACCCCAACTCCGGAACATCATCAACGCCTCCTTCAACCCCGCCACCTTCCCGGAGAGCTGGAAGCACGCCGAGATCAGCGCCCTCCTGAAGAAACCTACAGCGGACCCCACCGATCTCAAAAACTTCCGCCCCATCTCGCTCCTCCCTTTTCCTGCTAAAGTCATCGAGAAGATCGTCAACAGACAGCTGACCGCCTTCCTCGAGACGAACGGATCCCTCGACCCCTCGCAGTCCGGCTTCAGAGCCAACCACAGCACCGAGACCGCCCTCATCGCAGCCACCGACGACATCCGGACCCTGCTCGACAAGGGGGAAACAGTGGCCCTCATCCTCCTGGACCTCTCCGCTGCGTTCGACACGGTCTGCCACCGCACCCTAGTCCAGCGCCTCAGCAACATCGGTATCCAAGAGAAGGCACTGGAGTGGATCATCTCGTTCCTCGCCGGAAGAACACAAAGAGTCCGCCTCCCCCCGTTTCGCTCCGAGGCCACCGAAGTCATCTGCGGCATCCCGCAAGGATCTTCACTCAGCCCCACCCTCTTCAACATCTACATGAAACCTCTCGCAGCCATCGCACGCCAGCACAACCTCAACATCATATCTTACGCCGACGACACCCAGCTGATCCTCTCCCTCACCAGAGACCCCGACACCGCCAGAACCTGCCTACACGAAGGGATGAAAGACGTCGCCGAGTGGATGAAGGACAGCTGCCTGAAACTGAACTCGGACAAGACGGAAGTCCTCATCCTGGGATCTTCCCTCTCCGCCTGGGACAACTCCTGGTGGCCCCCAGCCCTGGGCACCGCACCCAAGCCAACCGACCACGCACGCAACCTGGGCTTCATCCTGGACCCCTCCCTCTCGATGACCAGACAAGTCAACGCCGTCTCCTCATTGTGCTTCAACACCCTGCGTATGCTTCGCAAGATCTTCCGCTGGATCCCGACCGAGACCAGGAAGACTGTCACCCAGGCACTCGTCACCAGCCGACTGGACTACGGAAACGCCCTCTACGCCGGAACCACAGCCAAGCTACAGAAAAGACTCCAGCACATCCAGAACGCCTCCGCCCGACTCATCCTGGATGTCCCCCGACGCAGCCACATCTCCAGCCACCTGAGGAACCTGCACTGGCTCCCCGTCGACAAGAGGATCACGTTCCGGCTCCTCACCCACGCACACAAGTCTCTCCATGACCTGGGCCCCAAGTACCTCAACGACCGCCTGACCTTCTACACGCCCACCCGCCAGCTACGGTCCACCAGCCTCGCCCTCGCAGCCATACCACGCATCCGAAGAGCCACCGCCGGAGGAAGATCCTTCTCTTACCTGGCTGCCAAGACTTGGAACTCCCTCCCCATCCACCTTCGGCTGACCCAGGACCATCTCGCCTTCAGGAAACAAATCAAGACCTGGCTGTTCGAGCAGTAGCATACCCCTCCCCCCAAGCGCCTTGAGACCCTCCCGATTGAGTAGTGCGCTATACAAATGGCATGATTGATTGATTGATTGATTGTTTGCCCCTGGGAACATTTGCTCTATTGATTAGGGAGATGCCAGGAGTCAGCCTCACCAATAAGCTAGTGCCAGGCACATATGTGCCACGCCTGTGTCTCTTCTTAAGAACACTGCAGCGCCTGCTGTTTAGACCCTTGAGGAGAGCCCTCAGGGCTGGGCTATCTCCCACTTACACCTGGGATAACAAAGTGCACTCCAATGGTCAGTAGGCTGACCTCCTGTTAAACAAAGAGACACAAATTCTGAAATAAGCCCACTTTCTTGAGCGAGCTCAGCTGGCCAGTTCCACTGGACCTGCCCTGAACCCTGCTGTGGCGTCGGTTGGAGTGAGTCTTCACCCCCAAGTACCGTTCCTGAGGTTCTGGAACATTTGGCTGATATCAGAGTGAATTCTGCCTTATCCAAATTTGGGACTTTGAAGCTTTCTACAACTTTTTGCGCCTGGAGAACCATCAAGGAAGTGGGACCAGCTTTCCAGTGTTGTGACGAGTGTATATCTCCAGTGGGGTTGACTTCACCATAAGTACAAGGCCTCTTCAAAGTTCATCAAGCAGTGTCCTCAATGCCTTGGTTGATAAAGGACCAAGGAGCTTCGAAGAATTCCAGGGCACTTCTCCCGCCTAAGCTTTTTTCCACCTAAAACAACGGTTTTGCCAAGGCTCCCTCCTGATGCCAGAGCCTGTTGACATCAATCCCCTTCTCTCTGCCCCAGTCCACTATCTGCTTTCCCTGAAGGCTTTTGATGTTGGAAGGTAACTTTTTTCACCAGGACAAACCTAGCCCTTGAATCGACCTACACTCCATATTGATAGTCCTGAAAACTTAAATTTGTACCTTTATAACTTGACCAGTTGCTGGTGTTTGGCTATATGTGCTTTTTGGCACTATTTTTATATAAAAAAATTAAAAATCTCAGGGTTTCCCTTACTGGATTTATGTCATGTTGGTGTAATTTTGTTAAATTAAATATTCTCTATTTTTATAAATTGGAGTGGGATTTTTATCATGTTGTATTTTTCCCTTTTGAACTATCTTGGTTCTTTTAAATGCTTTACACATTTTCTTAAGTTAAGTCTGTCAGGTCTGGGCCAAAGCTATTACGCATGAAGGTCAGTTTTAACTGCTAAAGCCTTTACTACATCTAAGAAGAATAAAGTTATTATTGCTTGTGGTGGACTTCCCTCCATCCCAAATTATAATCCACTTTCTCAAATAGCTCATAAAAAATGTAAACACATTCTCTGAAAATCTGAGCAGAACAAAGCAAGGGTAACATAGACGCAGCCATTTCATGAAGCTATGAAACAAGTCTCATACAGTGGGTCCATTTGGAACTACCAAAACACGAATGCATATAGATGTGGTTGTGAACAGGAGGCAAACAGTACAAAGCATAACTCACTGCTACCAGCGGCCTTCACTGCTCCTGTCTGACAGGTCAGAACACAAGGAGAATATTCAATGTCAACATCATGTCAATGCCAAATTTATTGTTTAGTTAATAAAACCATAACAATTTTTTACATATATCCTTTTAAGTACAACAACCATCGAAGTACAATTTTACTTAAGGATGCATTTTACAATACCAGTAACATTAATTCATAAAAACTCAGATTACATCCCAGTCACCTAAGGATTTAAACTGATTATTAAAAAAACTTAAAATACTGAAAGCAAAAACAGACAAAGAAAAAACGAAAAGCAGGGTAGTAAAAGTGCAGTAGTGCAGGATACTGGTCTATGGTATAAACAATAGTTAGATCAGCGTAAGACAGGCATCTTTTGGCGTGTTTCCCCTGTCTTTTTGCTTTCTGATCTCCCGGTTTTTACTCTGTTTCTGCTGGTTTAGTGTCTCTGCGCACTTTCTCACTGCTGTTCAGTGTTAAATTGCAAGTGCTCCTGTTGTAAAATGTTATTATGGATTGGTGTTTCCATGATTGGCATATTTGATTTACTGATAAGCCTCAAGTAAAGTGCACTGAATGTGCCAGGGCCTGTGAATCAAATGCTACTAGTGGGCCCGCAACACTGATTGTGCCACCCACATGAGTAGCCCTGAAAAGGTATCTCAGACCTGCCACTGCAGGGTCTGCCCTTAGTTTGTAACTGCCATGTCAACTTGGCAAGTGCACCCACTTGCCAGCCCTTACCTTCTCTTTTCTTACATATAAGTCACCCCTAAGGTAGGCCCAAGGTACACCTGTGGGCAGGGTGTGTGTATGCACCGCCTCGCTTCATTTCACCAGCCTGGTCTCACCGATGCCGTCGCTGCTGCTGACTTCGACACCCGTGATCGCATCGTGGCTGGGGGCACCGCTTGTAAGTTTCTCGTTGCACCGCCTTATCCCACACAGCCATCTTGGCTGACCAACACCAGCTCCAGCTAACCGGCTCTGACGCTTGCACCGCAATCTGCCAGCACCGCATTGAGCAACGCCTCACTCTGCACCTTGAGCCTTGGTCTCACCAATGCCATCTGGATGATCGTCATCGAGCCGCTGCCTGCACTGCATCGAGAGGGCACCGCACCCTGCACCACTTCCATTTTGCAACACACCCGCAATGGTTGCCACAACAGGCTCCCACAAACGTGACAGGCGCAACAAGAAAGTTACTGTTACAGAGTCTGTCCATGCTTTCGCTGGCCCGTACCGACGCGTCGGCTGGAACTGTTGTTTTCAGCATTGAGGTAGCCCCGGACAGAGCTACTGACTCGTACGAACTGTGTTTTTAAGTTTTTCTGCAATTTTAAGGATATCTTGCAAAGTATAAATTTTTTTAAGTACTGTAAGTTGGATTCTTATTGTGTTGCTCCTATTTTGGATGTATACAAATATTGGACATTTCTCTAAACTGGTGTGGTGTCCTTTTGTAGTGCTTTCACTGTATTACTGTTGGTTATGTGTAAATGCTTTACACACTGCCTCTGATATAAGCCTGACTGCTCGGGCCAAGCCACCAAGGGGTAAGCAGGAGTTATTTTAGGAGTCTAACTTCCTTACCCTGGCAGATGTGTCAGCGGTGATGATATGACTTGTGTTTGCACTTGACTTACAGTGATTGGTGTGCACTACTACCATATCGCAGACCATTATGTACCACATACTGGTTCTTTTTCTTTTTGGCCTATTTTTGATCTTGCCAGTTTATTGAGAACTTGAACTTGCTTCTTTATCATGCCTGAATCTATAGCATCTTCCGCTGCATCCTTGGAAGTAGCCTTTGAGGAGGATAGGTTGGAATCCTACAACGTGAAAGAGTTGAAGGCTATTTGCAAAAACCTAAAGGTCCAAGTCAGAGACCTCACCTGAAAGGAGGTGCTACAAAAGGAACTGAGCGCCTGGGTAGCAGCCAGACATGCCAGTGGGCTGGCTGGAGATCTCAGTAGGGAGGCGGAGGAGCCTATTCCCAGCGTGGATGTTGCTAAAACCAACCAGTGTAAGTGGTGGATTAGCTTTATCAAATTAGTGTTTGATTCATATTTGTGGCTCTGTAATGGCCTTTTGTAAGATTGTTTTTGACAATGTGGGTAGCAAAGGACTTTGTGCCCTAGCTCAGTCATCACCTAGGCAAACCTTCACATTTTTGAGTAGTAGACATAGGGGGAAGTACAAGGGTGAATGACTTGCAAATCTCAAATTTAGTTGAAAAAACTCTTTTTCCACATTTTTTGGTGTGGGAAAGTTGGGGGATCACTGATCTGACACAAAAATGTCCTACCACCCAGCCTTCCCCCAGGTCTCCCGATAAAAATGGTGCCTCACTCGTGTGGGAGGTCCAAGTACGTGTGACATGCAAGGGCCCAAAACTTATTGAGGAGACATCAAAATTACCTATGACAAAGCAACCTGGTTTTGCAAGGGGGGTCACCTGGGTTTTTGGCCCTGCTCGGCGGCCAGCCAGGGAATCCTACCAAATTCACACATTTCTGAAAACTAGACACCCGGGGGATTTGAGGGAGGTTTGGGTGGCGTGGATCCCCCAACATTTTCTTACCCCAAATCCCCTGCAAACCTCAAATTTAGCTGAAAAAAATTCCCTTTTTCCACACATTTTTGTGTGGGAAAGTTGTGGGATCACTGGGCTGACACAAATTTTCTACCATCCAGCGTTCCCCCAGGTCTCCTGATAAAAATGGGTACTCACAATTTCGGAAATGTGCAAATATCTACTGTTTCTAAACTCTATATTTTGTTTAAATTTCAGAAATACATAGGTGTCTATCATACCAATTTTTCCATGTATATATTTTCCCAAATTAATTACTATATACCCGGTACATAATGAAAAAACATTGCAAGACTCTGCTCAGTTATTGGCTCTGGGTTTGTCGGGTTCTTGGTGAACCTACAAGTCTTATATATCCCCACAACCAGAAAGGTCCTGCAGATGTAACGGTATATTGCTTTCAAACAGCTGCCAAAATCTGAAGAAGTTACAGGTGAAAACGTTGGCACAAATGCCTGTTTTTTTCAACTAATTTTCAATTTTTCCTATATTCAACTGTTAGTTTCTATGAAGAAACCTTGAATGATCTACACAAATGACCGCTTGCTAAATTCAGAATGTTGTCTACTTTTATAAAATGTATAGTTCTTTTTTTTTTGTGTCCTCATTCTGACCATTCTCTTGTTTGTAGCACCCTATTCCCACTTGCCAAATATAAAAGCATGGGGTAGAGCCATCCCATCCAAGAAGGAAGCTGTTTCCTCTTCCAGCCCTTCACCGGTGTGCACGTAGCAAAGAAGGGACCAGGACCAACAGCAATTATTTGGCTTAATCATTGGACCTCCTAGATCTTTCACTCCAATCGATCAACGTTATCCATACTTTCTCCTGACTGCCAGGATCACAGGCCATATCAGACTGACTTGTAGAGATTATATTTTAATACAATCAGAAGAACGAGGGG
Organism: Lissotriton helveticus; assembly: GCF_964261635.1. Classification (NCBI taxonomy): domain Eukaryota; kingdom Metazoa; phylum Chordata; class Amphibia; order Caudata; family Salamandridae; genus Lissotriton; species Lissotriton helveticus. The sequence goes on along the minus strand of NC_136057.1, from coordinate 409,516,783 downwards.
GTAATCCAGATTTCCAAGACCTGCCAATCTCTCGTCTCCCCAATAGGATCGTATAGAAAGCAAATCTGGAGATAACAGTGTTAGGTCAAGTAGGACAGTACTGACGAAGTCCCAAAAAGTCCCAAAAATAGCATTGGGCTCCAAGCAATGGTAAAACCCGCTTTCAAGATTCACGGGAACTCAGTACTCATGCCCAAGATGTATGTACCCTCTGGCAGATGATATGCATATGTTTATGACATGCCCCATGATTGCTGATTATTGGATCGAACTGTGTAAGTTCTTGACTGAGGTAACGGGTCTGCAAGTCAAGGCTTTCATACACAGTTCTAGCATTAACTGGAAGAAGGTTGAAAGCACAACAAATAGCAAAAATAGGCTATTTCTCAGTAAAATGCCAAAACTGTGAAAAAAATGTTGGGTTTCTGACAAAAGTCTGTCAGTCCCTATAAGCTGGGAAAATTGTGATTTCAGCCCCACAAACCAACATTTAGCTGTATTTTGGCTAATTTCTGGGTCCCTTCCAGAAGAATCCACAAACCCTGGGTATCTTTAGAATTCCCACGATGTTGGAAGAAAAGGACGCAAATTTGGCGTGGATACCTGATGTGGTCAAAAAGTTACAGAGGCATAAGCGGTAACTACCCCAAATAGCCAAAAAGGGATCAGGACTGCGGAGGAGGGGGAGGCCCAGCAGATAAGGGGTTAAGGGAACACTGTGGATCTTGGCCTGCCCACATTTCTACCTCCCAACCTTCTTCTGCAAAACGCTCATGCAATGGTTTCCTCATATGGCTTCTATATCTCGCCATCTTGCCCTAAAGTCACTGACCTCCATTATCAAAGCTGCTAGTATTTAAAAGTCTTTGTGTATATCTTTGGGCTTATTATATTAATGGTGCAATATTCCTGTAAGCGCGTTTGCATTCTTATATGCATAGACGGAATCTAAGATCTTGAGCCCCTTACTTGTTTGATGTTCCTGCCATGTGAAGATCTCAAGCCAGACCAGAAACTTTTTATTTTGTGACTGCTAAAATCTTAAACACACTTTCTCATCAGCATCTTCAGTGGTTCTGGAACAATTTTCAAGGTGGGGTGCTAGCCAGAGACAGATTAAAGGCAATATTTTCATTGTAGAAAATACCGGAGTTACTGGATTCGAGAATGTACTGAAGAAGTAATGGGCTTGAGGTTTCCAAAAACATGTTTTGCAAAACAGAATTCAGTGGTTTGTTTTTTTAAGTATATATTGCCAAATGTATGGTTAAATGAACTATAATGTGATATGGTAGTGCTCAGTCATTCAAGTGAGCACACTCTCCATGTAAATGCAGTTTTTGTGCCAGTTTGTCAACATAACAGCCAGTGGACAGCAAGCTAAATCTTACGTAACAACCATAATCTGGTCCGGCTGAGAAAATATTGAGCCAAAACTGAATGTGTGCCCTTTATAAATGGATCTCAGGAAAACTAGAGACCATTGGAAATGCAGTGAGTAATGATTAAAAACACACTTAGGAATAAAGTGTCAGCACAAACTACTCTCCAAAATGCTAATCCACACTAGATGTTATAGCCTAACAGTGTTGTGAAATAGAACAATCCTATAAAAAATAGTAAGCTACGGAAAATGCTCTTCAAAATATTGTATCCATAGAATGCCCACTAGATATTGGAACATCTAGGCCTTTACAAAGGGCCTGAGTTGCCCTTGCATCACGCAAGGTAATGCAAGCCCTTTAGTGGGATTTACTAAACCACGCAAAGCCATCTTGCGTGACACATAGAGAGACACTTGCGTAGAAAGAGTAAACTGCCTCAAAGGATTATTTTGTGCAGGAAGGTGTCCCTCCCGGCACAAAGACAATCCTGCTTGCAACGCAGGAACCCTTGCACCATGGTACAAGGGTGTCTACATTGGCGCTATGCAGCACTCAGTGCACCAGTGCAAGGAGAGAGTAGGAACGCATCATATCTTAGGCGCATTTCTGCTCTCTCCTGTCACACAGCGCAGCAAGTTGTCTTGCTGTGTTTCGTGACTTTTTGATAAACCTGCCCGAAATGTACATTTCATAATACTGTGAAGGAAAATAAACTCATTGTGATTGCTATCTGTGGAAACTGAGGCCATTTTTGGGCAGATCTTGTAGCCTAAATCTTAACAACTTATTCTTAAGACCTGAAAGCAACTAGAGTAATGGTCTTCAACCTACATAGAGGAGGACCCAATTCACACCTGATTTTCAGAATCACTACTGAGGATGTACATGATTTTCATTTAAAATAAATCTATATACACTTATCTTACATGAATATCCAGTAATTCTGACAGGAACACCCTTGATTTGGAACAAAACTGAAGGTTAGCCTATTCAGTTAACATAGTAACATGGTTCCTAATGGTCTTCATATAGTTATATGATCAGACAATGTGGGCAGTCTCTGCAAAGCCTCTATGGTGTACTTAAAGTGTACAATTGCACTTTTGTTTCTAAAGTTTGATGGAATTTTACAGTTAAAATAAACAGTTAATGGTTCTAGCCTTGATATGCCCATGACCAATCTTAGCTCTGGCTTTGATAATCAGTCAGCATATACAAATAACATGTAAAAGCATTGTCCACTACTTTTAACACATTTTAAATAGACATAATTAGTTAGCAAAAGAAGTTATTCCCCCCATATTTAACAAGAAATGTGATTGGAGGGGAGACCGTTTGGGGAAAATACTCACTAACTGAATGATCAAGTAAATCAAAAGCTGTTGTGCAGCTAGGCCAGGCCGTTGATTACTGGGCCCAGCTGTGAGAAAAGGCCAGACCTGGCCAGTGGCGCAAGTCATTTATTGACCCCGGAGCAAGAAATAGGTGAAGCAAGGGAAGGTGGATTGGACCAAAGAATTGAGTTGGGGAGAGTGGCTCCCCCCGGTGCAGCACTAACAAGGAGAGAGGAAAAGGCCTGTGCTGGAGGGGCACTCAAGGCATGAAACATTGGGAGAGGCGCCAGCGGTGCTGGAGTGAATGTGAAGTGGGAGACACACACAGGCTAACGCAGACACATATTGCTGGACATAAAAGACCCCTGCGGGCCACTGAATCCCAAGCGGCACCAGAGATACAAATTCCTAGAAATCCTCTGATCGGAGTGAACACAGAAAGTCATGGGGGGCTAACGAGAACTTTAACTTTCCTCCCCCAGCAATACTCCCAATAGTGGATCCCAAGATGCCGAGACTGAAGGGCAAAGCTGCGAACCTTTCCCACTGCACACCGAGAAAGATGGCAGAGACCTGCAGACATAGAAATCTCACTGCACCTCCACTTAGACAAAGTACTAGCAGCGATAGCTAACACCAAGGTGGTGCTGCAGCAATATATAAGAGCTGTGTCTGTGGGGCTGGGACTGTTGCAGGCTGAGCATCGTAAGCTGTCCGACAGGGTCAAAGAAGTTGAAAGTACAGTTGCCGAACTCCTACCAGAACACATGACGTCACCTCAAGAGTGACCGAGCTGGAATGGGGGCTGAGGACGCTACAGGGCAGAATAGAAGAAACAATATCAGGATCGTGGGCATTCCAAAGGACATGGACATGTTGAAGTTCCTAGAGAAATGGCTGAGAGAAGAAATGCTCTCGACTCACTCTCCAAGTTCTTTGCTCTAGAGAGAACGCACAAAGTACCTGGGCATGGTCCTGCCCCAGGGAGGCCTCCCTGACCGGTGGCAGCCAAACTCCTACACTACAGGGATAGGGATGCGATCCTACAACAAGCATGAGCTCACGGTCCTTATATCCTGGGCAACAGCAACGTGTTCTCGGATTTCACAGCCATGGTGCAGGCGCAGCGAGCATTCTTTATCGAGGCTAAGAAGGCCTTCTGGGTAGCTGGCTTGCAATACTCACTGGTCTTCCCGGAAAGCTCAGGATTATCCTGGATGGCACCATGCACTTTTGCAACTCACCAGAGGAGACATGGACCTGTCTCGAGGCATATGAAAAAGGTGTACCCCTGCCCAAACCACAACGGGTAGCCAGGAACAGACAACATGCCCTAAGAAATCGAGTGCACTGCACAAGCCCACAACCTTCCAGATGCAAAAAGACAGAATAGCTGCTTTGCAAGTGGTGGCACTGACGATGTCACCTCAAAAGTTGGACAAACCAATAAACTCATCTTAGGACCAACTAGCAGAATCAACTGACTCTGAGGACATCACAGGCAATGAATCGGACTTACCGAAAGCTACCACTTGCTCGACCGATTACATTATTTAATGAAACTGATATCTGGAGGACTTTGCTTTCACACTTACCTGAGATCCAGAGACTCCACACACCATGATTTCCCGGGATAAGTGCTGGTCAGCCCTCACACACTCTGCAACAGTGGGATGGATCCAACATCTTCCAAAATCCTTTGACTTCCCCCCGCCAGAATGTACCGCCAGAGGAGCTGAAGGCGACGTTCTAACTGAAGTGATGTTTGTTTGCAGGTTTGGGCAGCTGGCCATTGTTGGTCCGTTCTTGGGATGGCGAGTTGTAGAGTTGAGTTTGTTCTTTGCTACTCTGGGGTCCACCGCACATAACAAAGACCAAAGTTTGTTGTTGAGAGAGGGTGTGGGTTATGGCTAAACCCCAAAGTGTAGTAGAGGAGTTTAAACTGCTATCCTGGAACATTTAGGGCATGGGCTCCCCTTCCAAACGTTAGAGTACCCTTAACTACATAAGACTCAGAGGCTTCAGGAAACCCATCTGATGACAGAAGAAGTCACCAGACTCAAGCGTAGATGGCGGGGTCAGCTGTTCGCGACAACCGACTCAGCATATACTAGAGGGGCCCTTGTGTGGATTAGGCGTGCCACCGCCTTTCATGTTACTCACAAAATCATCGATCCAGAAGGGCAATATTTGCTAGTGAAGGGCCGGCTGAAGGGGCTAGAAATAACTCTGAGGAGTGTCTATGCCCCGAACCAAGATCGAATTCATTTCTTGCTACAGCTCTCTAAACCCCTGTCGGAAATGTCATCATGCGACCTGATCCTGGGGGGATTATAATTGTGTAGTTGACCTGGACATGGATAGATCCACGTCCCCTGAACAAGGTACAATGGTAGCCATGACAGCTAATTGCCTACACGAATGGATGTCCGGGTGGGAGCTTTTAGATGTTTGAAGGCTACAAGAAAAATGACTGAGAGAATACTCCTTCTACTCACCTCTTTATGGCCTTCATAGCAGATTAGACATGTTTCTCTGTTCTAGGCAATTGGCGCCTATGCTGGCGGGGGCAGGGTACTTAGGGAGTTCCATATCGGACCATGGTCCTCTCCTTTTAAGATTCGCCCCAACTCCCAAGAGGGCCCCCATGCCGTTATGGAGACTAGACCCCAACTTACGTCTGTTTCAGGCAGCAGTTGACCGCTGCCATTTCGACTTATCTTGAACCGAACCAAGGCACCACAAGAATGCCCTTGATAGAGTCGGACATCTTTAAGGTGGTGGTGAGAGGGAAATGCATGGGCCAAAAAGTGAGTGCTAGATGGTAGATTAATCAGGAGCGCCAGACGCTGGAAGCCTAAATACAGACACTGGGTGGTTACATCGGGAGAAATGAGGAGGGCAAGAAACGACTGTCAGAAGTAAAAAGCAAATACAATGAAACCTGGGAATGATTGAGACTCCTGGATTTCTGAACATACCATTAGAATCAGCATGTAAAAGTGGGGAAGGCTGGGAAATTGCTTGCATGGTTGATTCAACAGGAAGGCAGGGGTTCCCCAATGCCCAGCCTTCTAACACCAGAAGGGCAGACAATCTTCTCTACCAGAATGATCAATGATACATTCAGAGACTATTATGTTAAACAATATGGGAGGCCAGGGGAGGTACAGGAAGAGAAGATGGTGACTTATCTCGAGGGCTTGGGATTACAAGGGGTAGACCAGGACACACAGAAAAGCCTGGAGATGGCGATCACTACACAGGATATTAGTTAAGCAATTTAAGAAATGGCCAGAGGGAAGACACCAGGGCTTGATGGTCCCACTGCAAAATTTTATTATATTTATGTAATTCTTCTGGCCCCCCATCTTGGGAAAATGTACGCTACTGCGTTACAGGCGGTCTGCCTCCCAGTTTCCACCAGAGAAGCTTTGGTGGTTGATTAGACTGGCACAATGGAATGCTGAATCCCAACTTTCAATTACTTAGCAAGTTGTTGGCCAATAGGGTTCTGCTGCGCATACAGCGACTGGTCCACACAGACCAAAATGGGTTAATCCCAACCAGGTTGACCTCTAGCAACCGGAGAAGGCTATACCACGTATTATTTCACAAGGTTCTGGTGAGGTACCCAGACACTGTGGTGATGGTGATCGACCTAGAAAAGGCCTTTGGTTCACTACAATGGGACTTCTTGCTGCAGGTGATGCAGAAAGTGGGACTAGGAGATGAGTGGCTGTGATGGGTTCGCTTGTTATATTCGGACCCCAAGGCTAGGGTGCGCACAGGCAGAGTGGTGTCCTCACCTTATTCCATATTTGGAGGGACACAACAGGGCTTCCTGCTGTCGCCACTGGCTCTGACGATAGAACCTCTCTCAGAATGCTTCAGAAGTGAGGGAATGAGCGATGGAATAATATAGGAGGGATCTGTGCATGTGATCTCATTATATGCAGATGACATTTTACTATACATTCGGTCTAGAACGCAGGGTATACTGAGAGCGATTCAAATCTTAAAGGAGTTGGCAGAGTTGTCAGGGCTCCGAGTCAATACTCAGAAGACCCAAATATTCCTGGTGCGGCCCATAATGGCCAGTCCTACAGACTTACCAGTGGGAACCACAAGGAGCACAAGCTCTATTAAATACCTACGCATTCAGGTGTTCCATTGCCGGATGGACTTCCTGGAAGGGAACCTGGGCAGAGCTCTTCGAGCACTACAGGCAAATGTGTCCTTCTGACGATCTCTCAAACATTCAGTTATGGCCAGAATAGAGCTTTCCAAATGGTACCTAGACTGTTATATTATTTTGTTAATCTCCTCATGTGATCTCAAAGTGATAGTTTAAGGACATGGATGCCTTACTGAGGGACCTGATCTGGGATGGTGGTCAGAATAGAGTATGCCTCATAGTATTAAGACAACCCTGACAATTGGGGGGACTGTCCGCTCTGGATTTTAGCCGCACAGCTTCAGTACTCCCCAGGATACTAAATCCCAAACATAGGATTGAAAATATGGAAGTAGCTTAGTCCTGAAATGCAGATATAGATGTACAAAACGTGCATCAGAGGTACCCCTTTATGCACCTGACCTACCAATAATAGGCCTACCATGGATAGGTGGGGGTTCCCCTTTCACACAAGGCCAGTTGAGGGAATAGGTGGCATCGGGAGTGACCACAGTTCGGGCCCTGCTTCTAGCAAAAGCACAGGGCTACTCAAAGTACGGGCCAGGGGCCGCATGCGGCCCTCCTGAACTTTAATTGTGGCCCCTGGTGAACAGCAGCACTGTGCTGCTGTTCACTTGACAGAGAAGCAACATTCAGACAACTGTGAAAGAAATGGGTTTCCTTTATTTACACGTTAATTAAAGTAATAGAAAAGAAGAAAAGAAGGTGTTCTGGACAACTTCTCTTTAGGAAAACCTTTAGTTTTGAAGATATTTTGCACTAAACATATAAAAACATGATACACTTTTTTGAAGTTTGCAGAGAGTTTATTTTATTCACATGCATAACCATTGCATTGACTTTAATTCTTAGTGCATGTCAATAGAGCCTTGGTGGCAGACAGACATCACGTGAAGGCTTGGTTTATTGTCCGCACAATGCGTCTGTTTCGAGTCCCCCCTATGTCCACCTTTCATCACCCCGACTCTTGCCCTGCTGGCATTGGTTCGGCCCTTCAGCATGCCACAGACAGTACTTTGCGGCCCCCAGGGAAATGTTTGTGAGTACCCATGCCCTAGAATATCTGACTGAGAGAATGATGTTTTGACTTCGGACAGGGCTGAGGAAAGGGCGCTGACGCGAGAGGACAACGTAAGCAAAAGGCACAAACCCTTGGCGGAACCCTGGGCTGAAGTTGCGAGGGCGTGGGGAACCAGAGGATCCGGAGAAGTTGAGAACCCCACTAGGGACCCCCAGCCTGCAGTAGAAGAAGGGACTAACCCCAACCAGATGCCAACCCAATAGAACATAAGATACATGCCATACACAGAGATCTTGTATATTAGAAGGAGGGATATGTACATGGAACCCCCTCCACCCCAACCCTCAGCTCCCTCAATACATATAAGAAGCTTGATTTAGGAATAAAATAAGCAATTGAGGAAGGAAGTGAGTGTTGACCTCTGGAATACGTAGTCATTATTGGTTCACTATGTTTATAATACTCAGAAAAGTACTCATAAGATAATATCAGCAAACACAACAAGCTCCCTACATGGACCATTATTACACCAGAGGCATGTTTATACTTTATAAGGAACAAGATTATGTAAGAAGGAATGATTAAGAATTGAATGTGGAAGCAAAGTACGATCTCTCTTTGGCTTCCTTTGCTCTCCTTCTTTCCCCTGTGTATGCAGAATAGTTATATTGAACAGGTAAATAATGCAATGATCCAAAACTTGTGTTGAAAGATTGAATTAACAAAAATGCTGATTAAAATGATATTTTTTAAAAAAGAACAATATAAATGTAGTTACTCAACCAGTCACTCAATGACGATGGTCGAACCATGAGTGGATTCTTAACTAGTAGCTGAGTGCCAAATAATGCTATGGTAGATGAGTGGGTTATAGTAAATAGTTTTTAATTGTTCCTTGCTGAATTGATATTGACATATGTCAGATTTTTTGGCTGTTTTCCTCTGAGGTTTGGCTCTGCCTACCTATCATAACGCTTTCATAACCCACACTTGCTGTTCCCAGGCATTTTAACCATATGATGCAACTTTTAAACCGCTTGTCTGACAAATTGATATGTTTTATGAATAATGTATAGGTTTTATGGCAAAAAAACAAATTATTGTTAACATCGTATTTTATGTAGTAACGCTTCTTATGACAAGTACTATCAAAATAAGTTTCAATGATTCGAGGGAGCGGTCCATACTTCTTGAAAATATCACAGGGCCAAAAATTGTTGATTCCCAAGTTTTTATTCACGTATCAGTCACCAAATGACGACAGCTTCCATAATAAATTTCAATATCTCAAATGAATCCAAATGAATCAAAACATCAGACAGCCGACGCGTTTCGTCCAATGAAGGACATCATCAGGGCTTTCTATAGTTATTCGACAGATAAATCTCTCTTATCCCAGTCTACAATAGATATTGTCCACAATTCGATATCTCTTTAATAAATAAGATCCAAGTTAGGACCTCAACTTCCCTTTGTTTCTTCCACGTCTTCTATATAATTCTCACTTGACTATCCAAAATTTTCTTCAGTGTTTTGTCCAAATACTTTATCTCTTTATTCCCATTAGGGTCTCGTTTTTTCTCTAACTAGCAGTTCCTTAATCCAACATCATGAAGTTCAAACGCGGGAAGTCTCAGTCAGCGGCGACGGGCATATCTTCTGTCCTCCGTCTGACGGAGGACAGAAGATATGCCGTGTTTGAACTTCATGATGTTGGATTAAGGAACTGCAAGTTAGAGAAAAAACGAGACCCTAATGGGAATAAAGAGATAAAGTATTTGGAGAAACACTGAAGGAAATTTTGGATAGTCAAGTGAGAATTATATAGAAGACGTGGAAGAAACAAAGGGAAGTTGAGGTCCTAACTTGGATCTTATTTATTAAAGAGATATCGAATTGTGGACAATATCTATTGTAGACTGGGATAAGAGAGATTTATCTGTCGAATAACTATAGAAAGCCCTGATGATGTCCTTCATTGGACGAAACGCGTCGGCTGTCTGATGTTTTGATTAATTTGGATTCATTTGAGATGTTGAAATTTATTATGGCAGCTGTCGTCATTTGGTGACTGATACGTGAATAAAAACTTGGGAATCAACAATTTTTGGCCCTGTGATATTTTCAAGAAGTGTGGACCGCTCCCTCGAATCATTGGAATTGTATTGGACTTTTTTTGGATCTTAGGACGGTGGATCCATTTGGGGTATTGAGCGGACATCAAACCAGAATAGACATTTGAGTTATTTCCACCTGTGAATTTGGGTTATTTTCTGTGCTTCAGTGTGTGATACCCTCACCGTTGCTTCTCTTGAATACTATCAAAATAAGCTATTTTGAATTGAAAGTCTCCAGCATTAACATAAACTATTGGTGGAAGAAGCACATCTTAACAAGTATTTAATGAAGGATGAGGCCTAATATAAAATTTCTTATGGTATACTTGCTATCAGAAGAAGACAACCAAGTTATCAAGTCAACAGCAATCACAATAATTGTGTCATATAGGACAAAATATCACAAGCTGCTTAATCTTGTAGAAAACAAACAACCTTTATTTTCTGATTCCACAAATAGTGCTAAGCAACAAGCACAGCCAACATGTTTTGTCCCAAAGTATTGGGACTTCTTCAGGACTGTTAAAAAACATGTAACAATCAGCTCTTAAATATGACACACAACATAAGACATATATACATCTAAAAAAACATAGAAATAATACGTAATTATTATAATCAACACTGCAGACATCACTGATTAAAAACAAACCATATGGGGCGGAGCCAAGCAGCCTAACATGGTGGGTGATCTGAGTGAGCTCCTCTGGTCCTCCATAAATCCTGCATGAAAGCAACATAAATAAACTGCCTCAGTGGAGTTCCTGGGTCTGTCAGACCCCGTGGTGACTCCGGACGGTTAATAGAGTCGCCGGCAGCCGCCATGCAGTTCCCGATTCTCTCTGGGCCGGCTGATGGGCTATGGCCCACGACAGTGGGTTTGCTGTGGATGGTGCGTTGGTGGCGCGAGATGCGCCTGGATGTCTTTCCCGACAAGTTTGCAATTTCAAGATGTTGTGGCGCCATGGAACACTGAGTGCCTGCCTGGGGTGAAACTCACCGGAAGAAGTCTGCTGGTATTGGGCATGAGCTGTGGAGCTTCAGGCGGCAGCTTGGAGGCGCTGGAGCCCATGGGGTGGTGGTACGGTGAGGCGCCCATTAGGGGGAGGGTGGGCATGCTCCCGGCTAAGGAGGCGGCCGTACTAGTGCTCGGTGCAGCCTGCGGCTGGGTTGGGGGCCCTCCCTCGGCTTCCCTCTTTTAATTGTGTTGTGGCCCTGTGCAAAGTACCACGTCCTGGCCTTCTCTTCTTACCTAACATTATCACCCCCAACTTGCAGACCTGCCGGACCGGATCCAAGGTGTAGAAGGGACTGCATGTGGATTGGTGATCCTGGGGAGGAGGCAATTAATTTCTGGTGCACCTACTGCTGATAGAGGTGGCCAGGTAGCATCAAATTAGATAGCACCGTGGGCTAGAGGTGGTTATTTGAGGCAGTGGCCCGGGGCTTCAGATGGACCAGGTCTGGTTGGTGAGGCCTGTGGCCCTGCCCTTCCTCCCTCACATGCTGGCGGCTGGCGGAACTGTCCCAGTGAGCTGAGTGGTGCATGGTTTGTGGGACCGTAAATTAGATCGGACACAGATCACAGTCCCTTGGATTACGACCCACCCAGCATGTCTAAAGACAAGGTCTCTGGCCTGGCCCCAAACAAAGCACTTTGGATAGATTGACAGCCACCTCCGCTCTTCCCATTGAGGGTGCAGGGATCACACCTGGCTCGCCGACTACTCAACCTCTTGCAGGCCATTACCCAGTCCAGGTAGGCATTGGAGGTCCAGGTCAGGTCAGTGGGGGCAGAAGTTTCCATCCTGTGCCAAGATCTGCATAACGCCGTCGACCGCATCACAGAGACAGAGACTAGGGTCTCAGGAGTGGAAGATGCGATAACCACACTACAACGCAAAGTTACGTCCCTAGAACTAAAGGGCACATTTACAAGGGTTTTAAAACTATCACCCTATTTACAAGAGGGTGTTACCATGCATATTTGCATGTTAGCACCCTTTTTCCCAACGCCTCCCTTTGCATCTCTAATGAGATGCAAAGTGGGCTTCACTGGGCGTACCCCGGATGGAAAACATTGCAAATATCGCTGATGTTCACATTGCGATATTTACAAGGCTGCCCCAGCGTTTAAGCACACATTAGTTTTTGGAGAAAACATCTGTTTTCTCCAAAACCTAACATCTGCTAAAATGCAGACTTACCTATCCCCAACATTGGGGTGGATTATGCTGATACAACCCTGTGAGTCGTATCAGCAAGGTTGTCACCATTTTGCAAAAGGGCTATGACCTCGCTATTTCTGGAATTCTTATCGCCCTGGAGTAACGCGCTGTTAATAACGCACTACCACGGCAATAAATTCCAGAGATAGCCTGCGATAATATAATTATTGCTAAGCACGGCCAGTGATAATTATCGCTGGGCGTTGTTAAAATGCCCCTAAGGGCCTTGCACTTCGTGTTGAGGATGCTGAAGGGTGGGACAGGATATATAACCTCCACTACGTGGGCTTCCCTGAAAAGTGTGAGGGCAATGATGCTGAAAGTTCCTCACACAATGGCTTACCTCTTGGCTCCTGAACGACGCTCTGTCAGTGTGTTTTGTGATTGAGCGGGCACTTAGAACCCTACAGAAGAAGCCCCCCACCCAGAGCGCGACCTATGATTGAGAGAGTTTTAAACTTCAGAGACCACAACGTGATTCCGCAGCAGGCGAGGCTTCGGGCAGAACTGAAGTATGAGTCTCATCGGATCATGATTTTCCGGGATTATACAAAAATGGTGCAGCAATAGCATCAATCTTTTACCGAAGCAAAGGCCCGTCTTTGGGGCCTCAAGATCCTATACATACTCCTTTATCCGGATGGCCTGAGGGTGGTCTTTAACTCTCGCACATTATTTTTGGATACTCCTGAGGAGGTATTCGCCTGGACAGATGAACAGCGGCAGATAAGGCCGCATACTCCGCTGCCCAGGGACTCTGACTCTTCAACAGGAGACTCAACCAGGACACAAATGAAACTAAAGGAAAAAAAGGTGTCATAGATCCAGATCCTCATGGTGGTCTAAGGCTAACAAGCAGGATGTCAATAATCTGCCTTCTGCAAAGAAGTAGCAGCATTCAAGATGATCTTTGTCTCTTGGGGGTGGCCCTCTGGGAATTCCTCATGCATACTACTATGTGTTCAGGTCACTGTTGGGCCGCATATGTGGGTTTGCTCCTATCCCCCTGTAGAACTTGAGACGTTTAGGGACAATGGGGATCCATTGGGGAGATGGTCTCCCGTCCCCCCTGTTAGGGGTGGGCATCCAGGCTTGCCGCGACAGATACTTCTGCTGTTTGGAGTTATTGGGGTGGGTTGGGTGGGGGGCGGCGTCTTGGTTTAAGTTCTGTTCCATTTTGTTTTGATTTACTTTGGCTGCGTAGCTTGTGTGTCCCTGCGACTACCCCTTCCCGATCACTTGCACTCTTATCTAGGTACCCCATGACAGTAGAACCCTTAGGACAGTCCCTTGGGCAAGTATATATAGTGAGTTGGAATACGAGGGGCTTGCTTGACAAAACTAAACGGGGCAAGGTCCTCTGACTGGCCGAACACATTGGCGCTGATATTCTTCTAGTACAGGAGAAGCACATGCTAGGCATGAAGGCTTTGTGTCTGGCTCTCTATGGCTACATACACACCTTCCATGCAGGGTTCACCAGTGGTTCTAGGGGGGTTGCCATCCTGATTCACTGTTGTGTAGCATTCACCCTGACACAAAAATGGACCAATATCTACTGCCAGTACATATTTGTGCACGGGAAGGTAACGGGCAAACAAATAGTGCTCTGCAGCATATATTGCCTACCGCCTCTTGGTCAGAACTTTCTAGACCTCCTGCTTGAGATATGGGGTTCCCTGCCCGACGACCTTTCAGTTATTGGTGGAGATTGGAATGATATAATGTCTCCAGGGGCGGACAGGTGGCGCTCAATGGGAATGGGGATGGTACCCCTTGTCTCGAAGCTGCGGACCCTGTTGGACATGGCAGGAAGGGTAGATATGTGGCGGTTACATCACCCCATGACACCAGTTTCACATACTTTTCCCACACTCACACTTCTTATTCTATGCTTGATTACATATTCGTACCTCGAGCCTTCGCGCACAGAACGCCAACCACCGAGATCCTCCCCAAGGGCTTATCAGATCATTCCCGGGATGCCATACATCTTTTGATAAGCCCAAGCAGACCCCCTCTTGCTGGTGGCTCTTGGTATGGCACCTACCAAACCCAACATATCGTGTCCATATCCACAACATCCTGTCGGAATATATTGCACATGATGAAGGTTCCGTGTCTTCAGCTTGCACCTTCTGGGAGTCAATGAAGCCTACATTGCGAGGGGTGTATATTTTTTTTCTGTACTGTGGAACGTAGACGGCGGCGACAGTCACTCATTCAGCTGGAGGCACAAATCATGTCATTAGAGCATCAGTCCCGGGACAGGGATGGGGCTGTAGTGCATTGTCAATCGCGCTTGGTTCAAGAGCAATATCAGGGAGAGCTGATGGAGGAGGCACATTGTGCATGACTTGCGACACACAGTAGGATCTATCAATGTGGGGAGAAATCTAGTACACTCCTGTTCAGATTATGCCTGGGGGCACAAGTGGGTGCCCCCCCTCCCTGGGCTCCGCACCCCTAACACAGACCCAGTTGAGCTTGCCAAAAGCTTTGGGGACTATTATCTCTCCCTGTATTCTGCCATGAGGTTTTTGAGGTTTCAGTGATTGAACAATTCTTTGATGACATTCTGAAGAGGGCTCTCTCTGAGGAGGCTAGGAGGCCCCCCTGACCCTAGAAGAAATAACCACAACTTACAAAAAACAAGTAAGCAGAGATAAGTGTTGACATGATGTTAATTCTCAATTCTTCTCCAGGCTATTACTAATGGTGTACGAGTGAAGATCTGTTAGAAATGAGGGTCTCTAATTGACAGAGGTAGGTACCTTTGTGCAAATAGGGACCCTTGCTTCTAGCCAGGGTAAGGTGGATATACACCTTAGATAACGCCTGCTCACCACCTGGGTAGCTTGGCGTGAGCAGACAGGCTTATCCCATAGGCAATGCGTAAAGTACTTGTACTCAAAACACAAAGTAATACAGTGATAACACCACAAATGGAAACCACACCAGTTTAGAAAAAAAGGGTATCTTTATCTAAACTCAACAAGACCAAAGCGGCAAAAATACAACATACAGGTAATACAAGATGACTTTTAGAACAGTTATTGCAACAGTTATTGCACAAATAAAGGTTGTAGAAAAAAAATAGCTCCACCTGGGGCTATTGCATCGTCGTGACAGAAAGAAATTCAAAAGTGGTATTTTCAAACACAGAATGTAAAAATCACCCTCACTAAAAGATGCATTTTAACATTCTGAGTTCAGGCATACTAAACTTTATTTTCCCATCTTGTTCCCAGGGTCAGTTATGTTTATAAGATGTTATAAACAAACTCCCCATTATGTCCGATGGGCAAGATAGCCTTTCAAAAGTGAAAAATGAAATTGGCAGTATTTTACTATCAGGACATGTCACACACACCAGTAGATGTCTTGCCTTTTACATACATTACACCCTGCCCATGAGAGTACCTCGGGTCTACCATAGGGGTACCTTACATGTAAGAAGGGGGAAGGTTAAGGCATGGCAAGTGGGTGCACTTGCTAGGTCGACATGGCAGTTTAACGCTCTGCACAGTCACTACAGTGGCCGGTCTGAGATACCTTCTCAGAGCTATTCATATGGGTGGCACAATCAGTGCAGCAGGCACACTAGTAGCATTTGATTTACAGACCCTGGCAAGATCCAAAGTATTCACTGGTACCCCTGATTTCAAAGAAAACGTTTTTTAGAAGCATGTGTTTTATACCAATAACCCAATAGTAAGCATTATCTCTTATCCCTGATAGATTCCCTGACAGAAAGCAATGTTTACTAAAACAACGCTTACCATGTAGCGTTTAAAAAACCACCTGAGAAATGTAGTTGTTCCAGGATTATTAAGCCTTTACAAGTGAGTCCCTTAGTAGGAAAATGACACAAAGTATTGAAATTAATTTTCTTCATGACAGTAAAATCAGATGTCTAATTACTACTTCTGTCAAACACAAAAATGTATAAACAAAAATTCATAATATTTGCTTGATAATGTCAAAGCGATATGATCTCAACAGATATCACGGTTGAAGTTAGTCTGGCATAATAGCAATAGATACCCAACCACAATTTCAAAAAAATGCCATTAGAGTTTGAGAAGTAGCCGAAAAACATCCAACTTGGCCGTTATGAATGAAAACAAAATACCCAGTGTTGCGACCAATTAAATTGCTAGCCGAGAGACAATTTCTGTTAGATCTGGTGTCGCTGATGTTTAAGCATTAGGTACGAGTAAAGTGATATGCTTATAACATTGTATTTGTTAATGGAAAGTACATTATCAACATATCTCTATATCTCACCTCAACTTATGAGTTCTTTGGAGTGCCGCTAAACAAACAAATGCAGAGTTGCACCTCCAAATGGTGTTGGCTATTTTAACTGAGTTTAAATAACCATTCTCATTAGACACCAGCATGCAGACATGGGTTCATTACAACAGCCTCCTTAGAAGAAGAAATCTCATACCCATATTGTAGCATTACAGGTTTGCTTACGGGTAATGTATGTTTGTCTACGAACCAAATAAACCCAAAAAATACTCCACAGGATATTTTTAATTCAAATTATAAGAAGCTAATTGTCAGTATGCAGACTATTTTAGATGCCTGTAATGCTAACATGAAATCCTGTAGATCTGAAATCCATAATGTGGATATCATCTGGAAAGTGGGCAATAACATCTAGTGGAGGACTGGAAGTCCTATTAGTCCATGGGAGTGGGGTATGGGCACTGTATTCCAGCAGGTCGTTCCTGATACAACGACCGGCGTCCATCCACATCCCTCGTTACAGCGAAACACCCCCAACGTCGCTGGGGGTGTTTCGCTGTAACGAGGGATGTGGATGGACGCCGGTCGTTGTATCAGGAACGACCTGCTGGAATACAGTGCCCATACCCCACTCCCATGGACTAATAGGACTTCCAGTCCTCCACTAGATCTATAGATCACTCAGTAGTTGACCAAAGAAAGGTATATAATTAAGGTGGCAAGACCGTGCTCACCACTCAGGAACATTTGATATACATTGCCATCTTCGCCTATTAGCATGTTTTCAGTCCAAATATCTTAAAATCGACATTACTAAGAAATAACACACATCAGGAGTAAAGTTGCTGGGAAGGCATTTCTTGGACTCCAGTTCCCTTTACATTATCCTGCCTTCAAAAGCGACGTATTATAAGACTTAAAGCCCTGAAGAAGTCCCGGCTTGGGACGAAACGCGTCGGCTGTTCTTGTTTCACTACAAATTGAGAATTAAAGATTAAAAGAAGACTAACACCGTCATCTTGTAGCGGTATATTTGCTCCATAATCCAGGTTTCTCAGGCACATATGTGATGACAGTGGATAGGATGCATGCTTATTAAGGTTCGCTCTAAAGTGTTCTGTTAGTCTTTGTCTGAGTTCCCTAGTCGTGCTACCTATGTATACCTTAGATTTTTAGTTATCTGTAATACAATACAACTTACGCTCAGGAATACAATCAAATCAAGATATTCATTTTTCTTTATATGACTAGTGGATACAAACCTTCCTGTTGAACAACACTTACACGCGTAGTGGATTCACCTTTGATCGTATTAGGCACACGTTTGTGCCGCACATATTCTGGTAAGCGTAACTGCTTTAATAAGTATTTGTTTTTAAATTCTTTCAGATGCATTCTCTATGGGGGTCTTATCTGCCCAACTTCACTCTATTCTTCAAAGCTTAAATAATACATTAATTAGACTAAAGATGTACTATTGATGGGTTTAAGTTCATAAGAGGGCCATACACATGGGATCTCTCTAGAATCATTTACATATAAGACAACACTGTATAGTGTATTGAAAAACAAGAGTGAAACAACATTATGCACATAATAAATGAGATATTTACTCAAGCACCATTAGCAATAGCCTGGAGAAGAATTGAGAATCTACATAATGTTAACACTTGCCTTGGCTTACTTGTTTTTGTATGACTAGTTTTTAACCAGTGATGGTGGTTATATTAATTGCATATTGATCCTCTGTTTTTTAGATGTATATATGTCTTATGATCTGTGTAATATTTAAGAACTGATTGTTACATGTGTTTTAACAGACCTGAAGAAGGCCCAATACTTTGAGATGAAATGTGTTGGCTGTCCTAGTTGCTGAACACTTCTTATGGAATCAGAAAAATAAAGAATTGTTGTCTTCTACGAGAGTAAGCAGTTTGTGATATTTATTTTTATATGACACATTTGATTACTTTTGTTTGGATAACTTTGTTGTCTTCTTCTGATATCAAGTATGCTATGAGAAACCTTAATTTGGGCCTCGTGCTTTATTAAATACTTGTTTAGGTGTGCTTCTTCCACCAATAGTTTTTGTTTATGCTTGTTTGTGTCCTTTCAGGACAGTTGTCTCGGGAGGGCGCAACCGAAAAAATTAGCTTGAGAACTGTGCAATGTGCGGCACTTAACTGTTCTTGCTTTGTTAACAAATATTGCAGCATTAACATAGTATGAAAAGCTATGACATAACAAAGCAAATCACAGTTCAGCATAATATAAACTGAAAATGATGTGGTTGTTTTGAAGTCAACACTAAAATAAATTCAGTATTTATTCTTAAAGGTAATTTAAATTATATTGCAATTACACATGATGTTAGAGCAATCAAGGGATATTTACAAAAAGAAAAACATCAAACTGGTGCTGTTTTCAAATCACAGTCCAACATTTTAAAATACTATGTTTTATCTGGGTTTCAAATAATGGTGCATTTAAAAATAATTACTTGTTAACTGTCAAAAAGCAGCTATCAAGTTGTATTTGCTCCTTTAGAAAACCTTTGATAACCATCTACACTGACCCAGACTAAAGTTCACATTACAAATTGTCTTCAATGCAATGCAAATATACATCTACTTGAAAGCAGGAAAACAATAACTCATAAACAAGCATTGGCAAAACCAATAGGTTTTGGATTTGGGACCTACTGGCTTAGCCAATGGTTTTTAGAGATGATGTTCCTCATTCCCTTTGCTGAGCAGAATGTCTAAAGAAAAACAATTATTTACTGATATAATTTGGAACTCCACCTAAAAAGAAGTTGCTCCTCTGTTGACTGTGCTTTATTACAATTGAGCTTGTAA
The DNA here is from genome assembly GCF_964261635.1 of Lissotriton helveticus. NCBI lineage: Eukaryota > Metazoa > Chordata > Amphibia > Caudata > Salamandridae > Lissotriton > Lissotriton helveticus. The sequence goes on along the minus strand of NC_136057.1, from coordinate 409,497,382 downwards.
CTTTCTTTAAAACAAGGGCAATTTTTTGATTAATAAACAAACAACTGAAAAGGCTTAATTCTTCACCATTTCTCTTATCTCTGCCAGGTCCTCTAGAAGTTCTGCAGCACCCTTCTATCCAGTGCTACTGAGGTTCATGTAACGTCCAGTTGCTCTGTCTTCCATAAATACTTAAAAAATATCTTTTCAATCTTCAGAACATGAAACCCATCTTTTTTCGTCCTATTTTTTTCTTCTAGCTCTGGAATACCTTTCCAAGTTGCTGGCAAGCTTAATTCACTCACTCATTCATTCTTTCACAACATATACAAACATCTATATTATAAAAGCATATATGTGTATTATGCAGATTACACATTCAAAGTAAAAACCTTGTTAAATTAAAGTTGTGCGAGTTTTACTCAGAAATCGAAATAATGTATTTTAAAACTTTGCTATTCCAATAAAAATTCGTAAAAAGGGATACAAAGGTCAGTTACACTAAACCAAATATCAATGGTGGTTTGAAAAGCTGCACTTTGTGGTGGTTTTGCATTTCACCACTCCCAGTGAATCTTAAACAAACTTGTAGTTTTGAGAAGCATTGTCTTTTTGTGGGATACCTCATCAATGACGGGGAACTCATACAATCTTACAATAACTGGAGGTTTTGGAAAGCTGTGTCGTCCTATGGATTTTATCTCTACTGCACCTGTTTGGACGCCACAGGATACCATCACCCAAGGCATTTTTGTACTCCCCATTGGCAACTAGCAACTTTAAAAACAATAATTTTCATTTGGAGGATGTAACTTTCAGTGTGTTGGTGTCTCAACGCCCCTTGGTGGACCACATGGAATAGTATAACAACTGGCCGTGAATAGTAGCTGCATCACCCTGTGGTTCCCTATGTGGATGAATGCCCATAACCAGTCTAGTGGCAGTGGTGCACATGCCATTTTTCTTCTGACATCTGGATGTTGGCTCTTTGTCAGAGCTTATGGTGCTTCTAGGGACCAGTATAACAATAACTATAGATACCCTATGTGCCCTAAGAATCAGGAGAACTTCAATTAGTTCCCCCAAGTTCAAGGGGGTAGCACCCATCATACCCCATTGCACAAGCCCTGGCAGCTAATTGTTAATTTTGGGGTGAATAAGTTTACCCAGGAAAGTTGCCTATCAGCGTGTGAAAATGTTATAATCATTACTCAGGTCTTGGGAAATAGGGACATTTTAATGTTTTACTAAATGTAATGATTATGAACATCAGTGATTGTTGAAATAACTCTATGTGTAGATTGGGAGGTATGTATACAGTAAATCATTTGTGAACATTACTGATACACCTGTCATTAGGATTAGCTGTAACTGTTTTGAATATTTGTTTACAGTAAGAATGTTGTTTGCAATGTGGAGGATAGATGCAGCCTACCAAAGACAGCCCCGTACTCCACCTCTATCTACTTCCTTCTTCATCATTGATCAGATTGCTTAGTTCATTGTAGGTAGATGACCAATCTCAGATTCTTCTCCGAGGAGGGAAACTGTGGTCCTAGCTTTGCTGGTTAAAAGTTTGAATTGTATAGATGCACTGATTAGGATTGGCAGTGAGCTGCTGCTCAATTTCCTAGCAGTGTGAATTGAACACAGTGCTGCAATGCAGCTCAATGAACATTGTTTGGACATGTGGTGGAGCAAGGATTCGCACGTAAAGCGACTTGCTTGGATCAAGAACCTAAAATAACATTAATGAAATGTAATCAACCTGTTCGTGTTACTAATATTGCACATTTTACATTTCACGGGGTGTCCCAGTGACGCTTGCCTATGTGTTTACTTATCCTAAAACGCTTACCACTAAGATGGCCGCTGCTTAGCGGGAATTTCGTCTGCGCATGCGTCGGTCACACTAACGTGACGTGACGTACTCGCAGTTCTGGTGGGAAAACTTTGCGCTTGCGCACTAGTTTAAAATGGCCGCTTTGTGTTCTCACATGCCGAAGCTTGCACTGCAGCTTTTGCAATGCTGTTCGTCTTGCACTAATCTTAATGCTATAGTTAAAATAAAGTAAGGGGAGTCATATAGGGATTCCTGGTATACAGTGTATTCATTTATTTCTATGTTCTAAAATTGTTTTCCTTTACTTTTCATATATCGAATCTTTTGGGCCGGGGAGGTGTATGACACTCCATCTTAGAAGTCCCTACTGCGCATGTCGCCCTGGCAGAGGGAAGAAAACCTTGTACCAGTGGAACCCAGTCAGCTGGCAGCCACAGTCAAGATGCTCATGAGAACCGACCTGTGACCCAGCAGGACGAAGCCGAGATGTACTGCATTTGAAACAATTGTAATAAAATCTGTGTGCACCATTGTTAAGTAGAGCACATATCCTGGGAACCCCAAATTCAATAGGCGGTCCCAAGAGATGTAAATTGGGGCTTGTAAAAGTCTAATCCTGGTTGGTGTGTTGACCTGTCCTACTTGTGTACCAATCGAAATTGGGGATTCTTACACTTGCAACACTAACCCGAAAACAGTATAATTAGCCTAGGATTAGCTAGAGAAATTGTCCGACTTGTCCGAATAGCTGACCTGTCACTGACCCAACGCACTCAATAGGTGACTGATACAGAGAGCTGCGGAGCACTCTGTCCGTAATTTCCATAGACCAAGCACGGTTTTTTGAGAACCTTAAGTGCTGGCGGAGCACTTTGCTAGGGAATTCGATAACCCAATCGGGGTTTTGACTGATAGCTGCAGAGAGGGTGTAGCGCAGGCATTGCTACAGAACTGCGGGTGCTGGTCTTTCCTTGATGGTCCTGTCCTGATCCTAATCTGGTTTTCCTATCCTGTCCTGGGGTGTCCATTCTGCACGTGCTGGCCTACTGGCGACTGTCCTTCCTTGGGGTTTCTCCTGTCCTTAACTGACCCGTGGCCAGGGTTGGTCTTCACGCCGTTCTAGGTAAATATAGTGCTGGGGAACCTATTCTGCATCTTTCATTCTTTTCTTTGCTTTAATAAAGACGTGTTCTTGCATATTGATTTTCCATGCTTTCCTTTTGCATTGACAAATGAAAAAGTCATACATTATAGTTGTTATACTAGCATGTTCCAATTTTCCCTAGTACGTTCCTGCATACGGTTCATGAAATATAGATGTTCTTTTTCTTTACCTTCCTTTAGCTAAATGAAAAGATCGTTCTGGAATATTAGCGTGTTCCACTTTTTACCTTCCCTATAGATACATGTTATCTTTGAGTTTCCATAGACTGACAACATTCTCGTGCTTTGCCCACCTTAGAGGGGTATACAAACTGTGACATTCTAGCATGTTCCTTATTTTTCCCGTCCTTTAGTCACTCCACGTCTAGTCTAGATTCCTGAAAATTCTTACTAGCATGTTCCCTGTTCTTACCTTCCTTTAGAGTCCTAAATGGTTGGTCTTATTTACTTCCTATATGGATATGTGCTCTTTATAATTTTAGTTATTGACAGTTTACTTGCTGTGAACCTTATGCTTTCTGAAACTGACGAATTCTAGATAAAAGTTTTTAAACTTTTCGAGTCTGTGGTTATTATATGAGTGCAACATATAAAGGTATTTTGTATTTTGGTGTCTGCCTTTCTTTTACAGCTAGCTCCCTGATCCATTGTGGTCATAGGTACCCGTAACGGTGGATTGGTAAGTCGGGTACATTGGAAATACAATAGGAAGGAACAGGGTTACTGGTAGTAGAGTGTAAGGTTACCTGATTAATAAATATGGTAAATTGAAAATGTATGGGCCCAATACGTATATGGTAAAATTATAGTCGGGTGACCTGCGCGCTCTATCACATGAACCTGTGAGAATGCTTCTGCTGAAGATGTATTGCTAAGTGTAGTGCTGTCATGTAGTCAACATCCGAGCACTTAAGACTAAGGGCCTGATTTAGAGTTTGAATGATAGTATACACTATCTAGAGCATGCCAGATTCTCTGTTTGCCATACTATAAGTGCACAATAGTCAATGGCACAATAAATATCATGGACAGGTTATCTGCAACATTTACCTTGTCAACCAAACTCTAAATGAGGCCCTATGTTTAAAGCTCTGGTGGCCTGATTTGATGCTGCTGCTTACCTTACCTGACATGGATATCCCCAGACAGCCCAAAGATAAGTGAAAAGCCTAAGTGAACCTTTAAGGATAACCTGCCATTCACTATGAGATTTGAAGAGGCTGACCACTAAGAAATCCAGACAAGACAGTGGTGACTCCCCCTATCAAACACTCCCCTTTATATCTATATTTTATTTTAATCCAACTGGTTGTTCCATTTCTAGATCCTCCCTGTGCAGTATTCCATCTTCCATTTGGTTAGCCAGGTAACCACATCCAGTGGCTGTTGTGGTCTATTTGGAACTTTGTTTGCTCTCGGGCTTGTAGCCTCTGTGTCTTTTGATGACCCAAGGTATGCATACTTCACAAGCTTAACCTATTACATCTCTAAACATTAAGACCCTGCACTGCTTCTTTAAAAAATTACCAGCGATAAAGAGATCTGTATTTCATTTATTTATTTAGTGTATTTGGTTTCTTTGTTTTGTGTTCTTTTAAGTATTCACAAACCTCTAGGGCCTAAATCTTACCATATTCAAACAATGCAAAGGAACCTGTGCTACGTGTGTTTCAGGTGACTGTATCAGCTGCTTGAAAGCATTAAATCACATGACTATTAGTCTCATTGCTCTGGTGCTGAACTCTTCTGTTCTCTAGAGGTACATCTTCACAACTATTCCATGCCTGCAAACAACAGTATTTAGAGGTTTTGGCCCGCACCCTGAATGTATTTCTATTTTGTGAGGACCTATTTCGTTGCAAGATTACCATTTTCATTGCAGGTTTCTGGGGTCTTCGTGAGATTACAATGAAAATTACCAGTGCTATTATCCCTCCTGGTTATGAAATCTTTTTATTGAAACCAAACCTCGAAAGCTGACAGTTGTGAGACAGCAGATTAAAAAAAATATTTAACAATAACATGGGTCCAGGATTTCGCAACTGGCAAATGCAAATGACTGCTCATTAACCACTCATCTACTCTCATCTCCTTGTTCTCATACCTACTGATAACCAAGGTTCCAACACATAAGTTCACATATGCAGATGTCTTCTCGATGCAGCAGAGAAAACAACGTAGCTCACAACAGTCTCTAAATCTTGGGAACCTTAACCACTTGATTCAACCAAACAAATGTAGTCCAAACTTGATCACTCACTTCAATTCTAGAAGCACTCAAGTTCTATCAAATTGTCTGAAGCCCTAAACACATTTGATTTGATTTAATTATTTGTAAAGCACCCCTTGCCCACGTCGCCCGACAGCACAACCTCAACATCATCTCCTACGCCAAAGACACCCAGCTGATTCTCTCCCTCACAAAAGACCCTCACACCGCCAAAACCAACCTCCATGAAGGAATGAAGGCCGTCGCCGAATGGATGAGGAACAGCCGACTGAAGCTGAACTCGGACAAGACGGAGGTCCTCATCCTCGGCCCCACCCCCTCAGCCTGGGGCGACTACTGGTGGCCAACAACACTAGGAACAGCCCCGACACCCACCGACCACGCACGCATCCTAGGGGTCATTCTCGACTCCACCCTCTCCATGACTAAGCTGATCACCGCCGTCTCCTCATCCTGCTTTAACACCATTTGTATGCTGCGCAGGATCTTCAAGTGGATCCCGACCGAAACAAGAAGAGCCGTCACCCAGGCCCTCGTCACCAGCAGGTTGAACTACGGAAATGCCCTCTTTGCGGGAACTTCGTCCAAACTCCTGAGACGACTGCAACGCATCCAGAACGCCTCGGCACGTCTGATCCTCGACATCCCCCGCCACGGCCACATCTCACCCCACCTAAGAGACCTGCACTGGCTCCCCATCAACAAGAGGATAACCTTCAAGCTCCTCATCCACGCACACAAGGCCCTCCACAACACCGGCTCAGCATACCTTAACAGACGACTCACCTTCTACCCGCTCCACTGGCCTCACCCTCGCCACAGTCCCCCGCATCCGAAGAACGACTACCGGTGGCAGTTCCTTCTCCCACCTCGACGCCAAGACCTGGAACACCCTCCCCACCAACCTACGTCAGACCCAAGACCTACTGGCCTTCAGAAGACTCCTCAAGACCTGGCTCTTCAATAAGTAGCAGTGCCCACCCCCCCATGCCTTGAGACCCTCACGGGTATGTAGCACGCTTTACAAGTTTTTTGATTGATTGATTGATTGGAAAAACTATGACGCCAACCTCAAACAGGATTATGTCCTGCTACAAAAAACTTATCACCGTAAGGTCTGCACAACAAGAGCGGCATATTATGCCAGTGAAATCAGCAATAGCTCCAATACTTCGAAATCTGTATTTAAAATTCTGAAAGACCTCACTGCAAAAAAAAACGTCAATACTACTACCACTTCGCCCGACCTTTGCAATAACATGGCTAATTTCTTCACTGATAAGATCAAGAAAATATATGACACTTTTCCAAAATGCCCACAGTCATCGGTCATCTTTGATCCTACCAGGCCCTCTCTCACCTCCTTTCCTACACTTGAGCGACAGAGTTTTTTAAAAATCTGCAGAAAGATTAAATCTGGATCCCCGGCAGACCCCTTAAAACCGGACACTTTCTGTGAAGCGCACGAACTTATCACAGAACATATCCGAGACATCATCAATCTGTCACTTTCCACCGCCAGTGTTCCTCCCAAATGGAAGCAGGCCTGGGTTTCCCCCATCTTAAAAAAACCCACCTTAGACCCTTCGCTCCCGGAGAACTTCAGGCCCATCTCCTTGCTCCCCTGGCCTGCCAAAATCATCGAAGCACACGTCAACAACATCCTGTCCGACTTCCTCCTTGCCAACAACATTCTGGATGACTCCCAACACGGGTTTAGAGCTGGTCACAGCACCGAGACAGCCTTGCTCAGTGTCTCAGAGGACCTCCGTTCCATTCTTGACACCGGCGGTACTGCAGCACTGGTCCTGCTGGACCTCAGTGCTGCCTTCGATACGGTGTCACACGAGGTCCTCTTGACGAGATTGGAGGAAATTGGAGTTACAGGGGTAGCCTTGGGATGGTTCAGAGACTTCCTGTCTAACAGGTCCTTTAGAGTCTCTACCCCCCCTCACATCTCGAAGGAACATAGCATTGGACAGGGAGTGCCGCAGGGCTCTTCCCTTAGCCCCACCCTGTTCAATGTCTATGTTCGCCCTTTGGCGGAGGTGGCTAGAAGGAATGGACTCGCACTGGTATCCTATGCAGACGATACCCAGTTGGTGGTGGCTTTGAATAACAACAGTGGTCTGGAGGCCCATCACTTTAAACAGACACTAACAGACATCACCAACTGGATGACGGCGAATTTCCTCCAATTAAACGCCGGGAAAACTAAGATTCTGCTTCTGGGGAAAAACACCTCGTCCTGGGGAGACAATTGGTGGCCTGACATCTTAGGCCCACCCCCCAAGCCAAAGGATTGCGTAAAAAATCTGGGAGTATGGGTGGACTCGGCTTTAAAGTTCACCAACCACACTAAAAAAGTGGCTGCCACCTGCTTTGGCATTCTACGTAACATCAGGCCCATTTTTAAGTTCTTTGACTGCCGCACCCGCCAGCTTATTGTTCAGGCGACGATCCTTTCTAGACTGTACTATGCCAGCTCTCTCCTATTGGGAGCGAATCTGGCTGAAACCACCAGATTGCAGAGAGTCCAGAATGCGGCAGCCAGGGCTCTGGTTGGTCTCCCTCGCCATTCTTCCGTATCTGGAGCCTTGAAAAAATTGCATTGGCTCCCGGTGGGCAAAAGGATCCAGTTCAAGGCTTTATGCTTAGCCTTCAAAATCCTTAAAACCGCCTCTCCCCCCATGCTGCGCCCCCTCCTGTCTGAGTACACACCTAGAAGATCGCTCCGCTCAGAGGGGCAACATCTTGTGACCATCCCTCGCACTAGACTGGCCAGAGTAGGCGGCCGATCCTTCAGTTTCTTGGCTGCCAAGTTATGGAATAGTCTGCCCGAAGCCATCCGGGGTATTCAGGACCTCTTAGCCTTCAGAAAGGCCGTCAAAACTCATCTCTTTTAATAATCTGTCACTTATCTGTGCTACCTTCTCTCTGCATTTTGTCTGCTCGCAGCGCCGGGACGCCCCTTGGCTGGGGCAGCCGTGCGCTATATAAATCCCCATAACATTAACATTAACATTGATTGAAGTGCCTGAATCACCCCCCAAGGGGTATCTCCACGCTGTAGGATTGCTATCACCAGCCACAGAAAAGAGATGGATTAGAACAGTGAGGTTTTAAGGAGCCTTCTAAACTATAGGTGATCTGGACATTGTCGCAAGTGGATAGGGAGTGCGTTCAAAATGTAGGGGGCCAGGTGGGAGAAAGCTTTACCACCTAAGCAAGCATTTTTTTGTAGAAAGGAACAGACAAGAGAGATTTGTATCCTGATCGAAGAGACCTGGGCGGCATATATTTGGTAAATGTATCTGCTTAATAACTGGGACCTTTGCCATTCAAAGATGTGTGCACAAGGCAATAGATCTTAAACCTAATACGCATCCACACCGGTAGCCAATGTAGCTGTCACAAGAGGGGGAGGGAGGCTGTTCGAGGGGGAGCATTAATTACCAAGCGAGCTGCAGTGTTCTGGACAACTTGCAGTCTGTTTAAGGATGCTTCATTTGCTGAAATTAGAATGCACGCGCTCAGAAGTAAGTACCCAAAAGACTTTTATGCCTTGTCTTAAATTGTATAGCAATGACCAGCGAGACACTAAAAACTTGTCAATCGATCTGTTGTTTCCAGTCAGCACAGAGACTGAACCGCGATATTATATACTGTACTTTACAAACAGAGAGTGTTTGATACAAACAATCCTCTGCCTCATCCTGTCGTGTGCTGACACGCGCTAAAGTAAGTGCCTTATTGTTCTCTCTCAACAGTAGAAGTCAACAAACAGCATGTGCATAATAAACTAAAACAGGGTTAAGGTCTGTTCATTATAGCAAGCCTCACCTCTGCCCTGTGACGGTGAATATTTCACTGACCGCCAAAAACGTGCAAATAATTCAGCAACCATAACGTTCCAGTTTCCTTCTGCTGAACTGAATTGTAAGTCTGCATAACATATCTAAACATTTATACATCACAATGTAGCTGATATGCCCTTGTTGACACCGATTACTCTGGTCCTTCAGATCCTGAAAACGCTACAATCGCAAGAATTGAGAAGCACAATTGTGCATTATCGTAGCCTCGGGTACTGCTAATTTGCAATAAATAAGAGCTGCTCAAATAGAACTTTAGAGAAAGTTGTCCTACGGTGCAGATAATTTAATTATTTTTTACTTCCATTTCTAATCTGCAGGTTACACCGTGCTATAGCCCTGATGAAAATCAAGTGAGTCCACCTCGGGATTGGAAACGCGTCGACATTTCCTATTCATTTTGTACCACAAAGGGTATTTGTAAAAACTTTAAACCTCTGGAGAGGGTGTCTGAAACCATCTGCTGGTGTAATTTTGTACAGTGTTCATTCATTTGTCTATGGTGTGTATTCACGTGCCTGTTATCAATAATTGTATATCTTATTGTTACATATTGTTCTGTATTATGTATGTACCCACATGTTTTTTAGTTACTTGGTATATTAGATGTGTATCCAACTCAGACATGACCCAAAACAGTTTATGAAAATGTCTGAACACTTGAATATGTGTGATTTGTTATACTTGAAGCGAAAGAACTGATAGTCTTCGCTTTGATCCGCCAAAATAAATAGCGGGTCATAAATCGACAGCCAGGTTTTTTTTCTTTTTTCACATTACATTACATCCAGACCTGGCGTCTGCATTCGGACGAAAACCCCCCCCTTGTTTTCTTCTCATTTTCTGAATTCAGCAGAGCATTGCAATAGTCCAGGCGGCTTAACACCAGTGCCTGGATACGTTTTTTTCATGTGGTTAGAGGCAGAAAGGATAATATCTTCTGGAGGAGACCTAGCACCTGAAAACATGAACCAACAGTAGATGTGGCGTGTTCCTCCATTATCAGTTTCTGGTCCAGACGGACACCCAGATTTTTAACCACTAGTTTAAGAGTTAGCGCAATGCCCAATTCCTCTGGCCACCACCTAGGAGACCACTTCATCAATGCTTCTCCAAACAGCATGATCTCAGTTTTCCCTGCATTAAGCTGGAGGAAGTTATCTCTAATCCAGCCAGTGATGGTCATCATACCCTCCCAAAAAGTAGACTGGGCATTTGGATTGTTCTTATCAAAGGAAATAGGAGCTGAGTATCATCAGCATAAGACAATGGAACAAATCCTAAATTACTCATTAATCCCGCTAAGGGAGCAACATAGATGTTAAATAGGATGGGGCTCAACCAGAAGCCCTGTGTACTCTCTTAGTCAGTTTAGTAGTCTTTGAGCAGAAAGGGCCTAGATTGATAGTCTGAGTTCTGTCAGACAGAAAGCTCGTTATCCATTGCAAAGCGCTCCCTTGGAGGCCTATTTCCCTAAATCACCTGAGCAAAATCTGATGGGAAATCATATCGAAGGCTGCAGATAAGTCGAGCAACACAAGAAGCACCACTTGTTCTTTATCCAGGAACATTCTAATGTTGTCAGTAACCTCAATCAACGCAGACTCCGTACTGTGTCTGGGTCGGAAGCCCAACTGAGAAGGATAAAGGCAGCTCGAAGCTTCGACAATACCAGACAGATGTTTATTTATATGTTTTTCTAGTATCTTGCTCAGGAGAGGTAACAATGAGATTGGATGATAATTGGATAAATCTTCCATAGGGGCTTTAAGATTTTTGCGGATGGGGATTATTTGTGCCACTTTCCATTCAGAGGGGAGGAGACCCTTTTCCATGGAAAAATTAAGGATTAAACAAATAAGCAAGTTGTTTGGCAAGTAGTGCGGTGGTCTTAGCTGGAATAATGTCCATCGGGGAGTCTGATTTTATGGTATTTAGTAGCAACTCTAAATCCTCTGGCTTAAGTGCCATGAATTTATCTAACCTCTGTATGTTATCTGTGGGTCCATGTTGATTTGCCGAGAATTCAATCTGAGGACTTCCGGCTGAAGTGATTTTATTGTAAATCAATTCAATTTTCTGGGTAAAGCATATTGCTAGTTTGTCACCTAGGGCTTGAGAGGATCTTTCTTCATTATCGCAAGCCTTGGGATTGGTGAAAGATTTTTAAATCTGATAGAGTGTTTTGGGAGCTTTCCCTGCCTGTTCAAGCTGCTGCACTACGTGGGTTTTACGAACAGTTTTAATATTTTTATGATATTGGGCCAATGCAAATTTGTATCTTTCTTTATCCTGATTGTTGTGTGAGAGGTGCTAATGTCGTTCCATTTTTTTACAGCAGCTCTTTTCTATCCGGAGGTTTGGGGAAAATCAAGAAGTCTGAGGACGACTAGTCAAGCTGGAGCATTTTTCAGAGGGATGAGGCAGTCGATGGTGGTTTAAATATGAGAGTTAAAACAGGCCTCTACATTATCTGAGTCAGAATTCTGTAGTATAGGAAGAATATCTTGAAAATGATCAGGCGTAAGTTTATGCTACTGTCTGCACCATCTGGGGGGGTTAGTGCGGGAAACGTTGCAAAATATGTAATCCAGCCATATGCATTTTCAAATTCCATGCTATGCTTTGGCAAATTCTAGTTTTCAAAGAGATATAGAAAAGAAAACTCAACTATGTATATTCTATTTATTCCTGGGGGGTAGCAAATGGTTGCAGAAACGACACATAGAGCCCAATTCACAAAAGGTATTTTGAAGTATGTAAAAAGCAACATGTAATTCACAAGCCTACACCTCTGCTCGCTTTTCTGTGCAGAGATGTCCTACTCAGTGGGGAGATTTCCCCACACATATATGTACATAATTTAGTTGTAAGTGTGGGAGGGACAACAAGGAATAGTGGGAAAATAGGAAATAATTTCTACAAAATGGGTGTGGTTAAGGGAAATTTAGGAGGGCTATAAGAAGGGACAAGTTTATGCACACACCCATATACGAGTATGACAATTGATATTTACAAAATACTTAACTTCATCAATGCTCTTTCTGGTGGATATTCGATTTAATCACCGATTTCTCACCTCAGAATACTCCCCAAGTGAGAGACTGGAACAGATTTTTTTCTTGTCTTTTCCATTTCCATGTCTTTAGATGCAGATCATGGGCAATAGTTAGTACAGTGTGCACATCTAACTTGGGACCTTTTTAGAGGGTAAAAACAGGCCACTCTACTGAAAGGGGAGGTGCAAGGACTGTGAGGAATCCATAGTTAGAGTATAAGCCAGAAAGAGTGCTAGCGAAGACTAGTAACATATAATATATACTTCTAACTGCAGACTCCTCACCTTATCATAGTTAACAAAGCATTACCTAACCCATGTGAAGGGTCTGCGGAGTGGACCCACACCAAAAAGTCTTGCAGACTTGGAGTCTTGCAGTAAAGGGTCTTTGCCATCAGACCTGGATGTCACAGCCATAGAGCTTCGTTAACATATACACTGGCCCGCATATTGCTGCCTGGCAGTTTAAAGGTAGATCCTCACCCCTGCACGTTGTGATAGTGACCATGGCCCAGGTGAATTGAGCCCCCAGACCTTCTTGGGGCTTCTTCTTGGCCGGTGCATAGCAGATCTTAATGCAAAGAACTATTAGCCTCAACAAGGTCTTCTTCTCTACACAGCCTTTCCTTTTCTTTGGTCTGAAGAACACCACAAAAAGTTGATCATCCACTAGATGGTTCTTGGTACGATCTATGTAAAGCTTGAAATCATTTTGGAGCAGAGCCTCTCCTCCTTTCAGGGGTGAGGTGAAGGAATGAGCACTGATAGAGTGCTGGTTTTCTCTAAGTGGAAGGTAGTCACAACTTTTGGTAAACAAATAAACTCCGGTCCTCAGCATCAGTTTATCTGAAAAAAAACATGGAATAGGGCAGTTGCACTGACAGTGCCTGCAGTTCACTCACACTGACATAACTGGAGACCACAACAAGGTTGGTGCAACTGTTATTTTCCTTGAAAAGGCACTGAAGTGCCTGTTTCCCGAGTTGCCTGGCTCCGTAGGCTGCACTATTTTTGAGTAGGGCTTCTGCCCGTTTTGGCAGTTTTGATAGGTTTTTGTTTTCATTACTCACCTCTGAATTTAATTTGTAATATTACTTTACCAGTAATCCTCTGGCGCAGGGAAGCCTGTGCCAGAGGTCAGAGGTTGCTGGACCGCGGGTTGTGGTTTAGTTTTCCCTCACCTGTTTTCACTCACGGAGTGCACCCTATCGGTGCTTGCCACACCTCTGGCCACGCCCCTCCTATGACAGGCTTAAAAAGTCCTCCGGCAGTGCATCCATGCAGCGGGTGCACCGCTTGCACACCGAAGGCGCACCTAAGGCAAGACGGTCTGCGCTCGTCCGCGCCATGACCGTGACCAGTGCCTGTCCTCCTAGTCAGATGCACCCAGATCAAATGCAGAGGCTAACTTAAACGAGAGACACACTCCTTAAACTTGGTCTTAAAGGTAAGCCCCCACAATGCACAAGATATTGCCCTGCACTGTTACTGGATTTCAACTAAATGGTATGTAATGGTTGTAAATCTACTGTTTTTCTATCCAAACCGTTACAGCCCTCCCAGAATAGAATGAACTCAAGAGACAGAGGTAAAGCAGATATAAAGAACTTCTGTATCCGCAATAGCCTAATATGTATTCTACTCAATAATTGATCTTTAGTTAAGCATTACATTGAATTTCAGGATTTTGTGTTGACGCATCAGGCAGACGTGATCTTTATAACTAAAACCTGGGCAGATGCTAACTCTGGGTTGGAAATAGCTGCTGCTAACCCCCCCAGGGTTTCAATATGTTTCGCCTAGATAGTAATAAGGAAAAAAAGGAGGAGGGCTGGCGGTGCTCTAACGCAATCATTATCAGGCAGTCTTGCAGCCAGCTTCGGAGGAGGTCTTCGAGGCAATATTTTTTGCCAATGAAATATGAAAAACTCAATATTTCAATGGTTTACTATTATATCGGCCTCCGGGTCTTAGAGCCAACTTTGGAGACAGATTATGCGATATACTGGAATCTTTAATGTTGAGCGCTGAACTTACTGTGCTGGGGATATGAATTTCCATCTGGAGTCCAGCACAGACAGCTCCATCAAATTGGTGGAGTCCATGAATGGTCTGGGACTCCAGATTTAAAAAAAGGGATCCACCCATCAAGCAGGACACTTGCTGGATGTAATTTTTTCCAACAATCCATACATTAATGAGCCAGTTAACATTCCATTAACCTGGACAGACCACTTTGCAATCAATTGGCAGCTATCAGCGCAGGTCACAGCATGACGAGCTCCCAGGAACTTTTTGTCTTCAAATAGAGCATGGGATAAAACTCAAGCACATTAATTAATCCGACGGCTCACTAATTTGGCACTAAAATCCACTGATAATATAGATCAAATGGTGGAGAATTTCTCCTCATCGATACATGAGACTATGGATACCATAGCTCCCATAAACCACAAACCTAGGATAGAGAAAAAATCTCAGGCATGATCGGAGCGTAAATGGCAAACAAAGTATGAAGAAAAGGAAGGGAATCAGTACAAAGCTAAATTAGCAGAGCATAAACAAAATTCTAGCCATCAAATCAGGATATTATACAGAGCAAATTAGATCAGCCTGTGACACAAATGAAAATCTTTTTCAGGTAATAAAAAAACCTCACAGTGCCAAATACTTTTAATGCAGCAACTAATAACTAAGAATTCTATGACTCTGTTGCATATTTCTTTCAAGAGAATCTTATTGACAGCTTTAACTAGTTCTCGACTACTAATGTAACCTCTACAGTTAAAACACAATGTCCCAAAGTAAAGCCAGAGAGCATCAATGTTAGCAATTTTGAAGCACCCTCAGTAGAGCTGATAAAAAAATTGATCCCCACTATTAAATCAGGTTCCCCTAATGACCCATGTCCACCTAAAATACTCCATATGGCACCAGAACCATTTGAGCTTTCACTAAT
This sequence comes from Lissotriton helveticus, assembly GCF_964261635.1. NCBI lineage: Eukaryota > Metazoa > Chordata > Amphibia > Caudata > Salamandridae > Lissotriton > Lissotriton helveticus. Next base: position 409,482,274 of record NC_136057.1, on the reverse strand, counting down.
ATCTTGGCTAGTAATGTGCGATCAGGGAGTTTTTCCTAACAATTGGAAGCCAGCGTCAGTTCTACCTCCTCTAAAAAGTATTCAATCAGCAACTAACTGCATATATTGACAATAACCACCTGCTGGATGACACCCAGTTTGGTTTTAGAAAACATCACAACACCAAATCTGCACTGGTGGCAGCAAAGGAAGAAATTAGAGACCACTATTGATAGAGGAGGGAATGCGGCCCTGGTGCTGTTTGATCTTTCAGCGGCATTTGATACGGTCAACCACCTGATGTTGGTTGACCGTCTGCGGAATTTTGGATTTGGGGGCCCAGCACTCAGTCTTCTTCAATCATTTTTGACTAATAGGCAGCAAAGGGCATTGGTGGGTGATTTTACTTCTCAATTTTATAATCTGCCTTGTGGGGTAACACAAGGTTCGTTCTTGAGCCCTACCTTGTATAAGTTTTATGTTACCGCACTTGCCAAACTTATTAAGTCCTTCTCACTGTCTTTGGCATCCTAAGCAAATGAAACGCAGATTATCGTGTCCCTTGCCAATAATACTACGGATACCAGAGACACCTTTAGGAAATGTATGTTGGAAGTAAATACATTGATGGGCAATAACTCTCTAAAGTTGAATTCCTCCAAAATTAAAATGGCCCTTCTTTTTGGACACACTCATGGTAGCCCTAGGGACTGGGCTGGGATCACTTCCTACTCCGGCCTCAAATGCAAAAAATCAGGGCATAATGTTTGATAACGAATTGATTTGCAGGACCAAATTTCCAATATTCCTACTGCCTCGTCTTACTCTCTGAGACAGATTAAAAAAACTGAGAAATAGCTGTGTTTTGAACTTCTGAAAATTGTGGTAATTTCATTAGTTCTGACAAGGCTTGACTATTGAAATAGTCTTTATCTTAGTATATCAGCCGGGCTCCTAAAAAAGCTTCAAACCCTCAGACTGCATCAGTACGCTTTCTTTTAAAAGTGTCTAGATTTGAATCGGCCAAGGGAGCAATAAGGGCACCTCACCGGCTTCCAGTAAAACAACGATTACGTTTAAAGCTCTATGCACAGCTTTCAGGACCCTTCATGGGAATGGAGCGGCGTATTTTAAAAAGCATTTCAGGTGGTACATTCCCAAGCAGGCCTCTTCACTTAGGTACTGCAAACATTCTTGCAGTTGTTCCCTTCAGGAAAGCCACATGGGGTGGAAAAACTTTCTTCAGATCCACTGCTGTGCTTTGGAATTCTTTGCCTTGGGAACTTAAAACTTCCCCCTGTTTACAGGATTTTAGGAAATCTCTTAAAACCTGTTTCAAGCTAGGAAACTTTTTAGTTTTCACCTTCTAACTGGGCTCTACAGCGCCAAGACGCCTCCGGGCATTAGATTGAGCTTAATAAATACCTGTCATTCATCCATCCATCCATCCATCCATTCATTCATTCATTCATTCATTCATTAATTCATTCAATGAGCAAACAGTCTTCAAGATCAAAAGATACAGCAAGCAACTATGAATTGATTCAAAATTCATACACATGAAGAATGTCAGCATCAAACGAAGGTCCTACTTTGGCAGAACAAACAGTTTGGGAGGGAATATATATGTTAAACCTTTAATAAACCTCAGGTCGGTCACACAGGAGAGTTGGTCTGGCAAACGTAGAAAGAGTTCCCATTGCTATGCCTTAATTGGCTAAATACAAAAGAATCAGGGGCATATTTACAAGCTGCTATCGCCACGCCTCATTTAAAAGGCAGCGTTAGGCCACTTAACGTGGCGTAACGCTGCCTTGTAAATAGGCCCCCTTTCACACTATGCTTAGCATAAAAGGGGAGGCAAAGGGTGTTGCTGTGGGTGTTCCAACGCAACACCCATTGATTCTGAGGCTGCCTCCTATTTACAAGAGAGGCATAAATAGGAGGCAGTGCCTGAATTAAGACCAGGGAAAACCTGTTTTTACCCTGGCGCACCGAGGAGAAATATTTAATTTCCCCTAGTTTTTGCTCTTTTCATGTGTGCTGCATTTTGTGCAGCACACATGAAAACAGCAAAAGGCCAATGATTGTTTATGTACAGGAAGGTCTCCCTTCCCGTTCATAAGCAATCATTTTGAAAAAATGCTGTTTTGCAACTTCTGTGCGTGCTGCTTGAAGCAGCACACCTAGAAGTTACAAAGCGGCATTTAAAGAGTGTTTATGTGCAGGAAGGAGGACCTTCCTGCACATAAATAATCTTCCCCTGCATGCAGACACCCTTGCACTATGGTGCAAGGGTACCTGTGGTGGTGCTAGGCTGTATAGTGTAGCGCCAGCGCAGGGGGAAAATGCAAGGCTGCATCATCTTCTTGTAAATATGGTGCTGCCCTACATTTCTGAAGTGGCAGAGTGAGGCGTTAAGCAAGAAAGGCTAACGCCTCACTCCACCACTTCCCTTGTACATATGCCCCACAGTGTCTCAGGCACCCCAATTGTTCTAGCTCCCAGACCAGATAGATTTTGTGGAGGACCATCTTGCTGCGAGGAGGATACCCACCACTTCAGGTGACAGATTGAAAGCAGTTAACAACTAATGCTCCATCTCCACGCAATGGAGGTGTAGATTTGGGTGGACTAATCTATCTTGCTGCTGGAACAGAAGGTCCTCTCGAAGTGACACCTTGATCTGAGCTCCGTGTACCACACTTTCATTGTCCAATATAGAGACACCAGGAAGACTTGGGCCCTGCAGCTCTTGACCTTCTTCAGAACTCGAGGCTGGACATGATGGTGGGAAGGTGTACAGGAGTCCCTTGTTCCATTCCAGCCAGAATGTGTCTCCTAAAGAGTATTGTTGTGGAAATGTCAATCCCCAAAATAGTTAACACTGTGCATTCTCAACAGTGATAAAATGAGCTGCTCAGGGTTACCCCAAGTGGTGGAAGATGCCTTGCGCCACTTCTGGATGTAGACATCACTGTGATCTGCCAGACAACTTCTGTTCAGTATGTTCAGTCTGTCATTCAGGGACCCTGCTAGGTGGTTGATGATCAGAAAGATACAATGTCACTCAGGCAACCTCCAGAGATCCAAAGCCTCCTGGTCTGGGACTTCACTTCTCCCTACCTGTTGCACTACCACATTGCAGCGCTGTTGTCCACGAGAACCTGAATCTGCTTCCCCTTGATGGGAAGCAAGAGGGCCTTCAATGCCAGACAAACTGCCCTATGTTCACAAAGTTGATGTGGAGCCAATCCTCCAATGGAGACAAGAGCTCCCTCATCTTCCCCTCAACCAGGTGCCCCCCAACCCAGTAGTTATGCACCTGTCATCAATGTCAGCTCTGTGTAAGGAAGAAAGAGTAGCTTGCGAAAGGACAAATTGTGATCAGTCAACCAACAATGAAGACTTTGAGCAATCTCTTCCAAGGCCTAGATGATGTCAGAAAGGCGGTCTTGGTTGCTGGTTCCACTGCGATTCCAGGCTCTTCTTGAGCCTTACATGTGGGGTCTCACCAGGACTAAGGGCCATATGTATCATAGTTCCGTTTTGCGAATTCTAAATAGCGATTTTTAAGGAATCGCTATTTAGAATTCGCAAAACGGTATGTATGTAAAAAAATCGCTGCTTTTTAGCGATTCTTTAACATTCCTAATTTGCGATTAGCAAATTGCTAATCGCAAATTTCCCATTAATTTCTATGGGCCGGGAGGCCCATAGGACTGAAGGGGAAATTTGCGATTAGCAATTTGCTAATCGCAAATTAGGAATATTTTCAAGGGTGCAGGGGTGTCTCAAGAACACCCTGCTGCACCCCTGAAAATGACATGTGGGGGCATATGGCGCACATACATGCCCTAAGGGCATGTATGAGCGTCATATGGCACCTTTGGTTTTTTTTAAAATTGCTTTTTTATAAGAATTCGCAACTTACCACCAACTAGAAGTTGGTGGTAATTTGCGAATCCTTATGGGCATTTTTGCATTATTTTTTCTTTGATACATTGCATTTAAGGAATCGCAAAATTTGCGATTCCTTAAGTGCAATTTCAAAATAAGGAATAGCAAATTTTGCGATTCCTTATTTTGCAGCAAAAAAGTTTCATACATACCATTTAGCAAATTAGCATTCGCAAAGGCCGAAATTCTGCGAATTTTGGCCTTTGCGAATGCTAATTCGCTTGATACATATGGCCCTAAGTTGTTTCGCTTAGAACTAATAGCAGATACAACAGTCAAATGTATTAGACAAGAAATTACTCCAAGACCTGTCCAAACTGGCCTGGGCAGGACTTGCTGCAGCGTGAGAATTGTCTCGGCACCGGGAGGGTGAGAGCGGGCACCCCCTAAGCTCACGAAGGTCTTTCTGAGTTGCTTTTGGCGGCAAGTTTTGTGACCTGTGGATTTAAGTGGTCAGCATATTGGGGATTGGGAGCTGCCGTACCCGAGGGGCACTTGAATTGTCTTACTGAAGGCAATCGCAACAACGATTCCAGAGATTCTTATAGGGAAGGAATGGAAGTGTAGAATCATGGGTCAAGGAACCTGGGAGCTGATAATGTCTCGAAAGCACAGGGCTTAATAGGTCACTCAACAACTTACAGTTCAAAAGATGATGGCTTATTATTATTGTATGCATGCATGAATAAGGATATTGGTATTTATGGAGTACAAACTCAGAGAGCAATAGAGCACTGTCTATGTTGGGGTCCACATCGTCAGAGGACTCCTGGAATTCCTTATTGAGGTTGGATGCGATGGTCTTTGAAGAGTCGTCAGCAAAGGCTTGTGTCTTGTTTTACTTTATTTAAAAAAATAGATATTTCTCACTTTTAGTCTAATGATGTACCTCCCCCACAACGTTCTTCCCTAATGTTCCATGTTCCAGAACCACAATATATCATACACCCTATAAACAAATCAAAAAAACAACATACATTTCAGACATTAAACGATAAAATATAGATTTATAATAGAATCTAACAATATATATAGTTATTATTCTCTAATATAATTTTATATTTTATCGTAAAATATATTTACAGTTATTCTATTATAATTCTATATTTTATCCTGTATCTCGTTGTAGGAATTGTATCTATTTCATCTACATATATGTATCCATTAAGTATTTACTGTCTGAAACATATGTCTGAATTGTATGTAGTTGTTTTTGATTTGTTTATTAAGGGGTAAGGTATGTTGTGGCTCTGGAACATGGATCGATGGGGAAGAATGTTGTGGGGGAGGTTGGAGGTTGGCAGTTGGAGGGGAGCATGAGGACAATCTACTGCTGGTTGAGGTGTCTGTCACTGGTACCATTAAAGTTGCCTGTTGGTGCAAACTCACCGTGTTAAATACTTCGTTTCATCTTGCATTGCTAACATGACCCAAATTAACCAACCACATATGATGTGACACATTTAGTCATGTGCCTATCTTTCCCTGAGCGTATGCAGTAGTATGGGTTTTCTTTGTTGCTATTCTGGGCAACATCAGTATCGGTTATTCCTAAATGTGCATGTGCAAAATCAAGCTTTCCTGGTGGAATCATAACCAGCTAATCATTGTTCCAAGTCTTGCGATTACTGGTATGCACCACACCAGGGAACACTCGAGCAATCTGCACTGGATCAGAGAATTTGGATTCACCGTAAGTGACATGACCTGATTTCCTAATTATCACCCAATCCCTGACCTCCAGTTTACACTATTCTTTCCTTTTAGAACCAATATGATACCTACTCTGAACTTCTTTTCTTACATCCAAGTACACAAGACAAACTTGATAAACTAACCAAACATCTATCTATCCACTACCTTTTAAATTTGGACCCTGGAACATGCCCTCTCAACAGCACGAACGGGACCACAGCTGTAAATATATTCTGAGTAGTTCTATACGCCCATAATTTCTTTATCTCTGGCTCCTCCTATAACTAATCTAATCTAATCGATTTCATCTTTGCTGGACTCCTTCAAAGAAAAGTCAACGTGTTTCGGCCTCTTTAATTCAGGGCCTCATCAGGATTAAGGAAATCTTACATCTGGACCCTTGAATCAGCTGATATACAATCTCATAGTTGTTCTTGAAAGTGTTCCAGCTACACTGAAAAGTACACATTGCCTGTTTTATCTCGGCCCATCTCCAGCGCACATTAGAGGCCTCCATTCCATATAGCTGATGTATATAGGAGGAGCCAGAGCCCTGAGGCCCTGCACCCCTTTCCGCTAAGGACTACCTTCAGGTGGCATGGACTCTGGAAGAGTTGTGGACAACCACCGTACTTCAAAACAGAGGAAACACAAGGATTTTGTATAAGAGGATACAAGCATTTGATGTCTAGTTTTAAATACTCTTTGGTTTTTGTAAATTTCCATGTTTTGATCTCTACGTGGTTACACAAGCACATGCACTGGTTGACATATATATATGGATACGTTGTTGCGATTAAAATAACACATAACAAGTGACAACAGACTGTGTCATTGATGGTACAATCAGTCAATGTTTTTGCTGCAGCTTCCCAATGTACATTTTCATGCATGGCCATAACAGGACAGTGATTAGGACAGCGACAGGCGCAGGTTGGCCGCTTCCCACTCCAGTGGCGGCTCCTCCACTAAGGCGGTGGAGCGTCGCCACACTGCTGAAAAGGAAAAATAAAATGATAATAACGTATCATTATTATCATTTTATTTTCCCAATTGCAGTCAGTGGTGAGGTGGGGCGGGGCTGGCTAGAGCAGGGCAGGAGTGCTGTGCAATCCCTAAGAGCACATGAACTGTTTTGTCGGCTCTCTAGGCCGTCCAAACAGTTCATGGGTACTTTGTAATTTGCATGATCCTACCAGGCTGCATCACACAGCCTGGTCATGAACATGCACAGGCTCCCGGTTGCAGTCTGAGCGCCGATCCACAGCGCTCAAACCAATCACAACGCTGCTTTGCAGCATTGTGATTGGCTGAGGGGAGCCTATCTGCCAAGGTTCTTCCTGCTGCCAGCCAGGACAGGAAGAGGAAGATAGCAAGGATGGAGGATGGAGGAGAGGCGGCGGGCGGCCATTAAAGGTAAGTCCTTTTTTAAATTTAATTTCTCTCCTTTTCCCCTACAACTCCCGCCCCCCACACCACCATCCCCTTCTGGTAGCAGCCACTGTTGACACACTCTTCCCCACATTGCAGAGAGCTTTTCTCCTTGCTTCACTTACTGAAGCTCTGATGTAAGTTTGGCTGGGGGCCACCCATCCACCAGGATTAATTCTACCAACCTGGAGAACTACCGCCTGCCATATACAGAGATCACCGCCAGCCCATCGGTAAACTCTGTGACAGTCATTCCTCTAAAGGCACTGCAAGTATGGTGTACAGCCAGCACCTTTCAGGCAACTGACCATTACACATTTGTTTTTCAAAAACAAACTCCAAAAAACAAATTATCCCCACAGCCAGGGAGTATTCTCCCAGGGAGTAGGGAGTCATTAGGTCTCGCCTGAGCCAGCGCATGCGCTGACTGGGCGAGACTTTTAGTAGGGCCCTGAGAAATGCTACTTGCCGGCGATCAGCTTGCTAGAACGCGCACAAGAGCCTGCTCAACATGCACAGCTGTCGCGGCTTCTTGCTCTCGTGAAAGCTTTCCCCTACCTCCAGCTGGCATGCAGCTTGTTTGATCCAGCGCACATGAATGCGCGCGCACACAACTGCCGTTTGTGCCCTTTATCCCTTTCACTGCCACACGGCCGTGTGCCTTTCACGGCTGCGCGGCTAATGCTTGTTTTCATATTAAAGTGTATCTCTTGTCCTGTTAAATGCCTCTGCAGTGCATACTGTAGAACCGCTGCACGTATCTATATACTTTCCGTTGTAGACATCAACAAAAACAAGTATTGGTCCTCCTATCAGGCAAAAGCTGCCAACTTGGAAGCTGGGGCACCAGGTTCCAATCTCAGCTTCGACTCAACATCTTGTGATTTTGCGTAAATTTCTTAATACTTCTGTGCATGTTCTTATATGACTGGTGCTCACGTAATGCACTGCAATAATTTCCGGTCGAGTGTGCACTTTAAAAAAACAACAAAAACTGCCAGCAGCATTGCTGCAATGAAGCTCATTGAACTGCTCCTGGGAAGCTGTTTGCAACTCCTTCTCTTTACAGCAAAAATCGGTTGGCCCAAAAAATAGCACAGCTTCCCACGTCACTAGTACAGTTTTACTTGTATAAAGCACCTAGGAGGAGCATAAAGCTTAGTGTGACTGCCCCTTTCGCTAACGTCACTGTGCGAGGAGGGTGGGGTATGTAAACGGCCAGCGTGACTTTCTTCTCTTTAGCGAGTTTATGTGGCGAGGATCTCGGTGCATCAGATGTGTAAAGGTTTTTGTTTTGGGGGTCCCAACGTCTGCAAAGCGATGCTCCCGGATTTCGCTACCTCCCTGAGACATGCCTGAGGCACAGTCGCAAGCGTTGGGGGCCCTCTTCCTCAGTGCAGCCCCGCTTCATCACCACCCCCTTGCCTCCTAGGCGCCCCAGTTTATTGCTGGTGTGTTTTTTCTAGGACTGACCCGGGTTCTCACATTTTTCACGCATCGGTTGTTTGACCTGTAAACAGCCATGCATACAGCTCCAAGTGTGGGTACGTGCAAAATCATGGCAGTTTAGAGGGTGACCTCTTAAGGGCATTTACTGAACGACTTCCCCCTTTGGTTGGGATGAATGGGGTTAGGTTAGTACAGGGCAGCGGCTGCCATCTTTTGTCTGTTTTGTTTTGCTGGTCATTCGTCGGTAATCCAGCAGCCATGACTTCCTGTACACAAAATATTATTAGCATAAAATAAAGCCCCACAATACACTCCTCGCAGCATTCCCTTCTCTGTTTAACCTCCAACTTAACTCCTGGAGGTCTCCCCGCTCAACATGGCACAAATGTACACCATGCAAGTAATTGCTAGCCTCGAGGGGCACCCGCCTCAACAGGTCCCGCTGGTGCCTCGTCGACTCTTTGATTATTAGCAGACTCCTATATAAGCCCTCTGGACCGGTGCCTCTCCTCGCTTCAGCCCCCCACCTCCAGCCTCAGAGCGTGTGTTTCTTGTTCTCAGACACTTTCACCAATGGCAAAATCTGTCTTCCTATCACTTGGTGCAAAATAATAATGTGTACTTTTGCAGAGTCCTGTTGCATAAGGAGCCCTGGCTCTCAATGAGGTGGTGTTTATTAGTACTTGGCAGCAGGCTTTGATGAGAAGCGTTGTGGAGATGTTTAACGTGAACTCCTCTGCCCCTCCTCCATGCTGCTTTCCTACAAAATGTTGTGGGGGAGGAGCGTGCAGCCTGCTGCAGTGAACAGATGCCTTCTTGCTGTAGTGATGTGAAGTCAGCACACTAGTGTTTCCAAGTGTATGCCCTACACTGTACACCCACCCACCACAGACGTCACCGGTCAGGTGACGCTGCTTAAATAAAAGGGGCCGAGCGCACGTGCTCTGAGCCAGTTGCACCTCATCACCACAGTGTCCTGTGTGTACTTCCTTAGCCATGCGGGCCTAGGGCCCCCACCCCATCGCATTGGTGACGAGGCGGAAGCTGTGCCACGCGTGCCACAGCAAAAAGAAGGCACCCCCCCGCGGGAATGGCGCTGGCTGCCGAGAGGCCTGCAGGGCGTGTGCCGAGCCCCGGGCCTGCCTGAAAATAAGAAGATGCCCGGGAGCCTACCCCGCACCTCATGTGCCCGCTGTGAGCCCCCTCCCGCGTGGGAGTGCCCGGGTGAAAGTGCAGGCCGAGCGGAGCCCACCCGCATCGGCTGCAACAGAGTGCCCTGCAAAGTGAAGAACCACGCGGAGCCCACCCGCATGGGCAAAGAGGCCCGCTGGCTGGAGGTGAGGCCGGGAATGGCGGGGCAGGGCTGCGCGATAAATGAAGTGCCCCCCCCCCAGTGAAGTGAGGCCGGCGAGTGCCCACCCCGTTCTATGATCCCCGACACGAAGAGCCGAATGCCCCGGTAGCCTGGATGCGTGCAAAGAACCCAGAAGAGCAAACCAACTGGAGCCCACCCGCGTCGGCCGCGAGGGAGGAAACCCCACCTTGAGGAAGCCGAGCGGAGCCCACCCGCATGGGCCGACGACCCGCCTGGCCGGTGGCGAGCCTGTTGAAGAAAGGAGCCATGGCATGCATCTGCCACCAACTTCTTAATCACCCCAGGCGAAGCACAGCACCGAGCCTCCCCCGTCCATGCAGCGTGAGGACAGAGCAGCTGCTGCGGGCGGGGAGAGCAAAACCGGAGGTAAAGTGCCCAGAGAAGCAACAAAGTGTCCCTCGATTGCCCCCCGCGCAGCGTGTGTGCAGATCAAACTGCTGCGAGGGGCGGAAAACATCAATGCACAGTATGCGGCAGGCGGACGCTGAAGAGGCGACAACACACACACTACAGCGCCGACCCCCCCGTGAATAATTACAAAAAGGGGGTGGTGATGGACAGAGTATCTGAGTTAATCAGAACACTCCTACCCAGTCAACAGATCAGGGCTTGATCCATCACCGTTTTTTAGCTCACTGCACCATCCCAGTTCAGAACCTGGCTATATGCAAATTAGTCTGTCCCTGGCCCAGTGCATCATGGGAACAGGGCAGACCAAACTACCAAGCCAATTCTTCACTGGAAAGGAAACAAGCTTCCAGGGACCGGTTTCTGGCATTACAGCCGTCTTCGGCCCGGCTTGCTTGAATCCTGATGGTGCAATGAGCAAGGGACTCAGGTCTGAGCATACCCTTCCACACTCATGGTGGCCAAAATAATTACAAAAAGGGGGTGGTGATGGACAGAGTATCTGAGTTAATCAGAACACTCCTACCCAGTCAACAGATCAGGGCTTGATCCATCACCGTTTTTTAGCTCACTGCACCATCCCAGTTCAGAACCTGGCTATATGCAAATTAGTCTGTCCCTGGCCCAGTGCATCATGGGAACAGGGCAGACCAAACTACCAAGCCAATTCTTCACTGGAAAGGAAACAAGCTTCCGGGGACCGGTTTCTGGCATTACAGCCGTCTTCGGCCCGGCTTGCTTGAATCCTGATGGTGCAATGAGCAAGGGACTCATGTCTGAGCATACCCTTCCACACTCATGGTGGCCAAAATAATTACAAAAAGGGGGTGGTGATGGACAGAGTATCTGAGTTAATCAGAACACTCCTACCCAGTCAACAGATCAGGGCTTGATCCATCACCGTTTTTTAGCTCACTGCACCATCCCAGTTCAGAACCTGGCTATATGCAAATTAGTCTGTCCCTGGCCCAGTGCATCATGGGAACAGGGCAGACCAAACTACCAAGCCAATTCTTCACTGGAAAGGAAACAAGCTTCTGGGGACCGGTTTCTGACATTACAGCCGTCTTCGGCCCGGCTTGCTTGAATCCTGATGGTGCAATGAGCAAGGGACTCATGTCTGAGCATACCCTTCCACACTCATGGTGGCCAAAATAATTACAAAAAGGGGGTGGTGATGGACAGAGTATCTGAGTTAATCAGAACACTCCTACCCAGTCGACAGATCAGGGCTTGATCCATCACCGTTTTTTAGCTCACTGCACCATCCCAGTTCAGAACCTGGCTTTATGCAAATTAGTCTGTCCCTGGCCCAGTGCATCATGGGAACAGGGCAGACCAAACTACCAAGCCAATTCTTCACTGGAAAGGAAACAAGCTTCCGGGGACCGGTTTCTGGCATTACAGCCGTCTTCGGCCCAGCTGGCTTGAATCCTGATGGTGCAATGAGCAAGGGACTCATGTCTGAGCATACCCTTCCACACTCATGGTGGCCAAAATAATTACAAAAAGGGGGTGGTGATGGACAGAGTATCTGAGTTAATCAGAACACTCCTACCCAGTCAACAGATCAGGGCTTGATCCATCACCGTTTTTTAGCTCACTGTACCATCCCAGTTCAGAACCTGGCTATATGCAAATTAGTCTGTCCCTGGCCCAGTGCATCATGGGAACAGGGCAGACCAAACTACCAAGCCAATTCTTCACTGGAAAGGAAACAAGCTTCCGGGGACCGGTTTCTGGCATTACAGCCGTCTTCGGCCCGGCTTGCTTGAATCCTGATGGTGCAATGAGCAAGGGACTCATGTCTGAGCATACCCTTCCACACTCATGGTGGCCAAAATAATTACAAAAAGGGGGTGGTGATGGACAGAGTATCTGAGTTAATCAGAACACTCCTACCCAGTCAACAGATCAGGGCTTGATCCATCACCGTTTTTTAGCTCACTGCACCATCCCAGTTCAGAACCTGGCTATATGCAAATTAGTCTGTCCCTGGCCCAGTGCATCATGGGAACAGGGCAGACCAAACTACCAAGCCAATTCTTCACTGGAAAGGAAACAAGCTTCCGGGGACCGGTTTCTGGCATTACAGCCGTCTTCGGCCCGGCTTGCTTGAATCCTGATGGTGCAATGAGCAAGGGACTCATGTCTGAGCATACCCTTCCACACTCATGGTGGCCAAAATAATTACAAAAAGGGGGTGGTGATGGACAGAGTATCTGAGTTAATCAGAACACTCCTACCCAGTCAACAGATCAGGGCTTGATCCATCACCGTTTTTTAGCTCACCGCACCATCCCAGTTCAGAACCTGGCTATATGCAAATTAGTCTGTCCCTGGCCCAGTGCATCATGGGAACAGGGCAGACCAAACTACCAAGCCAATTCTTCACTGGAAAGGAAACAAGCTTCCGGGGACCGGTTTCTGGCATTACAGCCGTCTTCGGCCCGGCATGCTTGAATCCTGATGGTGCAATGAGCAAGGGACTCATGTCTGAGCATACCCTTCCACACTCATGGTGGCCAAAATAATTACAAAAAGGGGGTGGTGATGGACAGAGTATCTGAGTTAATCAGAACACTCCTACCCAGTCAACAGATCAAGGCTTGATCCATCACCGTTTATTAGCTCACTGCACCATCCCAGTTCGGAACCTGGCTATATGCAAATTAGTCTGTCCCTGGCCCAGTGCATCATGGGAACAGGGCAGACCAAACTACCAAGCCAATTCTTCACTGGAAAGGAAACAAGCTTCCGGGGACCGGTTTCTGGCATTACAGCCGTCTTCGGCCCGGCTTGCTTGAATCCTGATGGTGCAATGAGCAAGGGACTCATGTCTGAGCATACCCTTCCACACTCATGGTGGCCAAAATAATTACAAAAAGGGGGTGGTGATGGACAGAGTATCTGAGTTAATCAGAACACTCCTACCCAGTCAACAGATCAGGGCTTGATCCATCACCGTTTTTTAGCTCACTGCACCATCCCAGTTCAGAACCTGGCTATATGCAAATTAGTCTGTCCCTGGCCCAGTGCATCATGGGAACAGGGCAGACCAAACTACCAAGCCAATTCTTCACTGGAAAGGAAACAAGCTTCCGGGGACCGGTTTCTGGCATTACAGCCGTCTTCGGCCCGGCTTGCTTGAATCCTGATGGTGCAATGAGCAAGGGACTCATGTCTGAGCATACCCTTCCACACTCATGGTGGCCAAAATAATTACAAAAAGGGGGTGGTGATGGACAGAGTATCTGAGTTAATCAGAACACTCCTACCCAGTCAACAGATCAGGGCTTGATCCATCACCGTTTTTTAGCTCACTGCACCATCCCAGTTCAGAACCTGGCTATATGCAAATTAGTCTGTCCCTGGCCCAGTGCATCATGGGAACAGGGCAGACCAAACTACCAAGCCAATTCTTCACTGGAAAGGAAACAAGCTTCCGGGGACCGGTTTCTGGCATTACAGCCGTCTTCGGCCCGGCTTGCTTGAATCCTGATGGTGCAATGAGCAAGGGACTCATGTCTGAGCATACCCTTCCACACTCATGGTGGCCAAAATAATTACAAAAAGGGGGTGGTGATGGACAGAGTATCTGAGTTAATTAGAACACTCCTACCCAGTCAACAGATCAGGGCTTGATCCATCACCGTTTTTTAGCTCACTGCACCATCCCAGTTCAGAACCTGGCTATATGCAAATTAGTCTGTCCCTGGCCCAGTGCATCATGGGAACAGGGCAGACCAAACTACCAAGCCAATTCTTCACTGGAAAGGAAACAAGCTTCCGGGGACCGGTTTCTGGCATTACAGCCGTCTTCGGCCCGGCATGCTTGAATCCTGATGGTGCAATGAGCAAGGGACTCATGTCTGAGCATACCCTTCCACACTCATGGTGGCCAAAATAATTACAAAAAGGGGGTGGTGATGGACAGAGTATCTGAGTTAATCAGAACACTCCTACCCAGTCAACAGATCAAGGCTTGATCCATCACCGTTTATTAGCTCACTGCACCATCCCAGTTCGGAACCTGGCTATATGCAAATTAGTCTGTCCCTGGCCCAGTGCATCATGGGAACAGGGCAGACCAAACTACCAAGCCAATTCTTCACTGGAAAGGAAACAAGCTTCCGGGGACCGGTTTCTGGCATTACAGCCGTCTTCGGCCCGGCTTGCTTGAATCCTGATGGTGCAATGAGCAAGGGACTCATGTCTGAGCATACCCTTCCACACTCATGGTGGCCAAAATAATTACAAAAAGGGGGTGGTGATGGACAGAGTATCTGAGTTAATCAGAACACTCCTACCCAGTCAACAGATCAGGGCTTGATCCATCACCGTTTTTTAGCTCACTGCACCATCCCAGTTCAGAACCTGGCTATATGCAAATTAGTCTGTCCCTGGCCCAGTGCATCATGGGAACAGGGCAGACCAAACTACCAAGCCAATTCTTCACTGGAAAGGAAACAAGCTTCCGGGGACCGGTTTCTGGCATTACAGCCGTCTTCGGCCCGGCTTGCTTGAATCCTGATGGTGCAATGAGCAAGGGACTCATGTCTGAGCATACCCTTCCACACTCATGGTGGCCAAAATAATTACAAAAAGGGGGTGGTGATGGACAGAGTATCTGAGTTAATCAGAACACTCCTACCCAGTCAACAGATCAGGGCTTGATCCATCACCGTTTTTTAGCTCACTGCACCATCCCAGTTCAGAACCTGGCTATATGCAAATTAGTCTGTCCCTGGCCCAGTGCATCATGGGAACAGGGCAGACCAAACTACCAAGCCAATTCTTCACTGGAAAGGAAACAAGCTTCCGGGGACCGGTTTCTGGCATTACAGCCGTCTTCGGCCCGGCTTGCTTGAATCCTGATGGTGCAATGAGCAAGGGACTCATGTCTGAGCATACCCTTCCACACTCATGGTGGCCAAAATAATTACAAAAAGGGGGTGGTGATGGACAGAGTATCTGAGTTAATCAGAACACTCCTACCCAGTCAACAGATCAGGGCTTGATCCATCACCGTTTTTTAGCTCACTGCACCATCCCAGTTCAGAACCTGGCTATATGCAAATTAGTCTGTCCCTGGCCCAGTGCATCATGGGAACAGGGCAGACCAAACTACCAAGCCAATTCTTCACTGGAAAGGAAACAAGCTTCCGGGGACCGGTTTCTGGCATTACAGCCGTCTTCGGCCCGGCATGCTTGAATCCTGATGGTGCAATGAGCAAGGGACTCATGTCTGAGCATACCCTTCCACACTCATGGTGGCCAAAATAATTACAAAAAGGGGGTGGTGATGGACAGAGTATCTGAGTTAATCAGAACACTCCTACCCAGTCAACAGATCAAGGCTTGATCCATCACCGTTTATTAGCTCACTGCACCATCCCAGTTCGGAACCTGGCTATATGCAAATTAGTCTGTCCCTGGCCCAGTGCATCATGGGAACAGGGCAGACCAAACTACCAAGCCAATTCTTCACTGGAAAGGAAACAAGCTTCCGGGGACCGGTTTCTGGCATTACAGCCGTCTTCGGCCCGGCTTGCTTGAATCCTGATGGTGCAATGAGCAAGGGACTCATGTCTGAGCATACCCTTCCACACTCATGGTGGCCAAAATAATTACAAAAAGGGGGTGGTGATGGACAGAGTATCTGAGTTAATCAGAACACTCCTACCCAGTCAACAGATCAGGGCTTGATCCATCACCGTTTTTTAGCTCACTGCACCATCCCAGTTCAGAACCTGGCTATATGCAAATTAGTCTGTCCCTGGCCCAGTGCATCATGGGAACAGGGCAGACCAAACTACCAAGCCAATTCTTCACTGGAAAGGAAACAAGCTTCCGGGGACCGGTTTCTGGCATTACAGCCGTCTTCGGCCCGGCTTGCTTGAATCCTGATGGTGCAATGAGCAAGGGACTCATGTCTGAGCATACCCTTCCACACTCATGGTGGCCAAAATAATTACAAAAAGGGGGTGGTGATGGACAGAGTATCTGAGTTAATCAGAACACTCCTACCCAGTCAACAGATCAGGGCTTGATCCATCACCGTTTTTTAGCTCACTGCACCATCCCAGTTCAGAACCTGGCTATATGCAAATTAGTCTGTCCCTGGCCCACTGCATCATGGGAACAGGGCAGACAAAACTACCAAGCCAATTCTTCACTGGAAAGGAAACAAGCTTCCGGGGACCGATTTCTGGTATTACAGCCGTCTTCCGATCGGCTTGCTTGAAATCTGATGGTGCAATGAGCAAGGGACTCATGTCTGAGCATACCCTTCCACACTCATGGTGGCCAAAATAATTACAAAAAGGGGGTGGTGATGGACAGAGTATCTAATCAGAACACTCCTACCCAGTCAACAGATCAGGGCTTGATCCATCACCGTTTTTTAGCTCACTGCACCATCCCAGTTCAGAACCTGGCTATATGCAAATTAGTCTGTCCCTGGCCCAGTGCATCATGGGAACAGGGCAGACCAAACTACCAAGCCAATTCTTCACTGGAAAGGAAACAAGCTTCCGGGGACCGGTTTCTGGCATTACAGCCGTCTTCCGCCCGGCTTGCTTGAATCCTGATGGTGCAATGAGCAAGGGACTCATGTCTGAGCATACCCTTCCACACTCATGGTGGCCAAAATAATTACAAAAAGGGGGTGGTGATGGACAGAGTATCTGAGTTAATCAGAACACTCCTACCCAGTCAACAGATCAGGGCTTGATCCATCACCGTTTTTTAGCTCACTGCACCATCCCAGTTCAGAACCCTGCTATATGCAAATTAGTCTGTCCCTGGCCCAGTGCATCATGGGAACAGGGCAGACAAAACTACCAAGCCAATTCTTCACTGGAAAGGAAACAAGCTTCCGGGGACCGATTTCTGGTATTACAGCCGTCTTCCGATCGGCTTGCTTGAAATCTGATGGTGCAATGAGCAAGGGACTCATGTCTGAGCATACCCTTCCACACTCATGGTGGCCAAAATAATTACAAAAAGGGGGTGGTGATGGACAGAGTATCTGAGTTAATCAAAACACTCCTACCAAGTCAACAGATCAGGGCTTGATCCATCACCGTTTTTTAGCTCACTGCACCATCCCAGTTCAGAACCTGGCTATATGCAAATTAGTCTGTCCCTGGCCCAGTGCATCATGGGAACAGGGCAGACCAAACTACCAAGCCAATTCTTCACTGGAAAGGAAACAAGCTTCCGGGGACCGGTTTCTGGCATTACAGCCGTCTTCGGCCCGGCTTGCTTGAATCCTGATGGTGCAATGAGCAAGGGACTCATGTCTGAGCATACCCTTCCACACTCATGGTGGCCAAAATAATTACAAAAAGGGGGTGGTGATGGACAGAGTATCTGAGTTAATCAGAACACTCCTACCCAGTCAACAGATCAGGGCTTGATCCATCACCGTTTTTTAGCTCACTGCACCATCCCAGTTCAGAACCTGGCTATATGCAAATTAGTCTGTCCCTGGCCCAGTGCATCATGGGAACAGGGCAGACCAAACTACCAAGCCAATTCTTCACTGGAAAGGAAACAAGCTTCCGGGGACCGGTTTCTGGCATTACAGCCGTCTTCGGCCCGGCTTGCTTGAATCCTGATGGTGCAATGAGCAAGGGACTCATGTCTGAGCATACCCTTCCACACTCATGGTGGCCAAAATAATTACAAAAAGGGGGTGGTGATGGACAGAGTATCTGAGTTAATCAGAACACTCCTACCCAGTCAACAGATCAGGGCTTGATCCATCACCGTTTTTTAGCTCACTGCACCATCCCAGTTCAGAACCTGGCTATATGCAAATTAGTCTGTCCCTGGCCCAGTGCATCATGGGAACAGGGCAGACCAAACTACCAAGCCAATTCTTCACTGGAAAGGAAACAAGCTTCCGGGGACCGGTTTCTGGCATTACAGCCGTCTTCGGCCCGGCTTGCTTGAATCCTGATGGTGCAATGAGCAAGGGACTCATGTCTGAGCATACCCTTCCACACTCATGGTGGCCAAAATAATTACAAAAAGGGGGTGGTGATGGACAGAGTATCTGAGTTAATCAGAACACTCCTACCCAGTCAACAGATCAGGGCTTGATCCATCACCGTTTTTTAGCTCACTGCACCATCCCAGTTCAGAACCTGGCTATATGCAAATTAGTCTGTCCCTGGCCCAGTGCATCATGGGAACAGGGCAGACCAAACTACCAAGCCAATTCTTCACTGGAAAGGAAACAAGCTTCCGGGGACCGGTTTCTGGCATTACAGCCGTCTTCGGCCCGGCATGCTTGAATCCTGATGGTGCAATGAGCAAGGGACTCATGTCTGAGCATACCCTTCCACACTCATGGTGGCCAAAATAATTACAAAAAGGGGGTGGTGATGGACAGAGTATCTGAGTTAATCAGAACACTCCTACCCAGTCAACAGATCAAGGCTTGATCCATCACCGTTTATTAGCTCACTGCACCATCCCAGTTCGGAACCTGGCTATATGCAAATTAGTCTGTCCCTGGCCCAGTGCATCATGGGAACAGGGCAGACCAAACTACCAAGCCAATTCTTCACTGGAAAGGAAACAAGCTTCCGGGGACCGGTTTCTGGCATTACAGCCGTCTTCGGCCCGGCTTGCTTGAATCCTGATGGTGCAATGAGCAAGGGACTCATGTCTGAGCATACCCTTCCACACTCATGGTGGCCAAAATAATTACAAAAAGGGGGTGGTGATGGACAGAGTATCTGAGTTAATCAGAACACTCCTACCCAGTCAACAGATCAGGGCTTGATCCATCACCGTTTTTTAGCTCACTGCACCATCCCAGTTCAGAACCTGGCTATATGCAAATTAGTCTGTCCCTGGCCCAGTGCATCATGGGAACAGGGCAGACCAAACTACCAAGCCAATTCTTCACTGGAAAGGAAACAAGCTTCCGGGGACCGGTTTCTGGCATTACAGCCGTCTTCGGCCCGGCTTGCTTGAATCCTGATGGTGCAATGAGCAAGGGACTCATGTCTGAGCATACCCTTCCACACTCATGGTGGCCAAAATAATTACAAAAAGGGGGTGGTGATGGACAGAGTATCTGAGTTAATCAGAACACTCCTACCCAGTCAACAGATCAGGGCTTGATCCATCACCGTTTTTTAGCTCACTGCACCATCCCAGTTCAGAACCTGGCTATATGCAAATTAGTCTGTCCCTGGCCCAGTGCATCATGGGAACAGGGCAGACCAAACTACCAAGTCAATTCTTCACTGGAAAGGAAACAAGCTTCCGGGGACCGGTTTCTGGCATTACAGCCGTCTTCGGCCCGGCTTGCTTGAATCCTGATGGTGCAATGAGCAAGGGACTCATGTCTGAGCATACCCTTCCACACTCATGGTGGCCAAAATAATTACAAAAAGGGGGTGGTGATGGACAGAGTATCTGAGTTAATCAGAACACTCCTACCCAGTCAACAGATCAGGGCTTGATCCATCACCGTTTTTTAGCTCACTGCACCATCCCAGTTCAGAACCTGGCTATATGCAAATTAGTCTGTCCCTGGCCCAGTGCATCATGGGAACAGGGCAGACCAAACTACCAAGCCAATTCTTCACTGGAAAGGAAACAAGCTTCCGGGGACCGGTTTCTGGCATTACAGCCGTCTTCGGCCCGGCATGCTTGAATCCTGATGGTGCAATGAGCAAGGGACTCATGTCTGAGCATACCCTTCCACACTCATGGTGGCCAAAATAATTACAAAAAGGGGGTGGTGATGGACAGAGTATCTGAGTTAATCAGAACACTCCTACCCAGTCAACAGATCAAGGCTTGATCCATCACCGTTTATTAGCTCACTGCACCATCCCAGTTCGGAACCTGGCTATATGCAAATTAGTCTGTCCCTGGCCCAGTGCATCATGGGAACAGGGCAGACCAAACTACCAAGCCAATTCTTCACTGGAAAGGAAACAAGCTTCCGGGGACCGGTTTCTGGCATTACAGCCGTCTTCGGCCCGGCTTGCTTGAATCCTGATGGTGCAATGAGCAAGGGACTCATGTCTGAGCATACCCTTCCACACTCATGGTGGCCAAAATAATTACAAAAAGGGGGTGGTGATGGACAGAGTATCTGAGTTAATCAGAACACTCCTACCCAGTCAACAGATCAGGGCTTGATCCATCACCGTTTTTTAGCTCACTGCACCATCCCAGTTCAGAACCTGGCTATATGCAAATTAGTCTGTCCCTGGCCCAGTGCATCATGGGAACAGGGCAGACCAAACTACCAAGCCAATTCTTCACTGGAAAGGAAACAAGCTTCCGGGGACCGGTTTCTGGCATTACAGCCGTCTTCGGCCCGGCTTGCTTGAATCCTGATGGTGCAATGAGCAAGGGACTCATGTCTGAGCATACCCTTCCACACTCATGGTGGCCAAAATAATTACAAAAAGGGGGTGGTGATGGACAGAGTATCTGAGTTAATCAGAACACTCCTACCCAGTCAACAGATCAGGGCTTGATCCATCACCGTTTTTTAGCTCACTGCACCATCCCAGTTCAGAACCTGGCTATATGCAAATTAGTCTGTCCCTGGCCCACTGCATCATGGGAACAGGGCAGACAAAACTACCAAGCCAATTCTTCACTGGAAAGGAAACAAGCTTCCGGGGACCGATTTCTGGTATTACAGCCGTCTTCCGATCGGCTTGCTTGAAATCTGATGGTGCAATGAGCAAGGGACTCATGTCTGAGCATACCCTTCCACACTCATGGTGGCCAAAATAATTACAAAAAGGGGGTGGTGATGGACAGAGTATCTAATCAGAACACTCCTACCCAGTCAACAGATCAGGGCTTGATCCATCACCGTTTTTTAGCTCACTGCACCATCCCAGTTCAGAACCTGGCTATATGCAAATTAGTCTGTCCCTGGCCCAGTGCATCATGGGAACAGGGCAGACCAAACTACCAAGCCAATTCTTCACTGGAAAGGAAACAAGCTTCCGGGGACCGGTTTCTGGCATTACAGCCGTCTTCCGCCCGGCTTGCTTGAATCCTGATGGTGCAATGAGCAAGGGACTCATGTCTGAGCATACCCTTCCACACTCATGGTGGCCAAAATAATTACAAAAAGGGGGTGGTGATGGACAGAGTATCTGAGTTAATCAGAACACTCCTACCCAGTCAACAGATCAGGGCTTGATCCATCACCGTTTTTTAGCTCACTGCACCATCCCAGTTCAGAACCCTGCTATATGCAAATTAGTCTGTCCCTGGCCCAGTGCATCATGGGAACAGGGCAGACAAAACTACCAAGCCAATTCTTCACTGGAAAGGAAACAAGCTTCCGGGGACCGATTTCTGGTATTACAGCCGTCTTCCGATCGGCTTGCTTGAAATCTGATGGTGCAATGAGCAAGGGACTCATGTCTGAGCATACCCTTCCACACTCATGGTGGCCAAAATAATTACAAAAAGGGGGTGGTGATGGACAGAGTATCTGAGTTAATCAAAACACTCCTACCAAGTCAACAGATCAGGGCTTGATCCATCACCGTTTTTTAGCTCACTGCACCATCCCAGTTCAGAACCTGGCTATATGCAAATTAGTCTGTCCCTGGCCCAGTGCATCATGGGAACAGGGCAGACCAAACTACCAAGCCAATTCTTCACTGGAAAGGAAACAAGCTTCCGGGGACCGGTTTCTGGCATTACAGCCGTCTTCGGCCCGGCTTGCTTGAATCCTGATGGTGCAATGAGCAAGGGACTCATGTCTGAGCATACCCTTCCACACTCATGGTGGCCAAAATAATTACAAAAAGGGGGTGGTGATGGACAGAGTATCTGAGTTAATCAGAACACTCCTACCCAGTCAACAGATCAGGGCTTGATCCATCACCGTTTTTTAGCTCACTGCACCATCCCAGTTCAGAACCTGGCTATATGCAAATTAGTCTGTCCCTGGCCCAGTGCATCATGGGAACAGGGCAAACAAAACTACCAAGCCAATTCTTCACTGGAAAGGAAACAAGCTTCCGGGGACCGATTTCTGGCATTACAGCCGTCTTCCGCCCGGCTTTCTTGAATCCTGATAGTGCAATGAGCAAGGGACTCATGTCTGAGCATACCCTTCCACACTCATGGTGGCCAAAATAATTACAAAAAGGGGGTGGTGATGGACAGAGTATCTGAGTTAATCAGAACACTCCTACCCAGTCAACAGATCAGGGCTTGATCCATCACTGTTTTTTAGCTCACTGCACCATCCCAGTTCAGAACCTGGCTATATGCAAATTAGTCTGTCCCTGGCCCAGTGCATCATGGGAACAGGGCAGACCAAACTACCAAGCAAATTCTTCACTGGAAAGGAAACAAGCTTCCGGGGACCGGTTTCTGGCATTACAGCCGTCTTCGGCTCAGCTTGCTTGAATCCTGCTGGTGCAATGAGCAAGGGACTCATGTCTGAGCATACCCTTCCACACTCATGGTGGCCAAAATAATTACAAAAAGGGGGTGGTGATGGACAGAGTATCTGAGTTAATCAGAACACTCCTACCCAGTCAACAGATCAGGGCTTGATCCATCACCGTTTTTTAGCTCACTGCACCATCCCAGTTCAGAACCTGGCTATATGCAAATTAGTCTGTCCCTGGCCCAGTGCATCATGGGAACAGGGCAGACCAAACTACCAAGCCAATTCTTCACTGGAAAGGAAACTAGCTTCCGGGGACCGGTTTCTGGCATTACAGCCGTCTTCGGCCCGGCTTGCTTGAATCCTGATGGTGCAATGAGCAAGGGACTCATGTCTGAGCATACCCTTCCACACTCATGGTGGCCAAAATAATTACAAAAAGGGGGTGGTGATGGACAGAGTATCTGAATTAAGCAGAACACTCCTACCCAGTCAAAAGATCAGGGCTTGATCCATCACCGTTTTTTAGCTCACTGCACCATCCCAGTTAAGAACCTGGCTATATGCAAATTAGTCTGTCCCTGGCCCAGTGCATCATGGGAACAGAGCAGACCAAACTACCAAGCCAATTCTTCACTGGAAAGGAAACAAGCTTCCGGGGACCGGTTTCTGGCATTACAGCCGTCTTCGGCCCGGCTTGCTTGAATCCTGATGGTGCAATGAGCAAGGGACTCATGTCTGAGCATACCCTTCCACACTCATGGTGGCCAAAATAATTACAAAAATGGGGTGGTGATGGACAGAGTATCTGAGTTAATCAGAACACTCCTACCCAGTCAACAGATCAGGGCTTGATCCATCACCGTTTTTTAGCTCACTGCACCATCCCAGTTCAGAACCTGGCTATATGCAAATTAGTCTGTCCCTGGCCCAGTGCATCATGGGAACAGGGCAGACAAAACTACCAAGCCAATTCTTCACTGGAAAGGAAACAAGCTTCCGGGGACCGATTTCTGGCATTACAGCCGTCTTCCGCCCGGCTTGCTTGAATCCTGATGGTGCAATGAGCAAGGGACTCATGTCTGAGCATACCCTTCCACACTCATGGTGGCCAAAATAATTACCAAAAGGGGGTGGTGATGGACAGAGTATCTGAGTTAATCAGAACACTCCTACCCAGTCAACAGATCAGGGCTTGATCCATCACCGTTTTTTAGCTCACTGCACCATCCCAGTTCAGAACCTGGCTATATGCAAATTAGTCTGTCCCTGGCCCAGTGCATCATGGGAACAGGGCAGACCAAACTACCAAGCCAATTCTTCACTGGAAAGGAAACAAGCTTCCGGGGACCGGTTTCTGGCATTACAGCCGTCTTCGGCCCAGCTTGCTTGAATCCTGATGGTGCAATGAGCAAGGGACTCATGTCTGAGCATACCCTTCCACACTCATGGTGGCCAAAATAATTACAAAAAGGGGGTGGTGATGGACAGAGTATCTGAGTTAATCAGAACACTCCTACCCAGTCAACAGATCAGGGCTTGATCCATCACCGTTTTTTAGCTCACTGCACCATCCCAGTTCAGAACCTGGCTATATGCAAATTAGTCTGTCCCTGGCCCAGTGCATCATGGGAACAGGGCAGACCAAACTACCAAGCCAATTCTTCACTGGAAAGGAAACAAGCTTCCGGGGACCGGTTTCTGGCATTACAGCCGTCTTCGGCCCGGCTTGCTTGAATCCTGATGGTGCAATGAGCAAGGGACTCATGTCTGAGCATACCCTTCCACACTCATGGTGGCCAAAATAATTACAAAAAGGGGGTGGTGATGGACAGAGTATCTGAGTTAATCAGAACACTCCTACCCAGTCAACAGATCAGGGCTTGATCCATCACCGTTTTTTAGCTCACTGCACCATCCCAGTTCAGAACCTGGCTATATGCAAATTAGTCTGTCCCTGGCCCAGTGCATCATGGGAACAGGGCAGACCAAACTACCAAGCCAATTCTTCACTGGAAAGGAAACAAGCTTCCGGGGACCGGTTTCTGGCATTACAGCCGTCTTCGGCCCGGCTTGCTTGAATCCTGATGGTGCAATGAGCAAGGGACTCATGTCTGAGCATACCCTTCCACACTCATGGTGGCCAAAATAATTACAAAAAGGGGGTGGTGATGGACAGAGTATCTGAGTTAATCAGAACACTCCTACCCAGTCAACAGATCAGGGCTTGATCCATCACCGTTTTTTAGCTCACTGCACCATCCCAGTTCAGAACCTGGCTATATGCAAATTAGTCTGTCCCTGGCCCAGTGCATCATGGGAACAGGGCAGACCAAACTACCAAGCCAATTCTTCACTGGAAAGGAAACAAGCTTCCGGGGACCGGTTTCTGGCATTACAGCCGTCTTCGGCCCGGCTTGCTTGAATCCTGATGGTGCAATGAGCAAGGGACTCATGTCTGAGCATACCCTTCCACTCATGGTGGCCAAAATAATTACAAAAAGGGGGTGGTGATGGACAGAGTATCTGAGTTAATCAGAACACTCCTACCCAGTCAACAGATCAGGGCTTGATCCATCACCGTTTTTTAGCTCACTGCACCATCCCAGTTCAGAACCTGGCTATATGCAAATTAGTCTGTCCCTGGCCCAGTGCATCATGGGAACAGGGCAGACCAAACTACCAAGCCAATTCTTCACTGGAAAGGAAACAAGCTTCCGGGGACCGGTTTCTGGCATTACAGCCGTCTTCGGCCCGGCTTGCTTGAATCCTGATGGTGCAATGAGCAAGGGACTCATGTCTGAGCATACCCTTCCACACTCATGGTGGCCAAAATAATTACAAAAAGGGGGTGGTGATGGACAGAGTATCTGAGTTAATCAGAACACTCCTACCCAGTCAACAGATCAGGGCTTGATCCATCACCGTTTTTTAGCTCACTGCACCATCCCAGTTCAGAACCTGGCTATATGCAAATTAGTCTGTCCCTGGCCCAGTGCATCATGGGAACAGGGCAGACCAAACTACCAAGCCAATTCTTCACTGGAAAGGAAACAAGCTTCCGGGGACCGGTTTCTGGCATTACAGCCGTCTTCGGCCCGGCTTGCTTGAATCCTGATGGTGCAATGAGCAAGGGACTCATGTCTGAGCATACCCTTCCACACTCATGGTGGCCAAAATAATTACAAAAAGGGGGTGGTGATGGACAGAGTATCTGAGTTAATCAGAACACTCCTACCCAGTCAACAGATCAGGGCTTGATCCATCACCGTTTTTTAGCTCACTGCACCATCCCAGTTCAGAACCTGGCTATATGCAAATTAGTCTGTCCCTGGCCCAGTGCATCATGGGAACAGGGCAGACCAAACTACCAAGCCAATTCTTCACTGGAAAGGAAACAAGCTTCCGGGGACCGATTTCTGGTATTACAGCCGTCTTCCGATCGGCTTGCTTGAAATCTGATGGTGCAATGAGCAAGGGACTCATGTCTGAGCATACCCTTCCACACTCATGGTGGCCAAAATAATTACAAAAAGGGGGTGGTGATGGACAGAGTATCTGAATTAAGCAGAACACTCCTACCCAGTCAACAGATCAGGGCTTGATCCATCACCGTTTTTTAGCTCACTGCACCATCCCAGTTCAGAACCTGGCTATATGCAAATTAGTCTGTCCCTGGCCCAGTGCATCATGGGAACAGGGCAGACCAAACTACCAAGCCAATTCTTCACTGGAAAGGAAACTAGCTTCCGGGGACCGGTTTCTGGCATTACAGCCGTCTTCGGCCCGGCTTGCTTGAATCCTGATGGTGCAATGAGCAAGGGACTCATGTCTGAGCATACCCTTCCACACTCATGGTGGCCAAAATAATTACAAAAAGGGGGTGGTGATGGACAGAGTATCTGAATTAAGCAGAACACTCCTACCCAGTCAAAAGATCAGGGCTTGATCCATCACCGTTTTTTAGCTCACTGCACCATCCCAGTTAAGAACCTGGCTATATGCAAATTAGTCTGTCCCTGGCCCAGTGCATCATGGGAACAGAGCAGACCAAACTACCAAGCCAATTCTTCACTGGAAAGGAAACAAGCTTCCGGGGACCGGTTTCTGGCATTACAGCCGTCTTCGGCCCGGCTTGCTTGAATCCTGATGGTGCAATGAGCAAGGGACTCATGTCTGAGCATACCCTTCCACACTCATGGTGGCCAAAATAATTACAAAAATGGGGTGCTGATGGACAGAGTATCTGAGTTAATCAGAACACTCCTACCCAGTCAACAGATCAGGGCTTGATCCATCACCGTTTTTTAGCTCACTGCACCATCCCAGTTCAGAACCTGGCTATATGCAAATTAGTCTGTCCCTGGCCCAGTGCATCATGGGAACAGGGCAGACAAAACTACCAAGCCAATTCTTCACTGGAAAGGAAACAAGCTTCCGGGGACCGATTTCTGGCATTACAGCCGTCTTCCGCCCGGCTTGCTTGAATCCTGATGGTGCAATGAGCAAGGGACTCATGTCTGAGCATACCCTTCCACACTCATGGTGGCCAAAATAATTACCAATAGGGGGTGGTGATGGACAGAGTATCTGAGTTAATCAGAACACTCCTACCCAGTCAACAGATAAGGGCTTGATCCATCACCGTTTTTTAGCTCACTGCACCATCCCAGTTCAGAACCTGGCTATATGCAAATTAGTCTGTCCCTGGCCCAGTGCATCATGGGAACAGGGCAGACCAAACTACCAAGCTAATTCTTCACTGGAAAGGAAACAAGCTTCCGGGGACTGGTTTCTGGCATTACAGCCGTCTTCGGCCCAGCTTGCTTGAATCCTGATGGTGCAATGAGCAAGGGACTCATGTCTGAGCATACCCTTCCACACTCATGGTGGCCAAAATAATTACAAAAAGGGGGTGGTGATGGACAGAGTATCTGAGTTAATCAGAACACTCCTACCCAGTCAACAGATCAGGGCTTGATCCATCACCGTTTTTTAGCTCACTGCACCATCCCAGTTCAGAACCTGGCTATATGCAAATTAGTCTGTCCCTGGCCCAGTGCATCATGGGAACAGGGCAGACCAAACTACCAAGCCAATTCTTCACTGGAAAGGAAACAAGCTTCCGGGGACCGGTTTCTGGCATTACAGCCGTCTTCGGCCCGGCTTGCTGGAATCCTGATGGTGCAATGAGCAAGGGACTCATGTCTGAGCATACCCTTCCACACTCATGGTGGCCAAAATAATTACAAAAAGGGAGTGGTGATGGACAGAGTATCTGAGTTAATCAGAACACTCCTACCCAGTCAACAGATCAGGGCTTGATCCATCACCGTTTTTTAGCTCACTGCACCATCCCAGTTCAGAAC
The DNA here is from genome assembly GCF_964261635.1 of Lissotriton helveticus. NCBI lineage: Eukaryota > Metazoa > Chordata > Amphibia > Caudata > Salamandridae > Lissotriton > Lissotriton helveticus. The sequence continues at coordinate 409,454,196 of NC_136057.1, read as the reverse complement.
TTGGCTATATGCAAATTAGTCTGTCCCTGGCCCAGTGCATCATGGGAACAGGGCAGACCAAACTACCAAGCCAATTCTTCACTGGAAAGGAAACAAGCTTCCGGGGACCGGTTTCTGGCATTACAGCCGTCTTCGGCCCGGCTTGCTTGAATCCTGATGGTGCAATGAGCAAGGGACTCATGTCTGAGCATACCCTTCCACACTCATGGTGGCCAAAATAATTACAAAAAGGGGGTGGTGATGGACAGAGTATCTGAGTTAATCAGAACACTCCTACCCAGTCAACAGATCAGGGCTTGATCCATCACCGTTTTTTAGCTCACTGCACCATCCCAGTTCAGAACCTGGCTATATGCAAATTAGTCTGTCCCTGGCCCAGTGCATCATGGGAACAGGGCAGACCAAACTACCAAGCCAATTCTTCACTGGAAAGGAAACAAGCTTCCGGGGACCGGTTTCTGGCATTACAGCCGTCTTCGGCCCGGCTTGCTTGAATCCTGATGGTGCAATGAGCAAGGGACTCATGTCTGAGCATACCCTTCCACTCATGGTGGCCAAAATAATTACAAAAAGGGGGTGGTGATGGACAGAGTATCTGAGTTAATCAGAACACTCCTACCCAGTCAACAGATCAGGGCTTGATCCATCACCGTTTTTTAGCTCACTGCACCATCCCAGTTCAGAACCTGGCTATATGCAAATTAGTCTGTCCCTGGCCCAGTGCATCATGGGAACAGGGCAGACCAAACTACCAAGCCAATTCTTCACTGGAAAGGAAACAAGCTTCCGGGGACCGGTTTCTGGCATTACAGCCGTCTTCGGCCAGGCTTGCTTGAATCCTGATGGTGCAATGAGCAAGGGACTCATGTCTGAGCATACCCTTCCACACTCATGGTGGCCAAAATAATTACAAAAAGGGGGTGGTGATGGACAGAGTATCTGAGTTAATCAGAACACTCCTACCCAGTCAACAGATCAGGGCTTGATCCATCACCGTTTTTTAGCTCACTGCACCATCCCAGTTCAGAACCTGGCTATATGCAAATTAGTCTGTCCCTGGCCCAGTGCATCATGGGAACAGGGCAGACCAAACTACCAAGCCAATTCTTCACTGGAAAGGAAACAAGCTTCCGGGGACCGGTTTCTGGTATTACAGCCGTCTTCGGCCCGGCTTGCTTGAATCCTGATGGTGCAATGAGCAAGGGACTCATGTCTGAGCATACCCTTCCACACTCATGGTGGCCAAAATAATTACAAAAAGGGGGTGGTGATGGACAGAGTATCTGAGTTAATCAGAACACTCCTACCCAGTCAACAGATCAGGGCTTGATCCATCACCGTTTTTTAGCTCACTGCACCATCCCAGTTCAGAACCTGGCTATATGCAAATTAGTCTGTCCCTGGCCCAGTGCATCATGGGAACAGGGCAGACAAGACTACCAAGCCAATTCTTCACTGGAAAGGAAACAAGCTTCCGGGGACCGATTTCTGGTATTACAGCCGTCTTCCGATCGGCTTGCTTGAAATCTGATGGTGCAATGAGCAAGGGACTCATGTCTGAGCATACCCTTCCACACTCATGGTGGCCAAAATAATTACAAAAAGGGGGTGGTGATGGACAGAGTATCTGAGTTAATCAGAACACTCCTACCCAGTCAACAGATCAGGGCTTGATCCATCACCGTTTTTTAGCTCACTGCACCATCCCAGTTCAGAACCTGGCTATATGCAAATTAGTCTGTCCCTGGCCCAGTGCATCATGGGAACAGGGCAGACCAAACTACCAAGCCAATTCTTCACTGGAAAGGAAACAAGCTTCCGGGGACCGGTTTCTGGCATTACAGCCGTCTTCGGCCCGGCTTGCTTGAATCCTGATGGTGCAATGAGCAAGGGACTCATGTCTGAGCATACCCTTCCACACTCATGGTGGCCAAAATAATTACAAAAAGGGGGTGGTGATGGACAGAGTATCTGAGTTAATCAGAACACTCCTACCCAGTCAACAGATCAGGGCTTGATCCATCACCGTTTTTTAGCTCACTGCACCATCCCAGTTCAGAACCTGGCTATATGCAAATTAGTCTGTCCCTGGCCCAGTGCATCATGGGAACAGGGCAGACCAAACTACCAAGCCAATTCTTCACTGGAAAGGAAACAAGCTTCCGGGGACCGGTTTCTGGCATTATAGCCGTCTTCGGCCCAGCTTGCTTGAATCCTGATGGTGCAATGAGCAAGGGACTCATGTCTGAGCATACCCTTCCACACTCATGGTGGCCAAAATAATTACAAAAAGGGGGTGGTGATGGACAGAGTGTCTGAGTTAATCAGAACACTCCTACCCAGTCAACAGATCAGGGCTTGATCCATCACCGTTTTTTAGCTCACTGCACCATCCCAGTTCAGAACCTGGCTATATGCAAATTAGTCTGTCCCTGGCCCAGTGCATCATGGGAACAGGGCAGACCAAACTACCAAGCCAATTCTTCACTGGAAAGGAAACAAGCTTCCGGGGACCGGTTTCTGGCATTACAGCCGTCTTCGGCCCGGCTTGCTTGAATCCTGATGGTGCAATGAGCAAGGGACTCATGTCTGAGCATACCCTTCCACACTCATGGTGGCCAAAATAATTACAAAAAGGGGGTGGTGATGGACAGAGTATCTGAGTTAATCAGAACACTCCTACCCAGTCAACAGATCAGGGCTTGATCCATCACTGTTTTTTAGCTCACTGCACCATCCCAGTTCAGAACCTGGCTATATGCAAATTAGTCTGTCCCTGGCCCAGTGCATCATGGGAACAGGGCAGACCAAACTACCAAGCAAATTCTTCACTGGAAAGGAAACAAGCTTCCGGGGACCGGTTTCTGGCATTACAGCCGTCTTCGGCCCAGCTTGCTTGAATCCTGATGGTGCAATGAGCAAGGGACTCATGTCTGAGCATACCCTTCCACACTCATGGTGGCCAAAATAATTACAAAAAGGGGGTGGTGATGGACAGAGTATCTGAGTTAATCAGAACACTCCTACCCAGTCAACAGATCAGGGCTTGATCCATCACCGTTTTTTAGCTCACTGCACCATCCCAGTTCAGAACCTGGCTATATGCAAATTAGTCTGTCCCTGGCCCAGTGCATCATGGGAACAGGGCAGACCAAACTACCAAGCCAATTCTTCACTGGAAAGGAAACAAGCTTCCGGGGACCGGTTTCTGGCATTACAGCCGTCTTCGGCCCGGCTTGCTTGAATCCTGATGGTGCAATGAGCAAGGGACTCATGTCTGAGCATACCCTTCCACTCATGGTGGCCAAAATAATTACAAAAAGGGGGTGGTGATGGACAGAGTATCTGAGTTAATCAGAACACTCCTACCCAGTCAACAGATCAGGGCTTGATCCATCACCGTTTTTTAGCTCACTGCACCATCCCAGTTCAGAACCTGGCTATATGCAAATTAGTCTGTCCCTGGCCCAGTGCATCATGGGAACAGGGCAGACCAAACTACCAAGCCAATTCTTCACTGGAAAGGAAACAAGCTTCCGGGGACCGGTTTCTGGCATTACAGCCGTCTTCGGCCCGGCTTGCTTGAATCCTGATGGTGCAATGAGCAAGGGACTCATGTCTGAGCATACCCTTCCACACTCATGGTGGCCAAAATAATTACAAAAAGGGGGTGGTGATGGACAGAGTATCTGAGTTAATCAGAACACTCCTACCCAGTCAACAGATCAGGGCTTGATCCATCACCGTTTTTTAGCTCACTGCACCATCCCAGTTCAGAACCTGGCTATATGCAAATTAGTCTGTCCCTGGCCCAGTGCATCATGGGAACAGGGCAGACCAAACTACCAAGCCAATTCTTCACTGGAAAGGAAACAAGCTTCCGGGGACCGGTTTCTGGTATTACAGCCGTCTTCGGCCCGGCTTGCTTGAATCCTGATGGTGCAATGAGCAAGGGACTCATGTCTGAGCATACCCTTCCACACTCATGGTGGCCAAAATAATTACAAAAAGGGGGTGGTGATGGACAGAGTATCTGAGTTAATCAGAACACTCCTACCCAGTCAACAGATCAGGGCTTGATCCATCACCGTTTTTTAGCTCACTGCACCATCCCAGTTCAGAACCTGGCTATATGCAAATTAGTCTGTCCCTGGCCCAGTGCATCATGGGAACAGGGCAGACAAGACTACCAAGCCAATTCTTCACTGGAAAGGAAACAAGCTTCCGGGGACCGATTTCTGGTATTACAGCCGTCTTCCGATCGGCTTGCTTGAAATCTGATGGTGCAATGAGCAAGGGACTCATGTCTGAGCATACCCTTCCACACTCATGGTGGCCAAAATAATTACAAAAAGGGGGTGGTGATGGACAGAGTATCTGAGTTAATCAGAACACTCCTACCCAGTCAACAGATCAGGGCTTGATCCATCACCGTTTTTTAGCTCACTGCACCATCCCAGTTCAGAACCTGGCTATATGCAAATTAGTCTGTCCCTGGCCCAGTGCATCATGGGAACAGGGCAGACCAAACTACCAAGCCAATTCTTCACTGGAAAGGAAACAAGCTTCCGGGGACCGGTTTCTGGCATTACAGCCGTCTTCGGCCCGGCTTGCTTGAATCCTGATGGTGCAATGAGCAAGGGACTCATGTCTGAGCATACCCTTCCACACTCATGGTGGCCAAAATAATTACAAAAAGGGGGTGGTGATGGACAGAGTATCTGAGTTAATCAGAACACTCCTACCCAGTCAACAGATCAGGGCTTGATCCATCACCGTTTTTTAGCTCACTGCACCATCCCAGTTCAGAACCTGGCTATATGCAAATTAGTCTGTCCCTGGCCCAGTGCATCATGGGAACAGGGCAGACCAAACTACCAAGCCAATTCTTCACTGGAAAGGAAACAAGCTTCCGGGGACCGGTTTCTGGCATTATAGCCGTCTTCGGCCCAGCTTGCTTGAATCCTGATGGTGCAATGAGCAAGGGACTCATGTCTGAGCATACCCTTCCACACTCATGGTGGCCAAAATAATTACAAAAAGGGGGTGGTGATGGACAGAGTGTCTGAGTTAATCAGAACACTCCTACCCAGTCAACAGATCAGGGCTTGATCCATCACCGTTTTTTAGCTCACTGCACCATCCCAGTTCAGAACCTGGCTATATGCAAATTAGTCTGTCCCTGGCCCAGTGCATCATGGGAACAGGGCAGACCAAACTACCAAGCCAATTCTTCACTGGAAAGGAAACAAGCTTCCGGGGACCGGTTTCTGGCATTACAGCCGTCTTCGGCCCGGCTTGCTTGAATCCTGATGGTGCAATGAGCAAGGGACTCATGTCTGAGCATACCCTTCCACACTCATGGTGGCCAAAATAATTACAAAAAGGGGGTGGTGATGGACAGAGTATCTGAGTTAATCAGAACACTCCTACCCAGTCAACAGATCAGGGCTTGATCCATCACCGTTTTTTAGCTCACTGCACCATCCCAGTTCAGAACCTGGCCCAGTGCATCATGGGAACAGGGCAGACAAAACTACCAAGCCAATTCTTCACTGGAAAGGAAACAAGCTTCCGGGGACCGATTTCTGGCATTACAGCCGTCTTCCGCCCGGCTTTCTTGAATCCTGATGGTGCAATGAGCAAGGGACTCATGTCTGAGCATACCCTTCCACACTCATGGTGGCCAAAATAATTACAAAAAGGGGGTGGTGATGGACAGAGTATCTGAGTTAATCAGAACATTCCTACCCAGTCAACAGATCAGGGCTTGATCCATCACTGTTTTTTAGCTCACTGCACCATCCCAGTTCAGAACCTGGCTATATGCAAATTAGTCTGTCCCTGGCCCAGTGCATCATGGGAACAGGGCAGACCAAACTACCAAGCAAATTCTTCACTGGAAAGGAAACAAGCTTCCGGGGACCGGTTTCTGGCATTACAGCCGTCTTCGGCCCAGCTTGCTTGAATCCTGATGGTGCAATGAGCAAGGGACTCATGTCTGAGCATACCCTTCCACACTCATGGTGGCCAAAATAATTACAAAAAGGGGGTGGTGATGGACAGAGTATCTGAGTTAATCAGAACACTCCTACCCAGTCAACAGATCAGGGCTTGATCCATCACCGTTTTTTAGCTCACTGCACCATCCCAGTTCAGAACCTGGCTATATGCAAATTAGTCTGTCCCTGGCCCAGTGCATCATGGGAACAGGGCAGACCAAACTACCAAGCCAATTCTTCACTGGAAAGGAAACTAGCTTCCGGGGACCGGTTTCTGGCATTACAGCCGTCTTCGGCCCGGCTTGCTTGAATCCTGATGGTGCAATGAGCAAGGGACTCATGTCTGAGCATACCCTTCCACACTCATGGTGGCCAAAATAATTACAAAAAGGGGGTGGTGATGGACAGAGTATCTGAATTAAGCAGAACACTCCTACCCAGTCAAAAGATCAGGGCTTGATCCATCACCGTTTTTTAGCTCACTGCACCATCCCAGTTAAGAACCTGGCTATATGCAAATTAGTCTGTCCCTGGCCCAGTGCATCATGGGAACAGAGCAGACCAAACTACCAAGCCAATTCTTCACTGGAAAGGAAACAAGCTTCCGGGGACCGGTTTCTGGCATTACAGCCGTTTTCGGCCCGGCTTGCTTGAATCCTGATGGTGCAATGAGCAAGGGACTCATGTCTGAGCATACCCTTCCACACTCATGGTGGCCAAAATAATTACAAAAAGGGGGTGGTGATGGACAGAGTATCTGAGTTAATCAGAACACTCCTACCCAGTCAACAGATCAGGGCTTGATCCATCACCGTTTTTTAGCTCACTGCACCATCCCAGTTCAGAACCTGGCTATATGCAAATTAGTCTGTCCCTGGCCCAGTGCATCATGGGAACAGGGCAGACAAAACTACCAAGCCAATTCTTCACTGGAAAGGAAACAAGCTTCCGGGGACCGATTTCTGGCATTACAGCCGTCTTCCGCCCGGCGTGCTTGAATCCTGATGGTGCAATGAGCAAGGGACTCATGTCTGAGCATACCCTTCCACACTCATGGTGGCCAAAATAATTACCAAAAGGGGGTGGTGATGGACAGAGTATCTGAGTTAATCAGAACACTCCTACCCAGTCAACAAATCAGGGCTTGATCCATCACCGTTTTTTAGCTCACTGCACCATCCCAGTTCAGAACCTGGCTATATGCAAATTAGTCTGTCCCTGGCCCAGTGCATCATGGGAACAGGGCAGACCAAACTACCAAGCCAATTCTTCACTGGAAAGGAAACAAGCTTCCGGGGACCGGTTTCTGGCATTACAGCCGTCTTCGGCCCGGCTTGCTTGAATCCTGATGGTGCAATGAGCAAGGGACTCATGTCTGAGCATACCCTTCCACACTCATGGTGGCCAAAATAATTACAAAAAGGGGGTGGTGATGGACAGAGTATCTGAGTTAATCAGAAGACTCCTACCCAGTCAACAGATCAGGGCTTGATCCATCACCGTTTTTTAGCTCACTGCACCATCCCAGTTCAGAACCTGGCTATATGCAAATTAGTCTGTCCCTGGCCCAGTGCATCATGGGAACAGGGCAGACCAAACTACCAAGCCAATTCTTCACTGGAAAGGAAACAAGCTTCCGGGGACCGGTTTCTGGCATTACAGCCGTCTTCGGCCCGGCTTGCTTGAATCCTGATGGTGCAATGAGCAAGGGACTCATGTCTGAGCATACCCTTCCACACTCATGGTGGCCAAAATAATTACAAAAAGGGGGTGGTGATGGACAGAGTATCTGAGTTAATCAGAACACTCCTACCCAGTCAACAGATCAGGGCTTGATCCATCACAGTTTTTTAGCTCACTGCACCATCCCAGTTCAGAACCTGGCTATATGCAAATTAGTCTGTCCCTGGCCCAGTGCATCATGGGAACAGGGCAGACCAAACTACAAAGCCAATTCTTCACTGGAAAGGAAACAAGCTTCCGGGGACCGGTTTCTGGCATTACAGCCGTCTTCGGCCCGGCTTGCTTGAATCCTGATGGTGCAATGAGCAAGGGACTCATGTCTGAGCATACCCTTCCACACTCATGGTGGCCAAAATAATTACAAAAAGGGGGTGGTGATGGACAGAGTATCTGAGTTAATCAGAACACTCCTACCCAGTCAACAGATCAGGGCTTGATCCATCACCGTTTTTTAGCTCACTGCACCATCCCAGTTCAGAACCTGGCTATATGCAAATTAGTCTGTCCCTGGCCCAGTGCATCATGGGAACAGGACAGACCAAACTACCAAGCCAATTCTTCACTGGAAAGGAAACAAGCTTCCGGGGACCGGTTTCTGGCATTACAGCCGTCTTCGGCCCGGCTTGCTTGAATCCTGATGGTGCAATGAGCAAGGGACTCATGTCTGAGCATACCCTTCCACACTCATGGTGGCCAAAATAATTACAAAAAGGGGGTGATGATGGACAGAGTATCTGAGTTAATCAGAACACTCCTACCCAGTCAAAAGAGCAGGGCTTGATCCATCACCGTTTTTTAGCTCACTGCACCATCCCAGTTCAGAACCTGGCTATATGCAAATTAGTCTGTCCCTGGCCCAGTGCATCATGGGAACAGGGCAGACCAAACTACCAAGCCAATTCTTCACTGGAAAGGAAACAAGCTTCCGGGGACCGGTTTCTGGCATTACAGCCGTCTTCGGCCCGGCTTGCTTGAATCCTGATGGTGCAATGAGCAAGGGACTCATGTCTGAGCATACCCTTCCACACTCATGGTGGCCAAAATAATTACAAAAAGGGGGTGGTGATGGACAGAGTATCTGAGTTAATCAGAACACTCCTACCCAGTCAACAGATCAGGGCTTGATCCATCACCGTTTTTTAGCTCACTGCACCATCCCAGTTCAGAACCTGGCTACATGCAAATTAGTCTGTCCCTGGCCCAGTGCATCATGGGAAAAGGGCAGACCAAACTACCAAGCCAATTCTTCACTGGAAAGGAAACAAGGTTCCGGGGACCGGTTTCTGGCATTACAGCCGTCTTCGGCCCGGCTTGCTTGAATCCTGATGGTGCAATGAGCAAGGGACTCATGTCTGAGCTGCACCATCAGGATTCAAGCAAGCCGGGCCGAAGACGGCTGTAATGCCAGAAACCGGTCCCCGGTAGCTTGTTTCCTTTCCAGTAAAGAATTGGCTTGGTAGCTTGGTCTGCCCTGTTCCCATGATGCACTGGGCCAGGGTCAGACTAATTTGCATGTAGCCAGGTTCTGAGCTGGGATGGTGCAGTGAGCTAAAAAACGGTGATGGATCAAGCCCTGATCTTTTGACTGGGTAGGAATGTTCTGCTTAATTCAGATACTCTGTCCATCACCACCCCCTTTATGAATCGTTTTGGCCACCACAAGTGTGGAAGGGTATGCTCAGATGTGAGTCCCTTGCTCACTGCACCATCAGGATGCAAGCAAGCCGGGCCGAAGACGGCTGTAATGCCAGAAACCGGTCCCCGGTAGCTTGTTTCCTTTCCAGTAAAGAATTGGCTTGGTAGTTTGGTCTGCCCTGTTCCCATGATGCACTGGGCCAGGGTCAGACTAATTTGCATGTAGCCAGGTTCTGAGCTGGGATGGTGCAGTGAGCTAAAAAACAGTGATGGATCAAGCCCTGATCTTTTGACTGGGTAGGAGTGTTCTGCTTAATTCAGATACTCTGTCCATCACCACCCCCTTTATGAATCGTTTTGGCCACCACAAGTGTGGAAGGGTATGCTCAGATGTGAGTCCCTTGCTCACTGCACCATCAGGATTCAAGCAAGCCGGGCCGAAGACGGCTGTAATGCCAGAAACCGGTCCCCGGTAGCTTGTTTCCTTTCCAGTAAAGAATTGGCTTGGTAGTTTGGTCTGCCCTGTTCCCATGATGCACTGGGCCAGGGTCAGACTAATTTGCATGTAGCCAGGTTCTGAGCTGGGATGGTGCAGTGAGCTAAAAAACGGTGATGGATCAAGCCCTGATCTTTTGACTGGGTAGGAGTGTTCTGCTTAATTCAGATACTCTGTCCATCACCACCCCCTTTATGAATCGTTTTGGCCACCACAAGTGTGGAAGGGTATGCTCAGATGTGAGTCCCTTGCTCACTGCACCATCAGGATTCAAGCAAGCCGGGCCGAAGACGGCTGTAATGCCAGAAACCGGTCCCCGGTAGCTTGTTTCCTTTCCAGTAAAGAATTGGCTTGGTAGTTTGGTCTGCCCTGTTCCCATGATGCACTGGGCCAGGGTCAGACTAATTTGCATGTAGCCAGGTTCTGAGCTGGGATGGTGCAGTGAGCTAAAAAACGGTGATGGATCAAGCCCTGATCTTTTGACTGGGTAGGAGTGTTCTGCTTAATTCAGATACTCTGTCCATCACCACCCCCTAATGAATCGTTTTGGCCACCACAAGTGTGGAAGGGTATGCTCAGATGTGAGTCCCTTGCTCACTGCACCATCAGGATTCAAGCAAGCCGGGCTGAAGACGGCTGTAATGCCAGAAACCGGTCCCCGGTAGCTTGTTTCCTTTCCAGTAAAGAATTGGCTTGGTAGTTTGGTCTGCCCTGTTCCCATGATGCACTGGGCCAGGGTCAGACTAATCTGCATGTAGCCAGGTTCTGAGCTGGGATGGTGCAGTGAGCTAAAAAACCGTGATGGATCAAGCCCTGATCTTTTGACTGGGTAGGAGTGTTCTGCTTAATTCAGATACTCTGTCCATCACCACCCCCTTTATGAATCGTTTTGGCCACCACAAGTGTGGAAGGGTATGCTCAGATGTGAGTCCCTTGCTCACTGCACCATCAGGATTCAAGCAAGCCGGGCCGAAGACGGCTGTAATGCCAGAAACCGGTCCCCGGTAGCTTGTTTCCTTTCCAGTAAAGAATTGGCTTGGTAGTTTGGTCTGCCCTGTTCCCATGATGAACTGGGCCAGGGTCAGACTAATTTGCATGTAGCCAGGTTCTGAGCTGGGATGGTGCAGTGAGCTAAAAAACGGTGATGGATCAAGCCCTGATCTTTTGACTGGGTAGGAGTGTTCTGCTTAATTCAGATACTCTGTCCATCACCACCCCCTTTATGAATCGTTTTGACCCCCCCGTGAAGCGTGTGACCCAAGAGGCTGCTGCTGGCGGGGGTGGGTGTGAAGGGTCAGCGTCTGGCCAGCAACCGGCGGGAAGCAGCGTAATGTGAATAACCGGCCGCAGCGCCCAGCAAGTGAAAGGACACAGGAGCGATAGAATAGCGTCTGCCCGCGACCCGAAAATGCCCGACATGAACGCATGGTCTAAGACTGCCCAAAATGGAGCAGGCAGGCTCTGGCAGCAGCGCTAGCATTCGCCCCCAGCAACACTGAAAGCACTGAACGTGCGTGGTGCTCTCCGGCACAGCCCAGGGAGATAAAAGTAAGAAAGGGCTGACTCACCGATGGGACACAAAAGATCCGGCTGTGGCGCGTGGGTCCAGAAGGGAAATTTGGAGGCACCAGTGGATCGTGTGCACGAGTCCCATAAGAAAGCCATGCACCCAGCCTCGAAGCTGCGCAGTGGCCCGGCAGGGACAGCAATGGGAAAAGGCCCCGAGTGAGAAGAAGACTGCTGGCGCCTGGAAAAGGGCTCCCCTGCCATCTACTGGCCGCTTCTCGTTACTGCAGGGAAGTAGGACAAACACGCCTACAACAAGCAGAATAAACACATAGCCAAGAGTGCATGGCCCACACAAGTGATGCCCAGAGACTGATAGAGAACCACGTGCTGGAAGGTGGCTACTTCCAAGGAGAAGGGAACTAAAGGCATGCACACAAGGTACTGTGAGGAGACGTCGCGGGAACGTGCCAGAAGCGCAAAGAACACGCCAGGAGACAGCACAGGAATGCGCCAGAAACTCAAGGAACACGCCAGGAGTGCAAGGAACGCGCCAGGAGTGCAGGAACTCCACAAAGAACACTCAAGAGAACGCGCAGCAAGTGCCCCCAAGACAGGCAAACAAAGAGCGCAGCCATCAGCGCGCAAAAGGGAGTGACCAGAAGAAGGTCCCCGGAGTGGTGACGCAACCCTCCAGAAGCACTTGAACCACGCCGGAAGAGAATGCAGCGATGCCTGGTAGCCACAGCCCATTGCTGCAGCAGTATGGCGAAGACAGGAGCACCACCACACAAACCGACGGTGGATCAGGAACTCAGCAACAGGCAAGTCCGAAGGCGCATGACGCAAATGCACAGCAGGGCAGAAGCCAAGACAGTAGCCCAAAGCAACAAGTCACTGAAGGACGACAGAAAGCGAGAAATGGTTGCGCAGAAAACCAGAAGCCTGAAGACTTGCAAGAATGGAGAAGCCGACCACCCAGTTGGTCGCAAGAAAGAAGAAGCTGAGCACTCAGTTGGTCGCAGGCGCAAATCTGACCACCCAGTTGGTCGCAACAATAAAGCCGACCAGTCGGATGGTCGCCCAAAAAGTAAATATGAACCCGGCCAGCCAGATGGTCACACCAAGAAGCCAATCTGCCAGAGATCGGCAGAGTGGACCGGCAAGATGTCCAAGAAGTTCGACCAAGGTGTAGTCGCGAACATGGACCAACGAACTTCGACACCCCAAATTAACAAAGTAGAACGGAAGATGAAGTGAAGGTCGCGACGCTAACTCTGGCAGTTGAGTGAAAAGAAGACAGTGTCCTAGGACTAGGACAAGACCAGGAAGACACGTGCAGAGGGCACGCGCTGCACGAGGAAGCCTGTCCACTCAGTTGGTCGCAGGCGCAAATCTGACCACCCAGTTGGTCGCAACAATAAAGGCGACCAGTCGGATGGTCGCCCAAAAAGTAAATATGAACCCGGCCAGCCAGATGGTCACACCAAGAAGCCAACCTGCCTGAGATCGGCAGAGCGGACCGGCAAGAGGTCCAAGAAGTTCGACCAAGGCGTAGTCGCGAACATGGACCAACGAACTTCGACACCACAAATTAACAAAGTAGAACGGAAGATGAAGTGAAGGTCGCGACGCTAACTCTGGCAGTTGAGTGAAAAGAAGACAGTGTCCTAGGACTAGGACAAGACCAGGAAGACACGTGCAGAGGGTGCGCGCTGCACGAGGAAGCCTGTCCAGATAAGATGAAAGGAGATCGGTCTAAGTTGTGTTGCGAGAAGAAGGAAGAAGAAATCAAAGTGGCACACCGCCACTGCGAGGAGGAAGGAGAAGAAATCAGAGTGGCATACCGCCACTGCGAAGAGAAGGAAGAAGAAATAAGAGTGGCACACCGCCACTGCGAAAAGAAGGAAGGTGACAGGCACTGGAACATCTGAGTGCTTGGGAGGACAAGGCCTGGAGAGAGCACCGGCAGCACAGATCAAAGACATCCACCTAAGAGCCGTCCATCCACATGGCGATCACAGAAGAGAGCAAGCTGGACTGTTGGCGACATCTACCTTTGGGGTTGAGCGGAAGATTGGATGGCGAGAGTGCTCAGGCATCCGGAAGCTGAGGAACTGACCACTCCACACCAGCCAGTGGAAACCCAAGAAGCATAGGCCTCAAGGGACTCTGGTGGCTGCAAGTCCCGCACGGGAGACAGATCCACACCTACGCGTCTGCAGGACCCACGAGGATGAAAGCATTGTGTGCAAGGAAATGAGTCAACAACTTAACCTTCAGGTGGAACTAAGGACACAACGGTGAGGCTCATAGAGCGTCCCGCTCACGGCCCGAAGGCTATGGTGGAGCGGCACGACCAAACGCACCAGTCCAGTGGAAGCCTGTCAAAGAGGGCCTCCCGGACGTCTTGTGAGAGAAGAACACCGGCGAGAGGGGCATCCTAGTGAGAGGGATGTTTGCACCTACTCTTTTCACCTGCCAAGAGACACTTTGAAGTCTGCCCGGAGACATCACCAAAGACCAGGACTGAGTAGGAGAAGCTAGAAGACAGACAACAACCATATCATCCACCCTTCTCCCCAACTACTCATCGTCACCAGTCGAGCGAAGCTAAGGCAAGACTGAGAACAACGTCCAGGCTGCGCAGACAGAAGACCAGACCCGCCGAACACCTGCAAACCATGACACAGCAAACTGGTCCTGGATGCAGTAACTACACTGCCTGCGGCCTGCAAGCAGCCAAAGAGACTCGTTTAAAATCAGGAGTCCAATGTTATATTTTGGTGTATTTTCCTTCCCACAGGTTTTGGACTTTTTCCTTCATTTTGATTTTTCCCCAAGTTTGGGAGGGATGTAGTGATGTGCAGTCAGCACACTAGTGTTTCCAAGTGTATGCCCTACACTGTACACCCACCCACCACAGACGTCACCGGTCAGGTGACACTGCTTAAATAAAAGGGGCTGAGCGCACGTGCTCTGGGCCAGTTGCACCCCATCACCACAGTGTCCTGTGTGTACTTCCTTAGCCATGCGGGCCTAGGGCCCCCACTCCATCACACTTGCCACAGGACAGTCCAACTGTTTGTCCCACCTCTCTCTCCCTGCTGCAGAGCCTTTCATGTGGATGCCGTGCTTTCCCTTTCAAATCTCTGCTGCACACGTTTCACTGATGCTGCGCTTAATTTGTTATTTCCAAAATGTAGCAGGCTACTATTGTTTTCTCTCCGCCCCCTCCTTCAGAAGCCAAGGAGTTGTTTCATCGCAGCACTCTTCGATTACCCCGTCATAGGCTCTTGTAAAAAAAGACCAGCATTGGCATTGCCAATAGGTCTAGCTTTTGGGACCTTATAAGTATTTAGTTATGCCGCACAATATCGTTGGTGCAACAACATCAACTGTCGCATGGCTAAACCCTTATAAGGTACAATGTTTAGCCATGCAACAGCTGATGTTGTTGCACCAAAGAAATATTGTGCTGCAAAACTAAATACTTATAGGTTTCAAAAAGCGAGACCTATTGGCTATGCCAATGCTTGTTTTTCTTTTCCTGTTTGGTCTCATCAAGTATTTTCTGGCAGAAAAAAATAACATCTGACCATTTGCCTTTAATAGGATAGGCAGTCTAATGTTTTTACTCCGACCGACCCTACTCTATCAGCCCATTGGAGTAAGCATTCTGACAGCAGAGGCCGCCGGGGCACTTCTGTCAGAAAGATGACAGTTCACCCGACTTGTACAATTGTGGAGGACAGAGGGTTTGACAGACAGGGTAACAAGCCACCCCACCGCAAACAAGGCACGGTACCCTCTCTTTTAGACTCCTGATCGACCCTGAATCTCTTAGGCTCAGTTGATTAAGGGGAAGTTGAAAGGATCCTGCTGCTGTCCTGAGCCACTGCCAGAGTTCAAGTAAGGCTTTTTTTGGTAATGAGCACAGGCATCGTGGGCACTTCTGATAGAAGTCTGCGCCTTTCATTTGCCCTGAAACACATCCAGTATGAGTTTGGGTCAAAAGTAGATGCATTATAGTAAGATGTGCAATATCTGTCAGCTTCTCTGCGCCATTCAGAAGGTTTACAGACTCAACCTGAGGAGCGTTTACTCCTCTTCCACTTGCTTCTTAGAGGGGCTCCACCACCAATAGCTTTGCTTTGGAGCTGCCACTGACAATTCACATCTCCCATCATAACAGGGCGCGTCAGTTTCACGCTGGGTTTCCCTCACAAAGTAACAGCCATCATAGGCCACACAGTTCTTTTCACTGCTTTCCAAAAGTCAATTGACCTTTGCGTAATTCCTTATAACCACAACAATTGTTTACAGGTGCTATAGCTGGAAACTGAAGGTCAGGACATGAAGATCTGTAGCTCTGGCCAATGAGGGACAGATGCATCACTCCAGACAAACAATTGGAAACACATTTGTTCAAAACGCAGATGCAGTGTTGAAGTAAACACCGTTCTAGTCCCATCTGTCAAAAAGAAGCAACAAGCCCACAATCTGCAGCAGGAGACACACCCAGCCAACATCTTCAGGCACTGCTCTAGTTTATGCCAACATGTGCTCCAAATAATTTGAGTTAGGGGCTAATCAAACTGTCAAGTGTCCATTAAGTTGCATTATTGGTCGAAGGTCTTCAAGTGTCAGTGGAGTCAAGTTATTAAGAAAGATTGCAACATATGAGTCTGGGAACCAAATGATGTATTCTGTTGCATAACAACTGAAGGAAGATATTTAACCAGACGACCTGTATGTTCACAGCAAAATAAACTTATTTAACAGGGCAAACCGAGCACGGTGTTTCATGAGCAGACAAAATGAATGGAGGGGACATTTCACACTCAGGCAGTATATATAACACGTGACTTTGCACTGACAACGAACACCACTTACACTACACGTAAGCAGACCATCAAGAGACCACTTTAGGGTGTGTTTAGGTACTAACTTCTGGGGACAATCGCCTGTGTCCTGCCGGTCTTTTCACAAGGTATATTGACATGTAGCATGCACAGTTCTTTAAAGTTGGAGGTTAGTCAGGAATTCAGGGAGTTGATGTTTACTGCTAAATGGACATGAGCGTCATTGGCGGATAGCCAGTGGTAGCAGCTCCTACGCTTATCGTGCACTTGGTACCTCTGTATCTGTCACTGCTAACCCTAGTCTTCGGGGTCATGATTCCTGTTTACTTCCTGCAGTTATCTCTCCTTGTCCTCCCTCAATCCCTCAGCGTACCACAGGAACAAGAAGTCATCCCTCGATGACGTAATCTGTGGATACAATTTGTAAAATCAATTCGGCATTCTTGGCATTTTGACGAATAACATATAGGGCATAACATGATGGTGGTACGTAGCATGACAAGGCATGAGTGTATGGCATGACATAAGACCTAATGTGGGAAAACCTGAGTGCAGTTTCAACAGTGAATGTCAAAAGACACCCACGCTCTGCACATATTTAACAATTCAAACTTTTACATGTATGTTTAGAACTGCATTAGAAATATAGGACCGTCAACATGCTACTGACAGCCTGATCTTCCTAAAATTGTCCACTAAGTGAGGAACGTTAAGGGTTATTTGGATCCCCCATTTTTGCACTAAGGGAATTGAGTCATAGAAAAATTACTCAAGGCCCATTACTATCCACCACTCTATTTTCCTCCACTACACATAGTACTGTTTTCAGCGCAATGTTGGTCTTGGTTCTCCATGAGCACAGTAAATGCTGCTTTCGACCAGATTCTGGCGCTTCTCTTGACTCCAAATTCCGACCCCTCAGGAGAGCCCGCCTCACAGTTTGAAGACCTATGATGTAGGGGCAGTACCCCCTTTTATCACTTGCTAGATGTGAATACTGTTTTAGTCAGAGGATTACTTCTAGTATGGAACTCCAGCATGCTTTTTTTTTGTGGCATAGACTCCGATGGAGTGAGCAGCACAGATTGCGAGCTCCAGTCGTCCGGCTGCCATCCAGTGCCATCCTGACTGCCAGAATGTGACCAAAACCGCCCGGGGCGGATCCCCACAATCATTAGGAACGGGAGGTGTGGGCTGGGGAGGGTGATAGTGCCTTCCCTGCCGAGAGCAGACGGCCGTGAGAGTAGTTGGTGCCACAGGGCATTCCAAAATGGCGCCGCCCATGAAGAGGAAGCGACCCTGAGGCCCTGTTTGCGGTGGCAGAAATAACATCCGAGCCCCTGGGTCAGGAGGGGCTCCCTCTCTACCTCTGCATACCTCACACAAGCCTGGGAGCTCCCCATAGTGAGAGTGAAGGTAGAGAGAAGCAATAGGTGGCGTCCCGCTGGCCAATTAACGTGGTCGTACACAGTGCTGTGACTGAAGAGGAACTGAGGCAGCGGCGCTGCAGCCCCCCTGTAGTGTAGTTCCTATTATCCCAATAGGCTCTGCGCATTGGAATAATATCTTCAATAGTATAGACGTAGGACTGTGGTTAACTAGGTCTTCTACTGACGATATTAGACTTAAAGTTATGTGTGCCAGCTAGCTCAGAGTTCACTAGAAACTTTCTCGAATAGGCAAGGAGTTTAACCTCCCTGGATAGACAAGAAGGGATTTAGTTTCTGACAACCATAGAACATGACAACTTTGCTCCCCCCTAATCAAGAGTATATCTCTAGAGTCGTGTGAAAACAAAAGACAACTATTTTACTCAGTCAGTACGTGCATACTTAGTTCCACCAGATTGTAGAGAAAGAAAGAGATGGGCGTGTTCAATAAAAGGTGTTATTTATTGATCAGTCTCTTTTTCTCATACAAGAGAAATGAATCGCTACAGTAGCAATACTTAAGGTTAAGTAAAGTGCATACAGTAAAAGCAGGATTATAAAATAATACTGTAAAAGCATTGATATGGTTTATTAGCCATATGATACTTTAAAATGGATAAAAGATATACATACATATATACATTGACTAATCGTACTCAACTGGTGCTTCTAACTTTACCTACCCCGGTGTACCTGACCTAAGCCTAATACGTGGGAGGGAGTAAGTAAGTAGCAGTTTAAGTTAAGTTTGTTTTGCCAAGAATCTGACTTAAGAATTCTCTGTAAGGGGTTAGTCAGTTCAGTACCTGGGATTTAGAAGGCTGGAGGGTTGGTATCTCTGTCTCAGGACTAAGCATGGGCGTAAAATCCGCTCCGCTCGCGTATTTTTCGGATTTTCGGCAAATTCGCAATCCGCGAACTCTTGCGAATTTGTCGAAAATCCGTGAATCCGCTCGCGGCGGATTTTTTGCTTGGTTGCGGCGCGCGGCGTGGTGCACGGCGTTCACTTTCCGTCATTAAGCGTTTGCCGAGTTGTTTTTCTCGATCATATTTTGCGAGTGCCGCGCCATTTTGGATCTTGCTGCGTGATCCCGCGGGAGTTTGGCGCCCGCGAATACGTAATCGCGGCTTGCCACCTTGCAGAGCACACCTCGCGAGAGTTCGCAATTGCGAACACGTAGTTGCGGCGGAAAGGAACAATCTCGCACTCGCGAAATAGAGATTTTGCAATTCTGCACAAGAAATCCACCAGCAAACAGGATAAACCTTCAGAAAATGATGATTTTTATCAGAATCACTCCTCAGGTTGACATTTGCATGGCCTTTTTTTTTGCAAGGAGTCCATTTTTGGGGGGGGGAGGGAAGGAAGTGCCCCACAGTCTCCAACTTCCTGTTCCTGTCCAGCAGGCTTCCCCCAGTGCTTTGTCCATCTCCTGGTCACTTTCATTTGGATCTGGAGCTGGAAGGATTACTTTTTGTGGGTGCTGCTGGATATTTGGATTTGAGGCCTTTTTGACTTTCTTTGGATCACTTTTGGATTAGAAATCAACTTTCACAAGTAAGTTTGTTTGGGGCATTACAGTTGCTGCAACTACAATTTTGGAACTTTTTCAGAACATTAAATAAATTATATTGTGGGTAGCCACAGTATCCAGTAGGACCAGGGTTGGTTATGGGTGCATGATACAACTGTTTTGTTGAATTTAAACACCATTGAGGCCATGGATGGGCTGGGATTGTGCTGATTTTTGTTGTTTGTGTCGTTTTTTTGGGGCTGCTGGTGGGGCCCTTTGCCCAGGGGTGGTGAGTGTTGCATGGGCCTAGTCTTTCTGTGGGGTGTCTTCTTGAATTTAAACATCATTGAGGCCATGGATGGGCTGGGATTGTGCTTATTTTATTGTTTTTTGTCGGTTTTGGGGGGCTGCTGGTGTGGCCTTTTGCCCAGGGGTGGTGGTGCATGGACTGAGTGTGCCTGTGGTGTGGTCTCACTCTCTTTAATGTAAACATCATGGATGGCATTGGATTGTGGTGATTTCTGGCTGTTTTTCTGTTTTTTGGGGGTGTACTGTTGATGTGGACTGGCCATGTGGGTGGTGGTGGTGGCCATCTTGAGTGCTGGCTGGTACAGGCAACATGTGCTTGGGGTGCAAGGGGCCATTTTGAAGAGAGGCAGTGTCTGAGGCCTGCACTTATTTTGCCTACTTTTCATCCATTATGCCCAGGGGTAGTGAGTGTTGCATGGGCCTAGTGTTTCTGAGGGGTGTCTTCTTGAATTTAAACACCATTGAGGCCATGGATGGTCTGGGATTGTGCTGATTTTATTGTTTTTTGTCGTTTTTTGGGGCTGCTGGTGGGGCCCTTTGCCCAGGGGTGGTGAGTGTTGCATGGGCCTAGTCTTTCTGTGGGGTGCCCTCTTGAATTTAAACACCATTGAGGCCATGGATGGGCTGGGATTGTGCTGTTTTTTGTTGTTTTTGTCGTTTTTTTGGGGCTGCTGGTGTGGCCTTTTGCCTAGGGGTAGTGGTGCATGGACTGAGTGTGCCTGTAGTGTGGTCTCACTCTCTTTAATGTAAACATCCTGGATGGCATTGGATTGTGGTGATTGTTGGCTGTTTTTCTGTTTTTTTGGGGTGTACTGTTGATGTGGACTGGCTTGGGGTGTAAGGGGCCATTTTGAAGAGAGGCAGTGTCTGAGGCCTGCACTTATTTTGCCTACTTTTCATCCATTATGCCCAGGGGTAGTGAGTGTTGCATGGGCCTAGTCTTTCTGTGGGGTGTCTTCTTGAATTTAAACACCATTGAGGCCATGGATGGGCTGGGATTGTGCTGAATTTTGTCGTTTTTGTCATTTTTTGGGGCTGCTGGTGGGGCCCTTTGACCAGGGGTGGTGAGTGTTGCATGGGCCTAGTCTTTCTGTGGGGTGTCCTCTTGAATTTAAACACCATTGAGGCCATGGATGGGCTGGGATTGTGCTGTTTTTTGTTGTTTTTGTCGTTTTCTTGGGGCTGCTGGTGTGGCCTTTTGCCCAGGGGTAGTGGTGCATGGACTGAGTGTGCCTGTAGTGTGGTCTCACTCTCTTTAATGTAAACATCCTGGATGGCATTGGATTGTGGTGATTTTTGGCTGTTTTTCAGTTTTTTTGGGGTGTACTGTTGATGTGGACTGGCTTGGGGTGTAAGGGGCCATTTTGAATTGAGGCAGTGTCTGAGGCCTGCACTTATTTTGCCTACTTTTCATCCATTATGCCCAGGAGTAGTGAGTGTTGCATACTTGCATGGCCCTAGTCTTTCTGTGGGGTGTCTTCAATGTAAACATCATGGATGGCATGGGATTGTGCTGATTTTTCTGTGTTTTGTCGATTTTTTGGGGTGTATAACTGAACTGATGTTCCTCTGTCTTCCATTGCTTTTAGGTGCACAAGACTCAAGAGAACCACCAGTGCCAGGAAGAAGTCCTGCAGCGGTGTGTGTGTGTGCAGCATAACGTCGCGCGACGTCACGTCTGGACACAGACAACTCTGCAACTCGTGCAACTGCTGCCTGCTGTTCTGACCTGCTCTGAAGAAGATGGCCCCAAAAAAAGTTACCCGTAGCTCCTCTAGCAAGAAAGGTGCCAGTAAGGAGCAGAAGAAGCAAGTTACCAAGGAGACTGGTGTGCCGGCCGCCCCTTTTTTTGGGAGTAAAAAAAAAGTATGCCTGCAGCACCAGCGGGATCTGCTGGGGACCAAGCTGGGAGCAGTACCCCCGCTCCATTGGGCTCAGTGCCACCACCACCACCACGCCACCTTAAGTCCAAGCCCTTGAGTGCTGCAGAGGCAGCCAGTATAGTTGTTCAATCACCATCGAGCAGTGATGTTGGCTCATCGCAAGAAAGCAGCAGCAATGTCCCTCAATCAACACAGGTTGTTGTAGCTCATCTGACGAGTGTTGAACAACCACAGCCGCAACAACTATCACATGTGCAAGTACAAGCCCAAGTACATGTGGAAGGAGAGGCAGCGCAAGGAGATGCGCAAGCAGAGGTGCATGGAGGGTCACAAGTGCCCACAATAGTTGTTCCTCCCGAAGTAGGGGCACATCAGGAAATCGACAATCAAGGCGAGGTATCATTTGAGGAAGACACTCCTCCTGATGATCATTCATTGTCTTCCACACCCCTAGCAAGGAAGAGATCAAGGGTGGTGTCTACATCTTCTTCAAGCACACCTCCTTCTGATGATACGGATCAAAATTGGGAACCAGCACCACTGCCGTCTGAGAGTGAGGCACACCATGATCTGACAAAGGTAGTTAAGTGTAAAAGGAAGCTCGTCCAAAGTCTCAGACTTATGGAGTGTGATCATGAGGCTCAACAAGAAGTGGCGGATACGGCTGCTGAAGAAGACTCTGACAACGACGACCCAGTCATCATAAAGGTCACTGCAGCCCCAGCGGGCATGCAGCAAACAGACATTTTGACCCTAGCCCGAAAAGCTGCTGAGCGTGATGATGATGATGTTGTCGACGAGGAGGCAGTGGAAACACCACCACAATCATTGGAGTTAAGTAGTACACCAACTCGTACCGCTTCCATATTTCTTTCTGGCAAGAAGGGACCTCCATCCACCTCGACCTTAATTAGTGGCGGTGAAAGTGCACAACGTACAAAAGTTGGGCAATCCAGATCCTCCACTTCATCTGGCATTAGCAGCATGACCACCACCACCAGTATCGCCGCCTCCTCCAGGCCCCACAGACACTTCAAGTCCCCAGTTTGGGACTTCTTTACTGTTTGCCCAAAAAGGGAAAAGTTCGCCATTTGTACCCTTTGTAAGATTGCAGTTAGTCGTGGTAAGTCAGGTACCAACTATGGTACCGGAGGCCAGAGAGGTCATCTTGAGAGACAGCACACTGTCCAATGGTTTGCGCACCTAGATGCGATCAAGGAAGCCCGAATTGGAAGTCAAGAAAACGTTGATGTTGCATCTGATGATGACGAGGAGGAAGAAGACGTGTCAAACACTTCACTTACACCCAGTACCCCTGTCAGCAGCACACCCCGTGTGAGGCACACTAAGAGTGTTGGAGCGACTGAGACACCAACGCGCAAAAGTTCACCAGCGAGCATAATTGGGTCAACGAAGTCATTATCATCCCGTAAATGCTTGGTCCAGGGCAACATTAGAACCATGTTTTCTTCAGACGCGCCATATGAACGCAACCACCCACTGACGCGTCTGTATAACACTAAGCTGGCTAAAATGCTAGCTGTGGACCTTCTCCCTTTTTCTTTTGTAGAAGCGGTAGGTTTTCTAGAATTAGTGGCAACGCTCTGCCCTAAATGGAAGGTTCCTAGCCGGTTCTATTTTGCCAGAGTTGCGGTTCCAGCACTACATGAAGATGTGCTGGAGGCGATTGGGGCAGCTTTGCAGAAGAGTGCTGTTCACACTATACATCTGACAACAGACATGTGGACCAGTGGCGCAGGCGCTGATTACATGTGCATCACTGCACACTGGGTCTCTTTTTCAGGTGTTAAAGCAAAGCTAAACACAGGTGTTGACCCGGACCAAGTTTTTAAAGCTGCTCGGAAACATGCAACACTAGCCATGTTTGGCTTGGAGAAAAGTCACACAGCAGAAAACATTTTGGACGAGTTTAACAAAAAGGTCTTTCACTGGCTGTCCCCAAAAAAACGCCAGATTGGTTATGTTTCCACGGATAATGGCGCCAATGTAGTTAAGGCCATGGCGCTGGGTGCATATTTCAGAGTGCCGTGTTTGGCGCACTGTATCAACCTGGTAGTTCAAAAATTCTTGAGTGATAGAGACAGTACAGCGTTCGAGGTAATGGCCACCTGCCGCAAAATGTGCAACCATTTCAGCCATTCTTTTAAGGCCCGGAAGCATCTGAGGAGCCTGCTACTTGAACGTTGAATGCCAGTGAAAGCACTCATCCAGGAGGTGGCAACACGTTGGAACTCAACCTTCTACATGCTTGAGCGTCTGTATGAGCAGTATACGGTACTCGATCACTATTTCTTAACAGAGGGTACAGCTCAGAAGGACCTGCGGATGGGTGCGGCGCAATGGGACATAGTTAAAAGCCTGACAGACATGCTTCGTCCTTTTGAGTTCTTCACGCGTGCAGTCAGCCAGGAGGACTGTAATTTGGGAAAAGCTATCCCATTGTTGTGCATGCTGGAGCACCAACTGAAGGCGGTGTCTTCTGAGTTTGAAAAAGATGAAAAAAAAAAGACCCTTTTATTTTGTCGGAGAAATTATTAGAGCGCCTACGTGGTGATGAACGTCTTAAAAAGATCAACTCAGAAGAGCATTACATTTGTGCTACTATTCTGGATCCACGCTACAAAAAGGCGCTGGCAGGCAAAGCATTCTTTCCTTTTGCTGATGATGATGTTAAAAAGTACAAACGTTGGCTAGCCTGGTCAGCCAAGAGGTTTGAAAAAGAACGGCAGGATATTGAAGGAGAAGGCAGTACATCAGCATCAGCATCAGCAGGCCATCCCCAGTCAAAAAAATCCACTACTGCACCTGTGGCTGTGGCACAAGTGACCTCTCAGCCGTTAAAGACACCGGCAACCGGATCATCTGCACCACACACAACAGTAACAGTGGCTGCTGTAGAGGATTGGCTAACTTTGCTTGGGTATGGTTCTCGAAAAAATGTCACAGGCACAGCAAAAAGTAAGCAAAGTGGAGGAACCGTTGAGGACCTTGAGTCGATGGTGCAGGACTATCTGAATGACTCAACAGAGGTCTTTCTTAATGATGAGCCATTGCAGTATTGGCATGGGAAAAAACTATTGTGGCCACAGCTCTCCAACCTGGCTATAAACTATTTGTCTTGCCCACTCGCAAGTGTGTCTTCTGAACGTGTTTTCAGTGCTGCTGGTGGCATTGTAACTCCCAAACGGAGCCGCCTCTCGCCCAAAAATGTGGAGCGGCTGACAATGATCAAGATGAATCAGCACCTCATACCACCAGATTACAAAGTACGAGAAAGCACGCCGCATGAAGATGAGGAGGACGGCAACGTAGATGAGGGGATTTGTTCTCTGTTCGGTGACACTGACCTCATCCTGCCTGAATTCGCAGAGTATGATGACGAAATCTTCTTCTTATTCCCTGACACCGAGCCCTGAAAATGAGACAATGAATAAATAACTTTCTTTTTCGTCCTTATTCACTTTTATTCCTGTGTGTCTGTCTTTCTTTGTTTTGCACAGTTAATTTAATTCAAACTTTAATCACCTAATCCCAAAAACAAGCCCATCAGCAGAACTGTCTTCACTTGTTTGCTTATTGATTTGAAGGTGCCGCAGTCTACATTCCTCATGTTCACAAGTTCTGAAGAACATGCTCCTCTATCCTCCTCCTCCAGACTCCGATTTCCCTCAAAGCAGAGGGCTGGATTACGCCCAATGAAGAAAGACTCAACACTTGTGGGGGTGTTCTACTTCTTTGCGGGTGAGTTGACGGCTCTGGGCCCATTGCTGTGAAGCTCTAATAACGGATAAAAGTGTTTTGGACCAAATATGAGGCGGAAATTTCTTGCCGTTTTTGCTGACTTGCTTGCCTTTGAGGTGCTCTTTGGCGGGGTTCCGGGTGTTTGTGGGTGAGTTTTGGGGTCTGGGAGCACTGCTGCAACAGTCTAATGTTGATTGCATTTGCTTTTCAGGAAATCCATGGTGGAAAACAGGAGTTATGATGATGACCTAGCTGCACAGCGCGTTTGGACCGAAGGCCGAGAGATATTGTAAGTATGAGATTTTGCTTTTTTGCTGTTTGGGGGTGTTGTCGCGTGCTTTTTTGCGGGTGGGTTGGCGGGTCTTGGGGCATTCCTGGGAAGGTCTAATACCGGATAGAAGTGTTTTGGACAAAATCCATAAGGAAAAGCCTTTTTTTTGCTATTTCTTCTGACATCTTGCTCAATGTAGCGTTTTGGGGGGCTTCCTGGTGTTTGTGGGTGGGTTGCGGGGTCTCTGTCGAAGCACTGCTGCGACAGTCTAATCTTGATTGCATTTGCTTTTTAGGAAATCCGTGGTGGAAAACAGGAGTTATGATGATGACCTAGCTGCACAGCGCGTTTGGACCGAAGGCCGAGAGATATTGTAAGTATGAGAATTCGCTTTTTTGCTGTTTGGGGGTGTTGTCGCGTGCTTTTTTGCGGGTGGGTTGGCGGGTCTTGGGGCATTCCTGGGAAGGTCTAATACCGGATAGAAGTGTTTTGGACAAAATCCATAAGGAAAAGCCTTTTTTTTGCTATTTCTTCTGACATCTTGCTCAATGTAGCGTTTTGGGGGGCTTCCTGGTGTTTGTGGGTGGGTTGCGGGGTCTCTGTCGAAGCACTGCTCCGACAGTCTAATCTTGATTGCATTTGCTTTTCAGGAAATCCGTGGTGGAAAACAGGAGTTATGATGATGACCTAGCTGCACAGCGCGTTTGGACCGAAGGCCGAGAGATATTGTAAGTATGAGATTTAGCTTTTTTGCTGTTTGGGGGTGTTGTCGTGTGCTTTTTTGCGGGTGGGTTGGCGGGTCTTGGGGCATTCCTGGGAAGGTCTAATACTGGATAGAAGTGTTTTGGACAAAATCCATAAGGCAAAACCTTTTGGCACTTTTTGTAACTTAGGGTTTGTTAGGGTTAGCCCTAGCAGCAGGATTGCATGTGTTTCGGGGTGTTCTATTGCAACTCAGTTCTGGGGTTTTAGAGCACTCTTGGAGCGATGCTGGCTATGGATACTTTTGCTTGCTTGCAAGTGGTTTGAATACAATCCACGGTGGGTAAGGGTGTATTTGGGCCTACTTTTACTTTTAAAGTACGTTTTGTCACCATTTTTCTGCTAGGCCTCGTTTTTTGAGATCTGATTGGGGGTCTTCTACATTTGCGACTGGCTTTAGTAAGGGTCTTGGTGGGAGCATTGCTGGGAAGGTCAAATTTTGTTCTAAAACACAGTTTACAGTACACCTACCTTGAGGGGAAAGATCCGCTATAATATTTTGGCCATACTTATTTATCCTTAAAAAGGTGACTCAGACAGAGTACGCAATTTCAAAAATATTGTACTGTCTATTAGGGAAATCAAAGTGTGACTTTTTGCACCACACAGCGGACATACCTTATATTTATTTATCAGTGGTATTGTAATAGCACTTCCTGTTTTCCGTTCAATAATTACAGGCCGGGTTTCAGTCAACATCCGCCAGGCAGGCAGTGGACAGGGTGTCTTCTGTCAGTGGTCACCAACATTGATGGACGAAGCGTCAGCTGGAATGGAGGAGTGCCGCTAATAAGAGGAATTGTTTGCTGCATGCAACTTACTTACCAAATTCAACAGGACAACTCCAACAACATACAGAATACAGATACAGTATCCATTGTTTTCTTCTATGAGTGTGACTGCATGTGGTTAGCTTTAGTTTGTACCCAAAGATTTCTTTATCTTCAATTATTGTTTGTCCATGCTGTGCTTTTTTTTTCTTCTCTCAACAAAACCTACCCAAAAAGAAACCCCCATTCCCATCCATTTTCCAAACCCTAACCCTCTTCCCCCGGGCTGTGTGGTTTTGCTTGATGTCTGACTAAATGACATCAATAATTCCACACACTTGCTGGGGAGGATAAGGTCATAGCAACAGGCTGGTGAAGGAAATTCAAGGAATACGAGGATATATTCTAGACTTACTCAGCTTCAGTACTATTTCTTGTAGTAGTAGGAGCCAATGTCAAATAAATTCAACGCAAGTACTAGTTATACTTGCAATACTTTACCATTTGTTAGGCTACATTGTGGCACTGTTCTAGTGTACTGTCACCTGCTATATTCTCGAGCGTGCCGTAACCGTTGTAATGCTACAGTAAGGACAAACCAGGTTTCGTTTTCTTTTTTTCCATAGGCATGCAACTGCCACTGTGTCAGACCACTAGTACCACCGCAATGAGGAAATTTCATCCGCCCAGGATTGCCAACCTTAATCCCCATTTCACGTGGAGCCAGCCCTGGGCCTAGCCCTAATTTCTAACACAAATTACAGGTAAGATAAGCGTTTGGTGGAAGGTAGTATAATGGAGTATTAGGACTAGACGAGAGATTGACAGTAGTACTACTAAAGTCCTAGGACTCTTCAGGAAAACAAACTTACTGTTACACCCCCACCCACCAGACTGAAGAGCAGTAAAAAACAGGTATGGTCAGATAAAGTTTAAAAAAGTATATTTATGTAGCCCTAACAAAATAATCTCCCTCAAGACCCTCCCTAACCCCAACGATTGTCTTTGAAAAGTCCCAAAAAGCACCCAACTCCCAAATCCCACCCCCCAAAAGTCTCTAAAAAAAGGGCAAGGGACACTCCACTACTGGAGGGTGCTGGTGAATTTTGCGGCCAGGGCATCATACTCCTTGCGGAGGGTGGCATGCTCGAAGCGGAGGCCCTCCACCAAGTTCTTGTACCTATGGACCTCCTGCTCCAGGTAGGACATTCTCACTCCTAGGTGGCGCTGGCGTGCCTTGCAGCTCCTGTGGGGGGCAGCTGGTCTTTTTGCTGCTTGGCGGTGGCGGTTGGCTTTGTTAGCCCGGCTCCGTACCGCTGGAGCACTGCGCTGGCTGGCAGCCCGTGGGGTCACGGAGGAGGATGCAGCTGTCCCAGTCGAGTATGTTGTGGTTGCACCGGTCGACTGCGTGTCCTCCGACTCCTCCAGGGCCACCAGCCGCAGATATTCCGCGACAGTGGCATCCAGCCTCTGTTGCCGGGCCATTCGATCCTGCTCCCTCCGTGATGTCGATTTGGAAGGAGCAACTATATGAAGAAAGAAAGACATAGTCTGTAACCAATGCTCCTTAACATTAATAACACAAAGTGATTGAGCCGAAAGTTGTGTCACAGTACAAGTAGCAAATTGAAAGCACAGTACATAACTATTGAGGACAGTATCTATCTAACCTCCCACTTCTGCATCCTTGCTCTAACATTAGTGGTAGTTTAATGAACAAATTCTACGACCACTATGGACTTCCATTACAGTCGACTATGACAGTACACCAGTCTTATTCTTCTTCTTCTCTCTTGTTTCAGAAAATTGGTACGTTATCTTATGCAAGCCGGCAGAATGCCAGCGCAGTGAACTTGCACCCGAGAAAAACAGACGCACACCATGATGAGTGAGACAGACTTGCGTTACTGTACCGGTCCAGTACATGCAGGTGGTGAAGCTATTACTTTTCTATTACGGGTGGCACTGAGAATACTCTGTTACAAGGGCTACTGCTTAATTAATTTACCTTTCACCCTACAGTGCAAATGAGTACTAGAAAAGGAAAATGAAGAAGCTAAATAATTAGATTATCTAGCACTTCACATGGGATGTATTTGATGACATATGGGATGACTTTAGGTGCTTTGCTTATTATTGAGTGAACAGTGATACACCCACACATGAATGACGTACTACTACTAAACTAAAGTTATTAAGAGAGGTACGGAGTGCCCACCGTAATAACCGGATATATGCTGTGCTTGCAGTTGCAATACAAACTATTGCTACTATTCATGGTAGTATTGGACAAATTTACAATTTCTTTTCCTTGCCTTCCCTACACTGGAACAGACGTGCGGGTGCGATGTTACATGCTCTTCAAGGTAACACTTAGTTCATCCAGTGACCATCTACTCTCTCTAGATACACATGTGCTATCTAAGAGTCAGATAATACCATGCTCCAGGCATCCATCCATTCAAAGTATATGCACACATACAGTTTATGTTTCACCCACCCAGGCTGTTGTCCTTCCACCCATCCTTGCTTCATCATTGACCCAGCCATGCACCATACCATATTCTTTCCTTCCCAGCCACCTCGGGGGCCAAGCAAACACATATCATTCTTCTTTGCCAGCCATCATAAAATTTCTCGTCCTTCCCCACTTACTTACACCCTTCTTTCGCTTTTCGAATATATAGCTTACCTGTGCCCGCCACCACCGTGTCAACCCTCACAGGCACATTGGTGTCATCCGGCACTCGCACCGCCTCCTCCCCAGAAGTGTTGTCCTCCTCATCCACCACCTCCGCGCTGGCCCCGCCACCAGATGTTCCACCTACAAAGTACATTTAAGAATGTTAGAATACACCACTCACTGCTATATAATATTTGGTCTAGGAGGAATAAAGAAAGTTAAAAAAAACGAAATACAATGTAATAATTTGTAACTGTATACTCTACAGTAAAAATGTCCCTTTTTCCAGGGAAGGCTGTTGTCTTGCTGCACTTTTTGGCACAACTGATGAATGCTTGCTTTTTATTTTTAACACACAACACTTTTTCTCCTAACAGAAGCTTGACTTCTAAGAACACGATCAGGGTCAAGCTCAAGTTCAAACCAGGTGAGAGCTCAGCTCGACCACAAGAAATGTGTCCAATTAATCGTTAGCACTAAGCACTTTTCCATTTTCAGTTAAACGGTTACTTTTATGACAAAGTTGATTTTAATAAATGTGTTTAGTTTTACTAAAGCTTTTAAACTTAAATAGACTCTGTGGTTTTTGGTCCTCCAGACTAGAGTGGATGAGCTAAAGGTTTTGGAATTTTTGCAAGCATGAGTGCCTCTGACACTTCTTGACTGTGACTCCGTACTCTTGCCCTGCGTAGGATAATCTAATGATCATTGGGGATCAATCATCGGTGACTTAGGGAGCTAAATGACTCTGCCACACTATCTAGTCAGTAAGGAGATTGGGGGTTCTTCAAAGTCTGGTATCACTGAGGTATGTGGAAAGAAAGTCTACCTGCGCCTATTATAATTGATAAACAATGCACTATTTAGTGTTCATAGTTCGGTTTGTGCAGATTTGTCCCTGCAACAGTAGTAGAATGGATTGTCCTCCTATCCAAAACAAAAGTAAAGTAGTATCTTATTCTTTCTTGGTGGTCATTCACCTTTTTATTGTTGGCAATTGTCAAAGCATAAACATTTAGAAGACTTGAAAAGACATTATGGACAATCCCAGAGGACTGCACTCAGTGCATAGAGCTATTGCTGACTAGAATGGGAGTCCAATGGAATTGCCAAATGTGCAATCTTAGTTAGCTACACACACAGACTAATAAGAATAATCTAGTAATACCACAGGGAGTCATAGTCGAGGCAGGATAAGAATTTAGATCCAGTCTACAAGAAGATCAAAGACGATTTAGAAAAAATCGAATGAGGAACGCTAGGAAAAAATAGGTACTCTTTATTAAAATTAAAACTTACTGGGGCCAGCAAAGGATCCCTCGCCTGCCCGATCCTGGCCTGCATCCTCCTGAACAGCACCCTCCTCCTGTGTCCTCTTGCCCTTGGGGGGAGCTGATGTACAACATGAAAGAAAGAAAGACCAGAAAACATGGATGAGATTTGTCAACCAAATCAAACATTTCAAAAGAACTATAACAAAATATTTTTGAGAAATAGCAAATAGATAGACAACTATTCCACGGGATATATTGACCTATCTCATGTGGTATACTACGTTATTCGTATTGCCTGATTTGCGGACCGTTGACTTTCAAAGTTCCTATGTAACTCAATAAACAGACTACTAAAAAGGTTTGCCTAGGCCTGGCAGGCAGCAGTCCGCAGCACGCAAAGTGACAGACAAAGTCCATCCTGCTTGCAGATCAGCAAATACTCAAACTATCAATCCACCGACCACCACCACTATTTCTTCTTATAGCCATGTGTCTAAAGGAAGGACTGGACTTCAGTCTGTTGGGGCTGATTTAGAAGTCCCTTGCGGCTCATTTTCCTCCATTGTTGCGTGACTTTTGTGACGCAGCGGCAGAACAAAAGAGTCGCCATGGTGCGACGTTTATATTAAAAAAAAACGCATATGGGAGATGCATCACGTTGTAAAGCCCTGCACCATCAGGGGGCGTTCCGGCGCAAGGGAGGGCGTTCCTGCGGAGGAACGAATCCTAAAAGTGGGTGAGGGAAATCTACAAGATGTCAATCAGTCACTTTTAGGACAATGATGCTTGACTCAAACCCTGCGCCTGCTTGAAGCCGACGTACGGCTTGATGCAGCATTGGGGAGATAGGGCACCCCAGAGCATTGCTGGAGCTGCGCCATCGTTGGCACGCAACTCCAGCAATGCGCCGCCTTTATGCCACAGATGCGTAAGGCTTCTGTGACGTTTTGGGCCAATGGGTGGTGGTGGCATGGCGCACAATTACTGCCGCATCCCTGCTACTTTGCAGGGATGCGCCGGTAATTGAAAATATGACCCTTAGTGTCTAGCATTACGCAGTTCTTTACACTACACTCATACATAATTTCTCAGGCCAATGAAATGAACACAAAATACAAAACAAATAGGCATAGTAGCAAGCAAGGCTACTGAGAAGGAGAGCAGTGCACCTGAAATACATAGAAGATTTTGAAATATAATTTACCTAATGTAATCGGCAGCATTATTGCTCTTGGTAAAGAACAAAGATTTGCAAATAACAGAGCCGGATAAAACAGATTAGTGATGAAATAGCTAGAAATGGCTACTACTACTCACCAAGCCCGGGGACCTCTACGCCGAGCGCGTCCAGCAAGTCCTGTTCCCGGTCCATGACATCCGTCCAGCGGTGGGTGGCCTGGTTATAGGTGCGCCGGACCCCAGAGAGCTTAAACATGGCCCGGCACACCTTCTCCCACCGCTTCCGGCGCTCCCGGATGCCATAGCCGGTTGCGATCTTGCCGCCTCCCAGGATCGTCTTGGGGAGGCGGCGCTGGACATGGAAGATGAGTGCGGCCACCTCCTCCGCGCTAAAGATCTCCCGTGGCATCACTTGCTCCCCCCTCAAACGCCCGCACGGGAGCCGGGCACGGGGTGCGGGACCCTTCCCCTTCTCAGGGTGCTTCCCGGCTCCCTTTACCATGGTCTGGGCAGAAATGAGTTAAATAATAAAGAAGAAATAGAATAGGGAAGAAGAAAATAAAAGAGTTTAAAAAAGTAGTTTAAAATTAACAAAAAGTAGCAGAAAACACAAAAATATAGAGCTAGAAAAATAGAGGGATAGATAATAAGTAAAATAGATCAAATAAACTTCAAAAAAAGCAAAGGATGGCAGAGATTCAGAGAGGATACAGAAAGCATGCCCAGAACCATAGCAATGAATGAGAAACAAAATGGCCGCGCCCATTCACGACCGCGTGGGTAAGTTCGCGCGAGATTTTCCTTGCGATCACGCGCGAAATTGTACTAGCGAGCAGCACACTTTGCGAGATTACACATAGCGGCCAGAAATGGAATTACGTCACGCAAACAAGATGGCCGCGCCCGTGTACGACCGCTAGGGTATCTTCGCAAACGTATAGCTACAAGCGCCTTGCGAACACGCAAAAAATCACGCGAACATACACGCCGCAAAAAAAAAATTGTATTCGCACGCATTCGCGGCTTCCGAAATCGATCTCGCACGGATTCGCGCCCCACAAATCACGCGAAATTGCAGAAAAACGATTTTTGCTAAACTGAAAGCAATCAGCAGGTGCAAAAGTTCAAACTTAACATTAGTAACCATTCACTCTAGTGCTTCCTGAGGGGCCCCTCCAGAGTTCAGTTGCCTATTTGCAACTATTCCATGACCCTGCTATGACCCAAACAGCAGGCTCATAGAATAGCTACAAGTAGACCATAAAGGTCCTGTGAAAAAAAATTGCACTGCAACAGAAAGCAAATTACAGATAAGGAAGGAAGCAGGTCCCAGCCAGACTGGAAGTTTCAAAATTACTGACACATTAATCACCCCCAAATTAATTCATGGCAGTTGAAGAAGGGCAGGTGTGCTTGCTTTCACTGCAACAGAAAGCAAATTACAGATAAGGAAGGAAGCAGGTGCCAGCCAGACTGGAATTTTCAAAATCACTGACACATTAATCAACCCCAAATTAATTCATGGCAGTTGAAGCAGGGCAGGTGTGCTTGCTTTTTTTCACCCCCATAATCTACAGTGATAAACAAACCTAATGGGTGGCAGTGAGGATGTACCAGAGGGTGGCTTGGGTGTACCAGAGGGTGGCAGTGGTGAAACAGAGGGTGCTGTGAACCTGTGATCATAAACCAGACGTAGAAACAACATAGTCGCGGCCGTTGCGAGCCGAAAAGTAAGTTCGCAATTGCGAAATGGTCCACAAATCCTCGCGAACGCTCGCCAACACAAAAAATGTAAAAATCCGCAAATCCGCGAGAGTTCGCGGATCTTGCGTATTGCGAATCCGTAAATACACAAATTTGCGTACGCGAGATCCGCTAGATCCGCCCATGCTTACTCAGGACTCGATATCCCAGTTACCTGCGAGTGCGGCTGGAATCGCCGGAGGCTGGATTTCTCGGCAGGAGGAAAGGCAGCGTCTCTCTCAGCGCGTCAAAAGGGAGGGGCAGCGTCCGTGGGCTTTTCTGCATCAGCTGGGCTCTCCGGCAAGTAGCGCTGCTCCAAGCTCGTCACCACCGTGTGTTTGCTTAGGGCAGCGTTGGTATATTTATACCTGAAAGGTGCCGAGTTTGACGTAAGGATGGACATAAGACGTCAGTAAGAATGTCATAAGGACTGGTCGTTCTTACATTCTTTTCAGGAGTTCTCGAGCGAAATCAAAACAATAGCTGCGGGGGATTTCCCAGGTCTGCTGGAGGTTTGATTTGTTTTGAGAACTCGGTGTGCTTTCTAGGGGGCTGGAGGGATAGTGCTTGCTTAATGTGACAGCATGCACTATGACCTAATCTGAAAACGGGTTTCTGTGTGGACATTAGTGAATTAATAACCGGACAAGGGTCAGAAATAGGAGTATCAATATAGGTACCTAGATAAACACACTACACCCACTCCACGATTTTATGTACATATTTACTAACCTAAGCAATAGTAAACATAACTAACAGTGCACGTGCATACCGAACCACCCCAAAAACATTTTTTTGTTTGTATTTGAAAAATGGCGTATGCGAAATGCATGAATTGAGTATAGGTACTGTATGCATCCAAGCAGTATAATCATTCAAAAAGGAGATGCATATTTTATATCAGCATGAATGATTTGCGAAATTACACATGAAATGGCTCTTGATGCAGAAAAAATAATTGCGAGACCATCTCATCACATATAAATACAATCGATTGCATATTAAACTAGAGGTTGAGGTAATGTAATGTCTCTAGTATTCCTAAAAATAGAAGCTCTGTTCTCTAAGAATAGTTTTACTTTAAGCAGAAGATAAGTGCCAAAAAAGGTAAATATTTTGGAATTGGGAAAAAAGTTTTCGCTTTTCAGGGGAGAAGAGAAAAAATAGTTCACAGTCACTTTGTTTTCAAAAGACTGAAGGCCAAATTCAGAGTTCAGGGAACGCCGTGTGCAAGTTTGTTTAAAAATCATTCTCTCTGTTCTGGTGAAAACATCATTTCAGACAGACTCTCGAAAAAACAGTCTACAGCTTCTGGTGAAAGTTCGACTAGGTTGGAAAATGTCGCTACCATGCAGTAATGCGCATGATTGCTTTCAATGATGGTTCGATCAGAACTGCTTACAGAAGGTCGTACCTGGTCGATGCTGCTTTCATCTTGTACTTCACTACCCTTCAATCGTAGTGGTGAAGTCTCCACAAATGCCGTCATCAGGATAGGTAGCCGCTGGGGACAGCACAATGCATGAGCCTTTACTGGACCCAACAAAGTATCTGCATCCAATGGTACGTCCGATTGTAGTGTAAGACAGGTGTCCAACACACATTCTTCGCCGCATAGCATGCATCTTAATACAGGCATTACACTATTCTGCCAGATCGGTCTGAATGAAAGAAACCATGTCATATTTAGATCACGTAGCCGGGCTAAGCCAAGGACTTTAGTTATGCGGTCCCGGTAGCGGGTAGCTAGGATCGTTTCTTCCATTGTTGCTGGAGTCTTGTCTGTGACATGGCTTGCCATAACGAAGCAAGAGTAGCAAGAATAAAATGCCTGCTACGAGTCCCAACAGGAGTGGAAGTCCGCCAAAGATGGAATGGACGAAATTTGGAAAAATACCCAGGATCGCTTTGAATGGGGTTAAAGCTCCTGAAAAAACTGTCTTAAATACACTTGCGATACCACTTGTATCAGAAATATTTAAGATTTCGTTCAGCATTTCTGCGAAGTGTAGGGGGCAATTTGTTGATAACATTGAATGAATCTCTGCCGTTGTCCTTGCAACTTGGAGATCATACGTTTCTTTTGATGACGTCAACTGGGTTGGCGTCTATAGGAGCACAGTCTTCATTCTGCTTAAAGTATCAATTAGAATAGAAGAGATTTTTAAACTGGGCCATAACGTCCCCTCCCTGTCCTTCCCTCCCTGTCTGGAGCATCATTCGGGAACAATACTCTTCCACAGCACATGACCCTGGAAGTCACGCTTACAAGATAAGGTTTTCCTGGCAGCAAGCCACAACATCTGTGATCTACAATTAGAATGTAACTCCCGTTCGAAAGTCTTCTAAAGAATGGTTCTATTTGTGTTGCAGGTGTGCCTAACTGGTGACATGAAAGGTTATTTGAAGTCCCTTCACAGGCCCCATGCAAACTTATACCCTGACACAGAAGTATGCCACTTAGTGATTTTTCACAATTATTACCACTAAGAAATACACTCTGTCCTTTATTACTGACACATGTGTGTGCATAGGGCAAGTTCCATGTTGACTTAACGTATCCATTACCCAACCTTTCATACTGGCCTGCCTGTATATATTTTTGGCAGTATTGAAACTGGAAAGTTGTTATCGGAATATTTATTATCCCATGTATTATCCATTCAATGACAGGTCGTTCTGACATTGTCAATGGTAATCTCTCAAGTTTTTCAATGCTCAGAATTGTATAGTCAGCACCCTTTTGTGCCAAACTGATTTGTTTATCAGTAAGGTTAAAGATATTAAATAGTGACGTTGTGTTGATTAAACGCCAAGGCACATAGCCTGAACGCAGATTTTGTAAGGTCCAGCCAAGCTGTACAATACAACGTAATTGAGACTGACCGTGTTGCAACATCAGTAAGTCTTGCTCTATTATATCGATTGCAGAAGATACAATACTGTCCAGTGAATATATTCTGGAAGACAGAGTCATTAACCCATTGTCCACAACAGAAAGTGATTTTTCCAAAGTAACACGGTCAATTTCCCGTATGTTTTCTGCTGTCTCAATTTGAGTTACTTTCCAAGCTTCGTTGTAAGCTGCATATATAGAGGCCGCTATGAAACGTTTTTGACGCTGTTTGCGTGGTCCCATGATGAAATCACGCAAGTCAGCACCTTCTTTAAGTAAAGTTAAGTGTTGCTTAATTTCTGACAGTGTGGATGTATGTAGCCATTGAAGGCAGAGTTTCCCCACACTGTAAGTAGTTACAATCCCTGGATGTTGTCTCTGGGAGTATCTTGGGT
Source organism: Lissotriton helveticus (assembly GCF_964261635.1). Lineage (NCBI taxonomy): Eukaryota > Metazoa > Chordata > Amphibia > Caudata > Salamandridae > Lissotriton > Lissotriton helveticus. The sequence goes on along the minus strand of NC_136057.1, from coordinate 409,417,078 downwards.
CTGGCCTGGTCAATGTGAACCCCTGTATTTTGTTCAGGAATCTGTCTTGACAGTTATTTGTGTCTGTGGGCCAGATCAACCATTGTTTCCAATCAGGATGTGTTCTGTTTTGGTTTAAAATATAGGATATGTCTATCTCAACATCTGTAGTGCTATTACTGTTAGGTGTTGGTTTTGGAATAGACGGTTTATTTAAGTCTTTGATTTTTGCTATGCCAAGACAGGTAGTCTGTTGAATTGTGTCATTCAAAAATATAATTTGTTCTGGGATCATGCAGGCTCTAAATAATGATTCTATACCTTGCACTTGCCAATCTTTTGTGCCCCAGATCGTTTTCATTTCAATGTTATTGTTCCAGAAATCAAAACCGAATGCATTCATTTTTTCAAAAAATGAGTCAGAATATATCAATTTTGTGTTTGTAAGCATGGTTTTCACTCCTGTCTTATTTAACAATTTGAAATAAAATGATTCTGCATTACTTGTGTTAAACCCTGAAAAGTATGAATATTTATCAAAAAATGTCTTTGAACTGCCTTTTGGTGGAGTTGCACAATGTTCCCATTGGTTAAAATTTAAAACATTTCTAGGTTGAGTAGATTTATGCAGATAATGGTTACCATAATGGTTGTAACAAAACATTTGATCGTAATTAGATGAACCTTGCAAATAATAATGTTCTGTAAATTTAGCTGACATTACTAGATCAGACATCATATCATTAATACTTTCAAAGTCCCAATCATCAGCGAATGTGCTTGGTTTTACAAAGTCACTCAATGAAATCTTGAATTGATGAGGATACTTCAGGAGCTCAACCGGACCATATATTTCGTAATCAGTTTTGTCCCATGCTACCCCACCGGGTATAGGATTGGCTGTGAAGTTTACTGAAGAAAGTTCTCTTTTCTCGATGTGTGAAGACTTGTGTGGTTTCAGGACCAAGTTGATATTCTGACTTGCTGTGTCCATTGTAACATATTTTCCCTCAATGAAATATCCCAAGCATAGTACCATGATGAGCCAAAGTATGAGGATGAAGACTCCTAGTGCCACCCAAAGTTCAATCCATGGAGAAATCAGATAGGTTTCTTTTAGTTGATGAAAGAGTTCCTTTGCTTTGTCTTTAAAAGTTTTTGTTGTCGGCTGTTCCTCAGGTTCACTCAGATCCTCAGAAAAATCATCGAAGTTGATGAAGTAGCCTGATGCTGTTCTGTCAATTGTTTCAATTGCTTCTGGATTCCTTTTTGTTTTTGGAATTTTCTTTGTTTCATTAGCATAGTCTGTGGTTACATCATTGTAGACTGGTGTTTCTTGATTTAAGATTTTAATTTGGGTTTCAAGAGGTTTAAGTTCCATGGCTTTGTTGCATAGTCCTTGTTGTTTCACTGTAGGTTTATCAATTGTGATTAGTCTTTCAGTTTGAACCTCTGTGTTTGTAGCAAACTTTGGTGTTCTGCTACTTCTTGGGAGTCCACTTGGCCTACTATTTGTTATCGGCCACATGATTGTGGTTTAACCAGGTCGATGGATACAACTCGGTTCTCCTTTTTACCAGCAAGGGGCGGTAGTACTAGTGATCTTGTCCCGTTGACAGACAAGACAGGAACTGCTTTTCTGTAAGAAGGCCCAAATTCCTTCTTCACCGCGATCTTCTCTCTGACCAGATCCCCGATTTTTGGAATCCAGACAGGCCTTGCTGGGACAGGTGGTTTCTCCTCAGTGGTTATTGGCTGCTGTTTCAACTTTATGTTGCTCAGGTCTTTTCTTGTTTCGTTTAAGTCCTGTAAAATAGCCAAACGATCTTTGATATCAAAGCATTTTTCTTTAACCACTGAAGTTTGACTGTCGAGGTCCTGGATTAACATTCTAGTCCCAAACAATAGTTCGTACGGACTGAGACCTTTCAGAGAATTTCTTGGTAGATTGTTAAGACTACGTTGGACACTTATTAAATGTTTGACTCACCCAGCTCCCGAACCTAATACCTTTGCCGTTACAGATTGCTCTATGCCTTGGTTTTTTCTTTACACCATCCCGTTTCCCTCAGGAAGGAAGTAATATGAGTCCCGCAATGCAATGCCCCTGCTGGCCATACACTCCCCATAAGCTCGAGAGCTAAAAGCAGGGCAATGGTCAGAATGTAGCATGCCCCATGCGTATACGCCATTATAGACTCGCAAATCTTTATATAACAGTTCAGACGTCAGCCGAGACCTGGGGTCTACATTTTAAGTGATGATAGTCTTAAATAATATACATTGGGACGCATGTTTCTTGTTTAATCATGCGAATAGATCGCTTTATGCTTTCTATTATGTGTTCTGGCACTACCTCGGCCAGTTCGCCACTGCGATCTCTGTTGCAGTTTTCACAATTTTTTGCAAATTTGTGATTATCCACGCTCATCCCCGGCCACCAGTATTCTGATTTTAATTCTGTCAAAGATTCTTTGATTGTCTGATGCCTTAAACCTAATCACATCTTGTATTAAGAAGCCTCTCCTGTTCCTGTTTGGAATTACCCTATCCCCCACTCCAGGGATTCGAGCAAAAGGAACAGAGTTTGCATCGATTATGTATGTATAATTGAGTGGATAGTTGATGGGTAGCGCTGAGCAGTCGCCTTTTGATGACGTTTTCACCGCCAGCATTGTTTCCCCGTCAATGTATTTTCCTGAACGCTTTTTTGTAGCTACGGAAGCCGATTTAGTTGCTTCCACTGTGGCTGTCTTAGCCAATAAATTCCCTGCAGCGTGAACGCCATCACGCTGATGACTCAATGAATGTATCACGTGAGTCTTTGGTAGTTCTTTCTGTAAAAGAACTACTTGTTCCCAAAGCGATTTTTGCTTTATTGTGGCACCTGTGTCATCTTTGTAACCCTTTTGAATCCATTTCTGTACATCATTATTGTATAATTTGACGCAGTAATACGAATCGCACACTATTAGTGTCGGGAATTCACGATCGGCATTATCTAGTGCCATTTTTAATGCTATTATTTCAGTCTGTTGTTCTCAATTATTTTCCACTGAGTGTGTTTTTGTAAACAGAGGTCTCAATTTACCTCCGCGCCACACGTCTTTTACAATCTCGCAGGTGGCGTTGTAGGCTTGTTTTCCCCAAACCGAGGGTTCTGCATGTCCGTCTGTATATATTACACAGGCGTACTGTCGTATGGGCAGAATGTCGCTAGGCAGAGGATATTCTCTTTCATATTCTAGATTTTTTAATTTTTTCATTTCCGGGCAAAATAGTATTTCACTCTGTCTGTAGCAAGAGAATCTTCCCATTGTATCCATTTTGGATTTAGTGCCATTGTAGGTAAATTACATGGGCTTGTTAATGCCTCAAAGGCTGATTCTGCTGTTCTGACTGTAATCCGTCTGCCGTCAGCTTGGTATCTTTCTCTTGCTACAGCTGTTTGAACCGCATGAACAATGTTTTCTTTAATGCTGAATGTTTTTTCAGCTTCTGTGTACAAATGTGATTTGTAAGCTATTGGTACCGTTTCTCCCTCATTAGAGGTTAGGTATGTGAATCCGCATCTTCCTGGGATGACCCGAATCACAAGGTTGCGTGTGTTATCGCGTGTTTGCAGTTTTGTTTTAACTAACATGTCTGTTTGTAAAGATCTCAAAATTTCTGTGTGTTTTTCAGTCCAATTGATTCTTTTAAAATCTGGTCCTATTACGTCATAGAGGGGTTTCACCATCTCTGCATAATTTATAATGTAAGTTCTTCCGAAATTTAGGAAACCTAGAATTGATTGCAAGTTTTTCAGTGTTCTAGGTGCTTGGATTACAGCACATTTCTCTAGGAAATTGTCAGCCAGGCTTTTGCCTTCACTTGATAATTCATATCCTAAAAACAGGACAGTTAGATGGGCAATTCTTGACTTTTTGAAGTTGAATTTGTAACCCTCTGCTGCGAACCCAAGTATTATGGTGTTCACTCTTTTCAAGTGAGTATCCAAGTCATTATCTGTTAGATAGATGTCATCGACATAAGATAATGCCTCGTCATCATATATTTGTAGTAACTCTGTTACTCTCGCTGAGAATAATCCTGGGCTGTTCTTGAACCCTTGGGGCAAACGACAGAAATTTTCTGCGAGCCATTTATTGAGAATGCGGTCAAATATCTGCTTTCTGGTGCTATATTTTGACAAAAAAATCCATTAGAAATGTCTAATGTTGTTTGTTTTGTATTTTTTGCACACTAGGCTATTCATTAGTGCGGCACTGTGTGAGTTTTGTACTGCAAACGTTTTGCAGCATGAGTTAAGGTGTCTGTAGTCCAAAACTAGACGATATGAATCATCTGGTTAGGAGACAGGAAACAAAGGATTGTTCATTTGTGAGGTGCATGTTTCAATCACCCCCTGGTATTCAAGTTGATCTAAGATCTCCCTGACCTGTTTTTTAGCTTCTTGCTTAATTGGGTACTGCCTCTGTGCAGTTGGTTGAGATTTTAACTGGATTTTGTGAGGAGGAGAGTCCTCATCCCATCCCACATGATTTTTATATAGTGCAGGAGCTTGGGCTACTGCCCAATTTCTTGCAAGTGTATATTTTTTATGAATTGGAATATGATTTGAGAAGGCAGGCATAATCATTTCTTTGCCATGAGGGCACTCCCTGACAAACATTGGTGGCCAATCTTTTTCAGCTAGGAGGATGTCATAGCCCTTGGAGAGATTATCCCAAAATAGACCCCTTATTTTTCTAGTCTTATCTCCCTCTATACGTAAAGTTATTTCATATATTTTATGAGGTTTGATAACCCTGGTATCTGCAGTTTCCACTTGAATGTATTCATTCGTGTCCACTGTCTCCAGATGATTCATCAGGATCTTGCGAGCTATGTTCACTTCTGCTGCGCTGTCTAGCATTGTCTGAGCCCACTCTCCGTTTTTCAACTGAGTCCTCAGGATCCTCGGCATGTTTGATTATTTTAATGCTGGCTACCTTCTTCTTTGGAAATTGTAACTTTTTACTTTGATGAGCAGGTTCTTTGTCTTTGGACTTGACGAGCTCTTCCCTGTGTTCTGACCGTCCTCTTCTTTCCGATTTCTGCGAGGAAGTCTGAAAAGATCAAGAGGGACGTGTATCAATATCTTGATATCTATCAGGTTTCTTCAAATTATCCCTATTTCTGAGGTTGTATTTTTTCTCAGAGGGCTCCCTCTGGGGAGACTTGTGTCCTTGGTCCGGAGATCTTTCTCTCCGCCGAGGAGACCTTCCTCTGGACTGGAATCTTTTTTCTTTGGGAGTAGATTGTTTATTTCCATCCCAGTTCTTTTTTGAAGTGTTTAGATTATTTTTAATAAATACCTTTTCAGGATTTTCTATTAGTTGGGGTTTCACTGGTTTCCCACCCAAACTATCTCTTCCTAGTTCTTCATAGGATTTTTCTATGATTCTGGCAAGTTCAAATGGTTGGTCTGCTATATCTGTTTCCTTCAATCTTTGGCGGATTGCCACATTTGCTGCTTCCCCTTTTATGTTTGCTAGTAATATTGCCGAGACCTGCTTAAAGTCTTTTAGTAATTTCATACCCAGAGTTAAAGCAGGTTCCGGACCGTATTCATTTTGAATCTGTTTTAGCACCTCTGGTATTACCGACATGGACGGAACACCATGTGTTTTTGTGTAAATGGAAGCAAAGACTGTACCCCAAGTGTCACAGTCCTCCACATGTGGTGCGATCCCCATTGGAAGGCAGATAGTCAGAATTCCGTGTTTCTCAACAGGGGTGGTATCTGGAAATACCGCCTCTATTTGAGTGATTTTCTGTGCTAACCAGAATGGAATTTGTTCCCTTTTAATCTGTACTTTACCTAGACAGGACTGTATGTTCTGTGGTGTTATTTTATTTGTGTTCCCCTGATGAGGGGTCAGCTGTGGAATTTTAATAGTTGGTTGGACTGTTGAAGTCCGCATTACATATTGGACTAATTGTCTGTGTATTTTAACCAGTTGTTCTAGCTGTGCTAAAAGTTCTGGTTTTGACATTTTTTCAATGTCTGGATGTGGTGTGTAGCCGGCTAGAACCGGCCACGTTGCTCCTGGTCTACCTAGTGGACCGAGCCTGGTGATGTGATCATTATGTTTTAGGGCGCCTTTAAACCAGAGCAGGTGCTCTTGGTATTTGAGTGGTATTTCCACCTCCTCGAAAGGGGTGTACTCATCCGGAGGTTCCTCTGTCTTGTAATAGTGGAACTCCTTTGTTACAGCGTTTGCTGCTGGAAAATGTATCCATGAATAGAATACCTCTGTCTGCCGATATTCATGTGCCTCAATTACAAATATGACTGTACCACCTCTCGATGTCAGTCCATTTTCTATAAGTTTTAAAGTTATAGTTTTTCTTATGCTGACCGGGATGAGTATTGCACCTGGGTCTTGCTGTAGGAGACTTGTGTCTTCCGCTAGGAGTTGAGCTGCTAATCTAGCTGTCTCCCTATCTCCTTCACCGTCTGATATTTTACTGACAGGAAGGGTTTTTGTTGCAGATCAGGTTTCCACGGAAACAAAGATTAGATGCACAATATTTTGGAACACTGTATCCTTCAACGTTGAATAAACCGAAAACCATACATAGGAGTCTCCTCCTACTAAGTTTGGCGGATTTACCTTTCACCCACTCCAGACGTCTTTGGAGTTTTTATGGGGAAAAAAGGGGTCTGTGTGAAAAAGCACGACTGAGTTACTCTAATGTCTTGCGTTAGATTTATCGCCTATCCAAACCGTTGGGCGCCATGTAGTGTAGTTCCTATTATCCCAATAGGCTCTGCGCATTGGAATAATATCTTCAATAGTATAGACGTAGGACTGTGGTTAACTAGGTCTTCTACTGATGATATTAGACTTAAAGTTATGTGTGCCAGCTAGCTCAGAGTTCACTAGAAACTTTCTCGAATAGGCAAGGAGGAGTTTAACCTCCCTGGATAGACAAGAAGGGATTTAGTTTCTGACAACCATAGAACATGACAACTTTGCTCCCCCCTAATCAAGAGTATATCTCTAGAGTCGTGTGAAAACAAAAGACAACTATTTTACTCAGTCAGTACGTGCATACTTAGTTCCACCAGATTGTAGAGAAAGAAAGAGATGGGCGTGTTCAATAAAAGGTGTTATTTATTGATCAGTCTCTTTTTCTCATACAAGAGAAATGAATCGCTACAGTAGCAAAACTTAAGGTTAAGTAAAGTGCATACAGTAAAAGCAGGATTATAAAATAATACTGTAAAAGCATTGATATGGTTTCTTAGCCATATGATACTTTAAAATGGATAAAAGATATACATACATATATACATTGACTAATCATACTCAACTGGTGGTTCTAACTATGCCTACCCCGGTGTACCTGACCTAAGCCTAATACGTGGGAGGGAGTAAGTAAGTAGCAGTTTAAGTTAAGTTTGTTTTGCCAAGAATCTGACTCAAGAATTCTCTGTAAGGGGTTAGTCAGTTCAGTACCTGGGATTTAGAAGGCTGGAGGGTTGGTATCTCTGTCTCAGGACTCGATATCCCAGTTACCCGCGAGGGCGGCTGGAAACGCCGGAGGCTGGATTTCTCAGCAGGAGAAAAGGCAGCGTCTCTCTCAGCGCATCAAAAGGGAGGGGCAGCGTCCATGGGCTTTTTTGCATCAGCTGGGCTCTCCGGCAAGTAGCGCTGCTCCAAGCTCGTCACCATCGTGTGTTTGCTTAGGGCAGCGTTGGTATATTTATACCTGAAAGGTGCCGAGTTTGACGTAAGGATGGACATAAGACGTCAGTAAGAATGTCATAAGGACTGGTCGTTCTTACATTCTTTTCAGGAGTTCTCGAGCGAAATCAAAACAATAGCTGCGGGGGATTTCCCAGGTCTGCTGGAGGTTTGATTTGTTTTGAGAACTCGGTGTGCTTTCTAGGGGGCTGGAGGGATAGTGCTTGCTTAATGTGACAGCATGCGCTATGACCTAATCTGAAAACGGGTTTCTGTGCCGTTGTATGGACATTAGTGAATTAATAACCGGACAAGGGTCAGAAATAGGAGTATCAATATAGGTACCTAGATAAACACACTACACCCCCAAGATGGTGGCATCTAACGCCTCTGTGGGTCGACCGGTGAAGGGGAGTGTGGGCTCAGGGCTGGACTGGATTGGGGCCCCCGATGAGCTGAGCGCTGGCCTAGCAGCCTATAGTGGAGAGAGAAGCAGTGAAAGAGCGGCGGATGTGGCCTTGCCTGGGGGAATTAGCGTGAGCTACAGCTGGGGAGTGCACTGAGACTGAGACCCACATGCTGCTTCCGCCCACCACCACCCAGCCTTTTCCCCCTCCGGACATCTCCACCTCCACCTCGGGGATCCCTAATGACCTAAGACCACCCCCATAAGTTCAACACTACCTGAACGCCTGGCTGAATGATGGCAAGAATGTCATGTCTGTAAATATGTAATATATAATTGTCCAACCCTAATCGCTTTTTAAAAATGTAATCTTGAGTGATTTGCAACTTGTATATTTGCAACTCTAGCCACTAGTATCTGTATTAGACGTATGTACTTACTATCATTCTTTTGTGAATTTAGAGTTTTTCTGTTTGTATCTTTTATGTAACACATGGACTCCGAAGTCCTTTTGTAATGTAACTGGTCCTTTTTTAAAGCGCTCTGACACCTTTGGGTAAAGTTTGCGCTATATAAAATTGCATTAAATAAATAAAAATAAAATAAATCACACTGTTCAGGTACCCTTCTGTTCACCCAGTGTTGTAATAGGTACCTGTTAGAACTGGCATTTCTGGTTGGCGAAGGCTTGCCCCAAAGCCAGGCAGAAACCACCACTCTAGTCAGGGTAAGGGAGTTACACGCCAAGATAACCCCTGCTCACCCCCTTGGTAGCTTGGCACGAGCAGTCAGGCTTATCCCGGAGGCAATGTGTAAAGCATTGACGCACGCACACAGCAACAACATCCCAGGAACACTACAAAAGAAACTCCACACAAGGTTATATAAAAATAACTTTTGTATTCTCAAAACACATCAGATAGTAATCACACAATATACATTGTGCCAACTGGCACGGGCAATATTCACAAGGGATTATTTACACAGGACAGGGCCACGTGGGCCACTGTCAGGATCAACTTAGCAGAAATTGGTACAAGTAAAAATAGATCATAATCCTACAACCAGTTGCCACTGGTAATCACTGTACTCCACCTCAACCTGTAACATAAACTACATTATGTAGTCTCCTCACTAGTCTAAACACATTAGACCCTACCTCCTAAGTATAACTCATATTAGGGGCGGAAATCACAGTGAAGTACAATCTCACTAACAAAAACTTCAATAGGTAAAACAACCTCCTAGGCCTAAACCATATCTAGAGGTATCAAACAGGGTGAGTAACACATACTAAACGCATTACATTTCCTAGCATCAGATTTAGCACATAAATCACATTAGGGCCTTGCGCCCTATCCACATACCAACTCCCCCTGGCCAACTGGCCATTCACGAAGGGGTTCAAATGCCCTGTGTCCAGAATGTCAGGGCGCGCTGCCAACGCACCGCCAGTGAGGGGTGCGCCATCTGCGCAAACCTAAACGTTGCAGCTGCCCACTACTTGCTGGGCAGCTGAGGACAATGAACTGGGGCCTAAACGCTGCAGCTTGCACTAAGTGCTGCGCAGCTGTGAAAGGCCAAGTTAGGGGCGAAGGAGTGAGTCCCACTTCTGAGTCCAAAAGCACATGTCCCCTGAAATAAATGCCTAAACGGTGCAGCTGCAAACTACTTGCTGGGCAGCTGTAAATCCACTGGGGCCTGGCACCACTGTGCCGCTCCTGTCCCACTCAGGGACTCCTAAATCAAAACTGCGCCAAATGCTGGAGCCACGGGGCTTTAGAAATAAAGCATGTCCCTGGGAGCACTCTGGCTCCTCTCAAATATTGCCACTCTCGTTGGGGCGGCCCGCTCTTGGTCGGGACCACCCAGGCACCGACAATGTGCCGCGAAATGCCCCTCAGACTCTGGGGCTCTCTGGGGCACCGAAATAACACTGCCCCCCAAGCGTTGCAGCGGCCCGCAACTGCGGCGCCGCCGTGAAAGTCACCCTGGGGCACTGAGAAAAAAGGGGGGGTCACGGGTCCCTCAGAATAAGTATGGCGCTTTAAGCAATTATGGCAAGGTTGGGGCAACCCACTGCAAGACAGGGCCGCTCGGACACGAAAATAGCCTGGTGCCTCGATCAGGCACCATCCATGGACCTACCGTGCCCCCCTCAGCCCTGATTCACTCACCGGGCTGATCGGGGGCAGCACCTCCACTCCATTCAAGCAAGCCGGGCTGAAGACGGCTGAAATGCCAGAAACCGGTCCTCGGAAGCTTGTTTCTGGTCCAGGGAAGGCATGGCTGGCAGTTCGGGCTGGATTGTTCCCATGAGGCACAGGGTGAGACTGATTTGCATATGTCCATGTCTGAACTGGGGTGGCAGAGTGGGCTAAAGAACGGTGATGGATTAAACCTAGATCTGTTGACTGGGTGTGAGTATTTGAATGGTTCAGATGCTCCATCCATCACCACCCCCTTTTGTACCACTTTGTTCGCCATAAGTTGGCAGGGTATGCTCAGACGTGAGTCCCTTAGTCACTTTGCCACTGGATTCAAGCAAGCCGGGCTGAAGACGCCTGAAATGCCAGAAACCGGTCCTCGGAAGCTTGTTTCCGGTCCAGGGAAGGCATGGCTTGGCAGTTCGGGCTGGATTGTTCCCATGAGGCACAGGGTCAGACTGATTTGCATATGGCCATGTCTGAACTGGGGTGGCAGAGTGGGCTAAAGAACGGTGATGGATTAAACCCAGATCTGTTGACTGGGTGTGAGCATTTGATTGGTTCAGATGCTCCGTCCATCACCACCCCCTTTTGTACCACTTTATTCACAGGATGGGTCAGGGACATCAGACACACCACAGGGGGTGGAGCCAGCATTGTATAGGGAAGGCCCAGCCCTATTCAGGTCCCAGGTGCACTCCTCCCTCCCATCAACATGCTGATCTCCCCATTCACCACCGGGCAGTCCCATCCTGACTCTTGGAGCCAGGCACACCAGCCAGCTCCAGCCAATCACAAGCCAGACAGTCAATTCACATTCACTGCACAGACATGCCAACTTCTAGAAATGGCACTTCCACACTAGACACATTAAATCCGCGCACATCATCGCGCAGCATTTAATCTCACGAGTTCGCACATACCAAACTCGACCCTTTACTCCCCACACATCAGGAACTACCATGGACACACATATCCCCATGCATTCATATGGGATGGCAGGCCACTCTCACCACACATACACAGAGAGCGTACGCACTTTACACTGGACCACAGTGAAAAAGTGCACAGAGGCCTACAATCACCAACACCAGGTTATAGAAACAGGCTAGGAAAAACGCAAAATGTTTCGGGGTGAACCTGCCAAAAGGGCCAAGTCCAACAGTACCTATTGCCCGACATGTTAGTCTGCTGATTTTTACTTAATGAACATGTTGTGCTGTTGCCTATCTGTAAAAGCCTTGTGTAAGATTATCCAACAGGGTTTCCCCAGGAGTTGAATTCTCACTGCTTGAACATACATCATTTGAGATGAAAAGAGTTTCAATTCAAGCTGGACAGACTCAGTCTTCGATTTTTCACTGGTCAATGAATGAAAAACATACATTGCAGTTACAATAATCCCTGTTATATACAGCCTTCTGCGCAGAACGTGGTATGTAGCACTATATAAATCAGAAGTTATTATTAGAGACATATTAACATTTCCTCTCGGATTTAGTTTTATGGCATTTTTGTACTACCGGTAACTTTCAGTATTGTTCAGTGCAAACTTGTGGACACTTATTGCATGATATGGTCCTTTTATGAGTGCTTTTTACAATGAAATGATGACATTCTTACCATAATTTCTATTCACTGCAGCATTAATTGTAATGATCAGCAAAAGCACTGGGTTTGCCACCGCAAAATCCCTATTTGTTATGTACAAAACACAATGGGTTCTGCAGCCTGTCTCGAATCGCAATTTGGATGAAGCATGAAATAGGGCTTTAGGAGGGGCGGCCGACCAGCGGGAGGCATGCCCCTCCTGGGGGATTTTGGGCCGGGGGTCAGCCAGTACCTCAGTTTGGGCTGGTTGGGCTGTTTGGGCTTCCTTTGGGCTCCTTGGGTTTTGTTGGGGCTGGGTTTGGGCGGGGGCCTTTATAACCGGCCATTTCAGGGAGCAACCCACCATTTTGGTGGTAGTGACCCAACAGCCGGTTGCGGGGTGTCCTGGGGGTTTTTGCCTTTGGTTGGCCTTTAGTTTGCCTTGTGGTGCCTTTCCTGTGCTGCTTGGATCGCGCTGTTGGGATCTTTCCTGCGGGCAGAGTTGTGTGGCGGGTTGCGGCTGCCAGCTTACCGCTTGTGTGCTTTTACTGGGCTGATGGGGCGTATGGAGGATCCAAGGGTTTTGGAGGCCATCCGCCTACTCGAAGACGCGGGCCGCATGGATATTTTGCGGCCCGACATGAAGGTGGGGCCGCCGCGGCGCGTGGCGGACATAGGGGGGCGCGGTTGCATGACACAGGTGGCAGCGGCGAGGGGGGAGGCGGGGCGCGGCTCCTAGGCCTGCTTTGAATTTTGAGGAAGGTGCCGGGGGACAACGCAGGCGAGGGACAGGCCTTTACAGAAGGACTCTCAACGGGAGCGGGGGCGGCGAACGGCTGCGGGGGCAGGGCCAGAGAGGGCACGAGGTGGTACTGACATGGGGCAGTTGGGGGGGATGCCCACTAGCCGGAATGTGAAGGGGGACATCGCCCTACTAATTGATAGCTTGGAGGAGGAGGTGGAGGGGGAGGGGGTAGGGCCTTTAGGAGTACCAAGCAGGCCGCAGAGCCCGGGAGTGGGGCCGGGTGAGAGGGAGCAGGGGGTGTTGAGTGAGGGGCATGGGGGAGGGGGTTGGCGGAAGTCAGGCAGGGACGGGGGTTCGGGTTGATGGATTTTGGGGCCTGGGCCGGTGTACAATATGGCAAATAGGCCCGGGGGTGCCAGAGGGCAGGGGCAGCCAGGCCAGCTGGGAGGTATGGGGGTGGCGGTGGGACACATGGGGAGGCGAGGGGGCCAAGGGTTTTTGGGAGGGATAGGGTGGTTCCGTGCACCCAGACTTGGAGTTTCTAGTGTGGAGCAACGAGGAGGAGGAGGTGGGCAGTGGGTGGATCTGGCGGAGTGGGGGAGCATTTTAACCCCGACATGTTGGACTCCACTTATTTCTTTCAACAGGAATGTATAGTCAGGTGCTTGGGAAAGCAGCATGCGGCTCCAATCCACCGAGGGAATGGACGATGGCGTCCTACGGGAGGCAGGGCGGTAGGTCCCCGCCAGCCCCACCCCGAAGGGTCGAGACGGCCGCCGGGGACGGGGCGGAGGTCCATCAGTACAGATCGGGACCCTGAAGAGTATCATGCGGAGAGGAGGAGGGAGAGTGTGGATTTGGAAGAACTGCTCCATACTTGTAGGGAACATGCAGGACTGAGCAGACTGGAGCCCGTGGAGGGCAGCCGATGGCAGGACAGGACGGGTCTAGCAGGGTTGGACCACAAGGAGGGTGTGATGTCTCAGTTAGACTATGATGATGACAGCAGGTAGGAGAGGGAAATACGGGAGAAGTGGGGGGAAGGACAAGATGGGGGGATCGGAGTAATGCTATTCCTAGTCTTTTGCAGGTGCAAAAGACATGCAGAGCTGATAGAGTGGTGGTCCCCCCACTTAGACGGCGGTATTCGTTACGGACCCCGACCTTGACACCAGGTAAGGAACGGTGCGGAGCTGGGAGCGGGTCGGGTGGGGCCCAAGCGGACAAGGTGTCAGTCGGCACAGATGCTAAAGGAGGGTGACAATGGGTGCGCCTAAATAAAGGGACGCACATGTGGGACACGGGGTGGAACCCGAAGAGCTGGGTGCCAGCGGGGGCAGGTCCGTGGACGCAAAGAAGGATGGAAGGACCAAGAAGGGTAAGGATGGGAAGGAGAGTCACAATATACATGTGCGCAATCTACCGTATATGGGCATAATGAAACCCCTGGGGGCGCACTTGTCGCTGGCCAGGAGAAGATGTAGAAAGGGGACTATGTGGATATCTTAAAGCTCCTACACCGTAAGCTGATGGCGAAGGAGGGGTCGAAGGAGGAGTAACAGGAGTTGGCTAAGCGGCCGAAGGTCCCCCTGAACATAGAAAATTGGTTGGAGGATTTTTTGATATTCGCCAGCTTGTACTGTGAGAAGTACCCGTACCGGTCAGTCACGCTTTTTAAATATATGGACGTGATCCGGCGGGCACAGGTCACGTATGGGGGTTATGCGTGGTCGCATTATAATGAGGAGTTTCAAGCACGCTTGGCGGCGGACCAGGAGGTGAAGTGAGGGGAAATCAGCTCGGATCTGTATCAGCAGGCCATGGGGGGGCGAAGTTTGGGAAAATGATCTATACGGCCAGCGGTCTACCGCTCACGTCTCGCCCCTTTCCTGCCAGCCCACCCATTGGGGGGTGGGGCAAGGAGAGAGTGTCGCTGGTGCCCCGGTGGGAGCATGTTGGGAGTACAAAAAAGGCACCTGTGCCAGACAGTATTGTAGATTTCGACATGAGTGCTTCATATGCGGGAAGCAACACCCGGTGGTGCAATGCTGGGGAGTTGGGGGCGGCACTCAGAGTCAGCAGACCGCGACGACAGGGTCACAGACTGGGGGCAGGGGAGGAAAGTGGGATCAGGGGGCACTGGGAAAAGGCTCATACGCCAGTTAAACAGGACCGGCTGGAGACCCTTCTAGCGCATTTATCCACGGACCGAAGATGCAAGTGTGTTACGGCAAGGGTTTTGGGATGGTTTCTGGCTGGGTTACGAGGGTCCGAGAATTGCTAGGTGGCCCGAAAATCTGAAATTGGTCAATGCGCACAAGACAGTGGTACGTGACAAATTGGTCTAGGAAGTGCGGGAAGGACGGATGGCAGGCCCCAATTGGGAGGCCCCCATTCGGGATCTGATTATCTCTCCTATCGGAGTAGTGCAGAAGAAGGAGCCGGTTCAATATCGCCTGATTCAGCATCTGTCGTGGCCGGAAGGGATGGCGATAAATGATTATATATCGGCGGAACTATCATCGGTGTCCTACTCTTCCGTGGATGTGGCACAACGGTTGGTGGCGTCGGTGGGGTCGGGCGCCCTCATGGCAAAATGCTACAAAAGGGGGTGGTGATGGACGGAGCATCTGAACCAATCAAACACTCACACCCAGTCAACAGATCTGGGTTTAATCCATCACCGTTCTTTAGCCCACTCTGCCACCCCAGTTCAGACATGGCCATATGCAAATCAGTCTGACCCTGTGCCTCATGGGAACAGTCCAGCCCGGACTGCCAAGCCATGCCTTCCCTGGACCGGAAACAAGCTTCCGAGGACCGGTTTCTGGCATATCAGCCGTCTTCAGCCCGGCTTGCTTGAATCCAGTGGCAAAGTGAGTAAGGGACTCACGTCTGAGCATGGCAAAATGCGACATCAAGTCGGCCTTCCGGCTGCTACCGGTACACCCGGATGACTACCAGCTGTTGGGGATCCAGTTGGACGGAACCATTTTTGTAGACAAAGCGTTTCCAATGGGGTGTTCGATCTCATGCGCGTTGTTTGAGCGTTTTAGTACCTTCTTACAGTGGGCTTTTTCCTGGCACACAGGCAGACGGTGACGCACTGCCTGGATGGCTTCTTCTTGGTGAGACGGCCTAGTTTGGCATACTGCCAGCAGCAGTTGGACGGTTTTACGGAACTCATGGGCTACCTGGGTGTGCCCCTGGTACCAGAGAAGACGCAGGGTCCCAGCACGGTACTGTCATTTCTTGGAATAGAGCTCGACTCCATGGCCATGGAAGCACGTCTGCCAGGGGACAAGAAAGTGCACATGCTGTCATTGGTGGACAATATGTTGAGGAAACAGAAGGTGACAGTTCGTGAGGTGCAGGTTCTTCTGGGGCATTTGAACTTCGCGTGCCGTGTCGTACGGGTGGGTCGTACATTTTGCAGACGGCTGGGCTTGGCGCTGTCCAGACTGACGCTGCCACATCATCATCTGCGATTGTCAGCGGGGACGAAGGCAGACCTGCGCATGCGGGCCTTTTTGGACCGCTTCAATGGTATACCCATGGCGCCTCCTGAGGATTGGGAATGGGATGTGACCATCTCATCGGATGCAGCGGGTGTGGGTGGTTTCGGTCTGTACTGGCGGGGAAAGTGGTGCGCAGAGGCATGGCCGCCGCATTGGCAGGGCGGGGGGAGGAGCATTGCGTTCTTGGAACTTTTCCCGATGGTGGTGGCTGTGACTGTGTGGGCGTGAGAGCTGGCACACAAATGGGTGATCTTCAAAGTGGACAACATGTCGGTAGTGCAGGTCATCAATAGGCAGTCGGCCAGGGACCCACAGGTGCTGAAGTTGATGAGGGTGTTTGTACTGTGATGTTTGGAACATGACATTTTGTTTCAAGCCCGACATGTGAGAGGGGTGGACAATGACATTGCGGATGCTTTGTCTCGTTCACAGTGGCAGAGGTTCCATGGGCTAGCCATTGAGGCGGACGAACGCAAGACGTCGGTGCCATTGGGACTGTGGTCAGTAGGAGAGACCGGGTCGTACAACTGATAAGAGCGTCGGTGGCCGTTTCTACCTGGAGAGCGTACGAGCAGGCATGGCGGGAGATTTTGGAAGGTGGGGAGTGCGGCAGGACAATCGTTGGCTGCAGAGCGAACAGGTAGTGCAGTTTATGCTGCAGGTGATGGACAAGAGGATGTCGAAAGCGACAATTGCTGGCAAGTTGTCAGCCGTCGCTTTCATGGAGAAGTTGTGGTGGGGGAATTGGGAATTGGGAATTGGGCTTGCGTCTATTGGAAGGTTGGGTGCGGGAGAGGGGCGCCAAGGTTAGTCAGCACCGGCCCATCACGGCCGGTATGCTTGTAGGCTTGATACAGTTTTTGCTGACGATTTGCCGCAACCGGGAGGAGACCATTCTGTTTTCCACACTTATGTCGTGGATGTATTTTGGGGCTTTTCGAGTGTCAGAAATGCTGGGGCCCAGAGGGAGGCCGAGGGTCAGTTGGGAGGAGGTGCAGTTGAGGTCTTGGGCGGTGGCGGTACTGCTACGGCGATCAAAGACCGGCGGGGAAGTGGGTCGTTATGGTGGCCATCCGGTGGGGGAAAGTGCGGTGTGCCCAGCAGGGTGGGGGGTTTGGCATCGGGGAGGAGGTCGGCGACAGCGGAAGTTTATTGCTGGGTCGACAAGGGAAGGATGACGGCTGCTCAGCTGCTATGGGTCCTTCGGCATGCCCTGCATGCCATGGGTGAGGACCCAAGTGTTTTTGGGACACATTCTTTCCGTATAGGTGCTGCGACGGATGCAGCCAGAAAGGGTTGGGGGTGGGTGGAGCTCATGCACTTGTTGCATTGGAAATCGTACTACTACAAGACATACATCAGGGTTGAGGGGTGTAGGGGTGGAGGATCAAGCTTGATATGCGGTTCCCTTGTCTTACATGTGTGTCTTTTCATGGCGGGGCCGGACAAAGCAGTTCTGTTTATCCTCATTGTGGGACACTCCTTTGTGAAGCGAGCGGGACGTGCTGAGTGGGCTAAGAACAGGAGTCTAAATCTGGAATTGGACCCTAGGCTTCTCGGGTGTCATTATCAGAGAAAAGGGGGCATGAGGTGGCATGAGCTATTGCCAGCCTTGAGTAAGGTGGTCAGGAGGGGAGTTTGTCCGGATGTTTTAGTCATTCACCTGGGGGAGAACGATCTAGTACAATGCAAGGGTCTAGCTTTGGTGAAGAAGATAAAGCGGCATTTGCTGGAAGTCTGGCGGCAGAGGTCAGGTTGCCATATAATATGGTTGGAGTTTATACCCAGGAGGATTTGGACAGGAGCAGAGCGGCCGGCGGCCATAGATAGGGCACATAGGAAGATCAATAGGGATATGAGGTTTTTCTGCGAGAAGGAAGGTTTTGGTAGGATGGGACACCCAGAGCTGCGCTATGCGGCAGTGTACTTTTTTAAAGAGGACGGGTCCACCTCTCTCGGTATGGGTTGGAATTGTACATAGTGCAACTGAAGGAGGCTCTGGGCAAAGTCATAGGGGTACGCAGATATCCGAAACGTCATGATGCCTGGGGGGGGGTCAAAAGCCATCAGGACGACTTTCGAGTGGTGCTTTTTTCCTAAGTCCTGGGGGGATTTAATGAGGTGTGGTTTACAGTTGGGATAAATATATCTAGTTAGGTAGGTAGGAAAGTTAGTAATTGCAAGTTTGAATTTATAATTGTTGCAGGGGGAAACCATGTTTAGGGGAGGGAGTGGGGGTATGTTAGGAAGACTATATTTAGCGAGGTTTCGTTTTTGTACAGCACAGGCCAAGGGAAGTTATTTGTAAGGTGCACCTGTTTCCAATAAAGTGGCCTTTTTCACACCAACAAGCTGGTCTGTGGTCTGTGCTGCCCCCCCCCCCCCTTGTGGGCCCAAAGGACATTTCTTCCAAAGTGCGATTCTGTATACACTGTACTAATGGTTTGAGGCCACAACTCCGGTCACAAATCATTGACCAGGTACTGACTTCTCAAAGGTAACTTGTTAGCAAAAGGAAAGGGGTCACCTCGGAACAACTTCTCCTTTGAGAATCTATTGGTTGCCTGAGACAAAGGCCTGCTCCTTGTGAAGCTCTTTGTAGTATTTTAAAGACTTGGGGACAGATGCAGGTCGGCAATTACTGGTCGGTAACGTCCGATTTCAGCCTTACCGACCGGTATTTGCAAATGGAGATGTAGGGGCCTTCAAATTTACCGATTCGGTAAAATACCGAATCTGTAAATTTACTGAATCGGTAAAGCCAGATGTAGGTGGCACTTCAAACAGTGCCACAGGCCATTACCGATTCGGTATTTACCATGTAATACAATTGCATGGTAAATAACGAATTCCTGTGTACATGCACATCTGTGCATGTACACCTGTGCCATGTGGCACACAGACATGCCCTAAGGGCATGTACGTATGTCACATGGCACATAAGCCAAAATCAGGGGTGCAACAGGGTGTCAAAGTGATACCCTGTTCCCCTTGCAAAATCGGTAACTTTACCGAATCGGTATTTACCGATTCGGTAATTGACATTGATTCCTATGGGCCTGTAGGCCCATAGGAATCAATGGCAATTACCGAATCGGTAAATACCGATTCTGTAATTACCGAATCATACAGATTCAGTAAAAATTACTGAATTTTTACCTACATCTGATTTACCGAATCTAGAATACCGAAACGGTAAAATTCGGTATTCTAGAGTCGGTAAATCAGATTTACCTACATCTGGGCCTAGGAGTTTTATAATGAAATATATTTTCAAAGTTGAAGGGAAAACACCTTCTTTCAGAGAAGGCGATTGTTATTTATTGCCAGTCTTATCTTATATGAACACCCATGTACATTTATCTTCATGTTATATTTATTTTAATTAATTTATTTTATTTGCTTTATTTTTATACTACGAAGCTAGCCAGATAGGACACTTTGCGGCTTATTTATGAACCCTTGTGTCACTTTTGCGCCACCAGTGCATCACTTTTTGTGACGCACTAGGAAGATGCGTCCCTTTGTAAACCCCTGCACCACATTATACCTGCGCCAGGTATAATGTATGCAGGGGGGGGCGTTCCGACGCAAGAAAGGGTCATAGAAGTGATGCAGTGAAATCTATAAGCTTTCACTGCGCCACTTCTATAACACAAATGCGTCAATATCTTATGCCTGCAGGCGTAATACTGACGCAGGCATATTTCACATGGGACTTGCCCATGTGTAAGGACCCATTGCTAGACTTGCGTCACATTTAGTGACACACTCCAGCAATGCGTCATTTTTGCGCCTACAGATACATCAGAAATACTGACGTATCTGTAACTCCTTGCAACATGATGCGTCATATATGACGCATCATTGGTGTCGCAAGGAGAGCGCAATGAAAAGTGACACATCCCTGTTTTCTCGCAGCGATGCGTCACTTTTCATAAATGAGGCCCGAGCCCTTAGGACATAACAAGGAATACAATAGAAAATAGCATGGGGTAACTAACAGCACTGGTGTAAAGAATGGATATAGAAAAAGTATGGAGAGGATGCTGAGAGATATTCAAGAAGATATCAATATAAGTTTATGAAGGTACATGTAAGTTAACAGATATATTATAAATAGGTCTTCGGGTTTTTCCTGAATGAGAGTAGGGAGGTATTGAATCTTAAATCTTCTGCTTGCATGTTTCAGAGTCTTTGAGATACAAATGTGAAGGCTAAGTTGGGTCTTTTTGTCTTGAATAATTTGGGATCCCCAGTATTATACAAGATTTGCACCTTTTGTTTCTTCCACAGTATATTTTAGCCCTGAGGAAGTCGTAAGGGATACAGTCCTGTTGCGACGAAATGCATTGGCGCAAGGCTAAAAAGAAATTAAGGAACAAAAAGAAGAACGAGAATTTCAGCATCGTGCTTGGTTTACAAGATAACTCCGAACAGCAGTTTTGATTGTGTTATGCGTGTGCCTTGATTTTGGTTTATTAATGTTTCAAATCCTTTGATTGATAATTGGGAGGAGCAGGGTGTATCTCCCCCTCAAGAGCACCGCACAAATTGAGCTATTTGATATAAAGTGGTGTATTCCATGTACAGCGCCAGAAAACGGTAGGATATATATATATATATATATATATATATATATATATATATATATATATATATATATATATATATATATATATATATATATATATATATATATATATATATATATATATTGTGCAGCCTTGCAGCTTGCTGTGGGTCATATATATATATCTATATCTATACTAATATTATAAAGAGAGAGCCCAAACCTTTGAGGCAGGTAATCTCAGGAACCACAGCATCAATCACAACACCCAATACAGCATTGGAAGGGCAGTTGCAGCAGAAGGACATAGGCTATACAGATGCCCACCATATACATTTGAAAGGTAAAAGAACCTTACCAGCAAAGTAGTCCCTTGTGGGCATGGGCGTGGGCGGGGGCGCGGCATGACGACAAAAAAAAGTGTTCCTTAAATGTGTGCGTTGTGCTGGGGGCGTGGGCTGGGGGCGTGAACAAGGCCAATGGGCGCGGTAATTGCAATTGCGTGGCAGCAAGGGGTGTGGCCAATGGGCACGACAACCGGCAACAATCGCACAGCACATCCCCCCCCAAAAAAGCATGCCTTGAGGGTGTGTGGAAAACAAACGTGTGCGTTGGGCCGGGGGCGTGGCCAAGGCCAATGGGTGCAGCAATTGCGCGGTAGCAAGGGGCGTGGCCAATGGGCGCGGCATTTTGAGGCAGTTTGAGAGGAACCTGAATAGTCTGGAAATAAAAAAGACATACATACATAGAAGACACACACTTAGTTAGTGGAATCAGACTGTAGTGTTTTTTGCAAGACAGATCTCTGCATGGGAGTGCTTGAGGCTAGTCAATAGATGTGGCCGTAGTGCCATAGACAATACGTTTGTGCAAGGAAACGCTGTTCTGGAGGTCAGACCTGCGTGTAGTCATGCACTATGGCAAAAAAGACAAAAAGAAAAGGCCGATTGAGATGGCGGCCGTTGTCAAATCACTCGTGATTAGTGATCAATGGGCCGGACGGCTTGGCTAGTGGTGATGTAGAAACAAGTAAAGCTATGTTAGTGACAGGTTGATGAAAGACAAATCGTAATAGATCCTCACTTGTTATTTAAAAGATCCACACCCCATAGGTCTCGGGAGGGGGGTGGGGGCGACAATGGCACACCCTGCAGGGGGACATTACATAAAAGTAAAGTTACAGTAAGAGAATAATGGGATCTGCGCAATCGCAGGTTTTACTTAGCTATGTGATGGTAAGGAGAAAGCATCTTACGCCCGCAACGTCCAGCACCCGCTCAGCACCTAGCGTCTCCTGCAACTGGACCTCGTGGATGGAGACCGAGGATCCGAAAACGCTGGAGTGCCGGCGAGGGAGGGGATCGTAGCTGAAGCGGCGTGACCAATACGGGAACTGGCATGGGAGTGAGGCATGGACAGCTAGCACTGTCAAGCCGTGACGTCAGCGTCGAGGGCTCCAATCACAATGGGAGGTGAAAACGAGGCTTGGGATGCAAGCTCAGCAGTATTCACAGTAGGAAATACGTATTGAAGGAAAAACTTTATTAGCTGCTGCATTGACAGCTCGTGAGACAGAACAAAAACGGGTAGGTCTGACGGGTCCCAAAAAGTGAGGGGACCGTTCAGTGTAAAATGTTAGAAAGCAGCTTAAGACCACAATGGATGACAGTTCAAGCATATGAGAAATATCCAAAGGAAATCTATAGCGCAGAACAAGAGGGTGTACTTAGGGCATAATGGTAATGGTTGAGTCTCCTGACCACGGATGTAGACCCTATTAATGGTTTTAGAGGAAAGCAGGAAAAAATGGACACGAAAATGAAGGAGGGAGTAATGATGAGCCAGGGTCCCTAACGTTTGAGTACTGATGACCAGGGAATTTGATCATTCAGGCCATTCAGGTGTGTCCCCAGTCTATAAACCCAGCGTTGTTCTTTTTCAAAGAGGACACTGGCAGTGTTTCTCTCAGTAGTGATTTGCTCAATTATAGTCCTGTTGAGGTCATTGGGGGTGTGATTGTGCTGGAGGAAATGTTCACTCATTTTCGTAGTTATTTGCTTACATCTAATGTTGCTGCGATGTTCGCAGATGCGTAGTTTTACTTTACGGGTGGTCATTCCCACATCAGGTTCCTCTCAAACTGAGGCAATTCCCACAACTTGATGGTTTGTTTTTTGCACCTTTTCATTTTTACACTCTATTTTAACTTTCACGTCCTCCGGTAAGGGTGGGCCTTAGCGCGCTCACACCGCCGATGTACACAACTAACGGTCCTGAAGAAAGCCCAGTAAAATTACACATAAAAGGGCAGAAACATGTCGACCCCACTCTAAGTGGAAACATCTAAAACATTATTTGGTAGATTTCCCACACATATTTTTAACCATGTCTGGCTGACCATTGAATAAAACTTTTGTATGGTACAGTCCTTTGACATTTTTAATATCACTGATTTTTCACACTATTGTCACAAAAAACCAGCTCCGCAGTATTCTGGCGTTGTATCACACCAGGGAGGCATTCGGCTTCTCCTGGTGGGCCCGATGATGAAGCATGTCACCACCCAGGGTGGTGAGTGAGGGCTTCCTAAAAAAAATCCCTACCTGGGGGACTGAGAGTGTCCCGGTGTTTCCCTCTCTCTAAAATTGGTGTTACTTCATGTGTAACCAGCCAAGTGCCCCTTATCCTAGCTGCAGCACAGCTGCCTTGTCTTAAAAGTCAAACACTGGTGTTAAACAAGTTCAGCTCATTTGCCATGTGATTACACATGTAATGAGGCTCAACCACAGCAAAATGTCCAAAACCGGGTGATTCATAAAGCACATTAAATGGACGGAACCCATTTTTCAACAACCGCTAAATAATACATAGCAGCCTGCAATCTATACTAATATTATAAAGAGAGAGCCAAACCTTTGAGGCGGGTAATCTCAGGAACCACAGCACCAATCACAACACCCAATACAGAATTGGAAAGGGCAGTTGCAGCAGAAGGACATAGGCTATACAGATGCCCACCATATACATTTGAAAGGTAAAAGAACCTTACCAGCAAAGTAGTCCCTTGTGGGCGTGGGTTTGGGAGGCATGACAACAACAAAAAGTGTTCCTTAAATGTGTGCGTTGTGCTGGGGGCGTGTGCTGGGGGCGTGAACAAGGCCAATGGGCACGGTAATTGCAATTGCGTGGCAGCAAGGGGTGTGGCCAATGGGCGCGACAGCCGGCAACAATCGCGCGGCACATCCCAAAAAAAAGCGTGCCTTGAGGATGTGTGGAAAACAAACATGTGCGTTGGGACAGGGGCGTGGCCAAGGCCAATGGGTGCGGTAATTGCGCGGGAGCAAGGGACGTGGCCAATGGGCGCGGCAATTGCCGGGGCTTAGGCGGGGGCAGACGCGACTGATCGTGCCTGCGGGGACAATAACTGCACCGTATCCTGCGCGCTGTCAGCCAGTCAACTCGCTGCATAAAGGACCGTGCCTGCGGGGACACTAACTGCAGCATCTCCTGCGCGCTGTCACACACTCAACTCTCTGCATAAACGAATTGACACCAGGTGCACAACATCAACCAGGGCTGGAGCCAGGCTCAGGCGGCGGATGACTCGACTAAGCGCGCCAGCTGGGACACTAACCTTTGAACTGACTGCACTTTCCCACACGCACAGCGTCTACAGCGCGCGCTGTCACCCACTCAACTCTCTGCATCAACGACTTTACACCACAAGCACAACATCAAACAAAACTGGAGCCGGGCCTCAAGCGGTGGGATGACGCGATTCAGCGTGCCTGCGGGGGCACGAAATTTACATCTGAATGCACTTTCACACACACTTACCTACAGAGGTGGAGTACATACACACTAGAGACATCTGCTAATACTTCTTACTCCGAGGTACACACAGTATCTGCACACACATGCCTAACTATTGTGACACTTCATGCTAAATAATTTCTCTACCGCGAGATTTTAAAATAAATTTCCCTTGCCTATTACACACATTCTATTTCATACCCGGACAACGTCGGGACGGGCCGCTAGTCCCTGTATAAAGGCCTGTGTCTCATTCCCTAATTATAGTAAAAATGTGACAATTGATTTGCAATGTCATAATACCAGCCGCCATAGTGAACGGAAGGTCACAGAGCAGCACTATGGGCCAGATGTAGGTAGCCAAATACCGGTCTGTAACGGCCGATTTCGGCCGTTACCGACCGGTATTTGGCTTTTGAGATGTAGGTGCGTCGCAATTTACAGAATTGCTATATTTACCGATTCGGTAAATTTACCACTTCGGTATTTTACCGAATCGGTAAACATACCGATTCTGTAAATCCATATGTAGCTGACACTCCTAAGAGTGCCACAGGCCCATAAGAGTCGGTATTTTACCACCCAATGCTATTGGGTGGTAAAATACCGAATTCAGGAGTGCATGCACATATGTGCATGCACACCTGTGCAATGTGACACACAGACATGCCCTTAGGGCATGTATGTGTGCCACATGTCACACAAGCCTGTACTTGGGGTGCTAGAGGGTGTCAAAGTGACACCACCTGCACCCTTGCAGGATTCGGTATTTACCGATTCTGTAAATACCGAATCTGTATTTCCCATTGATTCCTATGGGCTTCAAGGCCCATAGGAATCAATGGGAAATACCGATTCAGTATTTACAGAATCGGTAAATACCGACTCTTACAGAATCGGTAATTTTTTACCTTCATCTGCCTCCTTCCAATTTACCGACTCTTAAATACCGATTCGGTATGAGTCGGTATTTAAGAGTCGGTAAATCGGAATTACCTACATCTGGCCCCAAAGATGATATTTAAACAATGAAAACAAGAACTGTCTTTTCATTCGTTTGCTCCATTTTCCTAAAATGACCAATGAGCTCACAGGAGAGATGCAAGTTATTTATTTTTCATGCTGCAGGTCACAGCAGAAAAGACTGAGGAGAAATTTATCAGCACTTTGAACCAGATTTGCATAGCAAAAGTGATGCAAACCCAGTGAAAAATGTTGGGTTGGGATTAACAGTCTAACCCAGATCATGATTTCCATTGGAAAGTTGCCTAACGGAACATTGAGTAGTGCTATACACTACTTTGCATCAAGGAGATATTCGATGGCGTTCTCATACAACCACCCTTCAGTTTTGTTACAAATCCCTACTTATTAACATTTATTAACAGGGATTTGCACCAAAAACATATGCCTCCTTGATGCAGTCATAATGTTTGAAAACAAAAGTCTTTTCTCAAAACCTTTTAAACCTTGCCAATGTGCTGCACACTGCACAGCACATGTACGAAGAAAAGACATTATTATTTTTTTTTTTTGTTTACAAAAATTTTATTGAGAGAGATAAGCAAGCATTTCAAAAATGAGCATATATCAAGCATGGTTCCAGTATCAACAAAAGCAAGTATCGCGGTAACAGAGGAGGGGTAAATTAAATTAAATTAAATCAATAAACAAATAGTAAGGAAAAATAGAAAAATAGAAAACACAGGCGTTGCATCAGTACATTTTCAAGTAAATACATTATTAAAGCATGGTTTTTGTATTGTGAGGGTGTTAGAACTGAGGGTCTCTATTTGGCAGAGGTAGGTACCTTTGACCAAATAGGGACCCTTGCTTCAAGGTAAGGGGGATACACACTTCAGATAACCCCTGCTCACCCCCTTGGTAGCTTAGCATGAGCAGACAGGCTTATCCAAAAGGCAATGTGTTAAGTATTTGTATCAACACTCACAGTAACACAGTGAAAACACCACAAATGGACACCACATCAGTTTAGAAAAATAAAATATATTTATCTAAACTACACAAGACCAAAACGACAAAAATCCAACATATAGTTACTTAGTAGAATGTCTTTAAAAACGTTGTTGCAGGAATAAACTTGTAGATGATAAATACAACACTTTACTCTCAAAGTACATGGGATGAGTAAAGCAAAACAAACAAAAGGGGCGCATAGAATGCGATCCATTGATTCTTCCTGTGCTCCGGTCCTGATGCGACAAGAAGGCGCCTTGATGCGTTGCGACTATGGGAAGATATGCAGGTAAACATGTTACACAGCATTCCCCATTCTGGGCAAGATAGCCTTTCAATAGTGAAACACTAAATTGGCAGTATTTCATATCAGGACATGTTACCCACACTAGTACATGTCCTACCTTTCACGTTCACTGCACCCTGCCCAGGGGGGTACCTTGGGCCTCCGATAGGGGTGTTCAATGTGTATGAAAAGGGAAGGGTCAGGCCTGGCAAGTGGGTATACTGGCCAGGTCAAGAGGGCAGTTAACAAACTGCGCACAGGCACTGCAGTAGCAGGCCTGAGACATCTTTTCAGCACTACTCGTGTGGGTGGCACAATCAGTGCTGCAAGCCCAGTAGTAGCATTTGAGTTACCAGCCCTGGCCCACTCAGTGCCCTTTACTAGGGACCGACTGGTAAAACAAGCCAATCATTGATAACCAATCACAATGATAATTTACACAGGGAGCACTTGCACTTTGGCACTGATCAGCAGTGGCAAAGTGCCCAAAGCATCTAAAACAGCAACAACGAAATTGAGCATAGTGTAACAAATAAAGGAGGTAGAGGCAAAAAAGTAAGGGGAAACCACACCAAGGATACCTGGTCTAACAAAGGGTTTGGGCACCCTCAATAACATTGTGCGCAAGCTTGACAACCTATTAAAATACTTGCTGCTGCAGGTGTGGTTGGAGGGGTGACGTGTCAGTTTGTCATGACATGAAATACATATGAAGAGTGCAACATATACGTGAAAAAAAGGTGCAACATACAAATTACGGACGTCTATTATTACCCAACTTAATAGCACTTATTTTAGCAACCTTAAATGGATGAATGATCTCGTCAGAGTCATAACAACCATTGGACTAAGAGGGCTTTAGCCACACGTCTGATGCAGTGTTTAATTTTGGCTGGTGGTTTACGGTGCGTGGCATGGCACTTAATTGTCAGCACCAGCTCTAGTGACAGTCCACCACACGGTGGCACTGTCTTTTTAATTTAGAGACGAGCAAGCATGTTTATTAAGTCAATATACATTGAAAGTTAATAACACCAGCCCACCATCCCATTATTATAGCTTTGTGTGACCTGAACTGTCACACAAGTATGAGTTCGATGGTTAGGTGTTATTTTGGTACTGTCATTGGCAGTCCTGGCAGAGTATGGGTGGTGCAAGCTGCAGAGATCTTCCAAGAAGGGCCTTGGAACTTTCGGGCAGATTTATGATAACTGGCGCATCCCCTGGGATGCGCCAGTTATTTTGCGCCGCTGCTCCGCCACCCATGTTGCGCCGCATTTACAATGCGGCGCACCATGGGGCAAAAACGGCACAGATGCGTGACGCATCTGTGCCGTAAAGGTGGCGCATTGCTGGAGTTGCGTCGCAAGCGCGACGCAGCTCCAGCAAGGCTCGGGGGTGCCCCATCTTTACAATGCTGCATCAAGACCTACGCCTGCTTCAAGCAGGCACAGGGTTTTGACGCAGCATTGGCCTGAAAGTGACTGAGTGAAATCTTATAGATTTCACTCAGCCACTTTTGCGAGGCGCACCTGCCCCGGAATGCCCACCCTGCGCCGGAACGCCCACAAGTGGCGCAGGGCTTTACAACATGACGCATCTGCCTAGATGCGTCACGTTGTAAATGGGTCATAGGGATGCGCCACGTTTACGCCGCAGTTGCGTGACGCAAATGTGGCGCATTCCCGACATAAATCTGCCCCTTAATCTTTACAAAGCAAGCACTGGTTAGCTGGCACGGGCTCACCTGGCACTGCCTGTCTGGAATTCAGCTTCATTTTAAATATTCCGCTGGGCCCCGGAATGCTGCTTACAACTTGATGGGGCTGCACTTTATCGGTCCTGGCTTTCGGTGACCCGTGCAGCTCTCTCGTCCTTACCTATCCCTTTGCCAGGCAACCATCAGCAAGGCATAGGTCAGCATGGATGAAAGACAAATGCACAGCAGGGGTGGTGCCCTGCACACCAAACACCAACACAAGCCAGAAATACAAGTTCATCACATTGTAACTACCAGTTCAACGATAAGACAAACAATCTTAGACTGATTTCGCCTTTCAATGTAAAATACATCTATTGGTAATTTGTTTTAATTTCATAGATCTCCAAGACCGTTCATAATACAAACCATGAAATGTTGCTTTCTGGCATCAAGTGCAATATGCCATTTTAGCTAATGCAGGTAATAGTGAGGGGTACATGTACTATTATGTCATGCAATGCATCTCTGCAACCAAAGTTGCTGCCCCGCATTGCGTGAAAGAGAGGGAGAAGGATAGTTCTCTCCGAAGCACTGGTGTACACTTAGGCTGCTTTGCATCATGCACACACCTTCACCTTTGTACAGTTAGGTGTGTGATCTCTAGCATAGGTAGAGCTAAATACTATGCTTCAACTACCTTTACATCTTTTCCCACATTGGATATGTGCTGTGCAGTGCAATAGACATGCAAAATTTTAAAAGTTTGGGGAAATAAAAACATTTCTTCTACTTGGTGGCGTCCTCTTTTTTTAACACAAAGCCATGTCTGCCAATTTTAGAAAGTAGGGCATTGCATCAAAAATCACTTGTGTACCACCAATGGGATGACCATTGATGCTAAGTAACGCAAAGCAATGCAAAGCACTACTTTATGTAACATTTGGGAAATATACCAGCGCAAACAAGGTTTGGACTCCAAAGTAAATGGCACATCAACACCTTATGCCTGTTTGTGTTACTTTTGGTGATTTTGCAATGGAGCAAAGTGTTAAGAAAATCTGGCTGTATTTGTGTATTCAGCGGTATAGTGCTACTGCACCAATCAGTGTTTGACCTACTGGCATGGGATTGAAAAATCCCAGCATGGACATCTGTTGAAAAATGCCCCTTTCTGAGGGTCATTCCTAAATGTTTTGCCTTCCTCCTCCCCTTTTTGCTGAATTCATTTTTGTTGGCCTTAGGGCTCTGTACACTGTATCACTGCTACCCAGTGCTCAAGTGCTTGTGCTCACTACCCTAAACATTGTTGGATTGGCATATACCTGCTTGGAATATTTACTTGATAGTCCCTTGTAGAGTGATATATCATATACCCAGGGAATGTAATTAAATGCTGCCAGTGGGCCTGCAGCACTTATTGTATCACCCACCAAAGTAGCACTCTAAAACCTGTCCCAGGCCTGCCTTTGCAGCCTGAGTGCAGTGTTATTCTGCCATGTCCATTTGCATTTACAAACCCTGTCTAAGCCCTAAACTCCCCCTTTATTACATATAAGTCAACCTTAAGGTAGGCACTATGTATCCCATAGGACAGGGTTCTGTGTCAGTAAAAGGTAGGGAAAGTACTTTTAAGTTTTACATGTCATGGTTGTGAAAATCACCCATAACTATTTTCACTACAGTGAGGCCTACCCCTCTCAAAGGATAACATTAGGAATTCCTTATTACATTTAATAAGGTGTCATTCCTAAGTGAGAGGAGGTGGACATGCATGTTTGGAACCTTTGAAATTGTAATAAAAATTCTCTAATGGTAAAGTCAGATTTGAAATGACACTTTTAGAACGTTGGCCTGCTCTTAGTCCTGTGTGCCTGCAGCCTGTCTCTGATACACTTCTGGGAGGGTGAAAGCTGGGTGTTGTGTATTCCCCCTAGGCAGCGGCATACAATGGGAGCTTATGTGTGACTGGATGGGCCATCCTAGGAGGGAGGAGCTGGGCACAGCCTGACATTGACACCTGAATACACACAAAATATTGCACAACCCCCTGTAGTGAATCTGAAGCCAGGGCAAAGGCCCTGCTATGAAGTCTCTCCCACTTCAAGGGCATCACTGGGTATAAGTACTGGACCTCAAACCCCACCACTTCAGTACACTTTTGGATCTGTTGATACTGTACCAGGAAGAAGGACTGCTGTGCTGCTGAAGGACTGTCACTCTGCTAGACTGCTACTTTGGAAGAACTGTTGCCTTGCTGTGCTGACCTGCTGCCTGCTGCCCTCATTGCCTGGGTGAGAAGGAGTGGACCTGCATCACTTGTCCCCAGGACCCAGCATGACTCAAAGGGATGGTTGGCTAACCTCCTGATCTGAAGTCTCAGGGGCATAAAAGACTTCCAAAAACCTTGCTTCTGAACATGAACTCTCCCATCTGTGAGTCTGCCCTGCAAAGTGGTGCCAGCCCAGTCCTGGACTCTTGGAAGAGGGCCTAAGGTGCTTGCTTCAGCAGAACCAACTCAAAATTGCCGCTGCGTAGAACAGAACCAGCACATCGTCATCACTGCGTACGGCAGTACGGACGCAGCGCCATCACTGCATGGATCAGAACCGGCACAATGCCCTTGTTGCGTGGACCACAAACACTGCTTCATCTTCTAAACCTGTACTGCACAGTGACGCTCTGCTCAAAGCAAGGTCTTTGCATCCCTGTTGACAACAGCCTCGACAACAATGCCGAAACTCCGCATCACAGCAACTCTCTCATTCAGAGCCAACACATCGCTGCTGCTGCGACCAGGACCAGCGCATCGCCACTGCCACATATTTCAACTCCGGCGCATCGCCTTGTCTGTGTTCCGCTTTTTCATAGTCGACAGTGATGGAGCAAGGTTTCAAAGTAAAGATACTTGCTTGTATTCAGCCCTCTCGAAATAACATGTATCAAATTAACCAACATGTTTTGTAACTATTAATAATTGCACCACATGACATTTCAGAATCTAGGGGAAGCTTTTGAATGTGCTTTACTAACCAAATGCAGGAACTCTTCTGTGCATGTGTCTACTACATCTACGTAGTATGACATACTTTTCTTTTGGTGGTAATTCTAAAAATGGCTGCTCCGAACCTCACATGATAATGCATTTGCTTTCGCTTGAACTAAACCTCGTGTATTTTGCTAATCTGCTAATGCAATAGTTAAAATAAAATAATGGGGTTAGAGTAGAAATAAATTGTATACAGTGCATTCAATTATTTTTGTATTCTAACATGTCCTTCTTTTACTTTATTATTAGCTCGTATTTGGCCTGAAGGGTGTCTGAAAACTCCATCTTGGATTTGCTGCGCGTGCGCACTGGAACTCTGAAAGCCTTGAAGTCATGGCATTGAATGTCTGCCAAGTCCCATCTTACCCACGATGCGCCTGAGAACCTCACCTTTTAACCCGGAGAGAGGAAGAAAATGCAAATGAAATGTATACATTGTATACAAAATGAAATGAATATTGCTGGGTGGAATAAAAGCTTGGGAAAGTAAATTATGGATGGGAACATCGATCAATTAAACTAAAGGAAAATTACTTCATACTAGTATGGTGTAATGACCTCTCCCCGTCTCTCTGGCCAATCAAATGAAAGGAATACACAAATATGCAACATTTGGGGGGTGGTAAATACCCTGGAAAATGGTATAACTAAGGTAGGTTTAGTCAGTTAGATTGTCCGACTTGTCACAGACCTGTCACTGACCCAATGTATGCTGAAAGAGATCGTGGATGCCGCAGAGTTAAGAGGGCTGGCCGAGCTCTCTGAAAGAAGATTCGGGAAATTGCTGAAGGAGAAGACTCTGTCCAATAAAAGGGGAACGAGAGTAGCTGCAGAGAGGGGTGTAACGCTGGTGTTGCACTTAGCGGAGGTCACCTGTCCTGTCCTGCACCTGTCCTGACTTGTTGCCTCCTGATTAGTCGGGGACCTTGTTGTATAGCATTTTAGGACCCTAGTGTAATTTTCCCGATTCATGCCCTTATATAGGTATAAATCACCTTGTCCTTATATAGGCATAGAAATCATAACCATATTTAGACATAGCCCAGACAGTCCATATACAGGCATTGGATACTTTCACTAGTTCTGAAAAGCCACAACAATTTCTTGGAAAACTCAGCTTCAGCAGTTAGGTACTTCCCCTTACTTGAATATTGATTTGTCCAAGAACTCATGAAGTTTTCAAAGAACTATGACTCTTTGATGACGTTATTATGTCCACCTTTATGTCAAACTCGGGGGCTTCAAGGTATAAATATGCCCACGCTTGCCCTAGCAAACCAAACACACAGTGGTTTGGAGCAGTTCGACTATCTACTTGCCTGACGCATCTCTCTACAGCAAGTGCCGAAGGAAGCGAACCCTCCAGTTGACGCACTGAGAGAGACGCTGTCTTTTCTCTTGCTGAGAAATCCAGCTTCAGTGTTTCCAAGCTCCCCTTGCGGGGTGTTGGGAAATCGAGTCCTGAGACCGAGAGATACCAGACCTCCTTCATTCTAAACCAAGGTAAGGAGCTGATTAAACCCTAAGAGAAATCTTGGATAGATTCTTGGCAAAAGAATACTAAACTTATGCTACACCTCACATACTCCTTCCCTCGTACTAGACTTAGGTTAGGTACATCGGGGTAGGCGTATTTTAGAAGCACCAGTGTAGTACTTTTAGTCTTTATTGATTTATGTATGTATTTTATGGCTTAGAAACCATACCATGCTTTTACAGTATTATTTCATAACACTCTTCTTGCTGTATGCATTATACTTTACAGCCAGTATTAGGATTGTAGCAGTTCATTTCTTTTGCATGAGAAAGAAGACTGCTCAATAAATTCTTTTATTGAAAACGCCCATCTCTCTATTTCTCTGCACCTCTGGTAAAACGAAGCATGCATGAATGACTGAGTAAAATATCTATCTATTGTTTCCACGACTCTGAAGATACGTTTTATCTTGGGGAAACAAAGTTGTCATGTTTATGCAGTTGTCAGAAACTAATCCGTTCTTGTTTATTCAAGAAAGTTTCTAGAGACCTCTGAGCTAGCTGGCACTCACAATTAAGTCTAATATATTTGATAGAGACCTAGTCGACGTAAGTCCTACGTCACATCTATAGGATATATTATTACAATGCGCAGAGCCTATTGGGAATATAGGAACTACACTACATGGCGCCCAACATTTGGTAAGGCACTAATTTAACGCTAGATACTAGAGTAACTCAGTCATGCTTTTCACAGAGACCCCTATTTTCCATAAAATACTCCAATAGACGTCTGGAGTGGGTTAAAGGAGTACAAAATCCACCATAACTGAGTAGGTTTTGTTCAACGTTGAAGGATACAGTGTTCCAAAATATTATGCACCTTATCTTTGTTTCCTTGAAACTTGCTCTGCAAACTTTCAGTCAACACATATGTCGAATAGTGACGAAGAGAACAGTGGAGCGGCAGCAACTGCAGCCCAACCAGGTTTAGACGTTACCGGTTTCCAAGAAACCGATGCGGATGCTATAATCATCCCGGAAAACGTACGTAAAACCATCGCTATGAAGCTTATACAAAATGGCCTATCACCAAGTGGTGGTAGGGTAATTTTTGTCATAGAGGCACATGAATATCGGCAGACAGAGGTATTCTATTCATGGATTATCTTCCCTGAAGCAAATCCAAGAACACACGTGTTCCACTTGTGCAAGATAGAGGAACCTCCAATGGAATACGTTCCTTTTGAGGATATTGAAATTCCACTAACTTACCAAGAGCATCAGCTCTGGTTTAAAGGCGCCCTACAACATCAAAATCACATTACCAGGCTCAGTCCACTAGGTAGACCAGGAGCAAAATGGCCAGTACTAGCCAGCTATACATCAAATCCTGACATATAAGAATTCCACAGCACACTCCTCATCAGGGGAACACAAACAAAATTACACCACAGACGATAAAATCGGTCATTGGTAAATTACCCAAAAATAGGGAAAGAATTCCATTCTGGTTTGCTCAAAAAATTACTCAAAGCGAGGCAGTATTTCCCGATAGTACACCTCATGAGAAACACAGGATTCTAACAATCTGTTTACCAATGGGGATCACACCACTTCTGGAGGACTGTGACACTTGGGGTACAGTCTTTGCTGCAATCTACACAAAAACATGTGGTGTTCCGTCCATGGCGGTAATTCCAGACGTCCTGAAACAGATTCAAAATGAATACGGGGCAGAGTCTGCTTTAAATCTTGGTATGAAGTTATTTAAGGATTTCAAACAAGTCTCAGCTATAATATTAGCTAATATTAAAGGTGAAGCAACATCTGTGGCAATCCGCCCAAAACTAAAAGAACTTGATGTAACTGAGCAACCGTATGAACTGGCCAGAATAATAGAAAAATCCTATGAAGAACTAGGTAGAGATAGTTTGGGTGGGAAACCAGTAAAGCCCGAAGTGACACAAAATCCTGAAAAAGTTTTTATTAAAACACACTCACTACTCCTAAAAAGAAGTGGGAAAATACTAGACAGGCACTTCCTAAAGAGAAGTGTTCTCAATCCAGAGGTAGGTCTCCTCAAAAGGAGCCCTCTGAAAAGAGGTATAACCTCAGAAACAGGGATAGTTTGAGGAAACCTGATAGATATCAAGATAGTGATACACGTTCCTCTCGTACTTTTCAGACTTCCTCACAGAAATCGGAAAGAAGAGGACGGGCAGAACACAAGGAAGAACGTGTGAAGTCAAAAGACGATCAACACGTTCCAAAAAATAAGAAAACTCAATTCACAAATATGAAGCTAGCAGGTCTAAAAATCAGACATGCCGAGGATCTTGAGGACACAACTCAAGAATGGGGAGTGGGCCCAGACAATGCTGGATAGCGCAGCAGAAGTTACCATAGCTCACAAGATCCTGAAGGATCAGCTGGAGACAGTGGACTTGAATGAATACATTCAAGTTGAAACTGCCGATACCAGGGTTAGTGTACCCCATACGTTATATGAAGTAACACTCCGGATAGAATGGGACATAACTAGAAAAATAAGAGCTCTCTTTTGGGAAAAACTCTGTAAGGGTTATGACATCCTTCTGGCTAAAAAAGACTGGCCATCTGAATTTGTCAGGGAGTGCCCACATGGCGAAGAAATCATTATGCCAGCCTGCTCAAATCATATTCCTATTCATAAAAAATACACCTATGCCAGAAAATGGGCCGTAGCCCAGGCTCCAGAATTTTATAAAAATCATGTGGGATGGTATGAGGACTCTCTTCACCATAAGATTCAGTTAAAAAATCAACCTACTGCTCAGAGGCAACATCCAGTTAAGCAAGAAGCTAAAAAACAGGTCAGGGAGATCTTAGATCAACTTGAATACCAAGGGGTGATTGAAACATGCACCTCGTCCATGAAAAATCCTTTGTTTCCTGTCTCCAAACCAGATAATACATATCGTCTAGTTTTGGACTACAGACATGTAAATTCTTGTTGCAAAACTTTTGCAGTACAAAATGCATACAGTGCAGCACTGATGAATAACATTGTGTGCAAAAAATATAAAACTACATTAGATGTTTTAAACGGTTTCTTCTGTCAAAATATCGCACCTGAAAGCAGGTATTTGACTGCTTTCTAAATTATGGGGACACAGCGTCACTTCTGTCGTCTCCCACAGGGTTTCAAGAATAGTCCAGGGTTATTTTCAGCCAGGGTAACAGAGTTACTACAAACGTACGATATGTGGATGACATCTATCTTACAGACGATGACTTGTCAGGCACTTGAACAGAGTGAACACCATAATACTTGGATTCGCCTCTGAAGGGTGCAAATTCAACTTTAAAAAATCAAGAATTGCCCATCTTAACGTCCTACTCTTAGGATACAAACGTTCAAGTGAAGGCAAAAGCCTGGCAGCAAACTTTTTAGAAAAATGTGCGCTGCTTCAACCTCCAAAAACACTGAAAAACTTACAGTCAATTCTAGGCTTCCTGAACTTTGGAATAACTTACATTTTAAATTACGCAGAAAGGGTTAAACCTCTCTACAAACTAATCAAACCTGATTTCAAATCAACTAATTGGACTACAAAACACACCAAAATTTTGCATTCAGTGCAAACAGACATGTTAGCAACAACCCATTTACAGACACGCATAAACGTACGCAAAGTTGTAATCTGAATCATCCCAAGGAGATGCGGATTCACGTACTTAACCTTTAATGAAGGTGAAATGGTACCAATAGCTTATAAATCACACTTGTACACACAAACTGAAATGAAATTCACTTCAACAGAAAAAATTCTGACAGCCGTTCAAACTGCAGTAGCAAAAGAGAGAGCCCTTGCACAGGGAAAACACATAAAGGTCGTTACGTCTGTACCTGCCTTAGAGGCAGTGACAAAAGCGAGCATTCCGAATGCAAAAGCTTTACATCCAAGGTGGATACAATGGGTTAATTCTCTTGCTGCAACAGACGTTGAATACGTTTTTGACCCCTACTTGAAAACTCAAGAATTTCTACAATCTGAAGAATGTCCTCTGCCCACTGAGATTCTGCCTCGAGAACATTACGGATGTATAATTTATACAGACGGATCAGTACAGCCCACAATTGGGGGTAAACAAGCTTATAGTGCTGCGTGTACGATTGTTAAAGGTCGATGGCACTATGGTAAATTCAGACCTATGGTAACAAAAACTCAATCCCTAGGAGATTGTACAGCTCAGCGAGCTGAACTACAGGCTTTCAAGATGGCGCACGAAAATACCGATCGCGAATTCCCCACACTCATAGTGTGCGATTTGTATTATTGCGTCCAGTCCTGCAATGAATACTTGCAGAACTGGGTTCAAAACCGTTTCAAAGACGTAAAAGGTGGCACAATCAAGCATAAATTGCTTTGGGAACAAGTAGTTCTATTACAGAAAGAATTCCAAAAGACTCACGTGATCCATACACTGAGTCATCAGCGTGATCGCGTTCACATTGCAGAGAATTCATTGGCTGATAAAGCCACGAAGGCAGCTGTGCAAACGCCTTCAGTAGCTACAACCACTCGTTCAAAAACAGAAATAGATGGCAAAACAATGCTAGCTGTCAATGCCACAAACAAAGGCAGCGGTGCAGCATTACCTCTAAACTATCAACTCGAATATTCATACATAATTGATGCAAACTCCGTTCCTTTTGCTCGAATCCCTGGAGTGGGGGATAGGGTAATTCCAAACAGGGAACATAGGGGTGCTTTAATACAAGAAGCACATATGGAAGAGGATCTGATACATCAAGGGATTTCACAATCTCTACTAGAATTAAAAGAGACGTTATGGTGGCCAGGGATGAATGCCCACATTTACGAATTTGGAATTAATTGCGATGCCTGCTACAGAGATCATTGCATAGAGAGCCACCAGATACCTGACTACAGGGTAGCCAGCCCAGCACAGACACCGTTGTTAGACAGCATTAGACTTACTACACGCAGACGTCACCATGGACGAATGCAGTCCCAACAACTATTAGGACAAGATTCATTTGGATGTGGCCTCAGCGCTCGGCTGACGCCCGAACTTTTATAAAAGATTTGCGAGTCGTTATCGACACATAAGCAATCGGCACGCTACATTCTGACCAGGGTCCTGCGTTTAGCTCTGGAGCTTACAAGGAGGCCATGGCCAGCTTAGGCGTTGCATTGCGGTACTCAAGTCCATTCCATCCTGAGGGAAATTCGGTTGTGGAAAGAAAAAAACGTGACATAAAGTAATCTATAACAGCAAGGGTATTAGGCTCAGGTGACGGGTGAGTCAAACATCTAATAAGTGTCCAACGTAGTTTAAATAATCTGCCAAGAAATTCTCTGGGTAGAATCACTCCATATGAAATCCTTTTTGGTACTAGAATGATTGTCGAAGACCTCGATCATCATACTTGTGTGGTAGAACAAAATCCTTTAATATCAAAGGCCGTTTGGCTGTTTTGCAGGACTTAAATGAAACACGAAGAGGTCTAAGCAACACATTACAGAAGCCAACGACCACTGAAGAAAAACCACCTGTCCCAGCAAGAACTGTCTGGAATCCACAGATCATGAACAGTGGTACTGCCGCCCCTTGTTGGAAGAATGGAGAACCAGTTTGTATCAATTGACCTGGTAAAACCACACCGAGTGGCCGATAATAAGTAGTAGGCACAGTGGACTCCAAAAATGTAGCAGACGACCAAATCTCTCTACTATCCAAGATGTTCAAACTGAGAGACTCATCCCCTTTGAAGAATCTGCAGTAAGAAAAGAAGGACTATGCAACTAAGCAATGGAACTTGTGCCTCTTGAGACCCAAATAACAGTTCGTCAAGAAACTCCCGTCTACAATGATGTAGCATCTGACTATACTAATATGTCAAGGGACCTAGCAGCTCCAGCGATTTCAAATAATCCGGATGCAATACCAACAATTGACAGAACTGCCTCTGGCTATTTCATCAATTTTGATATGTTTTCTGAGGATCCTAGTCAGCCCGAAACAACGCCAGCAAATAGAACTTTCAAGGAACAAGTTACAGAACTTTTTCACCAGCTTGCAAATACATATCTGGTTTTACCATGGGTTGAATTTTGGATTGTGCTAGGTGTACTTTTTCCCCTACTATGGCTCATTCTTGTTTTAAGTTTGGGAAAGCTGATAGATGGAAAATATAGTAAAATGGACACAGCAAGTAAGAACATCAACTTGCTCCTGAAGCCACACAAATCATCTCACCGTGAACAAAGAGACCTGTCATCAGTGAACATCACAGCCGTTCCTCTACTGGCGGTATAGCATGGGACAGAACTGATTATGACATTTATGGTCCTGTAGATTTTCTGATGATTGGGACTTTGAGACTGTTAATAACATGATGGCAGACTTAGAAATGTCATAAAAATGTACAAAACATGAATACTTAGAAGGTTCATCAGATTAGGAACAAATGTATTGTTTTAATCATTATGGTCATCATAATTTACACAAATCTGCATACCCTAGAAATGGTTTACTTATAATCAATGGGAACATTGTGGAATGCCACCAAAGGGTAGCTCAAAAACATTTTATGAACATTTTCATAACTTCTCAGGTTTTAATGTCACTAATCCAGAAACATTTTACTTTAAAAATGTTAATAAGACAGGAATGAAAAGTATGTTGACTAATACTAAGCAAATTTGTTCTGAGGCCTTTTATGTCCAATTGTCCACATTAGATTTTGGCTTTTGGAAAGACAACATTGAGACAAAAACTGACTGGGGCACAAAAGACTGGCAGGTGCAAGGTTTAGAGGACTTATTCAGAGCCTGCATCATCCCAGAACAAATAATGTTCTTAAATGAAACTGTTCAATATACATCTTGTCTTGGCCTTGCTAAGATAAAAGACTTAAACAAACCGTCCATACCTAAACCCACACCTGATAGTAATGGAACTACAGATGAGGAGGTAGACGTAAAATATATTTTACAACAGAACAGAACTAATCCTGATTGGAAGAAATGGTTAATCTGGCCCACAGACACAAATAACTGTCAAGATAGATTCCTGAATAAAACACAAGGGTTTACAGTAACTAGGCCATATCCAAGATATGTCCAGAGACAACATTCAGGGATAATAACAACTTACAGTGTAGGAAAACTGTGCCTTGATTGGCTACAAAAATCCACACTACCAGATATAAAACAACACTTAACTTTACTTAAAGATGGTGTTGATTTGAGAGACTTCTTACAAGGACCTCATAAACCATGCCATAAACGTTTCATATACGCTGGTATTTATGCTGCTTATAATGAAGCATGGAAAGTCACGCAAATGGAAACTGCAGAACGAATACGAGAAATTGATCGTATTAATTTAGAGAAAGCTCTCACTGTAGTTGACAATGGGTTAACGATTCTGTCCTCCAGAATTTTTTCTTTGGACTGCATTGTATCCTCTGCCATAGACATAATGCAACAGGACTTGCTCATGTTACAACATGGATAGTCTCAATTGCGTTCTATAATGCTGCTAGGCTGGACGTTATAAAACCTTCATTCAGGCTATGTGCCTTGGCGTCTAATCAACACCACATCATAGTTTACTGGATTTAACCTTACAGATAAACAAATCTCTTTGGTACAGAGGGGAGCAGACTATACGGTGCTGAGCATAGAAAAACTGAAAAGATTACCAATAACTGTTTCTGAGAAACCAGCCGTGGATTGGATAATACATGGCACCATCACGATGCCAGTGACGATTTACCAGTTTCAGTATTGCTTGAAACACATACCAGCAGGCCTGTATGAAAGGTTGGGTGAAGAATACATAAAGTCGACCTGGGATTTACCATACACACACAAATGTTGGAGTGGGGAAAAGGAGGTATTTCTTAGTTGTAAAAATTGCAAAAACACACTGAGCGGTACACTTTTATGTCAGGGTATTAATTTACATGGAGCCTGCGATGGTTCTTTCGACCAACTTATCCTGCCACCTGCTGGGTTCCCCGGCAGCAGTGATAGATCCAATTTTTAGGCAGCTTTCCAATGGAAGCTACATAATGGGGAATGATCACAGCTGTTGTGGAATGATGCCAGGAATAGCCTATCTCGTTAGTGTGTCAGCCTGAGTCACTTGCTGTATGCAAGTACTGTTTCCTAAAATTAAGACAGACTGGGAGTCGCCGCTATGGCCTTCACTGAACATCTCTTCTATACGAATTGATACTTTAAGCAGAATGAAAGCCATTCTTTTACAAAAAACTGTGCCACTGACCTCGTCCAGAGAGACGTAAGATCTGCAAGTCGCACGGTTCTCTTCTGAGATACATGCCCTTTTATCAACAAACTGCCCCATACATTTCGCAGAAATGTTAGGTCGTATCTTAAAAATGTCTGATACCAGTGGTATTGTACATGTATTTAAGACGTTTTTTTCGAGACTGTTAGCACCCTTTGAAGCAGTCCGAGGCATTTTTCCAAACTTCCTGCACTCAGTGTTCAGCGGCCTGCCTCTCGTCTTGGGACTCGTATCAGGGATACTATTTTTGTTCCTTCTGCTCCGATATGGCAAATGCAGTCGCCAGCGATACCCAGATTACCTTGGAGAACACTCTTCTGGCAATGCAGTATTGTGAGCGTGTTACACAGGTTCTTGGCTTGGCTCGTTTGAGAGATCTGAATACCACGTGGTTCCTGTCATTCAGACCAATCTGGCAAGATTGCATCTTATACGTTCTGCGATGCCTGCTTTGTGGAGAGGAATGCTTGTTGGATATTTGTCTGACACTCCCATCATCACTGCCAAACGGATGTTGACGCTTTGCTTGGTTCGGTAACGGCTCATGCATTGTGTTGTCCCCAGCGGCTACCAATCCTGATGATGGCATTCATTGAGTTCTCACCAGCAATTCCAGCTGAGGGCGAGATATGTGGACCAACAGGCACAGAGGTACCATCTACTGCGAACATTGCTAATGCGACTAACGCTGACAGAGATGCTTCTCATCTGTGTATGATTTATCTACTTAATGAAGTGGTTCATCTTTCACCTACTGTGGTAGACAATTTCTTTTCCAGCTTAGAAGAGTTAATGTTTTCTCCTGACACTGAGAATAACCTTTGAAATTAGCACACATCGTTCTATCAACTTTTAATTCGACCTTCGTTTTTCAAAAACAAAAATTTCTAACTTTGTAACTCTATTTTTCTACGATTTGATTTGACTTTTTTCCAAAATTGAACTTTGGCACAAAGTAATCTGCTTAAAGTAGAATTATTCTTAGAGAACAAGAATTATTTGAATACTTCCTAGAAACAATATTGACCTTATCCACAAACCAAACCAGTTATATATTCTGCAATGGGATGGTCTCAATTTTTTTTTCTGTATTTAAGAGCCATTTCATAATGTAATTTTCATGATTCATTCAGTTAGCATTGCCAAATATCATACTATATGCTTAAAATGAAATCATTGCTATCAAATGCGTACAGTACAAATGCTAATTTTTCGTGTACAACCATTTCAAATGCATTTTTATGTATCTTTGGGTGGGATTGTAAACACATGCTTTAAATATGTTTTAATGCTTTTATTTAGTAATGTCGAACATAATAAAGTGGAGTGGGTGTTGTATAGCATTTTAGGACCCTAGTGTAATTTTCTCGATTCATGCCCTTATATAGGTATAAATCCCCTTGTCCTTATATAGGCATTAAAATAATACCCATATTTAGACATAGCCCATGCAGTCCAAATACAGGCATGGATACTTCCACTAGTTCCGAAAAGCCACAACGATTTCTTGGAAAACTCAGCTTCAGCAGTTAGGGACTTCCCCTTGCGGAAACATTTATTTGTCCAAGAACTCATGGAGTTTTTAAAGAACTACTACTCTTTGATGGCGTTATTATGTCCACCTTTGCGTCAAACTCGGCACCTTCAAGGTATAAATAAGCCCACACTTGCCCTAGCAAACACACGGTGGTTTGGAGCAGTTCT
Source organism: Lissotriton helveticus (assembly GCF_964261635.1). Lineage (NCBI taxonomy): Eukaryota > Metazoa > Chordata > Amphibia > Caudata > Salamandridae > Lissotriton > Lissotriton helveticus. Next base: position 409,373,986 of record NC_136057.1, on the reverse strand, counting down.
ACTATCTACTTGCCTGACGCATCTCGCTACAGCAAGTGCCAAAGGAAGCCGACCCTCCAGCTGACACACTGAGAGAGATCCTGTCTTTTCTCTTGCCGAGAAATCCAGCTTCAGTGTTTCCAAGCTCCCCTTGCGGGGTGTTGGGAAATCGAGTCCTGAGACCGAGAGATACCAGACCTCCTTCATTCTGAACCAAGGTACGGAGCTGATTAGACCCTAAGAGAAATTTTGGATAGATTCTTGGCAAAAGATTACTAAACTTATGCTATACCTCACATACTCCTTCCCTCGTACTAGACTTAGGTTAGGTACATCGGGGTAGGCGTATTTTTAGAAGCACCAGTTGAGTACTTTTAGTCTTTATTTATTTATGTATGTATTTTATGGCTTAGAAACCATACCATGCTTTTACAGTATTATTTTATAATACTCTCCTTGCTGTATGCATTATACTTTACAGCCAGTATTACGATTGTAGCAGTTCATTTCTTTTGCATGAGAAAGAAGACTGTTCAATAAATACTTTTATCGAAAATGCCAGTCTCTCTATTTCTCTGCACCTCTGGTGAAACGAAGCATGCACGAATTTCTGAGTAAAATATCTATCTAATGTTTCCACGACTCTGAAGATACGTTTTATCTTGGGGAAACAAAGTTGTCATGTTTATGCAGTTGTCAGAAACTAATCCCTTCTTGTTTATTCGAGAAACTTTCTAGTGACCTCTGAGCTAGCTGGCACTCACAATTATGTCTAATATATTTGATAGAGACCTAGTCGACTTAAGTCCTACGTCACATCTATAGGATATATTATTCCAATGCGCAGAGCCTATTGGGAATATAGGAACTACACTGCAACCCTTTCTTCCCAGCCCTTGGCCATGTGTTGGTCCTCGCACCATTCTAGGTAAATATAAATCTGTGTGGTATGTCTTTGTACCGTTTCCTTTTCTCACCCTCCCCAGGTACCAATGTCTAAAAGTAATTTTGCTAAGTCTCTAAAGATTTTTTCTTTGATGATTATTTTTCTATTTGAAAATGTATTAATGGATATGTACTGGTACTTGACTAATAAAATATTGCATAGATAAAGTGTTTAACACTTTCCGGAGTCTGTGGTTATTCCATGAAGAAGATAAATTGTTAACCTATACCTATTACTCTAACTACCAGACCCATTGACCTAAGGAACTTAAATACTAACTGACAAGAAATTGGTAAGTTATGGTATACAAGTGTAAACCATAATAAAGAAAATAAATTCCAGATCGGCAGGAAATAGATTACCGGTTTAAAGTGTGTATGGTTATGGGCCCAGGTGAGTATTGTGATTTAGGAAATATCCTAAACTGGTAATCCCGCCCCATCAACAGGATACCTGACGTGAACGCAATCCTGACTAAGGTACTTTTTGCTCAGCAGGCAAAACCCGGTCCTTGTAGCAAACTCACACTCCATTGGCCTCAACTTTTGACATTATCCTGGTGTAGTGCGACCAGATACCGCTTGTTGGCGGTTTGGGCTTTTGCCACTATTTTAACTTAAACCTTTAAAAATCAATGTATCTGGTTTTACTGAATGGATTTTTGTCATTTTGGTGTCAAATATTTTATTAACATTTATTCTTTTGTTCTAAATTGGTTTGGCATTTTTTTTATGTTGTGTTTCACGTTATTACTGTTTGTGTGCTGCATAAATACTGTACACATTGCCTCTAAGTTAAGCATGTAGTATCAATTTACAGATTCTACCCAGTAACCCTAGGAAACAGGGTAATTGTATAAATCAAATGACTAAGGTTCACTTAGGATATCATCAACCATCAGGAGTGATACTATATCATCAACCACCAGGAGTGATACTATGTAATTGAATTAGAACACAAAAATAAAACAATAAGCCTAACACACAAAGCAAACAACACCCAAGAAAAAGCAATAGTATTTTCCACAAACAAGTGCAATAAATCCCCATGTGAGATATTACTGACCACAAAAATGTTAATATACACTTTGTGAATTGTTGGTCAAAAAAGAGAGTTTAATCTAAGAAAACAATTTTCAAGCAACATACATAAGACTGATATAAAATATACAGAGTAATAGTCTGCCACAGATTCAACGTCAAAATCACAAGGATAGTTGAATCTGATAATAAATCAAATTCAGCTACACACTCAGAAATCTACCAAAAACTTTTAGCAGTTCATATTAAGGGAATATAGGTCAAAGTTTAAGCCCAGAGGTGGAATTAACCAGGGCCATCGTCAGGAAATAGGGCCATATGTATGAAGCTAATTTTCTGTCGCAAACGCTGCGAATCGGTAATAATAGCGTTTGCGACAGAAAATTAGCAATTTCCAATGTATGAAGGAAAAAATGCTCGCACATCAAGGAATCGCTATTTTGCGAGTTCCAAACATTGCGAGAGTCTGAAATATGCGAATTCAAGAGCGATTTCCAAATTTGCGATGAAACCAGTTAGCGATAATTGCAAATCTGGAAATCGCAAATAAGGAATCGCAATGATATGTATGAAAAATTTGCAAATTGCGAATTGACGAAAATCGCATATTAAGGAATCACAATTACCACCAAGTGGGAGCAGGTGGTAACCAGGTGCAAAGTATTTAAGGAAGCCCACAATGCAACACACTCTTTTCCACAATGTCTGGGCTCTACGTGATAGCAAGGCGCCGAAGACTGAGAGCTGTGGCGCAGAGGAGGAGACGGCAGGGGAGGATATTCCGTGCGCGCACCACCATCTACCAGCGCACTGAGGAGGACATCTACACCCACTACAGACTGGAGAAAGACAGCATACTTGATTTAATAGAAGAACTCAGACCCTATCTAGAGCACCCCACTCGCAGGACACAAGCCATACCCACACACATTCAGGTCCTGTGTTCACTACACCACTGGCCTCAGGTAGTTTCCAGGGGGTAATAGCCACAGCAGGAGGGGTGTCACAAAGTGCCCTGTCGTGCTTTTTCCATGCGTTCCTCGATGCCATGACACATAGGATGCAACATCACATACATTTCCCCAGCACCCCACAGGAACTAGCACAGACCAAGCAGGACTTTGTTCTGCCTGGATTTCCTGATTAGATAGAGCCAGCTCATCAGAGCCTCACTAACCCAGCCAGAACGTTACCCTCTGCCCCTCCCTAGGACCTATTCACAACAGGTATCTACCCCCTAAGGACGGGGAATTCCTAAGATACATACCCAGACCTCTTATAATATCAATATCGGCGATCTCGCGGTCTCGTACAGACCCAGACAACCTACCCAGACGGCAGCGTTAGCGGCGATCTCGCGGTCTCATACAGACCCAGACAACCTACCCAGACGGCAGCGTTAGCGGCGATCTCGCGGTCTCATACAGACCCAGACAACCTACCCAGACGGCAGCGTTAGCGGTGATCTTGCGGTCTCATACAGACCCAGACAACCTACCCAGACGGCAGCATTAGCGGCGATCTCGCGGTCTCATACAGACCCAGACAACCTACCCAGACGGCAGCGTTAGCGGCGATCTCGCGGTCTCATACAGACCCAGACAACCTACCCAGACGGCAGCATTAGCGGCGATCTCGCGGTCTCATACAGACCCAGACAACCTACCCAGACGGCAGCGTTAGCGGCGATCTCGCGGTCTCATACAGACCCAGACAACCTACCCAGACGGCAGCATATCCTATGATTACCATTACATAAAGGGATCAGTCTCATTATTCATCAGGGGTATAGTACTACAATATTCTGGATCACACAATAGTTGCCAAATTAGGTGATGTACCACCTATCCTTCAATCCAAGAGCTCCTCTCTCCCTTATTCAGTTACCACTTACCTGATCAGGGTTAGCATCTGTTCACATAGCAGCATCTGACTAGAAGAACAGGTTACCTTTTCATACAAGAACACGCAGCACATATCAGTTCACTAAGAACTGGGGTATCTTTATTACCTGGCAGTATCAGTGTCCTATGATTACCATTACATAAAGGGATCAGTCTCACTATTCATCAGGGGTATAGTACTACATTATTTTGGATCACACAATAGTTGCCAAATTAGGTGATGTACCACCTATCCTTCAATCCAAGAGCTCCTCTCTCCCTTATTCAGTTACCACTTACCTGATCAGGGTTAGCATCTGTTCACATAGCAGCATCTGACTAGAAGAACAGGTTACCTTTTCATACAAGAATAAGAAGCACACCGATTCACTATGCAAAGGTTATTATCAAATATAATCTCTCCTCTACCCCCTTGCTCAGACCCACATGGACGGGAGATGCATCCGTTCACCTGCACCTGACTAGAAGAAAGGTTAGCCTCACTAAGAACAACAACGCCTGCACAATGGTTCACTAAGAACTGGGGTATCTTTATTTCTCAGTACAATAAACAACATTAGCAACACATAATAGACACATACACAGATCTGCAGGGTCTCTGTGAAGACCACATCCACATCTAACTAACAGGGACGGTAAATAGACTGCACACTGCTGAAAGGAAAAGGATTAGTAATAATGTTTCATGGGCACTAACATAACAGGACAGAAATCACCTGATTAGCATGGAGTCTTGTTCTAGCTGTCATCTGGATTCCTCCCTCGTCTGTGATTCTCCTCTGCACTCTTGGACATGCATCTGCGCTGATCACTCTGCACTGGACACCTCTCCCCCACGAACTGTCTCCGCCTTCCAGCTTCAGTCTAATTGTTTCTGTTACTCTGATAACCGTTCGCTCCACTAGCTTCTTCATTCTGTCTGATTATCTCTGTTCAAATGTCCAATTCACTCCAGCTGCTCTCACAGATTAGTATAACTTCAGTCTCTTCCAAAAGGCACCACCTCAGACTCCAGCTGATCACAACTCCTCCGGATAAGTAACTACTTCTAACTGCTGTCTTCAGCTCCAAACATTGCTTCATCTCTCTCTCTGTTCAGAACACCATCTACTCACAAGTGCTTCTAGTTTCTCTCTCTCTGGTTCCAGCTCACTGGCTGTCTGTCTTCCCTCTGTTCCAAGCATCCACTGTCTCTTCTCCCCTGCTCCATCTCCTCTCCTTCTGCACTCCAACGCTCTCCGTTCCAATCCACGACTGCACTCCTTCCAACCCAAAGTCCTTCTCTCTGACTCCGCCTCTGCACTTCACTAATATGGAATGCTGTCTCCTCATGGAAAGTTCCAGGCATCAGCCTGCCGCCCTCCAAATTCTTGCACCTCCCCGTACCAAGGACACATCCCCAGCCGGCCGGCCCGATGTTGTGTCTTCAGCACGAAGAGAAATACAATCCTTCGACAAGGGCCGGCCTGAACCGGTTCTCTCCAAGCGAACAACACCTCATAACTAAAACATTACCTTTACCCTGCAAGCATCTCAGTCTGCAGGGACAGAAAGCAAAATGGAGTCTCTCTAGTTCTGGGCCTTGTAGGCCTGAGAAGGATGAAATAACACTTAGCTCTATCAGAGTACCTACACAAACCATACCAATATGTAATATGAAGTCAAGACAACAGGATCCACCCTCTACTATAGGTAGAATCATGAAAGGACACATAATTATGTCAAAGCCAATAGGCAATAGATGGATTAGAGTCAACAATAAGGGATCTATCATCATATTAAGCAGCTATCCTCTAGTTTATGCTTCTAGGTATGGCAAAAAGGCCTTAAAAGGACCAACACAAGGCAAGAATAGAGATTCAGGATGGTAGCATGCTTAAAGTCACCATCACTCATAAATAGAGCCCAAAAATCGAGCAGAACAGACTTCTACAACATTGCCCAATTCCCTCACGTCATAGGATGCATCGATGGGACACATGTTGCAATATCACCCCCCTCAAACGGAGAGTACGTATACAGGAATAGGAAATGCTACCACTCACTTAATATACAGGTGGTGTGTGATGCCAAAAACATCATCACGGACATAGTGGCAAAGTATCCTGGAAGCACACATGACGCCTTTATCTTCCGGCACAGTGGGCTATACCGTAGACTCTCAAGAGGTGATTTTGGTGAGGGATAACTACTAGGTAAATGCTCACATACATAGGCCACATTTCCACTGACTAACATGTGCATTACAGTGACTAACCGTTAACATTTCCAACCACAGGTGACAGTGCATATGCAGTCCGGTATTTCATCCTGACACCCTACCTCAATCCTGCTACTGCTGGGGAGCGGCGCTACAACCGGGCACACATTTCAACAAGAGGCACCATCGAGAGAACCTTTGGCATATTGAAGAGCAGATTCAGGTGCATTCATAAAAGTGGAGGAGCTCTCCAATATAGCCCGAAACGTGCTGCAAAATTGTTGTAGCTTGTGCCATGCTGCACAACATCGCTACCAGGAAAGGGACGCCAGTGGAGTTGAGCGATTCTGAATCCTCCGACGTGGAGGGACCTGGACCTGTACGCATGGAAGCTGGCGTAGCTGGTGCTGCAGCTGGGCGACAGAGGCGTGATGAGATCATGCGCAACTACTTCTAGGTGAGTAATAATGACACAATGACAACTTCAATCTTTGCATCTGTGTTTTAATTGCTACAGCAACAATGCCACACATCCTCATAGGCAAGTAGAGACATTCCCAATGTAATGCACATGTTCAATTCACAGTGCAACTATTTAACTGGAATGACTGCAAAGTCAACACTGTAGTTGTCCATATTTTGCCCTTGTAAGTCATTGTTATTTAGCTAAACATCCTATTGGCATGTAGCAGACCTGTTGCTCCTGCCACTACGGCGCCTCTCAACAGTGGGTGGTGGGGTGGTGGAACTCCGCACTGACTGGGAGTCCTCCTCACTTGGAGTCAGCACTCCTGGTCCTGTGGTACGTAGGGCACGCAGTTCATCCAGGGCAGAAGTGGACTGCACAACGACAGTGGCGATGTCCTGAATGCCGTGAGAGAACTGACGCTGGGTTTCAATGGTACGCCTGGACAAAATATTGGTTGATGAGGCCAGGCGGTTGATTGCGCGCGTGTAGCGGTCCATGCAGGCCAGCTCTTTACGCCTAGCAGCACCTTCTGCACGCAAATCCGCAGTGAGCACTTGCACAGCACCCCTCATTTCTTCACGCATGCCTCTGAACCCTGCCCTCATCTCACACTGTATCGCCTTCATGTGTTTGGCTTGTAGGCGCTGTACTTGTTATGTTATGTTATGTTATGTGGTTTTTATTAGGCGCACAAATGCTCCAGCTAAGGAGCGTCTTGGCGCCCGACAAGGCAGCTACACAACACAACTAAATAAAACAGCACAGAACACACTAACTAAGGGAATAAAAATGTTTTCAAGGCACGACGAAAAGAGAGCAAATCGCTCATAGCGCGAATTGCCGGGGGTAAGGAGTTCCACAGAGCGGCGGCCCGCACTCGAAATGAGCGCCCACCGGCCCTGCTTCGCTTAAAGCGCGGTACCACGGCCAATTCGAGATCTGACGATCTTAAGGGTCGTGCCGGAATATAGTTGGCCATGAGGGTCGTAAGGATCATTGCCGGGGACCCCTTCAAGATCTTATGGGCGACGCAGAGTACCTTAAACCTTAAACTTGGAGCATGTGCAATTCCAGCCCTGCAAAAACCGATCCTTCCTGCTGATCAATGGGGCTGCTGCCCGTGCGGGGTCTACGCCTGCCTGTGACCTGTGGACCCTGGCTGTGTTGTGGCCTTGACTCCTGCTGCTGGAAACCTAGGGCCTCAGACTGCACAATGTTATTGTTGTCCTCATCATCGTCCACCATGACTGCCAATGGCCTCACAATCTTCCTCCTGTGTCCATTTGGTGGTATGACAGGGCTGTCCTCCCCATCTGTGTCCTGCACCTGGCTAGTGTCTCCAGAGGCTTGAGGTCCTGTGTCTCTTCCACTGGCTGTGGGCTTATTAGTTGCAGGTGCTGTGGATAGAACAGCACACATTAATTTGATTTGCTAATGTATGATGTGAAAATAAAATATTTCACAGTTTTCCCTTACTTTACTCTTGTTAATCCCCTTTCCTGACCTGCACATGTGAAAATTGCCTAGGATGGATGCTACTTCCAACATTCATTTCTAATGTGACTACATCTCCCACAATGCATTGCTGTGACTGCCTGTGTACTTGCTCTAGCGTGACATGTTGTTCCCCTAATCCCTAGGTTGCTGCAGGGGGGTGGTGGGGTGGTTTAGGGTGTGAAGGCATGCTTCCTACCTGGTCTGGCAGCTGGTTGGTCAGAGCTGTCTAGCACGGACACGCCCGCAACACTCTCTGGAGCCAGTTTTCCCTCTACCAGTTCCTCAAGCGGTGTAGAATCAGGTACATTGGAGGTCCCTCCACCGGTGAGCTGAGACTGCTCCAGCCTGGCTGCCAATTTTTCTTTAGAGCGCTGGCGCAGGTCGTACCAGCGCTTGCGCAGTACTTCAACACTCCTTTGTGTTACTCCAAGGGCATTGACTTTCGCCTGTATGCCTTCCCAGACGCTTCTTTTCCTTGCTTCAGGCACCTTGTGTGAGCTCCTCCCAAACAACAAATCATGGTTTGGCACCATCTCAGTGATGAGTGTCTCAAGTTCTGCTTCTGAGAACTTCATCTTCCTCTTCCTGGAAGTTTCTCCTTCTTGCTGCTCCTGCTGGGTTGCAGGCAAATCCTTGTTCCCACTCTCAGCCATGGCTCCTCTGAAGCAATCCTCACTCTCTCAATCTCTCACAATCAATGCTGTTGCAGCATGGGTAATCAGTCACTTCCTGGATGGTGATGTCATCAAACTGCATCAGGATAGCGATTGGATGATTCTAGAAAATCGCACTTTTGCGATTTTTCCCGATGCGAAATCGCAATTTGGCGATTTTTCCCGATGCGAAATCGCAATATTGCGATATTTCAACATTAAGGAATCGCTATTTTATTTCTCGCAAATAATTAGCGATTTTCTGCGAATCGCTAAATATTTGCGATTGTGTTGATACATTCCGATTTGCGATTCGGAATATGCGATTCGGTAACAATCGCAGATTCCGAATCGCAAATCGGCTTCTTCATACATATGGCCCATAGTGCTGCATTATGCAAAAATATATCTGTACACTTGATAACCGATGGGGGAAATGTAATCGTCCCTCAAGGAATGCAGTTGATTCGCAGTGAGCAAAAGGAAGGCGTTAAAGTTAGTGGGGCACACTGTGTAGGGCCGGAAGGAAGGCGCTCAATTTCAGAAACAATAAATTCAAAGGGAAAAGAGAAATCAATTGCCATAACGGTCTTGTCACAATCCTCTGTCTGTACGCTAAGAGACCCACAATCCGTAGGAAAATGCCAAATAGCCTTTTTAAATTTAAGCAGGGGCAAAACAAAGCACTTAATTGCACAGATTAACGGAGACCCATCAAACAGGGAATACAGATCCCGCGTGTATCTTGAAACAAGCTTGAACTAATAGCCCCACATTAAACACGGATGCCAACCAAGGAATCCTATTTTCTCTGTATATTTTTTATCCGTCCCATATGTGTTGCTTGAAAATTGTTTCTTAGATTAAACTCTGTTTTTTGACCAACAATTCACAATGTGTATTTAAATGTTAATGGTCAGTAATATCTCTTATTGGGATTTATTGAGTAAGGTTATAGTTTGAATAATACTATGGATTTTCCTTGGGTGTTGTTTTGTTTTCTTTGTGTGTTAGGCTTATTGTTTTATTTTTGTGTTCTAGTTAAGCTTGGCTGCTTGTGTGCCAAGCTACCCAGGGTTAATCACAGGTTAATTTGGTGATATTTTGTGGTACACCCTGCAAGGGATTGTGGATGTTGCTTGACCAGGGTTCACATCCCAGTCAACCAACAACCCACTTTATCATATCATCTCAGCCCTCCATCCTTCTGAAACAGATTTAAAAAAAAAGGTGTCACTGAGTTCCCAACACAACACTTGCCCTTTACCTTGCTGAAAATTGACATGGTCTGCTTGAGCCATTTCTGTATAAACCAAGTTTTTTACATAAAAGCCATTTAAACTGAAAGTTAAAAAATACAGAGAGGACAGCAGATGGTTCTGCTGTGGCTCAGTGGGTTAAGGCACCCACTCCAGGAATCTGTGTTTGACGCCGTGGTCATAAATTCAAATACTAAAGGGTCGGGTCTCCTCTGCCTTTCATCCTTCTGTGGTCAATGATATGAGAGCTATTCAGTTGGGTAACAATTAGCTGAGACATGTTGGGACTGAATGTACATTCTACAAATATGTCTGTCCTGTCTACTTTAACTTATAAAAACGAAAATGCATCGGAAATACTGACTCACAAGCACTCCTTGCAAACAACAACTTTAGTAGGTTGCTAGGTTCCTGTACAAGGGAGCAGGGCTACTGGGGGAAGGGGAGGTCGGGATCAGAGACCACTGGGATTGCACAATGCAGAATGTTTTAAGAGGGAAGGTAATGGTGGCCGGGATGCAGTATTGAAACAGTAAATGCTAAGTGCAGGTAATTACTTTACTAAAGCACTTGGGGGCATATTTACAAGGGCATTATTGCCGCTTTAGCGGCACTTTTTGCCGCTAAAGTGGCGATAATTCCATCGCCCTATTAACAAGCGGTGCTAACATGCATTAGCGCATGTTACCTGCCGTTTTTGTAACGCCATGCATCTTAGCGATATACATCGCTAATAAGATGCAAAGTAGGTGTACCTTCCTGTAACACCAAAGGTCGCGAGCAGGACATGGCGTTATTTACAACACAGTCCCGGAACCACGAAGCGATATGAAAGCTGCGCTACCGCGGTTTACGCCGGATCCTTACGCCTGGTCAAAACTTGACTTAGGCATGTTTTGAATGGGAGGTGGATTGCTTGGTTACGTCCACATTTCCCTATTATCAAGCTTTTCATTAGCGTGTGAAATCATCGCTTGATTTCACTCGCTAATGATGAATATCGCCGTCTATTGCAGGTTTGTACATCGCCTGTGAGCAAAACGTTGTAAATACGCCACTAACACAGCGATGTAAACCAGCGATAGGCTGCAATATTCAAACTCGCGCTAAGCATCATTAGCGATGTTTAACGCAAAGCGTTGATAATATCCCCCTTATTTCCAGACGAGGAGGGACGATCCTCAGCCTCTGAGTATCAGCTGCGGTTCGGATTATGATTGCTGGGCGTATTTATTGTACTCTCCTCTGTGCTTGCTGCAACATTGAGTAGACCCTAGCATTCCTGCAATCTTTTCCAAGTATTTTACTTATGTAGCCCCAGCACTCCTTTGAGATCCCAGTTTTATTTATCGGTATTCAGCAATTTTGGAGCTCTGCTCTTTTCTGTGAGGCAACCATGACTTTGTACACCCTGTGCTTGTTTTTTTTTCTTCTTCGTGTTGTTTTAGAGAAACAGCTTTCCCAACGTGGATTGCAGCCAGTGCTTAATTTCTGCCATAGTTTTCAGGGGCTCGCACCAGCACCTAATTTCTAACATGGCTGTTAGACCTGGCATCTTTGGCGTGGTTTCCCCTATCTTTTTGCCTCTACCTCCGTTTTTGCTGGTTTAGATGCTGTGGACACTCTGCCACTGCTGATCAGTGCCAGAGTGTAAGTGCTCCCTGTGTAAATTGTTATTCTGATTGAATATACCTGTTTGGCATATTTGTATCACCATGAAGTCCCTAGTAAAGTGCACTGGGTGTGCCAGGGCTGGTGATGACAAATGCTACTAGTGGGCCTGCAGCACTGATTGTGCCACCCACAGGAGTAGCCCTAAAATGAGGTCTTAGGCCTGACACTGCAGTGCCTGTGTGCAGTTTAGAACTGCCATGTCCTCCTGGTCAGTGTCCCCACTGACCAGGCCTAACCCTTCCCTTTTTGTGCACATCAGTCACCCCTATGGAAGGCCCAAGGTACCCCCCTGGACAGGGTGCAGTGTATGTAAAAGGTAAAGCATGTACTAGTGCCGGTGACATGCTCTGGTAGTGAATGGCAGCCATTTTCGTTTTTCACTACTGTAAGGCTATCTTGCTCCATAGGTTAACATGGGGGATGCTGGCTACAGTGGTTAACAGCATTTCTTCCCATAGGAACAAGATAGGACATCAGTATCTAGTATCCCTGAACTCAGAATTGAATAACACATCTTTTAGGAAAGGTTGTTTTTAAATCCTGTGCTTGAGAACAGCACTTTTAGAAAGTTGCTGTTCTCTTGTCTGACCCTTCTGTGTGCCTGGGCCTGTTTGTGTATTGACTGTCTGGTTTGAGAGTGACAGGGGCTGGGGGATTCCCCAGGAGGCTGGATGAGTCAGCACTAGGCTGAATGACTGCATTTGCAACTGGAGTGGTGGGAGGAGTTAGCACCTGGGCTGAATAGGGCTGTGCCTGCCTTCCACAATGCTGGCTCCACCCCCTGCTGGGCGGCTGAGGACCCTGCCCCTCACTCTGAAAGGAAAGATGCAGCCAGCAAAACAAAGTGCTCAAGATCCACCCAGAACTGGTTCAGACCGGGCTCAGGGCCCGCATGCACCAAGGGAACAAAGACTTTAGGGGTATAAGTACAGGACCCCTGACAACAGAAAATTAGATCATCCTGGAAATCAAGAAGGAACCTCTGCCAAGGAGAAAGCTGAAACTGAAGAAGGAAGACTGTCCTGCTGTTGCTCTGCTGGACTGACCTGTTGCTTTGCTGCCAAGGAGAGGGGAAGGACTTTGCTGTTGAGCTGTGTCCCCTGTCTTGAAGGAATCTCCAAGGGCCTGAGAAGAGCTGGCTCCCTGTTTTGAAGTCCCAGAAACAAAAGGACTTCACCCCCAGCTTCCCTGAACTCTGCTGAGAGAGTTCTGTCTTTCCTAGAGTGCTTGATCCAGTTGTGGGGCCTCTGGAAGTTGTACCTGTGCTGGGAAGCTTGAAACTAAGCTTGAGTGACTTTTGAAACTGAAAAGTGTCGCATCGCTCGCTTGCGGAGCGCATCCCCGACAGTGCGAGAAGTTTCCCGTCGCTACGGAGGTCGAGATCGTCGCAGCGCCTAAAGCCGCTGCCAAAGACGTCGCATCCTTCGTTTGCGGGACGCACCAGACCGGTGCGGGAGAATCAAACATCGCTGCGAGTATCGTCGCAGAGCCTGTCGTCGCTGGGTGAGAACGCCGCACCGCTTGCTTGCGGACCGCATCACGTCGCTGCGAGCATCATCGCAGAACCATCGCATCGAGGAGCTGCGAGACAGAGGATCACCGCTGGACCGCGCATCGTCGCCCCGGAGATCGTCACAGCCCCTACGAGATCATCGCATCGTGCCTTTGCGAGAACAGACTTCCTACGGAACCTACGCACCGGAATCCATCCAAGTGGCCTTCCTCCCCTTACAGACCGGATTTGTCACATCACGCCCGCTGCTGCAGCGGGACTGTCGCATCGCCTCCCCAAGGTCTCAGGAGCAACGCATCACTTATTTTCCACCGCACCAGCTTCTGCTTTTGGAACTTTGTTGCAACTAAAAGGTACTGTGAGTAAACGTGACGCAACTGTGAACTTTTCACGCATCGGTAGAGAATTCTATCGCAACCTAAAGAAGTTTAACGCAACCTTAAGAACTCTTTTGAAACCATATTCTTGAACTGTGTATGTTTGATTTTTGTCGTTTTGGTCTTGTGTAGTTTAGATTAAAAATACCTTTATTTTTCTAAACTGTTGTGGAGTCAGTTTGTGGTGTTTTCACTGTGTTACTGTGAGTGTTGGTACAAATACTTTACGCATTGCCTCTGGTTAGCCTAGACTGCTCGTGCCAAGCTACCTAGAGGGTGAGCAGGGGTTATCTCAGAGGGTTATCTCCTTGCCCTGACTAGAAGCAAGGGTCCCTTTTTGGACAGTGGTACCTACCTCTGCCAACTAGAGACCCCCAGATCTAACAACGGCACTTTTTTGATGACAGCCCACCACCACTGTCCACCACTGTCTGCCCATTTTCAGAATAGCACATCTGTTTAGCAACTCTATATACACTAAACTATAACAATAACAGGGCATCGAGGCCATTAGTACTGCCATTTTGCAACCGTGGCCGGGGCAGTGGGCGGTGCAAGCTGCAGTGGCAACCTAAGTGGTAACTTGGGCCCCAGCACTTATTTTTGCAGAAATTAAGTATTGATTGTAACTCAAGCTTTTGAAGTGCCAATATACCAAAATGACGAATATTTGATGAGCGAAGAAACGCAGGTTTACCATATAATACCAGGGAGTACAGATTCACGGCATTCTTTGTGCTATAGAACGTGGACATGATTCAGCCTCCCGATGACAGCATGCGGGCTATCTCATGTAGTACAATTCTATCATGCAAGGTAAAGGTGTTAGATGCGGGGAAATAAGGTATAAATAGTAAACAAGAAAATTATGTGCTTATACTCCACCACTGGCCACCAACGTTCTAAAACATTCGGTGGGAGTGGGGAGTTATCACAGAGGTTTTGAGAAATATGTTTCACTCTCCATTCAACTGGGCCCAGTGTGTTTTAAAATACGCCATTTGGCAATTTGTCGCAGAAACTGGAGCACGAAATAATATATCCTTTCCAGGCATACTTGCCCGATGAGTATTAAAATGCAGCCTTTAACAGTGAAGGAAAATGCGCCCATCCAAAGGTTGGGTCGAATTGAGTCTCCGTTGCAGCCACCATTAAGTAGCTCTGGGAGAGGGGAGGAGCGTTGGGGGCGATGGGTGGGACTGGGCAAGATGAAAAGATAAAGAGTGCGCTCGTAGCCAAAAAGGTAGGACAACAGAGTTGAAATAATACAAAAAGGGAGAGAAGAAAAAAATGGACTCTGGGCAACCAGTGAGATGAGGAAAAACGAACACGAAGAGGTCAAACTAGATGAGCAAATAAGAGCTATGACAGAGCTGAGAAATGAAAGGGAACAATAAATACATACATAAGTAAACAATAAATACATGCATTAATTCAGAAATATGAAAACACGAAGAGAGAAAAAAACTTGCTATTAACCTTGATTGACACGAGATCAATTTAAGAGTGCCACGGAATTGGCCGTTATAGTTTAAGACTTTCCAAGAAAACATTTTCCAAACGTGGAAAAAACAATGAATCATTTTGGGAGCATCCCACTGTGGGCTGGGAGGAGAAAGAAATGTAGGATGTCCTAAATAGGTTCATTACCCATTGCAGCAATAAGTGTAATTATTAGAGAATAATAGTTTTCTTTCCCTTGTGAGTTCCATGATCAAAGCTCGGGGATATTCCCTGGCTGGAAAAGATTAGCAATCAAAAATCAAGCTTGGGCAAAAACATAGGAAACTCCATTACACTTTCTCCGTGGGGAGGTGGTAATGAATCCAGGAGGGTTGTTTTAATTGGAATATGTGTGTGGGAGGGAGAATCCGCAGAAATCCCTCTCTTTCTGTTCTGAACACAATTTCCAATTCCTTTTGTCTTTGCACAAAGGCCCCTTCTTTCTCCAACTTTGCATAAACTAGCCATGTATGTAGCAAAGAATACCCCATAAAAGGTACTGGAGTCCTTTCCAAGTATGTAGCGCATTCGCTTGAGGGTGTGCATTTAAAAGTGGCAAAAAGACCCCTCTCCAGCTCTGCTATAAGAAATTCAAAACGTAAGCATTCTTTCTCAATCATACCATTTTAATCAAGTTCTCTTCCAAATTTCACTGCACCTAATGCATCTTAGCCGTCACTAAAGACAGCCAATTTGTCACATTTACAATTGTCAGGAATACATTGAGGGAGCTTTGCCTGAAAGCAACAGGCATTTGAAGAGGAGGGGCTTTGCATCTTTGATGACGGAAGATGCAGATGCAAGACCCTGAACACTTTTTTGGTTACCTTCCCTTCACACTTACTTACCTAATACTATGTTTCCAAAGCTAGGAAGCTCACGGAGAGGTGATAATATATCAGTAAGATTAAAAGATGTTTCCAAAAAGGGTTGCTAGGGCACTGCAGAATGTATGCATTGTTTAGTTAACCTCCGTTAAAGCGTCACGACAGAAACGTCCTGTACTTCTTTAACTAAGGATAGAGCCGAAGAGCAGACTGAAGCAACACAGAACTCATGCAAGGAATACCTTGGGAAACTTCATCACACAATTTCCTATGGACCTTGTCGACCTTTCAGTGTTCATCGTGAACTCTTGGGTTGTAGTGCTGAAACTTTCTCCAGAAGACTCACCCGCACAATGGCCCATTGGTGGCACTGGCATTTCATGAAAAACGGACTCCCCTCACTGGCTATGAACTAGGCAGAACAAAGAACGGACATAGGGTCTCATTTACAAGGCCATTCTGTGCTGGTGCGTCACTTTTTTGGACGCACCGGCTGCGCATTGGACATGCATCTATTTACAAGGCCATGTAAGATCACCCTAAGTGACTAATCCTGGCCTTGTAAATATGGGACCCTTTCATGGATTATTCAGTGTGAAAGGGGTGTTCCATGGGTGTTGCTGTGGGTGTTCCCACGCAACATCCATTGAATCAGACACATTCCCAGATTAACAAAGTTTTGTAAATCTGGGAATGCATCAGAATCCTACGCCTCCACAGGGGAAGCGTAGGTGTGGTGTAGCAAGAAGAAAAACATATTTCTCCTCGTTTTATCGTCTTTCTGTGTGTTTTATTTTGCAGCACACAGAGAAAGAGTAACATGCAATCAATGATTGCTTCACTACAATGGCTCGCAAGGATACAGGCATGACTAGAGGTACAAGCAGGAACCTGTAATCATTGGCCACAGACAACTATGAGTTCTGTCGGGTGTCACAGTTCTTACACAGTTGCGCCCGGCACGATTCTGGGGCGGCGGGTTGGGGGGCGAGGGAGTAAGTGGGTGTAAAAAGGAAAAAGACACTTACCTCCTTGCCGCTCTGTCCAACATCCTCCGTCGGCCAAACAGGAAGCAGCCAGGTTTCCCTGAGCCAATCACAATGCTGCAAAGCTCCCGGCGCTAATAATGCAAGCAGCGCAGCTAAACAGACTCTGCTGCTGACTGAACTCTGCGGAGTGTGGCAGAGTTTTTCTGGCACTTAGTGGAGTAGAACTCCGCAAACATCGCCCAGGCCTAGTCAGCATGCTACACATAAGACATCGTTTTTAAATTAATTTTAGATTTGAATTGTTTGTAAAACTTCATAAGCATTTTTAATGGTTTTCATAATTCATGTGGAAGCGCATGTTTGGTTGATTCTTGGTGTTTTTTTTCTTTCTTGTGGCAAAAGGGTGATTACTAATGGTGGTGATGCAGAGGGTGTGGACTTTGTATCAGAAAACAAGAATTTTTTTATTGAAGCAGGGGTTTACGGGGTCTCCACATGGAAAAACTCTCTTCACTCTTTATTTTAAAAAAAAGAATTAAGTGAGTTTTTGGATACTCTAAAGTATTATTTAGATCTCTGATTTGCATTATTTTACTTTCCATAAAAAAGTTGGTTTTGGGGGAGGGTTCATCATAAAAAGCATTATCCCTTTCTATTAATTACTTTTCTGTGAATTGGATTGTTCAATATATTTCAATATAGCTATATTTCAGTTTTTTCCTCTTGTGGAGACTACAGTGCAGTGTCCTGGAGTTACGTGAGTGATGGAAGAGCGTAAGATATTTTTCATTTTGTCTTGGTGGTGTTATATTTTTATTTTTTTATGGTTTGGGAGTGAGTTAAGGCGTGGTGAAAAGGTATATGGTTGTGATTGCTTTGTTAGTAGTTGTTGGGTGGATGCAGTTTGGACTGGTATCATTTGTTTTCTTTGCAGTTTGCAATTGTATTAGTATAGTTGTAAATGCTTAGTATCTCCATTTCTCAGTGAACTACACCAGAATTGGTAGAAAATAAACTTGCTTTTGTTTTTTAGTGGGCTCCTATTTTTCCTTCAGAGTTTTTTTTTGAAATTTTAACTGTGTCTGATATTTCTCTGTGTCCTGATAATGGCCCATGTAATACGCCTTTCTAGGGTAAAAAAACATCGACATCCTTATAAATTTCGACTATCTTGTTTTCTTCTAACTATAGGATGAAGTAATCACTGTAGCACTACTCTTGTCAAATCTTGACAGCTATTGCGTCTATATGCATCACATTTATTCCTTTTCACTATTTTCATGATTGAATTACATAAGTGATGCACCATTCAACCTTTTACTATTGTCGCACCTTCTTTGGCTATATAATATATATTTGTTAAAAAATACCTATATTACATTTTTACATGCAGGTTTATTTCTCTTTATGTCCCCAATATATGCTTTTTCCTTTGATGTACTTGTTGAATAAATTCAATCCATTGCAAAGTAGTTACTAATATATAAATGCTCCCAAAGGCACTATTGTTAGATTTAATACAGATCATAAAGAAGATCTAGCCTCAGCATAAATTTGCATACTTATTTTCACAAGTCTAATCATGTAAGCTTGTTTTCTTTGCCCTAAATCAAAATGCAAATGCTGAGTTATGATGGGGATAGTCATTTTCAAGGCTCTGAGTGTAATTACTATATATTGATAGGTATCACCTGTATAGAGAAAATAATATCTCAATTGAATATCTAGAACACCTTCACCTGATTCTCTGTGGGTGCAATTGGCAAAGGGCATGAGCAGAGCACCACCGAATTTTCTGCTCAAGTACCCCCATTATATTTCATATAGTCGTATATTTATTATATACCTAAGTGCACATTTTTCTTTTAAAAATGTGTGCTGGATTTAGTATTGATCACACATGTACAGTAAATTTTTAATTTGAAATAATTTGATAGTGAATTCATTAATATATGTACTAATGTTCTTTATAAAGTGAGATAGAATTTAGAGAAAGTGCAACAGATAACAGATTTAATATACTATCAGGCATATGCATCAACGGAAATACCTCCCGGTAAAACAGCGAATCGGAAAAACAGGCCGATACCGAACGCAAAACCATAAATTGCAATGCATCAAACCGAAAATCGGAAAAAAATAAAGAACCGCTAAATGGCCCCGCGGTAAATTACCGATTCGTTAAACAGACATTCGGAAATACCGAACCACAAAGCAATAGTTCGGAAATACCGAATAGGCAATAACGAATGGAAATGGTATGCACGAACAGTCGCTAATACCGGAAATCCCCAAATTCGCTATTTAGCATGAGCAAAATAAGGGGAATCACAATCAGGAGGTAAAGTTAACAGAAGGACAGAAAAAAAAAATAAAACCCCATCAGCAGGTGCTGACAATCAGTTACCCTTCATAAATGCCCTGGGAAACCCCACATGTACACCAAAATGGCTGCCCTGTACGTGCTTGCTAGGAGGTGGAGGATCAACGCCCAGGCCCAGCGCAGGAGGATGATACAGGACAGGATCTTCAGGGTTCGCATCACTTTGCTGGGGCAGACCGAGGAACAGGTGTACGCCAAGTACAGACTGAACCGTGCCATGATAATGCACCTAATAGCAGACCTGACACCCTTACTGCAGCACGAGACCCGTCGGACCAACGCCATACCTGCCCATGTGCAGGTGCTATGCTGCCTGCACCTGCTTGCATCTGGAAGCTTCCAGGGGGTAATAGCTGAGAGAGGAGGCGTGTCGCAAAGTGCCTTATCACGCTTTTTCCACCGGTTCCTAGAGGCCATGCTGACATTTCTCAATCGCCACATCACCTTCCCCAGAACCCCCCAGCAGCTAACCCGCACCAAACGGGAATTCTACCAGGTGGCACAATTCCCCCATGTCATCGGGTGTGTCGACTGCACGCATGTCCCCATCTGTCCTCCATCAGCCACCGAATACATTTACCGCAACCGGAAATCGTATCATTCAATAAATGTTCAGGTGGTGTGCAATGCCAAGTTGATCATTACCGACATTGTAGCCCAATTTCCCGGGAGCACACATGACGCCTACATTTTCCGTCACTGTGGCCTCCACAGGCGCCTGATCAACGGAGAATTTGGAGAGGGACACCTACTAGGTACATATAGCTGCATCATCGTACTCCCCATCCACTCCTTCCCCACATGTATAATTCCATTAATGCTGATTACCATTCTCTCCCCATCCTGCAGGTGACAGCGCATACGCATTGCGTGAATATCTCCTCACGCCCTATCTCAACCCAGCTACCCCGCAAGAGCAGCGCTACAACAGGGCACACATCAGTACTAGGAATGTGGTTGAGCGAACATTCGGCATCCTGAAGAGCCGCTTCCGAATACTGCACAAGACTGGAGGTGCTTTGCAGTACGACCCAGTGACCTGCTGCCAGATAATTGCTGTGTGTGCCATCCTGCACAACATCGCCACGCGCAGGGGGATACACATAGAGGTGGAGGGAGAGGAAGAACTGCGTGCCCAGCAACCCCCCCCACAACACCAACAGGCACATGTGCCCAACACAGCTGAAGGGCAAAGGAGACGGGCATACATCACACGGAATCATTTCTGAGACAGGTAAGAGAGTGACTTGACAACAGGAACAGTTTTGCAAGGGTTTAATGGGCATGGACACCTGACTGGTGCAGAAAAACGTAACACAAACAAGCTGCTGCCGCAGCGAAAAAAACTAGCAATGTCCCTTCTCAGAACAGGTGGCGCGTGAGGCACTTTGGTCTGTCCATGGTTACCTCACCAAGGACAGTGTGACTATGCCACATGTTTACTTCCGTTTGCCGCATACCCCCAGTCTCTTGTCCTGTGACTCCTCGGGTTGTACACGATGGGAGTCAGTGGCAGTTGCACTGCGGCCACTGCGCCTCCTCACGCTGGTGTCCGGCAGGGAGACGCTGCTGACACTGGAGGCTGCCTCACTCCCCTCTTCCGCCCCCAGACTGCTGACACTGGCTGACCCTGGCTGCAGTTGCTCCACTGCAGTGGTCACCCTCTCAAGGGCCTTTGCCACATCCCCACAAAAATGACCTAGATCCACTTGCAGGGACACGGACCTGCGTGACAGCACAGCCGTGTTGTTGCACAGCTTATTGATGGCCTTGTTTGTGGTATTCACTGCCAGCATGACCTGCCTGTGACGCCGGCGCTCACTCCTTTGGCCTGCGAGTATGGCACGTGTCAGTTCTTGCAGGCACAGCTTGATGTCTTTGTTGCCCGCAGATACGGCAGTGGTGTGCTCACGCACTGCGGCAGTCATGTTGCCTAGTTTGTTGCATAGTTGTGTCATGCTGAGTTTCATGGCACCCATGTGTCTCCCCTGCAGGCGCTGGACACGCAGCATCCGGGCCTCCACTACTCCGTACCCTCCGGACAGATCGACCGGTCTTGCAGCAGCCCGACCCGGGGACACAACCCTCTGCCTGATGCGCTGTCGGCCTGCAGTGTGGCTGGTTGGAGTGACGACAGCCTGGCGTGGAACATTTGGGTGTGATGAAGATTGATCTGACTCCATCACGGACAGGGCGGCAACATCTGCTCTGTGGCTCTGCGGAGTGGGCAGCACTGGTGGTGGTGGTGTCTTGGTCCGCGAGGGTGGTGGTGGTGGTGTCTTGGACTGGGAGGATGGTGGTGGTGGTGGTGGTGGTGGTGGTTGCCTCGGCCGGGAGGACGGTGGCGGTGGTGGTTGCTTCGGCCGGGAGGACGGTGGCGGTGGTGGTTGCTTCGGCCGGGAGGACGGTGGAGGTGTTGTCCGGCGTGGTGGTGAAGGGGAGGACATGACTTCAGCTCCCTCTGAGCACTCCGCTTCTGACAACACTGGCGTCTCTGAGATGACAAGGCGGCCACTGTCGTCTGAATCGATGGGGGATGCATCTGTGTGTGAAACAGTGCATAGTTAAAATCATGGTATGGTATGTGACAATAGCTGTGGCATCTCACAATAAATTACTTTTGTTGACTGACATTTGACCCTTGGCAGCTGTATTCATCTCTGGACTCAGGCATGCACCCATTCATGTATTGACTACATCTCCCATGGTGCAACACAGTGGTGAGGGTGTGTGTGTAGGGCAACGCTACATGTGCACTGGGTCTGGCATGGGGGAGTGGGCAGGGACTACGTACACGCTGCATCGTTACGCTGGCATGCCTCTTACCTTGTCCTCCTTCCGCAGCACCTGAGGTGTCCAGACTTGTGACCCCCACAACAGCTTCACGTTCTATGGTGGCCTCCACTAGATCCTCCAGGTCAGTGTTAGGCGTCACGTTTGATGGTCCCCCTCCTGTGCCAGCAGCATCCCTGACCCTCTGCGCAATCTTCTCCTTGGCCCTCTTACGCAGGTCGTACCATCGTTTTTTTAGGTCGTCGATGCTGCGGTGGGTGACTCCACAGGCATTCACCTTGTCCATGATGCGCAGCCACATCTTCCTTTTTTCTGCCTCTGGCACCTTAAGCGACAACTTGCCAAATATGCGATCATGGTTGCTGCTCACACTCTGTATGAGGATTTCCAGCTCCTTATCTGAAAACTTTCGTTTTCGCTTTCGGGGTGTGTCCTTTCCATGCTGGGGGGCCTCCTTCTCCATCTTGTCCTGCTACCTTTTTCCTGCTTGCTTCTGGTTCAGTGTGGGACCTCAGCTCCTGAGCTCTGCCTCCTCCTCTGTGCAACTCCGGACACTGAATGCAGCGTGGGTGTCCTACTTCCTGGTTGTGATGTCATCAGCCTGCTTCCGAAGCGTCGCGTTATTTTCCCGTTTTCGGTATTACCGAATCCGCTATTACCGGATCCGGTAATACCGACTCGGTATTTCCGAATACGGTTTTTGTTACTCGCGCTGGCGTTTACTCGTTCTTTATTAGCGATTATTACCGACTCGGTAATTTTTACCGATTACTTTGATGCATCGCGGTTTGCATGTTCATATTACCGATTCGTTATTTTTCGGTATTACCGACTGGTATTTACGAACGTTGATGCATATGCCAGTATATGCCTTATGCTTGATTGACAGCACACCCAAACAATGGCAACCATGAAAAACACAAATGATCCAATGTCTGAAAGGGGCTAAACCAAATTCAACTAACTCCCCTCTCTCTCTCTCTCTCTCTCTCTCTTTCTCTCAACATCTACTTAATGCACTTTTTAAAGTAGTCATATTATGAGATCTCCCAGATATAAAATGGCGGCTGTATAGAGCCCTACAAACATTTTAAAACGTATTTAATAAAAATGAAGTAAAAAGTAAAACGGAGTGGTTTCTGTCTTATTCCGATTTCGGGCGGAAGGGCTCCGAATGACGTCCGGAGCCCTTCCGCCAGCATCGGAATGTGCCGGCCGGATTCCTTTCCGACCGAGCCATTCCGATGGTCCGTCCGACATCGGTCAGGAACCGTGACCGACCGACCCACTGTCGTCGGTTATAGACCAGCAAGTACGATGCGACTGAACTCTGTTTGGTCGCAATCGTATGTCACACAATGGGAGCATGCATTCCGGGCAGAATACATGCCCGCATTGTGAAATGGAGGGGTGCAGTTCATCCCTGCACCCTGTAGCCAGCGCCCCAAGGTGCCTGCCACCGGTGCAGGGACCTACAGAGGGGCACTATGGGTGCCCCCAGGCTCCCATTCGGCGGCCTCGCTCCCAGGGGTACCCCCAAAGACAGTTTCCGACTGCCTTTTTGTGCCAGAAACACCGGCACGAAAAGGCAGTGAAAAACTGCTATCGTACTCCCTCGGTCGTAAAGAGGTGGCCGAGGGAGTATTGAAGAACTTCCAGACGGCGGACGGTCTCTCCGAGCCTGTCGTAAGCCATCCGGAAATCCGAGTCGGATTCGAACTGACGAGCCCATTGGAATGGCTCGGTCAGAAAGGAATCCAGCCGGCACATTCCGATGCGGGCGGAAGGGCTCCGAACATCGTTCGGAGACCTTCTGTCCAAAATCGGAATCGGCCCCTATGTGTATAGTAGTATTGTATTTGTTATATGATGTCTCCAAGATATATAAGGGTGTTTGTGTGGAGTCCCACAAACATTTTAAGATGTATTTAATAAAAATTAAGTTAAAACATAATATTTAGTGGTTTCTGATGCAGTGCTAAATTGAACAATAAGTGTATAATAACACTGTAGTGGTAGTCAATCACTACAACAGTACAAAAACAACATTGTGGTAATTGCTGATGCAGTTGTTCTCAATACAGTAATACAATTTAGTAGCATTCAACACTTTAATACTGCCTCCATAGAGAGTGAACATTGCTTGGTATGGCTATTCCTTACTGCACGTGGCCATTGATACTAGATATTGCCCTAGTCTATTATGCCTTGACATTATATTTAATTGATTTATTGTGTTAAATTATGGATGCTTCGTATTGCTGGACATGTCGTTCTCATAAACTTTGTTATTAACTGGTGATAATGATTTTGACCAAAGGTGTTTATTGTTCCAAGGGTCCATTAACTCTCCTCACACCTAGGCGCTATTTCGCTCCTTTAAATGTGCCTTCTTACAAAACTAATCTACATTAGAAAATTAAGTCCCATGCACAATAATATATTATTAAAAAGACATTGTGTATAATTATATGTTTATGAGTATGGTATGAATAGGGTATTTTCAAATGTGTTATATTAATGATACTTTCATTCATATATAGCATATTGATAATAACATATTTTTATATCGCATTATTTTAGAATGTGGATTATTATCTGAACAGAAAACATGCTTGTGTGATTTTTTGGAGCCTTCTTGTTACCCTTTGTTCATGGGTCTCTCTTTAAAGACTTTCCTGCTATTTAATGTACTGAGACATTACAACTTTTTTTAGGCGTGAGTCATAGTCATAGTCAAAATCCTTTATTCGATGAATTACAAAATGATCATAAGAGTGAGTCATTAAAGCACCTTAATTCCATGGACCATCCAGGTCCTTAATCATTGGGCCCATTTATACTCATAGTTAGTTGATTTTAACAGTCATTAATCGGAATCGGCCTCTAAGTGTATAATAGTATTGTATTCATTATATGAGGTCTCCAAGATATATAAGGGTGTTTGTATTGAGCCCCACAAACATCACCTGGACACCTCTGTTTGAGGTAGCTGTTGCTCTTTACAAGTGTCCGTATTATTATTATTATTATTATTAATATTATTATTAATGACTGACACCAATAATGGATATAAATATAATGTTATGCTACTAGATAAGGGTATGATGGCACATTTCTATATTTGCCTCTTGGCATGTTGGGTGGTTATTGGACTGTAGTTCCAGCAGCCCGGCACCTATATCAGCGCTACCCATGTCTTGGTGACTTCAGCGATCCTTCCCCACAAGGTATTGTGTATTAACAGGGACTGTGGGAGACGTGTAGCTGGCCTTTGCTCCCTCACACGAGGCTCTAGCTATTTCAGCTGTTTTGGACTGAGTGCCCCCCTCCCTTGAACCCCTGCTTACTCCCAAGGGACTTGGGGTATTATTTGATCATGATACTGGTTGACAACCTCTCTGGAGGACCCCATTTTGGATTTTGTTGCTTCTCACCAATCCAGCATGACCTCCTAAAATCATTATAATACAAAGAACGTGATGAGCACTGTTTTACACATAAACTCTAAAAAGTCATGACTTGAAAAGTATTATTTGTATTTCAATCATTTTGGTCTTGTTTTGTTCATAATATCATAATTTGTTTTTTATAAACCTTTGCGGAGTCTTTGTGCGGTGTATTCATCGTGTTACTGTGTGGGTGTGTTGCACAAATACTTTACACATTGCCTCTTTAGATACGCCTAACTGTTCTGTGCCAACCTACCAGAGAGTGGTCACAGGTTAATATTTAGTGTGAACTTAGCTTACCCTGACTAGAGTAGTGGTTCCTGCCTGGCCTGGGTGCATACCTCAGCCAATCAGAAATCCCATTTCTTCCATTATTCATTTAGTGGATGGAGTTGGGATGGTCTATGTGTTTTCTGTCTCAACTTATGCTGACTGTAGTTTTTGATATATATTTTCCTATAAAAGAAGGCTCATATTAGTGGTGAGCCAAAGCTTTTCTCTTGTGATTTTGAAGCAGATCTATACTCTCAGGGCTTCATTTGCCAAATTTTGATGCAGGGCAGCGCAGCGCAGGAAGCTTTCCTACTGCACTGCTGTGCATCAAAGGAAAAGGGCAGTAATGTGCTGTATCTGCAAGATAAGGCACATTCATGTTCTTTTCCCCTGCCCTTGGGCACAATGAGCTGGCATGCACAAACCCAGGCATCCTTGTGTCACGGTGCAAGGGTGTCTGTGTGATAAGGGTGATTATTTTGTGCAGGAAGGGACACCTTCCTGCAAAAAACAATCACGAGAGGTGTTTTCCTCTTTGCACACATAGAAAAGTAAAAACTCGAAGAAATAAAGTTATTTCTCCTCTTTGTGCCACCCTTATGCCTCCCCTGGGGAGGCGTTGGAATCCGACGCATTCCCAGATTAATAAACCCTTGTAAATCTGGGACTGCAACAGTTTCCATGTATGTTGCATGGGAACATCCACAGTAACACCCATGGAATGCCCCTTTAACTCAGAGTAATGCGTGAAAGGGGCCCATATTTACAAGGCTGTGAAAAGCCACAAAGGGTGGCTTTACATGACCTTGTAAATATGGGCAGGCACACTGCGCCTCTGGTGTGTCCAAAAAAGTGACACACTGGCAGCGCAATGTGCTTGTAAATAAGCCCCTCACTTTATTGGGCTAGACTCTATTTCTATACATGATTCTGATAGAGCCTTAGGCTAATGCCCTATTTGCCTATAACCCACATTTTGAAATCTGTAATGATATCTGAACTTTATTAACATGGTTTCTAACTTCATTTGAATCTAGAAGCTTAATAATTTACTATACATTATTTTGACAATTTTGATCCTGTTATGGGCCTTTGACATCATACTTTCTTGATGCTAACACTGCCCCCAATCCTGCGTGGGTACTTTATCTTATCTCTTATCAGAGGATCACAGATAGTGTCTACAGGTTTAAGAGATCCAAGAAAAGCAGGAAGAGGTTAAGGACATAGAGAAAAAACAACATGGGATACCCTGGCAATTACTTTTTTACAGGTGTAACATGTATTTATGCTTAAATTACCAATTTGAGTTATATTCGTTGCTTCAATTTGTGAACATGCTGATGTCCCCAGTCCATGGAAACAAGATTGCTAACATTGAAATTCAGCACTTCTCGTTAAGTGAAGTTGGTAACACTGGGAAAATCCACCACAGAGTCCACTTCTTTTAATTTTTCAAAATGTTCCCAATGTGCATTAACATAAATGGAAATACACATAAATCAAATTCTGAACAAAAATACACCAAACCAACCATAGGTACCAAACGGTTCCAATAACTGCATGCCTGCCAAATCAGGTGTACTTCAGCCATTTTAAAATGTTATTATGCCAGATATTTCCGATGAGAACTTAAATGTGAATTTAAGTGTTAAATTAGAACCCAACCTACCCCAATTTCCCATTGTGTTACAATGTCCTAGCTCACATAAACCCTTATTATATTCAATTCATAACATATATGCAATAAGACAGCAATAATCGATCTCTCTTGTTCTTATTTTTCTTTTCTTTTATTCCAGATGTTGCCTGTTGCCAACACGTGTTTCGTCGCTGCTAGGGTAGTTCACCCGCGACTTCGTCAGGGCTGTAATTCTGGCATAGAGATCAGCTGACCTTCCGACCGGTTTTAATTCCGTCCCGGCCAATAGTGTCGGCCTGGGTGAAGATATGGGTATCTGTGTCGTGTATTCAGATATCTAAACTAATCCTCGTGCACTTCCGAGGCCACTGAGGCTAGCATCGAGACCCATACTCCGGACTGGTGTATGTACCGGAATCCGACTTAGGACTTTTGGGATGAGGTCTGTTAGACCTGGCATCTTTGGCGTGGTTTCCCCTATCTTTTTGCCTCTACCTCCTGTATCTTTGATGCTGGGCTGGATTTCGTTTTTGCTGGTTTAGATGCTTTGGACACTCTGCCACTGCTGATCAGTGCCAGAGTGTAAGTGCTCTCTGTGTAAATTGTTATTCTGATTGAATATACCTGTTTGGCATATTTGTATCACCATGAAGTCCCTAGTAAAGCGCACTGGGTGTGCCAGGGCTGGTGATGACAAATGCTACTAGTGGGCCTGCAGCACTGATTGTGCCACCCACAGGAGTAGCCCTAAAATGATGTCTCAGGCCTGACACTGCAGTGCCTGTGTGCAGTTTAGAACTGCCATGCCCTCCTGGTCAGTGTCCCCACTGACCAGGCCTAACCCTTCCCTTTTTGTGCACATCAGTCACCCCTATGGAAGGCCCAAGGTACCCCTCTGGGCAGGGTGCAGTGTATGTAAAAGGTAGAGTATGTACGAGTGCAGGTGACATGCTCTGGTAGTGAATGGCAGCCATTTTCGTTTTTCACTACCGTAAGGCTATCTTGCTCCATAGGTTAACATGGGGGATGCTGGCTACAGTGGTTAACAGCATTTCTTCCCATAGGAACAAGATAGGACATAAGTATCTAGTATCCCTGAACTCAGAATTTAATAACACATCTTTTAGGAAAGGTTGTTTTTAAATCCTGTGTTTGAGAACAGCACTTTTAGAAAGTTGCTGTTCTCTTGTCTGACCCTTCTGTGTGCCTGGGCCTGTTTGTGTATTGCTTAACAACTTGGCTGCAAGCGCTAGGAGAGCTTTGCTCTTGCTGCTGACAGAGGCATCTTTTGCGTTTTAATTATCCCGTTTTTTCCATTTACTTTCAATTTATGTTGCTCGTTTTCCCTCGTTTTTAAATTGGGCCACTCACAGACCCACACTGCTGTCACCTCACTCCCACTGTAATTTGGCATTACTCACCGCGTTTTAGCGGGTCCCTGCCCACTGTCTCGCCTGGTGGCCATATTGGGAGGGGGGACATTGTAGGCGGCGCGGTTAGCGCTCCAGTGTGCACGCGCTCGGCGACCATAAAGGAAGGCAAGCGTCAGGTGAGCGCCCTTAACAACTTGGCTGCAAGCGCTAGGAGAGCTTTTCTCTTGCTGCTGACAGAGGCATCTTTTGCGTTTTAATTATCCCGTTTTTTCCATTTACTTTCAATTTATGTTGCTCGTTTTCCCTCGTTTTTAAATTGGGCCACTCACAGACCCACACTGCTGTCACCTCACTCCCACTGTAATTTGGCATTACTCACCGCGTTTTAGCGGGTCCCTGCCCACTGTCTCGCCTGGTGGCCATATTGGGAGGGGGGACATTGTAGGCGGCGCGGTTAGCGCTCCAGTGTGCACGCGCTCGGCGAACATAAAGGCAGCCATGCTGACGCGCAGCGTCATCACGCAGCGTCATCGCCGGATTGTCGCCGGAGTTTCGCCAGAGTCAAGCCCGTCTGTGCCCGTCCGGGCCCAGACGGGCCTTGGGCATGCCACTCTGCTCAACTCTCCGAACACACGGATTCCCTCCTACAGGTACTCACGGGACTCGCTTCTCGCATTACGCGTGCCAAGACATCCTAGTTGTTACTATTATTGGGCGGAGGGTGGTGTATTCAAACCCTGTTCTGGCTGTCGCCCACATAATACGGTTAAGGCTCCCGATTCTTATATGATGGCTCTGCTTAATTGCAGATCACTTCCCTGTCACTCGACGGAAATCCATTGCCTTCTTTTGGACTATAGGTTGGATGTTTTATTTCTTACGGAGACGTGGCTATCCGCTGGTTCCGACCCCGACATTGTTAATGCTCTTCCCCCGGGATACCTCATGTGTCACCTTGATAGGCCGGATGGAAGAGGGGGCGGAGTGGCCATTATTTACAGAGACACATTGGTATGCAAAGCCGCTGATTGCGGCATTAATAATGCTGAGAGTTGTCATTTCACTCTTGGCATCTCTTCAACTGTCTCTATCTCTGGTATTTTGGTGTACCGGCCTCCCGCTACGCTAGGGAACTTTGTGGATTCTTTTATGGAAACTGTTATTCCACTTGCTGCGGCTTCGTCCAATTTTCTTATTCTTGGGGACTTCAATTTTCATTTTGACGACCCCAATGACGTGGTGTCAAGGGATCTTACAAGTTTGCTTGGTGCACTTGACCTGCATCTTGTTAATGTGGGAGTGACTCATAACAGAGGTCATCAGCTGGATGCGGTCTTCGCTAATTCGGCGAATTTACAGGCCCTCCAGACGTTGGCTCTCCCTTGGACTGACCACCATTTCATTCCGTTTAGCTGGTTGTCTGGGAACCGGAGAGACCCTCCACTTAGGCAACATACTGTGGACCGCCTCTGGTCGAAGCTTCCGGTAGATAGGTGGGCGGAAGAGCTAGCCAGAACCTGTCCCCATCATGTAGAAGACCCCAGCTTTGCTGATCAGCTTGTAGTCAATTGGCTAACCAACTCGTTGGACTTGCTGATCCCGAACAAAAGGAGGCTTGTCAGGGAGAGAAGAATTGGTTCTGCTCCCTGGTAC
Organism: Lissotriton helveticus; assembly: GCF_964261635.1. Classification (NCBI taxonomy): domain Eukaryota; kingdom Metazoa; phylum Chordata; class Amphibia; order Caudata; family Salamandridae; genus Lissotriton; species Lissotriton helveticus. Next base: position 409,343,587 of record NC_136057.1, on the reverse strand, counting down.
ACCCCCGAACTCAGGTGCATTCGAACTTCCTGTAAAAGGTTTGAACGTGCCTGGAGGAGAGAGCAGACCGAGGAAAGTCGGGCCTCTTATAGGAAGGAGCTGAGGAAATATAAAAGGGCACTGAAGGACGCTAAAAGGGCTTTCTTTAGAGAGAGGATTGCGAGGGCAAGTAATTCCTCCGGCGAGTCGTTTAAAATTTTTAAAGAACTTCTGAAAGCACCCACCCCCCCAGTGCTACACGATGACCCTAAAGGACAATGTGAGGATTTGGCAAAATTCTTTCATTCAAAAATAGAGAAAATATTATCCTCCTTACCCTCTATCCCTCTCATTCAGGAATCAGTCATTGGCTCTACTAACTGCCCGACTGAGCTTATATCCTTTGGCCCCTTCTCGGAAGAGGAGGTTACAAAGGTCCTGCTGGAGTTGAAGAGTGGCTCTCTGAGTGATCCAGTCCCGATGAAACACCTTAAGCCCGTGGTTAACATCCTGTCAACGCCTTTGACTGATCTCATAAACCTCTCACTTGCTCAGGGCATAGTGCCACAGAGATGGAAAAAGGCTGTGGTGAAAGCCATACTGAAAAAACCAGGATTGGATCCATCTGATTTGGCCAATTTTAGGCCAATTTCTCTCCTCCCTGGTTTTTCAAAAATTGCTGAGAAGCTTGTCAATCATCAGCTCTCGTACCATCTTGAAGCTAACCACCTGCTAGGAGACTCCCAGACTGGTTTCCGCCCCGGCCATGGAACAGACACTGCCTTGTTGGCAGTAGTGGAGGAGGCAAGAAGCACTCTCGATACAGGGGGGTCAGTGGCAGTGATCCTCCTGGACTTGAGTGCTGCTTTCGACACCGTGAACCATCAGGTGCTCCTCCAACGGCTGTCAGAGGCAGGTGTCTCGGGGACAGCATTGAAATGGCTGGGCTCCTTTCTTGCGGATCGTTTTTACCAGGTCTGGGAAGGGTCGGAGCAATCTGCCCCAATCCCTCTTCAATGTGGAGTCCCGCAGGGCTCATCGCTGAGCCCTACCTTATTTAATATTTATATGACTCCACTTGAAAGAGTGGTCGCCCCTTCGGGGGTGAAGATCATCAGCTATGCTGATGATACTCAGCTGGTGGTGGGCCTCACGCAATTGGCGTCCCACCCGGAGGTATTACATGACTGCCTCGCCAATGTTTATCGATGGATGTCCATCTCTGATTTAAAGCTCAATGGAGGTAAGACCGAGCTGATGCTCCTGGGCAACTCCAATCCTTCCATCATTGCGAGCTGCTGGCCCCGGTCTCTTGGCGACCCACCATCCCCCAAGAAGGAGATCAAATCCTTGGGAATATGGTTGGATGACGATCTGTCCTTTCGGACTCATGCCAAGAAGACCGCAGGGGTCTGTTTTGGCTTGTTGAGATCAGCCCGTAAGGTGTTACCTCTGCTTCCTGCTCCATCAAGGAAGTTGTTGATTCGTGGCCTAATTCTATCCAGGCTCGATTATGGGAATGCGTTGTTCCTCGGTGCTCCGGAAGCTACCCTTAAAATCCTCCAACAGGTGCAAAATGCAGCTGCGCGAGTCCTTATGGATGTCCCCAGAAGGCAGTCTGCTGCTCCGGCCCTTAAAGCGCTTCACTGGCTCCCCATGAAGGAGCGGGTGAAATTTAAAGCGCTTTGTACGGCTCATAAAATTTTATATGGTAAAGGCCCTCCCATTCTTGCAAACATGGCCCGTCCCTACAAACCCTCGCGTCTGTTGCGCTCGGAGCAAAAACATCTTCTGCAGTCAGCGAGAGTAAGAAGAGCTCGGTCGGGGGGCAGGCGTTTCTCTGTGCAGGTAGCCTCCCTTTGGAACTCTCTGCCCCTTAAGATCCGCTCAGAATCCCAGATCCTACCATTTAGGAAGCTGCTTAAGACTCATTTGTTTCCTCGGTAGTGTTAGCTGAGTCTTCTTCGTTTCTGTGGTCTGTTGCGCCGGGATGCCCCTGGGTAAGCCGAGCGCATTATAAGTTTCATAATAATAATAATAATAATAATGACTGTCTGGTTTGAGAGTGACAGGGGCTGGGGGATTCCCCAGGAGGCTGGATGAGTCAGCACTAGGCTTAATGACTGCATTTGCAACTGGAGTGGTGGGAGGAGTTAGCACCTGGGCTGAATAGGGCTGTGCCTGCCTTCCACAATGCTGGCTCCACCCCCCTGCTGGGCGGCTGAGGACCCTGCCCCTCACTCTGAAAGGAAAGATGCAGCCAGCAAAACAAAGTGCTCAGGATCCACCCAGAACTGGTTCAGACCGGGCTCAGGGCCCACATGCACCAAGAGAACAAAGACTTTAGGGGTATAAGTACAGGACCCCTGACAACAGAAGATTAGATCATCCTGGAAATCAAGAAGGAACCTCTGCCAAGGAGAAAGCTGAAACTGAAGAAGGAAGACTGTCCTGCTGTTGCTCTGCTGGACTGACCTGTTGCTTTGCTGCCAAGGAGAGGGGAAGGCCTTTGCTTCTGAGCTGTGTCCCCTGTCTTGAAGGAATCTCCAAGGGCCTGAGTAGAGCTGGCTCCCTGTTCTGAAGTCCCAGGAACAAAAGGACTTCACCCCCCAGCTTCCCTGAGGTTCTGAAAATCTGGATTCGTATAATTATTCTGAACTCGAGAATTAAAACTTTGTCGAAACAAAAGACAGAGAATGACGAGTACATCATGTACATATATTTTCAGCATATTCGAGTGACGATTTCACCTCGAAATCGTCATTTACATTCTGAACCCTTGGCTCCCATTTATATGTTGCCCTTTACATAGGCCTTAATCCAGTTGAATTTGATTCCACAAGGACACATACTCCTTAATCGACTTTTCCATGACCTGTACAAGTTGGAACCATTGCCCCAGGCCGAACTCGTTAGGTCAGTTCCCTCCCAGTGGACGAGCAAGATAGCATCTAGGCTCAACAAACCATAAAACCATTTCAGCGCGCACACCTGCCATATCTCGCTCACATCTATCTCCACTCTTTTGCTTCACTTACTTTATGGTGGGGAGGTGCCCGTTTTTATTAGGGGTACAGTGATATCTGATGAAATGTTGGGCCTTGCCAAATGATTTGTTGTAGGCAGCACGAAGTGAAATATGTACATGTCATCATGACTCTTCTTTCTCTTTGTACCAAAAGTATGTTAACGATTTACTTTACAACCAAGAATGTTTTGCCTGGAGCCCAAAATTGTGTATAAGAAGAGAAGCCTGACTTTGTAAAGGCGTGCAGTCTCCTGAGAATATACCCGTATTGTACTTCTAGGACACTTGTTACCTTGGTTGCAGCCAATAAACTAATCTTTGACTTCACCTAGAAGACTCTGAGTTTCTGTAGGTCTGGATCAGGAAGAACCCGAGGTCTCTGGGTGTTGATTCCCTGGCACCGCTGGGTTACCGGTTCTGTGCCGGTTCTTAAAAACCCAGTACCTCAGTTGGCGCCCAACGTTTGGGGCGATTCCAGTGGTACCAGTCAGCCAGAAGATCGTGAGGAGCTTCGTGTGGAAATTCCGGAGGACGGCCAACCACCTCATCGACCCCTGCATGTCGACGTGGTCCGAAGGTCTTTGCTGCGAGGTTCCCCGCTTCCCGACGGCTACAAGGACTGCTGCCCTGGCTATCGCCCTGATTTGGACCCTTGAAGTTTGGTAGAGCGAAACACTGAGACGAGTCTTCTGGTGACGTCATCGATATTTCAGTTAAGTATAAGTGGAGCGTCTCCCAGTCTTTAGTTGGACTTAGTTTTGGGTATCTTTTGGATACAAAGTTTTGTATTGGTACTTGCAAGCACCAAAACCGAAGGACTCGTGTATTCACGAGAAATATCGTAATCGATAATCCTTTGAAGTTTGGAACTAGACTAGAGAGCGAAGATGCCTAGTCTTAGACTTGGCAATTTGTTTTGTCTTGGTGGTAATAATAGGGACTCCCGATTGGAGGACTCGTGTCCGGTTCCTCCAGTTGGAACTCCGACTTACGAGCTTTACGTGAATCATTGGGGTAGGCCCCATCACCTACAACGAAGTATGGATTAAATACACTAGGAAAGATGGTGTTCTCAAATGGCCCCAATATGGTAGCTTTGATTCCGAAATCTTGTAGTGTAGCTCCTATTTTCCCAATAGGCTCTGCGCATTGGAATAGTACCTACAGCAGTAAAGGCCTAGGCCAGACGTTAACTAGGTCTACTACTGTCGATACTAGACTTAATTTTTGGGTTTGCCAGCTAAGCTCAGAGTTCGCTAGAAACTTTCTCGAATGTTCAAGGAAGGATTAACTTCCCTGATTAGACAAGAAGGGATTTAGTTTCTGACAACCATAGAACATGACAACTTTGCTCTCCCCTAATCAAGAGTCAATCTCATGAGTCGTGTGAGCACAAGGCAATTATTTTACTCAGTCAGTACGTGCATTCTTAGTCTCATCAGAATGTAGAGAAAAGGAAGAGACGGGCGTGTTCAATAAAAGATGTTATTTATTGATCAGTCTCTTTTCTCGTACAAGAGAAATGGATCGATATTATTGCAATACTTATAGTTAAGTAAAGTGCATACATTAAAAGCAATAGTATAAAATAATACTGTAAAAACATTGATATGGTTTCTGAGCCATATGATGTTTAAAATGATTAAAATATATTTACATACACATATACATTTGACTAAACGTACTCAACTGGTGTTTCTAAATACGCCTACCCCGTGTACCTGACCTAAGTCTAATGCGTGGGCGGGAATAGAAAGTTACAGTTTAAGTTAAGTTTGTTTTTGCCAAGTGAATAACTAAAGAATTCTCTGTGAGGGGTTATTCAGTTCTGTACCTGGAATTTAGGATGGATGAGGAATGGTATCTCTTTCTCTGCTCTCGATATTCCAGGCTGCCTGCGAGGGCTGCCCAGAAACGCCGGTGCTGGGTCTCTCGGCTTAAGATAGCAGCGCGTCTCTCAGCGCGTCAGGAAGGCGGGGCTGCTGCCAGCGGGGTCTGCTTCTGCTCTCGGCTTCGGCAAGTATGGCTGCTCCGTCTTGTCACCACGCGTGTGTTTGCATAGGGCAAGGTCGGCAATATTTATACCTTAAAGGTGCCGAGATTGACGTAAGGATGGACATAGGTACGTCAATAAAGATGTCATACGACTTGCTCGTTAGCACATTCTTTTGCAAAAGTTCTCTGTGAAATCAAAACAATGGCCGCACGGATTTTCCAGGTTGTCATAGGTTTGATTTGTTATGAGAACGTCGTATGCCTTATCAGGGGCTGGAGGAATGTCGCTTGTCTAATTAGATCTCAAGCGTTATGACCTAATCAGATAACACGTTCCTGTGCCGTAGTGTGACTGCGTCAGATAACGGTATCTGCATCATGGGGGATTTCTTGCCTCATGGGCTGACTGTTAGTTAACTTGATAGTTAGTTTAACCAGAATAGGGTCAGGAATAGGGGGACTGATTCAGAACCTATAGAAATACACGACACCCACTCCACGCTAACTATGGTCATATCTACTAATCTATGCATAGTATAACATAGTACAACATACTACAGAGTATAGTGTATACCTTACCACCCCAAAATACATAAATGCATTTCGAAATTTTCAAATATACTGAAAAATTGCAGTCATATCTATTGTATGCACTTAAGCTATGAATTAAATGCAAAAGTAAACACGCATTGTAATGCATTATTGCTTTTTGGTATATGAGAAATACACATGAAATGGCTCTTAATATGGCTATACAGAAAGGAAGTCCGAGACCATTTCATCACATAATAAAATATTTGTGAACCTACCAGCGGGCAGCTAAAGTCTATATAAAGTATCTAAAAATAGAAATCTTAGTTCTCTAGGAATAGTTTCTTACTTTAAGCAGAAGATCAGTGTCCCGGAAAAAAAATATATAGAAAAATATTTTAGGGGCTTGCTGAAAAAATCGCTGTCCGTGAACTGGATTGTAATTGTTCATGTGACTTTATTTTTAAAGTTGAAGGCCGAATTCAGGGAACGCCGTGTGCGAGTTTACTCAAAAGTCTCTATTTCTGTTCCGGAGAGAACATCATATCATTCAGGCTTTCGAAAAAACTGTCAACAGCTTCATGGGAAAGTTCCACTAAGTCTGAAACAGGGGTAACCATGCATTCGTGCGCATGATTGCCTCCATTGACATTCTGATTTGCATTGCTGACAGAAGGTCGTACCTGTTCGATGTTGCTTTCATCTTGAACTTCACTACTCTTCAATCGCAGTGGTGAAGATTCCAGGAATGCCGTCATCAGGATTGGCAGCCTTTGAGGGCAGCACAAAGCGTGAACCTTGGTAGGAACCAACAGTGTATCTGCATCCACCGGCGCATCCGATTGTAGCGTCAGACAGGTGTCTAACACGCATTCTTCTCCGCATAGCAGACACCTTAGTACAGGTAAAACACACCTTTGCCGCATTGGTCGAAATGATAGAAACCAAGTCATGTTCAGGTCTCTAAGCCGGGAGAGTCCCAGGATTTTTGATATCCGGTCCCGGTATCCAATGGCTAGGATCGTATCTTCCATTGTCGCGAGAGTTTGATCTGTGACATGGGTTGCCATAACGAAAAATAAGGACTAGGAATAGGATTCCTGCAATTAGTCCCAGGATCAGGGGAAGTCCGCCAAAAATCGAATGGACGAAATCTGGAAAAATACCCAGTATGGCTTTGAATGGTGTTAATGCCATCGAAAATACTGTCTTAAATACTTTTGAGACCCCAGTGGTATCAGAAATATTTAAGATTTCGCTTAGGATTTCCGCGAAATGTACGGGGGAATTAGTTGATAATAATGTATGTATCTCTGCAGTCGTCCTTGCGACTTGTAGATCATACGTTTCTTTTGATGACGTGAGCCTTGTAGGCGTCTGAAGAAGCACTGTTTTCATTCTGCTTAAAGTGTCTATTCGAATAGAAGTAATTTTCAAACTGGGCCATGCCCTTGCCTCCCTGTCTGGAAAGGAGCTGGGGAATAAAGAACGTCCACAGCACTTGACCTTCGCTGTTGTAGTTACTAGATAAAGAGTCCCGGGCATAAGACTGCAACATCTGCGGTCTACAATAAGAATGTAACTCCCATTATAGAGTCTTTGAAAGAATGGTTCTATTTCAGTTGCAGGTGCGCCTTGCTGGTGACATGAAAGGTTGTATGAATTCCCTTCACAGGCTCCGTGCAAACTAATTCCGTTACACAGAAGCGTGCCGCTTAGTGACATAGCACAATTGTTGCCACTAAGAAACACTTTCTGTCCTTTATTACTGACACATGCATGTGAATAGGGCAGGTTCCAGGTTGTTTTAAGGTACCCCTTTCCCAATTTCTCGTACATGCCAGCCTGTATATATTTTTGGCAGTATTGAAACCTGAAGGTTGAGATTGGAATATTTATGATTCCGTGGATTATCCATTCACTGACAGGTCGTTCTGACATTGTCATTGGTAATCTTTCTAGTTTTTCAATGCTCAAGATTGTATAATCAGCACCCTTTTGCGCCATACCGATTTGTCTATCAGTAAGGTTAAAGATTTGGAATAGTGACGTTGTGTTGATTAAACGCCAAGGCACATAGCCTGAACGCAGATTTTGTAATGTCCAGCCAAGCTGTACAATGGAACGCAATTGTGACTGACCATGTTGTAATAACAGTAAGTCTTGCGATAATATATCGATTGCTGAAGACACAATGCTGTCCAATGAAAAAATTCTGGAGGACAGAGTCATTAACCCATTGTCCACTACAGAAAGTGATTTTTCCAAATTGATACGGTCAATTTCCCGTATTCTTTCTGCTGTCTCAATTTGAGTAACCTTCCAGGCCTCATTGTATGCTGCATATACAGAGGCTGCTATGAAACGCTTTTGACGCTGTTTGCGTGGTCCCAGTATGAAATCACGCAAGTCAGCACCATCAGTAAGTAAAGTTAGGTGTTGCTTAATTTCAGGCAGTGTGGAAGTCTGTAGCCATTGAAGGCATAATTTGCCCACACTGTAGGTTGTTATTATCCCTGGGTGATGTCTTTGGGGATATCTAGGGTCTGGCCTGGTCATTTTGAAACCCTGTGTTTTATTCAGGAATCTATCTTGACAGTTATTTGTATCTGTGGGCCAGATCAACCATTGTTTCCAATCAGGATGTGTTCTGTTTTGGTTAAGTATATGGTTTATGTCTATTCCTTCATCTGTATCAGAGTTATTGCTAAACATTGTTGGCTTTGGAATAGACGGGTTATTTAAATCTTTGATTTTGGCTAAGCCAAGACAGGTGGTTTGTTGAACAGTGTCATTTAAAAATATCATTTGTTCTGGGATCATGCAGGCTCTAAACAAAGCTTCTAAACCCTGTACTTGCCATTCTTTTGTACCCCAAACACTTTTCAAATCAACATTTTTGTCCCAATAATCAAATCCAAAAGTATTCATTTTTTCAAAGAATGAATCTGAATATATCAATTTTGTGTTGGTTATCATGGTTTTCATCCCTGTCTTGTTTGACAATTTGTAATAAAATGTTTCAGCATTAGTTATGTTAAAACCTGAAAAATATGAATATTTGTCATAAACGGTTCTAGAGCTCCCTTTTGGAGGTGTAGCACAATGTTCCCATTGATTATAATTTAAAACATTTCTAGGTTGTGCAGATTTATGCAAGAAATGGTTACCATAATGGTTATAGCAATACATACTATCATAATTTGTAGAACCTTGCAAATAATCATGTTTTGTAAATTTAGCAGACATTACTAAGTCAGACATCATATTGTTAATACTTTCAAAGTCCCAATCATCAGCAAATGAGTTTGGTTTTGCAAAGTCACTCAAGGAGATCTTGATTTGGTGTGGATATTTCAGGATCTCGACCGGACCATAAATTTCATAGTCAGTGTTGTCCCAGGCTACCCCACCAGGTATTGGAATTGCTGTGAAGTTGGCTGAAGAAAGTTCTGAAGAAAGTTCTCTTTTCTCGACGTGCGAAGATGTGTGTGGTTTGAGGACCAAGTTGATGTTCTGACTTGCTGTGTCCATTTTAGCATATTTTCCCTCAATGAAGCGTCCCAAAGTAAATACCATGATGAGCCAAAGTATGAGGATAAATGCACCAAAACCCACCCAAAATTCAATCCATGGAGAAACCAGATATGTTTCTTTCAGTTGTTTCAAAAGTTCCTTAGCTTTGTCTTTAAAGGATTTTGATGATGGCTGTGTCTTTGGTTCACTGAAGCCTTCAGAGGAATCATCGAAGTTGATGAAGTAACCAGATGCAGTTCTGTCAATTGTTCCAATTGGTTCAGGATTTTTGTTTTTTTGCATTGTCACTTGGTACTTCAGTATAGATTGGTGTGTCTCTGCTAAATGTTTTTATTTGGGTTTTCAGAGGTCTTAGTTCTATTGCATTGTTGCATAGTCCTTGTTGTTCTTCTGTAGGCGTTTCGAATGTGATGAGCCTCTTTGATAGGACCTCTGTACTGGTAGCAAACCTTGGTGTTCTGCTACTTATTGGGAGTCCACTTGGCCTACTGTTTGTTATCGGCCACATGTTGTGGTTTTACCAGGTCGATGGATACAACTCGGTTCTCCTTTTTTCCAGCAAGTGGCGGTAGTACAACTGATCTTGTCCCGTTGACAGACAAGACAGGAACTGCTTTTCTGTAAGAAGGCCCAAATTCCTTCTTTACCGCGATCTTCTCCCTGACTAGATCCCCGACTTTTGGAATCCAGACAGGTCTTGCTGGGACAGGTGGTGATTCTTCAGTGGTTGTTGGCTGTTGTTTCAACTGTATGTTGCTCAGGTCTTTTCTTGTTTTGTTTAAGTCCTGCAAAATAGCCAAACGGTCTTTGACATCAAAGGTTTTTTCTATTACCACTGAAGTCTGACTATCAAGGTCAGAGATCAACATCCTAGTTCCGAATAATAATTCGTACGGACTGAATCCCTTCAGAGAATTTCTTGGCAAGTTATTTAGACTACGTTGGACACTTATTAGATGTTTGACCCACCCAGCTCCCGAACCTAATACCTTTGCCGTTATAGATTGCTTTATGTCACGGTTTTTTCTTTCAACAATTCCGTTCCCCTCAGGGTGAAATGGACAAGAGTACCGCAATTGCACGCCCATGCTGACCATGGCCTCCTTATAAGCCCGAGAGCTAAAAGCAGGACCATTGTCCGAATGCAGAATGCCAATTGCGTATGTGCCGATGAAGACCCGCAAATCTTTTATAACAGTTCGGACGTCAGCCGAGTGCTGGTGATCTACATTATAAGTGGAAACTAGCCTGTATATGTTAATCGCAAGCCATTCTTTTTGCTGGTAATATTATCTGCCTTGATTCGACGAGGTATTAAACTGCTTCTCTCCCCTCTGCGATCTCTGTTGCAGTTTGGGCAGTTTTTTACAAACATGGTGTAGTGCAGGCTCATGCCTGGCCACCAGTACCGTGATTGTAATTCTTCCAGAGAATCTTTTAATTTAAGGTGTCTGTGACCCTCGCCCATGTGTGCGTCTGCGATTAACAAGTTTCTCCTGTCCATGTTTGGAATCACTCTATCCCCCACTCCAGGGATTCGAGCAAAAGGGACGGAGTTTGCATCGATTATGTATGTATAATTGAGTGGATAGTTGATCGGTAACGCTGAGCAGTCGCCTTTTGATGACGTTTTCACCGCCAGCATTGTTTCACCGTCAATGTATTTTAATGTACGCTTTTTTCGATCTACGGGAGCCGATTTAGTGGCTGCCGCTGCGGCTGTTTCAGCCAATGAATTCCCTACAACGTGAACGCCATCACGCTGATGACTCAGTGAGTGAGTCACGTGAGTCTTTGGTAGTTCTTTTTTCAAAAGAGCTACTTGTTCCCAAAGCAGTCTCTGCTTTATTGGTGCATCTGTGTCATCTTTGTAACCGTTCTGAATCCATGTCTGCAAATCCTTGTTATATGCTTTGACGCAGTAATATGAATCTGACACTATAAGTGTCGGGAATTCGCGATCCGCATTATCTAGTGCCATTTTCAAAGTTATTATTTCAGTTTGTAGTTCTGAATTAGTTTCTACTGAGTGTGATTTTGTTAATAGAGGTTTTAGTTTACCTCCGCGCCACACTTCTTTTGTAATCTCACATGTGGGATTGTATGCATGTTCTCCCCAAACGGAGGGTTGAGCATGTCCGTCTGTATAGATTACACAGGCGTAATGTCGTAGAGGCAGAATGTCGATTGGCAGAGGATACGTCTTTTCATATTTTAGATTTTTCAATTCTTCTTGTTGTCAAAAAATTGTCAACCAGGCTATACTCGATAATTCATATCCTTCGTATAGAACTTTTAGATGGGCAATTCTGGATTTTTTGAAGTTGAATTTGTAACCCTCTGCAGCGAACCCAAGTATTATGGTATTCACTCTTTTCAAGTGAGTCTCCAAGTCATCATCTGTTAAGTAAATGTCATCGACATAAGATAATGCTTCATCATCATATAGTTGTAGTAATTCTGTTACTCTCGCTGAGAATACCCCCGGGCTGTTCTTGTACCCCTGGGCTAACCGACAGAATTGTTTTTGAGTGCCATTTACTGAGAATGCAGTTAAAGATCTGCTCTCTGGTGCTATGTTTTGACAAAAGAATCCATTGGAGATGTCCAAGGTTGTTTTGTATTTTTTGCGCACTATATTATTCATTAGTGCAGCACTGTGTGAGTTTTGCACTGCAAAGGTTTTGCAACATGTGTTAAGGTGTCGGTAATCCAAAACTAGACGGTACGAATTGTCTGGTTTGGAGACCGGAAACAAAGGATTGTTCATTTGTGAGGTGCAAGTTTCAATCACCCCCTGGTATTCTAGCTGATCTAGTATTTCATTTACTTGTTTTTTAGCTTCTTGCTTAATTGGGTACTGCCTTTGTGCAGTTGGTTGTGATTTTAACTGGATTTTGTGAGGAGGAGAATCCTCATCCCATCCTACATGATTTTTATATAAAGCAGGTGCTAAGGCCACTGCCCACTTTCTAGCAAGTGTGTATTTTTTATGAATCGGTATTTGATTCGAGAAGGCAGGCATAATTACTTCTTCGCCATGAGGGCACTCCCTGACAAACTCTGGTGGCCAGTCTTTTTCAGCTAGAAGGATGTCATAGCCTTTGGAGAGGTTATCCCAAAATAGTCCCCTTATTTTCCTAGTCTTATCTCCCTCTATACGTAATGTTATCTCGTATATCTTGTGGGGCTTGCTAACTCTGGTGTCTGCAGTTTCCACTTGAAGGTATTCATTCGTGTCCACTGTCTCCAGATGATTCATAAGGACTTTGCGAGCTATGCTCACCTCTGCTGCGCTGTCTAGCATTGTCTGAGCCCATTCTCCGTTTTTCAGTTGTGTCCTCAGTATTCTCGGCATTTTTAACTACCTTGATACTGGCTACCTTCTTTTTTGGAAATTGTAATTTCTTTTTAAGTTGAGCAGGTTCCTTGTCTTTGGACTTGGCGTGCTCTTCTGATCGTCCTCTTCTTTCCGATTTCTGCGAGGAAGTCTGAAAAGATTGAGAGGGACGTGTATCAATGTCTTGATATCTATCAGGTTTTTTAATATTATCCCTATTTCTAAGGTTATATCTATTCCCAGAGGGGTCACTCTGCGGTGACCTCTGTCTTTGGTTTGGAGATTTCTCTCTTCGCCTAGGAGACCTTCCTCTGGACTGGAATTTCTTTTCTTTAGGATTGGATTGTTTGTTTCCATCCCAGTTCTTTTTTGGTGAATTATTATTATTAAAAAATATTTTTTCTGGACTTGTAGTCAGTTGCGGTTTTACTGGTATTCCACCTAGACTATCTCTGCCTAGTTCTTCATAGGATTTTTCTATGATTCTGGCTATTTCAGCTGGTTGGTCTGCTATATCTGTCTCTTTTAACCTCTGGCGGATCGCCACGTTTGCTGCTTCACCTTTTATGTTGGCTAGTAATATAGCCGAAACCTGCTTGAAGTCTTTTAGTAATTTCATACCAAGAGTTAAAGCAGGTTCTGGACCGTATGTTTTAGCACATCTGGTATTACCGAAATGGATGGAACACCGTGCGTTTTTGTGTAGATGGAAGCAAAGACTGTACCCCAAGTGTCGCAGTCCTCAATGTGTGGTGCGATTCCCATTGGGAGACATATAGTCAGAATCCTGTGTTTTTCCAGCGGGGTGGTGTCAGGAAACACCGCCTCTATTTGGGTGATTTTCTGTGCCAACCAGAATGGTATTTGTTCCCGTTTAGCTGGAACTTTACCTAGGCAGGATTGGATGTTCTGTGGTGTAATTTTATTTGTGTTCCCCTGGTGAGGGGTCAGCTGTGGAAGTTTAATCGCTGGCTGAATTGTTGAAGTCCGCATTACATACTGAACTAATTGTCTATGAATTTTTAGTAGTTGTTTTAGCTGTATTAATAGCTCTGCTGCAGGCATTCTTTCGATGTCTGGATGTGGTGTGTATCCGGCTAAGACCGGCCACGTTGCTCCTGGTCTTCCTAAAGGACCGAGCCTTGTAATGTGATTGTTATGTATTAGGGCGCCATCAAATAAGAGCAAATGCTCTTGGAATTTGAGTGGTACTTCCACCTCCTCGAAAGGAGTGTAAATGTCGGGTGGAACCTCTATTTTGTAATAGTGGAAGTACTTTGTTACAGTATTTGCTGCTGGAAAATGTATCCATGTATAGTATACCTCTGTCTGCCGATATTCATGTGCCTCAATTACGAATATAACTGTGCCACCTCTAGGTGTCAGTCCATTTTCTATAAGTTTTAAGGTTATAGATCTTCTTTTGCTGACCGGAATGAGTATTATATCCGCGTCTGCATCCTTTAGTGCAGTATCTGCTGCTGCTATTTCAGCTGCTAATCTAACTGCCTCTCTTTCTTCATCACTGTCTCCCATTTTACAGACAGGATGATATTATGTCTATTTGCAGATCAGGTTTCTTTATGGAACAAAGATTAGATGCACAATATTTTGGAACTGTTTTATCCTTCAACGTTGACTTGACCAAGAACCATACATAGGAGTTCCCTCCTGCGAGGTTTTGGAGGATATAACCTTTCACCCACTCCAGACGTCTTTGGAGTATTCGGGAAAAGGGGTCTGAGTGAGAGAGCACGACTGAGTTACTCTAAATGTCTTACGTTAGTTTTATCGCCCTTTCCAAACGCGTTGGGCGCCATGTAGTGTAGCTCCTATTTTCCCAATAGGCTCTGCGCATTGGAATAGTACCTACAGCAGTAAAGGCCTAGGCCAGACGTTAACTAGGTCTACTACTGTCGATACTAGACTTAATTTTTGGGTTTGCCAGCTAAGCTCAGAGTTCGCTAGAAATTTTCTCGAATGTTCAAGGAAGGATTAACTTCCCTGATTAGACAAGAAGGGATTTAGTTTCTGACAACCATAGAACATGACAACTTTGCTCTCCCCTAATCAAGAGTCAATCTCATGAGTCGTGTGAGCACAAGGCAATTATTTTACTCAGTCAGTACGTGCATTCTTAGTCTCATCAGAATGTAGAGAAAAGGAAGAGACGGGCGTGTTCAATAAAAGATGTTATTTATTGATCAGTCTCTTTTCTCGTACAAGAGAAATGGATCGATATTATTGCAATACTTATAGTTAAGTAAAGTGCATACATTAAAAGCAATAGTATAAAATAATACTGTAAAAACATTGATATGGTTTCTGAGCCATATGATGTTTAAAATGATTAAAATATATTTACATACACATATACATTTGACTAAACGTACTCAACTGGTGTTTCTAAATACGCCTACCCCGTGTACCTGACCTAAGTCTAATGCGTGGGCGGGAATAGAAAGTTACAGTTTAAGTTAAGTTTGTTTTTGCCAAGTGAATAACTAAAGAATTCTCTGTGAGGGGTTATTCAGTTCTGTACCTGGAATTTAGGATGGATGAGGAATGGTATCTCTTTCTCTGCTCTCGATATTCCAGGCTGCCTGCGAGGGCTGCCCAGAAACGCCGGTGCTGGGTCTCTCGGCTTGAGATAGCAGCGCGTCTCTCAGCGCGTCAGGAAGGCGGGGCTACTGCCAGCGGGGTCTGCTTCTGCTCTCGGCTTCGGCAAGTATGGCTGCTCCGTCTTGTCACCACGCGTGTGTTTGCATAGGGCAAGGTCGGCAATATTTATACCTTAAAGGTGCCGAGATTGACGTAAGGATGGACATAGGTACGTCAATAAAGATGTCATACGACTTGCTCGTTAGCACATTCTTTTGCAAAAGTTCTCTGTGAAATCAAAACAATGGCCGCACGGATTTTCCAGGTTGTCATAGGTTTGATTTGTTATGAGAACGTCGTATGCCTTATCAGGGGCTGGAGGAATGTCGCTTGTCTAATTAGATCTCAAGCGTTATGACCTAATCAGATAACACGTTCCTGTGCCGTAGTGTGACTGCGTCAGATAACGGTATCTGCATCATGGGGGATTTCTTGCCTCATGGGCTGACTGTTAGTTAACTTGATAGTTAGTTTAACCAGAATAGGGTCAGGAATAGGGGGACTGATTCAGAACCTATAGAAATACACGACAATCTTAGACAACCTTGAAGTAAAACTCTTTAAAAAGAAAGCCCGGCCGGCGATGTTTGACTCTTTCCGCTTATGGAGTAAAGAAGTCAAACAGAAAGAAATTAAATTAGCTAAGAAAAATAAGAGAGAAGGGGGACTTTCAGTAATGCAAGCTGCTGTGCAGTTTAAAGATAATGAAGAGGAGCAGATGAATGAGCAGTTGCACAGGCAACGTAAAATGGCAATAGACAAGTGTTATCCAGTTTTGCCGTCTCTTCAGCAAGAGGCAGCAAAAGAGCGTGAAAAAGACCCATTAATGTCGCATTTACTAAATTCACCACCCCCCTATGCGCAAAATGCCACAGCACCCCCGCAACCTTTAGTTGCGCAAACTACGCCTCCTGCTCCTCCACAGCACCCACCAGCTGTTCTTCAGCTGGCTCCTACTTCTTCGGTGCAGCCTTCTCCAGGCTGTTTGTCCTTCAGTTTCACCTTCCATTCGGCAGAAAATGGCCAGCACTGTTACTAACCTTCTTTTACCTCTTTTCGGGTCGCCTACTACGACCCCTAACATGGGAAGAAGGCAGTTGCGAAGTCAACTACCTGATTATCAAGAGAGAGATTCACTGAATAGTTTAGCACGGAAATGGGTCATGGACACTGCAAAATATGATGTACAGTCTGTCATGGAAGTCTTCCATCAATGGGAAGCAGCGACACAGAGATATGTTTTCGAACAGATGTGTGTTTTTCTTTGAGAGGATTTAGAAGACAATGATCAGGAATGCATCCCACGGGAGATGTGTCGTGTACGGTTTAGGTTCGGAGAAGGTATGATTGTAGGTCCAGATGTGGAGAAAGCAGTTGAAATGTTGTTATCATATCGGACTAAGGGAAGCAGTTCTGGGTCACCATCTGAATCTAATACATCCAGTAGGAAAAAGGCGCGACAATTCCCTATGAGAGAAGTTCCCCCACAATGGAGAGAGGGTGACACGACTGCTGTCCCACCTATTCTGCCACACTTTCAGCGTGTATGGGTACATGTCCCATGGAAGCGAGCTGAAGTTTTAACACTCAAACAAACATTACCAGATCCACGTAAAAATCCTGCAGGGTACTATAAAGAGTTGTCACAAACTGCTGGGTCATGTATAATGAATTTAGCCGATATCGATATGTTATTTGGGAATGTTGTTCCACAGCCTTTATGGGGTAAAATTTGTCATATAGATCATGATCAGGAATTAGGTGACACATGGGCTAATATTACAGCTGCAGATGCCCGACAAGTTGGTGGTGCCAAGCCTGAGCCTTTGATAGCAGAACTCCCTGGTAAAATAGTAGATTACATGAAAACGATAATGCCTGCAATACGCGTAAATTGGGATAAGTTGTCTGCATGCAAGCAGAAGAAAGAAGAAACTGTTTCAGATTTCTACACCAGATTTGAAGAAACATTCGTTGACCACAGAAGGTGGACAGAGATTGTTTGTCGATAAATTCGTGCACAACCTGCTTCCAGAATTGTGTAAAAAGTTAAAAGATTCAGAAAGTTCTTGGGCAGTCTCATCCTCAGCGCAGATATTAGCTACTGCACAATATTACGAGAATAGAGACAAAGATGAGAAAGATAAAGTAGAAAAGAAAACTAGAGAACTAAAAACGAAGGTTTTGCTACAACAAGCCTATCCGCCACGTGGTGGTGGTAATCAAAATAATAATGGTCAAAATCATTACCAAAATACTTTTCAGCAGCCTCAACAGTATCAGAGGAACTCGCAAAGATTCGAGTATACTCAACCCCGTGTACCTGTAGGCCCCAACCAGTGTTTATATTGCAAACAAGAGGGTCATTACAAGTATAATTGTCCTATTCTATTACAACGTGCAAATGGAGTTTCTGGTGTTAGAGGTCGTGGCAGTCAGCAAGGACCTAGAGGTAGAGGGCGTGGAAACGCCCCTCAGGACACACGTCCCCTTCCACCACAAAACTCTATGAACAGGTTTGATCAGCAAAATAACGTATCTGACAGGACAGCTCAATACTACGTTGATGATTATTACACAGAAAATGAGCAGTGGGAGAATAATGATTGCTAGGACAGCCATAGACAAAGAGAGGGAGTTGTTTCAGTTCCAGTAGATCAGAGTGGACCTTACGTTGAGGTGATTACATCAGGTGTGTCAGAACCTTTTCTATTGGATACTGGTGCTACAAAGAGTTCTATTATGCACTCCAAACTCCCTGGCGCACCTTTGTCTGGCGAAATGAACGTTTCTGTAGGTTTTTCTGGCGCCCCAGTTAGAAATCCGATTTCTGACCCTTTATCTCTTTCTGTTGGTCCTTGTGAATTCGAAGCACCCCTTATTCTGACAACAGGTTGTGGTGAAAATTTGCTAGGATTGGATTTGTTGAAAAGATTGTATGCAACTTTGTACTGTTCTCCTTCAGGAGTACAACTTACTTTAGGTAAGAAAGTGGTTTCTTCCATGTATTTGTCGAGAGATTCACTTCCAGCAGAATTGTCTTTTCTCCCGGATATTCTTTGGGCTACTGGTCCTAATGATGTAGGTCTTTTAGAAATTCCACCATATGTTGTAACATTGAAGTCCAATATCAAAATGCCACGAATTCCCCAATACAAAATATCTAATGAGGGTGAAAAACCTTTGCTAGCGATTGTTTACGAATTGATTGAAAAGGATGTGATTGAGGAAACACGAGGCAATGTTTGCAATAGTCCTGTTCTACCTGTTTTAAAACGAACTGACCCTTCTCAGCCACCTGTGTACAGATTCGTGATTGATCTTCGAGAAGTAAATAAGATAGTTGTGCCACAATTTCCAGTTGTACCCGACATTACCACATTATTGACTATGATTCCAGCTTCTGCTTCATGGTTTTCGGTGATTGACCTAAAGAATGCTTTCTTCAGCATCCCAATCGCTGAGGAGAGCAGGGATATTTTTTCCTTTAGTTTAGGAGGTTGAAGCTTCCGCTTTAAACGCGCTCCTCAAGGCTACTGTGAAAGCCCCTCAATATACAGTCAAGCTCTGAAAACTCAGCTTGACACGATTGTTTTGCCTAAAGGTGCCACTCTTGTACAGTATGTGGACGATTTGCTCATTGCTGCAGATACTGAGAAAATTTGTAAAAAGGCTACATTGACATTATTGCGTCATCTGTGTGATCTGCATCACAAGCTGTCACTTTCCAAGCTTCAATATTGCCGACAAGAAGTGACCTACTTAGGTCACCTCTTATCGAAGGAGGGAAGGAAACTGACCCCAGAAAGAATTCAGGCAATAGCGAAATTGAGTGTGCCAAGAACACAGAGAGAAGTGCGTGCTTTCTTGGGCATTACATCGTACTGTAGACAGTGGATTCCAAATTTTTCGTTATTGGCCAAACCCTTGGTGGCATTAACGTGTAAAAATACACCCAATCCCATTCCTTGGTCTGAAGAGTGTCAGAAAAGTTTTCTCGAATTACGCACAGCATTATGTTCGGCTCCTGTGTTAGGTACCCCAAACTACAGTAAGCCTTTCACATTGTATGTCCACGAGAAGGAAGGCTGTGCATTGTCTGTGCTGACTCAGTTATTCGGAGATAGACAGCGGCCATGCGCCTACTTTTCGTCAACTTTGGATCCGGTAGCACAAGCATTGCCAAGTTGTTTAAGGGCCACAGCAGCAGCAGCTGTTTCTATTCGACAGTCTGCAGGTCTAGTAATGAATAATACACTAATCGTGATGGTCCCGCATGCAGTAGACACATTGTTAAATAGGACCAAGACACAGCACTTAACTAGTGCTCGACTGTCCAGTTACGAATTAACGCTGCTAGCGAGCCATGTGCACATAAAACGATGCAGTACCTTAAATCTAGCCACGTTGTTACCAATTGCAGAGGAATCAGATGCTTTAGAACAGCACGATTGTTTCCTCACAACAGAGGAAGAGACAAAAGGGAGAGTGGATTTATTTGATACTCCTCTTGCTGAATGTGATGGTACATTATGGGTGGATGGTTCATGCTTTAAACTCCCAAATGGTAACGTGACTGCAGCATATGCTGTCACAACTTTGCACACAGTCGTTGAAACTGCACGCATACCACATGGTTCAGCTCAAGCCGCAGAATTAGTCGCACTGACGAGAGCATGTGTATTGTCTAAAGGAATGAGAGTGACTGTCTACACTGATAGTCAGTATGCGTTTGGAGTGGCTCACAGCTTTGGACGATTGTGGAGAGAACGTGGATTCCTGACTTCGCATGGAGCTAAGATTCAGCATGGTCAGTTGGTGAATGAGCTTCTTGAATCACTGACCTTGCCTCTGCAAATGGCGATTGTGAAATATAGTGCTCACAAGAAGGTGACTGATGATGTGGGTCGTGGAAATGCATTTGCTGACGAGACCGCTAAAGAAACGGCAAAGAATGTGATGAGCCAAATGTATGTTGCAGGCCCTGAAAGATGGACTGGCGATGTTGGAATATGTGAGGACACGATAGAGAGTGTGAAGTCCATCCAAGCTGAGGCCACGGAAAAAAGTGTTGAGCACGTGGAGAGAAAGTACAGGTAGAATGGATGCAAATGGTTGTTGGACTGAATTGGCAGAGCATCAGCGATGGTTGTTACCCGATGCATATGTGCTTGCAGTGGTTACAATGGCTCATGGAATGGCTCATATCAGCGTGAAAGGGATTTGCGAGTTGTTGGCCCCAGTGTGGAAGAATTCAGGGTTTCCCAAGTGTGCAGAGAATGTTGTCAAGAATTGCATGGTATGTCTGAAGCACAATCCTGGTAGGGGAACCCCAACTCCAGCTGGTCATTTTGCACCTCCTACGTATCCGTTCGAGGTGTTGCAGCTAGATTTCATACACATGGAGAGGTGCAACAACTTAAAATATGTGCTCGTTGTTGTTTGTGCCTTCTCAAGATGGGTAGAAGCCTATCCCCTAAAAGACAATACTGCCTTGTCCACAGCCAAAGCCCTTGTGAAAGAGTACTTCCCCAGGTTCGGAATGCCTAGAATGGTCTGGTCTGACAACGGAAGTGAATTTGTGGGTCGTGTGATGAAAAGAGTGTGTGAAGGGCTAGGCATTAGGCAGAAGTTCCACGCTGCAAATCACCCCAATCAGCTGGATTAGTAGAATGTTACAATGGCACGCTAAAACTTAAATTGGCCAAAATCCAAGCGAGCACAGGTCTTAAATGGCCTGACACTCTACCCTTAGCACTCCTGTCCACCAGAATGACTGTGCATTCGCGAGTGAAACTCAGCCCTTACGAAATTGTCTTTGGCCGGCCAGCCAACATATGGGGAGTGCCTAGGCCCACGAAGTTCAGCGACCTGCAACACCCTATTTTGCTTGATTACTTGTATGAATTGACGGCTAAATTGCGTGTTTTGCAGCAACAGGTCCACAACACCCTGCCTCCGGTCTCTGAGACTCCAGGTCACTCCATTGTCCCTGGATCCTGGATTCTCGTGCGAAACTTTCAAAGGACAAAGAACGACCAGCCCAGGTGGTGACACCTCGTCCTTCTTTCCACGAGGTCAGCTGTTCGAGTGGAGGGGAAGGCCAACTGGATCCACGGGGTCCATTGCAAGAGGATCCCTTCACCTCCGCCACATGACCAGTGGGTCCAGAAAGGTGTCACTGACTCAGACCTTGCAACTGTGCCACGTGTCATACCTGTCAGCGATGACCGTGTAAAAGAGACTAACCCTGAACGTGAAAGCGAGAACATTTTTCAAGAGACTGTGCCACCACCAGAACAATTGAACTCTTTGGAGCCTGAACTGCTGTTTCAGGACCAGACAGTACCAGGAAAAAGACGCTACAATTTGCGACCGAGAAAAACAGACTAATAAAAGTGATTCCTTTTTATGATTTGAGACCAAGACCTATGGACAAATAATATATCCCTTTTTTCCTCCCAAGTACTATTTTTGAAAGTGCAGATCTCCCATCTAGGTAACTTGCTTATTTTTGTTTTTCGAACCGCCATCCGGGTTCCGCTGCTAGGGCCGCGGTTGATTAAAAGTCTTTTGGGTGCAGCTGACGACGTTAGGTCGGTAGTTCTGGTCAGTCCAAGGGAGTTGCCCTAGACTGACGGAAGCATCCTTTAGCAGAATCAACCTCCCACCGCGGGCAGCACTTTAGAGAGGATGGAGTTTCCTGATGTGGAGAGACCTGCCAAACAAATGAACTTTAAGCAGAGACTGTGTAACACGATGACAAAGAAACGTTTTATAATATTGTGTATTTTTATGCTATCCAGCGTAATGATCTTTTTGCTAAGTTATGTTTTATTCTCTTTCCATGCAACATTTGCACCCCCTGCATCACCCATACCTCCTCCTACTGTTTCCTCTCATTCTTTCCACCCTCTGCCTGACCACGAATCAAATAGGAGATTAGAGTTCATTAATAACTCCTTTGTTCAGTTATTACACCAACCCCAACTTGTAATGAACACAACTAACTGTTGGGTGTGCGGCCTCATGCCTCACACAACGGATAAAGGTATCCCCTATTTGGTCCTGCCATTTAGTCACAATGGTTCAGTATGGGCATATAGGACAATGTTCATATATGCACGAGAAATTCAACCCCTACGTTCTGTAAAAGACACCTCAAGACTAGCGCCCTAGTCAAAGGTATAGTTGACATGATCAAGGAAGTAACTTCTTATGAAGATACTCCGGATGATGAGATACTTGCATATGTAGGTTGGAACGTGACCGGATATGGCACTACTTTAAGTGAAAAACAGCAAGCCAAAAGATCGTCCCCTATCTGGATCGTACCCCATCAGGGTCACCTGTGTCTGCAAGGTATTGGCAAGAATCCCAGAGCTCAGCTAGGGAAGAGTATCTGTACAGAAACATATGTTTTTGGATCTCAGACTTCCCCTGCGTTTTTAGCTGCTAAGGGTACTTATTTCATCTGCCATGATAGAGCCTACACATGGTTGCCCCCTGACTTCTCGGGCTCATGTTTTGTTTCATTCCTGTTGCCTCCCACCTACACATCAGCGGCGGATTACCACCGGACAAGGGTAGTTAGAGGTGTTTTGAGTAAAGAAGACACTGCAGGTCAAGAATTTGGGGACTTTGCAAAGGGTTTTCTGCCGTTCTGGGGATCCATGGCTAACAGCAGAAACATAAGGCAATTAACAAGGGTAGTTGAGTCCACCGTGACTGAAACTGCTGGTGCCCTTAGTAACTTGACTCCTGAGCTCCAGTCGGATCGACTTATGACCCTTCAGAACCGGGTCGCTTTGGATGTTATACTTGCAGACCGAGGTGGAGTATGCAAATTGATCCAATCTAGTTGTTGCATTTTCATCCCAGATAATGCTCCGACCGTGTACAGGGCCATCTCCAAACTACATAAGATTTCCGAATCTATTCATGTGGATAAAGGAGATTGGTCGTTAATGGGATGGTTCTGGGAACTGATATCTGCCTGGGGATGGAAAATTCTGATGGTCATTGGGATGGTCTTAGCCATTCTTTTCCTGTTCTGTCTGTGCATACAGTGTGCTCCTGCAATATGTGGCCTCTGTGTTACATCATGTGTAAGGAAGCCTGTGTCAAGAGATGAACTAAGTACTAGAATGATGTTACAGCAACATCTCAATGACTTTAGGAATATAGATCTGGACTCAGACTAACATGAGGATAGATTAATTGCCTATGTAAGGGCAAAAGGAGGGATTGAGGTTCTGAAAATCTGGATTCGTATAATTATTCTGAACTCGAGAATTAAAACTTCGTCGAAACATGACGAATTTGGTATCAAAAGACCGAGAATGACGAGTACATCATGTACATATATTTTCAGCATATTCGAGTGACGATTTCACCTCGAAATAGTCATTTACATTCTGAACACTTGGCTCCCATTTATATGTTGCCCTTTACATAGGCCTTAATCCAGTTGAATTTGATTCCACAAGGACACATACTCCTTAATCGACTTTTCCATGACCTGTACAAGTTGGAACCATTGCCCCAGGCCGAACTCGTTAGGTCAGTTCAACAACCATTGAACTGACCTAACGAGTCAACCATTTCAGCGCGCACACCTGCCATATCTCGCTCACATCTATCTCCACTCTTTTGCTTCACTTACTTTATGGTGGGGAGGTGCCCGTTTTTATTAGGGGTACAGTGATATCTGATGAAATGTTGGGCCTTGCCAAATGATTTGTTGTAGGCAGCACGAAGTGAAATATGGACATGTCATCATGACTCTGCTTTCTCTTTGTACCAAAAGTATGTTAACGATTTACTTTACAACCAAGAATGTTTTGCCTGGAGCCCAAAATTGTGTATAAGAAGAGAAGCCTGACTTTGTAAAGGCGTGCAGTCTCCTGAGAATATACCCGTATTGTACTTCTAGGACACTTGTTACCTTGGTTGCAGCCAATAAACTAATCTTTGACTTCACCTAGAAGACTCTGAGTTTCTGTAGGTCTGGATCAGGAAGAACCCGAGGTCTCTGGGTGTTGATTCCCTGGCACCGCTGGGTTACCGGTTCTGTGCCGGTTCTTAAAAACCCAGTACCTCATCCCTGAACTCTGCTGAGAGAGTTCTGTCCTTCCTAGAGTGCTTGATCCAGTTCTGGGGCCTCTGGAAGTTGTACCTGAGCTGGGAAGCTTGGAACTAAGCTTGAGTGACTTTTGAACTTGAAAAGTGTCGCATCGCTCGCTTGTGGAGCGTATCCCCGACAGTGCGAGAAGTTTCCCGCCGCTACGGAGGCCGAGATCGTAGCAGCGCCTGACGCCGCTGCCAGAGACGTCGCATCCTTCGTTTGCGGGACGCACCAGACCGGTGCGGGAGAATCGAACATCGCTGCGAGAATCGTCGCAGAGCCTGTCGTCGCTGGGTGAGAACGCCGCACCGCTTGCTTGCGGACCGCATCACGTCACTGCGAGCATCGTCGCAGAACCATCGCATCGAGGAGCTGCGAGAGAGAGGATCACCGCTGGACCGCGCATCGTCGCCCCGGAGATCGCCGCAGCCCCTACGAGATCGTCGCATCGTGCCTTTGCGAGAACAGACTTCCTACGGAACCTACGCACCGGAATCCATACAAGTGGCCTTCCTCCCCTCACAGACCGGATTCGTCGCATCACGCCCGCTGCTGCAGCGGGACTGTCGTATCGCCTCCCCAAGGTCTCAGGAGCAACGCATCGCTTGTTTTCCACCGCACCAGCTTCTGCATTTGGAACTTTGTTGCAACTAAAAGGTACTGTGAGTAAACGTGACGCAACTGTGAACTTTTCACGCATCTGTAGAGAATTCTACCGCAACGTAGAGAATTCTATTGCAACCTAAAGAATTTTAACGCAACCTTAAGAACTCTTTTGAAACCATATTCTTCAACGGTGTATGTTGGATTTTTGTCGTTTTGGTCTTGTGTAGTTTAGATTAAAAATACCTTTATTTTTCTAAACTGTTGTGGTGTCAGTTTGTGGTGTTTTCACTGTGTTACTGTGAGTGTTGGTACAAATACTTTACGCATTGCCTCTGGTTAGCCTAGACTGCTCGTGCCAAGCTACCTAGAGGGTGAGCAGGGGTTATCTCAGAGGTTTATCTTCTTGCCCTGACTAGAAGCAAGGGTCCCTATTTGGACAGTGGTACCTACCTCTGCCAACTAGAGACCCCCAGATCTAACATTGGTGGCAGCGGTGGGATTTGAACTTGTATTTGTACTTGACCCATAGTAATTGGTGTACATCACTAGTGAGTGCAGACCACTACGCCACCGCATACTACTGGTTTTGATTTTTGATTCTATTTTTGAGTAACTCTTCAAAGCATCATGGCTGCAAAAGGAAAGGCGCTCAGTGAGGGGGCAGAAGTAATGCCAGAGTTTTCCTATTCTTAAGCACTTCTGCCAGAAATTTGGGTGCCCCACAAGAGGCGCCAGGAAAGAGGAGCTGCAGAAAATCTTGAAAGCCCATTGGGAGGCGCAAGAGGGAAATGATGATGTGGATGTAGAGAATAGTTTTCAAGTTGCAGATCTGCCAGTGGGCAGAGGAGGCTCAGGAGCTGGCAGCAACCATTCCAGCAGGGGCCTCAGCCCAGAAGAGTTACAGGAAAATCAGAGAGTCAGAGAATATGAGTTGGAAGTTCTGAAAATGAAAATGAAAATGAAGCAATTTGAAATGGATAAAGAGAGAGAAACGGCGGCTGAGGAGAGCAAATGTGCCCGCGCCTTGGAAGAGAAGAAATTGCTTTTGGCTCATGAGTTGAGCATGAGAGAACTGGATCTTAAAGCCAAGGAGGTGGATGCCAGTTCTAATGGTGGCAGCGCACAGCCAGTGCAGGGGGGTAAAGTATACATTCCCAAGGACCTGGTGCAGAATTACCATAGGAGTGAGGATATTTATGCCTGGTTCACTTCGTATGAGATTGCATTGAGGATGAATGGTGTGCCTGAACAGCATTGGGGGGCGGGCCTGTGGAAACATTTTGAAACTTCTGGGAGGAGTGCTCTAGAGCCCTTAGAATTAGCAGGTGCCATGACCTACCCCAATATGAAGGAGGCCTTATGTCTCAGGTATGGCCTTACTCCAGAGCAGTACAGACTGCAGTTTAGGAACTCCAAGAAGAGAGAGTCTGAGACTTGGATGGAGTGTGTGAATTTGTACTCGCGTGCACTGAAAGGTTGGATGAAGGGCAGTAAAGTAACTGATTTTAAGGGGTTGTTGCATTTAATCAGTTGGGAGCACTTGAGTAGTCTTTGTGTTCCAGAGCTGCGCCAGCATCTTTTAGACAGCAAGCTGACAGACCCCATTGAGCTTGCTAAGGAGGCGGACCACTGGACCAGTACCAGGGTCCACAGAGGAATTGTGGGTACCACAGCCAAAGGTGGGCAGGGTCCCCAGCAGAAGAGTGGGGGGGACAAGGGTAATCAAAAGGAGTTCTCAGAAGGGCCCCAAAATAGTTCCCAGGCAAAGGAATCCCAACCCCCCAAACCTAAACAGCCATGGCCCTCTAAGGGCAGGCGGGACAATAGAGATAGAAGGGATAACCAAGGCCCCCCTACCTGCTATCACTGCAATGAGGTGGGCCACATTGCTCCAAAATGTCCCAAGAAGAAGCAAGCACCCACTGGTGCCCTCGCCCCAGCGTTAGCTAGTGTAGCTTTGGGAGGGGATTTGGTTTCTAGTGACTGGGGGGAGCTAGCGGTTATGACCCTTGTCTCTCTAGGAAACCAAGAGGTGGTCCAGGAGACCTTACTGCCCTCTAACACTAAGAAATATGGGCAGAAGGTGACCATCAATGGGAGGGAGATTGAGGCTCTGAGAGACACAGGAGCCAGCGTGACATCCGTGAGGTGTCAGTGGGTGTCTGAAGAGCAAATCATCCCTGGTGTACTCCGCCCTGTAGTGGCAGCTGACAGTTCAGTGCACTTCAGCAAGCTGGCGCGTGTTCCCTTTGAATGGGGGGGAGTCTCTGGTCTCTTGGAGGTAGTTGTCAGTGATGCCTTGCCTGTAGACTGTCTGTTAGGTAACGACCTGGAGAGTTCTCCATGGAAGGATGTAGAACACAGAACTCACTTGGAGATGTTGGGGTTACCTGCGTGGATCTGTGTGTCCACACGTGCTATGACAGCCAGTAGGGGGGACTCAGCAGAACTGGAGCCTGAAACAGTGGCCCAGAGACCTGCCAGGAGAGGAAGAGGCAGAGGGCGCGGGAAACCAGCCCCAGCCGTTCCCACGGTCCAGGAGGAAGCAGAACCTGAGGGGGATGCCCTGGAACCTACAGGGGAACAGGTGGCCGAACTGGGAGACTTACCTGAGCTGACCCATTGGCAGCAGGAAGGTGGTCCTTCCAGGGAGGAGTTCTGCAAGGCGCAGAAGGAATGCCCTTCCCTCATTGGTCTGCGGCAACAGGCTGTAGATCAGGCAGCAGGTGGAGCAGCCAGAGATCACTTTATCTACTGGGAAGATGACTTGTTATATAGCGAGCCTAAGTTTGCTGAGCCCGGTGCAGCCCGTGTGCTGGTGGTACCCGAGCGCTTCAGAAACTTCCTAATGGGTCTGGCTCATGACGTGCCTCTTGCAGGACATCTGGGGCAAGACGAGACCCTAAACAGGCTTGTCACCCACTTCCACTGGCCCCAGATGAGAAAGCACGTTGGTTCCTTTTGCAGATCTTGCCAAACCTGTCAAGCCAGTGGCAAGACTGGAACAAAGTTGAAGGCACCCCTTTAACCCTTCCCAGTAGTGAGCACCCCTTTCGAGCGGGTGGACATAGACATTGTAGGGCCCCTGGACCCCAAGACAGCCTTAGGCAAAAGGTTCATCCTGGTCTTGGTGGACCATGCCACCTGGTACCCGGAAGCAGTCCCTCTCAGGACAATCACAGCACCCGTGGTGGGCCGTGCATTGATGGGGATCTTTTCACGTGCGGGGTTCCCCAGAGAGGTGGTCTCCGACCGGGGTACCAACTTCATCTCTAAGTACATGAAGTCTCTGTGGGAGGAGTGTGGGGTAACTTATAAGTTCACCACTCCTTACCACCCTCAAGGAAATGGGTTGGTTGAAAGGTTCAACTGGACCCTGAAAGGTATGATTATGGGCCTAGCGGAGCCCATGAGACGCAAGTGGGACGTCTTGTTACCATGCCTGTTGTTTGCCTATAGGGAGGTGCCTCACAAGTCCTTAGGGTTCAGTCCCTTTGAACTCCTGTATGGCCACCCTGTTAGAGGACCTCTCTCACTGGTGAACGAGGGTTGGGAAAAGTCCAGTGGAAAACCCCCCCAGGATGTGTTCAGCTATATGCTGGCCATCCGCAACCAGACACACCGCTTCAGGAAGCTCGCTCAGGTGAACCTGGAAGCAAGCCAGGAAGAAATGAAAAGATGGTATGACCAGAATACCACTCTGGTCGAATTTCAACCTGGGCAGAAAGTGTGGGTGATGGTGCCAGTGTAGCCTTGTGCGCTCCAAGACAAGTAGACTGGGCCATATGAGGTGGTGGAAAGGAAGAGTGAGGTAACCTACCTGGTTAACCTGAGGACTCCCAGGCAGCCCCTGAGAGTCTTGCAAGTGAACCGCCTCAAACCACACTTTGAGAGGTCTGAAGTAACCATGCTCATGGCTACAGATGCAGGAATGGAAGAGGATAGTGATCCTCTCCCTGACCTCCTGGCAGTTAAGGAGCAAGATGGGCCAGTGGATGAGTAGTCCTCTCGCCCACCCTGACCCCAGAACAGCAGAGTGACTGTCTCCAAGTGTTGGGTCAGTTCTCCTCCCTGTTCTCCCTGACCCCAGGAGTCACCAACTGGTGCGTCCATGACGTGGACACTGGAGACAGTCTGCCTGTGAAACAAAAATTTTACAGGGTAGCTAACAAGGTCAGGGCCAGCATCAAGGAAGAAGTTTCCAAGATGTTGGCGCTAGGGGTGATTGAGCCCTCCAGCAGTCCCTGGGCTAGCCCAGTGGTCTTGGTGCCCAAGAAAGCTGCTACGCCCGGTGGCCCTCCAGAACTCCAGTTTTTCATGGACTACCGTGGGCTCAATGCGGTCACGAAGACTGACGCACACCCCATCCCCAGAGCTGATGAGCTCGTGGATCGGTTGGGAGCTGCCCAGTACCTCGGTACATTTGATTTGACTTCTGGGTACTGGCAGATTGCCTTAACTGATGGGGCCAAAGAGAGGTCAGCGTTTTCAATGCCAGAGGGGCACTTCCAGTTCCGAGTCATGCCCTTTGGGTTGAAAAATGCCCCTGCCACCTTCCAGAGACTGGTTAACCAGGTACTGACCCAGCTGGAGGAATTCAGCGCTGCATACCTGGATGACATTGCTGTGTTCAGCTCCACGTGGGAGCAACACTTGCAACACCTCTGTGAAGTGTTGAAGGCTCTGCAAAGGGCAGGCCTCACTATCAAGGCAAGCAAGTGCCAGATAGGGCAGGGATCTGTGGTGTATTTGAGACACCAGGTGGGGAGCGGCCAGGTGGCGCCCCTACAGGCAAAGATTGATACCATTCTGGCTTGGGAGCCCCCCAAGACCCAGACAGAGGTGAGAGCCTATTTAGGACTCACCGGGTATTACAGGCGTTTTGTCAAGGGATATGGCACCATTGTCGCCCCCTTGACAGAACTCATTTCCAAGAAGTTGCCCAAAAGAGTTGACTGGACTGACGCCTGCCAAACTGCTTTTGAAACCCTGAAAACTGCCATGTGCACAGCACCGGTGCTCAAGGCACCTGACTTTTCCAGTGAGTTCATAGTTCAGACAGACGCTTCAGAGCATGGTGTGGGAGCAGTACTCTCACAAATCACTGAGGAGGGAGGAGACCAGCCGGTAGCCTTCATTAGCAGGAGCCTACTCCCCAGGGAACGGAGGTGGAGTGCGATTGAGAGAGAGGCATTTGCTGTGGTCTGGGCTCTGAAGAAGTTGAGGCCCTACCTGTTTGAGACTCACTTCCGTGTTCAGACCGACCACAGGCCCCTCAGAGGGTTAATGCAAATGAGGGGTGAGAACCCAAAACTGTTGAGGTGGTCCATCTCCCTACAGGGAATGGACTTTACGGTGGAACACCGCCCTGGCACAGAACACGCCAATGCTGATGGTCTGTCCAGGTTTTTCCGCCTTAGTGAAGAGAACTCCCAAGAGGGTGGGCAGTTCTCCCCACTTTCAGCTGGAGGGGACACGTGTTAGACCTGGCATCTTTGGCGTGGTTTCCCCTATCTTTTTGCCTCTACCTCCTGTATTTTTGATGCTGTACTGGATTTCGTTTTTGCTGGTTTAGATGCTTTGGACACTCTGCCACTGCTGATCAGTGCCAGAGTGTAAGTGCTCCCTGTGTAAATTGTTATTCTGATTGAATATACCTGTTTGGCATATTTGTATCACCATGAAGTCCCTAGTAAAGCGCACTGGGTGTGCCAGGGCTGGTGATGACAAATGCTACTAGTGGGCCTGCAGCACTGATTGTGCCACCCACAGGAGTAGCCCTAAAATGATGTCTCAGGCCTGACACTGCAGTGCCTGTGTGCAGTTTAGAACTGCCATGTCCTCCTGGTCAGTGTCCCCACTGACCAGGCCTAACCCTTCCCTTTTTGTGCACATCAGTCACCCCTATGGAAGGCCCAAGGTACCCCCCTGGGCAGGGTGCAGTGTATGTAAAAGGTAGAGCATGTACTAGTGCAGGTGACATGCTCTGGTAGTGAATGGCAGCCATTTTCGTTTTTCACTACTGTAAGGCTATCTTGCTCCATAGGTTAACATGGGGATGCTGGCTACAGTGGTTAACAGCATTTCTTCCCATAGGAACAAGATAGGACATAAGTATCTAGTATCCCTGAACTCAGATTTTAATAACACATCTTTTAGGAAAGGTTGTTTTTAAATCCTGTGTTTGAGAACAGCACTTTTAGAAAGTTGCTGTTCTCTTGTCTGACCCTTCTGTGTGCCTGGGCCTGTTTGTGTATTGACTGTCTGGTTTGAGAGTGACAGGGGCTGGGGGATTCCCCAGGAGGCTGGATGAGTCAGCACTAGGCTGAATGACTGCATTTGCAACTGGAGTGGTGGGAGGAGTTAGCACCTGGGCTGAATAGGGCTGTGCCTGCCTTCCACAATGCTGGCTCCACCCCCCTGCTGGGCGGCTGAGGACCCTGCCCCTCACTCTGAAAGGAAAGATGCAGCCAGCAAAACAAAGTGCTCAGCATCCACCCAGAACTGGTTCAGACCGACCACAGGCCCCTCAGAGGGTTAATGCAAATGAGGGGTGAGAACCCAAAACTGTTGAGGTGGTCCATCTCCCTACAGGGAATGGACTTTACGGTGGAACACCGCCCTGGCACAGAACACGCCAATGCTGATGGTCTGTCCAGGTTTTTCCGCCTTAGTGAAGAGAACTCCCAAGAGGGTGGGCAGTTCTCCCCACTTTCAGCTGGAGGGGACACGTGTTAGACCTGGCATCTTTGGCGTGGTTTCCCCTATCTTTTTGCCTCTACCTCCTGTATTTTTGATGCTGTACTGGATTTCGTTTTTGCTGGTTTAGATGCTTTGGACACTCTGCCACTGCTGATCAGTGCCAGAGTGTAAGTGCTCCCTGTGTAAATTGTTATTCTGATTGAATATACCTGTTTGGCATATTTGTATCACCATGAAGTCCCTAGTAAAGCGCACTGGGTGTGCCAGGGCTGGTGATGACAAATGCTACTAGTGGGCCTGCAGCACTGATTGTGCCACCCACAGGAGTAGCCCTAAAATGATGTCTCAGGCCTGACACTGCAGTGCCTGTGTGCAGTTTAGAACTGCCATGTCCTCCTGGTCAGTGTCCCCACTGACCAGGCCTAACCCTTCCCTTTTTGTGCACATCAGTCACCCCTATGGAAGGCCCAAGGTACCCCCCTGGGCAGGGTGCAGTGTATGTAAAAGGTAGAGCATGTACTAGTGCAGGTGACATGCTCTGGTAGTGAATGGCAGCCATTTTCGTTTTTCACTACTGTAAGGCTATCTTGCTCCATAGGTTAACATGGGGATGCTGGCTACAGTGGTTAACAGCATTTCTTCCCATAGGAACAAGATAGGACATAAGTATCTAGTATCCCTGAACTCAGATTTTAATAACACATCTTTTAGGAAAGGTTGTTTTTAAATCCTGTGTTTGAGAACAGCACTTTTAGAAAGTTGCTGTTCTCTTGTCTGACCCTTCTGTGTGCCTGGGCCTGTTTGTGTATTGACTGTCTGGTTTGAGAGTGACAGGGGCTGGGGGATTCCCCAGGAGGCTGGATGAGTCAGCACTAGGCTGAATGACTGCATTTGCAACTGGAGTGGTGGGAGGAGTTAGCACCTGGGCTGAATAGGGCTGTGCCTGCCTTCCACAATGCTGGCTCCACCCCCCTGCTGGGCGGCTGAGGACCCTGCCCCTCACTCTGAAAGGAAAGATGCAGCCAGCAAAACAAAGTGCTCAGCATCCACCCAGAACTGGTTCAGACCGGGCTCAGGGCCCACATGCACCAAGAGAACAAAGACTTTAGGGGTATAAGTACAGGACCCCTGACAACAGAAGATTAGATCATCCTGGAAATCAAGAAGGAACCTCTGCCAAGGAGAAAGCTGAAACTGAAGAAGGAAGACTGTCCTGCTGTTGCCCTGCTGGACTGACCTGTTGCTTTGCTGCCAAGGAGAGGGGAAGGACTTTGCTGCTGAGCTGTGTCCCCTGTCTTGAAGGAATCTCCAAGGGCCTGAGTAGAGCTGGCTCCCTGTTCTGAAGTCCCAGGAACAAAAGGACTTCACCCCAGCTTCCCTGAACTCTGCTGAGAGAGTTCTGTCCTTCCTAGAGTGCTTGATCCAGTTCTGGGGCCTCTGGAAGTTGTACCTGAGCTGGGAAGCTTGGAACTAAGCTTGAGTGACTTTTGAACTTGAAAAGTGTCGCATCGCTCGCTTGCGGAGCGCATCCCCGACAGTGCGAGAAGTTTCCCGCCGCTACGGAGGCCGAGATCGTCGCAGCGCCTGACGCCGCTGCCAGAGACGTCGCATCCGTCGTTTGCGGGACGCACCAGACCGGTGCGGGAGAATCGAACATCGCTGCGAGCATCGTCGCAGAGCCTGTCGTCGCTGGGTGAGAACGCCGCACCGCTTGCTTGCGGACCGCATCACGTCACTGCGAGCATCGTCGCAGAACCATCGCATCGAGGAGCTGCGAGAGAGAGGATCACCGCTGGACCGTGCATCGTCGCCCCGGAGATCGTCGCAGCCCCTACGAGATCGTCGCATCGTGCCTTTGCGAGAACAGACTTCCTACGGAACCTGCGCACCGGAATCCATACAAGTGGCCTTCCTCCCCTTACAGACCGGATTCATCGCATCACGCCCGCTGCTGCAGCGGGACTGTCGCATCGCCTCCCCAAGGTCTCAGGAGCAATGCATCGCTTGTTTTCCACCGCACCAGCTTCTGCTTTTGGAACTTTGTTGCAACTAAAAGGTACTGTGGGTAAACGTGACGCAACTGTGAACTTTTCACGCATCTGTAGAGAATTCTACCGCAACGTAGAGAATTCTATCGCAACCTAAAGAATTTTAACGCAACCTTAAGAACTCTTTTGAAACCATATTCTTCAACGGTGTATGTTGGATTTTTGTCGTTTTGGTCTTGTGTAGTTTAGATTAAAAATACCTTTATTTTTCTAAACTGTTGTGGTGTCAATTTGTGGTGTTTTCACTGTGTTACTGTGAGTGTTGGTACAAATACTTTACGCATTGCCTCTGGTTAGCCTAGACTGCTCGTGCCAAGCTACCTAGAGGGTGAGCAGGGGTTATCTCAGAGGGTTTTCTCCTTGCCCTGACTAGAAGCAAGGGTCCCTATTTGGACAGTGGTACCTACCTCTGCCAACTAGAGACCCCCAGATCTAACAAGGTCATTAACAATACTGGGGATGACGACGCCATATACCGCGATCTGCCTCTCCCACAACGACGTATTACGAGTGCACAGAGATATCCAAGAAACTCTGAATACACGACACAGATACCCATATCTTCACCCAGGCCGACACTATTGGCCGGGACAGAATTACAACCGGTCGGAAGGTCAGCTGATCTCAATACCAGAATTACAGCCCTGACGAAGTCACGGGTGAACTACCCTAGCAGCGATGAAACACGTGTTGGCAACAGGCAACATCTGGAATAAAAGAAAAGAAAAATAAGAACAAGAGAGATCGATTATTGCTGTCTTATTGCATATATGTTATGAACTGAATATAATAAGGGTTTATGTGTGCTAGGACATTGTAACAGAATTTGTACAGTTCTCATGTTGAGATCTGAATGATGAGGTTAAGGATGATGACCCCCTCCCTAAGCACCATAATACAATAAATATTAGAGAACAGACACACCGGTAACCAAGAGAAGCGCCTATATCACTAGACCTGATCCATCCTCCCGAGTAACAATTTCCTATTGTGTATAACATTTGACAAAATGAAAATCTGACTTTGGTACTGTGATTTGGCAAAGTTTAGTACACATTGATAGACTGGGACTTCTTAACAACATAAAAACTGTAAATCCAGTATTTGTAAAGCGCCCAGCTACCCGGAGGCATCCCGGCGCTGGGGGCCATCGGAAAGATGTTGGGCCAGATGCAGGAGGCCATTTACCGACCGGTAAATGGGTATTTGGGATGTAGGGGCATCATTTTACAGATTCGGTAAATTTACCGAATCGGTAAATTTACAGATTCTGTAAAATACCGAATCGGTATTTTTACCGATTCGGTAAATCCCAGATGTAGGTGGGTCTCTTCTGAGTCCCAAAGGCCTTACAGATTCGGTATTTTACCACCCAATCCAATTGGGTGGTAAAATACCGAATCCAGGTGTGCATGCACACCTAGCAAGCACGCCTAGCCATGTGACAGACATGGCACACATGCCCGTCTTTGGGGTGCTAGAGGGTGTCAAAGTGACACCCCCTGCACCCTTGCTGCAATCGGTATTTACCGAATCGGTAAATACCGATTCGGTAATGCCCATTGATTCCTATGGGCTTCAATGCCCATGGGAATCAATGGGCATTACCGAATCGGTATTTACAGAATCGTTAAGATTCGGTATTTACCGATTCAGAAATACCTACATCCCCCCCCCCCTCTATTTTACCACTTCTTAAATACCTAATCGGTAAAATTCGGTATTTAAGAAGTGGTAAAATAGATTTACCTACATCTAGCCCTAAGTGAGCTATTGCCCAGAGTCACATGGTGCTGGGCTGACCTGCCGGCGATGCCAGGGATTGAACCGTGAGCCGCAGCATCCGTTGTCAGTCACCCTGGCCGCGGCTCCACACCATATTATAGTGCTTTTCCTATCAATTGTTATGTCAGCCTTAACCACAGGTGTGAATGAGCGCAAACGTAAGATATTTTCCTTGTCGCTGGTAGGTCCGTTCCTGCTCACACATCAGTTTGTCACAAGGTACAACGCCAACGTTTTGAGAATTTATGACCACCAACAAAGACTCAAAAACAGAGGGAAAATGTTTTCCCTGGGGAGAATAAAACGAAAAAAGTATGCATTTGCAAAGGGGGTTCCATTCCCCCGTGCAGACCTCTCCACTATGGAGAACTTGGAACAAAGGAACATTTTGGAATAGTCACGTGGCATTCCCAGTGGTACGCCGGAGAACATGTACCTGGCTCACCTTTAGTAAATCTATCCCCGACATAAATCTACGGTAGCAAATTCACTATTGTTTCGTGAATGCGGCCTGTTGTGCTGACTCGATAATGTACTTTGTGGTAGAGTCTGCTGCACTACAATTTGGATGGATTTTTGGTATACAAAAACTGCATACACACATATCTACATACATACTTGAAATATACAATGTACCTTTCCAACTCATACTGAGCCTATGTGGACCTCTTCAGGAAATCACAGTGCTCATATAGCTGTTGGCTATATATAAAATTCATATATGTAGCACAGGAAAGTGGACGTATTAAAATAAAGGAACCTTCAATTCAACCTACTTGGGAACTGCACCGATGAGCACAGCCATATTAATAGTAATGAAGAAAGACATAAGGAGGAAAGAAATGCTAAAGATTTTATGAAGAATTTATCTAAGTCAATAGCTGAAACTTAGGACTGGCTAATGTGACCACATAAGTGCTACAAAACGTTTGTACATTTCTTTAAAGTCAAGAGCTTTGGGTTGTGTCCTAATTATCATTATTATATAGTTGTATAGAGTGCAAAGCTACCCAACAGGGTTTTCCAGCACTAGGTTAGTCTAGGTAATACATCAGAACCATACCAAGGCAGTAGATTTAGAAGAGCCAAGTCTTTAGAAGTTTCTGAAAACCACTGAAGGATTGACATATTCGGATCCAGATAAGAGAAAGGCCATCCACCCTGTTGGGTTCTGCCAATTCAGGGCACTATAGAAAGATTGCTACTGCTTGATTGCAGAGAACAGCTTGGACAATAGTGTTTCACAAGTGTTCTAAGATACTGTGGACCTGGTTGGGACATAGCATATAGCATAATGCTTTAAACTCTATCTGCTTATCAATCGGAAGCCAGTGAAGGTCTCGGAGAAGATTGAAAGTGGAGGAATTTTTGAGGGTGATGGAATAATAGTCTTGCGGCTGCATTCCGGACTATCTGCATACGCTTGAGTGTGGCCTTAGTGGCCCCAAGATACAGGATGTTGCCATAGTCAAACCTAAAAAGAATCAATGCCTATATCACTGTTCGTTGAGCATAGACAGGCAGTAACCAAAGTAATTTCTTGAGCCACCTGAAAACACCAAAGCAGGTGGAGGTTACCGTCATAATTTGATATTTCATCAAAAGCTTTTCATTAAGCCAAAAACCCAACTTCTTCAGCACAGAAACAGGGACGAGAGGAGTACCAAGAGCGTCTGGCCAGAGATGAGGTCCCCAAAGATGAGGATTGTTACCCACTAGCAAACCGTCAGTCTTATCTCCATTTAGTTTATGGGATTCTTTACTCATCCATACAACCACTTTCACAAGACAGACATTCAACGTGTCAGAGCTGTGATCATCCTGAGGTGAAACGGAGAAAATAATCTGGGTGTCATGTGCATAACAAAAAAGAGAGAGACCACAACTTTCCACAATGTCCACCATGGGACGCACATAAATGTTAAATAACATCGGGGCATGTCTGAGGATAAAGAATGGGAGTTGGTGGTATGGATTCTAGTGAAAACCTAAAAAGTCTGGTCTTGTAAAAATGAACTTAAACAGGTCAAGGCCAGGTCTCAAACACCCATATCCTCCAGTCTTTGAAGAAGTAACAGGTGAGATACAGTGTCAAATGCGGCACTAAGATCAAATAAAATCAATGCTGCGGTCCAAGATGGAGTAAGAGCTGTTCAGTGACTCACAGCAAGGTGAATTCTGTGCAGTGACCAGCCCTAAAACCAGATTGAGAAGAGAGAAGACCCTTTGTTTCAAAATTTGTTGATGCACATGCTTCTCAAGACTTTTTGCAAACCATTCCTCTCCATCACGCAACAATAATCCAACACTGCACCTCTCATCAATAGTGGGTGTGTACCAGTAGGTGCTGGTAGAATTTTGGCGTACGAGCTAGTGGCGTATTCCCATGGAGGGGAGGGTCCAGAGGAGTTCAAATGCCAAGATGTATTGGTTTAACATGGTGAGATTTTGATCCATCTATAATAGGAATCTAGCCCACATATAGGGTATATTTGACCCCTGATTTTCCTCTTTAATAATAGCAATGTAGTCGCTGTGGGGTCTGCAATGTTTCTCAGTTCAGGTTTAAAAACTGCCACTTTTAATAAATACCTTTTAGGGGAGAGATACAAACTATATAGCAATAAGGTGAAACGCTCCTGCATGTTCCAGAAATACTTTTTTTTAACTTTGAAGACACCCTATCATCTTCTAACATGATGTTTGTAGCTTTTGAAGCCGTTGAACTTTCTTGAACAAACAGATTGTGAAGTGTCAAATAAACGTGGTGCGCTTCCTGCACCTGTTAGTAGCAAACTGTATCCTTCAAAAGCAGGCCCTTCATCACAGACATATAATGCGTTTCTCCTTTTCAAATTTTAAGATAAGACAACCCCAGAGTGCACAATCATGCTTTAAAGCTGTCCAGGGGTTCGCCTCTTCCCACACTGAACGCACCCATCAAAGACTGCTGTAGAACCGGAATTACATCCCGCTTGTACTTGAATACACTTGGAGTACGCAAAAGTAAGTAATGGAGCAGAGGAAATAGCTTGTTGAGGGAGGATCGCAGGAGTTATGTCCACAAAACGCAAGGAAATATATAAGCTCTCTGCAGAGGCAGTCTTTTCCATGGAAGTCATGTAAATACAACTTATGCGAGACCAAAGCGACAACAACTAAACCGAGAGATGGAAAGGGGGAATCAGCCCTTCCTTCCTGCTGCTAAGGTGCCCCCTAGCTCCATCCCTCCACGCAGGACTCAGCGCTAAAATAGACACTCAGCTACAGCCCCTCCGCTGCTGCAGACAATGGGAAAGATCCATAAAGCACTATAAAATAACTCATTGTGGTGCTTGGTAGAAAGAGATAAAGCTCTACATTATGATTACTTACCTGCTGCCAGCTGCTGCCTTGGTGCTCTTTTGCTCCTGTGGTGTCCCTGCGGTCCATGGCGGTGCACAGGTGTAGTAATCAGGACAACACAGGTATGATGAAGCCAATGTAGGTTTATTCCAGTAGTAGATAAACATGTACAAATCCTCACCAAAAGACTCCCCTACGCCAATCCAGACGCTGCTGTTATGCTGGTGATACTATTACGCATCATGAGAGCAGCGCTGGGATTGGGCGGAGTGGGCTGGTTTATGCCCCCACAAGGACTGGGAACCTGTGCCTGCTGTTCTCCATGCAACAGCTTGGAGATATGTAAGTCCGCATGTTGGTTTGGATGTCCTAAGACGGCCGTCCAAACTGACGTGCTCTTACAGTGCTCACGACTCCTCCTCCATGCTGCATGGGCCTGCCACGCCCTAAGACTGGCTCAGATGCTCAGTTGGCTTGACTGGCAGCCTGCAGGATGAAAAATAAAATGATAATAACATTGTTTTATTATCATTTCATTTTTCATCCTTGAATTGGCTGGCTCTCAGCAGTGGGGCCACACTCCTCCGCCCTAGCAGAGGAGCTGCTGCTGGTGTGTACATTTGAAGAGCTACACCATGACAGACTACTCCCAGTGTTATTCCTCAATTATACCTGACAAAGCAGTTTCAGTAAAGCTTAGCTGAATATTTCACACAGGCATTAGTAGAATATGGACATATCGGATGCATATTCTGCACACTAATGCATGTTTTTTACATGCACATGTATAAGATATGCACCCTTCCATTGTTGGTGCCCTTGTCAGATGTTGTATGGTGTTACATATGCTTGTGGGTGTTTCCTAGGCACGGAATGGCGTTTTCTTGTTTTCTGGGACAGTACATGTATGGACATTTTTGTTTAGGGCCAGATGCTTATGCATGACTGCAGTTGACAGTGCTAGTGCATACGTAACCTTGGATTTGATTAGCATACATTCTCGTAAATGTGTGTCATGTGTAAAGGGTTTGAGTGTGGTCTCAAGTGATTTCACTGAAATGTATGTCGTACAACCCACCTGTCGTGTTATTTGATAGATGTATTGCTTTGCCCTGTGTAATTTTATAACAAATTACCCTCTGGTCCATGGATGCACTGAGTTATTCATGGCAATGATGTTTATGTTGCAAATGTTTGTTAAATTCTTTTTGAGGCATTTTAATCAATGCTACAGCATTTTATGAACTGCATAAAATATCAGGTGTAAATCAGAGTTTTTGGATGTTATGTCTCCAAGCATTGTAGAACTTAGGAACTGTTTAATAAAAAAGTTTTTTTCTTAAAAGGATTTCCAGTTTGTAAACCAACCCTTAGTTTGTGGAGATGCTAGTAAGATTTTGACCACTTCGGTTCAATCATCGCTGAACATGCTGTCCATATTGGACAAGCCAATATTATAACCTGAATTCAAAGAAAACAATTAGAGAAGCATAACTTGCGAACAAGTGGGAGTAAGTAAGACAAATAAAATATTTAATTCTGAGAGGATATTTTAATATTCATGCATCTCAGTGAAAAACACCTTGGGATTCATTCACACAGGCACATTTACATGTGTAAATATAGTCTTACACTGAAGAGTAACTTTACTGCTTTTTGCTGTTCACTATTTCTGAGTGTAAAGTTGCTCCTAAGTGTAGAATACATGTCTCCACTTCTTCGGTTCAGGGGTGAATTCAACTGTAACGTTACTACTAGTAACATTGTGACTGTATTTTACATTCTGTGCTTTTAGCAGAGGTAGTCCACAAACAGAGAGAATACCCCAGCAACTGGGGTGGAGACCTCCACATGCGGGAGACTTCTGCATGGAAAAGAATAGGAGAATTGCATACACCTAACGTGAATCACACACATCTGACACCCATTCATTTCCAATCATGTTAACACTGCCCACACCATATACTCTCATCTCATCATTTATCCTTTCTTGTTTTTCGAAACCCTGTAGGCTCCCACATTTTGCTTCAAGGATGCAGACCCCACTTCTGAAAAGGAAGAGAAACTACACTGATGAAGCGGCAGCCTTTATGGTAAAATATGTTGAAAAACAATATAGATAACTATGTAGGATGTCTTCATTCAAACTCAGAAGAGCACAGTATGTAACCTTAGGGCAGGACTTGGCAGACTCTGTCAGTGCAGCTAGCAAGGAGGCATCCACTCCTGGTGGTGCCCTTCCGTCAATTCCTTTAAGTTTCAGCTTTGCAACTATACTCCCCCTGGAACCAGAAGACTTTAGTCACCCGGAAGCTGCTCGGCGGGTCATGGAATAGAGCCGCCGGATCGCTAGTCGTATCATTTATGGTCAGAACTAAGACGGTATCTGATCGTCTTCGAACCTACGAGCCTACAAATACAAACTAGAAGTGTGGGAGGGATTACTACAACTTCAATCTGACTGTCCACCGCTGTTTTTAATCCTGAGGAAGACCCGCTGAGACGCTTTTCTATTTGTGCACTCTTTAGGGTCGAAACGTTGACGTATATTTCAGTTCATGTCCATTAGTTTTCACGGCCCTAAGAAACATATGAATTACAAAATGTGATTTGAAGATATGTTAAATAATCAGAAAGGACAGACCCTTATTGATTGATACTTTGTATGTTTTTGTATATATTTGTGTGTTATATATATCTCACACATAATACCATAATACATTGTCACTCAATAGCACCTTGTTCACCCTAATCACTTTTATTTCATGTTACGTATGCATTTATAAAGATGTGACAGCCATATATAAAGTAGTAAATATTACATTTGAACAAATTAGCAAAATATCTTTTGATGTGTGTTCCATTAGAAGTCTATAAAATAATTTATTAGACTTTGTCTGTTTTTTACAGATTCATGTTTGGCATGTACTAAGCAATTTGTTTTCTCAACAGAACCACTTGTAGACTTGTTCACTAATACCCAGGTTCGGAGGGACACAGGGTTGCCCCATCGACTTTAATGGCAGATTTGAACTTGGCATGAAACCCACAAGGGGAGAAGAAGAGGGACGGGACACAGGCAGGAGCCTTTTCCAAATTACTGAAGATGACCCTGGAGGAACTAGACTTGAGGGACACCTGACAGGAGACACAACCCACAACCCACAATCACCACCTTCACATTTTACTTGCATGTCCATCTAACCCATTCATGTAATGATCGAATTCTATTAAGTAACCCCCTTATGGGAATAGTTTGTGCAGTAGAAATTGAGTCTTTGACCACGCCTGTTTCAATTCAGATAGACGTGGGTACATGAGGCATCCTTGGGGTTGGAGGCTTTCCCTCTCTTTGCTGAGAGACCCAGTTACCAGAGATGAAATAGGACAACACATAGACGATTACTTCAAACTTAATAAAGGGGGGAGGGCCCATTCACAGGGGTCTAGGACACATTCAAATCAGTCATTAGTGGCCATGTCATAGTTGCGTCAGCTGAGCATGCTACACTTCGTAGACTGGAGATCCAGAAACTGGAGAAAGAGATTCAGGATTTGGAAAAGGAGAAGTTGCAACCTCCTCGCTACAACACCCAAGTCTTTATTATGGCCAGGGTTCAGCTATGCACTAACTACACTAATAATGCTAAGCTCTCCTTGCTCTCCTTGGTCATACATAACGGTTGATAAAATAGGCCCCCAACTAGCACGGGCCCTAATGGGCAAGATGGAAAAAGATTATCTAAGAGAAATCATAGATGCCGCTGGGACCCCAATAATGTAGGATACAAGAAAGGCGGGCGTATTTCATGGCTTTTATGAGAACCTCTATCAAGGGGCACCCCCTTTGGTCCGACCGGGGGAAACCTTGTTGGAGACGATTCAGCTGCCGCAGATCGCAAACCTTCAGAGAGACGCTCTTAAGGGCCCGATACTAGCTGAAGTCTCTGAAAAACAACAAAACTACAGGCCTGTATGATCCCACGGTGCAATTTTATAAAACATATTCTGCCAAACTCATGCCAAAACTAACAATCCCGTTCAATTACTGTGCAGACACAGGCTCGATTGTGCTAACAATGGGAGAGGTGGTAGTCACAGTGATATGGAAGCCCAATAAGCACACCAAGCTTGTACATCCAATCGACCATTAGTCCTCCTAAATATCGATGCAAAGCTCTACACGAAAATACATGCTACACACCTCAATGAGGTACTTCCCACTGTACAGTCTCCAAATAAAAGTGGATTCATCCTGGGCTGCCAGGGCAGTTATACACCTGATAAAGAAGGCCTCCCTCAAGACTATATCAGCAGTCCTCCTGTTCCTGGACATGGAGAAGACCTTCAACACAGTGGATTTTACCTTCCTACGATGCACTCCAGAGGATGGGATTAGGCTCCAAGTATCTGAAAATGATTTTCTCTAATTACCTGCGACCAGTGACCAGGGTTACCCTAAACAGCCAACTCTCAGCTCACTCCCAGTTTTCCAGTAGCACAAGGCAGGGGTGACCCCAGTTGCCACTTCTGTTTGCTCTATTTATAGAGCCCCTAAACTGCCTTATCCGACAGACAACATCTGTGACTAGGATTTTGTGAGGACTGTGAGAGATTAAAATCTCCCTCCACGCCTGTAACATACTGCAAATACTAGGATCCCCAAGTACATCTCTCCGGGCAGTTGTAGACCTACTTCAAGCTTATGAGTCAGACTCAGCTTCTAAAAGTAATTTCGACAAATCTGAGACACTCAATCTGGCACTAGAAACAGAAGACCTAGCCAGACTTGCGGGCTCTTTCCTTTCAGATAGGCCAAATCCTCCATTAAGTATTTGGGAGTTTGGCTCCCAAGGACTATTAGGGAACTCGTTGATCTAACTACTCCTTCTGAGGACAGCTATTATGAGGGCCTTCACTCCTGGGGCAACCTTGATGCTTTCCTGGTTGGAGAGAACTAATGTAATAAAAATGATTGACCTCACATAACTTCTCTGTTTGTTTTAAGCCTTCCCTTTGTGGCTAGACTCCTCCCATCCACAGCACATCCAATGGTGGCTTATGTCCTTCTTTTGGAGAGATTGACCTGAGGGTCTACCAGAGACTACCGAGTCAACCACGAGAAAAGTTTGGTCGGCAGTTCCCAGTATTCCTTATTACAACGCAGCAGCTTAACAGCCAGTGGTGGTGGAGTGGTCCATAATGGGCTAATACTCCATTAACCCTTCTAACTAATGTAATATCTACTATATACTATATGAATGTAAAATAACTGACTAATGAGGACAATATTCTGACTCTTGAGGTTTTAATGCCAAGATCGGCACCTTCCTCTTAGAATATATGACTGACATTTTAAAGGAAAATGCTTTGGATAGGTAGATGGTGTTAACCAGAAAACCTTAGAATATATATATAAAAAATAGGTTCAAACGTTTTATCTTTTTCATTTAATATCTG
This sequence comes from Lissotriton helveticus, assembly GCF_964261635.1. Classification (NCBI taxonomy): domain Eukaryota; kingdom Metazoa; phylum Chordata; class Amphibia; order Caudata; family Salamandridae; genus Lissotriton; species Lissotriton helveticus. The sequence goes on along the minus strand of NC_136057.1, from coordinate 409,299,443 downwards.
TGTATTGAGTATAAGCAAAGAAAAGTGACACATGTCACAGAGAAGGGAGGGCAAGGGTGGGGGCAACATTTTAGCTTTAATTAGCACCATTTATGGAATGTAAAGAGCTAGACAGCTAATCAGAATGCTCCTTTTACAGGCTATAACTATTGTAATGGGATCGCTTAGGGAGCATTCTACAGCAGCCAGATCACTGCCCCTTCTGCCTGTGTTGCCGCTTTGGTCTCTGTATATCACCACCAACCTCCCTTCCTTATGCGTGAGAAACCCCTACCCCCTGCGGCCAGATAGCCGCTCACATTTGCCCAGTGGCAAAGGGAGCAACAGAAAGCATTGTGAGAACTTGCTGCTACAAACTGACTGCAGCATATGGTTGTGGGCACAGAGAAAATAGGGCTGGGTGTACGAAGCTTTTCTGCATTTGTAAACGCCCCGATTCTGTGAATCAAGCCATTTGCAACCGCAAAAATGCTTTTTGTGATGTGCAAAACCCAATTTGCTATTCGATAACTTATTACCGAATTGCAAATAATTGGAATGGTATGTACAAATATTTTGAAACCGAAATGCGGTCACAGTTCGTGGAAACCCATTCGCAAATAGAAAGGGGTCCCCAAGAAAACCCTTTCCCTTTGAGAATGGTTGTAAAGATATTTTTTAAGAGCAGGCTAAGGTCCAGAGTACCATGGCCTACTCTTAAAAATGTAAACTTCAAAGTTAAATGATTTTTTGGGGGGTAAACTCATCCTTCTTTCGTTTAAGGAAAACGAGCTGTGTTTAAAAATAAATATTGCTTTATTTAGAAGCAATCACCGATATAGTGGTCTGCTGAACCCAGCAGGCCACCATCCCTGTGATGGCAGCTAATAGCAGTGGGTCGCAAATTGTGACCTACCTCATTAATATTCGTGAGATAAGTCTATTTGCGACCCACAACGAATCGCTATTGAAACTCAAAAGAGTTTCATACATTAGCAGTAGCGATTTCCTCAGCGTGATTCACAAAAAAGCGCAATTAGGAAATATCTATTCCTAACTTTTGTAAATCTAGCCCATAGTTACTTAGCCCCAGCAGCTGACCTCACCTCTGTCTTCAATGAAGGTCCTGACTCCTCTTGCACTTGCTTTTTTAAGGTGGAATGTAAGCCCCAATATCTAGGAACAGTACAAAAAACCAAATGACACTGTCTCTATCTATCTAACTTTCTTCTCACCATCTCTATTTCTTGCAGGTGACAATGTTTAAAAAAACTGTAATCAGTCTACAAGAGATATTGATTTAAAAAATATATATATATCATTTTTATTGCAATTTTTTGTATTTATCACAGTACGATATATCCATTATAATATCGACAGCAATAAAAAGTTAAAGATTTGTTATAACCTTCTCCAATAGCTTAGATGTTAAGAGCAGACCCCAACTTTGACATTAACTGGAACTGTAAGGGCAGTTGTTATTTGTCTTTGGGAACCAAAGTTATGATGTTTATACTTCTGTGGCAATCTGGTCACATGACTCGTGGCTGGCAATGTGAATTGACGTAAACTAATACACAATAATATTGCCACAGCGTGTCAGTGTTTCACAGTTTACCTTTAGACCAATAAATTCTTGCAGATTCAAATTTAAATGAGTTTTCATCTTTGATTTCTGAGCCCTTATTACAATCCAAATCACTAAAATCGATTGGGGAGGGGGGTGGGGGATTGTGCCTGAAGCACAATGCCAACTGGTGAGGTAAAAGTATGCCCTGCGAGCTTTAATTTTTACCAGGCTTTACATGGTGCAAATTGTGCAGAAAAACACCTAAAATCCTTAGCGCACCTTGGAACCCGTGGTTAATTTGTAAAAAAAAATAAGTGCCGGGCTTCATGTCAGGAGGCAGCGTGCACCAGCCCATTTCTCCTGTTAGCGCCACCTAAAACAGAACCAATGAACGTGGGGAGAGGATGTGGCGTAACAGCCAGAGCTGCCTACTTCAGAGCTGGGGAAACAGGTTGGAGTCTCGGGTCTGCTCAACATCCTGTGATTCTGGGCAAATCACTTAATCTCCCACCCCCCCCCCCCCCGTGCCTACCATAAATGAATGTGGTGCTTATGAAAAGCGCTGGTGTTGATGATTAAGTGTCGGTGCTGAGCACCGGAAATCACTGGCTCAAATTAAGCACTGCTTGAAACTAAGGAAACCTGCTGATACGACCTCATGCCCCGTTGCAAGGGATGATATCCTAAGCACTTTGATATTAGTATTTATCGGGTGCGCAATTACCACCGGGGGTTGCCCAGAACATGGTAATGAGCCCCTCAGAGTGACTAGCTCATCTGTCTGGTTTGTGGCCAAAAAAGCACACATACAGTCAATGCACAAAGAGGAGCAGGATAAACGATGACCTCACGCACTATAAAGGCAATATCAAAGACATGAGTTACATCATAAAGAAACACGGGCTCCCACCCTGTTGATGAAGGCCTTTATTGACCCATTTGTTTCTCATTAACACAAGTGTCACCATTGCCACTTGAAGGCAGTTCTATGTTCAGAGTAATCTTTTCAAGACTAAATCAGCATATGACACTGAGGCTAACACAGGGCTGGAAAAAGCTTCCAACATATTACCTAACTCTCTTTATAGTATGTCACCATAGCAACTGGTGTGCTGTATGCTTTGCGGAAAATTATGAATAAAGGGCAGGAAGTGGTGATCTGTTTTACATCATATAGAATTGCTTTCTATCATAGTTTTTTTTTCGCAGTAATGTTTCATGAAAAAGTCATAACAGTTACCGGGGAAAGTGTATCCTGCCCTATATCCTCCTTCTCTGATGAGGGAAACGGGTTAAGTGTATTCTGTTTCATTTCTTCGTGAAATGAAGCGGAAATCAAGGGAATTTCTCCCAGGTTGTTGTACTTTTTGGCTCCGTGTTATTCCACGGTAATTGGCCATCCATCATTGTGCAGGAATGGAATGAAGCGAAGTACCACCTAGGATTCATAAATTCCCAACCAGTCATTATAACAAATGATGTGGCTATATTTAACAAGTGATAAGTCATGAGTCACCAGGAAATAAGTGCTTAAAGATAAATATCGCTGGTGGTAATTTTTATGCTCACTGTTTACCTCTTTCTCCTGTTCACCACCACATGAAATTGTCCACCTTTTAGCGATCTACACATTGCTGCAGTCTCTTTGGATTCCTTTAACTTAAAACTCTCAGAGATGAACAGAAATACCTCATCCAGGTTTCACTTTCCTCCGGGATGCGGGCGTAACCACCAGTGCAATTTTTCCCCTGAAAAGGTGATTATAGGCCAGGCTTTCTTGGGTAGTTGTAATGAGGCTGCAATTTCTTGGGTAGTCGTACTGGCTGTAATTTCTTGGGTAGTCGTAATGAGGCTGTAAACTGGCTGGACATTAGGCCAATCTAACTACTTACATGTCTTTGAATGTAACATTTGCACTGTTCTCTTTATAAGTGCCAGTGGCGGCTCCACCACTAAGGCGGAGGAGTGTCACCCCCTTCTCTGCGAGCAGTAGAAAGGAAAACTAAAGTGATAATAATCTGCATTATTATAATTTAAGTTTCCGTTTCCTGGTGCTGCCATGCGGAGCGGGGCGAGGCGGGACTGCCAGAGCGTGGGCCAGGAGGAGGAATGGTTGCTCCACTCTAAAATGTGCATTACTGTTTGGCCGGCCCTCTCTGTAAGATCTATCTACACTTTTTGGTGGTCTAACGTAATAAAAATAAGTAACCAACCAAACAGCACCCTAAAAAGTGGTACCTGTAGATCTACAACATCACCCAAGTAGGGCCAGTAATGTGTGGCAACGTGTACCGGCAAGTGTAGACACTGAATAGTGCAGTGTTGTGCTGGACTCCGTATTCACGGCGGACGACCTACCCCTCACTCTGTAGGTCCCGGGTCCCTTTTTAGGGTGCTGTATAGGTGGTCACTTATTTTTAGTACTTTAGACCACCACCAAAGAGTGTAGATAGATCTTACATCGGACCTGACCTAGGGCAAGAAACATCTTGGCCTAATTTCGAAGCGCAATACCCTGTAACCTTAGAGCAGGGGTGCGCTCATTGTTGTTTTTAATCAGGATAGTGGCCACATTCATTAAAGTTGTTCTGAGTGGACCTCTAATTCCTGTTATTGCCTCCTAATGTTCACATCTACACTCACCAGGGCCCTCACATGCACTGCACCCAACGACCAGGAAAAATGATCCCCGCTAAAAGGCCCCATCATGAGTACCGATAGGGTATTGCAGCGCCGGCCCAGCGAGGAGCAGACCCAATGATGAAGCAAGACACCTAGCTGACTGGGTGTGTGAGGGTCTCTTTCCGAGAGGAGGAAGGAGGATATCTTTCTCCTGCCTTAAGTGAGCACATCAGTGCTCTCTTCATGTACATCTACCTGTACCACACAGTAGGAACGGCATACCACTCGGTTTTGTATTGCTTCTCGTTGGATTCCCTCAATACCACCCAGCAAAAGTGCCCCTCACCTCTCCATATCCCCTCTCTAAAATAAATGTAATTTGCCTTAAAGCGCGGATAAAGTGTCTGGCTTTACCAATACACTCAGCTAAAATGCCACTAGTTAAACCTCCAATCTCTGGCACTAGCAAGAATATTAATCACAGGAGTTCTCTGGACATTTTTATTGCAGCCTAAAAGCTTGACACACAAGGAGCTTTTAAATCATATGTTATTTCTGAACACATCGCCTGCTCTGACGTCAGTGCCCCACTTCCAGGTCAGCGCTCAGTGATGCTGCACAGGTTGCATTGCCCTAAAGCCGGCCTTGCACATAACGATCAGCTTTACTTTTTAAAAAACTTAGCGCCTATATTAGCAACCTTCCCCCGCAAACATGGACAATAGCTGCTCCACACACAAGAAATAAAATAAATCAAATACCACAAGTTTTGGTTAAAAAAAACTGTGCCCTGCAGAATTATTTCCTAAGTGAAATATGCCAAAATGGTGGGTTAACTTAAGTGCGATCCAGGGGCAAGCAGCAGTGAATGACCTAAGCTGCCCACCTGTCTGATGAGCCAAACAGCACAGTGGGCCGACCCAGTTGGTGCTACTAATTTTTATTTGGGGAGTTTTCTCCCTTAAATCTGTGATCACTTGTGATGCATGATTACTCAGTGCTTTTTAGGGGTGTAGTGGACAAAATCAAGATCCGGGTTGCTCAGGCTTACAACAGCCCAAAGGACTAACAGGGTGCCGTTGCGTACATCTCACGGTCCTGCCGTAAAAACTCCTCGGGATTGGCATCGAGCACCCAAGCTGTGCTCCCTCAGATGGTACCCTTAGGTACCAAACACCTCCAGATCGCCCTGTAACTCCAACTGCAACACAAATAAATAAATAGGCTGGCATCTGGGTTGGGCAGTTTAAAGTACCTGGCGCCAGCCCCCCATACACTGGAAATGATTTGGGAGAGTGCAGGATGTGGGAGGAGGGACTCCCAAGGAGCCCCAATGTGTGGAGCACGGGTGGAGTGCCAGAATGGCGCACTAAGGGGCAGCCCTTTAGAAGGGCGTACTGGGTGTGCTGTGGGTAGCCGCATTTATTTTGCGCTCAGGTATTCTAACCAGAATTTCATTTATTGTGAATAGATCATTATTTGTTTATATCTAAAACAGTCTACAACTAATTAAATAAATCAACATGTTTTTAGACAATTAAGCTACATAGCTCGACATAGGCATAAAACATAAATTATCTTACTTGGCTTAAAGATAAAGGGACGTTTTCACATACAATAAAAAAGGTACAGAAGGAGAGGAACACTTAGGGCCTTATCACAAATGCCCCAAATAATCCATGTCATTTTACCTTCCTGAATTACCATCGGAAATAGATGAACACCACGGACACTACAGAAAATCAAAAATACTTCACAAATGAATCATAAATAATTAAATGTGTTATAACAGGGGGTGATTACGACGGCGGAAGCCCCACCACCACCTGCCGTGCTGTGGCGGGCCCTCCGCCTTCGGACATCAATTTTCCCCTCGTCAAATTAGGATGACAGGGGAATTGGACCGCGACCGTGGTGGGCGCAAAGACCGCCCACCATGGTTCCGCCACAGGTAATCGTTCTGATTGCCTGGCGGAGCGGTCAGCATCAGTAAAATGGTGGCGTGCCTAGCAGGCACCGTCCACCAAATTACAATGCTGGTAGCTGCCAGCCTCTCCGTGGCGAGTAAACTGCCATTGAAAGGCTGGCAGGGATATGTTTCAGTGGCCAGTTGTGGGGAGGTGGTGGTGCACTGGGGGGTTACCCATGGTACCCCCTACATTTCCCTGCACGAAGTGGCAGGCACCGCTTGGTGCCTGATATGCAGTGCAGGGAAACCCACTACATGCATTTTACACATTGCGGTGGGTGCTGCAGCCATCAGCACCCGCCGCTATGGTGAAGATGCAAGATGCGACCACCACGGTGGCGGTCTCATCATGATACTACGTGCTGGACCACCAACATACAGGCGGGCAGTTTCATGCACCACCACGATGGCGTGCAGACTCAAGTTCAACCCACCATCGTAATGACCACCATAATACTCAAGAAGTTTGGATCAAGTGCTCCTTTCAGAGATTTTCTCCTTAAAATCTTAGCTATTTCTTTGAAGACCAAAAAGGAGTCTGTTAAGTCGCGCTGCTTGCACTGATTTTTTAGCACCAGGAGTTTGTCCCGCACTGTAAAATCAGCGCAAACGGCACTACACGTTGCACTAGGAGGCGCTGCTGCTTTCTGCTGCTCAAGTCGATATTCTACTCGAGCGGCAGCTTCCTCAACACAGGCAGCAGATTTCTCAATGCGAGCAACCACAAACTGCCGCGACCGTCCGCATTGAGAACTCTCACCGGGAAAAGGTCTAGCATGCAAGTTTTTCTCACAGCGCACCCCAACTTAACATTGGCGACCCGCTTGTGCAAAAAAACTCTGCTCCGTTTCACTTTGCAGAGTTTTTTTGTGCTGTCAGTCCTCTAGTGCAGTGATAGCACACAAGTGTGTAGTCCACTTCATGCATGGCCATTGATAACTGTATTTTCTAATGGTACCATAGATGGCACCATATCTTATTTGCAAGACCAGATCAGAAGAAAAGACCGTTTTTTAATGCTTTCCTAAATGTGGCCATGAAGTGGTTTGCCCACAGGTAGTGAGGACATTCATAATATAGTATGGGTTCAAGAATGGAAATTTGCTTTGAGATATACAGGGGATTAGAGAAATGCTAGTAGTGAAAGGTCCCTTTAGTACAATGACCTAAAGGGAAAATGCCAGGAGAGTTTTTCCATCAGATGATTAGGTGCTAAATAGCAGTTATGGTTATTGTGGTGGCTGTAAGAATATATGACGTTACAATGCAAACAATTACAATGCATGCTTTTACCGCGCAGTTTTTACATCGCAACTACCATCACATTGCATGATTTTACAACGCATCCCATTACAACACATTTTTTAAAACTACCATTACAATGCATTCCATTACAACGCATACCATTACAATGCATACCATTACAATGCATAATACTTTTAGGGCAGCAGTAGAGTAAGTGTTGGATAGTGTAGGGGTAAAAATTACTATTCCAACTCCAGTGAGTGCAACAGTAGGGTAAGTGTTCGATAGTGTAGGGGTACAAATTACTATACCCATGTACCCCCAAACCAATACCCACCCTAAAACAAAATAATCTCTATTATCTTATAATGTGTTGTAATGGCATGTGTTGTAATGGTATGCGTTGTAATGGCATGCATTGTAGTGACATGCGTTGTAATTGCATAGGTTGTAATGGCATGCGATGTAAAGGCAGTTGCGTTGTAATGACTGCATTGTAAAGGTAGTGAGTTGTAATGACTGCATTGTAATGGATGCTTCCCGGCTGTAATGAAGGTGGTGGTAATATTGGAGCAATGGGTTTTTCCTTGACAATAGTATAGTATCATTCATTTGCTAAACAGACTGGATGAGCAGTGTTAAACTGTACTCTCAAAGAAGAGTGCTATGAAAAGGCATCAGAAGATTGTAAGTGGTCAACCTAAAAGGTATACAGAGCAAAAGATTATTTTACCTAAAGTCCAATATTCATTGTATCTTTGGGAAAGCATATCGGCGCTCCTGTCTTTACTTTGTGATAAATAAACTTGAAAATATAACAGCATAATATGACAGGTAATTAAAACAAATGAATGTACAAGGACAATTTCTAAATAGCACTCTGCCTTTATGACAGGCAAACACATTTAACTATCAGGCTCTTCTTAAATAAAAAACAGTATATCATGCAATTAAAATGTTGTTGTGTCACCAAAGCAAAGGTCCCAAAGAACAAATAATGATTCCAAATACAAGAAATGTGTCATGCTGAATCTGCTAGCTAACAAATGAACTAAACACCATAACCGTGATGGAAATTGTGCCCAAGCAATGGTACACCCTGAAGAAAACATGAAAGCTAATGCAAGATGGGGACTCACTTAACACCTCCCTCTTTGTACATCTTCTTATTGCACTTTTTTGAAGACATAAGATCTTCCAGACACCTCAGTTGTATGCACTTTAGCCAGACTAAGAATAATCTGAAATAGTCTCAACAGTAAGCACTGTAGAATCCACCTCTTCTGTATGCTTCTGTGTATTTTGTGCTGGTAAAAAGTCCCTGATTGGCAGCATTGAAGCTAAAATTCTCCTAAAACCATTAGCCCCCTTCTATCCTACACCACCAGCGATAATACACTTTTACCTAAATAGGAATGACTTGTAAAATTCCGACATCTGTGCAAACCATTGTTTGTATGGGTGTTAGAACTACGAGTATGTCTGATTTTTCTGATAATCTGAATTTTACTTTGATAAATTTGGTAGGTCCACTCTGCAAAAATTTACTGCCTGAAAAGGACCAGTAAATTCTAGGACATGATGATTTTGCTGTGGTACGTGTCAAAATTTGCATTTTATAACCCGGCTTCAGGAAAAAATTAATCTTTGCCATTATTTATCACAATAATATATTCCCCGGTATCACTATTTATCCAGTGAAATAAATGATGCAATTATGACAAACTGGCAATTGACCAGTGCCAAATATGTAAACGAATGAGTGCTGGTGCCGAAGGCTATGCTTCCATGGTGCCATTAAAAATCAGTTCGCCGCATACTAAGGCTGATCATGTTGAATTAAACCCCAGGACGCCTTAATCCACTAATGAACACTCTCTTCACCTTTATCTAACTCTTTCCAGTACCTGCTTTTTCCCTTTTTGTCTATTTTTCCGTGTTTTTTTCCCCTCCTTTCTCATTTTATTTATTTATTTAAAATATTTATAAAGCGCGGCTGTCACCTGGCAGGTATCCTGGCGCTGGTAGCTACTCCTGGGAGTTTATTGCCGGGGGGGGAATTGACTGTGGCAGGTCTATCTAAAGGGGTGAAGGAAAGAGCCAAGTTTTGATTCGTTTCCTGAATGGGAGGAGATGGGGGATTTGACGGATATCGACAGGCAGACTGTTCCACAACTTGGCTGCAGCTACTCTGAACGATCTTCCCCCCGTCCTGGCCTTCTTATATCTGGGCACTTTCACGAGGCAGGCAGTTGTGGACCTGAGTGTTCTGGTGGGGGTGTACCAAGAGAACAGACGTTGAAGAGGTCTAGGTCCTGTACCATGTAGTGCCTTAAAGACCAGGCAGAGGGCCTTGAAGGCAACGCGTTGCTTCAAGGGCAGCCAATGCAGCTCGGCCAGTGCAGCGGTGGCCGAGGATCTCCTGGTCCACCCAAGAGCCAGTTTAGCTGCTGCCGACTGAACTCGTTGGAGTCTGTCCAGTAGTGTCACGGGGGATTCAAGCAGCAGGGCATTACAGTAGTCGAGGCGACTAAGAATGGTACACCTGACTACTAGTGCTCTGGCGGAGGCAGGTAGCAAAGGCAAGACCTTGCGCAATGAGCGCATAAGGCCAGAGCAGGTAGAGACTGTCCTCGAAACCTGCGTTTCCATGCTCAGTTGGTGATTAAGCATGACGCCCAGGTTACGAACAGTGGTGACGGGTGATGGGTTGTTGGAGTTTTCCGGGGGCCAGAACTCAGCGGGCAAAGGGCGGGGTATACGGCTCGCAGGGCAAAACAACACCTCGGTTTTCGAGGCGTTGAACTGAAGGGAGTTCTGATGCAACCAGCTCGCAGTGTCTCTTAGGCATTCATGGAAGGCTTGCAAGGAGATGGAATCTTCGCCTTCCCAAGAGAAGAGGAGCTGGGTGTCGTCCGCATAGTTTACTGTGGTCATGTTATATGATTTAATTAACGTGACCAGTGGTTTCAAGTAAATATTGAAAAGAATCGGACTGATAGAGGAGCCCTGGGGAACACCGTAAGGGACAGGCAGAAAGACCGATTGAAAAGGGGGGAGGGATACGGCCTGTTTTCTTTCGCTGAGGTAGGAATGAAACCAGAGCAGGGCCGTGCCGTCGATCCCAGCCTCTCTCAAGCGCTCGAGCAGAATCCCGTGATTAACAGTATCGAATGCGGCAGACAGGTCTAATAGAATCAGGGCCACGGCTTGGCCCCTGTCTGCGCGCATTCGAAGCTCCTCCATGGCCGTGAGCACAGCAGTTTCAGTGCCATGGGCTGGGCGAAACCCAAATTGGAATTCGTCCAGAATGTGGTGCTGTTCGAGGTGGGCTGAGAGGCATTTACTGACCCAACGTTCGAGCACTTTCACCGGGAAAGGTAAGAGTGATATGGGGCGGAAGTTGGATAAGCATTCTGGGTTTAACGTGGGTTTCTTTAGTAGCGGGGTGATAAGCGCTTGCTTCCAGAGGCGGGGAACGAAGCCGCAGCTGAGGGATTGATTACAAATCATCCGGAGAGTGTCAAATAGTTCGTGCCCGCATGCTTTCCAGATTTTCGGAGGCAAAGGATCAAGGGGGGATCCCGAGGTGATGCCCTGTGCAATTTTTTCAAACTCGGTTTGAGAAATAAAGGGGAAAGCCAGTAGCCTATTCGTAGGAGGGCAGACTAGCCTCAAAGAGTCAGATTTGATGGGGCTGCCTTTGGGAAGGGTAGGATAGGTGAGTGACGGGGATGTTGCCAGATTGTTAATAATCGTCTCAATTTTGTCAGTAAAAAACTGAGCAATGTTGTCACAGAGGGATTGAGAAGGGGGGATGGGGTTTTTAACGCAGTCGGGATGTAGGATGTTGTCCAGGATCTGGAATATACTTTTTGGACTGTTGGCCGCGTTTGCTATTGTGGAGCAGTAGTAATTAGCTTTACTCTCTGCAATGGCAGATTTGTATTCGCGGAGTGACTTTTTACAGAGGGTTTTATTGTTATTGCAGTATCCGTGTCTCCACTTTCTCTCAGCCTGTTTACAGGTTGATTTGAGGGTTTTCAGAGAGTCATTGTACCAGGGAGCGGGTGCTCTACCTTTAGGTTTACAGAGTTTGAGAGGGGCAACAGAGTCTGTGATGGAAGTGATTCTCGAGCTAAGGGATCTATAGTTATCTTCCACCGAGCTGGTGGAGGAAATGCTTTCCTCCACCTCGAAGACTTTGGTGGAAATGCTAAGTTTTTCTAAAGCTTTCCAGTTCCGATAAGAAAATTGTGGTGGCGGGTAATTTTTTAGTTTACTTGTTGTGGCGTTATTGATGTACAGTTTGATGAGCGAGTGGTCTGTCCAGCTCATGGGTAGAATGTCGCCTACTTGGGTTAGACCCGGGGTCGAGAAGATAAGGTCGAGCCGGTTGCCTGCAGAGTGAGTGGGGTCCTTTATCAGTTGGTAAAGCCCCACACTATCACAGGACAGCACAAGGTTGTCTAGACCTGTGTCTAGGTTGCCGTTTGGCCAAAGATTGAAGTCTCCTAGGAGTATAAGATTATTATGCGAGGTAGCCATGTTGGTGATAGTCGTGAGGAGAGCTTGCTGTTGCGAAAGAGAAAAGGCCCCAGGTGGACGATAGCAGATAATTACCGTAAAGGTGACTCCATGGTGGCAGTTTATAGTCAACCCAAAGAGCTCGATTCCGGGTACTGGATCTATGTCTAAGGTGTTCATTTGCCACGAGGCTCGGAAGATGACGCCAACTCCGCCACCGCGGCCTTTGGGTCTGGGGAGATGAAGAATATTAAAGTTTAGCGGGCAAGCAGCTGCTAAGTCGGTCTCACAGTTTGCATGTGTCCAAGTCTCGGTTAGGAAGAGTACATCCAGATGGTGTGAGTCTATAAGAAGATTGATCTCAGTGGCATGCCTTGGTAAAGATCTGACGTTCAAGAGGCCTCCCATAATTAGGTCTTTAAGGGTAAAGTCGGTTACTGGGGAAGCAGTTTCTTCAAAGATGAGCTTACCTTCGTGCGCATGCCCTCGGAGACTGAGCAGTGCATCCCGAGTATAGCAGGGGGAGAGTGGGCTGAGTAGGGCAGGATTTGTGGCGCTAGGCGCGTCCTCGTCGCGGACGAGCGCAGACGAGCTCGCCTTAAGCGCGCCTTCGGCGCGCAATCGGCGAGCCCGCTGCGCTCGCCCGCTGCGCTTCCGGTGTTGACACATGGTTTATAGAGGTCGCCGGTGACGTAGGAGGGGGCGTGTCCAGCAAGAGGTGGGCGTGGCTATCGTTCTCCCTCGGCGGTCAATGGCGCCAAGAACGAGTGTTTTTCCTTTCCCAGAGTGTTTTTCCTTTCCCAGACAGCTAACAATCAGCTGCTGCGGAATAGGACAATGTGCAAATCAGGTATTATAAAATCAATACACAGGTACAAGTTTTAAAAACACAGTAAAAACGTCTCCCGGCTTTTCGCCTCAGGAGATAGCAGTCTAGTGGAGCAGCGCGAGTCAGCGCGCCCTATTTAACACAGCGGAGGGGGCGTGTCCAGCAAGAGGTGGGCGTGGCTATCGTTCTCCCTCGGCGGTCAATGGCGCCAAGAACGAGTGTTTTTCCTTTCCCAGACAGCTAACAATCAGCTGCTGCGGAATAGGACAATGTGCAAATCAGGTATTATGAAATCAATACACAGGTACAAGTTTTAAAAACACAGTAAAAACGTCTCCCGGCTTTTCGCCTCAGGAGATAGCAGTCACATGTGTGTGTTTCTCTTTCTCTTGCTTGCAAGCAATATCTGATGTGGAATAATAGATGCAAATTCCCAAAAATGAGTGCTGCTCGGTTCGGCCACCCAGTGGTTAATTTGTAAAAAAACAGAAGTGCCAGGGCTCTCGTAAGGAGGCAGCTCTCCTGTTAGCGCTGTCTAAAACAAAACCAACTACTAACCATGAAATTGGCGAGAAGATGTGGCGTTATGACCAGAGCTGCTGACTTTGAGCTGAGGATCTAGGTTTGAGTCTCAGCGTCGGCTCAACATCCAAATCACGAACTTTTCCCGTGCTTAACATAAATGAATGTGTCCTTAACTGGTGCTCATGAAAAGCCCTGGTGTTGATGATTGAGTGTCAATGCTGAGCACCAGAAACCACCGGCTCAAATTAAGCACTGCTGCCACCAACCATTGGCTAAAATTAAGAACTGATTAAGGCCCTAGATTGTTCAGTATGTTGATAGAGCTGTTATGGCTTCAAAACGTCACCATTCATTGCCCCTCTGTTTACAGTGTCACTAAGAGTGTCATTTAGGCCAAATGACAAAATACCTTCTTTGTACAATGAACACCTTTCCTTTGGAAGCTGGAGTTAGAGGGGCAACTTTTGAACCGTATGATAAACAACATATCTCCTAGACTGAAGCCATTTATGATGAGCAAGTAAAGTATCTAAATAAGTGTGAGCATTGGTCAAATAAAGAAAGGAGTCTGTAGAAAAAAGAGATAATACTTGTTTCATAGGCATACCAGAACACGGAGCCAGCCCCTTTGAAACAAGTTAGGAAAGGTGTTTAATGAGTGCTGAACGTCCCAAATTACTCCATGATGAAAAAACACAACTCTATTCTGAGGAGCACTTTGAAACCAACACTTCCAGACCGAAAATATGTATGCAGAAGGTCATTTGGGAATGTGGTCGAAAGAAAACTGTTCGTTTATGAGGCAGATTGTAAAAAACCACATGCTTGTGTGTTATCCCACTTTTTCCACATGATTTGTGTGCTCATAACCACTTCTGCAGCCCGTGGTTTACCTTCGAGCTCTCCTAACTCCTGCCAAAGGGGCAGAGGGTTCCCATGCCATTATGTTCTGTGGGGAAAGGAAAACAAAAATGATTGCATATGGCGGAGAAGCTGCGGCTGCCAAAAATAAAATCACATTTGTTTTCTTAAATTGAGGACGAGATGTAAAAGCTCATGCTGATTTTTAAATCAAACCTTTCCTCACCTTTCGGTGCAGAAACATAGAGGCATATTTACAAAAGGACTGCGCCACCGGAACATCACTTTTACTGAAGTTACGATGGCACGATGCCCTGCACCATGTTTACAAAGTGGCGTTAAACCTCTTATTGTGGCTTAACACTGCTTTGTAAAATTTGGCACCTTTTCACGCAGGTAGCTGCATGAAAGGGGCGTGCAATTTGTGTTGCTGTGGGCGTACCACCGCAACACCCTTTGCTTTTTGACATTGCCCCAGATTTACAAGGATCTGTACGTCTGAGGCAGCACCTAACACCATGAAATAGCAGGCCTTAGAGAGGCGCAATAAGGAGAAATACCATTATTTCTCCTCATTTTTACTTGGTTTTTTATAATTGCTGCTTTCTGCAGGTGCCCCTTCCTAGACATAAAAAATAATTAAATAAGGACGATTTGCTACTTTTATGTGTGCAGCAAAATGCTATGTACTAGGGAAAATACTGGGGTATGCTGTATTGTTGTAAACAGTGCATCCCTGTGTTTTGGAAATGGTGTGGCATTGCGCTGTGACATTTTCTGCAGCGCTGTGCTCCACAGTTTCTGTGCCAATATGTACCATAGTCTCTGAAAAGGAACACATTGGGCCTTTCAAGGAATATGCTTATGGACCGGAGAGATAGAAGGAAAGGCAGGAGAGTTAGTAGGAGAAGCATCTCCTTTAAAAATAAGCTGATGAGGCACACACTTTTATACATCTAGATTCATTATACTAATATATTCTGAATTTGAAATGCTACTGACAGCTAATCAAGAACCATCTGAATGTCGCATATTTACCTTAGACGTTAGAAACGAGATGGTACGTAGTTTCACCTGTGGGCACCAGTCATGCTGAGGCACACCACACTATACCAATAAAGTAATTTTGCAGCACACTGCTAGGCTTTGTGGCAAATTATGAAACGGCCCATGGCTAGTCCAAATGGCCAGATGAGTATAATAGATGTGACATGGGGAATCTATTCTAGACCTAAAACTGTAATGAGATAGAAAGATATAACATTTCATGCATGACTAGCAGCCCGTCCCGACGTTGTCCGGGTATGAAATAGAATGTGTGTAATGTGTGTATTTGGCAAGGGCAATTTATTTTAAAATCTCGCGGTAGACAAAAATTTTTGTTTCATCAGAATAGGGACGGAGAAGGCCCAGCTGCAGCCCTGGTTGATGTTAGCAGGCGCGTGTAATTGGTGTAGTGATCCGCCGCCTGAGCCCGGCTACAGCCCTGGTTGATGTTAGCAGGCGCGTGTAATGTCGTTGAATGAGAGAGTTATCAGCCGCGGGTAAATCCGTTTAATGAGAGAGTTGAGTGACAGCGAGTAGGAGAGGCTGCAGTAATTGTCCCCGCAGATACGCTCATTTGCGTGTTCCCCCGCTTGAGGCCCAGATGCAGGCCTGTTTGATGTTAGCAGACGCGTGTTCCCCCACTTGAGGCCCTGCAGCAGCCCTGGTTGATGTTATCAGGCGCGTGTAATTAGTGTACTGATCTGCCGCCTGAGCCCAGCTAGAGCCCTGGTTGATGGTAGCAGGCGAGTGTAATTTCGTTGAATGATAGAGTACAGTAACAGCGCGCAGGAGAGGCTGCAGTAACGTTACTTACCAGGCCTCCAGGTGAACGCGTTTGTCACACCCCCAGCACACAGCCAAAGCAGACGATCTTCTGATTAATGTACGACCCACATGGCATGAAGGGCGGAACATAGCACACGCCCCCAGCGTTTCTCACGCCACCAGCGTGTCCCTTGATGCGGCGCAATTGCATTCACATGGCATGAAGGCCGGACACACGCCCCCAGTGTTTCTCACGCCCCCAGCGTGCCCCTTGATGCTGCGTAGCAACATAATTGACGCTTGTATGTACGACTCACATGGCATGAAGGGCGGACACACTCCCCCAGCGTTTGTCACACCCCCAGCAGACGCCCACAGCCAACGATGTGATGGCCGTACCACACGCCCCCAGCGTTAGTCACGCCCCCAGCCCAGGCCCACAGCACAACGCAGACACGCCCACAAGGGAGTACTTTGCTGGCACGGTTCTTTTACCTTCTAAATGTATAGAGGAGTTGGCCTAACGGCTAAGGCGCTCGACCTCGGACCTGGGGATCTGGGTTCAAGTCTTGGTAACGACGCCAAACATCCTGTGATTCTGGGCAAATCACTTAATCTCCCCGTGCCTAACAAAAATGAATGTGTTTCCTCATGTAAAGTAACTGGTGCTATCTAAAGCGCTCTGATACCTGATTCAGTTCGGGTCAAGTTTGCGCTATATAAAACTCTGCAAAAAAAATAAATATATATATATGGTGACCGTCTGCATAGCCTATGTCCTTCTGCTGCAACTGCCCTTTCCAACGCTGTATTGGGTGTTGTGATTGGTGCTGTGGTTACTGAGATTACCCGCCTCAAAGGTTTGGGCTCTCTCTTTATATTATTAGTATGGAAGGGAACAAGCAACATTTTATACATGTTTGTGCATATTCAAAGGTCCTAAAGTCAATCTTTATGGGACTGATCTAGTACGATCGGTCATCCCAAAATGTAGGTGTATTCAGTTCAGTAATATATAGCGAGTGCTTCCACTTAAGTTCTTGAAATATTCAGGCCTTCATCTACCAATGTAGGAGACTGTTCCTGACTAGGGTGAATCTGGTTAAGGTAAATGTGACAAGAGTGGGTGAAAGTGTAGTGTAGTTCCTATCAGCCTGATTCATCATTCTCCCGTTTTGCGAGCCCCTAATAGCGATTCATAACGAATCGCTATTAAGGACTTGCAAAACGGGATTCATGTAGGAATTGCAATAAATATTGCGATTCCTACATGTTCCTTATTTGCGATTAGCTAATTGCTAATCGCTAATAAGGAATCACTCCCCATGCATTCCTATGGGCCCATAGGAATGCATGGGGAGTGATTCCTTATTTGCGATTAGCAATTAGCTAATCGCAAATAAGGATGCGATTTCAAGGGTGCAGGGGTGTCCAAAGGACACCCTGTAGCACCCCTGAAATGTAATCTACATTGGTGTTGCGCACACACATGTCCAAAGGACATGTGTGTGTGTAACATGCAACTTAGAAAAATGCATTTAAATGCATTTTTCTACGTTTTTGCTATTTACCGAGAGGTCTGACCTCTCGGTAAATAGCGGCCCAAAATTGCAATTTCACAATTGTAAAATGCTTCATGAATTGCATTTAAGGAATCTCAAATAGAGATTCCTTAAATTCAATTCTTCGCAAATGTGCGAATTCTTAAATAGCGAATTTTGCATTTGGGATGATGAATCACAAATCCAAAAATTGCACTCGCAAAAGGCAACATTCTTAGAATCTTGCCCTTTGCGAGTGCAATTTAGCTTGATGAATCAGGCGGTAAATTCCCAATAGGCTCTGCGCATTGGAATAATATAAACAGCAGTGTAGAAGTAGGACTGAGGTCGACTAGGTCTCTACTGACTATATTAGACTTAATTAGTTTTGCCAGCTAGCTCAGAGGTCACTAGAAACTTTCTCGAATAAACAAGGAGGAGTTTGACTTCCCTGGATAGACAAGAAGGGATTAGCTTCTGACAACCATATAACATGACAACTTTGCTCCCTCAGAATAAGAGTGTATCTCTAGAGTCGTGTGAAAACAATAGACAGCTATTTCACTCAGTCAATCGCGCATACTTAGTTTCACCAGAGTGCAGAGAATAGAGAGACGGGCGTTTTCAATAAAAGGTGTTATTTATTGAGCAGTCTTCTTTCGCATGCAAGAGAAATGAATTGCCACAATTGCAATACTTATCATAAAGTAAAGTGCGTACAGTAAAAGGAGTATTATAAAATAATACTGTAAAAGCATTGATATGGTTTCTTAGCCATATGATACTTTAAAATAGATAAAATATATACATACATATATACATTGACTAACGAACTCAACTGGTGCTTCTAAATACGCCTACCCCGGTGTACCTGACCTAAGCCTAATACTTGGGAAGTAAGTAGCAGTTTAAGTTAAGTTGGTTTTGCCAAGAATCTGAATCAGGAATTCTCTTTAAGGGTTTAGTCAGCTCCGTACCTGGGTAATAGAAAGCAGGAGATCTGGTATCTCTCTCTCAGGACTCGATATCCCAGCAACCCGCAAGGGCGGCTGAAAACACCGGAGCTGGATTTTCTCGGCTGGAGAAAAAGACAGCGTCTCTCTCAGGGTGTCAAAAGGGAGGGGCGGCGTCCGTGGGCTCTCGCATCAGCTGGGCTCTCGGGCAAGTAGATAGCCGCTCTGCTCCAAACCACCGTGTGTTTGCTTAAGGCAACGTGGTATATTTATACCTGAAAGGTGCCGGGTTTGACGTAAGGTTGGACATAAGACGTCAATAAAGATGTCACTAAGAACTGGCCGTTCTTTCAGTGTTCACAGGAGTTCTAGGACAAATCAAAACAGAAGCATGGGGATTTCCCAGGTTGCTGGAGGTTTGTTTTGTTTTGTTTAAAGAACTCGTTGTACTCTCTAGGAGCCTGGGGAAGTAACCCTGCTTAATTTGGACTGCATGGGCTATGACTAAATATGTATATGATTCTTATGCCTTTATAAGAATCATAAGAAATTATATATAATATATAAGAAATGATATATAATTAAAACTAAGCAATAGTAAGCATATAATGGTGCATGTGTTTTTCCAACCCACCCCAAAATACATAATTTGCATTTGAAATGGCATATGGTAAATACACGAAAATGAGTATTGGTACTGTACGTTTTTCAAGCAGTGGTATCATTCAGTTAAAAATGCATATATATATATCAGCTGAATGAATTGCGAAAATTAAACAGGAAATGGCTCTTAATACTGAAGAGAAGGTCGAGACCATTCCATCACATAATAATACAAATTCTGTACATGTGCTAGAGGCTGATGTAAAATATTGTCTCTAGAGTTCCTAAAATAGCAGCTCTGTTCTCTAAGAATAGTTCTACTTTAAGCAGAGTACATGTGCCAGAAAAAGGTAAATATTTTGGAAGTGAAAAAAATATAATTTTGCTTTCAGGGGAAAATATAGTTCCAAATATTTTCAGTAGCTTTTGTTTATCAAAGCTGAAGGCCGAATTCAGAGTTCAGGGAACACTGTGTGCTCGTTGCTTTAAAAGTTATTCTTCCTGTTCAGGGGAGAACATCATTTCAGACAGACTCGCATAAAATTGGTTTACAGCATCAGGTGAAAGTTCGACCAAGTTTGAAAATGCTGCAACAGTGCAGTCGTGAGAATGATTGCTATCATCGATGTCAGGATCAGCAATGCTCACTGAAGGTTGTACCTGTGTGATGCTGCTCTCATCTCGTACTCCACTGCCACATACTCGTAGTGGTGAAGTCTCAACGAATGCCGTCATCAGAATAGGTAGCCGCTGGGGACAACACGATGCATGAGCCGTTACAGGACCTAGCAAGGTATCTGTATCCATTGGTACTGCTGATGGTAGTGTAAGACAGACGTCCAACACGCATTCTTCTCCGCATAGCATACATCGAAGCACAGGTAAGATGCAATTTTGCCAGATAGGTCTGAATGAAAGAAACCAGGTCATATTCAGATCTCCTAGCAGAGCTAATCCGAGGACTTTAGTTATGCGGTCCCGATAGCGTATAGCTAGGATTGTTTCTTCCATCGTTGCTGGAGTCTTGTCTGCAACTTGGCTTGCCATATCAGAGCAGAAGAATCAAAAATAAAATTCCTGCCACGAGTTCCAAAAGTAGAGGTAGGCCGCCAAAAACAGAATGGACAAAATTGGGGAAAATGCCCAGAACTGTTTCGAAGGGTGTTAACAGTCCCGAAAAAATTGTCTTAAATACACGTGCGATGCCACTGGTATCTGACATGTTTAGGATTTGGCTTAGCATTTCTACGAAATGCTCAGGGCAATTTGTTGATAAAAGGGTATGTATCTCTGCCGTTGTCCTTGCGACTTGCAGATCATACGTTTCTTTGGACGAGGTCAAAGGTACAGTTGTCTGTAAAAGAATAGACTTCATTCTGCTTAAAGTATCAATTCGAATAGAAGAGATATTCAAACGAGGCCATATTGCCGCTTCCATATCTGGAGTGATGTTTGGATACAATACTTGCATACAGCAAGTGACAATGGAACTAACGCTGACGAGATAGGCTTTCCCTGGCACCATGCCACAACAGCTGTGGTCATTTATTAGAATATAACTCCCGATAGAAAGTTGTCTGAAGAATGGCTCTATCTGTGTTGCAGGAGTGCCGTGCAGGTGACATGAAAGGTTATTCGAAGACCCTTCGCAGGCTCCATGCAAGTTAATACCTTGACACAGAAGTGTACCGCTTAGTGATCTTTTACAATTTTTACCACTAAGAAATACATTCTTTTTCTTTTCACTGTAACATGTGTGTGTATAAGGTAAATTCCATGTTGACTTGATGTACCCTTTACCCAACCTTTCATACTGGCCCGCTGGTATATATTCTTGGCAGTATTTAAATTGGAAAGTTGTTATCGGAATTGTGAATATTCCGTGTATTATCCATTCAATGACAGGTCTTTCTGACATTGTCAATGGTAATCTCTCAAGTTTTTCAATGCTCAGAATTGTATAGTCTGCTCCTTTTTGTGCCAAACTGATTTGTTTATCAGTAAGGTTAAAGATAGTAAATCATGACGTTACGTTGATTAAACGCCATGGCACGTAGCCTGAACGCAGATTTTGTAACGTCCAGCCAAGCTGTACAATAGAACGTAATTGGGACTGACCATGTTGTAACATTAGTAAGTCTAGCTCTATTATATCAACAGCAGATGATACAATACTGTCCAGTGAATATATTCTGGAGGACAGAGTCGTTAACCCATTGTCCACAATAGAAAGTGATTATTCCAAATGAATACGATCAATTTCTCGTATTTTTTCTGCTGTTTCAATTTGCATTACTTTCCAAGCTTCGTTGTACGCAGCGTATATACCGGTCGCTATGAAACGTTTTTGACGCTGTTTGCGTGGTCCCAATATGAAATCACGCAAGTCAGCACCGTCTTTAAGTAAAGTCAAGTGTTGCTTAATTTCAGCCAGTGTGGATTTCTGTAGCCATTCGAGGCATAGTTTCCCTACACTGTATGTTGTAACTATCCCTGGATGTTGTCTCTGGGAGTATCTTGGGTCTGGCCTGTTCAGTTTTAACCCCTGTAATTTGTTCAGGAATCTATCTTGACAGTTATTTGTGTCTGTGGGCCATTTCAACCATTTTTTCCAATCAGGATGTGTTCTGTTTTGGTATAAAATATGGGATTTGTCTATCTCCATATCAGTAGTGCTATTACTATCAGGTATGGGCTTTGGAATAGACGGGTTGTTTAAGTCTTTAATTTTGGCTAGGCCAAGACAGGTAGTCTGTTGAATGGTGTCATTCAAGAATAGTAATTGTTCTGGGATCATGCAGGCTCTAAATAATGCTTCTAGACCTTGGACCTGCCATTCTTTTGTACCCCAGATGGTTTTTGTTTCAATGTTGTTTTTCCAGAAATCAAAACCAAATGTAATCATTTTTTCACAAAATGTTTCAGAATAGATCAATTTAGTATTTGTCAGCATTGTTTTCATTCCTGTCTTATTTAACATTTTAAAATAAAACGTTTCTGCATCACTTGTGTTAAAACCTGAGAAGTATGGGAATTTCTCATAAAACGTTTTTGAGCTGCCTTTTGGTGGAGTTGCACAATGTTCCCTTTGGTTATAGTTAAAAACATTTCTAGGTTGAGCAGATGTATGCAAATAGTGATGACCAAAATGATTATAACAATATAACTCTTCATAATTTGATGAACCCTGCAAATAATCATGTTCTGTGAATTTTGCTGACATTACTAAATCTGACATCATATTATTAATGTTTTCAAAGTCCCAATCATCAGAAAAAGTATTTATTTATTTATTTATTTATATTCTTATATAGTGCCTGAATAAACCCCCAAAGGGGTATCTCCACGCTTTGCCAGTCAGAATATAGCTCCAGATGATCTTATTCAAGGGATAGTACATCATACAGGGAAGACATTAGTTACTGGTAAATAAGTATGTTTTTAAGGTCTTCCGGAAAGTCAGGTGGCTAGTGAGTGATCTCAGCTCAAGAGGTAGAGAGTTCCAGAGCACTGGTCCCACATGAGCCAGCGCTCGACCTCCTTGTCTGGACTTCTTTATTCTAGGTATCTGCAGTAGCTGTTGAGTGCTAGAACGCAGAGAGCGCCCAGGTACGTGTGGCTGAAAAATTTCTGCCAAATATCTTGGGCCTTCACCTATCACACTTTTGTGGATGGTGCATAGGGTCTTAAACTGCACTCGTTTCCTCACCGGTAACCAGTGGAGTCTAGTCAGCAGGGGGCGGGAAGGAGTCCTAGAGGGAACGTTCAGGACTGTCCTTGCCGCCGTATTTTGGACTACTTGTAACTTATTAAGTTGTCCTTCGTTGGCTCCTAAAAGAAGACCGTTACAGTAATCCACTCTGCTGATGACTAGCGCCTGCACAAGTGTTTTCCTGTGGCAATCTGGTAAATAGGGGAACACTCTTCTTAGCATCCCAATTGCCCGAAAGCAGGTACCAGCCACCTGGTTTACATGATCTTTAAACGTGAGTGTCTGATCTAGTAACACTCCCAAGTTTTTTACCGTACTCTTAGGGCTGGGAACAGAGCCTAATTCTGAGGGCCACCATTCAGGTGACCAGTGTGTTGCCGCTTGTCCAAACAGCATGACCTCTGTTTTCTCTACGTTGCATTGAAGACAGTTTGATGACATCCACTCTGATATTGGTGGATTTGGTTTTACAAAGTCACTTAATGAAACTTTAAACTGGTGTGGATATTTCAAGAGCTCAATCGGGCCAAAAATGTCAAATTCAGTTCTGACCCATGCTACCCCGCCGGGTATTGGATTGGCTGTGACGTTCACTGATGATAGTTCTCTTTTCTCGATGTGAGATGACTTGTGAGGTTTTAGGACCAAGTTGATGTTCTGACTTGCTGTGTCCATTGTACTGTATTTTCCTTCAATGAATTTTCCCAAACAACGAACCATGATGAGCCAAAGCAGGAGGAAAAGTACACCTAACACAATCCAAAATTCAATCCATGGAGAAATCAGATAGGTTTCTTTGAGTTGATGAAAGAGTTCTGTTACTTTATCTTTGAAAGTTTTTGTTGCTGGCGTTTCTTCATGTTCACTTGGATCATCAGAAAAGTCATCGAAATTGATGAAGTAGCCAGATGCAGTTCTGTCATTTGTTGGAATTGCTTCCGGATTTTCATTTGCTTTTTGATTTTTCTTTGTTTCCTTAGCATAGTCTGAGGCTACATCGTTGTAGACTGGTGTTTCTTGACAAACTGTTGTAATTTGGGTCTCAAGAGGCATAAGTTCCATGGCATTATTGCATAGTCCTTTTTTATTTACTGCAGGTTTATCGAATGTGATTAGTCTCTCAGTTTGAACCTCTTGTATTGTAGCAAATTATGGTGTTCTGCTATTTCTTGGGAGTCCACTGGGCCTACTACCTATTATTGGCCACATGATTGTGGTTTTACCAGGTCGATGGATACAACTCGGTTCTCCTTTTTACCAGCAAGGGGCGGTAGTACTACTGATCTTGTTCCGTTGACAGCTAAGACAGGTACTGCTTTTCTGTAAGAAGGCCCAAATTCCTTCTTTACCGCGATCTTCTCTCTGACCAGATCCCCAATCTTTGGAATCCAGACAGGTCTGCTGGGACAGGTGGTTTTTCTTCAGTGGCTGTTGGCTGTTGTTTTAACTTTATGTTGCTCAGGTTTCGTCTTGTTTCATTTAATTCCTGTAAAACAGCCAAACGGTCTTTGATATCAAAGCATTTTTCTTCTACCACTGAAGTGTGACTATCAAGGTCCTGAATACACATTCTAGTACCGAACAATAGTGTTGGGATCTATGCTTGATGGAACACTGAGCGTGTTGCTAGGTGCTCAGAATGTTATCTTGTGAACTACAGCTCAGTTAGAAGAGGCTGCTGAAGGAGCTGGAGGTCATCCTATTTATGCTTATCTGAATAAAGCTTAATCCATCCCACAAGTTGCTTTGGACTCATCTTTACACTGGCGAAGAGGGAAACAACTCTGGCAGGGGCAGATTGCCATTGACCTCCACCCCTGGACGATTCTACCTGGAGCTGGTAGTATACATTTACTCCTTCTATTGGATTTGAACTTTCTACCTTTTGCTTAAAAGATTTTGAAGATCTTCTTACTATTGCCACAAGAAACCTGCCTAACAATCTGCCTAAATCGTCAATTTCTCGATTTTCTGCAGTTTGCCCGTGACTGTGACCGTTTTCCTTGGATTTGCATTTGCCCGTGACTGTGGATTTGTACATAACTGTGAATTCATCAAGGATTTGGATTTGCCCTTGACTGTGGATTGGTACATGACTGTTAATCGTCGAAAATCGAAAGCTTTCATCTCAGCGCATTCTGCATCTTTTAAACTTCCTACCTGAATGCGCTGTCCAACAGCGTTGTGTTCGCGCTGCTGTTGGCAAGCATTGTGGCTGCTCGCGTCCGGCATTCCGCGTCTCCCTGATTGCAAGATGGATGTGCCTTCGTCATCGCGTAGCGTCACGCAGCGTCAAAAGAACTCGGCGGCCATCTTGAATTGGTCAAACCTTCACACGACGTCAAGGAAGCGTGGCGGCCATTTTAGTTTGGTCTTACCTTCACGCAGCGTCGTATAAACGCGGCGGCCATTTTGAATTGGTTTACATATCCACATAACTGTCGGCAACATCAGGGAATTGGAAAGCGATGTTGAGTATTCCTGAAACGATCGTGGCAAGAGCCAAGAACTAACAAAAAAAAAAAAAGTACATTTTTCCAGTTAGTAGTGTAAGAGTGGGGCTCTTTTCTACAGTGTTCTTTGGGGACATTATTTTGATACATTGTTTGTGGTAAACTGTAGTGAATCTTTGGGGACATTGTTTTGATGCACTGTCTGTAGTGAATATTGTGTGTAGCTTTTACTATAGCCATGGCTGATCAGTCGTTTGCTGCTCCTCCTTCTTTTCTTCCTACCCCTGGAGAGCCTGTTGTTCCATGGAAAGAATGGAAAAAGCTGTTTTTGACTTACATTCTTGCCACTGGTGCAGACAAATTTGGACCAATTCGCAGACAAGCAATATTACTTCATAATTTAGGTGTAGAGGGTAGAAGACTTTATGAAGATTTGCCAGAAATTTCCTTGGGTATTGGTAATGGCGAGCCCTCTAATGTTTATGAAATGAGCATGCAGATGTTAGAGAAAAGATTTGTGGCTAAAATTAATACTGTTTTGGAAAGACACAAATTCTTTTGTCGTGTGCAAAAAAGTGATGAAGACATTTCTAGTTATGTTGCAGCTTTGAGGGGGCTATCTTTGAATTGCAAATTTAAAGATTTAGCTGATTCTCTTATCAGAGACCAAATTGTTAGGTGCACTAATAACAAGAAAGTAAGGGAAAAGTTACTTATAAAAGACTGTACTTTGGAGGAAGCGATACAAATTGCTAAGGGGCTTGAGAATACTGACATATGGATTAAGGAGATGGATAAGTGCACCAATTTGATAGCATCTAAAGACACTGTCAAGGTATCTGAGCATACTGAGAAAGCCTCTCAAGTTTCGGCCAATATTGATGAAACCAAAATTGTGAAGCCTGCTGCAAAGCTTGATTCTAGGGGTACTAGTAAATTTCCAACTTATCGTCCAAATAATGTTGGACAACAAGGAAGCTTTCGTCAAATTAAATGTTACAGGTGTGGGGCTCCTGGGCATATTGCTTCGAGTACCCGGTGTGTGGCCAGAAATGCTATTTGTAGAACGTGTGGCCGAAGGGGGCACTTAGCAAAAGTTTGTAATACTAGAACACAAAATGTCAATGAGATTGATGATTGTTGTGAGAATGTTCAAGAACTGATGTTATGTGTTGAAGGCTTGCCTAGCAATGAAAGCCTTCAGGACCAAGTATCTCTCGTTGATATACCTTCCGAGAGTACAGATAAATTAGAAAAGCCACATTGTTTAATTAATTTTGATAGCAGAGATCAAAAGCATCCTAAGACCAGAGATGTAAGAATGTTAGCTGATTCGGGTAGCCTTTATACATTGTTATCCAAGGATATGTACATTCAAGTTTGGGGGAATGATGGTGATGTTACTTCTTGGGGGGCACCAGATATCAAAGCTGTAGGTTATAGTGGGAAGACTATAGATATTCTTGGACTCAAATGGATGGTAATTAGTTTTTCAAATAGGAAGGTATTTGGACGAGTTTACCTTACAAAACAAGGATCTAATTTACTAGGTTGGCGTCACCAAAAAGATTTAGGTATTTTATTAAATCCTAATGCCCCTGTACCAGTTTCTTCACTTTCTGTTCTTAATGTTGACAGTGTTGAGGTTGACATCATGAGAAAATTTCCCAATGTTTTTTCTGATAAATTGGGAAAATTAAAGGGGTTTTCGCACAAGATTATTCTCAAGAAAAAAGCAGTCCCAGTGGTTCATAGGGTTAGAAATGTTCCACACTTAATGAGAGCCCCCCTTAAGGACGAATTAGATAAACTGTTAGATTTGAGGATTATCGAGCCCATTGAAGCTTCTGAATGGCTCGCCCCCATTGTCGTTGCACCTAAGGATGGTGGGGCTAAGATTCGCCTCTGTGTGGACCTCCGAGATTTAAATAAAAACATTTGGGTCGATAGACAACCGTTACCAAACATTTCTGAGATGTTAAGTGCTATGGGTGGTGGTGTGATTTTTAGTGTGATTGACATGTCTGCAGCTTACCATCAGATAGACTTGGATGAACAATCACGGCATCTCACTTCTTTTGTGACTCCGTTGGGTGCATTCAGGTATTGTAGGATGCCCTTTGGGTTGGCATCTGCCTCGGCGGTGTTTCAGAGGGTGATGCAACAAGTTTTGGTTGGTATACAGAATGTTTTATGTTTTCAAGATGACGTGTTGATTGTTGGGAAGAGTTGTGAACATCATGATAAAGTCTTAACTGAAGTGTTGGAACGAATGGAAAGTAATGGGTTGACTATAAAGAAGGAGAAATGTCAATTGAAACAAGACAGTGTGACTTATCTGGGCCATGAGATATCTGGTCTTGGGATTAAGCCTAAGAAGAGCATAATTGCTGCAATTGTCAATGCTCCTATACCGTCTAACAAAGATCAGCTTAGGTCTTTTTTGGGCCTAGCTGAATATTGTTCAAAGTTTATAAAGGGATTTTCTGATGTTGTGGAACCATTGAGGGTGTTGATGAAGAATGGAGTTGCATTTAAATGGTGTGAAGTTTGTGATGAAGCATTTAAATGCGTTAAGAAAGGAATTGTGCATGCACCGATCCTTGGTCACTTTGATGTAAAGGCTAGGACTTTAGTTACCACGGATGCCAGTGCTGTGGGGATTGGTGCGGTTTTGTCCCAGATTTGTAATGGTGTGGAGAAGATCATAGGGTTTGCGTCAAGGAGACTTCGGGGTGCTGAAGTTTTTTACTCGGTTATTGAGAGGGAAGCTCTCGCTTGCACTTGGGGGATAAAACATTTCAGATATTTTCTTTGGGGTTTACCTTTCAGGGTGAGAACAGATCATAAAACCCTTGTACACTTGTTTAAGGGTGGAAGAGGTTTGGAAGGAAATGTAACTCCCAGGATATCCAAGTGGATTCTGTCTGTGCTTGAGTACAACTTTGAGATGGAATATGTTAGAGGTGAGAAAAATGTAGTTGCAGATTACTTGTCAAGGATGCCCGTTGACTCAGGAAGTGAAGATTCAGAAGGTGATGACTTTGTATCTAATTGTAATGAAATCTTGGCATTTGATAAAGCTAATTGGGAATCTGCTATGTCACAGGATCAGGTGTTGTCAATAGTCATGAGAAATGTTTCTGAAGGATGGTCTAAGGAGTATAGTGGTGACATTCGTTTAAAGGGGTTTTATCATGTTGAGAGTGAATTAAGTGTTTCAGAAGGCAAGTTGTGGAGAAGGAACAGGTTGGTACCACCATGCAATCTTAGGTCTAAGATTATGTCTTTGGCGCACGAAGGTCATTTAGGTAGAAACATGACAAAGAGGAGGATTCGTGAGTCGTACTGGTGGCCAGGGATGGATGGAGAAATAGATGATTTGGTTAGAAATTGCTATGCCTGTGCTGGTAGTGACAAAACTAAAATCGTTAGGCAGCCTCCCCTTTCGTGTGTTGATTTTCCGTTACATCCCTGGGAAAAAATTGGCTATTGATTTTCTTGGTCCGATTTCCAGATTAGGTGTTCGTAATAAATTTTTGATGGTTCTGGTGGATTACCACTCGAAGTGGTTTGTGGTGGAGTCTACGGAGAGTATTGATACCAGAAAAGTAATTGGGTTTATGGAAAGAGTATTTTTGAATGAAGGGATTCCAAAAACTCTAATATCAGACAATGGGGTGCAATTGGTCTCTAGGGAAATGAAGGAATTTTTGGATAGTATGGGAATCTGTCATGAGAGAGTTGCGTTATTCAGGCCGCAAGCTAATGGTCTTGTGGAGAGGATCAATAGGTTGTTGATGGAAAATATTCAACTATCTCTTGCGAATGGTCTAGCATGGTCAGATGAACTCAAGAAAATGATGTGGTCTTATAGGATTACCCCACATTCAGTTACCGGTGTCTCGCCTTTTGTTTCTCTTAAGGGAAGGGAACCTGGCACAAAGGAGGTTCCTGGTTGGTTGAGGAACAAAGAGTGTGTTTGGGTTGATCGTATGGATGTGAAGTGCAGTGTTGATAAGCAGCAGGGAGATTCTGCTCAATCATATAATTTGCGAATGAGAGTACGTGAGAACGACTTCAAAGTAGGTGATTGGGTTGTGACTAGGAAGGGTGGCATAGTGATTAAAGGGGAGAGTACGTTTTCGCAACCCAAACAAGTGAAGTGTGTCAAAAAAAACATCCTTATTTTGAGTGATGGTTCTGCTTGGAGTGCTGGTAATGTCGCAAAATGTACTGCTCCCTGATCTTTGTTATTTCACGAAGTGTAATCTTTATTGAACATGTTTTATCATTTTTGTATTGGTTATCTTGCATTTTGTTTGTATTTGTAATGGGGGAGATGTGTTGGGATCTATGCTTGATGGAACACTGAGCGTGTTGCTAGGTGCTCAGAATGTTATCTTGTGAACTACAGCTCAGTTAGAAGAGGCTGCTGAAGGAGCTGGAGGTCATCCT
The DNA here is from genome assembly GCF_964261635.1 of Lissotriton helveticus. NCBI lineage: Eukaryota > Metazoa > Chordata > Amphibia > Caudata > Salamandridae > Lissotriton > Lissotriton helveticus. The sequence goes on along the minus strand of NC_136057.1, from coordinate 409,269,784 downwards.
ATTTATGCTTATCTGAATAAAGCTTAATCCATCCCACAAGTTGCTTTGGACTCATCTTTACAAATAGTTCGTACGGACTGAGACCTTTTAGAGAATTTCTTGGCAGATTATTAAGACTACGTTGGACACTTGTTAAATGTTGGACCCACCCATCACCCGAACCTAATACCCTCGCCGTTATAGATTGCTTTATGTCCCGGTTTTTTCTTTCCACTACCGCATTTCCCTCAGAATGGAATGGACAAGAGTACCGCAATGCAGTGCGCATGCTGGCCATGGCCTCCTTGTAAGCCCTAGAGCTAAACGCAGGACCCTGGTCAGAATATAGCATGCCAATTGAGTATGTGCCGATAAAGACTCGCAAATCTTTTATAACAGTTCTGGCGTCAGCCGGGCGCTGGGGCCACATCCAAATGAATCTCGTGCAGGAATCCACTGCGACCATGATATATTTATAGTTGCCATCCCCTTGTAAGGGACCACAGTGGTCCAGGTAAACACAAGCTAATCGTTTATCTGAGATTAGAAGGGGCGTTTGCGCTGGTCGTTTCACTGTTGATACTTTCATTCTTTGGCATATTTCACATTCTAGAACATAGTTCCTAGTTTGTTTTCTCATGCGCGGCCACCAATATCTCTGTTTTAATAACGATATTGTGGCAGAAACACCAGCATGTGCAGAAGCGAGCCCTTCGCGTGCCGCTATAATTAGTCCTAACCTGTGTTCCATGTTTGGAATTGCCCTATCCCCCACTCCAGGGATTCGAGCAAAAGGAACATTATTCGCATCAGTTATGTATGAGTACTTTACTGGAAAGCCTTTTGGGAGTGATTTTCTATCATCTTTTACTGAAGCACTGACAGCTTGCATTACATCGCTGTCTATTTTTGTTTTTGACTGGGTGATAGCAGCTACGGAAGCCGTTTGCACAGCTGCCTTCGCGGCTTCATCAGCCAATGAATTCCACGCAACGTGAACGCCATCACGTTGATGACTCAGTATATGTATCACGTGAGTTTTTTGTAGTTCTTTCTGTAAAAGAACTACTTGTTCCCAAAGCATTTTATGCTTGATTGTGCCATCTTTTGCATCTTTAAAGCCGTTTTGAACCCAGTTCTGCAAGTATTCATTATAAGACTGAACGCAATAATATGAATCGCACACTATCAGTGTGGGGAATTCGCGATCGGTATTTTCAAGCGCCATCTTAAATGCTAGTAGTTCAGCTCGCTGAGCTGTACAATCTCCTAGAGATTGGGTTTTAGTGACCAGTGGTCTAAATTTTCCTTTGTGCCAACGACCTTTAACAATCACGCACGCAGCACTGTAAGCTTGCTTACCCCCAACTGCGGGTTGTGCTGATCCGTCTGTATATATTATACAGCCGTAATGTTCTAGAGGCAGGATTTCGGTCGGCAGAGGACATTCATATTCATATTGGAGAAATTCTTGTGTTTTTAAATTAGGATCAAATTCCTATACTACGTCTGTTGCAGCAAGAGAATTAACCCATTGTATCCATCTAGGATGTAGTGCTTTAGCATTTGGAATGCTTGCCTTTGTCACTGCTTCTAGGGCAGGTATTGGTGTAACGATTATTATTCGTTTACCTTGTGCTAGGGCTCTTTCTTTTGCTACAGCAGTCTGAACCGCAGTTAGAATTTTTTCAGTAGAACTGAATTTCATTTCGGCTTGTGTGTACAAGTGTGATTTGTAAGCTATTGGTACCGTTTCTCCCTCATTAGAGGTTAGGTACGTGAATCCGCATCTTCCTGGGATGACTCGGATTATAAGGTTGTGTACGTTCTCGCGTGTTTGCAATTTTGTTTTAGCTAACATGTCTGTTTGCAATGATCTTAAAATTTCTGTATGTTTCTGAGTCCAATTTATTGGTTTAAAATCAGGTTTTATTAATTCATAGAGAGGTTTAACCTTCTCTGCATAATTTAGAATGTATGTTCTTCCGAAATTCAGGAAACCTAGTATTGATTGTAAGTTCTTCAGCGTTTTAGGTGCTTGGAGTACAGCACACTTCTCTAAGAAGTTGTCTGCTAGGCTTTTGCCTTCACTTGATAATTCATATCCCAGAAATAGGACAGTTAGATGGGCAATTCATGACTTTTTAAAGTTGAATTTGTAACCCTCAACTGAGAAACCAAGTATTATGGTGTTCACTCTTTTCAAGTGAGTCTCCAGGTCATCATCTGTTAGATAGATGTCATCAACATAAGATAATGCTTCATCATCATATATTTGTAGTAACTCTGTTACTCTTGCTGAGAATAATCCTGGGCTATTCTTGAATCCCTGTGGGAGTCGACAGAAGTGTTTTTGCGACCCCATTATTGAGAACGCGGTCAAATACCTGCTCTCAGGTGCAATGTTTTGACAAAAGAATCCATTAGAGATGTCTAATGTCGTTTTGTATTTTTTGCGCACAATGTTATTCATCAGTGCTGCACTGTGTGAGTTTTGTACTGAAAATGTTTTGCAACATGAGTTTAGATGTCTGTAGTCCAAAACTAGACAATATGAATCGTCTGGTTTGGAGACAGGAAACAAAGGATTGTTCATTTGTGAGGTGCATGTTTCAATCACCCCCTGGTATTCAAGTTGATCTAGGATCTCCCTGACTTGCTTTTTAGCTTCTTGTTTAACTGGGTACTGCCTTTGTGCAGTGGGTTGACTTTTTAACTGGATTTTGTGAGGAGGAGAGTCCTCATCCCATCCTACATGATTTTTACATAATGCAGGAGCTTGGGCCACTACCCATTTTCTTGCATATATGGATTTTTTATGAGTTGAAATATGATTTGAGAAGGCAGGCATAATCATTTCTTCGCCATGAGGGCACTCCCTGACAAACTCTGGTCTGGTAGCCAGTCTTTCTCAGCTAACAGGATGTCATAGCCTTTCGAAAGGTTATCCCAAAAGAGACCCCTTACTTTCCTAGTCTTATCTCCCTCTATACGTAATGTTATTTCGTATATTTTATGAGGTTTGCTAACTCTGGTATCTGCAGTTTCCACTTGAATGTATTCATTCGTGTCCACTGTCTCCAGAAGATTCATCAGGATCTTGTGAGCTATAGTCACTTCTGCTGCGCTGTCTAGCATTGTCTGGGCCCACTCTCCGTTTTTCAGTTGTGTCCTCAGTATCCTCGGCATGTTTAATTATTTTAATACTGGCTACCTTCTTTCTTGGAAATTGTAATTTTTTACTTTGATGAGCAGGTTCCTTGTCTTTGGACTTGACGTGCTCTTCTTTCTGTTCTGACCGTCCTCTTCTTTCCGATTTCTGTGAGGAAGTCTGAAAAGATCGAGAGGGACGTGTATCAATATCTTGATATCTATCAGGTTTTCTCAGATTATCCCTATTTCTAAGGTTGTATCTTTTCTCAGAGGGCTCCCTCTGGGGAGACTTGTGTCCTTGGTCCGGAGATCTTTCTCTCCGTTGAGGAGACCTTCCTCTGGACTGCAAACGTTTTTCTTTGGGAGTGGATTGTTTATTTCCATCCCAGCTCTTTTTTGGAGTGTTTAGATTATTTTTAATAAAAGTTTTTTCAGGATTTTCAGTTAGTTGGGGTTTTACTGGTTTCCCACCCAAACTATCTCTTCCTAGTTCTTCATAGGATTTTTCTATGATTCTGGCAAGTTCAAAAGGTTGTTCTGCTATATCTGTTTCTTTCAATTTCTGGTGGATCGCCACAGATGCTGCTTCTCCTTTTATGTTGGCTAATAATATAGCCGAGACCTGCTTGAAGTCTTTCAGTAATTTCATACCCAGAGTTAAAGCAGGTTCTGGACCGTATTCATTTTGAATCTGTCTTAGCACATCTGGTATAACCGCCATGGACGGAACACCATGTGTTTTTGTGTAAATGGAAGCAAAGACTGTGCCCCAAGTGTCACAGTCCTCCACATGTGGTGCGATCCTCATTGGAAGTCAGAATTCTGTGTTTCTCAGTAGGTGTAGTATCAGGAAATACTTCCTCTATTTGAGTGATTTTTTGTGCTAACCAGAATGGAATTTGTTCCCGTTTTGCGGGTGTTTTACCAAGACATGATTGTATGTTTTGTGGTGTAATTTTGTTTGTGTTCCCCTGATGAGGGGTCAGCTGTGGAATGTTAATTGCTGGTTGGACTGTTGAAGTTCGCATTATGTATTGGACCAATTGTCTATGTATTTTAATTAGTTGTTTTAGCTGGGCTAAAAGGTCCTGGTTTGACATTTTTTCAATGTCTGGATGTGGTGTGTAGCTGGCTAGAACCGGCCACGTTGCTTTTGGTCTACCTAGTGGACCGAGCCTGGTGATGTGATTTTGATGTTTTAGGGCGCCTTTAAACCAGAGCAGGTGCTCTTGGTAATTTAATGGGATTTCAACCTCCTCGAAAGGAGTGTATTCATCCGGAGGTTCCTCTATTTTGTAATAGTGGAAGTCGTGTGTCACAGCATTTGCTGCTGGAAAATGTATCCACGAATAGAATACCTCTGTCTGCCGATATTCAAGGGCCTCTACCACGAATATGACTGTACCACCTCGTGATGTCAGTCCATTTTCTATAAGTTTAATAGTTATAGTTTTCCTTACATTTACCGGAATGATTATAGCATTCGGGTCATTCTCTTGGAGACTTGTGTCATCCGCTAGGAGTTGAGCTGCTATTCTAGCTGCCTCCCTTTCGTCTTCACTTTCCTTCATTTTTACTTACAGAAAGTTTTTTGTTGCAGATCAAGTTTCAAGGGAAACAAAGATTAGGTGCACAATATTTTGGAACACTGTATCCTTCAACGTTGACTAAACCAAAAACTATACATAGGAATCTCTTCCTACTAAGTTCCGGCGGATTTTAACCTTTTACCCACTCTAGACGTCTTTTGGAGTATTTGCGGTAAAAAGGGTTCTGTGTGAAAAAGCACGACTGAGTTACTCTAGTGTCTTGCCTTAGATAATCGCTTTACCAAACGTTGGGCGCCATGTAGTGTAGTTCCTATATTCCCAATAGGCTCTGCGCATTGGAATAATATAAACAGCAGTGTAGACGTAGGACTGAGGTCGACTAGGTCTCTACTGACTATATGAGACTTAATTAGTTTTGCCAGCTAGCTCAGAGGTCACTAGAAACTTTCTCGAATAAACAAGGAGGAGTTTAACTTCCCTGGATAGACAAGAAGGGATTAGCTTCTGACAACCATATAACATGACAACTTTGCTCCCTCAGAATAAGAATGTATTTCTAGAGTCGTGTGAAAACAATAGACAGCTATTTTACTCAGTCAATCGTGCATACTTAGTTTCACCAGAGTGCAGAGAATAGAGAGACGGGCGTTTTCAATAAAAGGTGTTATTTATTGAGCAGTCTTCTTTCTCATGCAAGAGAAATGAATTGCCACAATTGCAATACTTATCATAAAGTAAAGTGCGTACAGTAAAAGGAGTATTATAAAATAATACTGTAAAAGCATTGATATGGTTTCTTAGCCTTATGATACTTCAAAATAGATAAAATATATACATACATATATACATTGACTAACGAACTCAACTGGTGCTTCTAAATACGCCTACCCCGGTGTTCCTGACCTAAGCCTAATACTTGGGAAGGAGTAAGTAAGTAGCAGTTTAAGTTAAGTTGGTTTTGCCAAGAATCTAAATCAAGAATTCTCTTTAAGGGTTTAGTCAGCTCCGTACCTGGGTAATAGAAAGCAGGAGGTCTGGTATCTCTCTCTCAGGACTCGCTATCCCAGCAACCCGCAAGGGCGGCTGAAAACACCGGAGCTGGATTTTCTCGGCTGGAGAAAAAGACAGCGTCTCTCTCAGTGCGTCAAAAGGGAGGGGCGGCGTCCGTGGGCTCTCGCATCAGCTGGGCTCTCGGGCAAGTAGATAGGCGCTCTGCTCCAAACCACCGTGTGTTTGCTTAAGGCAACGTTGGTATATTTATACCTGAAAGGTTTGACGTAAGGTTGGACATAAGACGTCAATAAAGATGTCACTAAGAACTGGCCGTTCTTTCAGTGTTCACAGGAGTTCTAGGACAAATCAAAATAGAAGCATGGGGATTTCCCAGGTTGCTGGAGGTTTGTTTTGTTTAAACAACTCGTTGTACTCTCTAGGAGCCTGGGGAAGTAGCCTTGCTTAATTTGGACTGCATGGGCTACGACTAAATATGGATATGATTCTTATGCCTTTATAAGGATATTATTTATTATAACCATATAAGGGCATAAATCAGGAATATCGAATTAGGGTCCTAGATAGAATTACAACAAAAGTGGTATCCAGTTTTAATAAGTGGATGACAACAGCACACTCCGCTTGGTGCATTTTTGCTGGATAATCTCAGTTTCTCCTTGATGCCATCCTCCCCATTTGGATTTTAAGATGTCCTCTTTCCCTTCTTTGCTGGGAGAACATTTCAACAGAACAGAAATAATGGCAACTTATTTTATCAGATTCAACCTGCGCATAGTAAGAGTGGAGATAGGCTGCTAGAATTGTGATTGGAAAACGCTTGTAAGAATGTTTGGGGATGAGAAAAACTGACAGGCTTGCCCAGGGTACTGAAGCACAACGTGGCATAAACCCACTTTGTGCGGCTAGCAGCAAAAGACTGGGTTGGGATCACCGAATGAGAGATGGTGCCATGAATGCGGTGAAAGTACCAATGACAGTCCGCGAGTTCAGGTTTAAACTTTGTCTCATAGAATGCTTGCAGTTTCCATACAGGTAGACCTCCAATCTTTGAGTGATATCCCCAAAAATGCTCTGAAGTGTGCCTGGAAAAATGTTCACTAAACTCTTTTCATATACTTTGGTGAACTATGCTATGGCCTGTGCCATCAGACAGTTTATTTTACAATCCTTAATCACAAAAACTGCAGACGATACACTTAATTAAATAAAATGTCAGAGAGATGAGATAGAAAATGCTGATAGAGGAAATTTTGGGATTCCAACAGCTTGAATGTAAATGCAATTCCATTCAAAAGGCCAACAAATGAAAGACATTAAATGCTCAGCAAGCCGTTTTACACCGTGCAGGGCTATCTTGTGGTGACAGCGAAGGTTACATTTTTTCTACAGCTCACTAAGGGCTGCAAGCAGTGTGAGTGGGTGTTGGACGAGATCTCGGTTAGGGTTGACAAAAAAAATCTATAAGCAGATGAGAAGCAGCGAATATGGCGAACTTCAGCTGTAGACAAATGCATCAGGGAGAATCGGTCTTCGCACAGTGCCAGTGGGTAAATGATGTGAAATGAAAAGTTCAGAGAGGTGAAAAAACAGCTAACTAATCATAAATGTTAACTTCTTGCCTAAATTTCCCCAGGTTTTCTTAAACCAACTTTAATGACTATGCATCAAAGTTGTGAAAACAATAAAACTACAGTCTCTAAGGGAGACTGATTGCATCAAAAATTAAGGGGGTACTAGCTTTACCTTAGAGAGTCTAAAAAAAATAAAAGAATATATGGATCAGGCAGTCAAGGGCCATCTGCTGAATGGCTGCACCAGATTCCTAAAAAATCTAGACCCGGTAATGACTATAAATCGTGGATACTGAGGGTATTATTTAGTACTTTAGGATATTGGGTTTTTGATTGAGGGGGGTGAAATCATTCTCAAGCAACAACTACAATCCATACTAGAATGAACCACATAAGTTACTAAATAAAACTGCATAAACACTACATTCAGAAAAAGGCCCCTAGTGGATGGTCTTCATTTTAGCAAAGATTTTGACGGTGGTGACAGCAGGCCATGAATTCAATGTTTGTTCATTGGCCCTGATGGCTAGTTAAGTTGTGATGGTGACAGGTTTGGTTGAGGGTCTAACTTGCTGTATATGGAGGTGATTTTGTTACAGAAGAATTCTGAGAGTTTGTTCCAAAGTTCTTCTGAGGGGAGAGGTTGATGGAGGTCGCAGGAGGTGCAGTGAAATCTTTGATGATGGTGAAGATTTCCTTGCTGTTGTTGGTGCTAGCATCGATCTGTAATAGCTGTGCCCTTGGTGTTCCATATTTACTGGTGGTAGTGTCTCAGTGCTGATTTGAAGATGACTTTATATGCCATGTCTTGATTGTTACCCATTTGCTTTCAGTGGTGTTGCATCAGCCTCGATTTCGCTGTATACCAGCTAGTCTGTGGTTGCACTTGAGGGGAGCCTGGTTGTCAGTGCATGCAGTGATTCAGCCGGTCAGATTCTTGATAGCTTTTGGCAAGTTGCTGGAGTGCTCGGAATGGTACTCAGAAATAGTGGAATACCACTTGTCTTCTGAGATGCTTATCCAGCTGTGGGGGGTTGTTCTGCCAGTGGTAGGTCTGTGGTGGTGTGGGATGGGTATGAATAAAGTGACGAGAATGTGTTCTGTCCAGGTCATAGTTGCTAGTTTGTCAACTGTGATATTGCTGAATGAGGAGAAAATCGGGTCCAATAGTTGTCTGGTGGTTTCGGTGGATTTAGTAACATGCTGAGTGAGGCCAAAATTTCTGAGGTTTTTGAGAAGGGCCATAGAGTTTGGGTCGGTGTGGTCTTTTAGGTAAAAGTTAAGGTCTCTAAAGAGGATGATGGTGCTGACATTGATGATGAGGGATGCGACCATTTCTGGGATATTGGAGCCCAATTTGGTGCAGGCTTCTGGCGGTCTGTATATAAGGGTTCCACACAGGTAGTAGTTGGCGGCAATGCATATCTTGAATGTGAGGTGTCCCATGTAGCTGGTGGGGATGTTGGTGTACGTGGTGCAGCTGACGGTATCTTTAAATGTGATGGTGACTCCACCTCCACGCTTGAGTTGACGGTCTTGCTTGGTGACCTTGTAACCAGCATAGATGGTTGTTAGGCTTTCCAGTGCCATTGTTAGGTTTAGCCATGTTTCTGTGAGAAGGAACAGGTCCAGACCATGGTCGTGCAGTAGGTTCCATAACTCCTTAGCATGTTGGGTGAGCAAGCAGGTTTTGAGGAGCAGGCATGCAACTGTGGCATGTTGTTTAGATGGTGTTTGGTATGTGTGAGAGGGAGCTGGTTTGTGTGTGCGAGTGGGGAGCTCAGTGCTGTTGGTGCAGGAGTGGTGGGTATAATGTGTGGGAGAGTGCATGAGAACTTGCAGAGGCACATGTTAATACTTCTTCCATGTTGTTTGGTGCAGTGTAGCAACAGTGTGGCTGGCAGCAGATGGGGTCAAGATCACGAAGTAGTGCTGCAGGGTAGTGGGGTTAAGGGGAGGCACTGGGAGCGGCACAGGCACCAGCGCCATTAAATAGGTCCTGATAAGTGGGAGCAGTGTAGGGTACCATGGGAGGGAAAACAGTGATGTCACTTCCTGTGCAGATGGATGTTGGGAAATCCAGTGGTGCCACTTCCTGTCCAGATGGAATGAAGGGAAACCCAGAGATGTCACTACCTGTGCCAATGAAATGATGAAAAAAGGAAAGTCATATTTTTTGCGCTTGTAAAAGTTAACTTATGAAATATGGGGAAAAGTTATTAAGAATCCATAATTCTTTCACCGCATTTCCAAGGTAAAATAACTCATTTAATCCCTACTTTACTACCATAAAAACCTAGTGCAAATCTTAGACCTGCTCTGCATGCAACGTGACAGTATCTTGGAAGAGCAACGTCTTTACCAATGCAGGATAAATTTAACATGCATTTGGCCAAGTCTATGGAGGCAAACAAAAAGCATTATAAAGGGATACTGATTGGGTTTGTCAATGCTTCTATACTATTGTACTCTACCCAGCAAGTTTGAAAACTTGGTAATTTAGTCCATGGGCTGGACAGAGTGTATTTTCTTGGGTAATTGGCTGCATGGTCCCCAGTCTGCACTTGGTGTAAACAACAGGAGCGGCTTCCTTTCATGGGTGTAGGGGCTCCACACTTCTTATTTTTCCCCTGGGAATTCCCCCCCAGAATCCCCCCTTGGAATTCCCCCACTCCCGCCTCCCAGCCTCTCCTCCCTCCCACCTCCCCTACTTAATGGCGGCCGCTACAGGGAGCACAAGTAAGTCCTCCGACCCTTGGTCTAGGTCTACTCTCTCCACGCAGCTCTGCTGTGCGTCTCTTGCCTCCATACCCTGACCTCCTCCTTGGGAGATTCATGGCTGCTGTCTGCTCCTGGGCCTGCTGCCCGCTCCAACTGGGACCAGACTGCCTGCAACCACTGTAACCTTTCTCAGACGTTTTTTTTCTTAATTTTTCCCTGTTGTGCCACTGTTATTGTGCCCATCTGTGTCCTGCTCTAATTCCACCACTGTTTTTATTTTATCGTGCCTGCCTGTGCCCTTCGTCTTTTGCCGCTGCTACCCCTGCGGCCCCTCCTCCTGGAATTCCCCCCGGGAATTCTCCCGCTCAAGCCTCCCAGCCTCTCCTCCCTCCCAACTCCCCTAGTTAATGGCAGCCACTGCGCTGTCGCACAGCGGTTGTGCCACTGGCTCACCAAAGGCAAGCCCGTCAGAACCCGGCCGCGACCTGACCTCAGCCACCGCTAAGAACCCTGGACCTCCCACTACACATCGCTATAACACCACCATCCTCCTCACACTCAACCCTGGAAGACTTAGAGAATGCCAACAGGCCTCGCCGAACATGACCCACGGCCAGTTCTCCTGCCTCCACTGCCACCAGACCCTCACCGCAACCCCGGCCTCCAACATCACCGACTGCAGCACCGGCGAGACCCTAAAATGCATCCTCCTCAACGTACGCTTCGTACACAAACACGCCATGGAATTCTGGAACCTACTCGACTCTCTCTCGCCCGACATCGCCTTCTTCACAGAGACCTGGACCAAAGCATCGCCCGCCCACGACATCAGCACCGCCATCCCAGACGGATACAAGATCCAGAGCGAAAGCCGCCCCAACTACCCAGGAGGAGGCCTCGCAATCGCACACAAGATCACCCTCCGCCTCACCACCTCCAGCGAAACCTTCCCCTCTGCCGAACACCTACACTTCCAGATCCAGACCACCCCCAAAGCCACACTCCAAGGAACCCTTGTCTACAGACCCCACGGCCCCGGAACACCCTTCGCCACCACCATCACTGACTTCATCGCATCCCACGCCATTGCCTCAACAAACTACATACTCATTGGAGACTGAACTTCCACTTCCATCCCAACTCCACTATCCTTTGTGACAACCTCGCAAGCATCGGACTTAAACAACTCATCAACACACCAACCCACAGAGCAGGACACACCCTCGACCCCATCTTCGCGGCAGTAAACAGCGTCCAATTCAGCCACACAACTCACCCGCAATGGACGGACCACCACTGCGTACACTTCGCCATCAACAAACCCATGGCACCCAAACCAGCCCCAAGCCCACCACGAAGGAACAGGAGCAAGGTTACTGACGAGCAACTTAACTCCACCCTCACCCGAGACAACCATACCTGGGCACCCGACGCAAACGACGCAGCCAGAGATCTCCAAACCTGGATCACCGTCTGCACAGACGAGCTCGCCCCCTATGCAACCCTGACTGACAACACTCCAGTAAAGCCGCCTAGTTCACCACCACTCTCCAAGAAGCCAGACGCACCTGCAGACGTCTGGAGAAGAACTGGAGAAACACCAAGAAAACCGAAAACCACACCACCTTCAAGGACACCATGACGGACTACCACAACCAGATCAGAGCCACCAAGAGGAACTTCATCCACAACAGAAATCTGGCCAACTTCACCAACTCACGTAGGGAAGCCACAGATATCACCCCATCCCAAGACCTCTGCAACAAGCTTGGAACCTATTTCCACCACAAGATCAAAAACCTCTACGACAACTTCATCGACCATCCATCAGGCACAATAGATGACTCCCTCTGCCCCCCAGAAACACCAGCCAGTCCACTTTCTCCAACTGAACACCGATCACGACCGAAGACACCGTCTCAACCATGAAAAGGATCCACTCCGGGGCCCCCACTAACCCCTGCCCCCCTCACATCTACCACAGAGCCGCAGCTGCCATCACACCCGAACTACAACGCACCATCAACACTGCCTTCAAAACAGGCACCTTTCCAGATGACTGGGAGCGTGCAGAAGTCAGACCTCTGCTCAAGAAGCCCACAGCTGACCCCATCGATCTCAAGAACTATCGGCCCATCTCTCTCCTCCCCTTCACAGCCAAAGTTGCAGAGAAAACAGTCCACAGGAAACTGACATGATTCATTGAAGAAAAAGACGTACTCGACCCTTCCCAAATCGGATTCCGAAGCAACCACAGCACAGAGACCGCCCTACTCGCCACCACAGATGACATCCGCACACTCCGAGACCAAGGCCACTCTGCAGCCCTCATCCTACTCAGCGGCCTTCAACACCGTCTCCCACCACACACTAGTCACCAGACTACATGACGCAGGCATATAAGGAACAGCCCTGGACTGGATCTGATCATTCCTCACCGGAAGAACCCAAAGGATTAGACTCCCACCCTTTCTCTCTGACCCCACGATAATCCCCTGCGGAGTCCCGCGGGGTTCATCCCTGAGCTCCACCCTCTTCAACATTTACATGGCCCTCCTTGCAGCCATCATCCAACAACACAGCCTCAACATCGTATGCTAAGCCGACGACACCCAGCTCATTCTCTCCCTCACCAAAGACCCCACCACTGCCAAACTCAATTCAAGAAAGGAATGCAAGACGTCGCAGTCTTGATAACCAACAGCTGCCTGAAGCTCATTGCCGAGAAGACAGAAGTCCTCGTCCTTGGTACCACCCATTCTGCATGTGACAGCAACTGGTGGCCGACTGCCCTCGGAAGCCTACCTACCCCCTCAGACCACGCCAAGAACCTCGGCATCATACTCGACTCATCACTCACCATGAACCGACAGGTCATCGCCGTCACATCCAGCTGCTTCAACACCCTCCGCATCCTCCGCAAGACCTTCAAGTGGATCCCCCCTGAGTCAAGGAAGACAGTGACCAACGCACTCATCATCAGCAGACTGGACTATGGAAACGCATTCTACACCGGCATCAACAAGTCCGTACTCCGCAAACTCCAGACAATACAGACCACCGCCGCCAGACTCATCCTCAGCATCCCCCGACACCAACACATCAGTCAACACCTACAAAATCTCCACTGGCACCCCGTGGAGAAAAGAGTCACTTTCAAAATCCTCACTCACGCCTACAAATGCCTACACAATAACGGACCCAAATTCCTCAACGACAGAATCAACTTCCATGTACCCAAAAGAAATTTCCGATCTTCCAACCTCGCACTGGCCGAAATCCCACGCATCCACAGACCCAGAGCAGGCGGAAGATCCTTCTCTCACATTGCAGCCAAGACCTGCAACGAGCTACCGGCAGACATCAGACACGCCTCCTCCCTGAACACCTTCAGGAAGACCCTCAAGACCTGGCTCCTTGGCTAAACAGATCTGCGTACCCCCCCCTCAGTGCTAGCAATTCCCTGATTGATTGATTGATTGATTATTTTCTCACCCAGAGCAGGCCAAATTCAACTTCATTTATAGGAGTGTAACATCTGTAAATTATATCAATTCCATGCTTCCTATCTGTGGCTTTGCAATGCATGGATGGGCATGAGCACTGAAAGGAAGTATTTGATAGCTAAGAATTTCACAATCCTGAGGTCGTTAAGGTCATCAGTCTGGCAAGATCATTATCTCTCAAACTAATCTCCTCCCACTGACGATGTGGAGAAAATGGTAGCCCATGAAGCTTCAGGGTTAAGCCTTGCATTGCCAGGACCTTCCCGTCAGTCAGAGACTGGAGACAGGCCTGTCATTCCACCCTTAGGGGGTCACTCAGCACTTGACCCTACGATGAGTGATGCAAAGGTGGAGTTGAAAGCTGGAAGCAAGGTAATTGAGTGCGCAGTGTATTATCAGGAGTTTCAATGACAATGCCAGTCTAGCCATAGCTGGCACTGGGAGTTTTCCCAGTAGGCCTAAAGGGTAGGGGCCGGTTTTCGAGCAGTAGGGTCCGGTTTTGAAGCAGTGCTACAATATTGTGCCCCTATAACAAAAGCGGCAGCAGTGGGGCTAAATGGTCCAGCAGCAGTGCAAAAGCGGCAACACTGCTTCTCACTAGCACCCCCCCCCCCAGCCCGGTCCAGCTGAATTACCAGGGAAAAAATAACAGATGATGGAGGGATTGCTGAACCAATCAAGCATTCAAACCTCCCCCACCCTACCCTCTATCACAGATCTGGGTTAATCCATCTTTTTTTGCATGCCATGCTTTCCAGTTTAGACCTAGCCATGTGCAAATCAGTGTTGCCAGTGCTGCTCATGGGAACAGTCCAGTGCCAGCAGCGCTGAGACCGTGTATTCCTGCAAACCACCAAAAATCATGCTGGTCACCGACAGAGTGAGAACACCACATAAATAATGCTTCAGCAGTGCAGGAAACATGAACATGAAACCCGTAACATGAAACATGAAAGCCGGAGTAAACTACCAGGTATCTGAACTTTTGGCCCGTTGTATTAATACTGGTCCCTGCAGCAGCAATTTTCTAAACAGAATTGTGGCCTGTGAAATGAGTGTTAATCATGAGTGCAGAGTGTATTAATGGAGGAGTGATTTGTGCAAGTGGAGGCCTGGAGAACTCGCACTGTGAAAAAGAAGGAAGTGAGATGGAGTGGAAACACTGCACTGGGCAGAGGCGGAATGGCCTGGTGTGCTCTCTTCCACTCCCTGCAAAACCGAGATCTGTGAACAGTACACAGCTCATATCTACCTGGAATGTTAACTCCTTCCATGCTAGTGACTGAACCACTCCGTCCCGAGCCACGGGTGGGGTGTGCTCATGACGGAGTGGTTCCGTCACACCGCGGCCGCTCCGCCCACGAGGCACTGATTCCCCGCCTGTGCGGGCGAATTAGTGAATGGGCGGAGCCGTGACGGCACCACTCCGTCATAAGCACAGCGCGCCTGTGACTCGTGACGGAGTGGTTCCGTCACAAGCATGGCGGCACCGCGCGACCCCCCGGCTCCCCCCAGCGGAATTACCGCCGCGGCCAAGGGGTTAAACAAGCATTTGCAATGCAATTGGTCTCGCATTTGTAAGAGTTAGTGGTATTGGCATTGTAAATGACAATGTCTTTCACCTACCAAAGGAGTGAAAGAGGAAAGAAAATGGAAACAGAGATGGAACGAATCTGAGAAAAGGGGACAGCTGACGTAGAGTAAATATAAGTTCACGTTAAATTTCCCCAATACCTTTCAAGGGGTACATCATGTTCAAATATGCTACTTGAGTTTTAAAATTGTTAAAACAATAATTTTAATAATTGATTTCTATTGCCACGCACTTATTGTAATATAAAGCAGTGATGTACATTGATCATTTTTATTGCACGATAATGACATTCGTCTATGCAGCTTTTTTATTGCTTTCTTCAGGGGAGTTTTTGTAATAATTTTAATTAATCACACAATAAAAATTTTGAATTGAATTTGACAATGTCTTTCACCTACCAAATGAGTGAAAGAGGAAAGAAAATGGAAACAGAGACGGAACGAATCTGATAAAAGGGGACAGCTGGTGAAAAAAGAAAATATAGCGGAATTGGCTTTGCCAATGTTTTTAAGCTATGCTGTAGGATGAAGTAATTCCTTTTGTGGAAGTGATGGTATGGCAGGGAACACTTGGAGGGCAAATGAGACACCAACCTTGGCCTCCACACCGAGCGGTCATGTAGAGAATCAATAAAACAACTGCAGTGTAACCTTGCTGGAAGTTTTCTCAGCCTATGAGTCGAAATCTGATATGTAGACCTGTATATGCGATGTACACTAATAATAATGATTTATAAAGAGTATAGAACAAACTGAAATAATGTATTCACTAAAAATAAATGATTATTACAATGCTTTAGAAACCACTGTTTCAACTTTACAGTAATGAAACTTGGAGCTAAAACAATTCCTGGCTCTTAAATTCATGCGCTCAGGTTAAATGGAGATTTTTATTTTTTAAATTGAGACCGTACTAACTCAGCTACTTTACATGGCTCATAGCATACGATCTGCCAGTAGCACAAGGATCTTTGTAACAACATATTGTGAAGCTACTGAGCTATCTTACATTACATGCAAACTCTTGACCCCTATATAGGTTTCTGGCAGCCACGTTACCTCTGATGACACTAACCTCTGACACAAGGGTGTAGATAAGCCCGATTTTATCACCAGTCTGCTATCCTGTAACTTTCTGGATTTGCCTAGATATAAGCAGTAGTTGCATCAGAAGTTGCCTTAACCTTTAAAACAAGTTTTACATGCATTCAGTTTGGGACCAATTAATTAAGCTAGAGCAGCTTTATTATTGCATTTTCCTTCTTGCTAATCACTTTAGGGCAGATTTAAACGAGCGAAAGTGTATGCACTGTCGCAGGTAAGACTTAAAGAAGGGAAACCAGCAAAACAGAAAGAGTGAGAGAGAGCGAGAGACACAGAGAGAGAGGAAGACAGAGGTGACAAAGAGTGGGAAAAGGCCAGACGAGAATACAATAAAGGAGGAAGGGGGATAAGAAGTAAATGAGGAGAAAGAGTGGTATGAGGTAAAGGAAGAGATGGGAATAAGTAAGAGGGAAAAGGGAGGCAAGCTGGAAGGAAGATGCATAGGACAACATAGCTTGTTTTTTCTCAAGTGTGAGGGAAAGAACAAGGTAGAGCGAGTGAGAAATGAAAGAGAACGAGGAGAGATTATTAGAGTATGAGTTAATGGGAACTTTGGAGTGGCCTAGCGATATGGTGATAGAGAGAAAGGAGGAAAGAGAGGTGGATATAGTGAGGGAAAGTGAGACAGAAGTTAAGAAGAAAAAAAGTGAGGAAGAAAGAGAGAAAGCAAGATAAACAGCGAGAGAAAGAGAGCGACAGAGGATGGCAGTGAAGAAGAGGGAGAAGCATAGTGCCAAGGAAAACGAAAGAACAAAGGAAAGAAGTGGAGAAAGTGAGAGAAGGAGTGAGAAGAGGAAAAGGAAAAAGAAGACATGGAGAGCAGAGGAACAAGTGAAGAGACAGAAATAGCTGAAGGGGTGACTCGGTGTTGTTTTAACCACTAGTGCATCGAGGCCATCTGAATATCACATAATCTAGAGACAGAGAGATAAGTATCCTGGGAACAGTTGAGACTGACAGCGCTTCCTGAAAGTGAGGCCTGTGGCCCGTGAGCCAGACACAAGAGACATGTTGGTGCGCCAGGATGGAGAGGGTCGTGAGGGACACTTTGGAAAGACGGCTTCATTTGGAGGAATGTGCGGCCGGAACACTGCACAGGACCCTATGTGGTAGAAGTATAAATTTAGCCCAGCCTTGGTGGCATAGAGCGTAGAAAAGCCAGGGTTCCCTCTCAATGAAAGGGGGCCCAGCTCACCCTGGCACACACAGCAGCCTTCTCCAGCCTCCTTTCTCTCTACTTTCATTTGAGAATATCCACCACATCTTATACATATCCTGGAGTAAACCATTAGGACTGGTACATTCACAATACAGTATAATTAACTATAAACAAATACCACCGCGTCCTACACTTTTTAAAGTCATTTGCATGGCCTGTGAAGTACCTATAGCCCAATGCACACAAAAGAACAAACGCTTTGTGTTTTCGAAGCAGTACATGATGGGGTGGCAGGAGACCTTCTTACCCAATGGGCCTGCAAGCCTACACACCATCCAAGCACATTCATAAACAATCTCAACTGCTGGAAAGATGGCTGGTATACTGCAGAAGAACAGATAGAAAAGTTCACTAAAAGCGCCTGTGCTTTGGGAGGGAAAAGCCCGTCTCTGGGGATCTCCTCACCTTTAACCTTGCTACATCTGAACGCCCCGGAAGCGGCATTGGCACCTACGAAGAGCAAGAGGTCAAGGGGTCTCTCTTTAAATACTGAGCGTAGACTCAGCCGTAAGATGATTGGCTAATGGCTCAATTTAACACAAAGGAAAATAATCTAGCTATCAAGAGCAATGTTTATTGGGTGGAGTGATTCCTAACGTCAAGGTGAATGGACAGCCATCTTCAAACGGGCAGTATGGAACCTTAGGGATTTGGGACGGCAGAACTAGTAGGAGGGAAGTTTGAATACTGGGTGGCCAAAGTGGGCGGGCTGCAATGTCTCCGTGGAAACAGCATTGGAAAGAAAATTAAACGAACACAAACCAGTTAAAATAAAAAAAGACAGACACAAGCAGGGCACTCACGTGCTCCAGCCATCCCAGTTGCTGCTATTTCAGGAGTGCAGGCGGCTGCGTTGAATGCCGGCAGGAACCAGCTACCAGATCCCAGACAGGAGGAGGGAGGAGAGGCCATCACATACTGTACAGTGTGATGGCCCACAGAAACATTCTTTGAGTGAAATCGCCAGGGAGGGAACTCAGCACACAAGGGAGGGACATTTCCACCAATTAACCAATAATACGCCAAAATTTTTAAATGCCACACTTAACAACCAATAGCAATTGGGAAGTGTGCTAAAAGCCATAGAGAGATACAACAGGTCGAGGCTCGACCTAAAAAGGGGTGTGGGCTATCTATGCGTCCTTTGATCTGGTTTTCAATAGGTACTAAAATGTTCTGCATTAACCTAATGTGATCACAAATGTGAATGAGCACATTAGAGAGTTTGTAGTCAGGTGGAGTGAGCGGCAAGTTTTGTGTGTGACTGAGTGGCTGAGGAACGCCATCGCCTCCTCCTGCTACCACACTCTCCGCCTACTCCGCAAGACCTTGAAGTGGATCCCCCCGAATTCAAGAAAACTGTCACACAGGCCCTCAACAGTAGCAGACTGGGCTACGGCAACACACTCTATGCTGGGATCAACAAGAACCTCACCCGCAAGCTCCGGAACGCCCAGAACGCCGCCGCCAGACTAGTCCTCAAGCTACCGCGCCACGTCACATCAGCCAACACCTACGGACCCTACACTGGCTCCCCGTCCTGAAGAGAATCACCTTCAAGCTTCTTACCTACACACACAATGCCCTCCGCAACACCAGACCCACCAACCTGAACCTCAGCCTCGTGTTCCACGCTCCCCAGCATTCTGTACGCTCGGCCCAGCTCTCACCTGTGATGAAACCTCAGATCAATAAAACCAGAGCAGGAGGACGCTCTTTCTCCCTCCTTGCTGCTAAGGCTTGGAATACCCTACCTCTCCACCTCCGACAAACTGCATCGCTCCCCAAGTTCCTAAAGGATCTCAAGACCTGGTTCTTTGATGGAACCTCCAGGATCTGCGATTATCCCCCTGCTCACCTCTACCTCAGCACCTTGAGACCCAGTCCAGGTAAGTAGCTTGCGCTTTATAAATGATTAATTGATTGATTGATGAGGTATGCGAATGAATCGCCGACTAGGATAGATAGATGAGTGGTAGTTAGGTGCGTGAGCCAGTGAATGGGATGAGTGAGTTTGAGGTGACTGAGCAAGGAAATGGACTAGGCAGGAAAGTGAGGTAAGGAGGTGAGTGTGTGAGCCAAACAGTTAAGTGACTGAGTGAGTCAGTGGGAAACGTAGGTGAGTGAGTAAATGTATATCTCACTATGTATATCCTGCAACCTAACAAATGTCCTATAGCCTCTCTATTCCTTCTACAACCATTTACATGAGCGGATACTAATGATCACACTTAACGCCTTATAAGTTACTACAAAAATGGCATTCAGAACCCATGGCAATGGGCTACAGCGACTAACTTTGTGACAGTAGATTACTGAGTAATGTGCTGTCTGCAGCTGCCTACATGCAACCTAACAATTGTAGCTTTAATCCAAGCTGCATAACTCCAGTGTGTTAATTAACCAGCTACACATTTGTTTGCATAGTCTGCTGATCACAAATACTGTGACTTGCTATATTTCAAAGAGAGAGTACCATCATTTCTTATCACACCTGCAAAACTTTGAATGTGAGAGTGCTGGTACCTCTGAGTAGCAACCGGTACCCTGTGATGTTGTGTCTGTGCATTTCTCTACTCAAGCGCTGCATCTTGTTTTACTTCACAAAATACCTTAGAACTAGCTGCAAGCTCTCAAATAGAACCCATCCCTTCCGCTGGCACGTGAGATCGACCGCATCCCTTCGGCCTGGCACGTGTGATCGAGCATATCTTTACGTTTAGGATTGCAAACGGCAACTCAATGTTCAAGTCACGGTTGGTGGAGTTATAATGGACCAAAGAGCCCTAGGACAATCAAGGTAAATGAGCCTCTTAACTCTATTTGGGTAGTAAAAGACAACCATAGAATGGGTCCACTCTTGGGGTCTAAGTAGGCCTAGTCTGACTGACCAACCACTATAATCCTCAAAGTATCAGCAGGACATGCAATAGTATAGAGGTAAAATAGCTCACTTTCCAAACTTGTTGTAAAGGAGATACCACCCCAAACTCTCTTGCCTGGGGCACACAACCTTAGGGAGGTCAGGCTTTCTTCTCAGACCAGGAATGTTCTCAGATATTTTGAGTATTTTTTAAGAATGCCTATGCAAACTAATGTTTTTGGTCATTTAATAGAAATTGTGAAATGTACTATCTTACCCCATTTCTAAAAACAAGTTTCTCACGGAAGAATTCCCCTCCCTCCCTTTGAGCTCATCTTGCAACAGCCACGCTCCCTTGCTGCACTCGCTC
Organism: Lissotriton helveticus; assembly: GCF_964261635.1. Classification (NCBI taxonomy): domain Eukaryota; kingdom Metazoa; phylum Chordata; class Amphibia; order Caudata; family Salamandridae; genus Lissotriton; species Lissotriton helveticus. The sequence continues at coordinate 409,249,141 of NC_136057.1, read as the reverse complement.
ACTCTTTAAAATCCCGCCTCACTTCTTTCAGACTTCACCAGCCGCCACTGGTGACCAATGAGGTTGGAAGCTGGTGCAAAAAAGAACCAGGCGTTGCATTACACACATAGCATCAGTTGCTTCCTGCACAAAAGGTCAAAAGATAAAAAGTGGTTTAAAAAGCACGTCCAAAAATGTACTTTAGGAAATAGTGGGAAAATAATTGCTCAGTTGACCTGCTGCAGGAAGCCCATCCAATTTCGTAGCGCTCCACCAGCTGACTCTCACACGTGCTAGCATTACAGCCAAGCCCTGCCCTTGATGACATCAGCAACCTGCACCATCTTGAATGAAGCAACTGCTGTGTGCCTGCATTCATAAACACTTACATCACTGCTCCTACATTTAAATACGTCACTTCTTATACTGCATTTACACTTACTTCATTGTTTTTGTTTGAATCGTTGACCTGTTCCCACTTGACTGATTTCCTTCATATTGTTTATTGTAACTGTACATGTTGCAGTATTTCTCACATGCACTCCCTGTTTAAATGTCTTATTTACATATGTGAGCTTTCAGTTATTCATTTCACAGTCTGGGCTTTATTTTCATCTGTGAACCAAGGGCCATATGTATCGTGATACTGGTCGCAAAAATACGAATATGTGGTCAGTACAGAATTTTTCTACCCAACCTATACATCAATAGGTAGGTTAGTAACATTCCGAACTGGAGTGCATTGCAGTCCAACTTACCTCATTAATATTCATTAGATGGGCTGAAACTTGTGACCTACGCTTCTTGGATACAATCACAGGGATGGTGGCCTGGAAGGGTCAGCAGAACACCATGCCTGTGACGGCTTTCAAATAAAGGAACTGTTTTTTTTAAGGCAAGGAGCACCAATCCCCTAAGGAATCGGGGTTGCTTAAAAAAAACAGATAAGGGGTTAAATATTTCTCTGGAATTTGGAAGTGATTCCTGGACACTGCTTACTGCCCCAGACCCATTCTCTACTATTCATTTTACAAATTGAATTATTACCCCCAACTTGGGGGTAGGTAAGTTTTCAATAGTATGAGACCAGATTTCTTGCCCCAACAATTCATATATAAGGCAGCAAATCGCAATGTGAAAGGAAAGGCAAATTCCAATAAACGTGCTACTTCCAAATTGTTACTACATCCATTCCCAAAGCCATTTAGCAATTTGGAAAAATATTTGCTAAATGCGTTTAGAACTTGAGAGGAGGTCATTTTTTTCAATTGTTTGGGACCAGAATTTTGAGTCCAAACCATTTATATACATCTGATACTGAATCACAATTTTGTCTAATTAGACTGAAAGGAGTTGCATTTGCATGTTCCATTTCTCAATCCCTCACAATGAAATCTGATATATTTTCTCTTATTTGCACCCTGAGTTGTGTAAATTGCAAAAATCTGTTCAATGATAGAATTGATTGTAGTCCTGCAAGGTGTTCCTTCGACCTTGTGTGCCCATGTAAATATGTGCCCTACTGAAGCAACTCAAAAGGATTGCCGGTCAGGAATTACAGGACCAAGTTAATTTCCCACTGTGGCATGACAGAGGGAGAGAGAGGAAACAAATCTTTAAACCAACCCTTTTAAGAAATGCATAACCAGAGACGTAAACAATGAAGGCTGATACTGCAATCACAAAAAAGCTGTAAGAGACAAAAAGTACTGTTTAACTGTACCCATAGCAAAGCCTTTCTGGGTGAAAGCTAAAACAAACAACAGAGCATCAGATGACTTGGAGGTTCAATGTGGTGTGTACTGCACCACACCACAAATGTGTCCCAATGACAGGCATTTACAGTTTTTATTGAGGGACACATAGCTTGAAAAATGACATCAATCATCTCTGGAAGAAAGTCGAAGATGTTCCGCTGTTGCCATTCAATCTCCAAACATGAGGGCGAAGATTGTGAAGGCCCAGGTGCAGAACCCTGCCATGCTGCTGATGCGACAACAGATCTTCTCAAAGGTGGTCCTGAGCGGAGGACAGATGCTCAAGCCCAGAGGTTCTGGATACCATAACCTCCGTGCCCAACCCAGAGCTACTAGGATGATTCGGGCCTGGTCGGTCCCAATCTTCTTGAGAACTCAGGGAAGGAGTGGTATCGGCAGTAAGCCATACAGGAGTCCCAGGTTATACTTGAAGTGTAACACGTCTACAAACAAGAGCCGCCTTGAGAACTTCAACATGCAGAAGTGCTGACATTGAGAGTTATCAGCAGTGGCAAATAGATCAAGCCAAGTTTCTCCCCATTTGTAGAAGAGACCTTGCGCCACCTGCAGATGTAATTGCCATTCCTGATCCGCCAGGCGTCAATGGTTGTGTTTGTCCATCCTGGCATTCAAGGAGTCTGCCAGGTGATTCACCCACCCCACAAGAAAAATATTTGGTGGTTCTACCATTTCCAGAGGGGCAGGGACTCCTTGCAGAAGTTACATGACCACACCCCCACGTTTGCTGGAATAGCACATGGCGGTGGTAATGTCTGTGAACACCTCAACAGGCCTCCCCATGATGGAAGGAAGGCTTTCAACACCAAGTGGATGGCCTTCAGCTCTAGAAAGCTCATATGGAACCAGGTCTCAGCAGGAGACCAGAGGGATCTAAACTACACTTAACCAAGATGGCCATCCCAACCCAGAAGAGATGCACTGCTCACCACTGTGAGCTCTGGGTGGGGAAGGGACAGGGGTCTGCAGCTGACTCATTGGTATTCCAGCAACAGCAACTGCAGAACTTTTGCAGTCTCCTCCGAAATCTGAATATGGTGGGAGAGGTCCTCTTGAGGTTGGGTCCACTGAGACTTCGGATACTACTGCAGTACGTGCATATGCCACCTAGCCTGCTTGACTACAAGGATGCAGGAGGCCATCAGTGCCAGCAACCTTAGAGTCAACCTCACTAAAATCGAGGACCGAGCCTGAAAGATCAGCATCATAGCCTAATTGTCCTGGACACTCTATCCACGGCGAAAGGCATAAAACCAAACTGTGCCCAGAATATCTCAAATGAAGATGAGTGTTTGAGAAGGAGTCAGGTGTGACCTTGGCACATTGATAGTGAAGCGCAAAGATGGCAGGAGGTTTGTCATTGTCTGGAGGTGGTTGGCGGCTGCATGTGGCTGTTGCCAAGGTAGGAGAAGACTTGCACCTAGGACCTTTGAAGGTGTGTTGCCACCGCCACCATAACTTTTGTGAAAACCACAAGGAACTGGTGAGATCAAAGGTGACTAGAGCAAACTGAAGATGCTCCTGTCCCACCACAAACCGCAGGTAGCACCGGTGGGTTTGCAGGACTGATCCAGGGTGAACATCCTGAATCTTCCCTTCCAAAGGAAGGCATTGAGGGGGCACAGGGCTAAAATAGGACAATGGGCTCGTCTTTCTTGGGAACCAAAAAGTAGTGGGAATAATGACAACGTCCCACTTCTGGCGCTGACACCCTATTGACAGCCTCTGTCACCAGAAGAGCTTGCACTTCTTGCGGCAAACTGGAGACATGGTCCTCAGTCAGGCGCGGATGGCGGAAGGTGCTGAGAAGAGAGGAAAGGCAAGGCATATTCCCTGTGAATGATCTGCAGGCCCCACCTGTCTGAAGTTATAACTTGCCAACACGTGAAGGATAGGTGCATCCTGCCTTACACTTGGTGGCTGTGCACCCCTAAGAGGCTTTTGCAGGTCGGCCTGCAGAACAGGCACTGGAGTGTGCAACCCATTGATCTTAAAGTTGGGGCCATGAGCACTGCGGCAAAACGCGTAATTTCCCTCCTGAGACTGATTATGCTTTCAGCATGGGACAGCTTAGCCAAAGCCGCGAACGGTGGTGCAATTGACAAGGTGGGGTGGCTCAGGCCAGACAGCATGCTGTGGTCCTACTCACATTGAATCTCTCTAAAGCTGAATCAACCTTGTCCCCCGATCAAAGGGCATGTCACATGGTTTGACTGAATATCGCCTAAAATACATTTGATGGCAGCCATGCACTGCAGCATATGGCAAAACTGTTGCCAATGGCTCGCCCAATGAAGCTCATAGTGTCCAAGCCACAACTAATTGTGAACTTAGCCGCATCAAGACCATCTTGAACGGCCTGCAAAAGGACAGTTCAGAGATCTTCAGGGACACCAGCAAGGATTTCAGCCACAGAGTAAGAACTGGTGTGGTAGTAGCATCCCAGGAGGCAACAGGCATTTACTGAATGGAGAGCCAGGTTGGTGAAAGAGAAAACTCACTTCCCAAACAAATCTACTCTTTTGGACTACCTTTTGGGGGGAAGAATAGCGTACAAGGGGCTGGGGTTAGATTTGCTTGTGGGTTCCTGCACCACTAAACCTTTGGGGAAAAGGTGCTGAGGTAGGAATGCAGGGTCTCCTGGGGCAGAGTAAAGGCATCTCGCTATTTTTCTGCTGACTGGCAAGGTTTGGCACAGTCTCCTAATAAGGCATTGGTTAAGCCCTCATTGAATAGCAGAAGGGGCTCAGAAGATGTTTGTCCTGTCTGGAGGACAATATGGGGAGATGGGGATCAAGGACTTCAGTGGCCCTACACAAGACCATGGTGTAGGAAGCTGACTCTTCAGTGGCCGGGGCGGTGAGAAAAGCCTGGATTCAAGGGAAGTATTGAGGCCGTTGACCTCCTGGAAGCCATTTTACCAACTGTCCTTATGGTAGGGCTGAGGAAACTCATCACCAACATGTGTTCACCCTTGGGGAGGTGGCAGATCAAGTAGGGGAAGCGGTGCGTCAACAGCGGACAGCCACTGACTTGGAGTCGGACAGTAATACAGGTATCTCCTCATCCGAAGTCAATGTATTCTCACCGTAGTCGAAGTTCCAAGAACCAACGTTTACAGTGGCGCCAGAGGCAGGGTTGGAATTAAATCCGGAAGTGTTGTGATGCATCTGGAAGGTCTAATTGGTGTTGAGGTCGAACCCGTCCGCAGTAGCCCAGATAGAAGCCCTCTTGGCTCTTTGTTACCCGAAGGCATGCCAGAGGGAGTTCTTAAGGATCCAAAGAGCCGGAGCTTGGCCTTGTGAAACTCTTCAATCTGTTTTGGCCTGGCAGATGGCCCGAAAACTTGACTTGTGCTGGAACCAGTTGCTGGATTGGCTCCGAAGATCGACAGCCACAATGCCGCCCCATCCTTTTCAGGTGAATGCAAGTAATGAGAGGATGCCGAGTCCCACTTTAATTTTATATGCTTCTTTTATAACTTACCCGACAATTAAGATCTCAGTAAAGACTGGTCTCTGCAACTACTTGTCGATTCCTAGAGTGGGAACAGGACCAGTACCGAACCAACAACTTGGACCATGACTTAGAGGGATCTCTTCATAGGGTCTTCTTGCATTTTGCGGTGTTGAGTTTTACCTTTAACTCCCGGATGACCTTCAGAATCATCAACAAGCAGTCACTGAAGGTCTGAAAATTGTGACTTGACCCCGGGCACCACAGACCCACTTGATGGGGATTTGTCACATATATTTGTTTGTGACAGGCACTACAGAACTTAAAACCTGTTGTATTGGGGGGTGGCATTCTCTGGTAATCCATGAAACTTAGAGTGAAATTTCTAGGATGTCTCACAGAGATGAGAGAGAGTTCCGGGTACGTGTCTGGTGGTGCGGAATGAAAGGAAATTACGTCAGCACACTGGAGTGGTGCCTATATGGGCCCTGCACCTCATTTGCGGAGCGCAATGGTGTCAGGGCGGAGCTGCATGAGTGCCACCCACAAGTGCACTGGGGTACTACTGTAAAGTTTCCGGATCCAGTCTGATGCCTGCGGAATATCGAAAAGGTGAGAAATCTGCAGATAAAAGTCTCTATTGGAAGAGACTGATTACACAGTAACGCAATCACTGCTCTATATTGCTGTAAGAAAAGCCCCACCCATTGTACTGCCGCCCCACTTACTTATTGCTCATAAGGAATCTCTTGAAACATGCTTTTGAGCTCTCCTATAGAAGCCTACTTAACAATGCACTCCTGAGTTTCCAGACTGCAGTATTCAGCAAGTACATAATTACAGCTCAGGGTCATCATGAGGATGGGATCTTTATTGGTGGGTGTGTTATGTTTTTTTGTTCCTGATCTTAGCAATTCATTACGTTTACAGAGCTTTAAGGGTTACTTTCACCCAAATATACTGCAAGATAATTTTCCTCACATTTTGAGATAGTTTCTCTGTAATTGAACCTAGCCAAACTGGAAAATATATGCAGATTCTTTCTCGATACATTTATGCTATTGAAACATTTCTTTACACTTTGGCAAACGTTGGCAGATTTTTGCTTTGTTATTTTACCTTTCTTGTGAGTTTTTCTATGCCCTTTATTCACGTTTGGGATGCAAATTTTTATTTTCATCTAAGACAAGATTATAGTGTAAAAGCAAAAAGAGGGTGTTTGTTCGAAAGAATCACTCGAGCTAGTAGTGCACTTGTGTTTATGAATCTCGGGATGGGGAATAACAGGTTCTAGCGGCATTAGGTAACCCATTATGAAATGAGATACTTCTTTCTTTAGAAGCCAGTGTGATTTGTCTTCAAGAGACGTGGTGTTCGGAGAAAATGTTGGTAGGAAAGGACTATTTTGTACTGGAGGGTCGTGCTTCCCCCTCAAGGAGAGGTCATGCTAGTGGGGGTATAGCTTGTTTACTGTCTAACCAGATAAAATGGAATTTCTCTCATTATCTGGATTCTAGTAATTTTTTAAAAAGTCTTTGTCTATGTACAGAGTATTAGGGAGAAAACTCCTACTCCTCATATAATCCTGGTAGGGGATCTGAATTGCAAAATTTCTAATCTGAGTCTGCGTCTGTTTCGAGACAACATAAAGAAGAATCTCAGCAGATTCCCCAAGCTCTCTTCCCTGAGAATATTAAAACGAATAAGAGAGGGAAGATACTTCTCGAAGAACTCTCTGAGATGGATGAGATCATTGTGAATGGAAGGTTCCCCTCCAATTCCCCTGCAAATTTTACCCATAAATCTAATCAGGGTGAATCCATTTTAGATTATGTAATAGTGGAGAACTCTGCCTTTGCCCTACTGAAGGATCTCAGGGTTATTGAAACACTCTTTAGCGATCACAAGTTATTATCTATCTCTGTAAAAATGAATCCTCCCAAATCGGACCGTTGGTCGTTAGATAGTGATTTGGTGAGCTTCGGAGTCAAGTCCGGGGGATGCTATTGGAATGCAAAGGCCCTAAGAGGCTTGGAGAATATTCTTGATGTAGCAGTAAATGACCTTGCTAATTGGCAAGGTTTAGAAATCGTGCGTTTCTTAGACTTTATGAAGGTGGTGATTTCTGTTTCTAAAGACTCAAATAAGAAAAGACATACCATAATACCCTCAAGTTCCCTTCGACTCTTTAATATAGAAATAAATAAGTTAGTAAGGGAACAGTATTTGCGTAAATCGTCTGAAGGAGCACACAGAATAGCCCTACTAAAAAGAAGGAGGAGAAGACTACGGGCCAAATTACGAAAAGAGGGGGAGGATTCTATCTGGATAAAATTAAGAGAGGCCGCTATTAATGGACAAATGAAACGATTTTGGTCCCTCATAGGTGAGGGATGCGGGGCCAGAACAAGTCCGCTTCCAATCCCCATTGAAGCGCAAATTTAGGTGGACCATGTTTCAGTCCTTTATGCAAGTAATGGAATAGTGGTCCCCGTGTAAGTTCTAGTAAGGACAGTCAGCCCTTGGTCCCTCTCTCTGAAAAGGCTATTGAACTGGCTATTAGGGAAATGCGTTGTTCTGGGGCAATGGGCCCGGATGAGCTCCCCATTTCTGCTTTAAAGCAAAGTAGTGTAAAATGGAGCAAAAAGCTTTGCCCAGTGTTTAATCTTTGTTTTTCGAGCAGAACGGTTCTCCCTTCCTGGAAGGGGAGTATCCTGGTTCCCCTTTTTAAAAAGGGTGACCGGCAGTCCCCTCAAAACTATGGTCAAATTGCCCTTTTGGATGCAATTGGCAAAGTTTTTGCAAAATGTCTTTTGAAATTAATCAATGATTGGGTGGACCAGAGTAATATACTACCCCTAGAGCAGACGGGATTTCGTAAGAGCCATGGCACCTTGGATAATTCATTCTGGTGGTGCGGAATGAAAGGAAATTACGTCAGCACACTGGAGTGGTGCCTATATGGGCCCTGCACCTCATTTGCGGAGCGCAATGGTGTCAGGGCGGAGCTGCATGAGTGCCACCCACAAGTGCACTGGGGTACTACTGTAAAGTTTCCGGATCCAGTCTGATGCCTGCGGAATATCGAAAAGGTGAGAAATCTGCAGATAAAAGTCTCTATTGGAAGAGACTGATTACACAGTAACGCAATCACTGCTCTATATTGCTGTAAGAAAAGCCCCACCCATTGTACTGCCGCCCCACTTACTTATTGCTCATAAGGAATCTCTTGAAACATGCTTTTGAGCTCTCCTATAGAAGCCTACTTAACAATGCACTCCTGAGTTTCCAGACTGCAGTATTCAGCAAGTACATAATTACAGCTCAGGGTCATCATGAGGATGGGATCTTTATTGGTGGGTGTGTTATGTTTTTTTGTTCCTGATCTTAGCAATTCATTACGTTTACAGAGCTTTAAGGGTTACTTTCACCCAAATATACTGCAAGATAATTTTCCTCACATTTTGAGATAGTTTCTCTGTAATTGAACCTAGCCAAACTGGAAAATATATGCAGATTCTTTCTCGATACATTTATGCTATTGAAACATTTCTTTACACTTTGGCAAACGTTGGCAGATTTTTGCTTTGTTATTTTACCTTTCTTGTGAGTTTTTCTATGCCCTTTATTCACGTTTGGGATGCAAATTTTTATTTTCATCTAAGACAAGATTATAGTGTAAAAGCAAAAAGAGGGTGTTTGTTCGAAAGAATCACTCGAGCTAGTAGTGCACTTGTGTTAATGAATCTCGGGATGGGGAATAACAGGTTCTAGCGGCATTAGGTAACCCATTATGAAATGAGATACTTCTTTCTTTAGAAGCCAGTGTGATTTGTCTTCAAGAGACGTGGTGTTCGGAGAAAATTTTGGTAGGAAAGGACTATTTTGTACTGGAGGGTCGTGCTTCCCCCTCAAGGAGAGGTCATGCTAGTGGGGGTATAGCTTGTTTACTGTCTAACCAGATAAAATGGAATTTCTCGCATTATCTGGATTCTAGTAATCTATTTCAGGCAGTAACGTTGTTCAGTTCAGAAAATGTTGAAGTTTCTAAACCCTTAGTATTGATTAATGTCTATATCCCCCCCAATGCTTGCTCCAACCTAATTTTTTAAAAAGTCTTTGTCTATGTACAGAGTATTAGGGAGAAAACTCCTACTCCTCATATAATCCTGGTAGGGGATCTGAATTGCAAAATTTCTAATCTGAGTCTGCGTCTGTTTCGAGACAACATAAAGAAGAATCTCAGCAGAATCCCCAAGCTCTCTTCCCTGAGAATATTAAAACGAATAAGAGAGGGAAGATACTTCTCGAAGAACTCTCTGAGATGGATGGGATCATTGTGAATGGAAGGTTCCCCTCCAATTCCCCTGCAAATTTTACCCATAAATCTAATCAGGGTGAATCCATTTTAGATTATGTAATAGTGGAGAACTCTGCCTTTGCCCTACTGAAGGATCTCAGGGTTATTGAAACACTCTTTAGCGATCACAAGTTATTATCTATCTCTGTAAAAATGAATCCTCCCAAATCGGACCGTTCGTCGTTAGATAGTGATTTGGTGAGCTTCGGAGTCAAGTCCGGGGGATGCTATTGGAATGCAAAGGCCCTAAGAGGCTTGGAGAATATTCTTGATGTAGCAGTAAATGACCTTGCTAATTGGCAAGGTTTAGAAATCGTGCGTTTCTTAGACTTTATGAAGGTGGTGATTTCTGTTGCTAAAGACTCAAATAAGAAAAGACATACCATAATACCCTCAAGTTCCCTTCGACTCTTTAATATAGAAATAAATAAGTTAGTAAGGGAACAGTATTTGCGTAAATCGTCTGAAGGAGCACACAGAATAGCCCTACTAAAAAGAAGGAGGAGAAGACTACGGGCCAAATTACGAAAAGAGGGGGAGAATTCTATCTGGATAAAATTAAGAGAGGCCGCTATTAATGGACAAATGAAACGATTTTGGTCCCTCATAGGTGAGGGATGCGGGGCCAGAACAAGTCCGCTTCCAATCCCCATTGAAGCGCAAATTTAGGTGGACCATGTTTCAGTCCTTTATGCAAGTAATGGAATAGTGGTCCCCGTGTAAGTTCTAGTAAGGACAGTCAGCCCTTGGTCCCTCTCTCTGACAAGGCTATTGAACTGGCTATTAGGGAAATGCGTTGTTCTGGGGCAATGGGCCCGGATGAGCTCCCCATTTCTGCTTTAAAGCAAAGTAGTGTAAAATGGAGCAAAAAGCTTTGCCCAGTGTTTAATCTTTATTTTTCGAGCAGAACGGTTCTCCCTTCCTGGAAGGGGAGTATCCTGGTTCCCCTTTTTAAAAAGGGTGACCGGCAGTCCCCTCAAAACTATGGTCAAATTGCCCTTTTGGATGCAATTGGCAAAGTTTTTGCAAAATGTCTTTTGAAATTAATCAATGATTGGGTGGACCAGAGTAATATACTACCCCTAGAGCAGAAGGGATTTCGTAAGAGCCATGGCACCTTGGATAATTTAACAGCCCTGCAAGTAATATCAGATAAATACATCAGGGTCAGAGGGGGGAGAGTCTACGCAGCCTTTATAGACTTCTCCACAGCTTTCGACAAAGTTGATCGTCCTTTGCTGTGGAGGAAACTATCAGCTTTAGGTATGCCAGCCCAGCTTTTAGACTTAGTTCAAGACCTCCACTCTGATACCTGGTGTAGAGTATTATTGGGAGGGGAGAGAGGCTTATCTCAAGCCATCCCATCGGCCAATGGACTCAAACAGGGCTGCTTATTGGCCCCATTATTGTTTTCCCTTTATGTTTGTGATCTCCCCCAGAGCTTATCTTTAAGTGAAGGCATTGCCCCGTTTCTGGGGGACAAACCAATTACATGCTTGATGTATGCAGACGATATATTATTATTGGACCTTACTCCAAAAGGTCTAAATAATCGTCTGCAGGCATTGCATGTATTTGCCGAGTCCCATCATCTGAAGATTAATATCTCAAAAAGCAAAGTAATGTGTATGATGGGAAGGAAAAAAACGAAACTTGGGAATTTTAGTTGGTTTTTAGGTGGTCATAGGCTGGAAATTGTAAAATCTTATGTTTTTCTAGGGAAGATAGTATGTGGCAACTTGAGCGAAAAGGCCCATATAGATAGTAATATCCGGAAGGCCATGACACAGGGTAAAGGCTTAAGTGCTCTTTATAAAGCTACAGGCAAAAGACATTTTGTTGATTTGTTAGAGGCTTTTCGGGCAAAAATCCCGGCCTCTTTGCTTTATGGCATTTTACTTCTTGATTTGGGGCAATGGGGCTTTTTGGACACTGTTGAGGGCAGACAACTGCGATACTTAACTACGGTCAACAACGCTTGTACCGTGGCATCCCTTAGGCTTGAATTTGGCATACGTAGCAGTTGGGTTCAGGGCTTGGCGGGAATAATACGATGGGTCTCTTGTCTGATAAAGGGAAAACCGGCCACTTTAAGATTTCTCATCCAAAAAGAATTATTGGGTCCCCTAAAAGAATATTCCCTACTTATAAAGAACTTTAGAAGGGCCATTGCACTACTTGAATTGGAAGAATCAACTCTTTTTTTGCTTTCCACACATCAGCTAAAGTCCACCCTAAAACTTGCAACTTGGAATTTAAGTTTTGGGAGGGATAAAGAATCCCTTATTTTAAAGAAAGGTGTTCTTTCTGTTATTAACTCTTGTTTATTTAAACGTATGCAACCTTATGCCTCCTGGAACCTACCTCATGGTTTACGGCGTTTTTGGTTCCTCTTGATGCAGGATCTCCTCCCTTTCAATAAATTATTAGCTAGATGGTATGGTTGTTCCGAAAAGTGCAACTTGTGTAATAATTCGATTCAGGATACTACCCACGTTCTATTCGTATGCCCTGCTTTGATGGCTCACCGCCGAAATTGGGTGAGACCAATTTGCTTAAAATTAAGTATTTTATCTGCCAATTCTTTAGTAGAAGCTATTCATAACCCCCCAAATGAAATGTTCTGTTATAGAAATTTTTATTTTTTTTAATGTTTCTTAGATTTATATTAATGGACATGCACCTTTTACTTGTTCTCTTGAGTCAATAGAGTGTATTTTAAAGATTTTATGTATTTGTACTGGGTGCTTTTTTGTAATGTTTTATGTGGATCTCAATCGAGTTCCATACCATATATCAATAAAAATTGAAAATTGAGTGATTCAGAAACGAGTGCAAAATGTTTATACTTTGCTGTGGCCACAATGCACAAATTTAGCGGGTGTGTAATTTGCACCTACATTTCGCGGGTCCATCATGGGGCTTAAACTATTTTCCTTGTTGCACTCTATATGTGTTGCTGCAATTTCCAAAAGTATTTGTGAGCAAGAGTGGCACCTTGGGAAGACTGTGAACTGCCACTTTCAGCTTGCAAAGCCAATAACTATGTTTAGCACTATTTTTGAGGCTGGAAAGTCGTCTTGTTCATTGAACCATAGAGGATTCATGGGAGTGCTTTTCGTTGGGTGTTGAATCTTGGACCTGGGAGAAATTTCCTTTATAGAAATGTTATGAAATTCCAGGAAATGAAAAATTACGCAACGTGCAGATCCAGAATTTGGCTTAATTTTTTTAAGCACAAAGGGGCAGATTTATGAGGCCCTTGCGCCACGCTTACGCCGCTGTTGCGTCACGCAAGGCAGCGTAAACGTGGCGCATCCCTACGAGGCATTTACAACGTGACGCATCTTTGGAGATGCGTCACGGTGTTAGGCCCTGCGTCAGGTTTCATGTAGGCGTTACGGTGCAGGGGTGGGCGTTCCGTCACAGGAACGCCCCTGGAAAGTGACTCCGTGAAATCTACAAGGTTTCACTGAGTCACTTTCTACGTCAATTCCTTACGCCTGCTTGAAGCAGGCGTAAGGGTGATGCACCATGCAATGTAGGGGTGGCCCCTGTGCATTGCAGGAGTCATGTTGCACTTGCGACATGACTCCAGCAATGCGCCGCCCGTTCGGCGAAAGATGCGTTACGCATCTTCTCTGCCTTGCACCATGGTGCGCCGCATTGTAAATGCGGCGCACCATGGATGGCGGAGCTGTGGCACACTGTGGCGCACATTAACTGGCGCATCCCTGGGGATGCGCCAGTTAACGTAAATCTGCCCCAAAATGCGTTCCTGTGTACTTTTGGACGGCATCGAGAATTTCAGGCAAAATGTTAGTGCAAATTCACGTGTGATGCCTGTAGCAGCCTCTTACTTTTCGTTAATTCACGCTGTTCCCAGCATGTCGCAATAGGATTTTTACCAGAACAGATTGTCAATTACGCAGTGTGAGTAATGGGGCAATCTTGGGCATTTTACATTGCAAGTGTAAGGCAAAATGCTAGAAAATATGCAAGATTGCACAGTGAGAATTGGAAATATATCTGGTCTTAGTATAGAAAAAAGCTACGGTGCCAACAAGAAAAAAAAAGATGGCTCTAGCTTGAATTATTATACTAGGCTACTGGGTCTTAATCTAGTTTGCTTCCGCCATCCTCGTTTTATTGTCCACAGTGCCACTACCGAGAGGCGCCAGCCATCTGCAAATAAACTATGGTTCTTCTCCAATCGGAACAGTCCTGGGCCTAGCCAATCTATTAACTCACATCCCACGTTGGCTTCAAGGTTTAAGATGAGGAACCCAAGAGGTACCGCCGTGGCCTGGGGCCCTACACACAAAAAAGCCCCTCTGCAATCAAAGACCAGCTGTGCCAAACTTCAGAGGGCGGAGCGCGTGATAAATATGTCCGCTCGGAATTCGAGGCCGTGTTCCAGCCTCCTCTGTTGTGTGGTCCCGGCTCTCGAGCCTGCAGTCCTCGCGCTATAATGGCCGGTCTCGGTGAAAGGCGTGATTTATAGACCCGAGTTCGCAGTCGAATGATGACCTCATGGCCAGGATTACCCAAGAGTGCCGAGCAAATTAACCTGTCATCTGTCCTCGGAAGAAAAGAACCATTTTTGGAAAGTTTGCTCAAAAAGGAGTGGGGGGTATAAAGAAACTGAGGGAGATCAGTTCATGAAATATATTGATTAATGCTTACCGTCTCTCTATTTTTTTCCTAGTCTAATTGAATTTACCTTTCTTAAAAGTTAAATCTCATTCCCCGGCCTAGAAGTCAACCGCGTAGCTGTTACTTGCCAACTTTATTAATGTGAATGTAAAGTATATCATTGTAATGGATACAGATGGGCAATGAGTACAAAGTTACTGGTTAATTTTTCAACATTTTCTGATCGCCTTTTCTACTTCCCCTCAGAATAATGGCTCCTCTGTGCGGCCAGCCGACCACTCACGGCATCTTTTCCGCGTTTTAGCATTTCAGCAGATTTTAATTTATTGAAGGCGCACTAAAGTTGGTGGATAAACACCATACAGAGGAAAACCGATTTATAATACTGGCAACTGTGAACCCGCACAGATCGAATTGCTAATCTGAAATCGCCTTTTGGAAGCAGGCACATGCAGAAACGCGCAGTGTTTTCTAGTGGGCTTGTCAAGTGTTCAGTAAATTTGGGAGAGTGGAGTCATCAATCTGTGCAAAAAGAAAACAGTAAAACCATTAGTTTCCAACAGGATGCGCAGCACATGAAATTTTCCTCACGCACTCAATTTGCTCGTACTTTATTTGGGACAGTTTGAACCCATGGGTAATAGTCTACTGTATCCTGCTGTATGTTAACTTGACACTAGGGGGCGTCTGCACTGTCAGTGGACTTTGTCAGAACTGGACTCACTGGACTGGTCTGGCCCACATACAGTGACAACCTGGCATGGAGGGTAATTCTGAACAGGACTGTAAAAAAAATCAGGACAAAAGACCACAATTCAGGACAAAAATTAATATCTTTGAGCACTGTGTCAAGGCCATTGCCCCTATCCAAATGTACCCAATCTTTCTTTGAGAGAAAGCAGCAGCAACATTTTAATTATGTTTCTAAACATTTTAGAGCCCATGGCAAACAATTTTGGAAACTTTAAAGTAAGTGACCTTCTGCTAGTTTATTCAAGTAGAACAAAGTCATCGGGCTCATCTCAACCTCCAGTGGACTTTAATCAATCAATCAGGGGTTTATGAAGCGTGCTACTCACCCCTGAATCTAAAAAAAACCAAAACGAGGTAGAGCAGATGGTGTGGGCGACAGTCTCACACCTAATGTCAGGATGTGAGGTAACCAGAACTTGTCAATAGTCTCACAGTTCTAATGTGTGTCCAAGACTCTACATTTATCTCAGAACTGGGAGCACAGACTACCAACTAAAGAGAATTAAAGAGCAAAATGAAACAGATCAAAGGAGAGATACACAACAACTGATTCAAAAAGTTGGTGCTATGAACTGGATAAACAAGGAAGAGAAGAACAAGGTCAGACAATGCCATAAATCAGACAAGATGGGTCCATCATTTGCATCGGAAAGTATTGCGTACCTAAGGATTGCCTCAGCAGAGAGGAGAGAAACAGAAGAGGGACTGTCAAGTGGTTGAACAAAGAGTACCCACCCACCCTGGCAAACTCTTCTGATGCAAAGATCCGCTGGTTGTGCTTGTGAAAGGTGAACAAGGGCATGACCCCTTGGAAGGTTGTGCTGGGCAATTACCCACTGTGTCCATGTCTTAAAATGGATTCTCAGTCGAGCCCAGGCCAAACTAGTAATCTGGTTTATCTCTAAATGCCAAAGTGCGCATAGAATCTTCAAAATATTTGAGTAGTAAATTACACAAATAAAATGTAAGGCTATGATAAAGATTTTAAAATATAAGAAGTGTTTCTTTTAAATATGGTGGTGTTTTCCCCAATATATACAATTAGACCCCAGATTGAACTTGGAATCAGTTACCTTCGATACCTAGGAATTAATATCTACCATTCCCCCACTGATTTGCAGGATGGAAATCTGGGCAGATCGACATGATCCTTCTGAGCCCACTTTCCTTTTTGGTCTTCTCTTTCACTTTCAGTAACGGGCCGCGTGGCACTAGTGAAGATGGTAGTGCTACCCCGGTTACTGTATTAGTTTGCAAACCTTCCCCTGCTCATCCCTTGTTCCTTCTTCAGACATTCCACGTCTGTTGTAGGGGCTGGGGCACTGGCGGGTTGCTCTTTCCACTGTAAAGCTACCTCTGACTGAGGGTGGAATAGCCCTTCTTGACTTAGAACGCTATTATTTTGCTGTACAGCTCCAATGGGTGGCTCCCTGGCTGTCTGGCCACCTCTCTGTATGAGATGGAGTTTACCCAGAAAGACTTTAAGGAGGGCTTACTGCACTTACAGCCGGTTCTGGGGCTCAGTGGAATAATGCGTCCACTGCAGGGACCTGTGTTTGACCTCATAGTCACAGGTTTAAATCCCGGCAGGTCCACTCAGCCTTTCATCCATCTGAGGTCAATAAAATGAGTACCATTGAGTTGGGTAACAACAAACATCTGTTATTCAGTGCAAAGAGACCTCATTGGGGTGAACGTGCACTTTACAAATGCTTATGTTATGCTTACTCATTGTTTCCTACTGACCATTATACTGAACGCCACCCGGGGCTATACCTCACAGCTTTCGCTTGCCGTACTAGAACCCATAAACTCACAAATACAAAGAAACCCTATGCTCTTGCACTACTTTTGCTACGCCTTCCCACTCACCCAAGATGGCAATGTTCAGGGCATCTCCGCCAGTGGCATGCCTAAGGCGTCTCAAAATTAGGGGATATTTTTGTTAACGGAGAGCTACTAGATTTCCAAACCCTTGTGGAAGACTGCAATCTTCACCCGGTACAACTCCTTACTTACAAACACCTTAAACTATCATTAAATGCACTTGGCACTCTGAGACCAGCATTGCCCACTAATATCGAGGTGGCCAATGATTACTTAAGGGATTGGGTCAACCAGGAACTGGACAAGTGCATCCCGGCCAAATTGAGTTATCCCAAGAAAGCCCGGGCCAACGCTTGATTCAATGATCAATAACTGAAGCCAGAAAGAACCGCAAGGTTCTGGAACATGCCTGGAGCCGTTCATATGCCCCACAGCCAAACGTTAATGTAGAACTGCCATTGAGACCTGCCACAAACTGGTACACAAGTCTTGTGCTACCTACTTTGCTAACAAAACTAATGCGAGCAACAACCCCAGTAAGATGATCTTCTCTCTCTAAAAAGATATGGTTAAATCCCCTCAGACTCCTGAAAGCACTATATCATCCAACTCTCAATGTGAGGTACTGGCCACCTACTTCATTAATAAGGTTGAGCATATCTATGACAGCCTCTGTCCAGAGAGTACAGATCTGGACCCATTGGGAGACCACCACATTGAAACTGGTGGAGGAGGGACCAAGCACAGATTGATTTGTTTTAATCAGTGCGTGTCCCCTGTACTAGACATGATTGTGGTACTATTTGTTCCCCCTCCCTCTCTCCCTGCCTGCTGCTTCCTCTCTGTCGCTATTTCTTATAGTTTCCCCTGTTATTGCCTCCTCCTTTTTACTTCAAACCCACCCCTCTCCCTCTGTTGTTGTTTGACCTCCCCTTCCCCTCCATGTTAGAGTTCCTTTCATGGATACCCTTACTCCTTGGCAAAACTCTACCCCCTCCCTCTGTTGCTTGACTCAAACCTTCCGACCTCACCAAAAAGTGTTGGGATGCATGTCCCCCCATCATACTGTGGATTTTTTTTCCATGTCTCCGTCATTGCTTGTTATGGTTTTGCTCGTCTTCTTTTTTTATCTTTTTTAAAATTTTGCTTGCCCAGTCATTTTGCTCTTTCCTATTGGCTGGGGCTGTCCAGTGAGCGATGCTTATAAATCAAAGGGCATTGTTTTACTTATTGTTAGAAATGGGATTTCTGGTTGGCTAAGGCTTGCGCCAAAGCCAGGCAGAAACCAGCACTCTAGTCAGGGGAAGGGAGTTACACGCCAAAGATAACCCCTGCTCATCCCCTTGGTAGCTTTGCACGAGCAGTCAGGCTTATCCCAGAGGCCATGTGTAAAGCATTTGCACATGCACACAGCAACAACATCCCAGGGACACTACAAAAGGAACTCCACACAAGGTTATATCAAAATTAGCCTTTGTATTTTCAAAACACATTAGAATAGTAAACACATAATATACATGGTGCCACCTGGCACTGGGTCATATCTACAAGGGAATTATTTACACATGACAGGGCCACTCGGACCACTGTCAGAACCATCACAAAGCAAACTCAGTAAAAGTAAAACAGATCATAAATGTACAACCAGTAACCACTGGTAATCACTATACTTAGCATTAGCCTGTAACATAAACTACATTATGCACAGTATCATATCAGGCGCGAATTACATTCTGCGCCAACCTCACCAGCATAAACACATTATGCAATCCTCTCATAAGTCTAAATGCATTAGACCCTAACTGTCGCAGGGTTTCTGTTCTCACACAGAACTGTGCACAGAGGATTGGAACCTCGGAGAATTAGGGTGACCCAAAACTCACCTAAGTACCCAACAAACCCCTTACCGAGCTAGCTACAGTGTCTCATTGGTAGTAACAAACTCCCAATGTTTAGACAAACCAGAACATGAACTTACAGTACCTCAGGATACGTGGAACTCATGAACACTCTTTCGTTATACTATCATTACAAACCAGAACATGGAGTAAAGAAGAATACATGTGCATTTGAAATGTTTATTTACTAATGCCGTCTTCTCAGGCGCAGTATCTTAGATAATACAAGTAAACATATTATCAATAGCAAAGTTACCAGCATAGTTACTAGTACATAAACAGCGAACGGTGACAGCATGATAACATGCTGTAAATGAATAAGAGTTAACAACACTTATATCTCACCCTCCCTAACACACATATTATATTTATTAGCTAAGAAGGTCTCTTTGGGTTGTATTAGGGCGGGCCCATACCTTAGTGTCCTAGCATGAAGGAATCACATCAGCATACACCAGCTCTCTCTTCATGTGAACCGCATCAAGTGTGTATTGGTGCCTCAAGCAAAGCAATATAAAACCAGCCTCAAGCCCAAAGTTGGCAGAAGCTGCACTTATGTTATGTCTATGAAGCCGTGAAGATCAGACCTCATAACAAATCTGTATCGTGTTGTTCCTGAAACTTCAGCACTCTCTGTACAGACATAGTTTATTAAGCAAAGCTGATATCAGAGTAATAACATATTATTCTCATGTAAACCACAACGAACTACTAGGGTGAAAGCTAAATCAACAATTAAGTGTCGTGTGCAGAAGTTGCAAAAAGGAAAAATGGCGTTTAAACCTCTAATGAGCCTATGCTAACTTAACACGGTATAAAGATATTCAGTAGCTACATGACAGCCCCCATGATCCGGGAACGGACTAAATAAGATAACAGAAGTGCCATCACATGAGAGCAGAGTGCAACATTATATGAGCATGGTTCTCAAACTAAACATTAAAAATACCTCAAAATTTGTAATAAAATTTAATGCTAAAAAATAGCCAAAAAAACCAAAAGTGGCTCAAGCCAATAGGCAAGGGAATAATAAAAAACTGCGACAGATAAGTCAATAAGTGTCAATGACATGCTAGCACTTCAGCACGTCAATACACGGAAGTGTCTAGGACATAACTGTGTATGCAAAATAAGCAGCAACAGCCTCCAACAGGAAATCACCGTCTTCATCCGAAAACAGTTCAGCCATCCAATTTAAAAGTGGAAAAGAACATACGTGTTCTCCCAGCACCGGATCCTCTATCACCATCAGAGGACAGCTTGTGGGTTTTCAAGAAAGCTCAGTTCCAAGAAATCCTGTGCTGCTGCCAGTATATTCCAGGGACCAATCAGTCCATGCATAACTGCTAAGGCCATAATCCTTTCGCCAGGACAAACCAACTCGTGAGTAATGATAGGACTCATCAGCTGATTAAAGTCGACGTCAGGAGAAACCGGTCCGCAGAGACACAAATCAATGGCCCAATCGAAATCACAGGCCAGGCAGTGACATACAGGCTGGACACAGGTGAAGTAGGAGAATCGAAAAGATAATCCATATGCCGTGCTCAATATCGCTAACGGCAGCGTGCCATAATATTCAAGCATGCGATTGCGGAACAGCGTCAGCAGCTGCCGGGCGGTGCCTTGTACAGGAAGGACACCCATATTTAAAGATACAGAAAACCACTAGAGCGCCCGCTGCTAATGCAAGTAAAACTGGGAATCCACCAAACAAAGATGAAAAAATAGAATGATTGTTTCAAAGGAAGTCACGAGACCACTGCTAACAGTTTTAAAAAAATGTGCCAGGCCCTTTGTGGAGGACGCGTTAAAGATAGTACGAATCATCTCGCCGAAATGAAAAGGCAAATCAGTATTTAAAAGGGCCTGAACCTCTGTACGGGTGTTCGCTACGTGAAGAACGAAAGTTTCACGAGCCGAACTCAAGGCCACCTCCTTCTGGGACAAAAGAGCCCTTATTCTTGCCATGCCGCTGAATTCTGCTCTCAAGGTTGGTATCTGTGGCCAGATGGAGGACTCCCTATGTTCATATGTGGGTGGATACAGAACATTCCTACAGCAAATAACACGTTCACTCACTGTCACAATATAAGGGACACCCTTTATTAACCCGCAACACTCTTCATTATTTAAAAGTAAATACCTACCATTATCTAATAAGGTAAATGTGGGGACGATAGCAGGAACCGGTGTGCCTTGCAAAACACAAGCCAAATTCGGTCGGTGTTGGTTGCATGAACTGTGTAATTGTATGTGTCTACACATCAACGAATGATCTGGTGTCTCAGTACACTCCTCCCCATTTAGATAAACTTCTTGACCATCTTTGTAACACCTGTATGTGTATGGAAGGGACCAGACTTCATGAAGAAAACCACTACCCAATGGTTCATAACGACCAATTGGTACATATTTCATACAATTTGAAAATTTATATAAAGCAAAAGGCAGCGTTATTAAACCGTGGATAAGCCACGTTGCAGCAGTGGCCTCTGCCACGGAAAAAGGCAAAGATTCTAACCTCTCAATATGTAACATACTAAAGGTAGCATCACGCATTGAAAGCAAGCGTTGTTTGTCAGTCAAATTAAACGGGGCAAAGAGTGAAGAAACGTTCATGTACGTCCAGGGAACCTTATTATTTTTCAGAGTCTGAAGGGTCCATGCAAATTGCATGATTGACCGTAACTGATTTTGACCATGGTACAATACTGACACTTCATCATGTACAATATCCACAACGGATGACACAATATTATCTAAAGTGTAAATACGGGAGCAAAGCACGTTAATACTATTGTCAACAACTGCAAGCACTTTCTCCAAATTCGCCTGATCAATGGCCCTAAGGCGTGTAGCTGCCTCAATCTGTGATGTTTTCCAAATTTCATTGTAAACTGCAGATATCCACCTTTTTGACCTGCCACTAGCCGGACCTTTAATGAAATCATTCAAATCCACGTCTGCATTCAGTTTAGAAAGGTGACTTTTAACTGCAGGTAAAGTAGAATGTTTCAGCCAATTTTGACACAATTTGCCTACAGAATAAGTTGTGACAGTGTGGACTAAGTCAAAACGGGGATCAGACCTAACAGTTTTAAACCCGTCAGATAAACCTAAGAATCGATGCTGACAAGAATCAGCACCACGGTGCCAAAGCAGCCAACCTTTTGGATCCAAACTGGAAATGTTAAAGGAAGAATTAAGGAGTAGGGCCTGTAATTCTCTAATGGACAACTGAGTAAAATTACTCCAACCATCATATTCCTCCAAATCCGGGACAGTAGGGGTGTTTAATTTTTTAGAAGTAGCCAATCCAAAGCATGTGGTCTGGGAAATAGTTGCATTCAAAAACAACATAGGATTCGGGATGAGACATGCACGGTGCAAAGCCTCTATGCCTTGTACCTGCCAGGCTCTTGAACCCCAGACTGATTTAAGGTCTATTGTTTCCTTCCATACATCGTAGCCTCCAATAACTAATTGACCAAGGAAGGCCTTCGAGTACAACAATTTAGTATCGGTAAGTCTAACCTTGGACATTGGCATTTTTATAAATTTAAAATAAAAGGACTCGGGATTGGACTGGTTAAAATCAGTGAAATAAGTATATTTTTTCAAAAAAGTTCCTGAACTGCCTAGTGCAGGCGCTGGGCAATGTTCCCACTGTGTAAAATTAACAGTATCCCTTCGTGATGATGTTTTATGTAAGAAGTGGTTGCCATAATGTTGGTAGCAAAATAAATCACCATAATTAGCAGATTCTAAATATAAATCCTCAGCATCAAAGGCAGCATAGTATTGCAAATCAGAAAACACATTTTCTACTGTATTAACATCCCAGTCATCAGAACGAATGTTTTGTTTCACTACATCCCCCATATTCACTCTAAGTACATTAGGAACTTTAACGACTTCCGTTGGGCCATGAATTTGAAATCGAACCGCATCCCACACAATTCCATCAAGGACAGGCCATGCTGTGATGTTAACCAAAGTTAAGTCTCTCTTCAATCTGTGGGTAGAATGAGACGAGGACAGTGGGGCCAAAGTTCCATTTAGATGTGTAATGCACGTTCTTTCCTCGACATAGTGTCCATTGATGAGTCGAAAAAAATAAAACACAAAACCAATTGACATAAAGAAGTAAACTGAAAAAAGGAACAGCCAAATGTATGTCCAAGGGGGAATCAAAAAATGTTTTTTAAACAGGCTGGCATAAACTGCAATACGAGAGGGTTTCTTCGAGGCAAGGGAAACAGAGTCAAATGAAAATCTGGATTCCATGGCTAAACGTGCTTGCAGGTCAGGCATGGACAAATCAGTGGGGTAGGTATAGTCTATCTCATCATTGTTAGTTCCTGGTAAAGTATTTAACAAAGGACTGGAAACAGCAGGTAACTCGATGGCCACTTCAGGCTCAATATTAGAAGCAGTGGGCATAACTGAATTTCTCACAATGGAAGGACATGAAACAGCCGGTGTCATGCTAAGAAGAATCGGCCACTCTGTGTATCTTGACATTGTCAATTGAAATAAACCTGTTTTCCTTACGACCAGGTAGTGGTGGTAAAATGACTGTTCTGGTGCCCTTCACTCCAAGGACTGGAACCGGAGCTCGATAGGAAGGACCAAATTCTTTCTTGTTATCGATCTTCTCTCGAACCAGTTCTCCAACTTGGGGTAGCCAGCCGACTACCGGGATCTGCAACGCATCATCCGATGAGGAGGGCAAATTTTCCTTTGCAAGACTGTCTCTGGTCTTTTGTAGATTCTGTAAAACATTGCAATGTTCATCTGCGTCAAAGGAAGTGGCGCGAACCACACAGTCTAGACCGTCAAGGTCAGGGACGTACATCTTGATGCCAAAGAGCATTTCGTATGGGGTCCGCCCACCCAGAGACCTTCTAGGGAGATTATTAAGAGCACGCTGCACGCCATTGAGGTGGGTAAGCCAGTTTCTGCCAGTGCCTATAACTCGAGCTGTCAAAGATTGCTTTAAATCACGGTTCATTCGTTCCACCACACTGTTACCCTCAGGTCTGTAGGGAGACGAAAACTTGACTTGGACCCCCAACAAAGTCATGGCATCCTTATACGCCTTAGAGGCGAAAGCCGGACCCTGATCCGAATGGAAGGTACCACAGGCAAAAATCCCTATAAAGACACGCAAATCTCTAATGACAGTCCGTGAATCAGCGCTGCGATGGGGCCATACCCACACAAAGCGTGTGCATGAGTCAACTGCTACTAAGATGTACTTATACGCAGTATCAGATGAAAAAGGACCGCAGTGATCTAAATAAACACAACCCAGTGGTTTATTAGAAATGTACAACCGTGTCTGTGGCGGACGCGTAGCAGTAGAAGGTTTAATCTGTTGGCATATGTCACAAAGAAGGACATAATCACGCGTCTGTTTGTACAGTCCCCGCCACCAGAAACGTTGTTGTAATTGAGTTACAGTGGCCGAGACGCCCGCATGCGCAGACGCCACACCTTCATGCGCCGCTGTAATCAAGTCAGCCCTGCGATCCGATTTGGGAATCAGACGTTCCCCAACGTCAGGAATTGTCACAAAAGGAACCTTTTCGGGACTTAAGTGGTATTTGTACTTTGAAGGGAATCCCGAAGGATGTTTACCTCCCTTCTCACAGGCAGCAACTGCTGCTAAGATGTTGCTATCAATCTTAGTTTTGGACCTAGTAACTGCTGCAACTAAGTATGTAGATACTGCTGATTTCGCCGCTTCATCTGCAAGCGAGTTACCGACAGCGTGAACCCCAAGACGCTGATGGCCAAGAGTATGAATTACATAAACGAGTGGTAACTTATCCTTAAGTTCAGCCACTCGAACCCAGATCAATTTATATTTTATTGTGCTACCCTTGGAATCACGAAAGTCATTCTGAATCCAAAAGAACAAGTTTTCATTGTAAGACTGGACACAGTAGAAAGAATCACTTACAATAAGAGTAGTAACACTAGGATCTCCGTACTCCAACGCAAGTAAAAGAGCACGAAGCTCTGCCAATTGTGCGGTGCAATCTCCAAGCGGCAACGTGTGCACTTCCCTGGATATGAATTCATCGTTCAACATAGCACCGACCACAATGGCGCAAGCGGAAACGTAGGCATGTTTAGAGCCATGAGCAACCTGCGCCGAACCATCAGTGTAAATGATGCAATGGAAGTCCTCCAAAGGTCGCATAGCTAGAGGAGCAGGGTGAACAAACTCATACTGCAAGTACTCCTGCGACCGCAACGAGGCGTCAAAAATAAACGTGACATCCGTGGACGTCAAGGACGCAGCCCACTGAATCCACCGAGGGTGCAAAGCTTTTGAATTAGGTACACTGGCTTTCGTGACTGCCTCCAAGTGAGGACAGGGTGTTACAACCAACATGCGTTTCCCTTGTGACAGAGCCCGTTCCTTAAGAATAGCCATCTGTACAGCTGTTAAAACCTTCTCCACAGTGGGAAACCGCATCTCAGCCGAAGTGTACAAGTGTGACTTGTAAGCAATAGGTACTGTGTCTCCTTCATTAAAAGTGAGGTACGTGAAACCCACTGTCCCTGGTACTATTCTTATCACCAGGTTGGTATGGTTATCACGAGTCAGCAAGAACTTAGAAGCGAGCAAATCAGCCTGCAAGGATTGCAAAATGGCGGAATGCTCAGGCAGCCAGCATGATTTCGAAAAAGTTGGTTGTATCAAAGCATACAATGGCTTGATACGCTGGGCATATTCCGGAGTGTATGTTCTCCCGAAATTTAAGAAACCCAGCAAGGACTGTAATTTTTTCAGTGTTGTCGGAGCGCGCAACTGTGCGCACTTCTCTAAGAAGTGAGGAGCCAAACCTCTACCTTCATTGTTGAGCTCATAGCCCAAAAACAACACGGTGTGTTCAGCAATGTGCGATTTTGCAAAGTTAAATTTGTAACCCATGTCAGCGAAGTTACAAATAACCGAATTTACACGACACAGATGCTCCCAAATATCGTCGTCTGTGAGATATATATCATCCACAAACGAACAAGCATCTGGGTCGAGTGCCTCCAGAATAGAGACAATGCGAGCGGTAAATATACCAGGACTATTCTTATAGCCCATTGGGAGACGCCGGAATTGTTTTTGGACCCCAGCGCACGTAAAACTGGTCCATTGGGAGCTAAAGCTGTCCAATCTGTGGGCATAAAAACCGTTGGATATGTCAAGCGTTGTCTTGAAACGCTTTCGCACGAGACTATCCACAAGGGCAGAGCCGTGAGTATTCTGTACTGCACAGTTACGGCAATGCGAGTTTAAATGCCGGTAATCCAAAACCAAACGATATGATCCGTCAGGTTTGTTCACAGTAAAAAGGGGATTATTCATCGGTGACACACACGTTTCAATAACTCCCTGATATTCCAATTGTTCAAGGATTTCCGCGACGGAAGATTTTGCTTCACTCCGAATGGGATATTGAGGTTGAGGCTGCGGCTGAGACCGCAACGGAATTTCGTGGCAAGGCGACAATTTATCCCAACCACATTGGTTACGGTACAGAGCCGGCGCGAGAGCCCGAGCCCACTCTTCTGCAAAATGCTGCGCATGCTCTTTCGAGACAGTGTTCGCGAAACTGGGGAGGATTACCTCCTCTCCTCGCGGCGCCGCGAGCACAAAGGGTGGGGGCCAGTCAGCCTCCGAAAGCAAAATATCATACGTAGAAGACAGATTTTCCCAAAATACCCCTTTTACGGTACGCTGTATGTCACCTTCAATTAACAGGACAATTTCATAAAGTCTTTCAGGGGGAGCAAGTCTCGTATCCGCTGTTTCTATCACAACGTAGACATCAGTCGCTGTCACCCTCAGTAATGGACGCAGCGTCTCTCTGACTATGGTTATCTCCGCCGCGCTGTCCAGCAAGGTCAGAGCCCACGTCAGATTCCGAAGCCGCGTTCTCACTATCTGTGGCATATCGATGCGCTGTTAAGGCTGCGACTTTCTTTTTCGCAAACTGCGGTCTTTTTGGCGTAGAATCCTTCTGCTTCCATGCGCCTTCTGTCTGGCGGGGCTGGCCATGTCCTTGTTGGCCACCACGTCCCCGTCCGCCTCCTCCTCCACCGGTCTTCGGGGCCGATGAGTCCTGAAAGGAACGAGGAGAGCGTTGATCAGAAACCTGAAATCGATCAGGTGATTTAATCATCGCGCGATCGCGCAAATCATAAACTTTCTCAGCCGGCGCAGGGACCTGTGACGCAGGATATGATTCCTGAGTTTGCTGTTGTTGCTTCCCCTGTTTCTGTTTCTGAGGCCAATTCTGTTTTTTGGACTTTGGTTGTACATCTGCCGCAGCAGATTGCACTTGTGGTTGTTTCTTCTCCTTAACCGCGAAGTACTTCAAACCCTTACTAGTGCGACCGATAGTTTTATAAGCGGCCACCACAATCTTCGCCAACTGGCGGGGCTTTTGGGCATCGGGTAACGCCGCCAGTGCATTAAAAACCTGGAAGTTCACAGCATCTCCCTTGATGTTGGAGAGTATGAGATCACTTACAATCTCAAAAGAACCACACAGGCGCATACCCAATTCAACCGCTGCCTCTGGACCGTGATCATCCAGAACACGTTTTATGATCGTAGGCAGTACAGCCATAGATGGGGTGCCGAAACACCTCGCATAAACAGCCGCAAAAGTTTTACCCCAACTTTCACAGTCAACGAGTTCGGGAGTGATATCCTTAGGTAAAGTAATCGTCAACATTCTATGTTTATCAGCAGGAGTAGAATTGGGAAACACGGCTTCCAGTTGGTCAAATTTCTCGGCCAGCCAAAAAGGAAAATCATCCTTATTATCAGGGCGTTGACCAAAAACCGAATTTACCATAACTGGATTGAGCCGTAAACCACCACTTTCCGTTGGAACGGCCGCACCCCCCTGGGGACCACCCGGGAGATGTCGACCTATGTACTGCACTAAAGCTCGAATCACGGAAATTGAGACTACATGTAGCCTTCGAATTTCTGCAAGGGTACAAGCCCCGTGATTCGGGTGCGGGGTAAAACCACCCAACGCAGGCCAGTTAGTACCTGGAATTGAGAGTGGACCTAACCTCGCAGCGGACAAAGAGTGGGGGAGGGCGCCATCAAACCAAACTCGATGCTGCCAATGATCAATAGGTATTTCCAGAGCCCTGTACGGTGTATACTCAGCCGGTACAGGGGAGGCCGTGTAGGAGTGGAACAAACCAGAAGTTGCGTCCACAGCCGGAAACGTAACCCAAGAGCAAAACAATTCAAAAGGGAACGCCGGATCAGCACACACCACTAAAATCACAGCCATCCCATCCACCGGGACTTGGTACGTCTGTAGATGTGTGCGCACCGCTACGCGACTATGTTGCGCAATTGCCACCGCCGCCATGATAACACTGGAATTACGGAAAAACAAAGAATACTTTGTAGCACAACTGGGTAGTAATTCAAAGAAACCGTTTTAGTAAGAATCAAGCTTGAAAAAGACCTATTACCATAAATAGGTAGGTTTCACCGACACCCCGTTTTCCGGAAACGGATGTGAAGGGGTTAAGGTTCGAACGATATACTACTCGAGTGTCATGATATAAGACCACCGAAAACGTTGGGCGCCATGTCGCAGGGTTTCTGTTCTCACACAGAACTGTGCACAGAGGATTGGAACCTCGGAGAATTAGGGTGACCCAAAACTCACCTAAGTACCCAACAAACCCCTTACCGAGCTAGCTACAGTGTCTCATTGGTAATAACAAACTCCCAATGTTTAGACAAACCAGAACATGAACTTACAGTACCTCAGGATACGTGGAACTCATGAACACTCTTTCGTTATACTATCATTACAAACCAGAACATGGAGTAAAGAAGAACACATGTGCATTTGAAATGTTTATTTACTAATGCCGTCTTCTCAGGCGCAGTATCTTAGATAATACAAGTAAACATATTATCAATAGCAAAGTTACCAGCATAGTTACTAGTACATAAACAGCGAACGGTGACAGCATGATAACATGCTGTAAATGAATAAGAGTTAACAACACTTATATCTCACCCTCCCTAACACACATATTATATTTATTAGCTAAGAAGGTCTCTTTGGGTTGTATTAGGGCGGGCCCATACCTTAGTGTCCTAGCATGAAGGAATCACATCAGCATACACCAGCTCTCTCTTCATGTGAACCGCATCAAGTGTGTATTGGTGCCTCAAGCAAAGCAATATAAAACCAGCCTCAAGCCCAAAGTTGGCAGAAGCTGCACTTATGTTATGTCTATGAAGCCGTGAAGATCAGACCTCATAACAAATCTGTATCGTGTTGTTCCTGAAACTTCAGCACTCTCTGTACAGACATAGTTTATTAAGCAAAGCTGATATCAGAGTAATAACATATTATTCTCATGTAAACCACAACGAACTACTAGGGTGAAAGCTAAATCAACAATTAAGTGTCGTGTGCAGAAGTTGCAAAAAGGAAAAATGGCGTTTAAACCTCTAATGAGCCTATGCTAACTTAACACGGTATAAAGATATTCAGTAGCTACATGACATAACCTCTAAGTGTAACTCACATTAGGGGCATAAACCACAGAGAACATAATCTCACTATCATAAACCATAATATGCAAAACAACCTCATAATCATAAAACACATTTAGAGGTATAAAACAGGGTGCGTAATCATACTACATGCATTACATTTCCTAGCACCCTATGACTCCCATTAGGGCCTGGCGCCCTACAATTCTAACTGTCCCCCTGGCCAACTGGCCATCTCAAAAAGGATGCTCAAATGCCCTATGTCCCAAGAGTCAGGGTGCACTGCCAAAGCAGCGAAAGTCAAAGGTGCGCAATCAGCGCAGGCCTAAACGTTGCAGCTGGCACTAGGTGCTGCGCAGCTGTGAATGTCAGGGGCACAGGAGTGCAACTCACTCCTAACTCAGACATGCCTCCAAAGAACTGTGCGCCTAAACGGTGAAGCTGCCCACTAGTTGCTGGGCAGCTGTGTCTCTATAAAATGAGGCCTGGCACCCATTGTGCCCTCTGAACAATTGGGCCAAACGGAGTTGCCCGCTACGGTGGCACAACTGGAGAATAACCAAAGAGGCCCTGCTCTGGAGCTCTCTGCACCGCAAGTCGCAAACAGTTGCAGTGGCCCTCTGTCAGGCGGGGCAGCTGTGGCTAAAACAGGAGCCGACAATGCGCCCCGAATGGCACCAGTAATGCCAGGAGGAGCCCCACTGGGCTTTCTAAATAAGACTGTTCCCCAACATTGGAGCAGCGCACAACGGCGGGTCCGCTCAGGAAATAGGCACTGGCAGGGTACCCCTCTTGAAGCTCCTCTCTGGGGCTCCCCAAATGCATATGCCATGCATAGGAGGGGCCCGCTCTCTCGCGGGACCGCCCAGACCACCCAGGACTGCCCCGGTGCCTCGCGGGCACCAACAACAAAGGAACAGAGGAAGGCCTAGGACCCACTCACCGGGCTGCGTAGGCTCCTCTCGGGGGTCTTCTGGTGCCGCCTCATCTTCCCTCGCTTCGCCCGGTCCCTCTCCTGGGACCAGGACTTTTCCGTGCACCGCGGTGCTCCCTCAGCTCATGGGAGCCTCGCCGACCAGCCACAACACCAGCGCTAATCCTCTCTTCACCCGGGCCCCCTCCTGGGACCCAGGATTTTACCCCAATGCTGGGAGAGACGGGGTAGGCTCCCGTCCTCCCTTCCGCCTGCACTGCTTCTGCTCCTGCCGCCGACCCCGCCCAGAAGCAGGCGAACTTCACCTGGTTTCTGGGTCAGCGGCCATCATTCGCTCGGGCCGCGGCGGGGAAATGAGGGGTGGGCACCCGCAGTTACAAAAAAATACAAAGATGAAGCAGACAAAGAGGGGTAGGCTCCATCACACAATCCAAAATCAATAAGCGGGGTGGGCACCCGCAATCCCAGTAATTTCGGGGGAATCCCTACGTCCGGATTCCCTCGGTTCACGGCAGCAGCGTGCTGCATGCCCTCAGCGCCTTGCTCTCTTCTGGGGCAACAATTAAAATGTGGCGCTCCTAAGGCACAAGAAGCAGGGACAACGTACTGGCATCTAGCCAGAAATGCACAATGGTCCCAAAAGTCCTTTTTAGGCATCTAGAGGGCCGTGCAGGGCCCAGGGAGGCAGGCCTCATGGCTGACCCCCCTGGGTCCCCAGCAGCAGCACGCCCCCACAGGAACAGCAACCAAGAACTGAAAAATCTCATGAGGACACAGCCCCTATATTTATAGTAGTAAATCCTTTGTGTAAAGGTGCAGGGCATGGGGGAATCAGATACAACTGGTTCAGGGGAGTTTTGAGCACTTTGTTTTGCTCAGCTCTTCTCTACTTTGTCAGGTGGGGGCTCAGTGCTCAGATGCACCACAGGGGGCGGCACCAGCATTGTGGAGGGAAGGCACAGTCCTATGCAGGTCCCAGGTGCAACTCCTCCCTCCCATCTACATGCAGATCTCCCCATTCACCACTGGGCAAACCCATCCTGGCTCATGGAGCCACCTACATCATCTAGCACCTGTCAATCACCAGCCAGACATGCAATTCACATCAGGCGGACACACAGAAATGCCAACTTCTAAAAGTGGCATTTCTCCACCAGTCAAAATAAATCTGCGTACACCATTGCGCAGCATCTATCCTCATGAGTTCATATATACTAAACTAGCCCCTGCACTCCACTCATACCAGGAACTACCAGGGACACACATATCCCCCATGCATTCCTATGGGAGGGCAGGCCCATCTCACCACACATACACAGAGAACGCATGCACTTTACACTGGGCCCCCAGTGCTAAAGTGCTCAGAGGCCTAAAATCACCAACACCAGGTTACAGAAAAGGCTAGGAGACAGCAAAAAGAGGAAGTGCTTGTGTCTCTGTATGCAGCTCCTACCATGTTTGCCATATTGTTTTCATCAGGCTGAAGTGCTTTAGAAAGAGGTAGAATATTCCACCTTATATTTCAGCGTCATGCGAAAGAGTGGACACTCTCATAAGAACCCGAAAAACCTCTATGCAGCCATGGTGAATAACACCACAAGTTCAGGAATAATGCCATTGACTGCATCACACTCATTCCCCTTGCATGTAAGAAAGTTCACAGAGTTCTTTTAGCAATCGATGTATAATGCTGCTTAAAAAACGGTGGCGTTCTCTAGTGGTGTGATATGTTATGTAATGTTATATTATTTTTATATAGCGCATATCACTCACTGGTCTCTAAGCACTTCTAGTGAAAGAGAACAGGTCGCTAGGGTAGAAAAGTCTAGCGGCAGCGGAGGCAGAACTGAAACCAATGACAGTGTCTCTCTAAAAAGATAGGTCTTTAAGAGCTTCCTAAAGGTAAGCAAAACTGGTTCCTTTCGCAGGTTCTCCGGTAGGTCATTCCAGATCTGTGGAAGGAGGACCGAGAACACTCTGCCCCCTTTGGTTTTAAGGTTGTACCTAGAAGAGGCTAGCCTACAGGCCTCAGAAGATCATAGAGCCTGGCCGGGAACGTACTTCTTCACTCGATCTTTTATATATTTAGGTGCATCACCATAAATAGCCTTGTTGTCTATGCAGAGACTCTTAAATTGCACGCGCTGTTCAATGGGCAGCCAGTGCAGTTTATGTGGTAGTGGAGTGGCTCGCGTTCTCCTAGGGAGTTTAAAAATTAGCCTGGCCGCATCATTTTGTACAACTTGCAGTCTCCTAAGGAGCTTCTGGGGAATGCCCAAATAAAGGGCATACCCATAATCCAGCCGAGAGATGACAGTGGCGGAAACAATTGATTGCAATGCAGATGTAGAAAGGAGGGGAACAAGTCTCCGTAGCTGCCTAAGTAAGCCCGTGCAGATTCCCACAACCAAAGAAACCTGGCAGGACATGGACAATTCCGAGTCAATTTTCAGTCCCAGGCTTTTTACTATTGGCACTGGGCCTGGGGCCACTCCTAATTCTAGGGGCCAAAAAAGGTCACACCAAGGGCTATTTTGAGTTGGAATAATAAGCGCCTCAGTTTTATCCGGGTTGACTTTCAAGGAGTTGGCTGCCATCCAGTTAACAGTAAACCTAAGAAGATTTTTTACTGACTCCTGAGCCTGACCGGTGTTGTCAAGCCGAACCAGAAGTTGGGTGTCGTCGGCGTAGTTAAACACCTGGCAGTCCCTGCATGTCAGAGCCTCCACCAAGGGCTGCAAATAGATATTAAAAAGGAGTGGAGACAATGCAGAACCCTGGGGGACTCCACAGGTCAGGGAGCCCAAGGCCGTCAGCTGCTCACCCAATTGAACTCTCTGAGTGCGATCAGTCAGGAAGGATCTTAGCCATTGAAGTGCTTGCCCCTTTATGCCCAGATTCGACAAACGGTCAGCAGACTGTTATGGCTGTCTGTGTTGAATGCTGCTGACAGGTCTAATAAAATCAGAGCACTCCGCTGTTTGTTATCGGCCCTAACCCTGAGCTCGTCCATTATGGACACCATCACCAGCTCTGTACTATGGTGTGCTCTGAAGCCCGCCTGTCTAGTGTGGAGCAATTGATGGTCATCTAGTTATTTTGCAAGTGTTTTCAGTAAATGTGGCTCCAAAACTTTTGCTAGAAAGGGGAGCTGTGAGATAGGCCTGTAGTTTTTTAAACCTGCCGTATCCGCCCTAAATTGTTTCAACAGGGGGGTGACCCTTGCTTCCTTCAAATTAGTTCGTAGATAGCCCAGGTCTAAAGACTCATTAAGTAATCCCAGAGCCTGCCTTTCCAATCCAGGCAGAGCCATTGGAAGAGCCTCAGAGGACAAGGGTCCATTCGAGAGCCTGATTTGATCTGCTTTGCTAATGCAGCCAGGGTAGCAGAATCGAAGCTTGGAAAATTAGACAGCTGGCTGCTAGGGCAGGGGGGACTAATCTGATCCAGGGAGCTGAAGTCAGTGGGGGTTTTGGTGATTTCCAAGGTAATGTCCATGGCTTTCTGGAGAAAGAAATCCTGGGAGCTATCGCAGTTTGGAGGAGCGATTGTGGGCATTTTTTTCCCCTTTTTGACTCAGTTCCTTCAGAATGGCAAAAATCTCTTTTTGTTTATTTCCTGGCGGAGCAATCCTTTCTTCGTAAAATGCTGCTTTCCTGAGTAGGATAGCTGATTTATACGTAGTGAAGAGGGCTTTATAGGTTTTTAATTCTGCTGGCTCATAGTTAAGTCTCCACCGCCTCATGGCTTGGTGGAGGAGTTGCTTTTTTTCCCTTAGTGTATCATCAAACCATGGGGCCCCCTTCCCTTTGTCTCTAACCCTTTCTTTCCATTCTAGTGCCAGTGAGTCAATGGCCTGCTGTAGCCGGGAGAATAGGGCTTCACTTTTGTGGTTCAGGTTGTCCTCTCTCACTTCAGGGGAAGGAATTGAGTGTAGCATAGTTAATAAAGGATCTGCCTCAACATTTTTCCACATTCTGACCTTCCTCCACAAAGGTGGGGGTTGCAAAAGTGGACTGTCATTTGGGAACCACCATCTTAGCAGTGAGTGATCCGACCAGGCACAGGCACTGATATCAGTTATCTGTGCCCACGGTTGTGAAGACCAAATTAGTGACCTTTAATGTGGGTAGGACTGTTAACCAGCTGCTGCAAATCCATTGAGATCATATTAGTCTCAAATAGATCCACTACGGGGTAGAGGTATTGCAACGCACTCACCAGCCCTTCTCCAAGGAGAGACCTGGTTGTGTGTGTCAGTGCAACGTCAGGCATTGCGCTGCTCAAGCACTTTTACTCTCAGATAATGCTTTTTCGGAAGGCATGAAAACCTGGAAATCTTCCAGTAAACAGGGCACTGTTTTGTTGTATGAAAGACTAAGAGGAATAATTTACAACAAGGGGTGGTGATGGACAGAGTCTCTGAATTAAGCAGAATACTCTCACCCAGTCAAGAGATCAGGGCTAGATCCAACACCGTTTTTTAGCTCATTGCACCATCCCAGTTTCAGAACCTGGCTGTATGCGAATTAGTCTGTCCCTGGCCCAGTGCATCATGGGAACAGGGCAGACCAGACTACAAAAGCCAATTCTTACACTGGGAAGGAAACAAGCTTCCGGGGACCGGTTTCTGGCATTTCAGCCGTCTTCGGCCCGGCTTGCTTGAATCCTGATGGTGCAATGAGCAAGGGACTCACATCTGAGTATACCCTTCCACGCTTAGGGTGGACAAAATAATTTACAACAAGGGGTGGTGATGGACAGAGTCTCTGAATTAAGCAGAATACTCTCACCCAGTCAAGAGATCAGGGCTAGATCCAACACCGTTTTTTAGCTCATTGCACCATCCCAGTTTCAGAACCTGGCTGTATGCAAATTAGTCTGTCCCTGGCCCAGTGCATCATGGGAACAGGGCAGACCAGACTACAAAAGCCAATTCTTACACTGGGAAGGAAACAAGCTTCCGGGGACCGGTTTCTGGCATTTCAGCCGTCTTCGGCCCGGCTTGCTTGAATCCTGATGGTGCAATGAGCAAGGGACTCACATCTGAGTATACCCTTCCACGCTATTTTGTCCACCCTAAGCGTGGAAGGGTATACTCAGACATGAGTCCCTTGCTCATTGCACCATCAGGATTCAAGCAAGCCGGGCCGAAGACGGCTGTAATGCCAGAAACCGGTCCCCGGAAGCTTGTTTCCTTCCCAGTGTAAGAATTGGCTTTTGTAGTTTGGTTTGCCCTGTTCCCATCATGCACTGGGACAGGAACAGACTAATTTGCATACAGCCAGGTTCTGAAACTGGGATGGTGCAATGAGCTAAAAAACGGTGTTGGATCTAGCCCTGATCTTTGGACTGGGTGAGAGTATTCTGCTTAATTCAGAGACTCTGTCCCTCACCACCCCTTGTTGTAAATTATGAAAGACTAAGAGGCCCTCACAACTTCTTCCCTTTGGCACCTCCGCTGTGTGGTGCTGCGGCAATTAAAAGATGAAGAATTTCTTACATACCAATAGGGACATTTTCATTGGCCGGTGCGAGCGGATACTGGGTTCTGCTGGGCATTTCGTTCAGGGATAATCTGAGCTCTCAGTTCGCCTAGGGCACACTAAGGTACAAGTGTTTTCTTTCTTGCCATTCTGATTCCACAAACGAGTGTTCTCTTGCAGTGTTCTGCCATCCCCAAATCAGTTTCCTCAGATTCAGAAAGTTCATCCCTCTGTCAAGCTGAGTTGATGGTGAACACTTGGTGCTTGGAAACATTTTGCTGGCTATTTCTGCTCCCTGTTGACCCACTGTGTTATCTCATGCGGTTCGCCTTATGTCTCCTTGGGTATATCTATTATCACACTGACAGAACATAAAGGAAACATGAGTCAAAATCAGAAAAACTGAGAACTTGGCGTTCAGTGAGGCAGCCAAAGGTACTGTGTTCTGAATTGCGATTCTCCTATTTACATGACCAGAGAATCTGGATTTCATTAAAGACACGGGGGCTAACATTATGCTAATATCTTTTAATGCAGACCAAGCAGCCGCATATGTCATAAAGTAAAAGTTCCATACTAGAACATAACAGACCAAACAATAGCAGTAATCACTATGCAATCAGCCTCTTTTAAATGTGGAGCAAAGGAAGAAGGAAAAGTCCAAGGAGCATCCACGAAGCACAACTTGAATGAAGATAGAGAAACCAAAGAACTTCAAAATTCGAACAACAGGAAGCAAATCCAAAGGATGTAGAACAGGAGCCATAACATGAATTCATGAGAGGTTATCTGAAAAAAAAGGTATAAATGAACTCAGAAATATGAACAATAAAGATAAATCTTGCAGTAAAGAATGGAGCAATCAAATGAGCATAACATGAGAATAAAATATAAGTACAACAGATAAGAAATTAAACACAACCACCCAAGGGATGGGTGGGAGGGTTAATGTTAGCCTCCGTGTCTTTAATGAAATCCAGATTCTCTGGTCATGTAAATAGGAGAATCGCAATTTCATTACAAGACCGGAGGCTACCATTATGCTTGTTGGTAGTCATGTAAGACAACATCTGACATATGAGTAATACGTTTGCAATAATGATGAGCAAAGGTCCTAGAATTTGACCAATCAGCAGATTTAAGAATATCTTCTAACTTACCACCACACCAGAAAGACTTACTGGCCATAGCACCTCTGATGGAATGTGGTTTAAAAAGATCCAGATTGACGCCAGCAAGGCCCATAACAATTTTAACCCATCTCGCTATAGAACTGGAAGAAATGCCTTTGTGAGGTTTAACAAAGGAGATAAGTAATTGATCAACGCCCTGAGGACGAAGAGAATTCATTCTCAAATCATATTCTTTCATGCAGTGAACAACACAAAGTTTATTACACATGTCAAAGCGTGGGTAAAAAATACTATCAGACATAGTTTTGGTTCTTCTATGTAACTCAAATTTGACCCCAAACATATCATAGAATCTATATAAAATGTCAAGAGCCTTAACATCAGAAACTCTTCGACATGAGATTAAGCTAAGAAGAGTTGCCAATTTTAAGGAGAGATTCTTTCTACTCAAAAGAGAGTTCTCAGGCCAGGAACAGAAAAGGTCAAGAACTAATTTAACATCCCAAAGGGATTGATATCTTGGTTTGGGAGGTCTCCTGATCCTTTCACTCTTAAGAATTGTACAAATAATAGGATTCTTACCTACCGTCTTATTGTTGACAAGGGAATGACCAGCAGAAATGGCAGACCTATAACAGTTGATAGATCTGTAACTCAGACCTCTATCAAATTGCTCTCCAAGAAAATTAACTATATCAATGATAGGTGCGTCCACGGGATCCAGGTGCCTCTCCAAGCACCAACGTAACCATATCTTCCAAATGTTGTTGTACCGGTAATGTGTACCTGGGGCCCATGATTCTCCGAGGAGAGTAGAAGCTGATGACGAAAGCCCTGCGAGATTGTTGGATCTCCTGACACCTTCCAGGCAGGAAGGTTCAAACTCCCCGTCTGAACGAGAGGGTGAATTCGACCGTCTACGTCTGTAAGGAGGTCTGGGAGTGAAGGAATCAGAAACGGGAGGTCGTAAGTTAGTTCCAAAGCAGTAGGGAACCAAGCTTGGGACGGCCAAAAAGGAGTTAACAGAACAATTAAAGAATGTTGTTGTCTCAACTTCTGAAGTACTCTCTGGATCATTGCAAAGGGAGGGAAGGCATAACCCGCGATTCCTTTCAAAGATTGGAGGAAGGCATTCACCGCCAGAGCACTCGGGTCGGGCATCCAGCTGTAATAACTTTCCAGTTGGAATGTTAGTCTGCTCGCAAAGAGGTCTATTAGAAAAGGACCCCAGAAATGATTGAGGGAGTTGAAGACAGACTTGTTGAGTTTCCAATCGCTGTAGTTGATGAGAAACCTCGAGTTCCAATCTGCACAGAGGTTGGATTTCCCCGGCAGATATTCTGCTCTGAGAGAGATTTTGTGTTCCAGGCAGAACATCAAAAGTTTCTTGGCCAGGTTGGAGAGGTCCTCCGATTTTGTACCACCCAAGCGGTTTATATAGGCAACGGCGGACATATTGTCCATTTTCAGAATGACCGATCTCCCTTGAAGAGAGTGCTTGAAACTCATCAGAGCATAAAGCCCTGCAGTTAACTCTAGGAAATTGATATGTTGAAGGGATTCCTCCTGAGACCAAATCCCTCCAGTGTTTTGATTTTGGAGACAAGCACCCCAACCATGAAGGCTTGCATCCGATTCCAAAATAAAATCCGGTGTTGATCCGAAGATCGCCCTGCCATTCCATGCATCCAGGTTGTCTAACCACCACGTGAGTTCCGAGATCGCTTCCTGATTCAAAGAGACACGATCTCCGTACCAGAGTCCTGATCTGAGAGCCTTCGCCTTTCTTCTTTGAAGGGCTCGATAATTCAACGGGCCCGGAAAGATGGCTTGAATGGAAGAAGAGAGAAGGCCCAAGAGTCTGGCTAGTTCTCTTAAGGAGAGATACTGTTGCTTCAGGACATGTCTTATCTCTTTCCTGATTTTCCTGATCTTCTTTGGAGGAAGAAGGAGAAGGCAATTTGTGGTGTCTACTTGTCATAAACAAAGGCAGGTTGACTAACCTTGCATAGCCGTGTACAGCAGGAGCGATGATGATGATAGTTCTACCCTTCCCTATAAGCAATGCCTCGTGGGAGCCATATATATGTACACACTCCACAGAGAGGACCACCCAAGGGGAAGGGGAAAAATGGAGAAATAAAATATAACAGCCTGGCAGCCAGAAACCATCTACAGCAAGAGATGACAGGGTAGTTGATCACTCTATATGTCTGTATTCTGTTTCCTGCAGAAAGACACAAGAAACACACATCAGTACTCCCCCCCCTATATGCATGCACTATATCAAAGGTGTATGAATATCCACTCACTTATGATGGCTGCCACAAACATTCTGGTAAAAAAGGCACAAAAGGTAAAAATAAAGAAAATAAGAAATAAGGACAGACGGCACTGGTATCCACAGTTCTGGCAAGATAAGCCTCAGCTACACAGTATCCTTGATACAGAGAGAGCAGGGAATTCAAAAAAGGGGGTTCCGCCTCTTTCCAGATGCTCAGTACTGTTTAAGAAATTAATCTGAGCCTCTCAACGGCTCCGTGTGGTAGCGCAATACAAAAGAGCGCCACTGGCCCCAAACGCCAGTACAAAAAAGAAATGAGGTAAACAATGTCTCACGCGCTAGTTACAGCACTAGCGGTTTCTTAGTCATCCAAAGAATAACAAATCCAAATCCTAGCGCGGCTCGCACAGCATGGCTCACAGCTGAAGGGAGGCGAGAAAGGTCACTTCCAGCAGCGAAGCTTCACCAAAGATATACGGCTCAGCAACTGCCCCTGCGACAGCAGTAAAGTCACGAACTTCAAGGGATCCCCGTGGATCGGTGAAATGGCAAGTCAGCTTCACTCCAAACAGGAACTGCAATTCGACTCAGGTGACAAGCACCGAAGGATTAGAGGGAGGAGCATTTATAGGAAGCAGAAGCAAGCGGAGGAAGAGAGATAGAAGACAGACCAGACAGCAGGCATTCTGGGATATGTAGTCAGAAGGTCTATGGGGCTGAGATCGTGACACTACTGTGAAACCAAGGAACTCCATAAATTTTG
This sequence comes from Lissotriton helveticus, assembly GCF_964261635.1. Lineage (NCBI taxonomy): Eukaryota > Metazoa > Chordata > Amphibia > Caudata > Salamandridae > Lissotriton > Lissotriton helveticus. The sequence goes on along the minus strand of NC_136057.1, from coordinate 409,209,270 downwards.
ATGGGGACATTATAGATTTTTCCTTGTTTATGATAAAACCCAGACTTTCCAAAAGGTCTACAACGGTTCCGAGATCTTGAATGATCTGAGTGTAATCTTGAGACATTATAAGGATAAAGGATATGACGAATACCTTTTTCTCTTAGGGATGAGGCGATTGTCCTCATTACCTTGGTGAAACACCAAGGAGCTGAGGAGAGTCTGAAGGGAAGAGCTTTGAATTGAAAAAGACAGTTCTTCCAAATGAACTGAAGAAAGGGTTGGTGTTCCTCGGCCATAGGGATGGTAAAGTATGCATCTTTCAGGTCCAATTTGACTAACCAATCCCCTTCCAGTAGAAGATCTCTGAGACGATGGATGCCCTTCATCTTGAAATGTCTGTAAACAAGGTATTTGTTGAGTTCCCTCAGATTTATGACGGGTCTCCAACTCTTGTCTTACTTTCTACGATAAAGAGGGTGCTTATGAATCTCAGAAATTCCATAGGAACCTGGATGAATGGACGGAGCGTTGACAATACAAACACTCACCCCCAGTCAACTAATCTGGGTTTAATCCATCACCGTTCTTTAGCTCACTCCGCCACCCCAGTTCAGACATGGCCATATGCAAATCAATCTGAATCAAAGCTTCCGAGGACCGGTTTCTGGCATTACAGCCGTCTTCAGCCCGGCTTGCTTGAATCCAGTGGCAAAGTGAGCAAGGGACTCTTGCATACCCTGCCAACTTATGGCGAACAAAGCAAAACCAAAGCTGGACTGTTCCCATGAGGCTAAAGAACGGTGATGGATTAAACCCAGATCAGTTGACTGGGGGTGAGTGCTTGTATTGTCAATGCTCCGTCCATCACCACCTTTGGTTTTGCTTTGTTCGCCATAAGTTCGCAGGGTATGCTCAGACGTGAGTCCCTTGCTCACTTTGCCACTGGATTCAAGCAAGCCGGGCTGAAGACGGCTGTAATGCCAGAAACCGGTCCTGGGAAGCTTGTTTCCGGTCCAGGGAAGGCATGGCTTGGCAGTTCGGGCTGGACTGTTCCCATGAGGCACAGGGTCAGACTGATTTGCATATGGCCATGTCTGAACTGGGGTGGCAGAGTGGGCTAAAGAACGGTGACGGATTAAACCCAGATCAGTTGACTGGGGGTGAGTGCTTGTATTGTCAACGCTCCGTCCATCACCACCTTTGGTTTTGCAAAACTTCATTTACAGGCACTTATACGCAATACATGAATCTCCCAGCCTGCCTCACTAGTGGAGCTTTAGTTGTTTACAAAACTAAGGGCCAGATGTACGACCCATTTTGCAGCCGTAAATTGAAGAACCTCCCGTTTGCGGCCGCAAAAAAGGGTAATAGCATTTGCGACTCTCGCTATTAGGAAGGGGCGTCCCTTCCTAATAGCGAATCAACATGCTATGCACTAGTGTTTTGCGGCGCAAAACACTCGCAGTTTACCACCTGCTTCAAGTAGGTATTAAACCACAAGCAAAGAGGAAGGGGTCCCCAGGGGACCCTTCACTTTTGTGAGTATGTTGAAAAATATTTTCTAAGAGCAGGCAGTGGTCCCAGAGACCACTGCCTGAGCATAAAAAAATTAAACTGAAAAGTTTCATTGTTCTTTTTTGAATGCATCGCGTTTTCCTTTAAGGGAAACGGGGTGCATTTACAAAACAAAAAGCTGCCTTATTAAAAAGCAGTCCCAGACATGGTAGTCTGCTGAGCCCAGCAGGCCAACATCCGTGGGAGGGCTGTCATTCCCAAATGACTTGCAAATTGCGAGAGGCTCATTAATATTAATGAGCCTTGCAATTTGCGACCCCATTAGGAAAGGCGAACAGTGTGAAATACATTGTTGTACATCAGAATTTGCGCATCGCGAATTGCGACTTGCAAAAGAGTCGCAATTTGCGATGCACAATTTTCTTGGTCGTACATCTGGCCCTAAGATGCTTGCACTGGGATGGTAGCTATCGTAGTACACGGGTCAAGTGGCAAAGGATTTGGCAGAGAACTCTATGGTTAGAGGGCAGTGCCATGGCCCCCTACTTCACAATTTTTACTAGGAGAGCCCTTTCGAAGTTTCTTTACCTTATAGATGCCTTTACATCTTGCCCTGTTGTAGTACTCTGCACCAGAAGCCTAGACTCCTCCTGCTCTCCATGTTGCTTGCGTCCTTGTGCTACTCCCTTTGCCCCGCTATTCTCTCCATTGTGTGCTTCTTTTACCCTTCTCCCCAACTACTACCATGATCTGCATTTTCGTTGCCCCCCTGTTTCCACCAACAATCCTATTTTTACAAAAAATGTAGCCTTTTTATTGGGGTGCCAGGCAGCAAAGGGCTGCCAGTCCTTCCATTTTATAACGAAAAGTGCTTTAGTATTATTTTCTTTTCATACTGTTTTTACTTATTGACCCATCTTGTACTGGCAAAGAAAAACATATAGCAACCATGGGTCATGAAACATACACACGTCTACAAAATGACACAGCTGTGGTAAATATTTTAGTAATTTACCTTGATCAGAATTTCTATAATATCAATAAGGTCAAGCATGAAGAGCAGAGACCGTGGTGGTTAGAATTCAGGGTCTTTATTCAGTAACTCGAGTTAAGGGAGAACTCCGTCACCTAAGGAGGCTTGGGAATAGTCTCTACTTTAATCAATGAAAACACAGAATTTATACATTTTCTTGACATAGAAAAGAGGAAGGAGCTTCCCTTGAGCAAATTTCAGTTACTTGTGTTGTAGTCATACAGAAGTCATGGCAGAAGCGGCGTAACTGTGTCATAATCGTGAAGAAGTCACGGCAGAGGCAGAGTGTTGGGAAATAACCCTAGGCTGGTTCCTTAGATAAGAGAGAAAAATGGTCGTGACAGGATGTCTGGTGTCATGTCTTAGCAAACAGGAGCTGGTTTCTCGGAATTGGTTGTCGTGTCTTGGCAAACAGGGGCTTATTTCTCGGAATCGGCCTGACCATAAGAATGTGTGGTTGTAGTTAGAGGAAGAAATGTGTTGTGTGCAACCTTACGTTCATGTGCCCGGGTGTTCTAGTTACTATCATGATGAGCTCGGGACGTGAAAGAGAGGGTGTATAATGGGACATAAATAACAAAAAATATCCATTTTCCACATTCCCTCCTTGTCCCATAATATACACTTTTAACATTGTTTTTCTTAATCTACCTCTATGTTCATTGGGTTGTCCACTTGTTCCTGTAACATGATCCTTTCCTTCTCTTTCTTTCGAGTTTGGGATCGGGGAATGCAGGCGGTGATACAGAAACTACAGAGTGCTGGGCCACATTGAATACAGAGGCAACAGGTGAAGAGAATGGCTAGAGCAAGACCTATGATTGTAAGTGCCTTCCATCCCCATGAGGACATAAGGCCCCAGAGCCATCCCGTCAGGGACCAGGCAGCAGTGTCTGTATATAGTTTTCTGGAAAGTACATGAAGGCGGGAAATAGCAGAATACACCGAGGGTGCATTATCTGGAATATACATACAACAGCTGGACCCAATCAATTCACATACGCCACCACGGTCGGCCAATATAATATCTAGAACCATGCGGTTCTGCAACATCACGAGTCTGTCGGCAGCCATCTCAGCTGTGATGTTGCTTAATGCACCAGCTGTTTTGTTTATGGCTCCCTGGACTACACAAGTCAGTTGCCTTATGTGGCGGCTGTTGATCATGGGCCCCCAGAAAGGGATGATTCCTTTAAAGAAATCGCCAGCCTCTTGGTCCGCTGTATCTTGAGCATCTATGGCCCCCCTTCGCCATCTATTAATTACTGTTGGAGGGTCACTTAGATGGTAATCTGCTGGGGCGGTGTAGGTAGGGGGAGGAGAAATGCAATGTAGCACTTCCCGGACCAGCCTTGGGGTAGCCAAGTACGTGCGTGAGGTCCACAGATAAAATAGGTGTTGGGGGCAGTGGCCATAGTTGGGAAATTTAGGTCAGGTAGGGTGTATGTCTTATTACACTCTGTCTCCCATTTTCTGACCCTTGCCCTTTCCTCTTACACAGAATGGTCCCTTATGGGGCACAGCCCATCCTCCCTGTTCTGTCTGTCTCTTTTGGACTGAAAACGTTTCCCTAAAGGAGGTAGTGTCGTTCAAAAGGGAATAACTGGTATTTTCATTATTATCTGCTAGTCCCCATGTCGCGGTGAAATTTACCATCTTTTCAACAGCTCGTACTGTCTTTGTTTTTATCTCGTTCCAGGTACTAGTGTTCTTGGCCTTGATCTCAGGAATGTTTCTAACAGAAGCGGAGAATATCATAGAGAGTGCATAGGTAGATCCAGCATTGCCAAAAGGGAGAGGGATAAAAGGCATTCCTCCGTGTACGGAATGTGGCTTTAAACCACAGACCCAACAGTTGGTTTTGTTAATAACCATTTGGTCTTGGTGAAGTGTGGAGATGAATGTAATATTGAAACATTCTTTTCTTCTATTTTCAAGATGTGGAGGGAAATCTACATGTGAATGCATAGTTGTGTTGTTCAAAAGCGTGGGGGAAGAAGGTGGGAAAGCTAGATGAAGGAACCAACCTAGGCAAGCCGTGATACAAGAAATAAAAATCATTAGGGATAAAAAGATCGAAACTTTGTTACGCAATAATTTTACGCATTTAAACATATTTTCCATGTTTGGCTGCTAGTCTGAGTCAATTATGCATACGTGACCGGACACTTCCCAACAACCGCTTCACCAAAACTACGTCTTGGACTTAATTAACTGCCGGTAGGTCGAGGTCAGATGCAATGTCTCTAACTTGTTTCTGATGGGATCGCAGCAGCGATCTGTACTCCTCCTGAGGGGAAAGTTCAGGAAGGGGTGAAATAAAGTCTGTATAAAGTGTCTATATTCTCGGGATCAGCAACAATGTCAGTAGGGGTTGGTCCGAAGAATTTCTTACAATGGCTGGCATGGAGCCACCCTTTTCTTCCTTCCACTTTGACTGCAGTTCTCGTCGTGAGTAGCACCAGCTTGGGAGATGTCCACCTTCTTTCCAGTGGACTGGCGCGGTCAAAATTCCTTATCAAAATCCAATCCCCAGGTTGGATGACGTGTTCCTCGGGCGTTGTTTTGTCTGGAAAGGCTGCAGCCACCTGTGAGCGACAAGAACGTAGTGCAGACATCAAGGAAGCTAGGTAATCTGTCAGAACATTAGAGTCAATATCAATTAACTTTCTAGGGGATGGGACACCCCAGATATTCGGAGGTCTCCCATATGTTACCTCGTATGGTGACAGACCCGTCCGGGAATGTGCCACCATTTGCATGTAGAAGAGAGCAACCGGAAGAGCTGTAACCCAGTCTATTTGCTTGTCAACACATATTTTAGCTAGTTTGGTTTTTAGAGTTTGATTATGCCGTTCAACTAGGCCTGCTGCTTGGGGGTGTCGAACACGGTGGAATTTCCAGGTATATCACAACAGTAAGGAGACAGCCTCCATTAGTTTGGAGGAGAATGGTTGTCCGTTGTCAGAGTATATGACTCTTGGCAACCCATATCGAGGGAAAAATTCCCTCACCAATTGTTTAGCTGTCATCTGGGCACCATAGTCTGGGACGGGGTATGCTTCAGTCCATCGGGTTAAGGTACAGACTACTACGAGGACATACTTATGTTCCCGACATCTTTCCATTTGTATGTAGTCCATTTGGAGGACTTCAAAGGGGTAATTTGGAGGGTGGAACTCTCCTTGTTCAACCAATACACTTTTCCCCGGATTGAACTGACAGCAAATCATACAGGTTCGTACTTTTTGTTTGTCCGCTGAGTGCAGATGAATGTTATGCCATACCAAATTTAGACTGTCCAACATCCCTTTTTCTCCGAGATGTGCGGGACCGTGGGCAGTTTCTATGATTACAGGAACCATTATGTCAGGGAGAAACCATTTGGACCTATCCTTTGTTACCCAATCCTGATCTGTGTGAGAACCTCCCTCTTCTTCCCATTTTCTCTTTTCGGTCTCTGTAGCTTGGTTTTGGATGTCTACTACATCGTTGGTAGGATCGATAACTGGATAAACAGTCTTGATGGAAATTTCAGTGTTCAGTGTTCCTGTCTGAGCATTACCTCTGGTGACAGGGTCCATGACTTTTGTGTGTGCTTTGCATTTCAGTATAGCTACTTCTGCGGGCCTGTGTATTGATTCTAGTAGCTGAAGAATAAGATCCCCACGCTGTATCTTAGTTCCATGAGAGGTCAGAAAACCTCTCTCTTTCCACAAAATTCCAAAGTTGTGGACTACCCCGAATGCATATTGCGAATCGATGTAGATGTTAACCTGTTTTCCTTTTGACCACTCGCATGCTTGTGTAAGAGCTATGAGTTCTGCTGCTTGGGCTGAATGTACGGGTATTCTAGCTGCCAGGAGGACTGTATTTTCTGCAGTGACAGCATAAGCTGCTGAAAGTTCGCCTGTTTGGAGGCGCATACAGGAACCATCTACGAACAGTGTGTGTTCTGGTGCACTTGAAGGTACATCTACAAGATCAGACCGGGGCTTTGTGACTAGTTCGACTATCTCTAGGCAGTCGTGGGTTTGGTTGTCTACTGGAACAGTGGGCAGCAGCGTAGCTGGGTTGAGGATATTGCATCGTTTGATGATAATGTGGGGTTGGAATAATGTAACTTTATAACCTGTGAGACGAGCTATGGTCAAGTGTTGTGTCTGTGTCCTATTCAAAAGTAATTCTACTGCATGTGGGACTTGCACTTCAAGAGGATGTCCTAGCACAATGGAGTCACTTTGTCGAATTGCCAGAGCCGTAGCTGCAACGGATTTTAAACAGGCAGGCAAGCCTTGTGCAACAGGGTCGAGAGTACTGGAGAAATAAGCACAGGGACGGTGTTTATTGGCCTGTGTTTGTGTGAGCACTGATAGGGCTGTACCTTCCCGCTCTGTGACGAAGAGGACAAAAGGTTTTGCATAATCTGATGTAGCTAGGACAGGTGCAAAGCATAATGCTTGTTTGAGGGTGTCAAAAGCAAAGGTATGGTCAGGTGTCCATGGCAATGGAGAAGAGGTGGCAAAATCGGAGGTCGTTAATTGTATCAGGGGTATGGCCAAATAGGCGAACTGGGGAATCCACTGCCTACAATAGGAAGTGAGGCCAATAAAGGCACAGACTTCTTTCTGTGTCTTAGGGACAGGAATGTTAAAAATGCGTTGGATTCTTTCAGGTGTGAGTGTCCTACCCTCCTTTGACAGCAGGTGTCCTATGTATGCCACCTGCTGTAAACACAATTGCAATTTAGAGGGTGATACTTTGTGGCCATGTTGTGCAAGAAACATTAGGACAATTCGTGAGGCTTGTTCGCATTCCGGTTCGGAACGTGCGGTGATCAGTAAGTCGTCGCCATATTGTAACAATGTCGTATTGGAGGGCAGAACAATGTCATCCAACTGTCTTTTACGTGCCTGACTGTAGATACTGGGACTTTCTGTATACCCTTGAGGAGCTCTTGTGAAACAGAAACTACGACCTTGTAGTGAGAATCCGAATAGGTACTGACTGTCTGGATGAATGGGTATACTGAAGAAAGCATTTTTTAGGTCAATGACGGTAAAATGTGTGGCATCAAGATCTATAGCTGTTAGCAGAGTACTGATGTCTGAGACCACAGGGTATTGTGGTACCACACATTTATTAAGCTCACGTAAGTCAACCGCATGTCTGTAAACTGGTGGTGCACCGTCATCTGTTTTCTTTCGCAGTAGCAAAACTGGCGAATTACATATGTTGGAAGGTACCTCTCTGACTACTCCTTTTTTAATCAAGTCATCGATAATCTGAATAAGGGCTTGTTCCGCATCTGGAGGTAACTTGTATTGGCGGACACGAGGTAGGACAACACCTTCCTTTAACGTGACTATGTGTGGTGTAAAATCCATTAACCCTACGTCAGTTGGATCAGTAGGCCATAATGTAGCAGGACTGTCCCTTAATCTGACATCTAACTCTCGTGTGGTGAAATGACCTTTGAAGTCTCGGAGGAATAGTCGGATCCCTTCCGGGGAACAGCATATCACAGCACCCAGTTCCTTTAATGTCTGGATGTCAAGTAGATTTTCGGGACAGGACTTAGTAAGTACCAAATCGGTGGAAGTTGTAAGAGGGCCAACCTGAAGTGACACTGGTTCAGAAACTTTGTTATGTTATGTTATGTGCACACTCTTTTATAGCGCACGGCTACCCATGCGGGTGTCCCGGCGCTTTGCAAAGAGATCAGAGACCAGTATATCCGTACAGCAACTCATAGGTGGTCATAGCGATCACGCAGAAATGAGCCACGTCTTCAGCTCCTTTCTAAAGGTAAAAAGACTGTTGGCTTTCCGCAAAGAGATCGGGAGCCCATTCCAATGGAGGGCCGCTAAATAGCGAAAGGACCGACCACCCATCCGGGCACGTTTAATAGAAGGGACCACAATCGTGGCAGATGAAGCCGATCGCAGCATCCTTCTTAGAACATAAAAGGCCAATCTCTTCTTGATGTACACAGGGCCTACAGAATGCAGGGCCTTAAAAGCCAAAGTCAGAGTTTTAAAAATAACTCTTTTAGAGATAGGGAGCCAATGTAACTCCTTAAGCAAACTAGAAGCTCTGGCTCTGCGTGGGAGGCCAAAGATAGCCCTTGCAGCAGAATTCTGGACTATCTGCAATCTTGCCAGCAAGTATTTCGGCAGACCCACATACAGGGCATTAGCATAATCAAAACGTGATCCAACTAATGCCTGGACTACAATTTTCTTGTATTGCAGTGATAGCATCGGTAAGAATTTTCTGAGCATCCTCAGGATGCTGAAGCATTTCCCTGATGGTGCATTGATCTGGGATCTAAAGGACAAGTCGACGTCACAGATCACACCAAGATTTTTGGCCTGCAATGATACCGTCTCGGGAGGAAACATGTCCTGAGGCCACCAGGATTTCCAGCATGGGTCAGGAACACAACCAAAAAATAGCAACTCAGACTTGTCTAAGTTGCATTTTAGGCTATGTCGTTGGAACCACGCAAAAACGGAACCAAGGCAGTCCCTGATTTTTGCCCCATCAAACGCCTCTCCCTTCCTGCACGTGAACAGGAGCTGGGTGTCGTCAGCGTAGGATATGACCTGGGCACCAAAAGCCTCCGCCACCGCCGCCAGAGGGGCCATATAGATATTAAAAAGGATGGGGCTCAGAATGGATCCTTGAGGAACCCCCACCCCTAGCGGCGGCATTTCAGCGGAGAACGGTGGTGCCCAGATCACCTGTCGGCGGTCCGAAAGAAAAGATCTAAACCAGTCCAACACCGTCCCACGAAACCCGATCTCCTGGAGTCTTAAAAGGAGACCGTCATGTGGGACGGTGTCGAAAGCCGCCGACAGATCCAGCATGACTAATACAGCCTTACTATCTAAACAACTCGTAAGAGAGGGTCCGAGGGAAATGTTTACCGACAAAACAGGCTAATACCCCCTGTAAGACTACCTAAAAAACAACAGAGCCTGTAAGTCAAAGGTACTTAGGAGTGATAATCAACACTGGTATAATTGCACGGAAGTGAACCTAACTAAAGACCATCAACAATAGCTGATTAAGTCCTATCAGCCCACCCAATGGCGGAGCCTCATCATGTAGGACTCCAATACCAAGGTAAGTGTGCAATCGCCCAGTTGTCAATTAGCGATGCATTACTCGACCGAGGTAAGGTCACCACCGTTGTTAGACTTGAGTGGGAGACTGATATGTGCAGTGCAGGAAAAGAAAAGAAAATAGTGTGTGATTAAAATGGCTATCGAGGCAAACAAAGACCTTTATTAGCGTTTGCCTGGACGTCAGGTTAAAAAATAGTGAAAAAACAGTGTGGAAAAAATCACTGTTTGACTTGCTTGATAGAAAACTAAGTAAGATATAAGAGGGCCAACATGTTTCTGCCTTAAATGTGAAGAATCACTGGCATTCGTCAGGGCCGAATTAATATCTGCTACTGCAAGACACTATAATGTGTGTGCAAGAATTAAGGAAATGTACAATATATGAACAAAACGGAACCATCCTACCACATCTTGTCAGTATTGTCCTGGTGATGCGATGGATTTTTCCTGTGAGAAATCAAGAAGGAAAAAAAGAAAGAAGAAAAGAACAATGTAGACATTGCATTTTTACATTGCTCAAAAGTTAAATCTACACCAAACATATTCAAGTGGGATGATTTAACGTGCAAAACCAGTATAGACTCACAAACCTAAGACAGGACCATCACTCATTGGTGATAGTCACATATAAGGTGCATTCTGATACGTCACCCAGTGATTGAAAATAATGTACACAGTATCAACACTTACCCAACAGTGTGTGGGAAGTGGACCTCACCTCACCCGGCAACTGCTCGGACGAATAAGGCACCGCTCTGAACGTAAAAAGACAATATCTCACCAGATGCATGTCTCTGGGGTCTATACTCCCTATGTTCAATAAAACCCAAATGCTTTATCAACTGTCTGTCACGTGTTCCCACCCGGTGTCCTCGGTGGCCACGCATAACTGATATTGCATCTAAGCCTCCAGTTAAATTGAGAAGATGCTCTTGGATTTATGTTAGAAATACCAACTAATTTAACAGCAAAACCAGTCAGTGATGATATTGATTGCTAATGTCTAGAACAAGTAGAAAGAAATCCCCATTATCTAAAGTCCATTTCTTCAGCTACACAAAGAATTAATGTTAAGCTGTTCAAAAGTTAAATGAAGGGAAATCTTGCTGTTCTTAACTGTTAACTGGATGTAAGAATCTACCACTGAACTCCCTAGGTTCGTCCTGGTAATGTAACCCTGACCCTGCTTACCTGTCCGTCGGTACCTTGAGGCTGAAAACGAGCCGAAGGGGAGGCACCGAGCGAACAATCTGGCGTCTATTTATAGCGCTGGTATATCACTAATGTGGCTCAGCTGAGTTTCTAAAGTGTGCGCTGCACCTGCGTGATGTACAGGTTACTACATCCTCGCGCGTGTCTTCTGAAACAAACACCTGGCGCGCATGCGCGAACATGAAGACGCCTGTTAGAGCGCACCGCGCATGCGCGTACGAAACAAACAGCTAGCGCGCATGCGCGAACATGAAGATGCCTGTTTGAGCGCACAGCGCATGCGCGTACGAGCAGTGCCAACACACTCCGACCCGGCACAGCGCGAGACACTGCTTGCATGCAGTTGTCTCGCGCATGCGTGTTGTAGCCTCAATCTCGCTTTGTTAATAGATGTTTACCGGCAAGGCTAACGCGTTTGTATTGCATTTGACACTGCGTTAATTTCATGACCTAATAGGACAGAATCTATACAAACAGATGTAATAGAGCAAGGGGATAAGTGAAAAAAATGTTTTTAACCCATGAGGTAATAGCCTTTACACAAAACGTGAAGTGCGCGCTATTGTGCCGCAAGTCAGCAATACTAAATGGTAAAACAGAGGAAGGTGAATAGGTCCTGGGCCAACTGCGCAGGAAGCCTTGCTCCTACAGTGGAAGTACATGTCTAGTAATGATGGGTATACCATGATAGTGTCATTTAGGAGAGACAAAACTAGACAGGAGGACTATGTTTAACTCGGGTACCTACAGGCGGTCAATAGGGGGCCTGGTGTCGCCAACACTCCAAATGGGTGGTAATTAATCACACCAGAAATGGCTCGTTGTAACCACCAGAGGTACACATGGCAAGTGGTCCACCAGAATTGCTCATAGCCAGGGGTCCAGTCAGATTAATAGCCACGGAATATTGTCATTCAAGCCAACAACATCAGATTGTAATCTGTGGATCCACCGTTGCTCCTTCACAAACAGAAAGTGGGAGACATTGATGATATGTGGTGGGATATACGGCTTTTCCAACACTAGCCAAAACATATCCTCAGGTTTGTGTTTCGCTTCCAAAAAGTGATTCGTGAGGCCTGTGGATTGCTTCCTACATCGGATCGTACTTTTATGTTCACTGATGCGAGCCTTGATCATCCGTGTTGTGTGGCCCACATACTGTTTTTTGCATGGGCAGGTGATCAAATAAATTAGTTTGTCTGAGTTACAATTAGTATGTTTTGTCAACTTCCACGGTCTATCGGTACCGATATCCACAGAGAGGGTTTTACGTGTCTGAGGACAGGCTGCACAATTCCCGCAGGGGTAATGGCCTTGGACTGGAGTGCTGTTCCAGATGGTATTGATAGTTTGTCTCATCTCATTGCGTGGTCTGGTATGCACCAGATTGTCCCGAATGGAGGGTCCTCTTCTAAAGGCAAACAGAGGGCGAGGTATGGTGCCTGCTGCTGTGTTTAATATCTTCCAATGCTTTAGTATGATTTTCTTCACCTGATTGGAAGATGTGGTGAACGTTTGGACCATAGTCATCTGGTCACTTCTGGTCTCAGGCCTCTTGTGTTGCAAAAGTGCTTCACGGTTGTTGTGAAAAGCTCTCTTGCGTGCACGGCGAATTAAATGACCCGGGTAATGTCGATCTTTCAGATTGAGCGCTAGTTCCTTCGCATGTTGTTCATATAAGGTGTTGGATGAACAGTTCCTTCTTACCCTCAGAAATTGTCCTACAGGCAAGTTCTCGCGTAGGGACTGAGGATGAAAACTATGGTAGGACAAAAGCGAGTTCCGTGCCATTGGTTTTTTGAAGAGCTCACTCTGTAGGCCTGCCTCTGATGGAAAAATCTGAAGATCCAGGTAAGCCAATCTCTCTTTGCTGCTTTCCATGGTAAACTTGAGGAACTGATTCCTCGAGTTTAACCATGTGTGAAAGGCCGAAACCTCCGTCAATGTCCCTCTCCAAACCACCAGAATATCGTCAATATAACGTTTCCACAATACCACTTGGTGAATAAAGGGGTTATTGTGGTTCAAAGCGTGGTCCTGTTCAAACTGGTGCATGTATAGATTTGCCAAGCTTGGCGCAAATACACTCCCCATTGAGGTCCCTGAGACCTGTAGATAGAGATTATTTTGGTATTGGAAAAAATTCTCCATCATGGCGATCCTCGCACACTCCATAATGAAAGCGACGGGGGTAATTGTGTCCATTTGTCTAGACTCCAAGAGACTCCTAACACAGTCCAGTGTTGCTTGCTGTGGGATTGACGTGTACAGCGATTCAACATCGAAGCTTACCAGTAGATTAGTCTCACCATTAAATTCCACATCGGCCAGGAGTCTAAGCACATCACCAGTGTCTTTGAGGTACGTGGGTGTTTCCTGCACAATGGGTTTGAGAAAGAAATCTACAAAAGTAGATAAAGGCTCGAGTAACGAACCTATGCCCGATATAATAGGCCTTCCAGGAGGCGGTCTCTGTGCCTTATGAATTTTAGGAAGGCAGTAAAAATAGGGAATGACCGGATGTAAGGTGATGAGATATCTAGCTTCGTGAGAAGTGATCCATCCTTCTGCCAATCCTTCTTCAACCAGGCTCTTTATTTCATTGGAGACTCTGGGAGTTGGGTCTTCATACAAGAGGCGGTAAGATTTGGTATCATCAAGTTGTCGCTGACATTCTTGTTGGTAAGCCACAGTGTCCTGTAACACGATGGCCCCGCCCTTATCAGCCGGCTTGATGGTAAGGGATCTGTCGTTTGCCAGCGTCGACAATGCTGATTTCTCCAAATTAGACATGTTATGAAAGATCTTCCGTCGTTGTTCAGTGTTCATAACGTCATGTGTCACTGCTTGTTCGAAAGCAAGGACATTGGCTGGTACTTGTTGATTTAGAGGAGTGAACGTTGATTTAGGTCTAAGACCAGTGTTTTGTTCAACCTGGTCAATCGCATTGAGCTCGTTCGTGTTAGAGCTGGATGACTTGAAAAAGAAGTGCAGGCGTATTTTTCTATAAAAACTTTCAAGCTCGCATCTCAATTTGAACATGTCTCCTGTATTGGTAGGGACAAATCCAAGCCCCTTGTTGAGCTACTGTTGATGGTCTTTAGTTAGGTTCACTTCCGTGCAATTATACCAGTGTTGATTATCACTCCTAAGTACCTTTGACTTACAGGCTCTGTTGTTTTTTAATACAGCCTTACCCCCTAGATCAAGCGTCTCCCTGATAGCTTCAGTGACCTCCAGAAGGGCTGTTTCCGTGCTATAGTTAGCACGAAACCCCGACTGTGTGTCATGAAGGATGTTGTTGCTCTCGATGTAGTTGGTAATCGAGAGCTGCACGTGTTTTTCAACAACCTTCGCTAGAGCAGGGAGAAGGGATATCGGTCTGTAATTAGCATGCGTCAAGGGAAGTTGTAAGAGGGCCAACCTGAAGTGACACTGGTTCAGAAACTTTGTTGATGACTGGTGTACCTAAAAAACCCAAGGAAATACTATTTGAGACAGAGAGGGGTACCTTGGGAACTTCGTTGTGTTGTACTGTCGTCCTACTGGCCCCGGTGTCGATCAGAAATGTTGTTTCTTTACCTAAGAGCTTAGCATGTACATAGGGACCCTTTTGGTCGACCGGGACTGGGATCAGTGGACGACTATCGTGTTCCTCCCAGCTGTCTCATGAAATCGTGGGATATTCAGGATAGGATGAGACTGGATACTGATAGAGTTGTGTGACTAATTTAGTATCAGTTGGGGCAGTTGATGTTGGAGCAGAGGGACGAGGGGTATAGGTGCGAGGTTGTGTCTTCCCAGTAGCAATATTGTGTTGTTAAGACTGGACAGTCGCGTACAAAGTGGCCAGGCTTTTTGCAATAATTACAGGTAACCCTTTCTTGTGGTACTGGAGGTTGCTTAGGGGTCTGAGGAATTGTATTGGTCTGTGATACCAATACCTTCATTTTAGTATCTTTTGTCCTTCTTTTCTCTTGTTCTTGTTCGTCCCTAATTCTGTTTTGATGGCACTGGAGCATCTGAAGTGCTTGTGAAGGGGAACTAGCTTGCCAAGTGCTTTCAACTTTGAATACTCTATTTTTGATCATAGGTAAGGCATTTTCTACAAATTTGAGACAAACAATCGACTATAGGCGTCTCCACCTGAGGAGAGACCGCTATTGATAAGAAAACATTTCTCTAATCTTGTATAATAGTCCCCTATATCCTCATCTGGTTTTTGTTTGCATGCAGAGATAGCATCCCAATCTTCCTTTTTAGGGGCCAACAACTGGGAGAGTATTTTTGGGAGAAGGCGAGGGAGTTCCAGAACCAGAGGTCCCAGGCCTTGTCCAGGATCACGAGTAGTTTCTCCTGTCTCCAAAGCTGCCCATGCTACTTTTTTCCCTTCAATCTCCCAGTCTTTTCCCTTTAATTTGTCGTATGTTCCTTGAGGCAGCAGGACTTTGAAGAGAATATTGAGATCCTTGTAAGTAAAGGAGCCCATTTGAAGAATATCCTTGAGTTCCCTATGGAATCCCGTAGGATCTTTTTCATGAGAAGGGACCATTTTCTTCATCTCTAATATTTCTAGTTTTGTCAAGGGAGTATAGACAAATGTTTGTTGTAACTTTCCTGCAGAATCTCCAACGGGGTGTACTTCTCGGAGGGGAAATTGACCTTGGCCGTACTGAGGGGGATTTGAGCCATAAACATCAGAAAGGTATTGGACATAGCGTTGTCGCTGATCCAGAAAAACGTTGAGGAATTCTTGTCCCCTTGCCACCCACCTCCCTTCTAGACAATCTCGTAAGAGAGGATGTAACATTTTGGGAGGGTAGCCAGTGTCTTCGTACAATGTAATGAGGTGTTGAACCATATACATGCTTGCTAATCGTTGAGATGTCATAGGGAGCAATAAAAACATTTGAGCGACTATGTCAGGGCCGTATATAGAGTATTGGGACACCCAATGGGTGCTTGATCGAGCGAGTTCTTTTTCTTGTGTGGTGAGTGGGGGTTTGTCGTCCATCCAATCATCCAGAGCTTCTTGTGTTTGTTGGAACGATCTATCTGAAGAAGCTGACAATTTTTTAATCTTATTCCTGAGTTGTCCGCTACCTTGGGAACGAGGGATACGGGAACGTACTGCTCCTTGAAAAGCAGTTCCTTCTTCCCTGTCTTCGTCTGTACCCTCATTCTCGGTCTCCTGGGTAGGGGCATTTTTCTGGTGTGAGTCGGAAACCTTACTGGTAAAAAGAGGGATGAAGAGATCTATTTCTTTTATTTTATTATAATTTCCCCCTACCACTGCTTGATCTAGCTGAAGTAGGTCGTCGGGAAACTTTTTCCCAGTACTTGAGATCATACGGATGAAACAGGTAATCATAAATCATGAGAGGCATTTTCTATGAGCGATAGGTCTATTTTTAATAGCCTCTTGTAGGACTTCTAAATTTTCTTCTGTTCGGAGAGCCTCGTAAATTTTATTCAGACAACTTGTGATATTTGGTACCTCCCGTATGCTTTCTAGAGCTTCCCGTAAGCGATAGGAGACATTTGCTTGTGGACCTTCCCCTGGAGTCGGGTCATACCCACATTCTAACATAGGTAGAACACCACCCGAAGTGTCAGGGATGGGTTCCGTCTGGGTAACTACTTGTCTGGCCACTATTTGATTAGTATAAGTAGGAGAGGCTTTTGACGGCGACAGGATTAAAGACTGTCTGAGCGCAGTCTTTGCGTGGTTTCAGCGGCACAGCCTGAAATGCAACTCGGATAAGTCTGAGCTGCTTTTCTTTGGCTGTGCCCCTGATCCGGGCTGGAAGTCCTGGTGGCCCCAGGATATGTTCCCCCCTGAGAAATCATCTTCCCAAGTGAAAAATCTGGGAGTGATGTTTGATGATGATCTCTCCTTCCGCCCCCACATTTTGGGGATATCCGGGAAATGTTTTGGCATCCTCAAGATGTTGAGGAAGTTTCTTCCTTTGCTCTCCCTACAATACCGGAAGACAGTAGTTCAGGCGCTAGTGGGATCTAGGTTAGATTACGCTAATGCGCTTTTTGCGGGTTTGCCTAGGTACCTCCTGGCCAGACTGCAAATTGTCCAAAATTCGGCGGCCAGAGCCATCTTTGGCCTGCCTAGGAGAGCCAGCGCCCAACTGCTTCTGAATAGGTTGCATTGGTTGCCTATTTCAAAAAGAATCAGGTTTAAAATTCTTACGCTGGCCTTCAAAGCCCTTCATTCTATCGGTCCCAATTACATTAGAAAGCGGATCGCTTTCTATGTGCCGCGGAGGGTTTTGCGATCTGCCGATTTGGCTAAATTGGAGGTGCCTATGGCTAAACGTGTCCGGATGGGAGAACGGTCCTTTCAATTTGTGGCAGCTCGCTGTTGGAACGAGCTCCCTCTCTCTTTACGCAAAGCCAAGAGTCTCCTGGCTTTTAGGAAAGAGCTGAAGACCATGCTCTTTTCCGCGTAATCACTGCGACTGTGGTGTTGTTGCCTCTGTGTTTTCAGGTTTCAGGTCTCTTTGCCAAAGCGCCGGGACACCCTTTGGGGTAGCCGTGCGCTCAAAAAGTACGGCCTTAACATAACATAACATAACAGGTGGTTCCATTAAATAGGTGGTAATGAAGTCTTCAGGCACAGGAGGAACCTTAGGACGTGGAGGTGCTGTGGGGATGTTAGGGTCTGAACTACCATCGGACCCTGTCTTTTGCGAGAGGACGGGACATATACCCATCATGGAGGCCGAGACCTCCCTTTTCTTTTGCTCAAAATTAATATCATCATTCTGATCCTGTAACTTTCTCATTTTACTTTCTTCTGACATTCTCTTTGCTTTTTCCACTTTCCCTTGCTCTTTCTGTTCCCTTCGATGTGCTTCCTTTCGCCATATTTCGACACTCTCTAACATCGAGGGTCTTACTTTCTTTTCCCAACATTTCTTTTCAACTGCCATGATACAATTTAAATCCCATGTGCCACTCTTTGGCCATCTGATTGCAATTTCTAAATCTTTAGTGTAACCTTCCCAAAGATCCAAATACAAGATGGCACCAATTCCATATTTCGTATACATGAAGTAACCAGGAGTATCCTTCGGGGGGACTGGTACAGGTTGTTCCAGTAGCCCCTTCCGGGTACCCCGTTTACACAATTTAGAAAACAAAGGCATTGCGTCAATATATATATATAACATTTTTTTACACTTGATAACTTGATATACCCTGAGTATCAGAGTACAAACATACCGTTTTCTAGAAACCTAGAACCCGTCTTGACCGTGTTCTGAAAATCAGAACCCGTCTTGATACACCCCCAGCAGTACTCACCCAGGTGCAGAAAACTTGAAGACCTTGAAGATCTGGTCACTGGACTAGTTACGCTGCGCTCTTGATCAGGGACTTGTCGGGGTTCTGAAGACCTGGGACTCGGCAACTTCACAAGATTCGGGCCCCGGGTCGAGACTTCCGCTGTCATCCTCACCGCCTCGTGTGGATGATCAGGCCGCGGCACGGCCCCTCTTCAACACGAAGGAGTTCATGCAGGAACACCCTGCAGTGTGCACTTTGAAGTCCGTCGGTGTCTGGAGAGACAGGTTCGGGTCCGCATCACCAGCGCGTGGGGAGAAAGGGAAGTCCCTATTCGGGTGCCAATTTACTGTGGTAAATATTTTAGTAATTTACCTTGATCGGAATTTCTGTAATATCAATAAGGTCAAGCATGAAGAGCAGAGTCCGTGGTGGTTAAAATTCAGGGTCTTTATTAACTCGAGTTAAGGGAGAGCTCCGTCACCTAAGGAGGCTCGGGAATAGTCTCTACTTTAATCAATGAAAACACAGTATTTATACATTTTCTGGACATAGAAA
Source organism: Lissotriton helveticus (assembly GCF_964261635.1). Taxonomy (NCBI): domain Eukaryota; kingdom Metazoa; phylum Chordata; class Amphibia; order Caudata; family Salamandridae; genus Lissotriton; species Lissotriton helveticus. Next base: position 409,190,535 of record NC_136057.1, on the reverse strand, counting down.
AGAGGAAGGAGCTTCCCTTGAGCAAATTTCAGTTACTTGTGTTGTAATCATACAGAAGTCATGGCAGAAGCGACGTAACTGTGTCATAATTGTGAAGAAGTCACGGCAGAGGCAGAGTGTTGGGAAATAACCCTTGGCTGGTTCCTTAGATAAGAGAGAAAAATGGTCGTGACAGGATGTCTGGTGTCATGTCTTAGCAAACAGGAGCTGGTTTCTCGGAATTGGTTGTCGTGTTTTGGCAAACAGGGGCTTATTTCTCGGAATCGGCCTGACCATAAGAATGTGTGGTTGTAGTTAGAGGAAGAAATGGGTTGTGTGCAACCTTACGTTTATGTGCCCGGGTGTTCTAGTTACTATCATGATGAGCTCGGGACGTGAAAGAGAGGGTGTATAATGGGACATAAATAACGAAAAATATCCATTTTCCACACAGCCACCAGCACCCACATCATCTGCCCTTTTTTTTGCCCTTTTGTTCGTGGTGTACAGCATCAAAACAAATTCTGATACTTGTTAGAAATGGGGGTCTCTAGTTGGCATAGGTATACATCCTGTCCATGTAGGAAACTTTCCTTCTAGTCAGGATAAGGTACTTACACACCCAAGATAAGCCATGCTCACCCCCGGGAGCTCGGCACGAGCAGGCAGGCCAATCTCAGAGGCAATGTGTAAAGTATTTGTAAACAACACACACAGTGACATAGTGAAAAGACTACAAATGGACACCACACCAGTTTAGAAAAATAAACAATCTTTATCTCAAACAAACAAGATCAAAACGACAAAAGTCCAAACAACAGAACACAAAATATGACTTTTTAAAGGTTTCAAGCAATTCTGTCCCTAAAACTCTATGGATGCAGTGATTTCACACAAAGTACCTTGGATGCATCAAAATCCACAAAGAAAAGCAGGCGCAGAGGAGGAAAGCATCGAAAAACACAGTGATGCGTTGATTCCTGAGTCCCAGGGGAGGAGATGCATCAGTTCTGCTGCACGTAGGAGAAGTGTTGCATCAAATCCGGACTGTAAGGGGAAGCGGTGCGACGAAATCCAAGACAGTTCTGGTCTCTGGGTGATGTGGTGGAAAACTTAGCACACAGGTGCGATGGAAATCCTAATGCACTGGAGGTCAATGCGGCGATCAGGCAATATGTAAATTTCTTCAGACGCGGTCCCACAATGCGTGGATTCTTTCAGCAGCACAGCAGGGCTTGTGTCAGTGCAGGGATCTCGGGCTTTGAAGAGATGGTGTGCTGAACTCAGGCTGCTGCGAATTCTTCTGCCGCAGGCTGGAGCGGCAGCAATTTCTTCAGGTGCACAGCGGCAGAGCGTGGAAACTTTTACCGCATGGCTGTGCTTCATCTGAAAAACAGGCGCTGGAAGGGAGAAGTATTGATTTTCAAGTCTTTTGTAGCTTTTCTCATCAGAAACCACCTCCAAGTGCCCAGAACTGGAATTTCTTATACGTAAATAATTTATATATATTTGATTCAATCATTTCTGTCAACAATATATATTTACATTTATTATCTCATGTCCTGTATGGCAACAAATATACTACTGACATAGTATATGTAATACACAGTAGTAATTAACACCTTTTGTTTTAAACCAACGTATGGGCAGTGCATATAATTAACCATACATTGAAATCGTTTTGTTATTTACATTAGTTTCATTGAGCATCAGCAAACATAAATGAAAACAAAAAGGTGTAATGGGGTCGATGTTTCGGTCTCATTAACGGTCTACTAGATCCCCGAGACCATCTTCAGGATGGACAATTGCACCATGAATCTAATACAATAAAAATTCATAATCAACATATAGAAAAAACCCTGAATTCAAAAATATATATTGTCTGCTCCTAACTCAACTAGATAATGGAATTAGGATTACACCCTACGTGCATAAAACACCCACAGAAAAGTGCCAAGCTTAAAAGCACGCCAAACTCCAGTTATTGATGTGTAAAGACTTGCAAAACCACTTAAACATCCAACTAGACCTCTAATCATAAAAACACTGAGTGCTGGTAGTGCCCAGAACCAAACCACCATAGAGCATGTGATCTTACTTAATAGAAAACCAGATGTCTCTCAATGGTTCTGGTACCTACAAACAGCAACAAGTCCGTAAAAACACTTAGGGGCCCATTATGATGTCAGGAAGCCACCGCCAGCCTGGCGGGGGCAATCCGCCCGACATCCTCACTCGTTTTTCCCCCGCCATATTAGTATGGTGGGGGGACCTCGGCGGACGGAAAGACCGTCTGCCGCTTTTCCGCCCCGGTCGCCTTGCGGCCGGGGCGGAAAAGGAATAATATGGTGGTGGTGTCTATCAGACACCGCCAGCCATATTACAATGGGCATTTTACAATGCCTTTCCGTGGCGGCATTGGCATGCAGTCTTTACTCTGGGGGCCCCCCTGCAGGCCCCCAGAGTGAAGGAGGGGTGGGGGCTGCACGTACCCCCCCACATTTGCATAAACAAAGTGGCAGGCACAGCGCGGTGCCTGCCGCTTTGTTTATGCAAATGCTGAAATGCATTTCTAGCATTGTGGCGGGCGGTGCTGAGAGCACCGCCCGCCACAATGCTAGAAATGCAGGATGTGCCCACCACTGTGGCGGGCACATCCTAATGCCCCCCAAGAGACCCCCGCCCTTATGGTGGGCGGTCCCAATCCCCGTCAGGATGGCGGGCGGGCAATGTCCGCCCACCATCCTAATGACCCCCTTAGACTTAACTTCAAGATCCAGTTAGTTCCTTTACCATGCATGAAGACCACCTCTTATCTTTAACATAAATTGTCTCTAAATCTCAAAACCAAAAACATAGTCAAGTCATTACAAACTAAATCCAATACTAGAAGCTCATATAATTAAGCATCATTTTCACTTTAAGGCTGCGGTACTTACTGATCAGCCATACGTGTGAATCCGAAGTATTGGCCTGAAAATAAATTGCAACAATACAGATTTTGAGAAATATTTTCAAAAGAGACTCTCAAGATCTAAATCTAAAGATGCAGACATTTGCGAAGGTGCTGACTTACTTGTTCGAGAACAGGAATCAAACTGTTCTAACTCGACTAACAGACCGAGCGTGGGCGCTGCGTTCTGATAGACCTTTAACTTCCGTTCCGTATCACGCCCAGTGGCGTCAGAATGCGTAGGGAACGTGTCGGCCATATTGGTAGTACAAAGTGCGTCCTCTCGGATAAAATTTATAACATGACTTGGTCAACAAATATACTCACAAAGAAAATGAATCATTAATATAAATACCCCTAAATAGCCATCATAAAATATCACAACATACAGGACGCATTAGGTGACAATAAATTAAATGCACACTGGGCATCTAGGTAACCTATAACCTTTGAGAAGGTGTCAGCCATCTTGGGTGTACTGAATGCACCAACTTAATCCCAGTGATATTAAGACGCAGCTAGATGGAATAAACTACATATTCAATAAAAACAGATTACCAATCCAGGGACCACACAGGACATATTAGCAATCCCTAACTAAATTGTACATCAATAATGCGATACAAGTCATGGCCATAAGATCAGTATACAGGAAAAACCACAACATATGTATCTGCTTATGGCATCCTACATATAGCACTAAATTAGGATGGTAAGTAAAGGATATAAATACAAATACAGATCTCAACTAAGATTCTTACAGAGTTGCCAACGTATGCCATTCAACAAACAAATTCAATCCATTCTCCACAGTTTTGGCAGACCAAATCCATCTTTTCTACTTGAGTGCGAGTAGACAATCAACATTTTGCCGTCTTTTTGAACTCTTAACAATCTCAAGCACAAACCATTTCATGTCTGTCGGAGTATGTGCATTGCTTAAATAATGCTCAACTAATGGTGCAGTTGTAATTTGGCAACAAATGCCTGACTGGTGCTGCATAATACGTTTCTTCACCTCTTGTTTTGTTTTCCCAATACAGAATAAGGAACACGGGCATTGTATGCAGTAAATAACATTCTTAGATAGACAATTCGAATGATGTCGCAAAATCCATTGTTTTTCATTTAGGGTACATGATTTTACCACTGATGTGGTTGCACAGGCTGCACAATGTCCAAAAGGATAATGTCCCACTACAGGCATTAGACCCCACAGATTTTGTAAAGTTATAAGAGCAGGTTCATTATATGTTCTTACTAGATGATCTCTTAAATTTCTGGCCCTTTTGAAAGCAAATTGCGGTTGCTTTAATTGTGGTTCTATTTCCTGTGTCAGATGCCACTTTTTTAACACAATCTTTTTGATAGTGTTGGACGCAGATGATAGAGTCATATTCCCTTTCCTGAGCATTTTTCACTTGTAATAAGGCCTGTCGATCATAATACCAGGCCCGTTTCATTTAATGTTTTTCTAATCTATAAGGATAGTTTCTCATCACCAATTTAGATTGTAAAACCTTGGCCTCTTTTCCCTTCTGGTACAGTTGCGCTTAAATCGAAAAACTTCCCAAAAGAGAGATTATCGCGCAAATTGCGCGGATGATGGCTCGTATATTTCAACAGCGTATTCCTCGCTGTATGTTTTCTATATATTTTTTGACAGAATTAATTGAATCAAATATATATAACATATTTACGTATGAGAAATTCCCTGACTGTCGAATATTTTGTTCACAATTGTGACGTTTTGAAATATCAAGTTATGGATACATGATTCCTCAAGGAACATTTGCATTTTTGTCATTGATTATACCCAGTTCCATGGGTACTAGTGGGTTGCCCTATTTAGTTGTCAGAACTGGGATTGGCCCCACTTGACAGGTGAGAACTCTCAGAAGTGTAGTTCAGGGATACTGCAGGTGTAGTCTTTAATGGACCTGAGACTTCTTAACAGGAGGCAAGCACACACAAGCCCTTGGAGAAACTTCACAAGCAGAATACACAGCAAAGTTCAGTCTTTTTCCTCTCTAAAGCAGAAACAGCAACTGCAGGCCAACCTAGCAAAGCAACACACAGCAAAAGGGCAACACTCCTCCTTACAGTTCTTCAGCTCTTCTCCTTGGAAGAGTCTCCTCTCGATCCAGAAGTGTTCTAAAAGTCTGGGGTTTTAGGTCCAATACTTATACCCCTCTTGGCTTTTAAAATAGGCATTTTTCAAAGGATTGTCTTTATAGTGCACAAGTTCTTGCCTTGCCTGGTCTTGGTTTCAGACACACTATGGGGTGGTGGAGGCAGCATTGTGAGAGGCCTGGCGCAGCCCTATCTAGGTGTCAGTGACAACTCCTCCCACCACTCTAGCTCAGGAAGGCCCATCAGCCTGGTGATGGGCCATCAGGATATGCTGGGCCCACCTTAACTTCCTTTGTATGACTGTCTAGAGTGAATGCACAAACAGGCCCCTGCCAGTCTAAACCAGACGTTAATTCCAAAGGCAGGCAGAGACACAGGGTGGTTAAAAAAGAAAATGCCCACTCTCTAAAAGTGTCATTTTCAAACACCCAATTTAAAAAACTCCTCTACGAGAAGGGAGCCCAAACTCCAAATCTCTTGCTATTCCCAATTGAAAGTTACATTTGTAAATTGTTACAATGTAGCTCCAAATGATAGCCCATGGGAAAGTTGGTCCATGCAATAGTTAACACAAAATTGGCAATATTTCACTATCAGGACATGTAAAACACACTAGTATATGTCCGACCTTTCACATACATTTCACCCTGCCCATGAGGGTACCTTGGGCTTAACTTAGGAGTACCTTACATGTAATAAAAGGGAAGGGTAGGGCCTGGGAAGTGGGTGCACTTGCCAGGTCGACGTGGCAGTTTAAAACTTCACTCACAGACACTGCAATAGCAGGCCTGAGACAAATTTACAGGGCTACTCATGTGGGTGGCACAGCCAGTGCTGTAGGCCCATTCGCAGCATTTGATTTACAGGCTCTTTGCACACACAGTGCTCTTTACTAGGGACTTGCCAGAAGATTAGATATTCCGATCCCGGAGGACCAATCGGAATCACAATTTACACAGGAAGCACGTGCACTTTAGCACTGATCAGCAGTGGTAGAGTTTCCAAAGTACATATACGAGCAAAAACGAAGTCCAGCATAACATCAAAAATACAGGTGGTGGAGACAAAAAGGCAGGGAAAACCCTGCCAAGGATTCCAGTTCTAACGATGATGTATGGCATAAACATAAGGCATTGGCAGAGAAAATCTGTCTTAAAGGGGAAACCTATTGGCTTTGCTATTGTTTGTTTATTTTTTATGCTCAGAGGTCCTTGAAATCACTGTGAATGTGTAAGTAATTATTTTAAATGTGAATTACTCACAGCTTAATATAGGCTGCCACAAAAGGCTCGTATACATTTAGGTTAAAGTTTAAAAGTGTTTCTAAAGTAAAGATTTCAATAATATGCAAATACATTCAGTGCACACATTTTTTTATTAATTTCAATTAAAAGCACGCACTCCACAGTTCAGCTTGGAACACCCTTACAGCACCTCTCAAAAAGAAAATATCTTTGCCATCAGTAAGCTTTAAGTGTGTCCATCAATTAATGCCCATGCTTTCTCCCAAGCCGCCTGAACATTTGCAGATTTTCCAGTTGCACACATTTGCATTTTTTTCTGGAAGCAGGCTCCCTGGTGAGAAGGCATGTTTATTATCTGTTTGTCCCTCCCATGGGATCACAGCACATGAGATTCCCGACTTCCACTCCAACTGGGGAATCTGAGGGGCATATTACCAACCAATAGAGATAATTTTTGTCTCTAACTTATTTAGAGACAAAAATTATCGCCGCAAATCGGCGATTTTTATCGCAGATAAACCTTGATATTAGCAAGGTTTATCGCAAATGCGATAAAAAACGGCCGCAATGCATGAATATCGCTGAAAAGTCAGCGATATTCATGCATTATCGAGCAAATGCTCTTAGCCATGTTATCCACCTCCCATTGAATAACATGGCTAAGAACTGCTCCTGGGCAAGTGTTAGCTTTTGGAGATATTCGCGCTTAGCGCGAATATCTCCAAAAGTTGGTAATAGGAGATAGCGATGTTAGCGACTGTTTTCAGTCGCTAACATCTTGGCACGCCCACTTTGCATGTCATTAGTGATAAATATCACTGACATGCAAAGCGGGGCCCAAGATGGTCACTATCTCCTATTAGCTGTCGCTAACTGGTGTTAGCGACAGCTTGGTAATAGGGAGATAATTTTATCTCCGCTTTCTTGGCTTTTAAAGCCAAAAAAGCGGAGATAAAGCCCCTTGATAATATACCCCTGAATTGTCTGAATTAACTTGTGTCTTTTAACAGAAAGACAAAAATTACGGACAAACGGACATTAGGGCTAAATTACACACAGTCCGTAAAAAGTACAGACAGGTGGCCACTTTAAGCTCACACCTTTCAGCTTCTCAGCTTAGGAGGGATTTTAAAAAGGTCATTGTGGAGCACAGAAAAACATTTTAAAATTATCTTTATGGTGAGCAAGGATTTTGAAACCATTGCAAATTTGAATTTTGTGTTGCTCAAGTAAGTCATGTGAACTATACAACAAATTGTGTCATGGGTACTTTCACCCACAATGTAAATCATAACAATTGTTTGATACGCGAACAAAGATTTAGATTAATTATGTGCTGATTACATTAATTTAATATCATACCATTGCTGTAGCCGATGGTGACACAATATCCGGTAGAGAATGATCAGCAGGACCCTGGAGAAAATGAGTGGCCAACCTGGAGACAATGACTGCTTCCTCTCTTGCATGAGAAGGAAGTGGCAGGGATCAGGTACAGGAAATGGAGGCTTGAAGATACATAGAGTTACAGAGAATACGGCAAGAGGTCAGCATTATCACGAGTAAATTCACAAGCACTGGTTGGAGACAAATCCCAATAAAGCATAGTGTCAATCAGAAGCCTCACGGATCTTCTTTTGTTTTGCACCACTCATGTCTGTTCCCTTCTGCCCTGCACTACTAGGACACAACATATTGTGTACATAGTCTGTCAAATGGTAGTGGGACTACTTTGGAAGATGATCTAATCTGCTGTTGTTTAGAGGTCTGGTTCAATCATCGAATGCAAGTGACACCTGGGGGCAGATTTACAAAGATTCGTTGCAGCGCTGCATCAAATGGAGAAGGTAGGAATGCGCCATATCTATGACATTCCTGCTCTTTTTCTGTGCTGATGCACTAATGGCTTGCCAAGAGCCAACAAAGGCACCCTTGCACCACGGTGTGAGGGTGCCTGTGTTGCAGGCCGGATTGTTTTTGTGCAGGAAGGGACTCCGTCCTGCACAAAGTCAATCCTCTGAGGCTTTTTCCTCTTTATGCAGAAACACAAAAAAAGGGTGAGGAGAGATAAAACATATTTCTTCTTGTTACGCCTCCCCTGGGTAGGTGTAACGTTTTGAGGCATTCCCAGGTTTAGCAGTGTTGGTAAATCTGGAAATGCACCAAAAGCCATGGGCAGAGTAATGTAAGGCAGAGACTTGTGATGTCTTGCATTACTCCAAATTTGCTGTGACACATGCATCCACACAAGGTGGCTCTTTGTGGCATAGAAAATCCCACATATGGGCTAGCTTTGCCCTTGCGTCATCTTGAGTAGCAAGGCAATCCAAGCCCTTTATGAATCTGGACACTGTTTTTGTTCAAGCTTAAGCCCCCATTTTGAAAAGGGAAGCCCACCAATTTTTATTTTTAACTTTCCAGTAGACGAATGACACTGGCATCATCATCAGGAGAAGTAGTATAATTTATAGGGATCTGGTGACTTGTAGTAAAGAAACAAGGAGCCGCAAGTCCTTACTGCACCCTAAGACGACGCTCTGACAACATGGAGGCCATGTCACCTTTTCTCCCACTGGGCCCTTTCGCAACTGCGATGTCACCTCTGTCTATCTCTTTTCTGGCTCTCGTTTTGCCTCTTCTGTCTCTCTTTTGCCACTTCTGTCTTTGATTTTGGCACTTCTGGTTTTCTTTTTGCACTTCTGTTTCTCTTTCCTGCCTTGATATTCCTGTTCTTCTCCCCCCTATGTGCCCCGCTCCGCCTTCTAATCCTTACCTCGTCCCGACTTTCCACTTCAGTGCTGATTGTGCCGTAGCCCTGTCCAACACTCTTTCCTCCCCTCTCCCAGAGTTTTTTAGGTCTCGCCTAGACGAAAGCAAAGCGAAGCTTTGCTGTCTATGGCGAGACAACTTATGTAGTTACTTTTGGGGGAATGTGGACAGCAGAGTTCCACGCGCTTCTCCTGGCCGAGATTTAACCTCGGGAGCGCGCACGTCGCCGTGCCTCATATTTCCATTCGCAAACAAAGCCTCACTCACGCATGCGCACTTACACAGCCATACACACACTGCATACACACACGCACCCCCCCTTAAACAGACACACGCGCACACAGACAGACAGACGCACGCACGCACACACACACTCAAACAGACACACAACTCTCCTCTCCCTCAACACACTCACCTGTTCTGGCGGTGCTCGGCGGCGGTTCTGCCTCTCGGGCGGCGGTAGCGCTTTGCAGGGCTCTCTCACCACATGAGAGCCCCGCCTTCCCCATGCGCCCGGCCGCTCTTCACCCGGTCCCCCATCTCGGGACCGGGACTCAATCAGGAGCCTTCGTGGCTCCTCGGGCAGTAGTTTCTCTCTCCCTCTCTCGCCGCGATGGGGCGGGACTTCCGGTTGGGGCCGCGATGGGATTGGCCGGCTGCCCAACCGCTTCCGGGTCGTCGCAGGCAGCGCGGCGGCCCGGCGGGGACTCCTGGGCTGCGGTGGTGTATTAAAGGCACACGAGGGGTGGGCTCCCTCCCTAATTTAAATATGCCGCGAGGAAGGCACTCGCTCGTTTTTTTTTGTTGCTTGTGGGTTTAATCTCAGTGGGTTTTGAATACAGTCCAACATCTGCCTCGATACAACCAATTTGGAACCCTGAGCAAACCAGAGTTTGCGCTCTGAATCTGGATTACGACGTGTGTAATGCCGCACTTTTTCACTGAGTAAATTAAGCAGGTAAAGCTGGTACTATCCGAGTATTGCCGCTACTGATGAGGTAAAACGGTGTGTATGTAAAGCGCGTTGATACCTACGGGTTATGCTAGCGCTATATAAATTTTTTTATTTTTTTTTAATCATTGCTGAATGAGTTCACACCCACCCCTAACTAGTTCTCCTTAATCTATTCCAAGGCCTCTGCAGTCCCTGGCTTTAGGTAGGATATTTTAAAATGTTGTCCGGATAGACCGAGATCCAGGAAGTATGCGACTGTCGGATTCACATTCTGAGCACAAGACTGCAATTGAAACTCACTTTATTTAGAGTTAATAATACGAGATTTTAAAAGATAAGATTAAAAAGATACAGCATGTAAATAATATATACGAACACAATATGTACAGTCAAAGTTAGTATGGTTGCATGAAAACGTATAAATCTTGTTCTTCGTGAAAAAGTGCATAGTAATTGTTGGTATGTGCAACAAGGCACCAGGGATTTAACAGCTCAAGCTGCGCATAGGAGGGGGGGGGGGGGGGGGATATAACGCTCCAGAGGGCCCCATTCAGTCAAGGCCACTTCATCACACTGAGCGGGGGTGGGAGGGCTTCATTTCGCTCTCGGTGCGAGTCACACAGTCTGCGTTGTTGGGCTAGAGCGGCAGGAAAACTCTATGGTGGCGAGAGCCAGAGTGTCCATGCTTCCTGATGCCTTGCAGTGATGCTCTCCAAGCCGGGGGTTGGGCTCCTAGGCCTGTGCCGAGCGGCGCTCTGTCCTGCTGCGCCTCTCGGTGGTGGCGCTCCCGGCTGGGACCACCGAAGGCCCTGATTTTATATTAAAAACAGAGCGTTGGACTGTACCATTTACCACTGAAAGGCAACATTTCTCTCCATGTGTTCCCATACCTGGCGTGCCACGCAGTTTGGTGCTTACTTTCCCTCCATGTTAAAGAACAGTGGATATTTCAGTACCCAGGCTAATGTGCTGCATAGCTAAATACATATAAGGTCCCAAAGGCCAGACCGATTGCATTGCAACTGCTTGTTTTAATAGTGGCCACAGTGCAGACACATGTAGCTGGTGTACCGCTAATGACCCACTGGCATGCCAAAGGCAAGCTCGTCTGCGTTGGTCCACGCCCAGAGTCAGAACTCCTTAACCCTATTAAATCTGGTCCCACCCAGACCCAACCTGCCATACTGTTCTATGTTCATCAGCAGGCTAGAAATACTATTGACTGTGAGGAGAAGAAATATTCTATGAACAGAGCTCTCAGGATTGAAACGGCTACTACTGAACATCACAATAAAAGGACAAATATATCATAAGCTGCAGTTGGCTCTAAAATCAGACTGGGTGGACACTCATATTTAAAAATACATCTTATGAACTGAAACAAAGATACACAGAATTACTTGGTATCAAGAAACAAGGGTATGCTATAGATCAGCGTTTCCCAAACTGTGGGTCACAAATGGATTTTTGGTGAGTCGGAAAGTACGAGCTATAAATAAAGATGCCTTGCAACTCTATGCTTATGTTGTTACATTTGCCGGTGCGTCAAAGACAGATGTAAAAGTCGTACTATTCGCCTAATTATGACTTTGGCAGTGTGGGTGTGGACCACCACATCACTGCCCTGCTCCCACACTGCCAAAGTCGTCCGTCACCCGCACATCAGATTACAAGTTTCCTCGTGGTCTGGCGGTCAGTGCTTTGGCATCCCGCAGCGATGCAGTTCTATGGCCCATATGTGAGCCTTAGAACTACAGCACCAAAGCCCATTCCTTCACGGCATAGATTGCACAGTCTATGCCATGCAGGAACAGGGGTGCTTTCACACATTGTGCCCCCCTGCATGCACCACAAAGTACAGCGGCACCAGGGGGCCCAGTAGAGCCCCCTTACTTTCCTGACCACCACACTTTTCATGGCGGGCTCACCGCTATGAAAAATGTGGAGGTCTGGAAAGTCGTAATATGCTTGGTAGAGCAGCAGCGGCACAGCCATCATATTGCCGCTGTGCCACAGCCTAGGGATCGCAGATCCCCGGCGGTTGTGGTAGCTCCATGGCGGACCGATCTCCAAAGTTGTAATACGGTGCACCAGCACCGCTGTGCCATGGACCTCCAAACTCATAATCAGGCTCTATATCTTTTGACAAACTACTGCTTATTCTTTTTAACTTGGGATTGGAGTTTACTTTCCTTTCTGCCCAAATGCAAAGTGAGAGGCGTTTGTAAAGTGAATTATCTGACCATCGTTGCTGGAATACTGGGAATGTGAAAGGAAAGGCTGTAGGATGTCATGTTTTTTGCAACACACAACAAAAGTTTACTTGTAAATAACCTGTATGCGTTCAACAGTTAGCAATAAAATGAAGCTCTTTCTTGTTATTCTGAAGTGTGCTGGAAATAGAGATATTAATATGATCAGAACAAATCAAAATGCTTTACTGGGTGATGCACAAACGATAACTATCCACAAAAACTCGATTTCCACACATAATCATTAGTGTGCTGTACAGTTTTATCAGTAAAATTATGTTTGTGCAAAATTAGTGGTCATTTCAATGGAAAATGAGCTCTTTGTAAATGACAGTGAGCTACCACACGATGCTTAAGTTACATTAAAACTCACCCCTTTTCATGTCCACTAAAGGTAGGTGGGTCGCGAAAAAGTGTTGTTCTAAAAAGTGGGTTGTGGTTCTAGAAAGTTTGGGAACCACTGCTACAGAAAGTGACTAAATATACAGAGTAAAGCGAAGGAAAGAAAAACATAAGCCGGTGCCATGTGGAAAGATAGCCTATTTTTGCAGTTGCACTATAGGGGACCTGTTGATATATTTTTGGGTTTCCATTTATAGAACATGGCTCCTCGTTCCTCTTTGACAGGATCAGCCTGTCTAAACGTACATACCCGCCTACAGAATTCCGGGAGGGCATGAGCGGCAAAACTGCCAAGTCAAATAAAATAAATAAATGACATTTGTGAAACCGGGATGAAATCTAAATCCTCTTATTTAGAAACATAGGTCTGAAAAAACAAACGAATGCAAATCACTAGTAAAATGGGCCTTCTCAGGCTGCCAGAGAGCAGTGAATGAAGGATGTATAGGGCGAAGCTACCAGTAACTCGGCTGTGTTGCATTGTGGGATGCTGAAGATTTTGTGTGTGTCACTAATGTAACCCAGAAAATGACAGGTTATTTGAACTGTTGAATGTAAAGCGGCATTTTAGAACAGTGCGGTGCTCTTCTTGCTAGGCCACAGAGCTTTACCGTGGTGTTTAAACTCTTCTATTCTCAATTGTAAGCTTTTGTAAATCCCAGCCTTATTATCATTAACTTTAGACCACCAGAAAGGGAAGGCTTACATGAGTACCCAGGTTCACTAGTCACGGCATTGTGTTGTCTAGCGTGGGATTAAAGCACTGTAAAAAGAGAAGTGAAGGTGCCTTGTTATTGGTAGATAGTTTAGCCAGATTGGCGTCCCTTCTGCAGTGTCACAGATGCAAGCTTGGAAGAGGGTTCCCCCCCCCCTCTCAATGGCACTGTCTGGAATGATGAAGATCCTATGGATGAACATCACTGTGTGAAGAGCATCCAGTTGTTGAAATCATAGTTGCTATATTTGCACCTTCATGCTAAACCTGGTGGTATTGGTGTGAGAGAGAAAATAAGCATTGGCAATAGGTCTACCTTCAATTTGCTAACACATGTAGCGTTAGCAGAATAGAGAAGGACACACAAGCAGTGCTTAATTTGATCTTAAACAAATGAGAGGGGCTCTGTAACCACCCAAAAGGGAATAGAGCACCAAGTTACTGTGAGGTAAAAAAAGATTTTTCCCTTTGGGTAAACAATATATCGTCAACCTCAAGCACATACACTTCAACCTATTCACCAGACTCACTCATCTCCAGGAGTTAAGTGCACAATGTACATCGTGTGAAAACACTTACAGAGAAAAAAATCTAATACATCAATTATATCAAAAACAGACTGTTTATTTTCATGTTAAAAACTATTTAATTAAATGTACAATAAATATAAAATACACGATTTAAAAACACACAAAACCAATATAAAAATTATTTTCTCATAAAGCTACACAGGAGAACAGAAAAGACAATCAACTATGTCTTCTCACTGTTAATTCAGACAATAATTAAGACAACACAAGGTTGGGAGTACGATGTACATTGTGCACTTAACTCCTGGAGATGAGTGAGTCTGGTGAATAGGTTGAAGTGTATGTGCTTGAGGTTGACGACATATGGTTTACCCAAAGGGAAAAATCGTTTTTTACCTGACAGTGCTTAATTTGAGCTAGTGGTTTCTGGTGCTCAGCAATGGCACTTAATCGTCAACACCGGCGCTTACAGCACGAACTTGACCCAAAGGTATTGGAGTACTTTTCAAGATCATCCATTACAGGCACATTCATTTTATGTAGGCACAGGGAGATTCAGTGATATGCCTAAAATCACAGGATGTTGAGCCTACGCTTACATTCAAAACTGGTTCCCCAGCGCCAAAGTAGGCAGCTCTGGTTGTTATGCCACATTCTCACTCCACTTGTCGGGTTTAATGATTACTAGTTACGTCTGTTATAGGCGGTGCTTATAGGAGAAATGAGCTGGTGCAAGCTGACTCCTGAAGAGAGCCCCGATACCTAGGGGCAGATCTATAAGAAAGTGCCACAGCGCGGCACCGCAACCCCTTTGGCTGCGCCACGCTGCAGCACTTTCAGAGCACAGGAATGCGACATATTGAAAATGCTGTAGAATGCAGGAAAGAGGGAAAAACGAGCATAAATGAAAACATTCCTCCCTGTTGCGCCTGGCCACGCCACCCCTAGGGTGGCATAGCAAACGGACGCATTTCCAGGTTTATGATTTCTCGTAAATCTGGAAATGTGTGTGGTTCGATGGGAGTTGCGTGGGAACACCCACAGCAACACCCTTGGAACGCCGATTTCATGCAAAGTGCTGCATGTAAAGGGACCTTATTTACAAGGACAGTAAAAGGCACACAGGGTGGCTTTTCCTGTCCTTGTAAATACAGGGCAGAGAAATGTGCTGCCAATGCCTCACGAAAAGTGACGTACTGGCAGCGCAATGGGCTTGTAATTCTGCCCCATATTTTTTCATAAATTAACCACTGCACGCAGGAGAGATTCAGTGAGAATGGAAAGTTATGACAAACACGCAATTGCAGGCAGGAGGATACACCCAAACAGCCAACCACATTTGGTGAGAAATAAGCACTTGACTAGGGTGAGGTAAAATGTAATTAACAAAGTGTGAAGGTATGCGCTGAAAGAAGGTGGTTGAAGAAAATCAATGGGTGTAAGGGGCAGACCCAAAATCCACTCTTTGCATATTATTGAAAATAGATCTGGGGTGTCAAAACCCAGACCTAAAAATAAAAGTGCTCTCTGTGTATATTGTCAACAATAAGTTTGGTTACCACTTGTATTGTCAAAAATTAGGATGCTGGACTAAATCAGGGTGGAGTTCGCGGAGCTCCGCATAGAGTTCCGCTATGCGGAACTCCGCAAAGTGACAAAAAAACTCAGCCAAGCTACTCGGAGTTCCACGAGCAGCAGAGTGCGTTATCTCGCACCGTTTGCACTGATTTTTAGTGCAGGGTGTTCACCGCCCGGGCCTACATAGGACATTGTTTTATTCACTGCATTAAAAACATGAAAATATCCAAAGGTGCAACAGTAACAGCGCACAGATGCTGTACATTTCAAATTCCAGTCTCTCCAAGAGCCTATTTCTGCTAGGGAACTTTATCAAAAATACTAGAATAAGACATGTTGCTACAGGTTATTAGCCAAAAAATTTGAAAAAGGTTCAAATAATTCAGGCTGCCTGATTGTTTAGAGTGAATCAACCTTTTCCAGCAACTCTAAGATTTGGCCCCAAGTCTAAGGTTATTACGTGAGCGAGTGATAGAATTACCAGAGACGTTTTGTAATTGTGTAGATAAACTGGACATTTTCTATTTTCTACACCCTTATCAACTAGATCAAACTGAGGAGCTACAGGGATCTCATCATGTCAAATGTAGATGTAGAAGGATAAAAGGCAGGATTAGCCCTGCCAGGATGTGAAAGTCTGACTAGCAAAAATCTGTTAGTGTATTGATATGATATCATGGGAAACAGATATGCTATTATATTGCCTGGCATTGATTGAATGGGGAGGGAAACACAGTGTTAGGAGTCCAAACACACTCTGCTACCAATTCATGCATTCTTCCCCCTAGATGGAGGGGCCGCATTCGCTGCTCTTTAAGACAAATTTGTAAGGATCTTAAACTCTTTGGGTGGGGCAGATGAAAAACTGACTGTCATTAGAATCTTTAGGATTCATGACTCCCGTAGTATATTCCATTTCGATATGTTTACTGTACAATCAATCAATCCCTAACATATTACTCTCATGTTTAATAAGATACCACTTCTATGCTTTTATCAAGTGTTTGTGTAAAGGGAGGATAGTGTCAAAGTTAAAGTGGTTGATTATTGTGTCAAGCCATGTGAATCCATTCTAAGCTTGACATTCGAGCATTTACAATTTTCATGTGGCACCAGCTCACATTTCATGCGTCACCAGCTGTCAGATTTTTCTTAGTATCAACCATATTTAAAGGGGTCATGAAATGTACAGTATGTCGCGGCGTAAGGGCTAATCTTCATCTTTATTAGTGTAACCTACTTTTTGTCAGTATAAATACCTCAAATATCATTACTGTCTTTCAAAGGGGTAAATGTACACTGTTATGTGTAAATGTGATACGTTTAAGTATTGCACAATGTATGTTTATATTGCACAATGTATGTTTATATGTACAGTAGTGCTTTATAAGGTCACCTTTTAGTACAGTATTGACCAATTGTTCATTTTCATGATCTTTTTTAACTAATCTCACGAATTTCTGCGAACATGTTGAACAAATCTCACTTGTCTATCCTGATGCTGAACAAAATGCATGTTTAATGTTGCAATATCTATAGGTCCATATGTGTTTATTAAATAAAGTGTGTTTGGTTTTAATATGTATGGGATAAAGTACCTCCTGCCGTAAGTGATTAGGATAGTACAAGTCACTGACTAGTTCTGTGATAACAGAGAGTAAAAAGGATGAAGACCGAGTTCCTTTATAAAGTCATGGAACTTCAAGGTGGCTTGCAATATTCTTATGATGCATGGCAGGGGAACTTTATTTCTTTTCATACATGGCAACACCATAATTTTCCCCACAAACCACTTGCATCTTTGGTTTGTTGCTCTTTCATATGAAAGAGATAGCTAATTTGCCAATATGAAGGATAGCAAAAGATTCTCAAGTGCAAAATTAAACACCCCCAAAAAAGCAGTTAGATATTAATTGCAAAATAGATATTAGTTTAATACTAGCAGATTTTTTTAAAAAAGAGCTTTAGTTGGAAATATGTAGAAATATAGAGATTCTCTCTCCTCTACAGTTATCTAAGGTGGGCAAAAAATAAACGTTTGCCATAAACATATCTTTTTTGCTTATCACTATACAATCAGAAAAACAGAGCAGAAGAAGGAAAAAGCAAGATCAGTTTTAATTATTTTAATCTGCAGCTTTAACTATGCTCCGTGTGCTGCCTTTCACCTTGACTGTTGGCAACAGGCATTTTGACCTCAGAATTCAACTGTAGTGAGTTATTACAGTTGAGCAGCTAGTAATTGTTTAAGTCTCGGCTCTAGAAAGCGCATGCACAGTCTCAAAGAGACATGTTGTATATACTTTGTGGGCTCTAATTTCAGCAGCTGTTTAGGAACCACTTTTTTGTTTGTTTACGAGCACTTTGCCTGAGTGTTAATGTTCCAAGCTCCATTTTTAAACAGGCTTTTTAATCTTGTTCTTATCTTGTCAAAATTAGATTTGGTCTCTTAATACCATATGCCAGCCCCTTACTCTAATACTGGGGAATTGTTTGTGGTTTCTCTTCCTGCATTCAAGATTTAGGGTTATCAGCTCTACACTTCAGCAGCAGAGCTGCCACTAAGCTGTCCACCCCGCCTCAATGAATCAATCAGGGAGTTTTAAGCACGCTAATCACCCATGAGGGTCTCAAGGCGCTGGGGGAACGGGGGAAGCAGCTCCAGTGAGTCGAAAAGCCAGGTCTTGAGAGACTTCCTGAAGATGTGCAGGGTGTGGGCGCATCTGATGTAGATCAGGAGCTTGTTCCAGGTCTTGGCGGCGATGTAGATGAAGGATCTTCCACCGTTTCTTGCTCTGCAGAGGGGGTTTGGCGAGGGCGAGGTCAGCAGATCTTAGGTTCCTCTTGGGTTCATGGAAGGAAATTCTATCATTGAGATATTGGGGTGCGGTGTTGTGGAGGTATTTGTAGGTGTGGGTGAGTATCTTGAAAGTTACTCTCTCCTCAATGGGGAGACAGTGAAGGTTTCGCAGTTGTTGGGTGATGTGTTCGTGTCGAGGAATGCCGAGGCCTAGTCTGGCTGCGATGTTCTGTATGGTCTGCAGTTTGCGGAGCAGAGACTTGTTATTCCCGGCATAGAGGGCGTTTCCATAGTCCAGTCTGCTGGTTATGAATGTGTGGGTGATGGTCTTCCTTGATTCGGGGGGATCCATTTGAAGGTTTTCCGGGAGGATGCGGAGGTGGTTGAAGCAGGTGGAGGTTTTGGCGTTGACCTGTTGGGTCATGGAGAGGAAGGAGTCGAGTACGATGCTGAGGTTTTGGGCATGGTCTGTGGGGGGACTGCCAAGGGCGGTGGGCCACCAGGTGTTGTCCCATGCAGAGGGGGAGGGTCTGAGGACGAGGACCTCTGTCATCTTGAGTTGAGCTTCAGGCAGCTGTTGCTCATCCAGGATACAATGTCCTTCTTTCCTACCTGGAAGTTGAGTCTGGTGGTGATGGGGTCCTTGGTGAGGGAGAGGATAAGCTGGGTTTGTTCGGTATAGGATACTATGCTGAGTCCATGCTGTCTGACGATGAAGGTGGCGAGGGGGGCCATGTAGATGCTGAAGAGCATGGGGCTTAGCATTGATCCTTGGGGTACTCCGCAGTTGATTTCCGTGGGAATGTAGAGGAAGGGTGGTAGTCTGATGCTTTGAGTTCTGCCGGTAAGGAAGGAGCGGAGCCAGTGGAGGGCGCTTCCATGTATGCCGGCGTCGTGGAGTCTAGCGGTCAGTGTGTGGTGGGAGACTACGTCGAAGGCTGCAGAGAGGTCGAGGAGGATCAGGGTTGCGGTGTGTTCTTGGTCGAGGAGGGTGTGGATGTCGTCTGTGGCGGCGAGTAGAGCAGTCTCAGTGATGTGGTTACTGTGGAATCCGGATTGGGAGGGGTTAAAGATGGAGTTTTCATCGAAGAATTTCGTAAGTTGGGCGTTGATGGTCTTCTCAGTGATTTTGGCCGCGAAGGGGAGCAGGTATATGGGTCAGTAGTTCTTGAGGTCCATAGGATCTGCTGAGGGTTTCTGTTGTAGATTGATCTCGGAACACTTCTTGTTAGTTACATGTAGATTTATTGTAGGGCACAGCTGAGTGCACACCTTGCCAGCTGACCAGGCCATCAACTGGCAAGCATGAAACACTCCAGAACAAGTTAGAACACACATCCTTGTCGCCACATTGTTGTAGATAGATTTCAGGACACTTTAGCTAGTTACATGTAGATTTATTGTACGACACAGCTGAGTGCACACCTCGCCAGCTGACCAGACCATCAACTGACAAGCATGGAACACTCCAGTACAAGTTAAAACACAAATAGGTATGCTGTGAGGCTAAGGAGGTAAGAACACAAAGGAAGGGCCAACGACCACTGTCAGCCATGTTACATGAAGAACTAATTTACAGCAGTTTCTAGAGTAGGGGTCTGGTTTCTTGTGTAGGGCTCTGATTCTGAAATGGCACACACCACTCGTCGCACTGTCTGCATCGTGCACTGTCCCTAACCACCAAATTAAGTTACACTTTAGTTCAGATCAAAAACTAGGCAGCTGCTTACCTAGAAGACACCCACGGCAGAAACTCACAATTGCATATTTCCACGTTGACATGCAAGCCGTGGATATTGACTTATGTGAATCTTGGCAGCCATATTTGATTAGTGCTGATTTTTGTTATTTTCATGTGTGCACCAGCAACTTTTGAAGAATTCCCTAAGAACTGCTACAAAGTAAAGCAATCTTTTTGTAAAAAGTGAATAAAGGAGGTTTGAGTATGAGAATTAAATTTAATAGACATGATTAATATGTAGGGTATGTTAATGTATGGTAACCAGCAAATATATTATATTATATCTACAGAAAGTCTCTTTGGGTTTTAGAAGGGCGGCCACATACATCTGGTCTTAGTAGAAAGGGATCACATCATCTTTTAAACCAGCTCTCTGCATGTGAATATTCATCAAGTGTGTGTGCATGCTCTGCGCAGTGCATTATTAAACGCGCCAAAACCAGAGTTGGCCACCGCTGCATATATGTTATGTCTAGGACGTGCGCTGATCAATCAATCAATCAATTTGTAAAGCGCGCTACTCACCCGTGAGGGTCTCAAGCCGCTGAAGGGAGGGGGGGTGCCGCTACTGCTCGAATAGCCAGGTCTTGAGGTGTTTCCTGAAGGTGAGATGGTCCTGGGTCAGTCATAGGTGTGCGGGGAGGGAGTTCCAAGTCTTGGCTGCCAGGTAGGAGAACGATCTTCCTAAGGTGGTGGTTCTGCGAATCCGAGGGACGGTGGCGAGGGCGAGGCTGGTGGAGCGGAGCTGGCGGGTGGGAGTGTAGAATGACAGGCGGTTGTTGAGGTATTCGGGGCCCGAGTCGTGGAGCGCTTTGTGTGCGTGGGTGAGCAGCCTGAACGTGATCCTCTTGCTGACGGGGAGCCAGTGCAGGTTTCTCAGGTGGGCAGATATGTGGCTGTTGCGAGGGATGTCGAGGATGAGTCGTGCGGAGGCGTTCTGTATGCGTTGAAGGTGTTTCTGAAGTTTGGCTGTGGTTCCTGCGTACAGGGCGTTTCCGTAGTCCAGTCGGCTGGTGACGAGGGCCTGGGTGACAGTCTTTCTGGTTTCGGTGGGGATCTACCGGAAGATCTTTCGGAGCATGCGCAGGGTGTTGAAACATGAGGACGAGACTGCGTTGACTTGCTTGGTCATCTTGAGGGAGGAGTCCAGAGGTTGCGTGCGTGGTCCGCGGGTATCGGTGCGGTGCCCAGCGTCGTGGGCCTCCAGGAGTCATCCCAGGCAGATGGGGATTGTCCGAGGATGAGGACTTCCGTCTTGTCCGAGTTGTGCTTCAGACAGCTGAGCTTCATCCATTCTGCGACATCTTTCATTCCGTCCTGGAAGTTGGCTTTGGCGGTGAGGGGGTCTTTGGTGAGGGAGAGTATCAGTTGGGTGTCGTCGGAGTAAGAGATGATGTTGATGTTGTGTTTGCGTGCGATGGCGGCGAGGGGGCTCATGTAGATGTTGAAGAGGGTAGGGCTGAGTGAGGAGCCCTTGGGTACGCCGCAGATGATCTTGGAGGCCTCGGAGCGGAAGGGTGGGAGGCGGACTCTCTGGGTTCTGTCGGAGAGGAACGATGTGATCCAGTCTAGGGCCTTTCCTTGGATCCCAGTGTTGTAGAGGCGGGTTATTAGGGTGCGGTGGCAGACGGTGTCAAAGGCTGCCGAGAGGTCGAGGATGATGAGGGCGGCTGTCTCTCTGTTGTCCATCAGGGTCCTGATGTCATCAGTGGCTGCGATGAGGGCGGTCTCAGTGCTGTGGTTGGCTCAGAATCTGGACAGGGATGGGTCGAGCGAGTTGTTTTCTTCGAGGAATGCTGTCAGCTGTTTGTTGACGGTCTTCTCGATGACTTTAGCCGGGAAGGGGAGGAGAGAGATGGGGCGGAAGTTCTTGAGGTCTTTGGGGTCCGCTGTTGGTTTCTTCAGTAGGGCGTTGATTTCTGCGTGTTTCCAGCTTTCAGGGAATGTGGCTGACGTGAGGGAGTTGTTAATGACGTTCCGGTGTTGGGGTGCGATGATGGTGTCGGCTTTGTTGAAGATATGATGAGGGCATGGGTCGGAGGAGGAGCCGGAGTGGATGCTGTTCATGACGCGGGTGGTGTCTTCGGTGCTGATGGTGGTCCATGCGTTGAGGCTGGAGGTGCGGGTCATTGGTTTGGTGGTTGGAGGCAGGGTCTCGGGTCCGAAGCTGTCGTGTATGTCTGTGACCTTGCGGTGGAAGAATGTGGCGAGGGAGTTGCAGAGGTCTTGTGACGGTGAGATGTCGTTGTTGCTGGCTCTGGGATTGGAGAGCTCTTTGACGATGCTGAAGAGTTCCTTGCTGTTGTGGGCGTTGTTGTCCAGCCGCTCTTTGAATGAGGTCCTTTAGGTGGTGCGGATCATCTGGTGGTATTCGCGGGTGGCGCGCTTGAGGGCTGTCATGTTTTCTTGTGTCTGCGTGTGGCGCCAGGCTTTTTCGATGGTTCTGCACGATTTCTTTGCGATTTTGAGGGCGTCTGTGAACCATGCGGTTTTTCTGTTGCTAGTCTTGCCTGGGGGTTTCTTCAGAGGGGCGAGGTCGTCGGCGCAGTTGGTGATCCACTGTGCGAGGTTGTGCACTACATCGTTGGTGTCGGGGGTGTCGGCAGGTGGGTTCTGGCTCAGCGATGCGGTCAGTTGGTCTGTGGTGACTTTGCTTCAGCATCTGCCGGGGATCTGTGGTGTCTGGTGGTGGGAGGTGGTCTTTTTGAAGGTGAAGTGGATGCAGCTGTGGTCGGTCCAGTGAAGTCCGGAGGAGTGGCTGAAGGAGACGTGGTTGCTGGCAGAAAAGATGGGGTCGAGTGTGTGGCCGGCGAGGTGGGTGGGCGTGTCCACCAGTTGCTTGAGTCCGAGGTTGGCGAGGTTGGCGAGCAGGGTGGTGGTGTTGCTGTCGTTGTTTTTCTCCAGGTGGAAGTTCAGGTCCCCTAGGAGGATGTACTCTGGAGAGGCTAGGGCATGCGGGTTGATGAAGTCGGCGATGGTCTCGCTGAATTGTGTTCATGGGCCCGGGAGTCGGTAGATGAGGGTTCCTCTGAGGGTGGTCTGGGGGTCGGTGTGGATCTGGAAGTGTAGGTGTTCGGCAGTGGTGAGTGTGTCTTCGGCATTGGTCTTGACGGCAGCGGTGAGTGTGTCTTCGGCATTGGTCTTGACGCTGATGGGGTTCCTGTAGATGATGGCGACTCCTCCTCCGGTTTTGTTGACGCGGTCCTTCCGGGTGATTTTGTAGCCGTCCGGGATGGCTATGGCGATGTCGGGGGTCGAGGAGGCGTTCATCCAGGTTTCCATGAGGAAGGCGACGTCTAGAGCTGGTGTGTCGAGGAGTTCCCAGAGGTCGACAGCGTGCTTGTGGATGGAGCGGGTGTTGAGCAGGATGCACTAGACGTGGTTGTTGTTGTTGTTGCTGTGTTTGGTGGGTGGGGTGCAGGTACGGAGGCAGGTGAATTTGCAGGCTTGGCAGGTGAAGGATTCATGGGTACGCCTTGGGGTGGCTTGGTAGCAGGCGGGTGGTCGTCCAGTGTTGAGTGCATTGAGGGCGGCGGAGTCGTATCTCAGTCGGGCAGCTTTGCTTCGGCGGGGGCCAGGGGTTCTGGTGCTGGGTGCGGTCCAGGCATGGACGGGCGCAGACGGGCTTGCCTTCGGCGCACCAGCGGCGCGCGTCCGCTGCACAGCCGTGCAGTGGCCTCCATTAAGAAGGGGCGAGGGAGGGAGGAGCAGGTGGGAGGGGGAGCGGGGGTCCAATCAGGCACGGGGGCGGGCCGCATGGGAGGCAGCGGCGGGAGTGGGAGGCGGGAGAAAAAACGTCGGGAAAGTAGAGGCAGAAAGGGGGCAGCAGGGGTGGTGCTGACACGGTGGGGGAGCGACCTGGCCTGTGACCGAACAACAACCACTGTGTTGAAATAACCTTAAAGGCCTCGGCACTCACTGTTCAGACATAGCTTACAGTAGGAAAACATATTATTCTCGTGTGAAGCAAAATATTCTACCAGGCTCAAAGCATTAATAACAATATGTGCCGTGTGCAGAAGCAGCAGAAAGGAAAAATGGCATTTAAACGTCTAATAAGCTCATGCTAACTTAACACAGTGTGAAGGCAAAGCCTATCTCCATGACACCATCCCTTGATCCGAGCACGTATAAGATAAGATAAGATAAGATAAGATAAGATAAGATAAGATAAGGGGCACATTTTGGAAAGCAGAGTTCAAGAACGACAGTCAGAACCAGTTTCGAATTTGCACAAGGGAAAAAGAAAGAAGAATTTTCTTTTTTTTTAAAACCTCATAGTCAAATAATAATGCAAATCCAATACATTTAGTCATTGGCCTTAGCAAAGTCAATAGGTCGGGGGCAGAGAATTTTTTTTGTAGAGGCTTGAAAAAAAAAAAAAAAATATTCAATGTCCAATAAATGACCTCGGGTATGGGAGAGAGAGAAGCGATGACATATCTCATCCTAACAATGAATATACAAAATATGCAGCAACCGCCTCAAACAGGAAGTCACTGTTCTCATCCGAAAATAGTTCAGCCATCCAATTTAACAATGGGAAAGAACATACATGATCTTCAATTACCGGAGCCTCTAGCACCAACAGAGGAAAACTCTGTGGGTTTTCAATAAAGCTGTGTGCCAAGAAATCTTGTGCCGCTGCGAACACATTCCAACGACCCAGAACTCCATGCATCGCTGCAAAGGCCATAATCCCTCCATCAGAACAAAGACATTCATGAGCAACTAAGGGGCTCATAAGCTGATTATGATCCACATCGGGAGACACTGTATTGCAGAGACACAAATCCAGGGCCCAGTTGAAATCACAACTCAGGCAATGAAAGACAGGCTGGATGCATGTAAAGTAGGAAAATCGAAACGATAATCCATAAACCGCACTAAAAGTAGCAAGAGGCAGCGCTCCATAGTACTCAAGCATTCGGTTGCGAAACAGCACCAGTCGTGACAGCTCTTCTTGAAACACAGGACGTGCATCCATTTTTAATTAACCAATACAGTAAAAGAACGCCTGCAGCTAGAGCCAGCAGTACGGGAAATCCACCAAATAGGTTGGAAAAAATCGAATGAAAGAAAGCCGGGAATACACCGAATATAGTTTGAAAAGACGCTACAAGGCCACTGCTTACAACTTTAAAAAAGTGTACCAGCCCCGTGGTGGAGGATGCATTAAAGATAGTGTGAATTAACTCACCGAAATGCAAGGGTAAAATCAGTATTTAATAAAGCATGCACCTCTGTGCGGGTTTTTTCCACGTGAAGGACGGATGTCTCATGAGCAGATGCGAGGGCAACTTCTTTCTGGGACAATAGTGCTCTTACGCGACTCATCTTGTTGAACTCTGCTTTCAAGGTCGGAATCGTGGGCTAGATGGAAACATCAAGCTTCCCATGCAGGGGAAGATACGTTACATTTTTACAGCAAACCACACGTTCACTGACAGTAACCACATAAGCAATTCCCGCTACTAACCCACAACAATCTTCATTATTTAAAAGTAAATAACTCCCATTTGCCAGTAATGTGAATGTGGGCACCATAGTAGGCACAGGTGGACCTTTCAAAATACAGGCTAAATTCGTCTCATTCTGGTTACAAGAGCCATGTAATTGGATATGTCTGCACATCAATGAGTGATCTGGTGTTTCAGTGCAATCTTCACCATTCAAATACACTTCCTTACCCTCCCTAAGGCATCTATAGGTAAATGGAAGCGACCAAGCTTCATGGAGATAAGCACTTCCAAGAGGTTCATATCTACCAATTGCAAAGTACTTCATACACCCCTCGAACTTGAATAGAGGAAACGGGAGAGTTATTAATCCGTGGATAAGCCACGTTGCTGAATTGGCCTCTGCCACAGAAAACGGTAATGGTTCCAACCTCTCAATGTGTAACATAGAAAAGGAAGCATCTTTCATTGACAGCAAACGCTGCTTATCAGTCAAATTAAACGGGGCAAATAATGATGACGTGTTCATGCAATGCCATGGCACTTTGCCAGCTTTTAAGGTTTGCAAAGTCCATGCAAACTGCATGATGGAATGCAATTGATTTTGACCATGGTACAAAACAGACACTTCATACTGCAAAATATCAACAACAGATGATACAATATTGTCTAACGTGTAAATGCGGGAAGAAAGCGTATTAATGCTGTTCTCTACAACTGTGAGCACTTTCTCTAAATTAGCCTGATCTATAGCTCTAATGCGGGTAGCCGCCTCAATCTGAGACGTTTTCCAGACTTCGTTGTAAATAGCATATATCCATCTTTTAGATCTGCCGTAAGACCGGGCCCTTTATAAAATCATTCAGATCAACATCGTCAGTCAGTTTAGATAAATGTAGTTTAATCAACGCCAAAGTGGAATGTTTGAGCCAATTGTGACATAATTTGCCTACAGAATAGGTAGTAACAGAATGGCCATTTTCAAAATGGGGATCCACCCTG
Organism: Lissotriton helveticus; assembly: GCF_964261635.1. Taxonomy (NCBI): domain Eukaryota; kingdom Metazoa; phylum Chordata; class Amphibia; order Caudata; family Salamandridae; genus Lissotriton; species Lissotriton helveticus. The sequence goes on along the minus strand of NC_136057.1, from coordinate 409,164,020 downwards.
ACCTGTGTAAATCCTTGAGCCAAACCCAGAAAACGATGCTGGCAAGAATCAGCACTTCTGTGCCAGAGCAACCAACCCTTGGGATCCAAACTGGATATTCTAACCGCAATATTCTTCTAATTCAGGAAAAGAAGGAGCATTTAATTTTTTGTAGTAGTCAATCCAAAGCATGTTGTCTGTGAAATTGTAGAATTCAAGAACAACATATGGTTCGGGATGAGGCATGCACAGTGCAAAGCCTCAGTGCCTTGCACTTGCCAGCTTTTAGAACCACAAACTGATTTAATGTCAATGGTATCCTTCCACAACTCGTAGCCTCCTACAGCTAACTGGTCTAGAAAGGACTTAGAATACAATACTTTAGTATCGGTAAGTCTAACTTTGGATGTGGACTTTTCAGTAAATTTAAAATAAAAAGCCTTGGGATTCGACTGATTAAAATCAGTAAAGTAAGTGAACTGCTTCAAAAAGGAAGCAGAACTGCCTTTTATAGGAGCTGGACAATGTTCCCATTGCGTATAATTGACAGTGTTTCTCCTGGTATTAGTTTTATGGAGGTAATGATTGCCAAAATGTTGGTAACAATATAAATCACCGTAATTAGCAAATTCTAAATATAAATCTTCAGCATCAAAGGCAGCATAATATTTCAAATCAGAAAACAAGGCTTCTACGGCCTGAACATCCCAATCATCAGAATGTATATTTTGATTAATTACATCCCCCATTGAAACTCTAAGCACATTAGGGACATTTATAACCTCAGTGGGCCCATGAATTTGAAAACGAACAGCATCCCATACAATCCCATCTAAACAGGCCAAGCAGTGATGTTAACAAAAGCCAAGTATCTCTTCAATCTGTGAGATGAGGAATAGGGAGCCAATGTTCCATTGATATGTCCTTGATATGTCGAATGCATGTTCTCTCTTCGACATAGTGTCCATTGACAAGCAGAAGAAAATACACCACAAAGCCAATTGACATGAAAAGGTAAACTGAAAAAAGCACCAACCAAATGTAGGTCCAAGGGGGAATCAAAACATTTTTTTAAAACAATTTAGCCAAAACAGAGACCTTTGAAGGTTTCCTCGATGTTTGTGAATCAGTGTCAAATGAAAATCTGGATTCTGTAGCCAAGCGAGTTTGCAAATCAGGCATCGATAAGTCAGTTGGGTAAGTGTAGTCAGTTTCATCAAGTTGAGTACCAGGCAGTGTACTTAATAAAGGACTAGAAATTGCAGGCATCCCGACTCCCGAGGGCAACATCAGGCACTGGATCAGAAGCCAGGGCCAAAACAGAAGGACATGAGACTGCCGGTGTCATGCTAAGAAGAATCGGCCACTCTGTGTATCTTGAAATTGTCAATGGAGATATACCTGTTTTCCTTACGACCTGGAAGTGGTGGTAAAATGACTGTTCTTGTGCCCTTCACACCAAGCACCGGAACTGGAGCTTGATAAGAGGGACCAAATTCTTTCTTGTTTTCGATCTTCTCTCGAACCAGTTCTCTAACTTGGGGTAGCCAGCCAACTACCGGGATCTGCAACGCATCATCCGAGGTGGAGGGCAAGTGTTCCTTTGCAAGACTGTCTCTCGTCTCTTGTAGATTCTGTAAAACATGGCAATGTTCATCTAGGTCAAAGGGGGCAGCAACCGCCGCCTTGTCTAGACCGTCAAGGTCTGGGACAAACATTTTGACACCAAAGAGCATTTCGTATGGGGTCCGCCCACCCAGAGACCTTCTAGGGAGATTATTTAGAGCACGCTGCACGCTATTGAGGTGGGTCAGCCAGTTCCTACCAGTGCCTATAACTCTAGCAGTCAAAGACTGCTTTACATCTCGGTTCATTCGTTCCACAACACTATTACCCTAGGTCTGTATGGAGATGAAAACTTGACTTGGAACCCCAATGAAGTCATGGCATCCTTATATGCCTTAGAGGCGAAAGCCGGACCCTGATCCGAATGGAAGGTACCACAGGCAAAAATCCCTACAAAGACACGCAAGTCTCTTATGACAGTTCGTGAATCAGCACTGCAGTGTGGCTACACCCACACAAAGCGTGTGCATGAATCAACTGCTACTAAGATGTACTTATACGCAGTATCAGAAGAAAAAGGACCGCAGTCATCTAAGTAAACACAACCAAGTGGTTTATTAGAAATGTACAACTGTGTCTGGGGCGGACACGCAGCAGTTGAAGGTTTAATCTGCTGGCAAATGTCACATTGAGCGACATAATAACGCGTCTGTTTGTACAGTCCCCGCCACCAGAAACGTTGCTGTAACTGAGATACAGTAGCCGAAACGCCCGCATGCGCAGACGCAACACCTTCATGGGCAGCTGTAATCCTGCGTTGGGAATTAACCTTTCACCAACGTCCGGTATTTTCACATAAGGAACTTTATCAGGACTTAAGTGGTATGAATACTTTGAAGGGAACCCCTTAGGATATTTACTTCCCTTCTCAGTCGCAGCAACGGCTGCCAAGATATCATCATCAATCTTACTTTTGGAACGTGTAACTGCCGCAACCAAATATGTCGATACTGCTGATGTTGCGGCCTCATCAGCCAAAGAATTGCCAACAGCGTGAAGTCCCACGCGCTGATGACCGAGAGTATGAATTACAAATACGAGTGGCAACTGCTTTTAAAGCTCAGCCACTTGGACCCAGATCATTTTAGGTTTTATTGTGCTACCCTTGGAATCACGAAAATCATTCTGAATTCAAAATAACAGGTTTTCGTTGTATGACTGGACACAGTAGTAAGAATCACTCACAATTAGTGTTGTCACAATAGGATCAGCGTACTCCTATGCAAGCATCAGAGCCGAAGCTCTGCAAATTGTGCGGTGCAGTCCCCTAAAGTCTGTGTGTGCATGACCCTGGACTTGAACTAATCATTCACCATGGCACCTACCACAATGGCACAAGCTGAAACGTATGCGTGCTTAGACCCATGCGCAGCTTGCGCTGAACCATCAGTGTATATGATGCAATAGAAGTCCTCCAAAGTCCACATAGTCAAAGGCGCAGGATGAACAAATTCATACTGCAAAAACTCTTGCGACTGGAGGGAGGCATCAAAAATAAATGTGACATCCGGAAACGTCAATGATGCTGCCCATTGCATCCACCATGGGTGCAAAGCTTTAGAATTTGGTACACTGGCTTTCGTCACTGCCTCTAGTGCAGGATACAGGGTAAAAACCAACATGCGTTTTCCCTGCGACAGTGCACGTTCCATAAGAATCGCCATCTGCACTGCTGTCAAAACTTTTTCCACAGTGGAAAACCGCATTTCTGCCGGAGTGTACAAGTGTGACTTTTAAGCAATAGGTACTGTGTCTCCTTCGTTAAAAGTAAGGTAAGTGAAACCCACCGCCCGAGGAATGATTCTGATCACCAGGTTGGTGTGGTTATCACGAGTCAGTAAGAATTTAGATTCTAGAAGATCAGCCTGCAGAGATTGCAAAATAGCTGGATGTTCCGGCAGCCAGCAAGATTTGGTAAAAGTAGGTTGTATCAAAGCATACAACGGCTTGATATGCTGGGCATATTCAGGAATGTATGTACACCCGAAATTCAAAAATCCCAGCAAGGACTGTAACTTTTTCAGAGTTGTAGAAGCGCGCAGTTGTGCGCATTTCTCCAAGAAGTGAGGAGCCAATCCTTGCCCTTCATTGTTGAGCTCGTAACCCAGAAACAACACTATGTACTCTGCAATGTGAGACTTTGCAAAGTTGAATTTGTAACCAAAGTCCGCAAAGTTACAAATTATGCGGTCAACGCGACACAGATGCGCCCAAAGCTCGTCGTCTGTGAGATATATGTCATCCACATACGAATACGCATCCGTGTTCACTCTCTCCAAGAGAGAGACTATGCGGGCAGCAAACACGCCTGGACTATTCTTATAGCCCATCGCTAGGTGTTTAAATTGGCGCTGTTTGCCGCCACAGGTAAAACTGATCCATTGGGAACTAAGACCATCTAAATTGTGGGCAAAAAAAACGTTGGAAATGTCAAGTGTGGTTTTAAACCGTTTTCGTACAAGCCCATCCACTAAAGCAGAGCCGTGGGTATTCTGTACTGCACAGGTACAACAATGAGAGTTCAAATGCCAGTATTCCAATACCAAACAGTACGAGCCGTCTGGCTTGGTCACAGTTAAAAGAGTGTTATTCATCGGTGACACACAAGTTTCAATTACACCTTGATATTCCAATTGTTCAAGGATTTCCGCAACAGAAGCCTTAGCTTCGCGTTGGATGGGATATTGAGGTTGAGGCTGGGGCATAGACCGTAAGGGAATCTCGTGGTGTGGGGAAAATGTATCCCAACCACAGTGTGTACGGTATAGAGCCGGCGCAAGGGCCATAGCCCACTCTTCTGCAAAATTCAGCGCATGCTCCTTTGAGACAGTGTGCGCGAAACTAGGGAGGATTACCTCCTCCCCTCTCGGAGCCGCGAAGACAAAAGGTGGGGGCCAGTCAGCCTCTGCTAACAAAATGTCATAGGTAGTCGTAAGATTTTCCCAAAATACCCCGTCGCGCAATCGCGCAAGTCATAAACACGTTCTGTAGGTGCAGGCACTGGTGATACAGAACGTGACCCCTGTTTCTGTTGCTGTTGTTTACCCTGTTTTTGGGCCGATTTTGCTTCTTAGCCTCGGGCTGGTCGTCTGTTTCCGACTTCTGCCCTTGGGGTTGTTCTTTCTCTTTTGTGGAGAAAGGCTTGACACCCAAACTATTATGGCCCACGGTCTTATAAGCCGCCGTAATAATTCTCGGTAACTGGCGGGGTTTATCGGCATCGGAAACCACCTGCAAAGCATTAGACACCTGAAAGCTTACCGCATCTCCCTTGACATTAGCAAGTACGAGATCAGAAACTACGTCAAAACTGCCACATAGCCGCATACCCAATTCAACCGCTGCCTCAGGTCCGTGCTCTTCTTGAACACGTTTAATGACCGAGGGTAGGACGGTCATTGAAGGAGTGCCAAAGCACCTCGTATACACCGCCGCAAAAATTTTACCCCAAGACACACAGTCACCTGCCTCTGTTATCAAGTCTTTTGGCAAACTAATTGTCAGAATCCTGTGTTTTTCAACAGGAGCCGTGTTAAAAAATACTGCTTCCAGCTGGTCAAATTTCTCGGCAAGCCAGAAAGGCATATCATCCTTATCCCGGGGGCGCTTGCCCATCACTGCATTAACCATAGCAGGACTAAGCTTCGTACCACTCGGTCCAGCTGGAAGCGCCACAACACCTGGGGCTCCGCCCGGGAGATTGCGGGTAATGTATTGCACTAACGACCTAATTACACTAATTGCGAATGTATGTATCAGCCGTAAATCTGCAACGGGAACCGCTCCATGTCGAGGATGCGGTGTAAATCCAGCCAAAACAGGCCAGGTAGCGCCTGGAATGGACAAAGGACCTAACCTTGTGACTAACAAAGTGTGGGGTAGGGCGCCATTAAACCAAACTCGGTGCTGCCAAGCATTAATCGGAACTTCCTATGTCCTATATGGAACATATTCCTGTGGCACGGCAGTAGGAGCATAAGTGTCGAACACACCAGTATTTGTGTTCACAGCAGGGACGGTCACCCACGAATAGAAAATTTCATAAGGGTAAGCTACTTCCGCACTCACTACCATAATAACTGCCATGCCCTCTAACCCGACGTTATAAGCCTGCAAATGATTGCGAACCGCAATTCGACTATGCTGCGGTATGTCAACGTCAGCCATAGTGACACAGTAAGAAAGAGGTACAACAAAAAACTACGTAGCACAACTGGGTAGTAATTCAAAAGGAAACCGTTTGAAAAGATTCAAGCTTGAAAAGACCTATGTAACTATAGGTAGGTTTGTCCAACACCACTGTCTTCCGGAAACAATAGTGAAGGGGGTTAAGGACTGAGATAAGCACTAGTCAGGCGTTATGTAATATGACCACCAACGATTGGGCGCCATGTCGCAGGGATTCTGATCCTACACAGAACTGTGCATAGAGACTTGGAACCTCAGTGAATTAGGGTGTACCAAAACTCACCTTAGTATCCAAAATCCCCTACCAGACTAGCAATCAGTGTCTCATTGGTTCTTCCATACCCCCAATGATTAGACAACCCAGAACATGGGCTTAGAACACCTCAGGTAACGTGGAACACATGAACACTCTTTCGTTATACTATCATACCATTCCAGAACGAGGAGTAAATGAAGACACGTGCAAGTTTGAAATATTTATTTCTAATGCCGTATTCTCAGGCGCAGTATCTTAGCTAATACAAGCAAACATATTATAAGCAACAAGGTTATCAGCATATTTATTATTCCATAAAATACAAAGGGAGAAAGCATGTTAAAATGGTGAAGGGAAGAAGGCTAGAAGGCACTTCAATCTTGCCCTCCCTTGCTGGTATATTATATTATATCTACAGAAGGTCTCTTTGGGTTTTAGAAGGGCGGCCCCATACCTCTGGTCTTAGCAGAAAGGGATCACATCATCTTCTACACCACCTCTCTGCATGCGAATATTCATCAAGTTTGTGTGCATGCTCTGTGAAGTGCATTATTAAACGCGCCAAAACCAGAGTTGGCCACAGCTGCATATATGTTATGTCTAGGATGTGCGCTTATCAGACCGTACAACAACCACTGTGTTGAAAGAACCTTGAAGGCCTCGGCACTCACTGTTCAGACATAGCTTACCAAGCAAAGCTGACTCAATAGGAAAACATATTATTCTCGTGTGAAGCAAAATATTCTACTAGGCTCAAAGCATTAATAACAATTTGTGCCGTGTGATACCCTACATTAAAGGTGGGAGGCGGATGCATCACAGAAGACACTCTTAGCGAGGGCCTCATCTCAAAACAGTAGCTTGGTCTAGTTTTAACATGGGGCTCCGTGTAATTTCAGGAGTCCATGTCTGACACGCAGGCTTCATGGCACGCTAGTTTCTAATTAAACAAAAATCTAGGTCTATCAAAGCACATCAGTTGGCGCTGTCACCTTTTTTGGTAAATGATGTGATGAATCTCTGAAAAAATCTCATACCTTCAATGTGTTAGCCAGTCTCCCGGGATTACCCAAACCTGCAATCCCTTCCTGCCTCTACAGGGAAGGCTTTGCACAGAAGCAGACTGTGACTATGGAGACCTTGACGAGCAAGCATTCCGAGTCCCGAGGTTAGTCCTCTCGACATTGCGCTGCCTCCTTTGGTTTCCAAACCAGGCTAAGAAAAATAAGCCCGAGCTCCCCAGACAATTCAAGCACTGCTCTAATGCTGCATATAATACTAAGCAGCATAAGAGCTGTGCTAGGATTGGCAGGGGCATGAAAGACTTCCATTGAAGACCAATGTGGCTGACTCAGCTTCATGGTAGCCTTCAATATCTAAGCCTAAACTGCGCATGGCAGGTTTGTCACAGTAAAAATACTGGCCAATTTGACATGCACAGCTCAGTTACACCCTCAGCTACTGGTCCCATCCACGTTGAGCTCCGAAGCCCTGCCCCATTAGTTAGAATAAATAGTGATACAGCCATACGGGGCAAGTCAAAATGAGCCTGAGACTTAATGGCCCAGAGCAGTAAGCGGTTAAACCCCATGCACCCCTGTGAATGAAATGCTGCTGTGTTCTTGTTATGGCTTCATGTTCCTGTTAGTGTGCATAATTTTAGTAAACTCAGTTTTGTGTATTCCAGTCCTGTTCCTGATCATTATTCCAGTCCAGAGTTTCCCAAAGCTCAATCAATCAATCAATCAGGTCATTTATAGAGCGCACTACTCACCCGTAGGGTCTCAAGGCGCTGGGTGGGAGGGGGGTGCCGTTACTGCTCGAACAGCCAGGTCTTGAGCTTCTTCCTGAAGGAGAGGTGGTCTTGGGTCAGGCGCAGGTCGGTCGGGAGTGAGTTCCAGGTCTTGGCGGCCAGGTAGGAGAAGGACCTTCCTCCTGTTGTCGCTCTTCGGATGCGGGGGACGGCGGCGAGGGCGTGGTTGGTTGATCTGAGGAGGCGCTTGGGAGTGTAGAAGTTGATCCGGTTGTTGAGGTAGCTCGGGCCTTGGTCGTGTAGGGCTTTGTGCGCGTGGGTGAGGAGACGGAAGGTGATTCTCTTGTTGATCGGGAGCCAGTGCAGATCTCTAAGGTGTCCGGAGATGTGGCTGCGTCGGGGGATGTCGAGGATGAGTCTGGCTGAGGCGTTCTGGATCCGCTGGAGTCTCTTCTGGAGCTTGGCGGTGGTTCCGGCGTAGAGGGCGTTGCCGTAGTCCAGTCGGCTGGTGACGAGGGCCTGGGTGACCGTCTGCCTCGTCTCGGTGGGGATCCACCGGAAGATCTTACGTAGCATGCGCAGGATGTTGAAGCAGGACGAGGAGACGGCGTTTACTTGTCTGGTCATGGAGAGGGAGGAGTCCAGCATGAAGCCCAGGTTGCGTGCGTGGTCCGTCGGTTTGGGTGCGGTGCCCAGGGCGGGGGGCCACCAGGAGTCGTCCCAGGCGGAGGGCGAGGAGCCCAGGATGAGGACCTCCGTCTTGTCCGAGTTCAGTTTCAGGCGGCTGGTCGTCATCCATTCGGCTACATCTCTCATCCCTTCGTGCAGGTTGGCTCTGGCGGTGGCGGGGTCGTTGGTCAGGGAGAGGATCAGCTGGGTGTCGTCGGTGTAGGAGATTATGTTGAGGTTGCTCAGTTCCCGTTTCAGTGTTCCTTCTGATGTTCTTCTTTGTCTTCATGTGTGATTATATTATTGCTGTAACTTGACGTATACAGTTCTCCATGTTGCCTATTGGTATGAACCCTCCACCCCTCCCTTTCCCGCAGAGTGTTGTTACCCTTGGTGGAACGCTCGATAGGAGCTCACCATAGAACCTTCAGGTGAGGAGGCGATCATGCCGAGGTCAGAACCTAATAAACCTGCTCTTCATCTTCATGCGTTTGAGAGAGTTATTTGTGAGTAGTTCTAACAAAGTGGCGACGAGGCTGCGCAGGGGGCAGTGTCTGACCTTCCCCTGTTTATTCAGCACGATCCAGAAAACTTTCCGTGCCCGAGGAGTGACATTGGAATGGAGCTCTGGCGGGCTGTGAATCCGGCGAAAGTGAGCCAAGGCTGGTAAGCAGTATCAGCGAAATATTTTGGCAAATTGAGACATCAAGTCAAGGCGTACTAAACGAAGGGTGCCGATGATATAATGAGTTAAAGATGATAATATGGGCACCGGACCGTTTTGAAAGTATTGCCGAGTGATGTAAGTGGCTGGAAGGATAAATACGTATAGTACGGAAGAGAAGGAATGAATGAATATTGAGGAAAATAGTGAGAGCTGAAACGTGGAAACTTGGAAAAAGGGAAGAGACTGTCTTATTGGAAAAGCACGTTGACAGAAGCGCGAGAACTGAACTGTTGTCGAGTTCGCGCTGCATGGTTGATGCGGTGGGTTCATACGCGGCATAAATGGTGGAAGTAAGTTTTGAAAGGTGCCCGCGAGCATGCGGAAAGGGATCTCGCATAGCATTGTCAGCGTTCTCTCAGTAGTCCAGTGATCGCACCGGCACAGCGTGAGGAAGTGACAGCGTTTTCCCCTCAGCTGACTGGACTGGTGCGCGCTGCGTTCTTAGCGCTGGAGGGCGATCTGTCCTATCGACGGTTTCTTCGAGTGAGTCTCAGTGTAGGGCGTTGATGCGAATAAGAGCGGAGAAGGAGGTAAAGACCCTAAGGTGAAGGACAATTAAAGAGAAGGTGCAAGAGGAACTCAACACCTTTAAGTCCATAGTTGTGGTTGCGCTGATAGGCTCAGCATTGTGCAATTAAGAGCCTGCGTGCAAGGTACTTTTAACCTACCGCCCTGACGGGAACTTGTGAGTCAGGAGGGTCAGGAAAGGACAAAGGACAGCGAGCTGGAACTAAACACAACAGGGTAACCTAAGTGATTGTAGGGGTATAGTTTGGAAGTGTATGGGTTCAAGGTGTTAAGAGTACATTCTGAATAACAAGGAAATAACAAGCATGGTGAATTGGTAATGTGAAATTGTAACTTCATTTATTTTCTCAGCCACATATTTAAGGTGAGACATTTTTTGCCTGCAAATAGCATTTGTACAGGGTTTCCCACTATCTCCTTAGTTTTTCCAGTTTATCAACAGTACATAACTTAAGCCACTGCCTAACTCACCCCTTTGTTTACCTATGGCATCTTCAATGACAATGTCAGAGCCACCTCATTCCTGAGTGAGGAGGGTGAACCTCTCACCCCGTGGAAAAATTGGGTGAATATATTTGAGTCATATTTAATCGCAATAGGTGGCAACAGATTCTCATCAGTGCGTAAACTACACATATTGTTACATAATTTAGGAAGACATGCAAGGGAAATGTATGACAATTTACCTGACACTATAATTGAATTGGGAACTGAAGAGGTAGAAAGTGAGGGCCCCCCTGATGTTTTCAAAATAGCTTTGAAAAAACTAGAGGCACAATTTGGCAAGAAAATCAATGTGGTGCTTGAACGCCACAAATTTTTCTCAAGATCACAAGGGAAAAATGAAAGGGTAGCTAATTATATTGCAGTGCTAAGAGGGTTGTCATCCAAGTGTGATTTTGGAACCCTAACTGATTTTCTTATAAGAGATCAGCTAGTGAGATGCACATCCGACAAACAAATACAGGAGAAGTTACTAGCGGATGCACCTGATTTAAAACAAGCGGTAGACATAGCGAAAAGCATTGAGCACACAGCGTTCTGCATGAACGAAATGATGGAATCTGTTGAGGTAAAGCAAGTTTGCGAAGGGGAAGTGTTGAAGGTAAATATGAAGGGAGATAAAAACAGAAATGTCCATGCTGGAGGTTCGATTCAGAAATCGGAGACACAGAAGTTTAAGTGTTAGCGTTGTGGTAATCCAAATCACTTAGCAAATAGTGTAAAGTGCCCTGCAAGAAGTGCTTTGTGCAGAACATGTAACAAACGTGGTCACTCTACTAAGGTGTGTCATGATGCGAAAAAGGACATAACTCATGTCATTCATGAAGAAGAGGCACAAAGGGGGGATATTGTGTTCCAAGTTAATGAACTTCTTGAGAGCTCTACTAGCAATTACCCTGAATGTAAAATGTTGCTTGACAATGTATCTTATGATGTTTTTGCTGATTCATGCTCACCGTATACTCTCATAAGTGAAGAAACTTTCAAAAGTAAATCAGGAGATAGGGAGTATGTGTTGTTACCTCCAGACATTAACCCAGGGGGATACAACAGGGATTCTATACCTTTGGTTGGCATGCTGATTATGCAAATTAACTTCAAGGACCGGTTCACGGTTGGAAAGGTATATATAACAAAACAGGGTTCAAACTTATTAGGGTGGAAACATCAAAAAGACCTTGGTATTAAGTTGGATCCTAATGCCTCAGAGCCGGTGTACTTGGTGGAATGACCTTGCATAGGTGCTGATGTGTGTGGAGAGTTTCCCGAGGTATTTTCGAAGGAACTAGGTTTGCTGAAGGGGTTCCTCCATAAAATAAAGTTGAAAAAACATTACAAACCATCGGTGCATAAGGCCAGATCGGTACCCTTGGTAGTGAGAGATTCCCTAAAGGAAGAATTGGAGAAGTTGGAGTTGTTGGGGGTAATTGAGAAGATTGAGAGTTCAGAGTGGCTCGCCCCCATTGTGGTCGCTGCCAAGTGGGGAGGAAAAGGCATTCGGTTATGTGTGGACCTCAGGGATCTCAATGCCAACATCTGGGTGGAGAGACATCCTCTCCCCAAGATAAATGAGATGCTCAGTGTCATACAGGGAGCCAAGTTTTCCAGCGTCCTAGACCTCTCAGCGGCTTATCATCAGGTTGCCCTACATCCAGAGTCCAAACACCTGACTTTTTTTATAACACCATTTGGTGCATAACCAGTACAACAGGATGCCATTTGGATTGGCATCCGCAGCTGCCGTATTCCAACGGATTATGCAGCACATACTTGATGGTCTAGGAAAAGTCTTGTGTTTCCAAGACGATATTTTGATTTATGGTGATTCAGAACTTGAACATAACGAGAACCTCAGAAATGTGTTGGGGAAACTGAGCAAGGCAGGTTTTACGACTCAAAAAGACAAGTGTAAGATTGGTGTCAAGTCCGTAACTTACTTAGGACACACCATTTCAGGAGAAGGAATCAAGCCCAAGTCTAGTCTGGTGGATTCTGTTGTTTTGGCCCCGGCTCCATCGAATAAAGACGAGCTTAGATCCTTCTTAGGCTTAGTGGAGTACATGACCAAATTCATAGAAAATTTTGCTGGTCACACAAGTGCCATGAGAGAGCTTTTAAAGAAGGGTTCTCCTTTTGAGTGGAGTACGGAGTGTCAGCAAGAATTCCAGTATGTCAAGGCACCTATCGCCAAGGCACCCACACTAGGCATGTTTGACACAAATGCTAAAACTACCCTTACCATGGATGCTAGCATAAAGGGTTTGGGTGCATCCCTTACTCAAGTGGTGGACGGATGCGAGAAAATAATTGCATTCGCATCTAGAGCTCTGAAAGAAGCAGAATCTAATTATTCCACAATCGAGAGGGAGGCTCTGGCGTGCTATTGGGCGATAAACCACTTAAAATTTTTCCTGTGGGGCATCCCTTTTACATTACGCACCGACCACAAACCCCTCATTCCACTATTTTCTACAAAGAACATTGAGAAGGCCACTCCCCGCATCTCGAAGTGGGTTTTAGCATTGCAGGGTTACAATTTCACGATGTGTTATGTAGCAGGTGTAAAAAACACAATTGCTGACTGCATGTCAAGGTTACCCATACCTGGTGATGATGCAACATGCAGTCCACCGGATGAGGTCATTTTGTCCATTGAATATTAAGGGTGGGCGGCCAGCTACGCTCCGTGCACGGAGCACGGAGTGCACGGAGTGCCGTCTCCTACGCATTTTGCGTAGCGGGCGTAGCCAGGCGGCACTCCGCGCGCTCCGCAGACGGTGTGTAGCCGGCCGCCACCCGCCTCCCTCCCGCCCTCCCTAAATACATAAATAAAAGTAAAAAAAGCTTTTAAAAACACTTACCTTGTCTGCCTGCGTCCCCGGGGCTCCCTCTCGCCGTCCCGCGATTCGCGCCGCCATTTCGGATCCTAATGTGCATGCGCGGGCGGCCGCGCATGCGCATTTCTCATGAGGAATGCGCATGCGCGGCTGCCCGCACATGCGCATGAGGATCCGAATCGGTGGCGGCGCGAATCGCGGGACGGCGAGAGGGAGCCCCGGGGACGCGGCAGACAAGGTACGTGTTTTTAAAAGCTTTTTTTACTTTTATTTATGTATTTAGGGAGGGCGGGAGGGAGGCGGGCGGCGCGGAGTGGGGCTACGCGGAGTGCACGGGTGGGCGTAGTTGTGCGCCCACTTCGCGTAGCTCCGCGGAGCCCCACTCCGCACACTACGCCCAGCCCTGCCATCAACAGGAAGGAGTGGGAGAAGGAAGCAGAGGAGGATCAGGTGTTGAGAGAGTTGAGAGTAATGATTGAGAAGGGGTGGCCCAGAACTTGCAACGAGCTGCCAGATGCTCTTAAACCTTTCTGGGTTGTGAGGAATGAACTATCCCTCACAGGGGGCCAAGTGTTTAGGGGAACAAGAATCATTCCCCCAGGTAGCATGAAAGAACGAGTGATTGACATCGCGCATGAGGGACACCCAGGTCGAAGCAAGACCAAGAGCAAAATCAGGCAACACTATTGGTTTCCCAAAATGGATTGGCGGGATGAAAGTACAGTGAAGGAGTGTGTTTCCTGTGGGATGAGTGACAAATCTAAAGTGGTACAAAAAGCACCCCTTATCCCTGTGGTGGTGCCGTCTAAACCATGGGATAAGCTCGGCCTAGATATTATAGGTCCATTGAATCATCTCAGCATTTCCCAAAGATTTATGTTTGTCCTTATTAATTATCATTCCCATTGGATTACTACCAAACTTGTGTCCTCAATAACCACCTCAGAACTAATTGAGTTTCTTAAAGAAATATTTTCTAAAGAAGGAGTATCTACTTCCCTCGTAACGGATAATGGTGTTCAAATTACATCAGAGTTGATGAGAGAATTCTTAGAGGGTTTAGCCATTTCGCATGTGAAGACACCCTTCTACTGTCCCAAGGCCAACGGGATGGTGGAAAGAGCTAATAGAATGTTAAAAAACACTATCCAGATGGCCGTTACTATGCACGAACCAGTTGAGGAAACCATCAGGAAAACATTATGGTCGTATCACTCTCCCCCTATGTATCAAAATGAAGTAAGGCCACTATTTAACATCCCAACCTATAATCGGTTTGAACAGGCCTTTTCAAATTTAGATGACCTGGATTGACTGGATATTAGGGTAGGTGACAACACTGGAAGTATAGTTACAAGTAATCATTATAAGGGGTGTCAATTATTAGATGAAGAAATTGCAACTCAGGGAAGACTACTTGGTGATATGGATGGCAATAGTGGTCGCACAGTAGTTGGCAAAATTAACGAGGAATGTTCATTAGTAATACCAGGCAATGCTGCCTCGGTGATATCAAAGCATATCGCCATATCCACAGTCACGCATGAATATAAAATCCCTACATCACCTGATCTGGATGTGAATACAGTGAGGAACCTTGGGAATAAGCCTACTAGACATCCCGGCTATTGTGGTTTGAAAATCCTTAGCTGGAACGTAGCTGGGTTAGAAGCAAGGCTTTTAGATTCTCAATGGGCTAGGATAATTGATGGCATGGACATTGTTATGTTCCAGGAGACTTGGGCTGTCGGAAATCTCCATATTGAGGGTTATCAATGTTTTAGTGTGACAGCGCCCAAACCTAGTCTTGGCCGAGCAGTGGGCGGTTTGTTTATAGGGATTAAGATATTGGCTGGCGGCACAATTAGAGATTTGTCAAGAGGGAATCCGAACATTCAAATTTTGGAATACAAGTTAAAGACCAGGATTTATTTAATCAATTTTTATAATAATGATTTTAATTGCGTACCAAATAAAAACTTTGAGGCTCTTTCAAAGACCTTACACAATTTGGAATTTAGCCTACAAGCAGATGTTGGGATACCAAAAGATTCTGGGACTAAGGATAGGACCCACTCAGACCAAGCGGAACGAAGGGGCACTGAATTAGCGGATATATTATCTGAGTTCAACCTTGGTGATGCCATGGAAATAGGCCACAATTCTAGTGCTTCTTATGCTCCTACGTTTAGAGGTAGGGACAGCAGCTCCACTATTGATTACATCTTTATGTCGCCCCATTTAATAGATTGTGTAGTCAAATCTAGAGTGATGGAGACATCGTTTGGGGATCACAACCCATTAATAGTAACTCTAGATTTAGCCCCTAGTTCTGTTTACTCAAACCTAAATGGCGCAAGGGATATTACACCCTCGGCTGATGGTTTGAGATTAAAATGGAGGGGGGTTGATAGTGGGACAATTTTGAATACTGTACAAATCAAACACCCCCATCTGATTAACTCCTGCTTATCCATGGACGGTAATTACCATAGGATTATTGCCGACTTTGGCAAATTGTGTTTATCCATAAAAACTCTCTTGTCAGTTCCTTTACCAAGGGTAGAGAAAGAACCAAGATGGTTCGACTCGGCCTGCTCACTGGCAAACAGGGACTTACGAAGGGCACTTTCCACTAACCCCAGGTGCACAACGGCTGTCCAAACAGCCAGGAAACAGTATAAACTTACAATAAATGGTAGAAAGGCCGCACTACTCTCAGAACAGTGGGACTCGCTGGTCGCCAGCGCTAATCTGGGGGGCAGTGGGCCGTTCTGGTCTGCAGTTAGGAAAACAAGAGAAATGGGTAAAAAGCTAACACCAATTAGCTGTAATATAATTGGTAGTGGTTGGGAGGCCCACTTTTCAAAAATCTATGCTGTCCCACCTGAGGAGTCGACGACTTACAGCCTAAGACAGCTGTGTGGCCTACAGATTGATGCCCATGAAGTAGAAACAGCTATAAAAGAGAGCCTTGGAAACAAAGACCCAGGTCCAGACGGCTTGCCCATTGATATTATTAAGCATAGTCCAGATTTATGGGCGCCAATTCTTGTCAATGTTTTTAACAGTCTGCCAACAGTGCCCATGCCTACCACCTGGGCAACTAGCACCATCGTCCCAATTTTTAAAAAGGGAGATAGGTCGGATCCAGTCAATTACCGTCCAATCTCCCTTCTGGATAACACCTTAAAAATTTTGGGACGAGTAATCTATAACAGGGTGCTTGAATGGACTGAAAACACAGAATTATTAGATCCGTGCCAGATGGGATTCAGGAGCGGGGTGGGGACAGTAGAGCAATGCTTGAATTTAAAATTGATAATTGATAAGTATAACATTGCTCGATCATCTCCTATTTACCTTGCTTTTATGGATCTCTCTTCCGCTTTCGATCTAGTGAATAGATCCAAACTCTGGACCATCTTAATGAATTATGGGCTAGATGAGACCCTCGTTAATTTCCTGGCTTATCTACATACTGATCTAAAAGCACAGGTCCGGATTGGGATGGGTGGAGAGGTCTCTGGAGCCATTGATATCGGTGGAGGGGTGAGACAGGGGTGCGTTTTAGCACCCCTGTTGTTTATCATCTATATTAATGGCCTATCTGGAACTCTCAAACAAGCCACCAGCGATGTACCGACAATCTTGGGGAAACCTCTTTCAGTTTTATTATACGCGGATGACGCAGTGCTCATGGCACGCACACCAAATGCCCTCCGCTCACTTGTTCAAAGTTTTGTCCAACATATGGAGGGATTGGATCTGCGTGTAAATTTTAGAAAGGCTTTTATCATGTCATGTGGCCCTGGGAAACAGAAGCTCAATACTATACACATGGGGACAGATAAACTCGAATCTGTCCCTACGTTCCCTTATTTAGGGTTGGTTTTCGCTGCGAACGGCTCGTGGAGTGGGCATTTGGCCCACGCCACGAGCAAGTTCTCGAAAGCCACCAATTCTATTTTGAGTTTGCCTCGCCCGAAGAATATACGTGCCACAAGAGCCATTTGAAAAATATTTAGATTGCAGTGCTCACCAGTTGCTTCATACGGAGCAGAGGTTTGGGGGTTGGGAGATAGCGCATGCATTCAGCGGGAAGAAAGCCGCTTTTGCAGAAAAATACTGGGCGCCCCAATCTCATCTTCTGATTTTATTTGTCATAATGAACTAAACCTCCCCTATGTATGTGATTTTATTAGAGCCAGACCAGCTCTATTTTGGGTTAAGGTTTGGAGGAACAATTCAGCCACTCTCACACAAAATATTATAAAAGATTGCCTGAATTGTGACCGTGGTATGGAGATCCCATGGCTCTCAGGAGTATCTAAAACACTAAGTGCCGTGGACAAAGGTGATCTTTTCTCCGACCCCACCAAGATTGAGCTCAAGGACAAAATCGAGGTTAAACACGCACTGTATGCACTTTTTGAATCTGAAAGGATGGGAAGAGAATCAACAAAATCAACTGTTGCAAAATATATGGGAAATGAACTGTGCAGGCATCCACTCCCGCCCTACCTTACTCTACCTATGACCAACTGGGAGAGATCACTTTTGTTTCATTTAAGAGCGGGCTCAGTGAAATTTTTGTTGTCTTTTCCTTTGGGCTATCGACATAGCACTGACTTTAACCCATGCCCGTGTGATGGTGTCAGTACACAGAACGATTTGCACTTCCTATTCTTCTGTAAATTTTATTTACGATATATCAAATGTTTTTTAACTCCATATTTTAGGAAATACAGACCCCTCTCGCTGGAGAAGTCTTATTAGATGTTGGTTTCCCTGGATTCAGATGAACTAATTTTTCGCACTAGCACTTTACTGAGACTGATAACGCGAGTGCGTAAAATGATGGAAAATCTTTGAAATTAGCCTCATTAGAACTGTATTGTACTGTATTATATTTTTTAATCTTGACATTCCCGTAATAATGTGTTATGCAAATGAATTGTTTTCATGTGGTACTTTAATGAATTTTATGAAATTCGAATAAAGGTCTTTTGAACTTGAACTTGAGCCTCCTACGGGGGAAATGTATATGGTAACTTTCTTTTGTTTCCTTACAGAGGGAGATGTGTTGTAACTTGACGTTTACAGTTATCCATGTTGCCTATTGGTATGAAACCTCCACCCCTCCCTTTCCCGCAGAGTGTTGTTACCCTTGGTGGAACGCTTGATAGGAGCTCACCATAGAACGTTCAGGTGAGGAGGCGATCGTGCCGAGGTCAGAACCTATTATACCTGCTCTTCATCTTCATGCGTTTGAGAGAGTTATTTGTGAGCAGTTCTAACAATTATATTCTGCTTTTCATTGCTCCCAAGGGTGCCAGTCAGATTCCAAGAAGCTGATGAGCGTCTCCATGAATTCAGTGAGACAAATCTGCTCCTCGCCTTCGTATAAGATCTTTTTCACCTAACAGAGAGATCACTTCCAAGGATCATAAATGATAGTTTGTCGATCGTTTCACTGCGTTTACCTTTCTGTTTTAACTTGTTTTATCTTGATAGTTTACCCGGCAGACTTCCTGTTCCAACCTGCTTCTGTCTTGTTTCCTTCCAAGCCTGCAGGTGTTCTCGTGTTTATAATATGCCCTTCTGTAGAAATCCTTTGTCCCTGCATAGAGCAAAAACACCCATTAGGCTGCCTTGTCCTGAAATCAGCTAGTCTCACTGACATTTTGTCTCGAGCTAGCTAGATTCCTGACAAAGAATTGTCAAGGTCAAAGAAAATAGGGGGCTGAAGCAGGATTTAAGATAATGTGAAAATAAATAAAATCATGTCTACAGGAATCTCACAAAGTCTCAGAATTAACAATGAAGCTAAGTCGTGATGTTGACTGCATCCCTGTAGTCAGAAGACGACTTCCACTTGGAAGAAAGCAATGACAAACCTGGATAAAGTAATAAAGAGTGAAGGCACCTCGCTGACAACAAAGATATGAATTGTCAAAGCAATGGTCGTTCCTGTAACAATGAGTGGATGTGAAAGCTGGACAACTAATAAACAGGAATGTCGAAGAATTGGATCCTTTGAACTCTGGTGTAGCTAAGGCTTTTTCCCTATCCCATGGACTGCTAGAAGAAGTAATCAATCAATATTGCACTATATCAAGCCAGAACCTTGTTTACGATAAACATTGAGCTCAAATATTTTGATCACATAATAGTGAGACGCTACATCATGCTCAACCACTCAAGGATCCTGTTTCTGGTGTCTGTTTGAGTCAAAGTTAGCAGTCGAGTTGTTTTCAGCTTGCTTCTGGGAACAAGACTCGTCTCGACTTCACGATTGTCTGAGTAAACCCTGACACCAGAAACAGGATCCAGGAGTGGTTGAGCATGATGTAGCGTCTCACACGCATACGCATTGATGCGCACAGACACGCCCACGCCCTCCCTCCATTTCCTTATTCCTTTAAAACAACGCAAGGGAGACCGGATCACCCATCCATGGGGTCCAGTTAATAAGGGTTGCAGCAGGTATCGAGCGGGTGCCTGGCGCTGACGGCGTGAGTGAATACCTCGCATCAACATGAGATAAGTAACCTGCTTCCCGTATGGTAACAGAATTGATTTTCCTATCCCTCACCCCCTTTTTCTTACTTATAAGATGTGCCAACTTGCCTCCACCCCTCTTCCTTGACTCATAGTGTGAAAAATCATTACACCTCATGTAAGATATCCTCTATTTGTGTTTTTCACACTCGCCCAGTTACACCAGTTTGTTCCTTACAGATAGCAGTTTTCCACAGAATTACTGACACCGTTAATGACCTAGCTGGCGTGCAGTTGATATAGCGCTTGAAACAAGGTACCTTCACAATATTAGCTGGCTTTATTGATAATGTGAAAACAAGTGCACATTACTATTCACCATAGTACACCCTTGCTCTTAGAGTTACGGTTACAGTGCACTTTGAAGAGCACCAGTGCATGAGAAATTTCAAATGGCAAACGCATGAGTGTCACAACTTGAATAGTCATTGTTTGTTTTTTCTTTGTATGTTTGTCATTGTCTGTCTTCTGTTACAGTTACAATCTGGTTTCTCTAAATATGAGGAACACCTAGCTAATAGGATTTAAATTTTTCACACTTATGACCTCAGGTTAGGGTGGGCCTTAGCGTGCCCATACCGCCGAGCTTCACACTTTGGTCCTGGAGAATGCCTGGCTAATAGCATCATATAGGCAGAAACATGTTGACCTTGCACAATGGGATATAGATGAACAATCGATCCACTTTACATATCCCACACCTCTTTTTTAAGTGTGTCTGAATGGCCAACTAATAAATAGTCATTTTCAACCACTACACTCTCACTTTCACTTGTCACTCAAACAAAAAAACCTGTTGAAGCACACCAGGGGGGCACTCTTGGTGGGGGCTTATGATGAAGTATGTCACCAACTAGGTTGGTGAGTGAGGGCTTTCTAAAGAATCAAGTT
This sequence comes from Lissotriton helveticus, assembly GCF_964261635.1. NCBI lineage: Eukaryota > Metazoa > Chordata > Amphibia > Caudata > Salamandridae > Lissotriton > Lissotriton helveticus. The sequence goes on along the minus strand of NC_136057.1, from coordinate 409,143,498 downwards.
TAATTCTTCATGCCTGCTCTTTCCCTGAGAAGGTACACTCTTTTGTTGTTTTGACTATATGAGCTGGGGGAGCAAGAGCGCTCCTTAGATAATTTTCCCTCTCTCGTTGCTATTTGGTTAGGGTGAGCAGTCAAAAGCTAAATTTTTTAATTTTGATATACAGTAATATTGAGTTTTTTATATCGTAGGGGCAGAATATCTATGTCAAGAATATCGGAGACCAGAATATCGACCTCAAGGTCAGTATTTTTCTTTTTTTTCATATCTTAGTAAGTAATATAGAAGTTCATAATATCGAAGTAAGTAATATCGTTAGCAAAAATTTTTGTTTTTAATAATACTGATATTATTAGTGGTATGTATTTTATATGTATTTAAAAAAAAAATTATAATGTCGTTTTATTATTTTAAAATATATGTATTAACTGTTTAGAAATTAGTCATTTATTTAAAGTAAATTTAGTGTTTTAGTATCAGATCGGGTTGTGGGTTTATAGGGGAATAGGGTGCGAAGTAATTTAATTATAATTAATTAATATGTTTTTATTCATTGTTATTAATTTATTGGTAATTAATTATTAATTGGTAATTAATTTGTATTAATTGATCAATGTAGAATCATATTTATTATAATAAGTTATTATACATTTTATTAATTGTTATTGTTAAGTTTTGTAAATTAATTATTAATTGGTAATTAATTTTTATTAATTGATTAATTGATAATTACATTAATTATTTTAATTTGTATGTGTAGCAAGTTGTGGGTTTATAGTGAAATAGGATGGGAAGTAATTTATTTATCACACATTGATTAACATTTTTTAATTTATTGTTCTTGATAAGTAATTTATTGTTAATCAATTATTCATTGGTAATTCATTTTTTATAATTGATTAATTTATAATTATATTAATTATAATTAATGTAGTATAATTATTGTTTTTGTTATTAATTAATGTATTGATAATTTATTATTAATTGGTAACACATTTTTAGTAATTGATTAATTGATAGTTAAATTAATTATGTTGATTTGTATGTGTAGTTGGTTGTGTGTTTATGGGGGAATAGGGTGGGAAGTAAATTAATTGTATTTAAGTAAATATTAATTTAATGTTATTGTTATGTATTATTAATTTCTTAGTTAATTTAATGTGTAGTATGTTATTCATTTTTCAAAAGTGATTTAATTATTAATTATGTTAATTTAATCCCTACGCTATCTAAATTTTTACCCCTATGCTATCCAACACTTTCCCTACTGTTGCACTCACTGGAGTGGGATTAGTAATTTTTACCTCTACGCCGCTATCCAACACTTTCCCCACTGTTGCACTCACTCGAGTGGGAATAGTAATTTTTACCCCTACGCTATTCAACACTTTCCCTACTTTTGCACTCCCTGGAGTAGTAATAGTAATTTTAACCCCTACGCTATCCAACACTTTTCCTACTGTTGCATTCACTGGAGAGGGAATAGTAATTTTTACCCCTACGTTATCCAACACTTTTCCTACTGTTGCCCTCTCTGGAGTGGGAATAGTAATTTTTACCCCTAAGCTATCCATCACTTTCCCTACTGTTGCACTCACTGGAGTGGGAATAGTAATTTTTACCTCTACGGTGTCCGACACTTTCCCTACTGTTTGGAGTTGGAATAGTAATTTTATTAACTCTGCTATGTAATATTTTTTTTATTATTTTAGTTATGCTCAACTCTCCCTTTATCTCATTTTTCCACTCTCCTAACTCCACTACTTACCTAGGTCGTTTATTTCTCTTTCCTTCTTTTTCCACTTTAATTTATTTTAATGTTCATGTGCACTCGAAAACTTTATATTGTACTTAATCTGCACCTGTTTATGTAAAGCGCTCTGAAACTCTGGGGTCCAGCAGCGCTATATAAAACCTTTTAAATAAATAAATAAATAAATGTAGTATACAATTAATATTAAAAAGAGTAAAAAGTATTTTAATTTTTTAAAATGTGTTATATATATTTATTTAATTTGTTTTATATTATTGTTTTATGTGTATAGATGTATTCATAATTTATATGATTTTTTTTAATAAGTTATTAAAGTAAGTATTAAAAATGATTAGTAAGTAAGTATATATATTATTATTAGATGTATATGTTTAATTTATTTGTACATTATATATATATATATATATATATATATTATTTATAATTCTTAAACATATTTAAACATTTTTGACTATGTTTATTTTAATTATATGTATTTTTTACTCAATTTGACATTTTTTTTTACAAAAAAAACTATATTTTTAACAACAATATTTTTGACATTAATATTTTTTTCCAATATTTTTGTACTTACCATAATGTAGATAGGATGTTGATATTCTTGACTTCGATATTCTTGCGTCAATATTTCTGTAGGTCGATTTTCTGTCCGTCGATATTCAGTCAGACATTCGGTGGTTAGATGCAGTCAAGAACAATACTAACAGAAACAACTGGAGGAATTGTATCCATTTATTTGCCAAGAGCCGTATATGGATGAATGGATCAACAACAAATACCTTAGCAATATCTCTGTGTAACTAACTTTCTAAGCTACAACTGGTAATTCCAAAAAGCTAAACACAAGGAAGCATAAATATCTTGCAAATTACATGTGCACTTGCACCTCTCCTTTTGTGGAAGATGAGCGTATAGTTTCTACTTGACTTAAGGTTTATCATCCTCTAGTTTCCTAATCTTAGTAATATATACAGAGACTGGCAAGCTAATACCTTGTACACAATGTTCAATAATAAATATATAGATGTGCAATGGCGTCTTTAAAGAATTGGTCTGTTCCTTAACAAGAACGTTTAGCAGAACATACAACCACAGTCCTGAAAGATCAAAGTAAATGTGCATTGAATAATTCAAACTTCATTTTTTCTCACTAATTATTTCAGAATCCGAAACACATATTGTACAATCCTTCATGAAGCAATAGGTCTTGGGACTTGAAGCTCAAAACCATGTAGTAAGGAGGTCTTGGCTGCAGCACAACTGTAGCATGATTGCCAAGCAGATGCCCCACAAGGAAAGTGATATCGGAAGATCCAAGATGGCCACTGTCTCTCTGTACATGCAAGAGTTTGTGGCCTACCGGGGCAATGCTATGCTGTGCAGTGCATTCTCACCGTGTGTGCAGCCTGATTCTATTCAGCTCCAGCACTCATAAATGACTGCCAGCCTGTCCTATGCTGAAGGGCTTTTAGCATGGATGGCTTGTAAGTAATCCCTTTTTGCCAGACTTACTGGTATGCAGCACCTTCAGCCCTGTTCCTGACAAACTCTCTTGCCCATCATCTTTTTTCTTGAAGTCAAAATGTTACTTATTTACAGCAGGATGTGAAAACATTTAGTTCTTCCCTCCTTCTTAAACTCGTAGCTGTGCTGGACACCACATTTGTCACATGCTCCTTTTTGTCTTAGGTCTTTCAATTCTTGAAACATAAGGCCTATATTTGCCCCTTCTCCCTAGACCTCTGGTAAGCAATCACATTACTTTTCTCACAGAACAGCCTGCATCAGGCACCACCATGTTGGTGGTGATGGTGTGTGCATCCACTGGTTTTAACAGGAGCCCTTAGACACCGCCAGAAATCGCTGACCATCCCTCTGAGCCATCAGTCAGTTTGCAAGTCAAGAGGTACCAAAATCAGGGTCACTTTCTTCCCCCACCACCAGATTGTGTCTAAGGGATAGAGTCGCGCTGGAGCTCAAAAGCACAGTGGCCATTTTGGAGATGGACAGGCACAACCTCTCCACATTGTTGCCTTTTTGATTTATATACAGAAAGAAGTCATGTTGACTAGAACTAAGGGGGTCATTAGGATAGCATGCGGATAACCACCTCAACCGCCATGGAGGTGGAAACCAACCGCCCGCCTGCACCGCGGATACACTGGTGGCCACATTAAGAATAACCGCCACTAAAGACCGACCGCGGCGGTAGCGGGCCAAGCAAAGCCATCCGACGCGGGCAGAGATGGCCAAAAATCGACCGCGGCGGTTGGAAAAGCTGCGGAAATGCAACAACCCGCCGCAAGGACAGCGGACACACCGCACGGGAAATTAGGATATCCCCGAGGGTGTCGCGGTCGGTACCGCTGTCACCGACTGCCGCGGTCGCACACAGGAGTGAATGGGAAAAATAGCGTAAGAGCTGCAGCATAGACACCGCAGCGGACGGTACATGAAAATCATGGCGGACGATGCCAAAACACCGCAGTGATGCCAAACAGTGCACAAATAAAATCAGCCATGCCCCCAACATAAATAACACACATAAAAATATAACAAATAAAGAAAAAATATACGAAAATACCCGGGAAAAATCCCACAACACACCTGACACCGAAAATCCACTTGGACACACCCACACAGCTGAGTATAAAGCCACCCCCTTCACTAACCACAATCCTTTGCAACACTCCAGATTAGAAGGCCATACCCCACAACAGGAGAGGTAAAAGAGCACAGCACACCACACACACACATCCACCACCACCACCATCACCACCACCTTTACACCAGCACAAATAATCCCCCAGCACACAACACATCTCACACCTCAACACCATGCACCCACACCCCTGCACCCACAAACACCTCAACCACCACACACAATGACAACTCAAAAAATGCCCAAATTCACCGACAGTGAGTTGACATTTATGGTCAATGAGATTGTGAGAGTAGAGCAACAACTGTTTGGTAGCCTGGTCCAACAGACACCATTAGCCACGAGGACACAAATGTGGGAAAGGATAGTCCAAAGGGTGAATGCAGTAGGGACCACCCCAAGATCCAGGAAGGAGATCATGAAGCGGTGGCATGATCTCAAGAGGGTTGTCAAGGAGAGAAGGAGTAAGAACTGGACGCTGGCGAACGTGACTGGCAGTGGCCCTCCCATCCCACCGAAAACATTCACACCATGGGAGGAGAAGGTGCTTGCCATACTGCTGCCTGAGAGTCTCACAGGAGTAGCCGGGGGAGCGGAGGCTGGTAAGTACAAACAAATGCCAAACAACACACTGACAAGTACTTCCTTGCAATACCTTAACACCATTACACTGTCCACCCTCACCCAACAGGTAGCTAGCCTTCTTGCTCAGGAGGCCTGTATAGGGGAGGGAGGGAGGCCTGCACTACCACTCCCACCATGCCCCCTGGCCCACAGCTCAGCAGGATACAGGCCTCCCCACCCAGGAGCAAGTGTCAGCCATTGCACTGTTAGCAAACAAACTTACAGGTAGGTAGCCATCTTCACTTGGAGGGTGTTTGGGGGTGGGAGGCCTGTATAACTACTCCCAGCATTCCCCCTGGCCCACACTCCTGCAGCATGGAGGCCTCCCCCACCCAGGAGCAAGTGTCAGCCATTGCACTGTTAACAAACAAACTTACAGGTAGGTAGCCATCTTCACTTGGAGGGTATTTGGGTGTGGGAGGCCTATATAACTACTCCCAGCATGCCCCCTGGCCCACACTCCTGCAGCATGTAGGCCTCCCCCACCCAGGAGCAAGTGTCAGCCATTGCACTGTTAACAAACAAACTTAAAGGTAGGTAGCCATCTTTACTTGGAGGGTGTTTGGGGTGGGAGGCCTGTATAACTACTCCCAGCATTCCCCCTGGCCCACACTCCTGCAGCATGGAGGCCTCCCCCACCCAGGAGCAAGTGTCAGCCATTGCACTGTTAACAAACAAACTTACAGGTAGGTAGCCATCTTCACTTGGAGGGTATTTGGGTGTGGGATGCATGTATAACTACTCCCAGCATGCCCCCTGGCCCACACTCCTGCAGCATGTAGGCCTCCCCCACCCAGGAGCAAGTGTCAGCCATTGCACTGTTAACAAACAAACTTAAAGGTAGGTAGCCATCTTTACTTGGAGGGTGTTTGGGGGTGGGAGGCCTGTATAACTACTCCCAGCATGCCCCATGGCCCACACTCCTGCAGCATGGAGGCCTACCCCACCCAGGAGCAAGTGTCAGCCATTGCACTGTTAACAAACAAACTTACAGGTAGGTAGCCATTGTCACTTGGAGGGTGTTTGGGGGTGGGAGGCATGTATAACTACTCCCAGCATGCCCCCGGCCCACACTCCTGCAGCATGTAGGCCTCCCCCACCCAGGAGCAAGTGTCAGCCATTGCACTGTTAACAAACAAACTTACAGGTAGGTAGCCATCTTCACTTGGAGGGTGTTTGGGGGTGTGAGGCCTGTATGACTACTCCCAGCATGCCCCCTGGCCCACACTCCTGCAGCATGTAGGCCTCCCCCACCCAGGAGCAAGTGTCAGCCATTGCACTGTTAACAAACAAACTTAAAGGTAGGTAGCCATCTTTACTTGGAGGGTGTTTGGGGTGGGAGGCCTGTATAACTACTCCCAGCATTCCCCCTGGCCCACACTCCTGCAGCATGGAGGCCTCCCCCACCCAGGAGCAAGTGTCAGCCATTGCACTGTTAACAAACAAACTTACAGGTAGGTAGCCATCTTCACTTGGAGGGTGTTTGGGGGTGGGAGGCCTGTATAACTACTCCCAGCATGCCCCCTGGCCCACACTCCTGCAGCATGAAGGCCTCCCCCACCCAGGAGCAAGTGTCAGCCATTGCACTGTTAACAAACAAACTTACAGGTAGGTAGCCATCTTCACTTGGAGGGTATTTGGGTGTGGGAGGCATGTATAACTACTCCCAGCATGCACCCTGGCCCACACTCCTGCAGCATGTAGGCCTCCCCCACCCAGGAGCAAGTGTCAGCCATTGCACTGTTAACAAACAAACTTAAAGGTAGGTAGCCATCTTTACTTGGAGGGTGTTTGGGGGTGGGAGGCCTGTATAACTACTCCCAGCATGCCCCCGGGCCCACACTCCTGCAGCATGTAGGCCTCCCCCACCCAGGAGCAAGTGTCAGACATTGCACTCCTCACCCTCACTTAACAGGTAGGTAGCTATCTTAACTCTTCCAGATGTGTGTGTGGGAGACCTGCATCCCGAAACGCAGCAACAATTGCATGCAATGCATTGACATCCAACATGTATCAGTAAATGATGTTAATCTGCGAACTGCATTGACTGTTTGGACTGTCTTTACCCACATTTCCTTGCCAATGGCACCTGTCTGTTGGACTGGATCACCACATCCATGTGGACTCTACTCTTGCATCTCATTGAACAGGACTGTCAACTCACTGCTCATTCCCCACGGTCATGTAAATATTTCCGCAGAAATCACATGTCCACTGTCAAAATAAAAAACCTGATGCACCAGTTTGTGTGCTGTATCGTTTTTAGTGCAATATTTACAATGTTGACAATGTCCATTATGTGTCCAAATGATGTACAGTATGTAGTGCAGGATTCGTCTGTAGCACCAAGGGAGACACAACAGAACAACAGTCACTGGTCTCATTGTGGCATCACAGGCAGAACAGTACACAAAACATACACAAGACACTACAGGCATACTAGACAATAGGCTGCAAGTGTGAACAAATAGGGTCCACCATACGTTCACATATGGAACGTCAATGTCACTTTTACCACACACAGGTGACAGAACGTGTGCCTGTCTGTTACGTCCGCGCATAGCCCTTCACAACAACAGCAACCACACCAGACAATGTACACGTTGTAACTCGTCACCCACCTTCAAGTGAAGTAGCGTTCGATGAGCTGCTGGCGCAGGTCTACTCCTTCATCCTCTCCACTGTCCTCATCACTGGACTCAGGTCCATGAGCGGGTGGTGGCCTTGGTTCCTCACCATCGTCCAGGAGCAGGGGGACCCTCTTGTGGATGGCCAGGTTGTGCAGCATACAGCATGCCACAACGATCTTGCACACCTTCCCAGGTGAGTATGCCAGTGCACCTCCAGTCCTGTCAAGGCAACGGAACCTTGACTTCAGCAGGCCAAAAGTGCGTTCGATTACCCGTCGGGTCCTGCCATGGGCGTCATTGTAGCGGATGTCAGCCAGGCTCCTGGGATTCCTGAGGGGGCTCAACAGCCATGGCCGACTGGGATATGCAGAGTCACCTGTGAATGACAAACACCCATTGCCATGTTGTACAGCCAGAGTGCAGCAGGTAACACACAGCACACCATATCAGTAGGCATACTCACCCACAATCCAAGCACCCTCGGGATGCAGATTCTCCATCATCCGTGGCACCATGCTGTTCCTCATGATGTATGAATTATGCGCCGAGCCAGGATACTTTGCAAACACATGAGAAATGGTCATGTCTGCAAGGCACACCACCTGCACATTGATGGAATGAAAATGTTTACGGTTCCTATAAATGTGCTCCATCGCCTGTGGTGCCACCAGACCTACATGGGTGCAATCGAGGGCACCAACAACATGTGGGATGCGCCCATGGGGATAGAAGTCCCCCTTCACAGCAGCCAATTCTCCTCCCCGAGGGAAATGGATGTAGCGATTCCGATACAGCATCATGGCTGCAAGAACATCCCTCAGCACCATGCTGAACATGGGCTGTGACATCACTCCAGCGTCTCCTGGAAGGAACCTGTTGCAAAAAAGTGGAGTGCTGCCATCACCTTGTATGTGGGTGTGAATGCCGTTGGATAGTGACGGCGAGGCTGCAGCTGGGGCTCCAATAGATCACACAGGATCTTCAGTGTTGGTCTATCCAGGCGGAATTTCCGTATTAATGCCTCATTCTCCATGTCCTCCAGCACTGTCAGGTGACATAGGAGATTTGGCCTCCTCCTAGTACAGAAGTTAAATATGAAATGTCAGTGACAACCATCATGAGATGGCCACAGCACATACCATCAATGATGTAATGGGAAATAAACGACTGGTTGAGAGATGCATGGCACACCAGGTGACATGGCTGGCCTTGTGATACACACAGAGGGAACACCTCTCCACTGTCAATACACAAGTGACACAAACACATCGGAGAATGTGAATGCACACATACTGGAGAACACAATTCACATGTGCAGGCAAGGATCAGCAACATCCGCCAATGTTTTAGAAATTACCATGTCTGTATCATAATCATCTGCTGTACCTGTCACACTTCAATGCATCATGTAAACTCTGCACACATCCATCAACACAATGATCAACAGTATCAGGAAAACGTTCAATTGTGTGCATGAGCTGCTGTGAATGCACCAGTCTGATACGATACAATGCTGTGACACAAGCCTTGTGAAGGTCATCACTGACCCACAACGAATGGATTTGTACCACATCATGAACACAAGCTCAAGAGTGTCAAGCATCATCAGCCATTAAGTGCATAAGTAACATGGCAGGGAGCACAGACCAAAGTGTGTTACACATAACGTGCGTTTAACTGTGGATGACATGGTAGTATGGCATTGTGTGTACAATGATGTGCCCTTTACCATGTTGCTGCTGTGTACTGATACACTCTTCAGGATTTACATAGCCATTAGTGGTAATGGAAATCGCGGTACCTACCGCCTGTCCCCGGCGGTGTGACACCAGCACCACCCCCTTCACAAGTGCGGAAGCCATTGGCATATAGAGAGTCGTACATGGCGGTGGGCAAGCTCCGCCAGCGCGTAGGCGGTCATTGAATGTTTTTGAATGATGCACCACCGCGGCAGCGCACCCCGGGCACCCGCGGAACATCACCGCCATGGAGCATTGGCTACAGCCAATGGGAGCGATGATCGCGGTGGCATGATGCACATTTGAAAGTCGCGGAAGGTGTGCTCCGCCAGCGCGTAGGCGGTCATTGGATGTTTTTGAATGATGCACCACCGCGGTAGCGCACGCCGGGCACCCGCGGACCATCACCGCCATGGAGCATTGGCTACAGCCAATGGGAGCGATGATCCCATTGGTGGCATGATGCACATTTGAAAGTCGCGGAAGGTGTGCTCCGCCAGCGCGTAGGCGGTCATTGGATGATTTTGAAAGAGGCAGACCTGGACAACCAATTGGTGCTGCTTTGCAGCTTACAGACGACCCCAGGGGGCTATAGGTTTGTGGGAGTGAGCCTCACATTTCCACAGCTCACAGAGCCTGCTGCCTGGGACCCTCTCCTGCTGCTGCCTCCTGAGCCTGCTGCCTGGGACCCTCTCCTGCTGCTGCCTCCTGAGCCTGATGCCTGGGACCCTCTATGCTGCTGTCTCCTGAGCCTGCTGCCTGGGACCCCTCACCACTCACTTCCGCCACAGGTGTTCCATGTCCACAGGGATGGCAAGGAAAGAGAAGATCCGTGCCAGTCCATTCACCAGCGAGGAGCTAGAGGTCCTTGTGGACGAGGTGCTGGCACAGTACCCAAGCCTGTTTGGTGGCCCCAATGTCGTGGTAAGTCACCATGAAGATAGCTGTCAGGCAGGGGGGTGTCAGACGTGTAGTTGTGCTGCTGCAGTATATGCCTGAGGGTGTGGGGTTGTGTCAAACACTGACAGACAAGCTGTCTCCAGGGCGAGGGAGTGTGTGTGTCACAATGTCAGTCTTTTCCATGCTTGTACCTGTACGTGTGAGTGGGGAGTGTTACATTGTCAGCCATACCGAGCCACCAAATGTTAGCCATGTAGGTGCCAGGACATTACTTGATTGTGTGAGTATTTCTGTGTGCCCCTGTTGTCTGACTCAGTGTGACCCAGGGAGTCGGAGCAGTGGCTGCCCACACAAACGATAAACACCACCAGACTCACATGTTCCTTGCACCACTTCCTTCACAATGATTAATAGATATGCCACATCTGTGCCCTGTGTAATTGCAGACTTACACACTTCTGTCGATGCATAATATGTAGATGCATCTTGCATTTGTGAGATTATCCTGGACCCTATACGCCCCAATGTGTGCATGCAATCACATCTGTGTGGGCCATGCAAACTGCCCTTGTGAGGGGTCCCCCAGTTTTAGAGGGAGGGAGGTAACAATAGGTCCTGAGTCTGGGCCTTGCTACTGTACTGATAGATGTTGGTACGTGACACTGTGGAACTGGTCATTAACCCTTCTTTCCTCTCATACCTGCAGCTCAAGGTAAACCAGCGTAAGGCCGTGTAGAGGGTCATTGCGGCAAAGGTGCGAGACCTGGGGGTATCCAACCGCCGATGCACACACTGCCACAAGAGTTGGGATGACATCAGTCGGCTTGCAAAAACCGTGGCTGAGATGACATTGGGGATGCTACCACGCACAGGGCGTTTGGCATGGCACAGCATGACTCCAGTGAAGGCCCGCATCTTGGCAGTGACTCATCCAGACCTGGATGCACGTCTGAAGGAGCATGGCAAGCATGGCAGGGCTGGTGAGTATCTGGGGATCGTGACTTTTGCTTGGAGTGGATGCTTGTGTACAGGGCCTGTGGCAGCGGTGAGCCATGTGATGTGCGTGTGTTGCTGTACTGTGCTGTGTCATGTGAGTGGCTGCTGTGATGTGTGCTTGTATCGGATATTATGCCACCCTGGCCTTACTGAGCAGATACTGCCTGCTGTACATTCCCATTGCCAGATGTGTTGGGCTCCACATGGTCATTCAGCATTGGGATGGTGTGTGTGATCTATTATTGGGTGAACAGCAGTGTCCACTTGCTGAGTGTGAATTCATGTATGCCTGCTTTGCCTGCACCATGAGCGTTGGTGCGCCAACATCTGTAAATAATGTGCCCCAGATTAACACATGGTGCTTGCTATGGCCTACGTGGCATTGTGGACTGTGATGTCCTAATAGGTGTGTGTGTTGTCCCCTCCTGATCCCTGAAGGTCAGTTAGTGATAACAAGTGTTATACCCTCATCATGTCCCAAGGTGTTGGCAGGCCAAGTGTGTGTGGGGCACACTTCATGTAGGGGCAGGGTGTAGTGCTGTATGGCATCAACATGGCTCAATCATGGCAGATGTTAGATCTGGGGGTCTCTAGTTGGCAGAGGTAGGTACCACTGTCCAAATAGGGACCCCTGCTTCTAGTCAGGGCAAGGAGATAACCCTCTGAGATAACCCCTGCTCACCCTCTAGGTAGCTTGGCACGAGCAGTCTAGGCTAACCAGAGGCAATGCGTAAAGTATTTGTACCAAAACTCACAGTAACACAGTGAAAACACCACAAACTGACTCCACAACAGTTTAGAAAAATAAAGGTATTTTTAATCTAAACTACACAAGACCAAAATGACAAAAATCCAACATACACAGTTCAAGAATATGGTTTCAAAAGAGTTCTTAAGGTTGCGTTAAAATTCTTAGGTTGCAATAGAATTCTCTACGTTGCGATAGAATTCTCTACAGATGCGTGAAAAGTTCACAGTTGCGTCACGTTTACTCACAGTACCTTTTAGTTGCAACAAAGTTCCAAAAGCAGAAGCTGGTGCAGTGGAAAACAAGTGATGCGTTGCTCCTGAGACCCTGGGGAGGCGATGCGACAGCCCCGCTGCAGAATCGGGCGTGTTGCGACGAATCCGGTCTGTATGGGGAGGAAGGCCACTTGTATGGATTCCGGTGCGTAGGTTCCGTAGGAAGTCTGTTCTCGCAAAGGCACGATGCGACGATCTCGTAGGCGCTGCGACGATCTCCGGGGCGACGATGCGCGGTCCAGCGGTGATCCTTTCTCTCGCAGCTCCTTGATGCGATGATTCTGCGACGACACTCGCAGCGACGTGATGCGGTCCGCAAGCAAGCGGTGCGGCGATCTCACCCAGCGACGACAGGCTCTGCGACGACACTCGCAGCGATGTTCGATTCTCCCGCACCGGTCTGGTGCGTCCCGCAAACGAAGGATGCGACGGCTCTGGCAGCGGCGTCAGGCGCTGCGACGATCTCGACCTTCGTAGCGGCGGGAAACTTCTCGCACTGTCGGGGATGCGCTCCGCAAGCGAGCGATGCGACACTTTTCAGTTTCAAAAGTCTCTCAAGCTTAGTTTCAAGCTTCCCAGCACAGGTACAACTTCCAGAGGCCCCACAACTGGATCAAGCACTCTAGGAAGGACAGAACTCTCTCAGCAGAGTTCAGGGAAGCTGGGGGTGAAGTCCTTTTGTTCCTGGGACTTCAAAACTGGGAGCCAGCTCTTCTCAGGCCCTTGGAGATTCCTTCAAGACAGGGGACACAGCTCAACAGCAAAGTCCTTCCCCTCTCCTTGGCAACAAAGCAACAGCAGGTCAGTCCAGCAGAGCAACAGCAGGACAATCTTCAGTTTCAGCTTTCTCCTTGGCAGAGGTTCCTTCTTGATTTCCAGGATGATCTCATTTTCTGTTGTCAGGGGTCCTGTACTTATACCCCTAAAGTCTTTGTTCTCTTGGTGCATGTGGGCCCTGAGCCCGGTCTGAACCAGTTCTGGGTGGTTCCTGAGTACTTTGTTTTGCTGGCTGCATCTTTCCTTTCAGAGTGAGAGGCAGGGTCCTCAGCCGCCCAGCAGGGGCGTGGAGCCAGCATTGTGGAAGGCAGGCACAGCCCTATTCAGCCCAGGTGCTAACTCCTCCCACCACTCCAGTTGCAAATGCAGTCATTCAGCCTAGGGCTGACTCATCCAGCCTCCTGGGGAATCCCCCAGTCCCTGTCACTCTCAAACCAGACAGTCAATACACAAACAGGCCCAGGCACACAGAAGGGCCAGACAAGAGAACAGCAACTTTCTAAAAGTGCTGTTCTCAAACACAGGATTTAAAAACAACCTTTCCTAAAAGATGTGTTATTACATTCTGAGTTCAGGGATACTAGATACTTATGTCCTATCTTGTTCCTATGGGAAGAAATGCTGTTAACCACTGTAGCCAGCATCCCCCATGTTAATCTATGGAGCAAGATACCTTACAATAGTGAAAAACGAAAATGGCTGCCATTCACTATCAGAGCATGTCACCTGCACTAGTACATGGTCTACCTTTTACATACACTGCACCCTGCCAAGGGGGGTACCTTGGGCCTTCCATAGGGGTGACTGATGAGCACAAAAAGGGAAGGGTTAGGCCTGGTCAGTGGGGACACTGACCAGGAGGACATGGCAGTTCTAAACTGCACACAGGCACTGCAGTGTCAGGCCTGAGACAACATTTTAGGGCTACTCCTGTGGGTGGCACAATCAGTGCTGCAGGCCCACTAGTAGCATTTGTCATCACCAGCCCTGGCACACCCAGCGCACTTTACAAGAGACTTCATGGTGATACAAATATGCCAAACATGTATATCCAATCAGAATAACACTTTACATAGAGAGCATATGCACTTTAGCACTGATCAGCAGTGGTAAAGTGCGCAGAGTCCTATTGCCAACAGCCATGGGTCAGGAAAAATAAGGGAGGAAGAAGCAAAAAGTTTGAGGAGGACCCTGCAAGAAGAGCCAGTTCCAACAGCAGATTTTCAGCGTTGCAGGCAGTGGTGTGGTCTATGTTGTGTTTAGCTGCACAGTGATTGCTGGGTGTGGTGGTTACCATGTACATTTGGACCTCTCCTGTACTGCATTGCTTTGAATTCGTGTGACCAGATGATGACACTTACACAACCCTGTTTCTCTCTCTCATGCAGATTCACAAGAGACCACGGAGGGACATGAGCCAGAAACCAGTGGTGACGAGAGTGGCACTACAGCTGCAGTGGAGGCCAGTGACACAGAGCCCACCAGCGCATCTGAGGGGGACAGAAGTATGCAGGAGGAATCCGTGGCTGAGACACAGAGTAGCACATCTTCTGATGGCAGCGGGGATGCATCCATGTTGGCAGGCACAGGGGATGGGGAGTCTGCATCATCATCTACAACCCAGCGGCCATGTCCCACACTCCCATCTACTTCCTCAGGAGCTGCCCGTATCCGTGTCACTAAGAGGGGACGAGTGACATTCATACCTGGCACCGCTGCCCCTGCAACTGTCCCCCCTGCTGCCCTCAGTGCAGAGTGTGTAGAGCTCCTGTGCCAGCTCTGTGTGGGCCAGACCACCCTGCGCAATGCCTTCAGTGACCATGACAAGAAATTAGGCCAGGTGGTTGCATTCATGGAGGGCATACTCTCTGACGTGGGTGGCCTACACCGTACAGTCCAGGCGTTGTCATCCACAGTGACGTCAGCCCTTCAACAGGCATATGCTCCCATTGCTGCTCTGGTGCCTTTGTCCACCCCCCAGTCAGTGGCCACATCAGGTGACAGTGACCACGGTTTGCCTGCGTCACCAAAAAGATACAGCACAAGGAGCACACAACAGACACAACCTAGGCACTCCCGCCCACAGACACCATCCCCACTGAAGAGCAGGGCCACCCCACAATGCACAGACAAGAGCCAGTCAGGGAAGACCAAGGCCCGGCGATCAATTCACACAGACCTACCCATGCAGTGTCTGTGTCCACTGAGGAGGTGTTGCATATCAGGGGTACACCTAGGAAGAGCACAGGGACACATCCACCCACCACATCTACCCAAATTCCAAGTCCATTGAAGCAGGTGGAGGAGGGCACTGTACACACCACTCCTGGCACAAAGGCAAATCAGGGCACTGTAGACACCAATCCTGGCACAAAGGCAAAGCAGGGCACTGTGGAGACCACCCCTGTGAAAAAGGCAAATCAGGGCACTGTAGACACCACTCCTGGCACAAAGGCAAAGCAGGGCACTGTAGACATCACTCCTGGCACAAAGGCAAAGCAGGGCACTCTGGAGACCACTCCTGTGAAAAAGGCAAAGCAGGGCACTGTAGACACCACTCCTGGCACAAAGGCAAAGCATGGCACTGTGGAGACCACCCCTGTGAAAAAGGCAAAGCAGGGCACTGTGGAGACCACCCCTGTGAAAAAGGCAAAGCAGGGCACTGTAGGGGGTACACCAGGAAAAGAGGGGAAGGAGGACCTGAGGCGTAGCCAGAGCAAGCATTCCGCAGGATCCAGCACATCACCAGAGGTAGTTCCAGTGTCTACACCTGATGTGGGACAGTTGGTGTGTGTGTGCCTGTTGGGTCATCAACACTTCCCATCAACCCCAAGACAGGGAAGCCAATTCATATTCCCAAAAAGTGGAAGGGCACCCCTCCAACCTCTCCCACCCACACTGTGTCAGAAGTCTGCATGACTCCACCTCCACGTGCCACTATGCCACCTGGTCCACACAGCCCTCCAGCTTGCCAAGCCACTGTTAGCCACACAGCACCTGGTGCTCTGTCACCCCAGTTAAGTGGGCCTGCTGTCACCGACACACAGCCAGGTCCAAGTCTGCATGACTTCCAGGAGTGAGTTCACACCCCCCTCATGCGCCTGTGCCTCATACAGGTGTGCTAGTCCTGACCATTGTTCACAACCATGGACACTGGGCCTGTTGCTCTGCTGTACTCTCCCCTGCCATGGACACTGGCCTTGTTGCTCTGCTGTACTCTCCCCTGCCATGGACACTGGGCCTGTTGCTCTGCTGTGTCGTGCTCTCACCTGTGCCTTGGACACTGGCCCTGTTGCTCTGCTGTACTCTCCCCTGCCTTGGCCTTCCTGTTTGTGTTTCACCTGTGCATGGTATATAGCATTTTTGCATCATTTTGAGCCTTGCTGTTGCCTACTATTGTTGTACCGCTGCATCTGTGCAATATGTGAATAAATACAGTTACTTCTGGTGTGTGTTTTGTTGGTGTCCTTGCTGATTGAAGTTCTGTTTGTGTTCGCAGTTGATTGCCTGTGCACCATGCTCCATGTATCACTTCAACATTGCAAGGCTCTTTGCAGCCATCATAATTTTGGGCAGGGGTGACAGGGTCTTAAGTCCATTCAGAGCTTGCAAATTGTGTGATCTGTGATGGCTATTTTACCTGGCATGCAGTCATCTTGTTAGTGATTTGCTGTTGTTGCCTACACTGTTCACATGTGTGCTTGGGGGACACTGCCAGCACAGGGTGTGATGCTGTGCAGATGTTTTGAAGCTGGATGGGATATGTAATGTAGTATGTGTGTGGATTGCTTTCTGTGTGCCCAGCCTTGTATGTGTATGGTCATCTTGTGTTGGCCCTTGGTCCTGGTGCCATGGCCTACATGAGATGCGTGGTGTTGGGTGTAGCAGAGGTGTGCAGTGTGAAGGGTGTCAGTTTGTAGTGGGGGTGTGTGTACCCCTGTATTGTGTGAAACACATATGTGTCACCCAGGAGATGTATGCCTGTTGTTTTTTTGTCTTGCCCTGGGTAGAGGATTGTATTCCCTTGTGTGAGCTATTTGTAGTGCACTGTGCTGTGTGTAGGTGTATCCATGATGTTGTGTAAGACACCTCCTTGTTGTGTTTGTCACTTTGGAGCGTATGAAGTGTGTGAGTTGCACGTCAGTGTTGTATTTGATTGGTCCTCAATGTGTCTTGGGTGTTCTTGTGTGAACTGTGTGGCCCTGCTGCTCCACACTGGCATTGTGTTTGTGTTTGTCATACATTGCAGGCATATGTTGGTTTTTCAACTACTGTATGGCATGGTGTGAGTGATTTTAGGCCATCCCCTATGTGTGCCACTTGTGCTTGGCCATTGTGGGTGTTCCGTCCCTCTATTTGTGTGTGGTACACCCCTTACATGTCTGCTACTGACATGCAGGCTGTTTAACTTAGATGTCAGCTTTCCCCTTGGGTTCCATGTGTGTGTACCTCCCCATCACTTCATATGTGGGCTTGTGCTTTGTGGTGCTGTTTTTGGGCCATATGTGTTGTTCCACTCTGGACATTGCTCCAAAGGTTTATGTGTGCTGTCCTTGTGCTAATGGTCATTCTGTGGTGGTCATGTGCACTTCAGCTGTGTGTGCTGGCCAGTGCTGTGGTGGAGGTGGCTTTGCTCTTGTATCCCAGAGTGGTGCATGTGTAGTTGTTGTGTTGGATGTGTGGATGTAGGGTGTGGTATAGCTTCAGTTCCTGGGTGTGGTGTTGTATTTGTGCAGTACTGATTTGTGGTGTGTGATGCGGTTGTGTAAATCATGCCTGTTATGCAGACAATGCTTGTCGTGCAGGCGGTGCTGTGTGCTGTGTGTATGTGGCCTTGGCATTGCCTGATGTACATCCCCTGTTGTCTTGTGGTGTTTGTTGATTGAGGTTTCATGTGCATCTGTGATGGGTTTGAGGTGGCCGTGTGTGTTGGTCCAGATGCACTTCTTGTGTGTTTACTGTTATGGTGTGTGTGTTTATTTCCTGGGTGAAGTTGTTGTGTCCTCCTGTTGTGTCTGTGCTCCCATTGATTTTCCCCAGTTTGGATGACAGGGTATGTGTGTTTGTGTTTGAGTTCTGTATGTGTTCCTGTATTGTTTGTGTGTTGTTCTTGTGCAGGCATCGGTTGAGGCATCCCTGTTTGTGTGTGGTGTTTGTGGCTACACCCAGGGTGTGTGTGTGTGTGTGTGTGTGTGTGTGCTGGAAAGTATTGTGAGCCTTGAGGTTGTGTGGCAGTGGTGTTGTGTGTTCCTTGTCAGCCACTCCTGCAGTGGCTGTCTCCCTGGTTGTGTGTTGTGTGGTGCAGGGTGTGTATTGTGCTTGTTGTTGGTGTGCATGGGGTTGCACAGGATGGGCACCTGGCCTCTGGGTTGGTGGGGTGTGTTGCTGTGTGTTTGGGGGCTGTGTGTCCGTGTGTGGTTTGTGGCCTGCCCATGCCTTGGAGTGGCCCTGCCTTCTGAATAGTGCGCATGTGTTGACCGTGGCGGTGACGTGACCGGGACCGGGACGTTGCTGCTGGTTGGCGGTCGTTGTGTGTCCCGGATGCTGAGGGGTGCCTTGTTGTGAGGTGGGTGATGTGTGGGTGCCCGTGTGAATGTGTTGTGTCCCCCAGCAGGGTGTCTGTGTGGTGATTGGACCCTGTGTCGGCCTGTGTGTTGTGTGTTACATTTGTGTATTTGCGTACCTGCGGCGGCGTCCGCGGCGGCCCATCTGTGGATAGTGTTGTAGGAGGAACATCACCGGATGCATATGGCGGGCTGGGTTCATGGCGGTCAGGACCGGGTCTCGCCTATCTTGCGCCGCTGTCGAGTTTCCGCCTGCTCAGGCTGAGCGGTGTCTCCGCTGCAGTGCGTCAGCTTGTTTGGGCCATCCTAATTTGTCAAGCGGGGCGGACGTCATTCTGCACGGCGGAGAGTCGCGATTGGCTCCCGCCGCCGCGGTGGCGGGCGCACTTTGATGGCGGTGCGCGTCGCTCCGCGGCGGATGGGAAATGACCTATGTTTACCTATCCTAATGTGGCGGACGTGAGTTCCGCTGCTTGCGGGCGGAAAAAGCTGTTTTTCCACCCCGCCACCACCCAGCCCGACATCCTAATGGACCCCTAAATCTTTTACTGGGTAGGTATTTGCTTAAAAAGATGCAATTTCACTATTTACAATAAATAGCTGTGGGCTAGCCAATTGCTTTTAGAATTCAGTTGTTCATGGATGATTACTGAAATAATATTCTGCCAGTACACTAAAGAAAACTAATGGTTCCACATATACGTCACCCGATCTGCACTTCCCTTTTCTTATGCTAGAACCTCTCTACCACAAAATGTGCAGTACTTCCTACAGTCTTTTGTTTTACTCCTCTGCGTGTCATCATAAACCAATAATGGTGGAAAACACATTACTAGGTTTATTCTTGATCAGTTCAGACATTATGCACTGGGAGACTGCAGCTACTAAATTGAAAAAGCCCTTAATGAGTAAAGATGCAACTCAACCTGTTGATGGGCAGACACAGTGCCTACGATTGTGAACACCTTGGCTTTGTACTAAGAGCATGCTTATCTTGTTGCCATATGGCAGGAAGACAGACGTGACCACAACATTTCTACTGATGGCATGAATATTCACACAAAGGTAAATTTAGCCTCATAAAGTTTGTGTGACAACAACTGAGATGAAGCTCTTGGTTACCTCCACCAGATCGATGTAGCCCCTCCTTTATCATTAAGAGAATTTCACCACAATAGCCTTTTTTGATATGACAAACAAACGCCCACCTCTATGCTATAAGGTAGAATTAACATATTAATTTCAGAAACAGGGCAATTTCTGTAACATCATCACTAGCCTTTAGCCTCTAACAATTGCTATTGAGTTCAAACCTTTTTGATATGACCAGTCCAACACTGACTCGGTGTTTGTAGCAAGGGTTCTATCCCTGGTGACTTTACCAATAAAGCTAAACGAACAATATTTTATTGGTTTTCTTCACGGAACCACATAACATACTGCTTGCCATCTTCAAACATGCATTTCCAATCTCAAAGGAATTCTTGGTGCTGGCTGTTGACATGAATGCCCAGGAATCCAAAAGTTTGCCCATAATATGTCCTTTAACAACATATAGAATAACAGGGTTGTTTTTCACCGAGTGACATCATATAGACAAAAAGAGTGAAGCTCCAGCTGTGCATTATGTGAGTCAGAACACAAACTGAAAAACATCTGTGTTATTCACGGTTAGCCATCTACAATGTTGTTATGTGTGTGTGCCCCACCCAAATCAGAGACGAGTCATGGGGAAGCCATAGATAACATGGCCTCTCACCCTGCTCTAAACCACCCTCTGCGCCTTCCCCCTTCTCTCTCCTCTTGAAGCTGCCAGGACTACTCTGACCTGCTCTCTCAGAGTACTGTCAGAACAGCAGTGGGTTCCTTTACGACTTAGCAACAGTGAAAACAAACAGCTTTAGTTTCCCACTATTGCTATGTCATATCAGTGAATAACCAGATTCATAATCAGATATTCACTCGTTTAATGACAGCCGTAAATAACAAAGGCATTATCTTAAAGTGTTAATTTCACTTCCTAGACCCTGAATACTAGATTTTAAGGGGCAGATTTCCAAGAACCGACGCATCTCTGCATATTAGCAGAGATGCGTCAGTTAATTTGCATCACGCAAAAACAACCTTGCGCCACCATGGATGCGTCGCATTTACAATGCGGCGCACCGTGGCACAAGGATTGACAGATGTGTGATGCATCTGTTGGTGTAAAGGCAACGCATTGCTGGGGTCGTGTCGCAAATATGGCGCAACTCCAGCAATGCTTTAAAATGCCTATTTCTATTATGCTGCGTCACTCCTTACGCCTGCTTCAAGCAGGCGTAAGGTTTTGACACAGTGGTGTCGTAGGTTTCACTGCATCACTTTGACAAGGTTTTCATCCTTCAGAATGCCCACCCTGCATACATTATACCTGACGCAGGTGTAATGTAGATTAGGGCTTTACAACGTGTCGCATCTCCCTAGATGCGTCACTTTCTAAATGTGTTGCAACGTGGCACATTGTTTACGACGCCGCCTCATCACAAAAGTGACTCAACAGCAGCGTAAAAGTGTCACAAGGGGCTTGTAAATCTGCTCCGAAGATTCTTCTACCAATCGCAACCTCAACTAAACAAGCAATACAGCCATCTTCGCATTATTCTTACCATGATTTTAACAGGATTCAGGAACATGTCTCTTTTAGCACGCACTCAAGATAAGTAGTCTTTCTCCCAGACACTGCCTGGAAGATTCCCCCAGTGGAATTTATTTAATCATATTATATAGCTGGTTATAAAATGGCATACTGATATACAGTTTTATTTTTTCGTTCCTAATTTTAAACATGGAATGTTGTGAAAACGTGCATGCAAAATAAGTAAATGTTACTCATATGTATTATGAAATTTTGAAAAGATATATTTAAATATTAATTGAATGTTAAAAGCAAAATTAAGGTTAATAACCTAGTGCTGGTCATAATTTGGAGCAAAACTACCATTTTGGAAGAATACTATTGATAAGACTGCATGCACTAAGCACTGCATGGCTTGTGTAATCCTACTCTGACTCTCACATTTACTTCCTTGCTGACTTGCATCAACGTTATTTCCCCAACCTTCACATTCACCAGCTGCTCCTTCTCTCTAGTATTGTCATATGTCCCTTGCATGCCCATTGTCGTTTTCACTATGTTAGCATGAGCACGTTGCAGACGGCTCTCCTTTCCACACGTTACTATCCAAACGTATTTTGCTTTGTGCCACACTGTACTTTCACACAGAACCTGCTGTTGATTTCGCATTGTCCTTTCCTGGGATTTAGTCTGCACACCGTAGACAAGGTCAAACAATAATGCCCTTTGTTATTTTGCTCTGGTCAAACCCCAGCACTGAGGCAAACCACACAAATGCAGCTGTTGCTTGGGAACACGTACTTTGTCATACAGCTATGCAGATACTAGGTAACAACACACTTGGAGAGATCATAACGGCACTTGAGATGTTGAACATTCATCATGCTAAGGCACAGGGTCTGCTGACAACACCCGGATATCTTCTGATATATAATTGCTATGCTTCTGTAGAAGGGGAGGGGGTAGGCTACCCTCTCTAATATAATGACAGCTCCATTTATGATTCATTAACTACTTACTATGCTGATCATATTTGTGTTAGGTATCTTCTTACTTATTGTGGCACATATGCTGCACAATAGAGAACGATAGCTAAAATAAACATTTTAAACTTTTCTTGTGTCTCTGTCAGATCTTATTGTGAACTAATATGAGTGTGAAAGCGAAAGGGTGTGTCCTTCAACCGCGATTCCTGAGAGGGCTGGGAATGTAGTGTTTTGGGGTGTCTAATCACTTGTTCCTCTGTGAGTGAGTAGGAGGGCAAGTGAGACACTATAGTTAGTTGGTCTCTGACTCATGGGTACTCAGGTGGAAGGAGGACTCAGTCCCTGCCTACTCAGGATCTATGATCCCAAGCATAGTTCTTTGACTCTGCAGAATCTCTGCAACAGCATTCTGAATTTTCTCTCCTGAAATCTTCCTACAACAACTGAGGGTATCCTCAAGACCTCAGAGCACTATTCTTCCTTCAGGGTAATTTAACCTCTCTACCACAATTCTCACACGTTGCCAGTTTTACAGAATACAATGAATTGGCTGTGAATGTGCTCATCCTCGGTTACAAAGTAGAAAAAAGGTATGTTTCTTTTTTGTCACTTTCTTATAGGATGTACAAGGAAAGTTGGGATTTACTTATATATCTCTAAGGCGCAAGGCCACCACCAAGGATACGGTTGTGCTTCACTCAAATGAGATACAAGGAAGGTGGGCCTACAGACTTTGAAAGTAATGCTGGAATCTTGAGGGAGTCAGTCAGGTGGTGTAGGGTTAGAATTCTCTGCATTCTTTCTGAGGCGATGTAATGTTGGACAGAAGCAGCAACTTGATTTGACTGCTGAAGCTTTTCTGTGTGATGAGAGGTTTCACTTTAGAAATAGATGAATGTATTTGAAGGCCCTTTTTAGGGCTCGGCCTATGTCACCACTTCGTCAGAAGTGGGGCGGAGCTCCGAACCGTATTGTTAAGGGGCTCAGAATCGTGAAGTAAAAATTCCTCAGTGCGCGAGAATTTTTCGTGGTGTTGTGTGCCATCTGCATGGTCATTGGTCCTCTCACAGCTGTGTTTTTGTAAGTGTTCACGCAATAGGCCCTAGGAATTTTGCTCTCTGTACTTCCTGCATATTCCGTGCTAACACGCGCATGAGAATGCCATAAATTCCCAATTACGAGATGTCAAGGTCCGTTCGCGCATTCACGACTCTGTAGTTTTCTTGAGCTGTAAGTGCGCGCATGCTGTCTCCCCGTCCAGGAGAATGCCATAAATTCTCAATTAGCAGCTGTCAGAGGTGCCGGTAATTGAAGGCAGATGCCAGGCTTATCGCGATTTTGTGCCATTGGGAAAGCATCTTTTTTCATCATCGAGGACTAGTATTATCCACGTGTTTTTCTTTGCTGCGTGAAGGCTAGGTTTTAGGTGCTCCTTAAATAAAGAGACAGTCAAAAATAATTTGCTGTCAGAATATGCACAATAGGTCACTCATGAGAATTTTGTTTTAAGGCACGGTAAGTCAGCCTAATAGATTGCCCCTTGATTGAATTTCTTAGTCATTGCTTAAACAACGTAGTTCAGATTGAAGGTATTTCAACAGTTTGTTCCATTCCTAATGTTTTGATGTTGTGCAGAAGGGCATGAAGCTGAATAAATAGAATTCCCAGGTTTATTGCCATCTGTTTGGAGCCAATGTTAAAAAGTGTCTGTAGTGACATTTTGAGTAAACCTGCTTGTAAAGATGGATCCCAGCTCAATGTTATTTCAACACTAGCCTAATCACTACAGAAGAATAAATTGCCTTCATTCCAGAAAGCGGGTCCAAATTAGGCCTCAGGACAGAAGATGCAACCGGAATCACTTCAGCCATGTACACATTTGTTCCCGGAATCAGCAGTAATGGCTGTAATGATTAGGGAATCTCAATAAAGCGTTCGACATGTTGTGCAACGAGAAGCTGTTAACTTTTCTGGATTCCATGACAGCTTGTTGTTGAACAATAGTCCAAAGTAGTGATAATAGTTTGTTGGAGAAAGACCTATTTTGTTCAGCATCTAAAAGCCCTTACAATATACTTTACCAAACATGATGAGTTTGCTTTCATCATACATAAATGTTAACTTTTCGCTGGCCTTCGAGGACGTGCACACAGTGCCCTGCAGGGTACAGAGAGATCTCAGCAGCAGGGGCATCAACCGCTGAGCTATCTCGCTCACTCGCACTCAAGGTACCTGCAGACTTCAACCAGACGCAGAGAGAGAGCGCCATCAGAGCAGCAGGCGCGTTAACACCACAAACTATATCTAGGACTGGAGCCTGCGCATGGAGCCCTCTGCAGGAGGAGCATGAACCGACCCAGCTACGTTACTTACCGAGGACTTATTTATTTATTTATGCGTTTTTATACAGCGCGGACTTTACCTGAAGGTGTCAGAGCGCTTCACAATAGGAACAGAACTAATACATGAGAACATTACAAGTGCACAAAATACAAAAGCAAACGTTACATTAAATGAAGCAAAAATGACAATCGTGAGCCAACAAAATACAAGCGGTAGCAAACGGTGCATTACAAAAGTGACAATAGTGAACCAACAAAATACGCTATTGCGCATGCGTGTTACCCAATCAGCCCCCTCTGCCGTAGGTGCATTAACTAACCGAGTCAGCTTACTGGGAACTGTGCAAACACAGGTCTGTGCTGCAGGTGCAGCAGCCGAGTGAGCTGTCCTATTCCGATCTGTAGAGGTGAGTCACGCCTCTGCAGACTACACCCACCGAGACCAAGTGCCTCTTACACACGGATCGGCAACAGGCGCAACACCCACCGAGGCAGCAGACTCCGATCTCTGCCACAGGCGCTTTGACCCGCTGAGCTGCCTCATTACTGGTTGCTCCTGTGACCAAGCGCCTCTGACACACAGATCGGCAGCCGGCGCTACACCCACCGAGGCAGCAGACTCCGATGTCTGTCACAGGTGCGTTGACCCGCTGCGCGGCCTCATCACTGGTGGGGCCTGTGACGAAACGCCTCTGACCCACAGATCGGCATCAGGCGCTACACCCACCGAGGCAGCAGACTCCGACCTCTGCCACTGGCGCTTTGACCCGCTGAACTGCCTCACCACTGGTGGGGCCTGTGACCAAGCCCCTCTGACACACTGCAGCAGGCGCTACGCCCACCGAGGCAGCCTCCAGGCCCCGGATAGACTGAGCTACGGGGGGGCAGGGGAGGGACGCTTCCGGTTTTGAAATCTTGGGTGAGATGAGTTTAGTGCACAAAAAAGGGGAACACATGAAGATTACAGACCAGGCGCCGGCGAGAGGCCAGTGGCCACGTCACTTCCGTGCTTTAGATCTTGGTCAGACCCGGATGTCCGAGGGCCCCTCCCGGGGACACTGAAGTCAGGCAGGGAGGGGGCCTGGTGCGGGCAATATCCGGAAGGGGTATTTTAAACCCACTGCAGCAGGGAGGTCTTCGCTTCTGTTTTTAAACAGTGATTTACCGCGGGTCTCACGCCCCCGGCCCCCCCTTGAGACCTCTTCAGTCCATGGGTTTCCCCTTGCATTCTGTGTCTTGTAGCCCTGGTCTTATAATCTGGGAAACAGGACTACAGACCCCAGAATACAACAAGAAACCCTGGCCCTGAGCATCCATTTAGTCTATAATCTGTTGTACTTTGACCAAATTTGCTTTGTGATGGTGCAGAGTGGCAAAATGCCATTTATTTAACGATTACGCTATTGGCAATGTAAATGACAATGCCATTTATTTATGATTTTAAAAAAAATGTCATGAGTAATGCCAATAGCTCTACCTTTAATAATGCAGAGACCATTGCATTGTAAATGCTTGTTCTGAATTTGTCAATGTTGGTTTGAAGAGACAGGGGAGTTTCTAGGGTGAAGGCAGGAGATGTCAAATTGGGAATTAGAGTTCGTAGAGGTCCAACAAGGAAAGATATTTAAGCAATGCCTGGCCATGAGGGGAGGAATCACTAGCAAAGTCGTGTAAGATTTCTATTCTGTTCAATTTAGGATTAATTAAAAAGGGAACCATATAAGAGTGTAAGATGCCACGAGTAGGATTCCTGTAAGGGCAGCTCATGAGAGCTAAAGTGTTGTTTGCATATTGATTTGGCACCTTATTACAGAAGTACTGTATAAATGTTCATCAAAACAGGGGGCGTGGCCAACTAGACTAGATCCGACAACTAAAACGGTGTCCAGAGGTCCCGTCTTCGACACTGAGGGAACTATAAAGGTTCTGCCATGACCGGGCTGCGAGTGAAAACGGGCGCCACAGCGAAAAACCACCTTAATTGAATGGTAGCCCGAGGCGCTCCTGAGAAACGCGGAGACGGACCCAAGATGGCGGCGATCTGAAGAAGAGACTGAGGCAAACGGAGCCGTAGCTGAAGCCGCCGGTGACGGAAAGCAGAGTCAGGCGAGGGGACCGGTCCTCCGGCTTTGGCAGTAAACCACCCAGGACTGAGCAGAGTGGCACCGGGGCGTCTGCGGAGGGCTACAAGGCCGCGCTGAAGCAGAGAGAAACAGCGGCGGCAAGAGACTGGCGGCCGGGGCGGAGGCCCGAAGAGGGGGTCCTGTCTGGCGGTGAGATTGTTATTGTTATTGTTAACTGGGGTTTATATAGTGCCAAATCACCGTCAGGTCTCTAGGCGCTCATGAGATGAAGCGCTTACACCCGCCCGGGTAGACGGAGCGCTCGAGAGCGACACTGGGCACGGGGGCGGGCGGAGGTGCTACGTGGAAGGAGAGGAGCGCTATCCCACAGTCGGAGCTGGTGACGGGGGTAAGGTGTTTGGGCCCAGCGAGGCGGAGAGAGGCCTAGTGGGCATATCTCCATACATGGAGAGAACTTGCATTGACCTTGCCATCCTGAAGGCACTACGGCATTGAGCATTGGGGCGGACGGCGGCGCAGCGCGGAAGTAGTGGGGTGCAGACCCGACGCCGGAGGCAGGAGTGAGGCTCCGGGGGGCGGAGAGCGGCCTGGTGGTCCGGTAACGGGACAGGGGAGACCGCACTTCGGGCCCCCCACCCTGTTGGCGCATCTGGCACACTGAGGGCCCCTCAAACCTGGTCCCGAACGGGGTGTAGAGGGTCGGAATTTCCAACGGGCTGCGACTCTAGTCGGGGGACGTCCCTCGAGGATGGCCGGGGTGCATGACGCACGCGAGTGAACTGATCTAGGGTGCAGCACTGGGCCAGGCTGCGTAGCATTCGGGTTGGAGGACGGGGCCTGGAGGATAGAAGAGAGGAGGAGGAGATTGGAACGGGGGGCCACTAACGATACCCAGGCCACTGGTGAGTGCAGGATGGGCAAAAAAGGAGGCGACCACCAGAGCCCCACGCCAGGGGACCCTGACCGCTACACTACGGCCCCCCCCCCCACCACGGAGACACAACTCCCGGGACCATGCTCGGACACGGCTCTATTGATGGAGGCTATACACGTGTCTCAGGAAGATATGCAGGTGTCTCGTGCGGCCCTGCAGGTCAAGATTGGAGAGGTGGGCTCAGAGGTCACACTGCTGCGGCAGGACTTTCGCAACTTGACAGAGTGGGTGACCACGGCAGAGACTAGACTGGGAGAGGCCGAAGATACCATTCATAACCTGAAGAAAGACGTGGTGGAGCTCCAGGCATCGCATAAGCAACTCCAGTGGAAGGTGGATGACGCAGAAAATAGGGCCCGCCGCAATAACCTTGGCTTTGAGGGTTTTAGAAAGGGAATCGAAGGGACCAACATGGCGGAGTTCCTGCACTCCTGGCTGCTGAGGACCTTCACAAAAGCGAAACTCTCTTTGTGATAGAAAGAGCGCACCGGGCACTGCTGGCGAGGCCGCTGGTGGGGGCGAGACCAAGGCCGGTCATTGCCCACTTCCTGAACTTTGCAGACCGGGACATGATATTGAGAGAAGCTAGAAAACTAGGGGAGATCCGTATGGAGAACACCCAGATCATGATCTTCCCAGACTACAGTCAAGAGGTGCAGAAGCAGAGGCGCTCATTGGACACGGTGAAGGCAAAGTTGAGAGACCTGCATATTGAGCCTCGCAGGAAGACATTCAGGACTCACATTCCTGAACTTGGGGCAGACTGGACCGACAAGATGCAGGCTCATGGCCGGGAAGCACACAAGTTGTTCCACCCCCTATAAACATTGTTTTATTGTTTACTGACACATTTTACCTTCATGTAAGTAATTGTGGGAGAAGGTAGTTTTCTATGCTTTCCGGATAGACGTTTCGGAGCTGGTTTGTAGGGGGTACTCTTGGGGAGGGCGACAGACCTTCTCTACCCGGAAGTCCTATACGTAGCCCTCTGCGATGTTGGGACTGGTGGGGAGGGAGGTGGGGAGGGGGGAGTTGGGGGAGTGTACAGTTGTTCAATGTTTGGAGATTCATGGGGGGACGAGAGTGTGAGCAGCAGAGTTTTGCTTGGGGTGGGAGTTGGGGGTGGGGGAGTGTTACAGCATTTCAGGTTGGTCATACATACCCGACTCCTAGATGCCCTACTTCCACCAACATTGAGCAACCCGCATCCTGATGCAGGGCAAGATGTCGGATAATCGTATGGAGGCAGAAGGGGACTAAGATATTAACGTGGAATGTGAACGGCCTAGGCAGTAAGATTAAGCGAGGGTTAGTCCACGCCTACATAAAGCGGGTGGGCCCTGATATAGTCCTGCTGCAGGAAACGCACCTACAGGGCACCAAATGCGACTTTCTGGCTAGAGGACAGTTTAAAGTTCTCGCACATGCGGGGTTCACCACGGGCTCTGGGGGGTAGCCATACTGATTAAAAAGAACCCACCTTTTCAGATAGCACAGACTTGGATAGATCCTCAGGGGACGTACGTAGGGGTGCGGGAACACTGGGGTAGGCAGGAGTACACAATCATTTCGGCCTATGCACCGCCAAAACTGCAGGCAGGTACACTCAAGAGAGTCACTGACATCCTCCTGAACACGTCAGACACCCTACAGGTGTTAGGGGGCAACTTTAATGATGTGATGGCCCGGCACAAGATAGGACAGGAGATAGGGCCAAAGACTCGACCCCCATCCTGCTTTCCAAGGCGATGAATACTTTGGGATTGGTGAATGTGTGAAGATGGCTCCATCCCGAGGCTAGTGCATACTCGTTCTTCTCTGGCGCACACAAGGTATACTCCAGGTTAGATTACATCTTTATGGCTAAGCACACTTTAAATGTCAACGATACTGCAGCGTACCAGGCGAGAGGCATATCGGACCACTCACCCCTATTAGTTATGGTGGGGGGAGGGGAAGGAAGGCGCACGATGTGGAGATTGACGGCCTGGGACCTTCAGAAGGTGGACATACTAAAAGGCCTACGGGCAGATGTGAAAGTCTACATCGCTGAGAAAGAGGGCTCGGTCTCGACGCGGGTGGTTTTCTGGGAAGCCCTTAAGGCGGTCCTACGCGACAGGGCACAGAATAGACTGGCTGGGGAAAAAAGGAAAGTGCAGGAGGAGGTTCGATCCCTGAAAGCCCAGATTCTGGCCCTGGAACGGGAGCATCAGCTCACTAGAGCCTCGGGGACCCTCAGAAGGCTGTCAGATGTGCAACGCCAATATCGAGACATGGTGACGGGCGAGACTAAGGCACAGGCGATGGCGACGCTACATCGCTTGTATGACGTAGGGGATAAGTCAGGGAGGCTTCTGGCATGGCTTAGCAGGAAGGAGAGAGATGCGAGATGGGTGGAGAAGGTTAGGGATGACCAGGGGAGACTGGTGCGAACAGATGAACAGATAGCCAGGACCTTCGCTGAATACTACAGAGTATTTTATGAAGCTAGGGACTTAGGGTCGCAGGAGGACGCGATGCAGTACATGGTACTTATTGAGCTCCCAGTGCTTGCGGAAGAGGACCAACGAGACCTAGAGGACGGCATCACTCTAGATGAAATTAAGGGAGCCCTAACTAGACTTCGGGCGGGGAAGTCCCCTGGCCCCAATGGATTCCTGCAGAATTTTTTTTTTAAACGGCGGACTTATTGGCCCGCCATTTACTGGGGCTCTTAGAAGAGGCAGAGCAGGAGTGAGAGTTGCCGCCAGACCTCCGTTTGGCCACAATAATCCCGATGTATAAAGAGGGCAAGCCTGCGGACGACTGTGCGTCGTATCGCCCTATCTCCCTCTTAAATGTAGAGGTAAAGCTCCTCACGACGATACTAGCTCTCCGACTGAGGCGGGTGATACCGGGGCGGGTTCACCTAGACCAAACGGGTTTCCTCCCTGATAGGGCCACCAGATTAAACCTTAGACGGACCCATAATTGGCTGATGGAGGTGAGCGCAAGGCAGGACCATCACTTGTTTTTGTCCCTCGACGCAGAAAAAGCGTTTGATGTAGTCCAGTGGCCCTTTCTTGAAGGGGTGCTGGTGCGGTTTGGCTTTGGACCTAAGTTTAGGAAATGGGTAAAGTTGGTATATACCGATCCCAGAGCAAGAGTTAAAGTCAATTGGGTGATGTCAGGGGACTTTCCCGTAAGACGGGGGACCAGACAGGGGTGCCGCCTGTCCCCTCTGCTCTTCGCTCTTACTATTGAAGTACTGGCATGTGCGGTCCGACAGAATGGAGACATCAGGGGTTTTCAAATAGGGCAGTCAGATACCGCAGAAGAAAAAATATCGCTGTATGCTGACGATGTCCTTCTGTACGTTACACACCCTGCCACCATGATCACAGCACTGTTCTTGGAACTGGATCACTATGGAGCCCATGCAGGCTATCAGATAAATTGGCACAAGTCGATCCTTTATGATCCCCAGAGACGGGAGGCATGGATAGATCTGCCGGGGAGGCTGCAGACGACTGGTGAGGGGTTTGTTTACCTCGGGAAATTTGTGACACTAGACAGCAACCTCTCCTACGAAAGGAACATCAGGCGAATATTGAATAACGTTACAGAGGATGTGGTCAGGTGGAGGATGCTCCCCCTTACGATCCTGGGCCGCGCAGCTATGTTTAAAATGATGACGCTCCCAAATTTCTGTACGCCTTCCAGAACGGGTACTTCCCCCTCGCACGCAGGGTGTTCCTGGACATAAATGCGGAACTGGGGGCCTTACTGTGGCTGGGGAAAACAGCCCCGGGTGGCACTGACGACCTCACAAAGACACCAATACAATGGCGGAATCTCATTGCCCAACATAGAAGCATACTACTGGGCAGAACACCTGGTGTCTATCAATGATTGGATACACACCCCTGCCACGCACCCCACTTACGCACTGGAGAGGCCCGGCATGGCGAAACGCACATGCATTCACTACCTATATGGGGGCAAGGGGAAAGGCCGATTGCTTCCTGCCACCAGAGTTACCCTGGGGATCTGGGAACGGGTGACAAAAACTATAGGATGGGAACGAAAACCGATGAGACAGACACCACTATGGCGGTGCACTTGGCTGAAGGAACTAAGTAAATTGCGGGGTTTCCCGAGATGGGACGACATAGATATATCGACACTGGGTGACGTGATGAAAAGAGGGGAATTGAAGTCATTCCAAGCAATGAGGGTGGAATATGGGCTGCATCGCACACAATATTTCAAATATGCACAGCTGTGGCAGGCCTGGCAGGCAGAGGGGACTTTGACGGGAACGCTCCCAGAGTATGCACCGCTGGAGGGCCGCCTCTTACAGCACCAGATCCCGGGTAGGGCAGTCTCCCTGACATACAGAACCTTGATGAATAACATACCTGATGGGCTGGTAAACCTTAAAAGAAATTGGGAGCGAGATGTAGGGGAAATGGATACGGTGGATTGGGATGCGGTCCTGAGGCACCCGAGAGAGGTAGCCATTAAGTCCCGCCTACGGCTTATCCAATATAATATCCTGCATAGGACCTACTTTGATAGAGTGTTCCCACACAAAATGGGAAGGGCTAGTGACCCGAACTGCCTGAGATGTGGCCGGGACAGGGGGACTTTTATCACACCATTTGGTCCTGCCCGGAAATTCAGACCTATTGGGTGGAGGTCCTGAGAGAGCTGGGAGAGGTGCTAGAGATTACCCTGCCGTTAGACCCTAAATTGGTCTTAGTAGGTATGACAAATGATGTAGACCTGACTCGCCCACTGCTGATCTTTTTAGTCCTGGCATTGGTGGTAGCCAAGAGAGATGTGGCGAGGAAATGGGGGTTAGCCACTCTGCCACAGCTGGAAGAATGGAGGAGGGGTATGAATTTATATATGGCAGCCGAAAGGGTCACATATAAGGCACAGGGATGTCCTAAAAAGTTTGGCAGAGTATGGGGCAAATGGCGCCGATACTATGGTCTGGACGGAGGACTCTGAACTAGAGAGAGCTAGCAGGTATCCAGCCCCGGACAGGAGGGTGTGCGCTGGAGGACATGATGGAGTAATAGATGGGGGCTTGGGGAGACAGCTGATGGCACCAGTTGAAGCGGAGGACTGTGAATTGTTTTTAAAGGTTTAGGATGGAGGGTGGGGGGATGAAGGGTGGGGTTTGATGATTAATAATGACATGCTTGCTATGTTTATGCACAATAAAAAGCAAAAAAAAGTTAAAAAAACTTTTTTTCATCAAAACAGGTGGCAGGCCTAAACCTTGAGAGAGGGAGCTCTGGGGATCGAAAGGACTCAGTTTGCAGTTGGCAAGACATAACTACTTTATATTCTTCCATGGTGATCACAGTCAAGAGGTCTAGTAGAGCCAAAAGACAATTATTGTCATTATCCAAGACCTGTGGAACATCAAGAGCATCTGAAGATTGATGGTCTTAATGCTTTATTTTGTCATGGGCCCTGAACAAGAATGTCTGTAATCCAACAGAAGACACCAAATGACTCGACCAAAATAATGACCTGTCCTTCAACACTGCAGAATCCACACTGTGTAGGACAGAGTTTGTAAGAAAGTAACTCTTTGCCTTTGACTGTCAGTGAGTTATCTAGAAATGCCAATGGTATAACTCATAGACTTGTGGACCCAACGTTCTAGAAAATTGATGTGAGTTGCCTGATAAGTGACTCTCAGGTGGCAGAGAGTAGAGCGGTGATCCTACTGCAAACACTACTATATCTTATGATAATCTCTAAATATAAAATGTTTGATTTGCCCAAAGGTTATGTATGATGCTGATTTACTATTTTCTATTGATCCTCACCATGTTTTATCTTATGAGAATGATGTGCCATCTACTTGGCTGTCCTATTCCAACCTTCGAGTGAGAAAAGAGCTAATGGTTGAACAAAGTACTCATGCATTAAAATTTTACAGTGATGTGATAGATTTGGTGAGTCGGGCCAACACTGAAAATATGTAGAGGTGTTTTGTCTTTAGAGACGCCACTTATCACCTGTTGATTTACACCCTCTACCTTTTTAATTTGCCACTTTGTTCATTGGGGCAAGCTGGTAGGACATAGCTGCTGCTATTTTGATGACCATCTGTAGGTGAACCTGGAGAGCAGCAATCTCCTGTAATGTAGTGATATTGACCTTGATTGACACCGACAAGCCACTTAGTTGTAGTGTTACCTTTGGCAACATCTTTCAAACATAGTTGTTATCTTATTGAAATATTATCCTGAAGTCCACAGGCAACCTCAAGAGAACACAACTAATAGCCAGTGCTAGCATGCTAAAACTGGGCTGTGTTCTTTCCGGATAAATCAACATGAAATGAGATTGTAAAACATATCATCATTTGCGGATTACAACCATTGTGTTTTAGACTGTGTCAATGTTCCACCATGATAGTGTTGAGAATTAAAATGAACTATATCCAGGGAATAAGAGTCCACACTGTCTGGACATTGACATTTTTTGGTTCCCTATAGTGAATGCTAAAGCTAAGGGCAACTATTAGAGGAAATCAGAAGGAACATCTATTATTAGCGTGATCTTTGATTCTAATGAAGTATCCAACACACCCTACATATGGAGTCTTTGGAGCAGAACAGCTAGTGAATCTGACCACATGGAGCACCCTGCCACTTTAGATTATGGTTCAGGGGCCATTTACCCTATAGTGTTGTGGCTGCCTGACTACTGGGGAGGATGATCATAGTTGCCTACACGATGCAAGGGTAATGGCGACATGGGATAGCTAAAGTACAATATGTATACTGTTGGTTATACACATAGTGTATCTAAGTTGCTAAATACAGATTTAATTTGTAATCATAGCCCACTTTGTTTCTTCACCAAAAGACTTTCAATTGTATTCTAGTGTTTGTAATGTGCTATATTTGGAGGAAGAAGAGTGAGTGTGGCAAACAAATGTCTACTGGTCGTGAGCCGTCTTAGTTTTCAAGGAATGGAGTTCTACAACATCTCACAAAATAAGAAAATACATTTACTATCACACCCTTGCTTTATTGATAAATGTGATTGACATTTGACTTTTTATAATCCTAATGGTCTGCCCTGTGCTTGCTCATGTTATGTCTGTAGGCCCGTTGCACACGGAGGCTCTCAGGGTGATGCATAATATTTTGAAGTGGCCATTGGCAGCCAGTCCAGTGGTGGCTGATTGGTGCAAGATGGACGTTGTCCCTGGGTGAAGCTGCACTATTCATATAACATCACTGATTTGCACCAGCATACATTTCCTGATGACTCTATCAAGACAGCTGTTGTTGAGCTAATTTCAATAATGAATCACAGCATGTAATTTGACTATGGCAGTGAGCTACCTCTGCCATAAATGATGACTACAACTTGAAGAATTTGGGGTTAAAAAATCTGTCGTCACAAAGAATACAAAGATCTTGGACAATTGCCAGTTGCAGGGTGGGAGGAGAAGTAAAAGAATAAGAAAACCTGCAGTTATGACAATTACTTGGACAGATCCTGCAAATACAATTGCTGTCTTTTACAGCAGGCTCATTTATAAAAAGATCACCAGTTGGGTGTCAACATTGTGCATCTAGTAAATAGAACTAGAACCACCAGATGTCATCAGCTAGCTGTTTCATGTAGACATTTACAGGTGTCATAAAATAATGCACCCTGAGCCTCTGAATAAAAGCATTTTTCACGCAAAGATAGACTTTATCGTAAACTGGAGAGTTTGCTCTAGAATGGATGGCTTGAGCTGTGGAATCAAAAGTGAATAATTGGTCCAGCAGGTATTCCAAAGTTGCTTCAAACTTCAAGAAGTGCTGTCAACTTCTTTGGCCAAAGGTTGATATGCAAGTAGACCCTGTATTTAAACATGTGGGGTTTTTGATGATAGAAGAGAATGTAAATTAGCTGTGCTTTAGGATTCAGGATGGATTTCTAGGTAAGTGAGTAGATAATCAGGCATTTTTATGATTTACTTGGAAAACAGACATTTTAAGATAAAAAATACATTACAGTAAGGATGAGGGCGCCAAAGAGTTATTTTATAGTTTACTTGGGCAGGGATAAATATGGAAGGGTAGTAGACCTAATTCATGTGGACTATACCGTGTGGCCCGCCATCTGTTAAGGTGGTAGAGGTACTTAGCTCTGCAACCATGGGCTGACTATGGCCCACCATACTTAGAGATCTCAACCAACCTTCAATCAATCAATCATATCATTTGTAAAGCGCACTACTTACCCGTGAGGATCACAAGGTGCTGGGGTAAGAGGGATGCTGCTACTGTTCGAAGAGGCAGGTCTTGAGGAGTCTTCTGAAGGCCAGTAGGTCTTGGGTCTGCCGTAGTTGGGTGGGGAGGGTGTTCCAGGTCTTGGTGGCGAGGTGGGAGAAATATCTGCCATCGGCGGTCGTTCTTTGGATGCGGGGGACTGTGGTGAGGGCGAGGCCGGTGGAGCGTGGCTGGCGGGAGTGGGTGTAGAAGCAGAGTCGTTTGTTGAGTTATGCTGGTCCGGTGTTGTGGAGTGCTTTGTATGCGTGGATGAGGAGCTTGAAGGTTATCCTCTTGTTGACGGGGAGCAAGTGCAGGTCTCTCAGGTGGGGTGTGATGTGGCTGCGGGGGGGTGTCGAGGTTCAGACATGCATAGGCGTTCTGGATGCGTTGCAGCCGTTTCAGGAGTTTGGCCGAAGTTACTGTGTAGAGGGCGTTTCCGTAGTCTAACCTGCTGTTGACCAGGGACTGGGTGACTGTTCCTCTCGTTTCGGTGGGGATCCACTTGAAGATCCTGCGAAGCTTTTGGAGGGTGTTGAAGCAGGAGGAGGAGACAGCATTGACCTGCTTAGTCATAGAGAGGGTAGAGTCGAGGATGACCCCTAGGTTGCGTGCGTGGTCGTGGGTGTTGGGGCTGTTCCTAGAGTTGTCGGCCAACAGGAGTCGTCCCAGGCTGAATGGGTGGAACAGAGGATGAGGACATCCGACTTGTCCGAGTTCAGCTTCAGACAACTGTTTCTCATCCATTCAGCGACAGCCTTCATTCCTTTGTGGAGGTTAATTTTGGCGGTGTGAGGGTCTTAGGTGAGGGAGAGGATCAGCTGGGTGTCGTCAGCGTAGGAGATGATGTTGAGGTCCTGCTGTCAGGTGTCGTGGGCGAGGGGTGCCTGTAGATGTTGAACAGCGTCGGGCTGAGAGATGAGCCCTGGGGTACGCCGCAGATGATCTCAGTGGCATTGGAGCGGAATGGGGGAGGCGGACACTCTGAGTTCTGCCGGAGAGGAAATATGTGGTCCACTCCTGGGCCTTCTCTTGGATCCTGGAGTCATGTAGGTGTGTTCGTAGTGTGTGGTGGCAGACCGTGTTGAAGGCAGCTGACAGGTCCAGGAGGATGAGGGCTGCTGTTTCTCCGTTGTCTAGCAGGG
Source organism: Lissotriton helveticus (assembly GCF_964261635.1). Lineage (NCBI taxonomy): Eukaryota > Metazoa > Chordata > Amphibia > Caudata > Salamandridae > Lissotriton > Lissotriton helveticus. Next base: position 409,106,419 of record NC_136057.1, on the reverse strand, counting down.
TCCTGATGTCATCGGTGGCGGAGATGAGGGCGGTTTCGGTGCTATGGTTGTTGTGGACCCGGACTGGGATGGGTCCAGGATGCTGTTCTCCTCGAGGTAGCGGATCGGTTGTTTGTTGATGGTTTTCTCGATGACCTTCACCGGGAGCAGGGAGATGAGTCGGAACTTCTTGAGGTCCTTGGGGTCTGCCTTGGGTTTCTTGAGTAAGGAGTTGATCTCGGCGTGCTTCCAGCTTTCCGGGAAGGTTGCTGTCTTGAAGGAGATGTTGATTGCTTTCCGGAGATGGGGTGCGATGGCTGTGCTGGCTTTGTTGAAGATGTGGTGGGGGCATGGGTCTAACGGTGATCCGGAGTGGATGGTGTTCATTATCTTGCTGGTGTCCTCATTGTTGATGCTGGTCCAGGAGAGCAGGTGGTTGGTGCAGGTGGTGGTCGTGGGGGCGGAGGTCTCAGTGGTTATCTTGGCGGTCGTGGTGTTGAAGCTGTCATGGATGTCGGCGATCTTGCGGTGGAAGAAGGTGGCCAGCGAGTCGCATAGATCTTTATGCCTTCATGGGAGCCACCACAATGGCCTCTGTACTGATGGCACTGAAAGTTTGCTGAGAGGCTGCTCAGCAAACCAGGATTACCATTTACTAGGGACTTACAGGGGTGGTAAAGTCCTTTGGCAACTGTGTTACACTTCATCACCTTGTTTTAAGAAAAGAGCATTGGCACTGAGGTCTGGTTAGCAGGCCTGACTGCACTGTCAGAGTTGAGAAACCAGCACCCACTAGCAAAAAATAAAAAAATAAAAGGAGGGGAGGGGCTCCTGTAACAAAACCCCAGTTTTCCACATAACAATACTGCAGAAATACGACCATTGTGTTTAGATACCCAAGAACACAAAGTTTAAAACAGTTGAATAGACCACCACCACATACAATCGCAGAGGTTAGTTAATAGCATTTCACTGACAAACATCACTTCACAAGCAGCTCTTGCCATGTTAAGCAGGTCATGCAACAATGTGGCGTGCAATAGACATCTGGTGCACTGGGTTATGTTGATTAGTATGGTGGCACTTCCAAAGTGACAGCAGTCTCAAACATATTTTCATTGATTTAATGATAATATGGCGGGGTCTGCTCACCCATCCTGAACTCGTCGTAGCTAACTGTATCAGTGAGATAATGTCCTACAAAGGAGATTACTGTATTTAATTGTGCGTGCAGCTGAGACTTTTCACTTTTTAATAACAGCTAGGGCAGACTTTCTTTTAGTACCCATGAAAAAGTCTTCAAAATAATTTATTTGAAAAATATTTTGGTCTCTTGTCCACAGCTTACTGGTAGGCAGTTTCAAACTCTCATTTCTGCTAGTTACCCTCAAATAAAAGAACCAAAGCTGCTACAATTGCACTGGCACGCAGAGTGCCTTTCTATGTTATTTGTCATGCTTCTTCATCGGCACTAATTCCCTTTTCTGAAAGCACTATTCCCAGGCTCAACAGAAAGGACATTTTGATCATTCGGTCCTGCAAGACTATTTGGTCTATGTTATTCCACAACCCCACCACCAGGGGGTGGTAATGCTTTGGTATCCATTATGAAGGTGAGGCTCTCTCGTTAGAAGTAGCCATCAAAAGATAAAGCTACTTACTTGAGGTAATGCTCTTTTTGATGGATACTGCCCAACCTGATCTTATTTGTATCTATACTTATTCGCTGCAAAGTTCTTAACTTGCAAGCCTGCCTTTCTGCGGTACTCAGGAGGACAAAATGAGTTAACATATTGTTTAAGGAACCAGACAGTGCATTATATAAGTACTCAACACCTATATAACTGTGGAAATGAGGATCTTAATAACCAAAACCAGGAAAAAATCTAAGCACTGGAAATGGAAATGTCTGCTGTTTGGTAAAGTTGGCATCAGAAACAGGAAAGCCAAGTACTTTTAGGAGGAAACATACCTAGTATTGACAATGTAGCTCAGATCGGGGGACAATGACCCATTGTTCGCTGTCTGGGCTGCCTCGGGATTAGGATATGGCTTGGGGAAGTAATCAGACAGCTTGCCTGGCCAGGTAAACATATTTCCATTTTCATCATGGCCGTCTATCACTTCACACTCCTCTGCTAATGAAAAGACCAAAACACAAGCCACAGACCTATTGCGCGAAAAGAGCTCAAAACGGATCTCTTCAAGATGTGTCTATAGAGCAAAACTGCTTCTGGCCCCGGGACCCAACATGAGACTTTCTGGTCTTACATCTCCATCCCCTCACTTATGTACATGGTCTCCAAGTGATTCATACCAATAGATTTTATTGTTAGAGCCATGTCGCTCCCTAGTTTAAGTTAAACTAATGTGTGACACCAACAAAGTTAGGAGAGGCGCATAATAACAGCCTGAAGACTGAAAAGAATTTGCAAATGTATTGTAAGCTCAAATTTCTTTGGCCCTGGTGGCAGCTTGCACTGAATTTTGGTGCGAGCGGCGTGGTCTCGGTGTGAAAGGGTCAGTTTGCAGTTGCCAAGAGCCCAAAAGCTTTATTCTAAGCCACACAAAGGGTTCAGGAACTAAGAGACACCCACTTGGTGGTCAGGAACTCACTGAAGACAGGTCCAGGAGCTGGTTGGGAAGCCTTTTGTGTCCCTGAGGTTCAGATCAGGAGGCAAGCGCCTAGCCCTTGAAGTCACTCTAGTGTCCTTTGTTCAAGATGGGTAGCAGGTTCAGTTTTCCGTGCCCGGTAAGAGGGCATCAGCCACCATGTCAGCACAGCAGGGCAGTATCTCCTTCAGAGTAGCAGTCCAACAGGTTGGCATTCCTTGTAGCAGCACAGCGGTCATTCTTGCCGGTAAAGTATCCAGAGGTCCAGATTTGTACTGAAGTGTTGGTGTCTGAGGTCCTTCTAAAGGTATGCCTTTGAAGTGCACAGATGCCATGCTTTCCTGGGCCGGGATCAAGATTCACTACAGGGGGTATGGAACTCTTTGTGTAGAGACAGGAGAAAACCTATTCAAGTAGAGCTGTGCCCAGCTCTCCCCCCCCCATCCTGCCAGTGATGGCCCATCCAGACTGTCTAGGAGGAAAACACAAAGCCCAACTGCAAAGTACACCAAGTCATGTGCTGTAGGCACCAAATAACTAAGACAAGAAAATTCCAAGTTTCTAAACGTGGCATTTTCAGAATTGCAATTTAAAATCAGACTTCATCATAAGTTAGGATTTTTAAATTGTAATTCCAGAGACACCAGACATGAACTGGTTTTGCTTATCTATGCTTACAAAATGTAATAAGGTAACTCCAATCTTATCCTTCAGGAGAGATGGGTATTGTGATAGTGAAAAATGAAATTAAGAGTTTTTCACTATCAGGACGTGTAAATCTTAAAAGTACATATCCTTTGTTTTAAATACATTTCACCATGGCCACTAGGCTGTCCAGGGACTACCCTATGGATGACTTATATGTATTAAAAACGAAGGTTTGGACATGCAATAGGTTTATTTTACTAGGTCAAAATGGTAGTTTAAAATGGCACACACAGGCTCTGCAATGGCAGGCCTGAGACATGTTTACAGGGCTATTTAAAAAGTTGCACAATCAGTGCTGCAGGCCTACGTGTGGAATTTCATTACAGGCCCTGGGCACAGTTAGGTTCACTTTACTAGGGACTAACAAGTACATTAAATATCACAATTGGGTGTAAGCTTAGTATACCATGCTTTAAGCAGAGAGCACACACACATAAGCATTGGTTAGCAGTTGTAAAATGCATAGAGTCATAAGGCAAATAAAAATAGGTTCAGCAAAAAGTTTGGGGGATAACCCTGCAGAGAGTGCCAGGCCAGGTCCAACAACCTCAGTCTCCACCATACATCCAAATGAGGATGTAAAATGCAAAGATCAAATGACATCATATGCTATGTTCATTATAGAGAAGCTCAAATATTCATTAGACAAAAGGTGTCCAGGAGGAGCTAAGGAATTTTGTAAAACGTTGTTTGGTAAATGCATGGAATGGTCTCCCACAATTGGTGGAAATTATCAGGAACATAAGCAAATAAGACCTGGGACAAGAATATGGTGTCCAAGCATAAAAAAGGACTCAAGAAATGTATACGACTTTGCAGCAAGCAGAGAAATGGACAGGATAGGCAGAGTAAGTTGTTGGGCATCACTGTATAACTTGTTCCCCACAGTCTTCCTGAGAGATTGGTTTGGCCTCGTAGACTCACAGTGGTTTAGAGTTAGCCATAAATATATATAGGGGCAGATTTATGAGGCCCTTGCGCCTCCTTGCGCTGAAATTGCGTCCCTTAATGTGACGCAACGGCGGCGCAAACAATGCGCCCTATTTACAACGTGACGCATCTAGGAGATGCATCACGTTGGAAAGCCCTGCGCCATAAGGAGGCGTTCCTGCGCAGGGGGGCCGTTCCTGCGCAGGAACGCCTCCTAAAAGTGGCTGAGTGAAATCTATGAGATTTCACTCAGTCACTTTCTACGTCAATTCCTTACGCCTGCTTGAAGCAGGCGTAAGGGTGACGCACCATGCATTGAAGAGGTGGCCCCTGTGCATTGCAGGAGTCATGTCGCACTTGCGACATGACTCCTGCAATGCGCCGCCCGTGCGCAGAGAGATGCGTCACGCATCTTCACTGCCTTGCACCATGGTGCGCCGCATTGTAAATGCGGCGCACCATGGGTGGCGGAGCAGTGGCGCACTGTGGCGCACATTAACTGGCGCATCCCTGGGGATTCGCCAGTTAACATAAATCTGCCCCCTAGTGTGCACCATATGGATACAGAGCTGGTTTTCCAAGGTAGATGTCTGTATGGATATACTGGCTGCACCCTCAATAAATGAGATCCAATTCTTGTAAGTATCCAACTTGAGATTGGCAGTATTTTTCCAGTTAGTAGGAATACGTTTACAAGCAAAGGTAAGCAGAAGGCCAAAGAGGTGTCTCTCTCGATTGAGGGTTATGTGATTGTCAAGGGGATCCATGAGTAGATATGCAAACTCTTCGACTGGGGGAACCTGGAACAGTGTTTTGATAAAAAAAATATCCTTTCATAATTTTGCAAGGGACGGGGTTTAGAAGAGCATATGGGGGAACTCACCAGGGCCATGGTTGCAGTTCCAGTAGGTAAGGGTGTCGCTAAGTTTTAATTTGTGTAGGCAGGCTGGAGTCCAAAAGGTTCTATATATTATTTTGAATTTGGTCCGTGCCAGAACCGGGGTGATCATTTTTGGGAAGAACCCCTCTCTATGGGACGACACATGTTGGCCACTGCACTCGGACTCTCACCCATCCCCCTTAACCTCGGCATCATCCTGGACAGAAACCTATCCACGAAGCACCAGATCAATGCAGTAGTCTCCTCCTGGTTCCTCACTCTTCGCATGCTTCGTAAGATTTTCTGATGGATCCACATCAACACCAGGAAAACAGTGACTCAAGCCCTCCTCACCAGCTGACAGGACTACGGAAAGGCTCTCTATGCCGGAACAACCTCTCACCTCCAAAAACGACTACAGATCATACATCACGCCTCAGCCAGACTCATCCTCGACCTCCTCAAATGGACTAGCATTACCCCTCACCTCAGAAAAACTCCACTGGCTCCCCGTCCAGGAGAGATGCCAGTTCAAGCTGCTGACCCATGCCTATAACACGAACATACTACAGGGGTCACCCAATTAACCCATAGGCCTTTGGGTAAATAACACAATGAAAAAGAAAATATAGCCTACGGAATTGTTATATGTCTAACTAATTATAAGATTGGATACCATAAATTATCCATTCTTGGGTTGGTCATTTTTACCACAAGTTAATTAGAAATAGTTTTGAAGATAGAGTTTCTCCAAAGGACAGCCAAAACAAACACAAATAATTAACGTGCATATGGTTTAACTATTTCTTTTAATTAAACCATGTTTTTCATGAATACTAATATCTCACATTTAACACAGATATACACAATTTATACATATATACATAACCAACAGGATTGATACATTTACATATATATATATACATAAGTATCTTAGAACCAAAGTAGCGGTTCTTTTGCCCAACAATTTACAAAAAGGATGTTTATCTACAATTTATCAACAAAACATTCCTATTTTTTGGATCACCAAAGACAAAACAAACACAACAGGAGTGTTTAAGGTTAACAATGTTTAACCTCTCTCCATCTATCACTCCTAATAGTTTCTTATTTCATTATCCCAGTCAAACAGACTTTTGTTTGTATTGGTGTCTCCAACAAACTGTGTCGACGCGTTTTAGCCTCTTATCAATCCAGGCCTCATCAGGACTATGAGGGCAAATATAATTCATACCTAAAACAATCAAATTACTAAGTTTATATTCTATATATATCAACGGGGATAGCATTCTACACTCCTATGCACATAAACCATGTGAAAACAAATTACATCATCACTTCTCTCTTCTCGAGGTGACTGGCATCAAAAAGTGTTTATTCTGTATAACGTGAACACCTTAACTTAGTGCACCAGAATTCAAAAAAATATATATACAATTGACTTAATTAAACTCCACTATATCCTAAACAAGCACCCGTGACTTCTGAGTAGCAATTCAATATATACACCTACATGCACAACCTAATCCCAAAGTGAGTGAGTAGCCATAAGTGTTACTGAAAAATAATAATGACGGAAAAAGAAGAAGAATTACCTACATTACGTTTCCAGGTTAGAAAGCTGATAGAGACCACAGCTCTCTAACGGACGTCTTCTTATAATCAGACTACGGAGGAAAGCAAAGAAACCAATACTCACTGATCCTCGATTCCAGGGGCAAATATAATATTCAAATCACCATAAGCGTAGGCTTACCTTCCATTAAGGAACGTCACAAATACAAATTTAGGCAACAATCTGATCCATCTAGAAACGCCACATCTACAGCTTTAGGCAGCAGTCTAATTCCACATGTTCAATCCTATGGTAAAAATAAATAAAGGCGTAATCACTCACATAGCCCACCTATACCACACTGTTTCTTGCCTACTAACAAACACACACAGTCACGGACGCATGGCGTCCACTGTAAACTCGTATCTGGATTAAATCCTTTTTATCCACAGGCAGAAATGATCGGCAAACTCCAAACAACACTATCTAGAGCTAGTGCCGCCCGTTTTTAAACGTAGCCCGCGTCGTCTCCAAGGTAAGAAGCGACAACGGAGTACCTGGCATCCGAAAAAAACTTGCGATGATAGCATTAAAATCGAGCATAAAACTAGAAGACAGACTGCATTCTCATATTCGAAGCCCCGGTCATAAATCTATAGTAACCAACATAGATCGACCTCTGTCAAACTACATTCTAATATTAAAGGCCCCAATAAATCACTATTCAAAAGCAAAATAAATTAAAAGATGTAATAACGAACAGGAAATACAAACAGAAGTTATAAATCAAACTTCCAAGGTAACACGAAAGACAACCTTATAACCCGTGTGATGCCAACAAGTCTCACAGTCTAATCATACAGTACAATATCGAATCAAATGTAAGATCCATTATAGGAAGTAATTTGCACATATTTATAACACTTCACTACACATATTTAATCGTACATATGTGTAGCAGCCCTTAAATGCTAGACACAGCAGTTCCCCTACAATTTATTCCTGTAATGTCCAGATCTCATCTCTGTCGTTAAGACCAGTTTGATACTTTGCGATTAGTCTAGCCTCCAAAAGTTTAAGTTTGTTTTCTGTCTCCCCTCATTCGTGTTTTGCACTGTACATAACACTGACCATTCCATATCTGTTCCAGAGTGCTTGTTCCTTTGATAATGCAATACCAACGGAGCCCCGGGTGTATTACATCTCACTCTAGACTTATGCTGCAATATTAGTTTTTTGACAGCTTGGACTGTCTGCCCTATATAAAATTTGTCACATGGGCATTTTATACAATATATGGTGGATTTGGTATTGCAGTTGGAAAACGATCTTTGGTGATGGGTTTTACCATTGATCTCAATTTCCTTGGAATCTTTTGTCGAACCACATGCCAGGCAGTTCTGACATCTGTAATGTCCGATTACCGGGGGTAGTTTGAGCAGGTCCCGAGTATCTCTTGAAAGGGGCAATTTATTTGTAGTAGTAGACTTCACCAATTGGTTCCGAATGTTTTTGCCTTTCTTAAAAGTAAATAACGGTTTCGGTATGCCCACATTTTCAATTAGTTTCCAATTCTTTAAAATCAACTTTTTTACCTTATTGGCTCTAGGATCATATGTTAATACACATGTAAGAGGTGTATTTTTTTCATCATGTATTTTAGGTACCAACAATGTCTCACGTGGAGTGTACCACGCCCTTTTTAAGGCCACCTTCACTAATCTTTTCGGGTATCCTCTCGATATCAGTTTCTCTTTTAGTTTTTTAGGATGATGGAAGTAATCCTCCTTAGAACTGCAGTTCCTCCTCACTCGGAGGAACTGACCATAGCGAAGGTTTTCTTTTAGAGACCTGGGGTGACTGCTGGTAAAGTGTAATAGAGTATTTTTGTCAGTCGGTTTGGTATATAAACTGACAGCTAAATGACCCTCATCATGTTGGACATACACATCTAAAAAGTTGACTTTTTCTTTGTCACTGGACACGATGAAATTGAATTCATGAGTGCGTGAATTCAACCAAATATGTAAATCAGATAATTGAGTCTGGTCCCCCTTCCAAATTAAGAAGATATCGTCTATATAGCGACACCAAAACTCCACATGATGTTTAAATGGGTTGGTGTCGCTATATATCCAGGGGAACTGCTGTGTCTAGCATTTAAGGGCTGCTACACATATGTAGGATTAAATATGTGTAGTGAAGTGTTATAAATATGTGCAAATTACTTCCTATAATGGATCTTATGTTAGGTTCGATATTGTACTGTATGAGTAGACTGTGAGAGTTGTTGGCATCACACGGGCTTATAAGGTTGTCTTTCGTGTTACCTTGGAAGTTTGATTTATAACTTCCGTTTGTATTTCCTTTTCGTTATTACATCTTTCAATTTATTTTGCTTTTGAATAGTGGTTTTATTGGGGCCTTGAATATTAGAATGTAGTTTGACAGAGGTCGATCTATGTTGGTTACTATAGATTTATGACCGGGGCTTCGAATATGAGAATGCAGTCTGTCTTCTAGTTGTATGCGCGATTCTAATGCTATCATCGCGAGTTTTTTCCGGATGCCGGGTAGTCCGCTGTCGCTTCTTACCTTGGAGACGACGCGGGCTACGTTTAAAAACGGGAAGCATTAGCTCTAGATAGTGCCGTTTGGAGTTTAGCGATCATTTCTACCTGTGGATAAAAAGGATTTAATCCAGGTACGAGTTAACAGTGGACGCCACGCGTCTGTGACTGTGTGTGTTTATTAGTAGGCAAGAAACCGTGTGGTATAGGTGGGCTCTGTGAGTGATTACGCCTTTATTTATTTTTACCTTAGGATTGAACATGTGGAATTAGACTGCTGCCTAAAGCTGTAGATGTGGCGTTTCTAGATGGATCAGATTGTTGCCTAAATTTGTATTTGTGACGTTCCTTAATGGAAGGTAAGCCTACGCTTACGATGATTTGAATATTATATTTTCCCCTGGAATCGAGGATCAGTGAGTATTGGTTTCTTTGCTTTCCTCCGTAGTCTGATTATAAGAAGCCGTCCGGTAGAGAACTGTGGTCTCTATCAGCTTTCTAACCTGGAAACGTAATGTAGGTAATTCTTCTTTTTCCGTCATTATTATTTTTCAGTAACACTTATGGCTACTCACTCACTTTGGGATTAGGTTGTGCATGTAGGTGTATATATTGAATTGCTACTCAGAAGTCACAGGTTCTTGTTTAGGATATAGTGGAGTTTAATTAAGTCAATTGTATATATATTTTTTTGAATTCTGGTGCACTAAGTTAAGGTGTTCACGTTATACAGAATAAACACTTCTTGATGCCAGTCACCTCGAGAAGAGAGAAGTGATGACGTAATTTGTTTTCACATGGTTTATGTGCATAGGAGTGTAGAATGCTATCCCTGCTGATATATATAGAATGTAAACTTAGTTATTTGATTGTTTTAGGTATGAATTATATTTGCCCTCATAGTCCTGATGAGGCCTGGATTGATAAGAAGCTGAAACGCGTCGACACAGTTTGTTGGAGACACCAATACAAACAAAAGTCTGTTTGACTGGAATAATGAAATAAGAAACTATTAGGAGTGATAGATGGAGAGAGGTTAAAAATTGTTAACCTTAAACACTCCTGTTGTGTTTGTTTTGTCTTTGGTGATCTGAAAAATAGAAATGTTTTGTTGATAAATTGTAGATAAACATCCTGTTTGTAAATTGTTGGGCAGAAGAACCGCTACTTTGGTTCTAAGATACTTATGTACATATATGTAAATGTATTAATCCTGTTGGTTATGTATATATGTATAAATTGTGTATATCTGTGTTAAATGTGAGATATTAGTATTAATGAAAAACATGGTTTAATTAAAAGAAATAGTTAAACCATATACACGTTATTATTTGTGTTTGTTTTGGCTGTCCTTTGGAGAAACTCTATCTTCAAAACTATTTCTAATTAACTTGTGGTAAAAATTACCAACCCAAGAATGGGTAATTTATGGTATCCAGTCTTATAATTAGTTAGACATATATCAATTCCGTAGGCTTTATTTATTTTCTTTTTCACTGACCCATGCCTATAAGGCCCTCCACAACACCGGACCCTCCTACATCAACCACTGCCTGGCTTTCCACCAGCAGACCAGACCAGACATCTCCCATCCACCTCCTTCGCCCTCGCACACATCTCCCGCATTTGGCGGAGCCGCAGTGGAGGTTGTGCCTTCATCTACTTTGCCACCAAGTCGTGAAACGACCTCCCGCTCCACCTCCGAACCTTCCTCTCACCCGCAGGCTTCAGGCAGGGACTCAAGACCTGGCTGTTTTACTGAGGCTCCACATTCCCCAGTGCCTGGATACCACCTGGGGTGATAAGCCGCGCTTTACAAATACTGATTCATTGATTGAGAATAAATCCCCTTCAGTAGTTTAGATGAGTTCAGAAGTAAGTATTTGTAGATTCTGGAGAGTTCATGTCCAGACCAGGCAAAGATTTGTGCATAGAGTGGGATTGAGGGTTGCTTGTCAGTAAAAGTTAGTTTAAATATGTATACTTTTAGTTTCAGGTGTTAAATATTGCAGGGATTTGTTAGCATGAGCTGAAAGCCATTTTGTATTTCTGGCAGCCATCTTGTTTGCCATGTTCTGCCATGTGCTCGCCATGTGCTCTGTCCTCCCTCAGTGTTGACTGCTCTTGTAATCTGCCTATAAACGAACGATATTTAGCATCTTCCACCTTCGCACATGCTCAGAAGGGCCTAGCTAGTAGAATGCACCTGCTCTTCTTGTAGAACTGTCAGGCTATTTTTGCTGCTGTTTGGAGAAGTAACTCTCCTCCCACTGTGTTGAGCAAGCAGAGCTTGCATGCCCATATTAGTCATTTGCATGCTTACATGTGCCAGGACTGCCCCTTGGTCTTATGCTGACTATGTAACCCTACATATATAAGGCCTCTGTTTTCTGTACTCCTCAGACTGCCACATTCAGTTGCTAAGGCTTCTGTGTGACGTATTCTCCCTCATTAGAGGTTAATAAAGATGTTACTTTTATACTTCAGCTTCTGTGCCAATTTCTTCTTTGTTGGTTTAAAAGGACCAAGTGTCAGTGGGACCCCTGAGAAGGTTTCTATTTTCTACACAGGTAATTATATAAGTTGATATTGTTCAGGGCATATGAATGCTGTATTTTAGCAAAGGTTAGAGGGTTTTTATCTGATTGATTAATGGTGAAAACTCTTCATTGTCCCAGTCAGGCCAGTGAACCAGATGGCCCTCCAGTGTGATTATGGTGTAGTTCCAGATAGAAATCAAATTTGAAGAGCATATTTTGTTATCTAGATTAGAGTCCACATGCAATATAGCTGTTTGAGTGTTGTTCAAGATATACTTTGAGTGTAACGGAGTAAATGTTTTCATGGAAAGATTTAATGGATGCTTTTGGGGAGAGGATGTAGCCTAACGGTTAGGGCGGTGGACTTCGAATCTGGTTAACTGGGTTTGAGTCTTGGCAACGACGCTCAACATCCTGTGATTCTGGGAAAGTCACTTAATCTCCCTGTGCCTAACAGAAATTAATGTGTCCTCATGTAACGCAATTGGTGCTCATGTAAAGCACTCTGATACCTGATTTGGGGTCAAGTTCGCACTATATAAAATTGAAAGAAACAAAATAAGGTTTCCTAGTGGTTTAATTGAGTTATCAATTTATAACCTTGTGGAACAGTATTCTTCTGTTTGGGATATCCAGTGAATACCTTGTTTGAAGGGGAAGGGTGTTTGATATGTTTTTAAGTCAGCCCAATTAATACCTCCTAGGGCATTAGGAAGTCTTAGTTTCTTTAGGGACCATTTTTCCACCATGTCAGGAATTTGAGGGATCTCCAGTAGATCTGTGATTTTTGGGAGAGTTAAAGCCTTGTTATTTTTAAGTGCATCAAGGAGGTTATTGGAAAACTACAGGTATTTAATACAGTGTGGTTGCCAGGCAAGCCCTGTGTCACCCTGTATTTCTCTGGAGTTTAGGTTGTTTGAAAGAGTGACTTCTGACTTGTGTTTCTTCAGGGGATAAACCAATTTTCTTGAAAACTCTGCAGTGGTCTCCATTAGTTCCTATATAGATTGTGCTTCCTCAGTGACAGTCTGGATATCATTGGCATATGCTGCCGCCTTAATTGTTCGCTTTTCAAATTTGATACCTATACTATTTTGATTGTTCCTAATTTTGTACAACAGGGTCTCCAAGATTGATAGGAATAGGGAGAGTTATAATGGGCACCCTTGTTGCGTGTCCTGTTTAAGTGGGAAAGTAATGGAAATAATACCACCAGCTTGCACTCTTGCACCAGGTTGTGAGTATAAGGCCATCACCATTCTAATAATTGGGGCACCAAGGTTGAACTTCCGAAGCACCACTTTAAGATAACTCCAATCTACCTTATCAAACGATTTTTCAGAGTCTAATGTAATGGTGACCATGCGTGCAGACTTTTTAAATTAAATGACAGAGTAATCTAGTTCTGTTGCTGGAGAGGCAGTTTTTCAAAAAGCCCACCTGTGAGGGACAAATTTGTTTAAGAATGTGAAGTTGGAGTCTGGTAAGCAAAATGTTGCGTACATTTTGCAATCAATATTGACCAAGGATATTGGTCTGTACTTCTTAGTGAGGAGAAGATCATTGCCTTCCTTAGGGATGATAATGATTATAACCTCAGAGGGAGTACCATTCATAGAACCTGAATCAGTAAAATGGGTGTATAGTTGGGGGAGGGGGCCGCTAAGCAGTTCACCAAAGGTTTTATAAAAATTGAGCTGAGAAGCCAACCACAGCCAGGGCTTTATCGACTTTAGGAGAAATAATGGTATCTGATACTTTGTGTATGGTAATAGGGGAATTCAATTTTTGGTTCTCCTCATCCTTAAGAGAGGGGAGGGCCAATTTATCTAGGAACTTTTCCCAGTCAAGCGCCATTACCTTTGTGTTAAGTGAGTAGAGAAACTCATAAAAGTCTTCAAATGTATCTATGATATTAGTAGGGTTTGATTGTATATGCTGAATATTGTCTGTAATTATCCCATTAAATATAATGGGGTTGCCCTGTGTCTCTCAGAACCTGGGTATATAAGTATAAACTACAAGTGTTCCTGTCGGGTGTCACAATTTCAGCAGAAATTGTGAGAAATGCTTATTATTAAGCATCAAAATGAAGGTTCCACTGATGATCACTATCAGGTAGTGCACAAGAGCTACCATGAGTGATTCTTTACTTGCCTCTGTACATGAAACTTCTTAATATCCATAAACCACAACAATGAAGAGTGATTCATCAATAGCATGTAATATTCTGGTCCAAAACACACAGATTACATATAATACAATCAATGAAACTAACATAACGTGGAAAATCAAAACATTTTTCACAGTGTTCTCATAAACAGACATGAAAACATAAAAGCCACACATAGTCAAATGTCCATACTTGTGACGCTCAAGGTATCCTTGTATTGTTTCCTTTATATATTTGTAGGATAGCTGACTCAGGACATGGGATAATTACTCCGACGTTTCGACCCTCTGATAACTTGTCAATGGTTATACATCTTAGCGGGCATTCGTCAGGACTAAAAACCAAAAAAGGAACAGTCTCCAAAAGTAGAACCCAGGATCACAAAATGAGCATCCTGTGAAATATCATCCATGAATATTCCATGTCCTCATGGTCCCCAGCCGGGGATCCTCAAGGTATGTAAAGTGGGGAAATGGATCACTATCAGTAGATGAGCAGCTGAATATGTGAACACTGCAAAAAATATTTAGATTTTACACGTTATGTTAGTTTAATTGATTGTGTTACATGTAATCTGTGTGTTTTGGACAGCCAGAATAATACGTTATTGATGAATCACTCTTCATTGTCGAGGTTTGTGGATATTAAGAAGTTCCATGTGCAGAGGCAAGTAGGGAATCACTAATGGTAGCTCATGCGCACCATAATTTAAAGCAGCATTCCCCAATTGGGATTCGTTTCTTTTAGCACTGCATAGGTCCCTCGGGTGAGGGGTGAACTGTCTTCATAAATGTACATTAAAAAATCATCAGTCAAAGTTCACTTGAAGTGGTTTATTTTTCAAGAGTGGAATTGTATATTTCTCATCCCACCTAATTGATAATTATATCATGCCAATTGAGCATGTGTCTGCGTACATGCACCTGTTACAAATTTGTTATCCCCTGACAAAGGACTACACTAGCCCGAAATGCATTGGGATGGGATGAGAAACAAATACTTCTATTGTTGATAAATATGATATGAAGAAGTATGATTATCAATTAGGTGGGACGAAGAATATCCAATACCACCCATGAAAAATAAACATCTTCAAGTGAACTTTGATTGATGATTTTTCGATTTACATTTATGAAGACAGTTCAACTCTCGCCCGAGGGACATAGGCAGTGCTAAAGGGGATGAACCCCAACTGGGGAACACTGCTTTTAATTATAGTTTGTTCACATTCAAGGTTCAGAGAGTGAAACCCTTTATGCATGCTACAAACTGAGTACAATTCAATATAAGATTGGAATACTGGGAGTTCATGATCCTCTACATATGTGATTGGCTCTTGTGCACCGCCTGATAGGGATCATCATTAGACCCTTCATTGCCATGCTTAATAATAAACATTTCTCACAATTTCTGCTGTAATTGCGACACCAGACAGGACCACTTGTAGTTTATTGTCATGATACAGTTTTTACTGTTTATATTTTAGGTAAGAAGCTAGCATCTTGCTCCCTTTATTATGTTTGCACAATGTCAAGCTCTTTTGCTTGGTAATCCAAACACCTGCTAGTGTACTTAAGAATTGATTAAAATCGTATTTTTAGCTGGGAGGGAGGAGAGGAGGGATTTGAACCGATATAAAGATGCTCTAATGATTTGATCTCTTTGTTAGGAGTTTGAAGTTTTGAATTTGCTTCTATACCCCTGATTGTGGCGTTTAGAGCCTCCCACCTGGTTAGTGGGGAATAATCTGCTTTGACATTATTGACTGGGAATCTTTTAATCATTAATTGTATCTTGTGGACATGTTCAGGAGAGGTTAGCATTCCATTATTCAATCTCAAGAGAGAGTTTATGGCTTCAATTTCAAAAACAATTAGAGAAATGGTAACGCAAGAGTGATCGGAGATTAATCTAGGTTAGATAGATCTTATGTCAATGCTATGGGTGTGGTCGCTTGTTATTATAATATAATTGATACAGAGTATGACAAGTGGGGGCACGAGAAGAATGTATAATCTTTTACTACAGGGTTTTGTAGACTCCACCCAGCCTTTAGGTTTAGATTCTCACAGAGGACTCTCGTACGTTTATGTGACTTAGGAGGGTGGTACCTACATGTACTGTCTCTATCAACAGTTTGGTCAAATGAGAAGTTAATGTCACCCGTTAAAAGGAGGCATGATTTGTCGGGAATCACTAGCAGGATTTGTATCAGGTTAGTCCAGAAAACTTGGTCATTGCCATTAGGTGCATAAACATTAGCCACATAAAATTCCACCCCATTTTTAGATTATTTGGAAATAATCCATTTTTTCTTGGTGTCTGAGATGGGCGTTTGAGAAATTAAGGCTATTACTCCGCTTTTTTGTCTATTGCTGGCGAACAAGCACCTTCAGAAAAAACAGAGCAGCAAACTGAAGGGCCATGTGTCAGTTTAGTTTACATTTCTGAAGGAGGATGATATCCTGATATCCTCATGCAGTTTACAAGAGTAATCCAAGATCTTCTTTCTCTTCACTGGCTGGTTTAACCCCTGAGTTCACAGAGATCGCATTTAGAGCTGCATAATTAGTTGTCATGATATTGTGGTATCATTAATAATGTTATTTTAGCAGTGAAGTCTAAGTTGGATGTTCTTTCAGTGAGTAACTAAAATGAGGTACAGCCATGGCTTTAGGGGTAACAGGTGTAAGGGCACCACTAGGTTTGTAGCCTTGGTCAAATTGCTAATGCAGTCAGTGGCGAGAGAAGCTCCAAGTAACAAACAAAGACTTAGTGATCCTGCAAAAACTAAACAATAAGAAGAACAAATCAGAGATAAAAATATAAATAATAAGTGCAAAGATCCCCTGGAACTCTCAATAGGTTCCCGAATCCCACTCTCCTCCACCACAAACTGGAGTAAATAAGCGTGTCAATAAAGAGGAAGTTGCAGATCACGCCGAGTGTAGTTTAGTTCGAGTTTGTTCAGTGGACATATGTTTTAGTACGATCATTCATTACTCCGCTGTAAAGAAGGGCTCAGGTTATCGTCAGTGGAGGTGTGGTTGCACCCATATCGGGCAGATGATAATGGGTCAAGCCATGTTGTTAGTCAGGAGACAGTAGTGTCTAATTTGACGGATTAGGCTGTATGAGAGATTTCGGTTTACTAGGGGTTAAAGTGCATCAGATTCCATCGTCCAGACAGGGTTTCTCTGGGATCGATGCAGAGGGGCCCAACGAGATGGGGCAGGGATGTGTATATCTGAGATTATGTTTCAAGGTGGGAGATTTTGTGATTAAGATACAGATTGATAGTCAACAGGCATATGGAAGAGTCTGAATGATGGTCATCAAACCTGTGATGAGAAACTATAGCAGGCAAAATAGAGGAGTATTAGTAGGAAATGCACACTTGAGTGTTACACTAAAAGCTTGGGGTACCTCATATTAAGTAACGAACAACAGACTTAGCATATTCCTACTGTAGCATGGCAATCTTACAACTATGTCAAATCAAGCAACATTAATGTCTCAGAGCATTAGAGATTACCTTCATCTTTTTCCCCAAAAAACTTTGCCAAGCCTCTATGGTCTGCAAAGATGTGCATCCATCCCTCAACAATGAATGAGCACTTTGCTGGACCAGCAAAGTAGAACTGGATGTTTTTGTTACGCAGTCTTTGGCACAGGGCTAGGAAACCTTTCTTGATTTCAAGTGTGGATCTCTAGAAGTCCTGGAAAATGTAGATTTTGTAGCCGTTCCTGACAACATGTTTGTTCTTCGTCATATTTTTCAGGATCTTTTCCAAATATTGGTATCTTATCAGTTTGCAGGCAATGGGCATTGGTCTTTGAGTGGGGCGACTTAAACACAGGTACTCTGTGTGCCCTCGCTAGCTCCAGATCCTTAACCACTGAATGCCAGTTACCTTGGGGAGACATAGTTCCAGGAAGCTAGAGCAGGAGGAGTCTTCTGACCCCTTTGGCAAGCCAAATATTTGAAGGTCCCCTCTCCTATTGTGGTCTTCTAATTCTGACATCTGCCTTTCTAGAAATATTGATTTGGAATTTAAGGACATGGTGTCTTTTTTTACAATAGTCTGCCAGTCCTCAAGGGTACTAATTCAGTCTTCAGCTTCAGTGATTCTGCTATTGCTCGATTTGATGTCAGTTTTAATTCCAGATATTTCATTCTGCATCGAGTCAGTAATTGGTTTTGGTGGATTTGGCTAACTCATGTACTTCTGCAAGTTTTTTTATACTCATGTCCATGCTTGCGTTTATATCCGTCTTGCCTTTGATGGGAGATTCAGGATTGAGAGGGTCAGCTTTTTGTCACTTTGTAGCTTAACGTGGTCTCTTTGTCAGTCATTATGTTCAGTATATTTATCGTGATGTTGCGTTTGTATGGTTGGAATTGCAAACTTGGGTGAGGCTGGATCCAGTCTATGCAATAGTCCCGAGCACTAAAGGTAATGGCATTCACAATTAGGTAGTAATCCTGTTTCCCCTCTTCAATTTACAACAGTTGCTGCACAAAGGTGACCGGTTTATATGCTGGTTACTGTATTGGGAGCACTATGATGATCATGGTTTTGCTAAGGCATCTAGGGTCTCAATGACAGCAGGAATAGAACCATTCGATCACATGCATCTCCCCATAGCAGTAGATCGGTCAGAGGCCACATATGACAGAGGGCACCCAGTAGGTGCTTCGATGCATAAGTCATTTCACTTCGCCCTTTTTACAGTTAAGTTCATAAAAAGGGAATTCCAGACAGAAGTGTCAAAAGAAGGACACCCAGGTAGGAGGTGTCAAGCACTCTCCAAATCACTGTTAGTCAGCAGCACTTGTAGCCGCAGACTCTTTTATTTAGATCCTCGTGAAGGATCTATGCTCAGTTAGGCAAAGCGGCACAATTTTAATTGAAGTTCTGTTGGGTCAAAACAAGGCGTAATGGAAAATTTCTTCTCTGATTGCCTTAATGTGACAAGTTCACACTAACCCACACTGTAGTGTTTGAGTCCGCTTTTCTGGTAATCTGGCTTATGGAATGAGAGGCAAACCAGCATGGACTTAGTGAGAGGCAGCTCACCCAGCCTCGCACAGTTCACTTATGCACAATCTCTACACTGATAGACAACGGGCGGGGCTTAACACTGTATTAGTAGCACTGTTCGGATCACTTATCCCCTTTTCCTGGGTTCCCACCCTCTTCCCAAACGTTCAAGCCAGGCCCCCCACAGGATAGGTAGCTCTGGTAGTCATTATCTGCTAACTGTAACCAGGTTCCAGAGTGCCTGTAAGTCGAGGGTACTTTTTACAGGGGTGTATAATAGGGTTCTAGTGGGTATTAGGCATCACTTCCACTCCTTGGATGTAAAAACTAGATTTCTAAGTATTGTAGCTTTAAATATATATTCCTCCTTTAAAAGTTGAAAATACCTAACAAAGTAACAATAAAAAAAAATGATCTGAAGAAATTCCAGGAAAAATAGTATTGGATCTCATTTAGTTTGGCCGATAGGGTACTCTATCACTAAAGTCAAATTGAATCAATGACACCTGCAATATAACAGACATGCAGAGTCTGTGTCAGCCACAATCTATATTGAGCTCATAGTTTCTCACATTTTAAGCCAAAATTCAGCATAACTTCAGTCAATACGCCAAGGATACCGCAACCTTAGATGACACACTTTTGGTCTTGATGCATGAGCATACCACATATTTAAGATTTGCAGAGAAACAATTACAAACATTTATATTTTCTGAATTCATGTACAACAATATTACGAAAATACAGATGCCAAAGACACATATTTTTAACCTCAAATTATGTGGTGGTTACTTCTATAAGAGAGTACATGCTCCTTGGGATAAACAAAAATATTTCCATCCTGATGTGGGTCATGCCCAAACCAAAGTTTACATTGTGGCTACTTTATAAGAATATTCATCTTCTCCGAGGACTACCACAATACCCACATAAGCATCGTTGTGACAGATGAAACCAAATCACATGATCCTATTTCAGATTTTATGCACAAGTAAATGTTTTTCTTCAAGTTCTATGTTTTTATTTCTATTCTAATGATAGAAAATTTAAGTTGAAATGGTTGTAGGGCACAGTAATTTAAAGATGTGCATGTGCAGTGGTAACAGAAATGCAATGAATTGCAAAAATGCAATCCTTTTTACAAGTATTATATGTGAAATTAGAGAACAAATGTCATGTAGACTCAGCAACACCTTAGAAATCATTACCAGCCTCATCAACATTCCTCATCCAATTACTCACTGCATTCATACCAAGCAACTTACTTTAATTTCACTTCCATAGTTCTATTCATTTAACTAGTAAAGGGGAGCAGAGATACATGACTTCACTTTTAACTTGAACACTTGCAACAAAGTAACTTTCCAGTTTTCCGTACTGCTTTGGCCTGTAGTTTTAACAATATAGACAGTGGTGCTTGAGTCTGTCTGGATTGGATTCCCCATTGTGGAGAGGTAATTGTGAGGGTTATTGGGCCCACTTTAAGATTACAAACCACACTTTAGTTGAAGGTGCTTTTGGCCACCTTTTTCAACTACACCCTTTGGTCGCACTCTGCTTTGGAATAGTCCTGTCTAGTTTTCAACCACATTTTTTTGTAACCCATATTTTGGAGCATGGGGTTAAATGGCAGTGCAGTTGCGTGCCTTTAGTCATGGTTCCCTGATGCAGAAAGACAGATGATGCTAAAACCCGCTTTCAGTGTGAGAACTTATGTCTACTGTGAGGTGGCCAACGTTAGGTAACAGGGTAGAAGTGATTGCTTTAACACATATTCTGGTAAACGGAAACTCGTTTTTGGGACCCATTTTGCATGTTAAGCATTGATATAAATTTGTAAAGCTTGCTTGTGAAATGGTGTCCTGTATTCCCTGTACTTTAAGGTAATGAATTACTTAGGATCCTGTGGTGGTTACTTCTGACGACCTCTCATAGTGGAGTGTGTCTTAATTTGAAAGGTAGTCATGATTCAGCATGTTTTGCTAGCAGTCTATACTAGCGCCTGTTAGAATCTATCTTATCTCCTCTTTCAGAGATAATGAATTTCATTTAAAAGGTGTACAGTTTGTTGGGAATAGGAAGATACATCTGTTTTAGTTATGCTCCATTATTTAAAAGGTTTAAATCAAGACAGGAAGTATTGTTCTGGGGTACTTTTTCTTGCAATAGAACGACCACAGTTTTGGATCCTCGTTTGTGAGTGCAATTTGAGAATCTCTAAAACATTTACAGCGAGAGATACCAGAGTTGCATGTCTTGATCAGAACATACAACTCATTAGCCATGTCATACGTGAACAGACAGTTAAGCAAGAGGTTATTGTCCCTCAATCTTCTGGTTCAGATGATCTGCAGGTGGTCAAAGAAGAATCTGTTTCCTGTCAAAGCAATTCATATAAAGAGGAGGTAAAATCAGATGGCGGCAACTTTAAGCAGTCTTTCACTCATCCTAAAATCTAGGACTTTCAATCAAATCTTCAAAGAAATCTGTTGAAGGTTTGGCAGTTTGCAGGTAGATCTGGTTGTGGATCACCTCAATGCTCTTTTGCTCCATTACTTTTGCCCTGGGAGTGGATTCATTAACATTCCAATGGCCAATATGAATCAAATTTTAGTGCTTTGGAATTGGTTCTTTGAAAATAAGCGGCATTGCCCTATAGTGTAGCCTTTGTAGCGGTATGCTGTTTACATAATGCTTACTACTTCTTACATACCCATTACAGACATTTATTACATTGGATCATTATACTGCTATCAATACAAGAGATATTTACATACTACATAAGGTACGTTATGGGTATATGGATAGTGACTGACATAAAAATCTCATACTATATTCAACATAAGATTTATTTATCAGATACATTTCTTTCTTAAATATGCCACTCCCTCTGTAGTTTTTCTACACAAGGGCAAGTAATTTAATAACTTTGCACATTACAATGCATAAGTGCACATCACCCTTTGTTTTTCTCAAATGGATTGATTAGGTTTTTCCACATCAGGTGAACATGAATTGGATCTGATTCACCCACATGTTGTTCATACTTCACAGAGTTTGTACTGCAAACAATTCAACAGGATACCATTTGTGGAAATGTTTTCACTTATGGTTTGGTAAAGGGAAACTAATTGGTTGATTAGGATGGCGGACGGACTTGCGTCCGTCCGCCACCCCCGAGGTGGAGGGACCGACCGCAGGGGCAGCGGCGGTCCCTCCGTAGCAATTAGGATGTGACCGCCACCGTGGCGGTCACATCCCGTATATTTTACATTGCAGCGGGTGCTGCTGTGAGCAGCACCCGCCGCAATGTAAAATATGCATGTTTCACTTTGGCATGCAGAACTTGGCAGGCACCGCGTGGTGCCTGCCACCTTGTGCATGTCAAAGCAGGGGGGTACCATAGGTGCCCCCCATGTGCACCCCCCACCCCCCAACACCCTGGGGGCCCGCAACGGGCCCCCAAACACAAAAGATCATATGCTTTTCCACAGCGGAAAAGCCGCCGTGGAAAAGCATGTTTCCGCCTGCAACCTAATATGGCTGGCGGTGTCTTGCAGACACCGCCACCATATTTGTGTGCATACACTGCGGATCAGCGGCGGACAGACTTGCCGTCCGCCGCTGATCCAACCAACATCCTAATGTCGCGGTGGGTGTTTGCAATGTCCGCGGCGGTGAATCCGCATCCTCTGGGCCGGTGGAAGCCACCGCCTGGCCGGAGGATTCGGATTCACCGCCAACATAATCGACCCCTAGGAGAGTAATATATGTTCTTATGATGAGTTCATATGCTTTTTCTAGCCCAGATGAAGTCAACAATCTATATCTACCATGATGAAACACATATTGGCTGGCTTGTATAACAAAATTTGAAGATTAAATAAACATAAGGGTTAATCATACACTACTGTGATTTTACTTTTGTGGCAGTGCCAATCACGTTTTTGTCACATATTCCGGGACTGAATATCTGGCTTGGCAAGCAAGGGAGTGACTGCTGAGCACCCATGTAGAGATTTGTACATGCCTGCGAACTGCTCTTCAGAGTTGTGTTTTCCACAATTAGGAATATAGGCAAGCAACAACGCTTTCCTTGCTGCTCTATAAAAGGAATATAGCCTTTATGTGGCGTCGCAATCTGGCCTGGTTTGGGTAGCCTATCTAGCGAGAGACCTTATGCCAAACTATTTCTCTAGTCCGAGATTTAAAGTTATAGTCAGTATTGTAGGCCTGTGTTTTTGATTATTATTAGTATTTGTCAAAATATGCTAGTCTGCATTGTTCAAATAAGGAAAATCATCTAAACACCTGTAGGCATATGATAATGGCAACACACAATTAGAAGTGTATGGTTAATATAATGCAGTAAAGCCTATACTGAAGTATTTTGTTACAAAGGATATAAACTATTATCATACCAGGCAAGGGTTTGGGTCTTACTGTAGTAATTCTTGTGAGACCCTAAATATGGGTTGTGTATAATTTAGCCACCTGTAATTTTTTGTATATATTTGCAATTCTGTACTTAGTATTTAGCTTTGTGTAAATTTTCATTTCTTAGAAAAGACATTAGCTGAACATTGATTTATTGAGTCTTATTGTTACGTGTTGCTGAGTCCAGAGTTTCTGATTTACAACACGGCAGATACAGTGTTGGTCTCCTCTGCTATACTAATCTGCAAGTCATTTGCTAAATGGGTAATTGGTCCCTGATTTGATGGTCCACAATATGAATGCGCCAGGATACCAGAGGGAAATGGCCCATCCTAATATCACAAAGCCCAGTAACGTTTGATTGCTTTACGACCACACAATATTCACTCTAATGCACTTGGTAGCAGTAGTAACAGGAGAATGCTATGTAAACACAATTTTTAATGAATTTAATCAAATCTCTCAATTGCAGATAGCTGAACTTATGACGACCATTAAATCAGGATCACCACTAGATCCATGTCCTCCTTTGTTTCTTAAACCAGTGACTAATCTGATAGCCCCAACTCTTACAAATATTTGTAATTCTATGTTCTTGTCGGGGTCTTACCCGTCAATCTGGAAGAAAGTAATCATTAAACCTTTACTGAAAAAATCAAATCTGGATCCCTCTGAACCTAAAAGTTATCGACCGATTGCATCTCTGCCCTTTCCCTCTAAAATATTTGAGAAGATTATGAATTGTCAGCTGGCTGATTATATTGATCAAAATAATCTTCTTGATGAAACCCAATTTGGGTTTAGGAAAGGGCATGGGACGGAAACAGCACTGATTAAAGCAGCAGATGAAGTCAGACTGATTATGGATCAAGGAGGCGCAGCAATCCTGATTTTACTGGACTTATCTGCGGCCTTCGACACGGTCGATC
This sequence comes from Lissotriton helveticus, assembly GCF_964261635.1. Classification (NCBI taxonomy): domain Eukaryota; kingdom Metazoa; phylum Chordata; class Amphibia; order Caudata; family Salamandridae; genus Lissotriton; species Lissotriton helveticus. The sequence goes on along the minus strand of NC_136057.1, from coordinate 409,082,060 downwards.
ATAACATCTTGATCAACCGTGTAGCCCACATTGGCATTCAGGGCAAAGCCAAATCTCTTCTGACTTCCTTTCTGTCTGGCCGCAATCAGTCTGTCAAACTGGGTGGTTTCTACTCTCCTGTTTTCACCTTACCATGTGGTGTCCCCCAGGGATCCTCGCTAAGTCCGACACTATTTAACATCTATGTGTCGGACTTGGCGAGGGTCATTAAATCCTACGGAATAGGGGTGACATCATATGCAGATGACACCCATTTGGTACTGGCCATCCACAACAACGGAGGAATAGTTGCGGCCAATTTTCAGGAAGGCATGATGGCTATCAGCTCCTGGATGGATCATAACTGTTTAAAATTAAACTCTGACAAGACGGAGGTCATGGTCTTTGGAAAACTGACCCCGTCTTGGTCGCCAGTTTGGTGGCCATCGGACCTAGGAGCTTCCCCAATACCGGTTACCAAAGTCAGAAACTTAGAGGTATTATTTGACAATAAGTTGTCTTTTTTGAACCACGCTAATGCAGTAGTTTCATCATCCTTTTACACTCTTAGGATGGTTAAGAAACTACTACCTTTTCTTCCTTCCAATGCAGGCAAAACCCTTATGTGTACCTTAGTACTTTCTAAAATTGATTACTGTAACGGTCTGTTACTAAACGCCCAAGAACAAGTTCTTAACAAAATGCAATTAATTCAGAACGCAGCGGCGAGAATTTTGACCGGCACATCAAAATTCTCTTCTATCACTCCCATTGTTCGCCAACTTCACTGGCTCCCTGTTAGGAGTCGTACCAAGTTTAAGGCGCTCTGTATCACGTACAAAGCTATGAATAATACAGGCCCAGATTTAAAAAAAAAGCTTTAGGTTCCTACATTCCCAAAAGAACTTTACGTTCATCCTCAGCCCTCTTGCTTCCAATACCGCGAACAAAAAGAGTGAATTGGGGAGACAGACGATTTATAGTATCAGTATCTAGACTCTGGAACTCTCTCCCTCAATATATAAAAAACAGTTCTTCCTTAATGATTTTTCGGAAACAGTTAAAAACATGGCTTTTTAATCAATAATAAATCAGCACCCTCCTGAGCATCAGATTTTAGCAGCGCCGAGACACCTCAGGGAATTTGCACGCTATAAAAGTCGTATAAGTAAATACAAAATAAAATAAACTAATCACAGGGACAGAGTCAACTGTGAGGGAATTGTTTGTTATTCATGTTGCAATTTTCTGTTTAGGTCCATAAGACATTTACTTGACCAAGACATTTGTGTTATTATATCTCAGGTAGGGCATTTTAGTTCACTGGCAGAAAATATGTTCCATGAAATTATTCAGGCCACTGCTGGTAGTTTTCTTATATCCCAAAAGGAAATATCAACCTACTTAGCAAAAATGAAACTGTCTCACTTCCCTTCCATTGAATAATGCTCTAATGAAATGTGGGTATTTTGAGTCAGAAAAATCTGCTAGAGAGTATTTGTTCTACAGGTGATATAGTGGAGCCCTACATTTATCCCAGAAAATAAAATACACACAAACATTGAAATGTAACTATAAACTAGCATTAATTATGTATTAATAATGTGGGTGAGAATTAAAATCAAAAGTGTGAGCACCACATACAACCCAATCATTGCCATCACACATCCCTAACAATCTGTTCTATATTCTGGTCTCTCATATTATTAGCTGTGTTACTGCTTCATTTAGTATAACATTAAAATAATGTCTTAGCCATATACAGTCCTGTGTACATGTATGAAATAAAGTTTGACATTGGAGTTATGTTTTTCAGTATTCCCTCTAACAATCAGCCCATCTGTCCAACCCCTTCCCAGTGACCAGGGTCTTTATATTTCTTTTGTTATGATCCTTAATGCGAGGAGGGTGTCTCCAAGAGGCTCATTCAACTCTGCTCCTGTACTTGTTACACAGGACAGTAAACAATGCGTCTGTTTAATTTTAGGAAGCAGACAAAATGGCAGTATTGTATATTTGTAATTCTTCCGACATAGAACTGCATACAGTAATTCTGTTTGCTTGCAGATCCCTAGATATCTATCATGAAATGTAAAATGTTGCAGAATCAAAAATAACATTTCTCTAGTTGTTAATGTGAGCAATCTTAAAAACATGTGGCAAATGAGTACATACAATTAGTTATCCTGCAGAAAGCTAACAATCTAGGTTAATATAGGCCTGTGTTTTATGCCCTAATATTTTACCATGTACTCCAATGCACCTCATTCACTTAATGCACAGAGAGTTATTTTGTTGAAATACAGTGAATATTTTGTCATATGTAACGTCATCTACAAAGGGATAACACCCTCGTTGAAACGTTTTAAGGCAATTTATATTAATTAGAAAATGAATGAACATAAAAATTGAAATGTTCAATAGATGAAGTAATTTGAAGATTGATAACAATCAAGGTATGTAATCATGTTTTTTAAATTGTAAAAAAATTTTGGTCAATCAATTGTAAAAAGATTTTCGTCAATCAATGCACTTGTAGCAATTCTTAGCCCTAAATGAAATTGTTTTCATTAAGCTAAATGTCCCATTTCCGTGTTGTTTCATCCAAAAATTGATTCTGCTTGCAATAGTTAAAATTCATGGGAGAAAAACAATGGACCCACTGTAAATTCAGGGATCTCATCACTTTAGTCGGTCTAGTTACTCCAGTTAATGGATGTATCAGATTTATAGGAGCACTCAGAATGAGGCTAAGGCATTCAGAAACAGAAGGGATTGTTATACCTAGCTATTAACGGTAATTTACTAGAGTTATCTCTGTGAAATAAACTCTACCTACCTTCACAAATTATTATAACTAATATTTTATTCCACTGAGCAACCGTAAAAAAATGAAAGTCAATAATTATTAAGGACAGTGCAGATAATCTATTGCCTAGAAACCTTTAGAGCACTTATGTGTATCATCTAACTGAAATATTTATAATTAATAGTGTTCTGCTGTTTCTCTGACTAGTTGCCTAGACATAGCGATGTGAGATGCAAAACGCACATTGGCTGTGTTTTTTGTTTGCCTATTCCATGATTTATGTCCAGATTGTTTCTTACTTACTCGAAAATAATGATCATTGTGATTCAAATATTTATTACATATTGATGATTACACAAACATTCATTGACTATTAATGAGATTGATATTTTGTAACTAATAACTTGACTACCACCCAATACCCCCGATAGCCAACTTAGACTTGAATTTGATCTAATAAACTGATCATGATAGCAGATCTTCAGTTTGTAAAATACTGTTTTGGATTGCAAAATTCAGCAACAGGATCTTCAAAAGGATTTTGGGGGAATAAATAGGCGAACAGTCAGAAATACACACTATTTCAAATTTGCACAGAACACTTAACAAGATGGGGTTGATGGATTAATGGAAGAACAATATACAGTACAATGCTCTTCAGACCTTGACTAGAAAATGTCTATTGGTAAGAACTTGAACGACTTGTCAAAACGGTCATGAGGGAAATGTTTGATATGCGTATATTCCTCTCCTTTCCTATCATTATTTGAGAATGAATCTGAAACAATCAACAAGTTCTAAGTGCATGGGACTCGGGTTTCTTTTGTTCCCACATTCAGCTGTCAAATCCAGATGGAATCTGCAAAGACCTACATCATGCAAATACTGTAGATGGTGTGAATATCACCTCAAGACCTAATTGCATGTCCTCTCTATATGTCCATGTCTAGTTGGCCTCAGTCAAATAATTGTGTGAACTTGCTTTATTAGAATGGGAGTTTATACTGTTCATAAAGAATGCTTACAGTGGACTGACCCACAACTGATCTGTACACTGGTAGTCTAACTGGAAAAGTGACACAACTATTTATCTATGTAATGTGTAGATGTTTAATGGAAGCACACTTCATATAGAATGGAAAAAAGGCATTCATTTTGGAGTTAAAGAACTAGGCAATTTTGGCAGTGAATTAAATCAGGCATTCTGCCTGAAAAAGCAGGACAACATCTATTTGTGTGAGTTAATTTTTAGACCTGTAACTGCCCAGAAGTTAATACAGTAAGTTTAGGATTAGGAACCTAACTGATCTGCAAACTGATAAAATTCATGAACATGATAGTAAACTATATCATTGTGATGGCAAACTATACTTTGCAGTCTGCCTGGAAAAGTGAAGTATCAATTTATCTTTTTTAAGCCTGCCTTTAGATTTTAGATTGCTCCACACATTTATATTGTAAACTTTGGATTAGGAGCATACTTGATCTGCTGACCTGTAAGATCTCTATACTTGACAGTTAATGAGCAAGATAACTATGATGTTCAGTGATACTTGGCAGTCTGCCTAAAAAATAGCAAAGTGAAGCAACTATTTATCTGTCTAAGCTTGTTCATAGAACTGTAGCTCCTTTGCACTTTATATAGCAAGGTTAAGAGCAGGAGCACAATTGATTTTTAGACTGGTAAAGTTACTGATTTGCCATCTAAAGAACTAGCTAATTGTGATAGTGAGCTTTACTCAGGCCTGCTTCTAATGCAAATGTTTATCTGTCTGAGCTGTTTTTAGACTAGGAACAGCCTTTTTAGCAAGTTCTAGATTTCTGCCAATTATGGAAGAGGTTACATGTGCCAGTAAGCACATCCAAATGTATTCATTTGAATATTGCAGTAAAGTTTGGAAGTAGGATACCTCTAGCCTGGTTGTATGTACAGTTAAAATGTTAAAGACGCTGCCTATCACTTTTATTTTTCTCTGCTGGCTGGTTAGGACAATAAAATAAGCAATTTATTGCTTATCATCTTGTTTTAAGATTGGAAATTGCATCATACTTTAGCTAGCAATAACTAATTGTAGGAACTTTGCAGTCACACTTAAATGCAATGCTTCATGTGTGTTAACGATTTCTGTTAGTTTGTACATACTGGTCCCTCAAAGATAAGCTAGGTTTTAGTTTCCTTTTGTAGTAATATTTCCTTTTAAAATACTTCAAGGATGGATCAAAAAGTGTTTGAACTACAGTCAAAATAACCTACAAATCTATTGTTAGCTGCAGACAATTTTTAGATAACATGAGGCCTATTTGCTATTAACATTTTTGTGGGTGCTACAGTGTTGTCTTGCAATATATATTGCAATTTTATTAATTGTAATTTGAGTTTATAGGTGTAATTTTTTTATTTACTTTTTAATTGTACTGTAATTTAGAAAAAATGGTTAAACATTTTAATTAATTGCAACAATATTTACTTACTTTGATACAATTCTGCACATGTGGCGCTGTAAGATGCTAGTCCCATGGAACATGACAAATGGAAGGGCTAGCAACTGCTGTTGGTATAACAGTGCATTTCATCTAGCTCAGAAGATTATCCCAGAAATGTCTGGTATATGGAATTATTAGTCATTATGACAGGATGTGAAAGGTAGAAAAGAAAAAAGAATAAATAGTGTAGCAGAAATTCATTCCTGTCTTTCACAACCGATGAGAAATGTGATAAGGGTAGTACAATTAATATCAAGGCAGAGACCCCATAGTCCACTGAGCATTACTTGAGTAAGGTGGGTTTTAGATAACAATCAGTTCTGTAAGACTTCACAGAAATAGTTAGTAGAGCCCAAACCCTTTTTCATCATGACAAGGCATGATCAAGAACACAAGACAGCTAGGAATAGATTTTCACTATTTATAACAGCACTTACAACGTGAAAAGTAACTATTTTAAAACTAAATGTGATAGAAACAATGATACTAGTCACAAGGCAGAACAATAGAAAATAGTGTAACATTATGACGGTAGAACATGGCTTCTTTATGTTAATATCTCCAAATCTTCATTTCACTAGGCTAACTAAGGTGATTTAATGCCAAAAGGGCCCTACTCCAAGTTCCATAGATGACTCACACTACCATATCTATTCTTATCAATGGAAGTCATGCTCAATATAGAAACAGCAGCTGCTGTTCTGGTCTGTGTCTCAGCATCTTTGTCCTCATGTCTGCAGATAAGCTGAGGGAAGGACTTGACGTGCCTTCCCAGTAACCTTTAGCAAGTAGACACTACAACTGTAGCGAAGTTCCTCTCTTGGTCGAGTTTGTGCAGTATGCCTGAACATTGTTGAACATTTTCATAAAGCCCATCTAACTTTTCACCCAGTTATATTCTGTGTTAACAATGCTTACTGTTTAAAAAACAATAACTGACAAATTAAGATGTCAATTTCTATGAAACCTATTTTATTATTTAAAACTAACAACTGGAAAAGCTATTCAAACCGCGCAAAAGCAAACATTAATATATTCAAGCTAACAGATTTATCACGTTACAGTCACCAACAACATTCAATCAATCAATTAATCATACCATTTGTATAGCGCACTACTCACCCGGAAGGGTCTCAAGGCGCTTGGGTGAAGGGGTCTGCTATTGCTCGAACAGCCAGGTCTTGAGTTGTCTCCTGAAGGCGAGATGGTCCTGGGTCAGCCGAAGGTGGATGGGGAGGGAGTTCCATGTCTTGGCCGCCAGGTAGGAGAAGGATCTGCCTCCGGCGTTAGCTCTTCGGATGCGTGGTATGGCGGCGAGGGCGAGGCTAGTAGAACGTAGCTGACGGGTGGGCGTGTAGAAGGTCAGGCGGTCGTTGAGGTACTTGGGGCCCAGGTCGTGGAGAGACTTGTGTGCGTGGGTGAGGAGCCTGAACGTGATCCTTTTGCTGACGGGGAGCAAGTGCAGGTCCTTCAGGTGGCCGGAGATGTGGCTGCGTCGGGGGATGTCCAGGATGAGTCGAGCGGAGGTGTTCTGGATGCGTTGGAGTCTTTTCTGTAGCTTGGCTGGGGTTCCGGCGTAGAGGGTGTTTCCGTAGTCCAGTCGGCTGGTGACGAGTGCCTGGGTGACCGTCTTCCTGGTTTCGGTCGGGATCCAGCGGAAGATCTTGCGGAGCATGCGTAGGGTGTTGAAGCACGATGAGGAGACGGCGTTGACTTGTCTGGTCATCGAGAGGGAGGAGTCCAGGATGAAGCCCAGGTTGCGTGCGTGGTCTGTTGGCTTGGGAGTGGTGCCCAGGGCGGGGGGCCACCAGGAGTCATCCCAGGCGGAGGGCGATGGTCCCAGGATGAGGACTTCCGTCTTGTCTGAGTTCAGTTTCAGGCGGCTGTTCTTCATCCACTCGGCGATGTCTTTCATCCCTTCGTGTAGGCTAATTTTGGCGGTGGCGGGGTCTCTGGTGAGGGAGAGGATCAGATGTGTGTCGTCAGCATAGGAGATGATGTTGAGGTTGTGCTGGCGTGCGACGGCTGCAAGAGGTCTCATGTAGACGTTGAAGAGGGTGGGGCTGAGTGATGATCCTTGCGGGATGCCGCAGATGACTTCGGTGGCCTCGGATCGAAACGGGGGGAGGCGGACTCTCTGTGTTCTTCCGGCGAGGAACGAGGTGATCCACTCCAGTGCCTTCTCTTGGATACCGATGTTGCTTAGGCGTTGAACTAGGGTGCGGTGGCAGACAGTGTTGAACGCTGCAGAGAGGTCCAGGAGGATGAGTGCCGCTGTTTCCCCGTTGTCGAGCAGGGCTCGGATGTCATCGGTGGCTGCGATGAGGGCGGTCTCAGTGCTGTGGTTGGCTCTGAAACCAGACTGCGAGGGGTCGAGGGATCCGTTCGTCTCGAGGAAGGCAGCAAGCTGTCTGTTGACGGTCTTCTCGATGACTTTGGCAGGAAAAGGGAGGAGCGAGATGGGGCGGAAGTTCTTGAGGTCGGTGGGGTCCGCTGTTGGTTTCTTCAGTAGGGCGCTGAGCTCGGCATGCTTCCAGCTCTCCGGGTAGGTGGCGGTGTTGAAGGAGGTGTTGACGACGTCCCAGAGTTGGGGTGCGATGATGGAGTCGGCTTTGTTGAAGACGAGGTGGGGGCAGGGGTCGGTTGGAGATCCGGGGTGGATGGTGCTCATCGTGCGGGCTGTGTCTTCGGTGGTCACCGTGGTCCAGGTGAGGAGGGTGGCGGTGGGGGGTGTTGGTTCGACGGTAGGGTGCGTGGATAGTGCGTCAAAGCTGTTGTGGATGTCGGCGATCTTGCGGTGGAAGAACGAATAGAGAGAGTCGCAGAGATCCTGTGAAGGAGTGATGCCGTTGTTGCCGGTGCTGGGGTTGGAGAACTCCTTGACGATGTTGAAGAGTTCCTTGCTGTTGTGGAAGTTGTTGTCCAGTCGTTCCTTCAGAGATTTCTTCTTGGTGGTGCGGATAAGCTGGTGGTGCTTGCGGGTGGTGTGTTTGAGAGCGGTCATGTTGTCTGTGGTCTGGTCGCGGAGCCAGGCTTTCTCGAGGGTGCGGCAGTTCTTCTTGGTGTCCATGAGTTCGTCGGTGAACCAGGAGGTCTTCTTGCTTCTGGGTCTGCTGGGAGGTTTCTTTAGTGTCGCGAGGTCGTCGACGCAGGCGGTCAGCTAATGCGTGAAGTTGCGGGCTGCTTCGTTGGGGTCTGTTGTGCTGGCGGGTGGGTTCTGGCTGAGGGAGGTGATGAGCTGCTCGGCGGTGATCTTGCTCCAGCTCCTGTGAGGAACCTGTTGGTGGTGGGTCGTGGTTCTTCTGAAGCTGAAGTGGACGCAGCTGTGGTCGGTCCAGTGGAGTCCGGTGGCGTGGCTGAAGGTGATGTGCTTGCTGGAAGAGAAGACGGGATCAAGCGTGTGGCCGGCGTAGTGGGTGGGGGTGTTGACCAGTTGCTTGAGTCCGAGGTTGGCGAGGTTGTCCAGCAGGGCGGCGGTGTTGCGGTCCTTGTTGTTCTCCAGGTGGAAGTTGAGGTCCCCTAGGAGGATGTAGTCAGCGGAGGGGAGGGCGTGCGGGCTGATGAAGTCCGTGATGTCGTCGCTGAATTGTGTGCGTGGTCCCGGGGGTCTGTAGACGAGGGTGCCTATGAGCGTCGTCTTTGGGTCGGCGTGTATCTGGAAGTGGAGGTGCTCTGCGGCGGAGAAGGTGTCGTTGGAGTCGGTCGTGATGCGGATGGTGTTCTTGTGTACGATGGCGATGCCTCCTCTGGTCTGGTTGATGCGGTCCCTCCGGGTGATCTTGTATCCGTCTGGGATGGCGATGGCGATGTCGGGTGCAGAGGAGGCGTTCATCCAGGTTTCCGTGAGGAAGGCGACGTCTGGTGAAGTTGTGTCGAGCAGGTTCCAGAGTTCGATGGCGTGTCTGTGGATGGAGCGGGTGTTGAGCAGGATGCACTTGAGGTGGGTCTTGCTGGTGCTTGGCTTGGCGGGCGCGGTGCAGGTTCGGGAGCAGGTGAACTTGCAGGCCTGGCAGGTGAACGGTCCGTGGATGCCTCTCGGGGTGGCCCGCCAGCAGGCGGGGTTCCGGCCGGCATTGAGTGCATTGAGGGCGGCGGCATTGTAGGTCTGTCGGGTGGTCTCGACTCGGCGGGGGCCAGGGGTCCTGGCACTGGGCACGGTCCAGTCGCGGACGGGCGCAGATGAGCTTGCCTTTGGCGCGCCTTCGGCACACAATCGGCGCGCCCGCTGCGCAAGCAAGGGGGCATCATAAGAAGGGAGCCGGGAGGGAGGGTCCGCTGGGTGGTGGGAGCGGTAGTCCTATCGGCTAGCGGGGGGGCGGGGCCGCAGGGAGGCAGCGGCGGGAAAGTCGGGTGCGGGCGGGCGGGCGGCTCAGCGGCAGCTGGGTCGCCTGCAGCGAGGGTAGGAGCAGCAGCGAGGTATGGAGGAGCAGGTAGCAGGAGGAGCGTGGGGGCGACCAGGCCTCGGCATTACATTTGAAACATACACCTAAATACAAAATCATGAATACTTCAGAATATAGATTCTCTGAACGAGAATGAAGCCTATGCTATGAATATAAATGAATTTTTAATGTGCAGTGATCAAGTGAAAAAAATAGACAATTATTTATTTTTTATTTTTTATTTTTTAATTATTATGGATCGGTAAAAGAAAGTCCAAAGATTAATTGCAAAGGGAATAAAAAAGCACAAACCTGTTAAAAATTATTTTTATAAACCAAAAGGTAGCAGCTACTGACTGTTTCATTTAAGTTCATTTTGTTATGAGAACATATGGTTATTTCAAAAATGCCTATACAGGGGAAAAACAAAACCATATGCAGATAAAAACAATGATGGTTCTTCTGTAATGCAAGAGAACAAACATTTTTATCCTTCACTGAGAATTCATGAATTTTCTCCAAATGTAAATGATGGCGAGGAAGCCATACCTCTCTCAAAAAATGAAGATGATGAAATGATGGGTAAAAATAGTATCATCAACATTATTTAAGATGAAGCTGAAGCATTCTGTAGAACACCACTAATTAAATTATAAAAAAACAGACATAGTTTTACGGCTTAGTGCTTACCATAGTCAACATAGGTGGTGATGACCTAGTTGATGGCAATGGAGTATTGTTATAAATACATTCGTTAATGATGGGCAACTGCCCTGCTGTGTAAGATGCTTGATGCACTCGGATTGGCTCAATTATTTCCCAAATATAAAGGAAACTTATTGCTGGTTGTTCCAAAGGAATGTTCAGATAAGTTGTTTCAAACAGATTATGAACCAGAAAGGAGGTTTCACTTGAGGAGCTTGAATCTTGTGATATTATGTTTTATATAGGTACCCCAATAAAAGCTCAGCAAGCAACTTCTCACCCATATTTCCCCTGCCATTTCACTACATAACGGTTCTTGGGACTGACCTTTTACATAGTTACGGTACTGCTAATAGGATGTGGGGTTTTCCCTGAAATCTAGCCTCATCCATTATGCATGACGATCCTTGGAAACTCATCGGGACTACCATCTCCCACATAACAGTGCTGAGACAGAATATCGAGTTGGAAATGTCGATTTACATAAATATCGAGTTGGAAATCTTGTGATTCAGACACATCAACAGCGGAATATCGTGGTCAAGATTTTCGTATTTAAGGTAAGTAATATTGTTTTTAAAAATATAGAAGTCATTAATATTGTTTATATTTTAAATGCATGTGATGTATGTTTTTGTATAAGTATTGTTTATGTTTTTTAATATATGTGTTACATTTTTACTAGTTATGAATTTTATTTTAATTACATTTTGCATGTTTTATTTCCGTATCGGGTTGTGGGTTTATAGGGAATGGGGTGGGAAGTAGATTAATTACTATAAATTAATGATTCTTTTTTACTTATTTAATTTAGATTTTATAGTGTTAATTGTGGGAATTCATTTATTTGTTATTAATTATTATTTAGTTATTAATTAATATTAATTAATTAATAATTAATCATGGTAATTGTGTACTTTTTTTAGGTGTGGGTTGTGGGGCTTATAGGGGTGAAGGCTGGGAAGTAATTTAGGTTTAATAAATAATAATTATCTGTTAATTTATATTAACTAATTAATTGATAATTAATTATGGTAATTGTGTGATTTTATAGGTGTGGGTTGTGGGGTTTATGGGGTAAAGGGTGGGAAGTGATGTATTATTAAATAATAATTTGTTCTTATTTAACATTAATTAATTGATAGAAAATTTATTACAGAAATTATGTAATTAATTTCAGGTGTGGGTTGTGGGGTTTATAGGGGTAAAGGGTGGAAAGTAAGCTATGGTTAACTAATTAATAATTAATTGATAATTAATATTAATTAATTATTGAAAATTCTATATGGAATTTGTGTAATTAATTTTAGATGTTGATTGTGGAGTTTATAGGGGTAAAGGGTGGGAAGTAAATTTTGTTTAACAAATTAAAAATTAGTTGATCATTAATATTAATTTTAATTTATATTTAATTAGGGTATTTGTTTATATTATTTTGTGTGTGTGTTTTATTGTTATAGGGGTACCGTGTGAGGAGTAAATTAATTTTACTTACTTTATAATTAGTTGTTAAATACTATTAGTTTCTTAATTGAGTATACGTTTTAATTGTGTAATTAATTTTTTTATAGTTTAGTTTTAACTGTGGGTTGTGGGGATTTTTGGGTAAAGTGGGGGAAGTTGAATTATTTGTATGAGTTTTTTTAAATGAATATTTATTTTATTGGTAATTAATTATGTTATGTGAGGAAGGACATTTTTTTAAATTTAGATATGTGTTGTGAATTGTGTGGTTTTATAGGGTAGGAAATAAAAAAAGTTCATTTATGTAATAATTAATGGGTTTTTTCCAAATAATTTTTCATTACAAATATTCATTTATTTGGAAATAGTTTTTTATTTATTATAATATTTGTAGGTATTTGTTATATGTATTTAACATTCTAATATATATGTGTTATTGTTTTAATATTAATTATATTAGTATTAGAATCTTTAATATATTAATATATTTATAAATGTATTTTGTTTCTTTAATATACATTTTTTGTTATCATTCAGTTTGTTTTTAATTTTGAACTGACTGTAGTGAGAATCCAACACTTTCCCTACTGTTGCACTCACTGGAGTGGGAATAGTCAATGTTACCCCTCCGCTATCTAACACTTTCCCTACTGTTTCACCCACTGGAGTGGGAATAGTAATTTCTACCCCTTTGCTATCTAACACTTTCCATACTGTTGCACTCACTGGAGTGGAAATGGTAATGTTTACCCCTCCGCTATCCAACGCTTTCCTTACTGTTGCACCTACTGGAGTGGGAATAGTAATTTTTACACCTCAGCTATCAAACACTTTCCATACTGTTGCACTCACTGGCGTGGGAAATTTAAGTTTGAAGATTTTTAAATAGTTTAATATTTCAATTTATTATAGAATGTTTTTATTAGATTTTATGTTATTGGTGTGTATATATATATATAATTTGTAAATTTTTATATAATTTTAAAATTATAAATAAGAAAAAGGAGCCAAATCCAACATGGTTGCTCAGAGCTTTTGCTCCGTAAAAGTCCTGCGCTCTACAACCTAGTGCGGTGCTTAAACTCCACCAAACCAATTGATGGAATCATCCCCTGTCATCGGAAGTTGGGGAGCATCTATAAGTGTGGCTGCCATCCCATCTAGACCCTGCATCGGCGGGATTTTGTCTAAAGTCTTGCCGTATGATCTCGCCTGAAGATGGTGCCTGGGATAGAACAAACTGGCGTTTTAATGTTTTCGAGCTGGGGCTGCGACATCGGTGAGCTGAATCTTGGGATCCTGCCTACCTGCTTCTCTGATGGGCGCCATCAATGGAAATTGTTCTACTGCACCGTAGGCGCAGTCCTGTACAGCGGACCTGCACCCAGTTCGATCCTGGCATGTTGTGAGCCTCCTTCTGCTTGTGTGGTCTGACAGCTGTGTGCGGAAGGCATTTGGCGGCCGCAGCTGACATGCCAGAGAGTTTTCCTGGATCCTGGAGACACTTGTTGCCTAGGATTGAGGTTAGCAGTCCCCCCTCCCACTTTCCCAGCGCTAAGCTCTACGGCTGCTCCTACCGAGCTGCTTTCCATCTTGGAGATGCGTGCCAGTGCGCTTACAGAGACGGCACCACTCCAGAGCACCTGGGAAGTCCTGTATCTTTTTTGAGACCTAAGAGAGACTGGCACTTCCTTCCCTGCAAAGTTCAATCACACTCTCATGGTTTGGAAAAGGGTCCTAGGTTGCCTGACCCAAACATGGCCGCCAGTAGTGACTTTCTTTTTTCCCCCTCCTGATATTCTTCTTTGCATAACCCTTTCCAGGACTATGCCTGACCTCATGACGACGTCTGTAATTTTCTGGGGCCATGGTTCTCCCCCGCACTAAGCTGACCCTCCCTGAGTGCACATTAGCTCTATCTCGACTGTGGAGTCCGAGCACCATGTCCGACGCCCGGTGGAGCTGCTCTGTTCAGCTAAAGAGGAGATTGGACTTGGTTCATCCCCGGACCGTTCATCCCCGACTTTGGGCACAGTTTCTCTCTGTCTCCCTGTCTCACACTCACCCCCTCCTCTTCGTATTTCTGCAATTTTGCTTTTGCCTTATATCCTCTCTGTCTATCCCTCTCCCGATGACCGTTGGAGCTACTTTGTGTGCTATAGGGGAGACTGGCTGTCGATTACCTCCTCGTGCCATCACGTACCCACTCGGTTTCTGGGCTGAATTTCCCCCCCGACTCTCATTCCTTCTTCCCCTCCTCCCTGTTCCCTTTCACTCCCCGTCACGCCCTTTCCCCCCCTCTTGTCTCTCCTTCTCTCCCTTTATGGTGTCACTTATATTGATGTATCATGCAATTGTTTTCTGTGCTGTAACATTGTTGACCTTATGTAAAGCGCTCTGATACCTTCGGGTCTAGCCAGCGCTATATAAAACTGTTTAAATAAATAAAATTAAATTAAATACAAAAATTCATTGTTTTTAAGTAAATTTATATGAATTATTATGTATCAGTGTTTAACTTTTTTTAATTACGTTTTTTAAATAATAAATCTACTTTATTTTTTGTATTAATTTTATTATTTAACATATTTATTGTTTATTATTTTATTTCATATATATATATATATATATATATATATAATTAGATATTTTGTACAACTATATTTTTTTCATCAATATTTTTTTGCTCGCTATTTTGCCACTTCCCTGTCTCAGTATGGCGTCAATATTTTTTGCATTCTGTATTTTTTGCATCGATATTTTTAACTTCTATATTTTTAACTTCTATATTTTGTCAGTGAACCCATATTAACTTTGCATAAGGGTAATTCCTGCCGTCATTCTAAGTCCGACATGACACAGTATATTCCGTGAGGGTTACCACTTGGATAAATAAACACCATATCTTTGCAGAGGTATCACACTCCTGAGGCGGAAGCCGGGAGCACGCTATTTTAAAAACTAAAACTGTGAATAAAAACTGCTTTTTAAACTTGCTACACTTCGGCCTTGAGCACTCGCCCCCCTCCTACTCACTCTTAATTCCCGCTCAGCCGACTTGAACGCTGCTGCGGGCAGGAGATTATCTTCGCCGACATCTTGCTGATGCCCGCAGGCCACGCGCACAGACGCGAGGCCACGCCCGCCCCCTGAAAAACGCTACTTAAAGCGAGTCGCCGCCAGAACCCGCACTAGAGGTATCACACTCCTGAGGCGGAAGCCGGGAGCACGCTATTTTAAAAACTAAAACTGTGAACAAAAACTGCTTTTTAAACTTGCTACACTTCCCCCTTGAGCACTCGCCCCCCTCCTACTCACTCTTAATTCCCGCTCAGCTGACTTGAACGCTGCTACGGGCAGGAGATTATCTTCGCCGACATCTTGCTGAAGCCCGCAGGCCACACCCACGGACACGAGGCCACGCCCTCCTGAAAAACGCTACTTAAGGCGAGTCGCCGCCAGAACCCGCACTAGAGGTATCACACTCCTGAGGCGGAAGCCGGGAGCACGCTATTTTAAAAACTAAAACTGTGAATAAAAACTGCTTTTTAAACTTGCTGCACTTCCCCCTTGAGCACTCGCCCCCCTCCTACTCACTCTTAAATCCTGCGCAGCCGACTTGAACGCTGCTGCGGGCAGGAGATTATCGTCGCCGACATCTTGCTGAAGCCCGCAGGCCACGCCCACGGACACGAGGCCACACCCCCCCTGAAAAACGCTACTTAAGGCGAGTCACCGCCAGAACCTGCACTAGAGGTATCACACTCCTGAGGCGGAAGCCGGGAGCACGCTATTTTAAAAACTAAAACTGTGAATAAAAACTGCTTTTTAAACTTGCTGCACTTCTCCCTTGAGCACCCGCCCCCCTCCTACTCACTCTTAATTACCGCGCAGCCAACTTGAACGCTGCTGCGGGCAGGAGATTATCTTCGCCGACATCTTGCTGATGCCCGCAGGCCACGCCCACAGACGCAAGGCCACGCCCCCCCCCTGAAAAACGCTACTTAAGGCGAGTCGCCGCCAGAACCCGCACTAGAGGTATCACACTCCTGAGGCGGAAGCCAGGAGTACGCTATTTTAAAAACTAAAACTGTGAATAAAAACTGCTTTTTAAACTTGCTGCACTTCCCCCTTGAGCACTCGCCCCCCTCCTACTCACTCTTAATTCCCGCGCAGCCGACTTGAACGCTGCTGCGGGCAGGAGATTATCTTCGCCGACATCTTGCTGAAGCCCGCAGGCCACGCCCACGGACGCGAGGCCACCCCCCCTTTTTTTTCTCACTTAAAACATGTGCTTCACCCGGTCGCGCAGCGTCGCGGCGTTAGCGCGCCAAAGGCAAGCCCGTCTGCGGCCGACAGGGGCTAGGGGCCACCCCCCTTGGTTCCCCTCTGAGGATTACATATAGTATAAACACTCTTCTGGACCTGAAACCACCCAATGAGGCCTGCTGTCATCACCTCCATTTCCCCTTGGATCTTCCCAGCTCTTGTCAACAGTGTAACACTAGCCTCAACTTTCTCCGACACAAACCGGAACAGCAAAACTTCACCTTACTCCTCCTAAACTGTAGATCCCTGCCTAAACATAGTGCAGAAATCTTCTTGCTAATTGACGAGCAAAACCCCGACGTCGTTTTTCTAACTGAGACCTGGTTAACACCTGACTGCGATCCAGACGTAATCCAGGCGCTTCCCCCTGGTTATCAGATCATTCGCAGGGACCGCACTCGGCGGAAAGGAGGAGGCATCGCAGTCATATACAAGTCCGCATATCAGTGTCATTTTACACCTGATCCTATCCCAGACTGCGAAAGCATGTCCTTTTGCCTCAAATTCACCCCTAACGACAGCTTAACTGGGACTCTACTGGATCGCCCACCAGGCCCTCTGAATCACTTCCATTCATCACTACCTTCGCAAGTAGCCGACTCTGCCATGTCCTCTTCCAACTTTACGATACTTGGCGATTTTAACATGCATTTTGACGACTGCTCTGACAACACCACTAATGAGCTAGTCTCCAGCCTAGCCTCCATTCAATTGGAGCAACTAATTAAATCTCCCACTCACAATAAAGGCCATCTGCTTGACCCGGTATTCAGCAATTGTCCCAACCTTTCGTTGGGTCCATCACACACCTCCCCTGGACTGACCACTTCCTCATATCCCTCACCTGGTCCACCCACAAAATAACTTTAAGTACCCCCATCTTACGGAAAAGGAGAAACTGGTCAAAACTCCCCTTAGAGCAGTGGGAAAATTTACTGACTGCAACTAAACCCTCGCTCTCCCAGGACCCCTTATTAGATAGTATGACATTCAACAAATAGATCGAGAACTCTCTGGACTCTACTCTCCCCATTAGGAACACAGTATTAAAAAGAGTACGAGAAACTGCCCCTTGGTACTCTGAAGAGCTCAGGGAACTAAAACGGCAGTGCAGAAGGTCGGAAAGAAAATGGCGCTTTCAGTACACCACCACTGCCAAAACCAGATACAGGGAAACCATAAGGGCGTACAAACTTGGGATTACCACAGCTCAATCCACTTACTACAGAGAAAAAATTATGACCGCTAGATCCAAACCGAAAGAAATGTATCAAATCGTTAAAAACCTTTCCAAAATCTCCCCCCCTGCAGCTCCAGCAGATAACCCGACAGCTCGCTGCAACGAACTAGCCGACTTCTTCTTTAAAAAAAATCAATACAATATACTCCTCCTTCACAACCTCCCAGCCCCGAGCCAAGCGCTAGCGAGCTCCAGCTCTCAACAGATACTACACTCCCCTGCCGAGCAACTTTGAATAACTTTCCACCATTAGATTTAGAATCACTTCAACTTCTCACACAACAAATAAAATCAGGTTCCCCCTCCGACCCAGCACCCCCCTTACGATGACCTTGGCCAGCCAAGTCATCTTCCCTACCCTCAGGGTGCTATTGAACAACTCACTGCAAAAAGGAGTTGTACCTCCCACTTGGAAACAGGCGATGGTGAAAGCACTAGTGAAAAAGCCTAATCTCAATCTGAACAACCTCAACAACTATCGGCCCATCTCCTTGTTACCCTGGGCAAGTAAAATACTAGAGAAACACGTAAACTTCCACCTAACAAAACATCTCGAAGAAAACCTTCATCTGGATGCCACCCAAACAGGATTCCGCCCAAAACATGGCACCGAAACGGCCCTTTTAGCCGTGGTGGAAGAATCCAGGAAGATCTTAGATCGAGGAGGATCAGTGGCAGTGGTCCTCCTCGATCTTAGCGCCGCGTTTGACACGGTATGCCACAAAACTCTGGTGCGACGACTGTACGATCTGGGAGTCTCTGGAGATGCTCTTACCTGGCTAGGATCCTTTTTGAACGGAAGGACCTTCCAGGTCTTTGATGGTGACTCCTGCTCCACCAGTAAAGCTCTGAGCTGTGGGGTGCCGCAGGGCTCCTCTTTAAGCCCCAGGCTGTTCAATGTGTACATGAGACCGCTGGCTGGGGTCGTCCGTCAATATGGCATCAAGATCATATCATATGCGGACGACACCCAGCTCGTGGTTTCTCTGGCACAAAGGAGCGGCGGGCACCCACAGGTCAACTTGGCCGCCTGTATGGAGGAGGTAGGAAGATGGATGACAGCTTCCTCCTTGAAATTAAACGGTGACAAAATCGAGATTATGCTTCTCGGCCCCCCTTCCCCCACCACCATCAATCAGTTATGGCCCCCTAGTTTGGGCACACCTCCATCTCCGAAGGAGGATATCAAGAGCCTAGGAGTCTGGCTAGATAAAAACCCTTACCCTTAACACTCAGGCAACAAAAACATCAGCAACCTGTTTTGGGTTAATCAGGCTACTAAAAATTCTTCCTATCCTACCCCTTGAAGCCAGACAAATTGTCATTCAAGGCCTCATCCAGTCTCGGCTTGACTTCAACAACGTCCTCTACTTGGGTGCTCCAGAATACGTTCTGGAAAAACTCCAACGGACCCAGAACTGCGCAGCCCGCACCCTACTCCAGATACCCGGAGAGAATCAGTCAAGGCAGGGATCCGATCACTCCACTGGCTCCCAGTCAGAGACAGAATAAAATTCAAGGCCCTCTGTATCTCCCATCAGGCCTTCTATAGAGCTAGCCCTGAAATCAACCACTCCCTTCTTACCCCCTACTGCCCCGGTAAACAACTTCGTTCAGCGAATGCCGGCCTTGCTACAGTTCCTCGAATCAAAAGATCCAGGGCTGGAGGCAGGTCCTTCGAATTCAATGCCGCCAAGCTATGGAATTCCCTACCCCTCTCCCTAAGATCCAACCAGAGCCTTCTGTCCTTCCGCAAAGAACTAAAAACCTTCCTCTTCAAAAACTAATTCACCCCCAGCCTCCTCAGAGTACTCTGCCCTCTACTTAGCGCTTGGACGCCTTTGGGCAGCAGCCGCGCTATACAAATCCCCTTTTCATTTCATTTCATTTCATTTCTGAGGAAGACAGAAGAGAAAAAGAACTTCCATGCTGACACACTGACGCGAGACGCTGAGGTTCCTGCACACAGACACTCCAGCTTTCAGTGGGCTGACATGCCTCATGGGGTGTCCATCTCGAGACCAAGACGGGGTCCCACAGTCTCTTACTTCAGGTAATGGGGTTGACTCTATCCTAGAGGGCTTCTTGGCTCCACACCTACATACATGCTAGGTATACTTAGGTACATCTAGTTAGGTTTAAATCGTAGGAGTACATATTATTACTGTCATGTATTTTTATACCTGCCTGTATTCATTGCTTTAGCACTATGGTAGAAGTCTACCATCCTTTTACTCTGTTGGTGCTTATAATCATTTATATCTGTTTCTGTCTTATGGTTGTTTCAGCACACCTCTTTTACACTTGAAGGGCGCTGGTAAATAAATGTTTATTGAAAACGTCCCACCATTTATTCTGTGTAACTCTCTGAGACAAAGTGAGCACACGTGAGTGTCGCAAAGCGATGCAACATTTCTACGATCCCTAATGGGACAGAGTTGTCGTGTTCGATAGTTGCCAAGAACTATTCTCTCATTGGTAAGAGGGGTTTCTAGTGGCACTGTGAGCTAGCTGATATACAGGCAAACATATGCGGTGGGGGTGTCTGGAATCAATGAAACGATTAAGTCCGATTCCGATTCTCCCTTAATTCATTTAACAGGTCTTCAAAGTAGAATTCCGTTGCTTCACGACATTGTTGTTCAGTCGGATAGAATTAACTTTCATTCACAGTAACATTCATGCTGGCTTCAGTTCTTTACAAGGAAAAAAATAAGAGCACCAACTACAGAAATGTAGTTGAGATTAAAAACAATAGGCCAGATCTGTCCATTTTAAAAACATGGGCTATACCTATTATATTTGATGTATGAAAGATGGTCTGCAATAAGTCAGTAAAACAGAGTTGATAAATTGTCACTGCAGACTTGGATGTTTACAGGTTATTTTCAGGAGAATAGAATGCAATAGATTATAGAATTACAATATTTCACTGTTTTGTTTTATCGTTCCTTTTTTTATCGTTCGTATATAGACAAAACCCAGAGCCAACCCACAGAAAGAATCGTTTGTTCTAATGGGATATTCTAATGAGATTCTACACATTTGCTAGGAGTGTCTGAGAAGAAAGAAGGCTTGCACTCACAGTTTAAAGGGATAGAAAAAAAGGAGTCATTATCCTACTGGGAGGGTACATGAAGATGTGCTAATGAATGAGAAATGTCTTAAATCCAACAGCTAAATTCAAAAAGAAATTTCCAGATGCACTGAAGAAAATTATTGTGTATTTTATTAAATCAAGGATGTGTATTTTTGTCATAAAAATGGAAAGCAGTGATTAGCAAGGTGATTACTTTATGTAGGAGCCATATAGGATATAGACCTTCTGCCACATAAAATTGAGAACTCAGTATCTGTTCTGTTGATTAAAGATTTCTTCTTAGAGATCATTCTCTGCGTTGAGGTTAATTTATAATGTAGAAACACAACTGCCATGGTAGCTTCTTCATTTTCATAGTTGTAATGTCACTTTAGCTATCATACTTTGCACTTAGTCATGATTAGCTCCTTGCACGCCCCCCTTTGCGGTAAAAGTTCTTGTTGTTTTAGTGCAGCATTTGTGATGTGTGTTCTACGCCCCAGGCCAAGTTTTATTATTGGTTTTGCCACTGCTTCCTTTTACCAGGCTAGTTGCTCTCTACTGCGGACTCTTTCCTGTTTGATGCACTGAGGTTTAAATATTGGCCTCTGGAGCGAATTTCCAGGCTATTCTCTAATAGCTCATTGATCTCAGACTCGATTTATGAAAAGTTGCTGCTATTATTCCGTTATTGCACTTTGCTCAAACTAACAAGCTTTTTTCATTTTTCTTTTTTTAACTTGAGGCCTTTGTTTTTAAAACTGCTTGTTTCCAGTATCAATGTCCTTGCTGTTAGGTGCGTACAATAGTCTCTCTGTGCCCTGACAGAAGTAGTAATCTTTTGCACAACGCACTGTGCACTTTGTTTTGAATTAATAAGTCTTCTTTTCTCTTTATCTCAATGTCTGTTTTAACATATTTATAACTAGTAATAATTCCCCTGTTTCTAGGTGTGCATAAAAGGCCTTTTTTGTTGTCGACAAAATAGGTAATTTTGTTTTGCAAATTGTACCCGTTGAAATAGGCAAATAGCTCAGATCAACGTCGTAAGTCTGTGAAACCTATACACTAAGGGGCCTATTAGGATGGCGGGCGGACTTTCGTCTGCCCGCCACCCTAGCGGTGCTGGGACCGACTGCCAGTGGTGCGGTGGTCCCGCACCGGCAATTAGGATGCCACCGCCACGGTGGCGGTGGCATCCCCCATGTACAACATTGTGGTAGGCGGTGCTCACAGCACAGCCCGCCACAATGCTGTGGCTGCACTGTGTGCATTTGCAGGCACAACGTGGCAGGCACCGCGCGGTGCCTGCCACGTTGTGCATGCAAATGCTGGGGGGTACTAAAGGTACCCCCCATGTGCCCCCCAACCACCCTAACATCCTGGGAGCCCGCTACGGGCCCCCAACCCAGGAATCCGCATGCCTTTCCATGGCGGCAACGCCACCAAGGTAAGGCTGCTTCCCGCTGGCATTCTAATATGCTTGGCGGTGTCTAGCAGAAATCGCCACCATATGCAACCCTTTTCTGCCCAATCAACCGGGCGGAAAAGCGTCAGTCGGTCTTCCCGTCCTCTGCGGTCCCCCCGCCATCATAATATGGTGGAGGAAATGGGAGGTGGGCACGGGATGATGTAGGGTGGATCGTCACCACCATGCGGGCGGTGGCGATCCGCTCTACATCATAATAGACCCCTAACTCTTTTACTAAATTATGTGCTTAACACACGTTACGCCTTATTGATACACTGCAAAACGTGTGTGTTTTTTCATCCAATTTGTTATTTTTACCACGCTGGTGTCTTTGTTAACATTCCAATGGTTTTAAATTAACCACACAATATATAAATATTACTAACAGGAATGTAGTTCCCATGTACTTAGAGAAAAAGTAGAATCCACATTAGAATCCATATTAGAACGGACAAAACTCAAGCAGCAATTCAAATCTATGACTAAGACGAACAAACCGTGCCATGGAACCAACAAAAAGCATGAAGAATTTTGCAGTGCCAACGTACTAGAGAAATGATTATTTATCTTGCTTTGAAACCTGAATCAAAGTCATTTTCATATGGCATAAATTCTTGCAGCAGTATATTTTCAATTTATATGGGGCCTGTTGGTGGTTCATTATAAACCAAATTTATGGATGTTGCAAAATTTGATATTACAGCATCAGGTTCACTTGCACTTGTATTGCGTCATTTGATTAATCATTTAATGCCATTGCCACCTGGTGTAAAGTTGGAGACACATCAGTCTCCTCACTCTCTGGAATGGGGTTTATGATATCAACGTGACTGTACTCTTCTTAGGGTAGTTCCTCCGAAGTAGGGAGAGAGGGTGCGCTGATCTACTCTAAAAGGCACCTTGGCGTCGATGGGTGTCTGCTGAACAGAATCAGCCACATGATGTGGCTGATCAACAATTTCCTGTTTTTATTTCTACTAGGAAGAGGCAAGATTACAGACTGAGTGCCTTATGCCACAAGAACTGGAACAGGCAGCCTTTAGGATGGACCAAAGACTTGCTGGTGAGGTATTTTTTACTAAACTAACTCTCCCACCTTACGGAGCCACTCGTCAGTAGCATTTGTAAGTGTATATTTGTCGCTGGCTGGGTCAGAGTTCTTCACATTGGACAATTAGTTCTAATTCCTTGAACAGTCTGCAATAGGTTTAGCTGTGAAAGAGGGTCTTATGCTTTTTCTTTTGACTCTGCCATCCTTACAGGGAAATCAAGATCCGACACATACATTGGTACTTCAAAGAAAAACATGTTTGTGGTGTGAGCATCTATTACTCCTTTAAGTAAATTACTTAGTGGTCTCTGAACCCACATACAGGATATGTAGAAATGGCAATTCTATATATTTATATTGCTTCAATGTACAGTTACCTCATTCTACACTTTTTGAATCTAGGCAGAATGAATGAGAATATAGCAGTCGTACTTCCAGAATAAACATAGCATCCATAAACACCTTAGTGGGGAATGCAGGACCAATGTCTGAATGAAAGGTATGAACTGCTCTAATTGCTACCAGCATGGCAAGTCCTTTATGACTGCTCAGGTAGTGGCAGTTTGTTGGGACCAAACCGAAAAAAATTAATAGCGGGTTTCACCACAAGCAATATATAAATATTTATTCACACTCGGTAATTGATAGTTATGGTCAATTAAAATTACCCTGAACACTTTGTCAGTGATAGCAAGGAGAGTAGATATTGTTTATTTGTTGAACAAAGTTACATTGCTATGCATTGGTTTTGTAAGCTTTGGAAAATATGGCCACCAGTACTGTTGCTGTAGCATTGATAGCAGTGATGGCAGCCTGAGCAGAATCTGTCAATTCATGAACCACCATGCTTATCCCAATATTTCTTATCCCCAGTAAGAAAACCATAGGAACATGATCTTAGGTAAAAGTAAAAGGGAGGGAGATGTGCCTTTGAGGCCCAAACTGCCACCTTTGGAACCTGCAGACTTGCTTTGAATTCCAGTCTCTGCACTATTCTGAAAATCGTGTCACTGTAGGTAAATCACAATCTCCCTGTGTCTATGTATATAAAATGTATTTGTCTATTTCCCACTTTATGTACACAGTCTTGTAGATCTTCCCACGACCTCTCATGTAATGTACAGTACTTCATTTTTTCACAGCTATGTTTGTGCACTATAATTCCGAATACAATTCAAGTATAGAAGCATCTGGAGGGGAAACCATCAAGAGGTTTTTCATCTTTAAATGTTTCATGTATTGTCACTAAAATGTCTGCACTGATTTTAGCAAGAGATTCAATTACAGCAGTTAACTTAAAGGTTTGTTGATAATCCTCGAAAGTAAATTTACCTGGAAGGATTATCAACAAGTTATTCGAATTTACTAAAAATCACTTCTCAATAAACGTCGATCTCCTCACTATTATAACACTTACTGGAGATGTTTTAGAAAGCTCTCAATCCAGCCTTAACTGTCTACCTAAACTTATTACACTAAAAGTACTCCGGTGGTATGTTGCCCACTGATAGGCCTAGACAGTTCCACAAATATAGTCACTCAAGGGAACCTGAACTTTACCCCAATCTCTGTGAATTGCCTTAAAGGTTTGCACTGCTGAGTTTGCAACCAAGTACAATGCACAGTTCCCTTTGGTGTGAATGTCTTCCCTTTTATGGGGCATGGTGTGCTGTACATGGACCAAAGAAAGATTGTCCTGTAGAACAGCTACCTTTTGCCAAAAGTTGCTTACTTTTTATTAACTTCCTCTTTAGAACTCTGAATCTGTTTAAGCACTAGTGAGGTGGATCTATATTGTAGCCTTGTACACAGAAAGCTGAATCCAACACAATAAGTGTGTAAACTGAGGTAATCAGCCTTCTGAAGGACATGTAGTAGGGTATGTATTTCTGCGATATGCGTAGTGGAGTCACCTGGAACTTTAGTGGTGTCTGCGCAGCATGTTAAAGTCAACATCTTCAAAAACTCCCTGCACTGAGGCAAAAGCCACATAGTATATCTGTTTAGCACCAACCATAGGTTGTGCAGATCTGTACATGTAAAACACACTCTTAACTCATGTATGGGTAGTATATTTGTGGTTTGTAGAATATTTTGTGTTCATTACAAAAAGTACAAAGTGTTGGATTATATTCAAATTTTACATCAGTTATATTTAAAGAAGTGGCCCACTGCACCCAGAAAAGGTGTAGAGCACACACTTTAGGAATACTAAATTGTTTCTGTTTCCAATGTAGGTGTAGGAGAACCTCCTATGATGTGTTTTCCCTCTGCAAGAGGATGCTACTTCAGTAAAGCTGTTTGTACTACGCTGAGAATGTTCTCACTAAGGGGTCGATTCCGATTTGGGAAACAAATCCGTACGACAATTCGTATTCGTAGCCGTTTCCGTACGAATCGTACAAATCCATCCAAAACGCGTAGTACGATCCGTAGTAAAACAATACGTCCGAATCGTTGCGAACCGTACGAAAAGCAAGAAAAATACGTACTATACAGACCCAGAAAGTGAACCGGACAAATCATAAACATGCCGTACGTCCCGACAAGTACAATCCGGACCGGCGAATGAGCACCCGATTCGTACGGTAAATGTTGCGTATAAGCAATTCGTACGGAGAGCCACACAATCACAAAGTGTACCGTTCGTACACCCCATGATCGTAGGGGTATGGTTTGTACACCCCATGATCGTAGGTGTACGAACCGTACCCCTACAATCATGGGGTGTACGAACCGTACCACTACGATCATGGGGTGTACGAACCGTACTGGGGGTCTGTTTTGCATGCATTTTGAGTCGAATTCTGCTTTTCCGGACGTTTTAAGCTCTCGTAAAAAAAGAGTCGTACGGAGTGTTGACTGGACGAATCGTACTTGCTGGGTCGGAAAATGATGCTTCGATCCGTACGGATATCGCGTACTGCGCGTTCCGAATGCGATTCGTACGGATTATTGAGTCGTTCGGGCTTTGGTACGATTTGGACAGAGAACTGCTTTGGGTACGCATCGTACTACATCGTATGTACGGGGACGTTCGAGGATACGATTCGTATGGGAAAAAAGCTCCATACGGCTATTCGTACGGTATTTTAGCGAATCGGAATCGGCCCCTAAGTGTAAATCGTTCAAATACAAGTGTGATTTGCATGTGTGGAAGTCATCTGTCCATCATTGTAAACTATGTAGGTGTAGCCTGATGTTCTGGCAACAACATGTATTACGTGATGGAAATGTGCCCTTTCTGCAGGGTCGTCCCAGATCTTTGCTTAACCCATTTTTGTTGGCAATAGGTTCTGCATAGTTTACGTCAGCCAGCTAGCGGTAAAGTGCTTGTACTCTCCCTTCTAAACATAGGTAAATGGGCAAACACCTAACTGGCACATTTACTGAGTTATAAGTCTCATTATATGGTACAACATTTGTCTCGGGCTGTAAATTAAAAGCTATAAGTGGACTGGAGCACTCATTGTGCCACCCACTACAGTAGCATGTTAAAACATGCCTCTAAACCTGTGTAGTTGACTTTAAAATGCCATAATACCTATAAGTCACCTCTAAGGTAGGCCCTAAATGCCCCTCGGGCAGGGTGCACGATACGTAAATAGTAGGCTTTTTATATTTAACGTTTTACATTTCCTGGCAGTGAAAAACCTGAAAAGGTATTTTTCACTGTAGCAAGGCTAGTACTCCCATATGACAACACTGAGTTACATTATAACAATTTATAATGCATAGCTTCAGTTTGGGAACAGTTATAACCATGATTTAATGGCTCGTTTTAATAGTGATTTAAAATCCAACTTAATCGGCTTGTTGGGTTTTATATAACTATTTTAGAAACTACACTTTCAAAATTTTTTAATTTCTCTACCTAAGCCAAAAGTGCCTTTCTGCCAGTGCCATCTATTAGAGGCTCTTGTGTGGGATTCTGTGTCTTCCTTCCAGACAGTGGACAAAAGGCTTGGGTGTGACGAGGTGTTTTTCTTCCTTAAACAGGATGGCCTGAAGGCTAGCGTCAACCCCTTCCTGAGCTTCAAACTGTGCCTACCTTATCTGGTGGATGCAGTACACACACAGGCCTGCCTTCCTTTGTCTTCTTAGCTCCAAAACCAGTTGGATGGGGGAGTTGCTGCAGAACTGGTTTGGAGCAATCATAAGTGAGGCCCATTATCATAGCCATAACATTGGGTGGGCACAAGGATCTCTGACCAAGAGAAGAAGGTACTTTCCATGTTTGATTTAGGTAGAGAGATGCTGTGGGATAGTTTACAGTAAAACACACAGGAAGAGCTGCAAAAGTGGGTAAAACGACTCCTGGGAACGTTCATCCCACTAGTTAGGTTGTCATCAGAAATGTTCCCACCCACAAGCTGGCACTGGCCATAAATGTGGCATACCTAGTACCCTACTCAGATCACTTCTGGAACAGAAGATGCCTGGACCTGCTTCTGTGACCTAATAAGAGCCTTGAAGAATAGACTTCCTCTCCCTCTTGTAGCCAGGACAAAGAAGTGGACTCCAATTGTCATAAGACTGAACTCCTGTTTGGGCTTCAGGCTGAAGTATTTTTCCTGCATTCCCAGCTGACCAGTGTCAACTTGGCCTGCCCACGACTAACCCTGGGCGTAGTAGGCATAGTGGGGCTACGGGAAGCTACGCGATAGTGGGCAAGAAACTACGTCCACCTACGCACTTCGCGTACCCCCTCTACGCGCCACCCGCCTCCCTCCCACCCTCCCTAAATACTACCCCCCTCCCTCCCGCCCTCCCTAAATACTTAAATAACCTTTTTAAAAAGAATAAAAACCACTTACCTTGTCCGCTGCGCCTCCGGGGCTCGCTCTCGTAATCGCGCCGGCATCTTGGATACTAATGCGCATGCGCGGCCACCCGCGCATGCGCATTTCTTGTGAGAAATTCGCATGCGCGGGCGGCCACGCATGCGCATTAGTGTCCGAGACGGCGGCGCGATTACGAGAGCGAGCCCCAGAGACGCAGCCGACAAGGTAAGTGGTTTTTATTCTTTTTAAAAAGGTTATTTAAGTATTTAGGGAGGGCGGGAGGGAGGCGGGTGGCGGGCAACTTCGCTACGCCCACAGAGTGGGCGTAGTGTTGCCTGCTACGCCTACTTTGCAAATGGCGAAGTAGGCAACACTACGCCCACTCCGTGGGCGTAGCGAAGTACTACGCCCAGGGTTACCCACGACCATGCTGCTGGCCTGTGCTGGAGGGAGTCTTGGCTCATGTCATGGTATGCTCGTCCTGAAGTCTCTTGAAATCTGGGACTTAGAAATGTTTCACAAGTTTTTGCTCTGAGACCCGACTGGTTGGGTCAAGACCAACCACCTAGCCGATCTGATGAAGATGTATTGCCGCTGGGCCAAAGATCCAGGCTGATCCTGCCATGCTGTTTTCCACAGCAGCAACTCCAATTCAGTAGGGCTTTGCAGAGAAGGTGTCTGACCTTGTGGAGTACCCTTTGGCTACAGTCTACAGCTTTACTCTGCAACAAGAACCTTAGCTCCAAAAAAGTGACATTCGTCCGAAGGTAGAAATCTTCACTGGGCGAAGTTGCAAAAAGACCGGTGACAGACCTTGTATGGGAGCAAAATTGTAATTCCTCCAGCTCAGAGCTTTTCTGCCAAAAGTCAACGGCTTCACCGAGACCTCATCTAGCGGCTATTCGACAACATGGAACCCCTCTTCAGCCACAGCCTACTGCTTTACTCCACTGAGGATTTTTGACTTCTATTCCAGGGTCCAAATCCCAAGGTAAAACTTTTCACCTGGGCGAACCTGGTCTATGTATCTGAACCACACTCCATCACAGTCGGACTTAACCTTTGACACTTTTCCAGTCAAGTGCAACCAGATGACAGTGGTGGTTGGAGCTTAACGCAGTTGGTGCTATTTTGAACATTGAACTTTAAAAACTCATTACTCTGGTTCTACTAATTGGATTTTTGACATTTCGGTGTGAGTGACATTTCCTCTATTTTTGTACAGTGGTTTGGGATTTTTATTGTGTTTGATTTTAAAATTTATATAGCACACAAATGCCCGAGGGCTTCTGGCGCTGTGCGGAAAGGTTTGTCGGAATTAACAGAGACAAGTGACTTTAGTTGGAAAACAGCCAGGCTTTTAGTGATTTTCTAAAGGAGAGTAACGTAGGGCTTTTCTTGAAGAATATATAAGTAAAATTCATATTGGTGTCGTAGACTAAGGCTGGGAGTGGAGAATTGTGTAAAAAATGCCTTGATTTTATCAATGCTGATAAGTCACACAAGATATTGCGATTACTGTTATGCCCCTTAAGGCCTCCATATCTGCTGTAGTATTATGTGGCACTAAACATTATGCAGAAAATTGTGTGGAGTGAGAGTTAACCAAAATATGTTTTTGGAACTCAGATATTTATTTTCATAGGGGCAAGAAGTGTAAGCTAAAGGGAAAGAAAGTTGACACTGACTGTCCTGATGAAGTCTTGGTGGACAATAGTGTCCAATTCATATTCAAATGGATAAAAAACTTTTTGAAACATGGAGGAAAAAACTATAGGACTAGACTGCTTCCTTATACCATCCTAGTGCTAATAGAACACTTAAGAGATGTAATAATTTCACCTAAGGCATAATACACTGAGCAGCAAAAATTGGGATCCTTTTATATAAAACTCTCTCCGGCACCGCACAAGACTCCATGAACCTATGAGAAAAAGTCCTTTTGAAGTTAAGAGAGGAATTGTACCCAATTCAGAGATAAATCTCAAGTAGAGGGGAAGGTCAAACAAGCATTGGCAAAGCCAATCGGCCTATTTTTGACTACCAGCCCTTCAGGTTTGTCAATGCCTGCTTTGCCATTCTTTTTTAAATGATTGATGTGAAAGCTGCTGCGCCATTACCAATATGGGGTGCATGCCAACTATTATTCTCCATGGTGCTGACACTATTTTACTGCTCTCCAGGGGCTGGAATTACAGCATCAAAAACTTGGAGGTGTCTTTCCGTTAACACCATTCGGGGGATTAATTTAATGATCTTGTATTTAAACTGGATCTTGGATTTGCTAACGAATCATTACCTATACCAGTTGTTATGCCCCCTACCTTTAATGGGAGAGGATACGCAACCACTATTGATTTCATATTGATTTCACGTTCCCATCCGCATTTGGTTCTCTCTTTTGAGGTGGGTGACATTGCTCTAAGTGACCATTTCCCCCTTCTTATAAAGTTTAAGCTTCCCACCCATAACCTGAATAAGCCTGAGCAACCTGCTTGTTTGCTGGGAAATGTAACACTGAACAAAGTAAATGGATACTCACTAAAGCGGTTCAAAGTGGATGCAGACCTGTTAATTGAAAATGTCTTAGTGAAATGTAAGCCCGCGTTAGATATCGGCCTGAGCTGTAGTGTAGTTCCTATATTCCCAATAGGCTCTGCGCATTGGAATAATATATCCTATAGATTTGACGTAGGACTGAGGTCAACTAGGTCTCTATCGAATATATTAAACTTAATTGTGTGTGTGCCAGCTAACTCAGAGGTCACTAAAAACGTTCTTGAATACACAAGAAGGGATTTGTTTCTGACAACCGCATAAACATGACTACTTTGTTTCCCAAGAATAAGAATATATATCTCAGAGTTGCTGAAACAATAGATAAGTATTTCACTCAGTCAATCGTGCATACTTCGTTTCTACAGAGTTGCAGAGAAACAGTGAGACGGGCGTTTTCAATAAAAAGGGTTTATTGAACAGTCTTCTAATTTCAGTAATATGAAATAATACTGTAAGAGCACTGTATGGTTTCTAAACCATATAAAAATACAAACATAAATAACATTGACTAAAATGCTCAACTGGTGCTTCTAAAATACGCCTACCCCAAAGGTACCTAACCTAAGTCTAGTACGAGGGAAGAAGTAAGTATTGTGTAGCATAGGTTTAGTTTTTGCCAAGAATCTACCAAAGGTTTCTCTAGGTTCTAATCAGCACCATACCTTGGTTAGAATGAAGGAGGTCTGGTATCTCTGTCTCGGGACTCGATTTCTCAACATCCCGCAAGGGGAGCCGGAAACACTGGAGCTGGATTCTCGGCAGAGAAGGGCAGCTTTCTGATCAGTGCGTCAGCTGAAGAGTCCGCTTCCTTCTGCACTTGCTGTAGCGAGCTGTGTCGGGCAAGTAGGTCTTCGAACTGCTCCGAACCACCGTATCTTGCTAGAGCAAGTGAAGGTATATTTATACATTGAAGGTGTTTAGGAATGCCATAGTTTGACGTAAAGTCAGGCATATGAACGTCAGGAAAGAACCTCTAGGGAATAGTTGTTCTTTGTAAAGCAACTGAGTTCTTGGACAAATCAATATTCAAGCAAGTGGAAGTTTCCTAACTGCTTAAGCTGGTTTTCCAAGAAACCTTTGTGACGTTTGGTACGGGTGGAAGTAGCCATGCCTGTATTTGGGTAGCATGGGCTTAGCCTAAATAAGGGCTTGATTTCTATGCATATATAAGGGCAATGTGAATTATACCTATATAAGGGCATGAATCTGGAAAACTCACTCGGATCTTAAAACGCCACACAACAGAGCGAGGTTGCTCGTGACATAGCTATTGTGAACTGTTTTTTAGACATTTCCAGGGAGGTTAGAAATGTATTAACTGTACAATTTAGTAATAAATTGAAATCTCCTGGCTGGTTCACTAGGGCATATGCTAACTTAAAAAAGGTACTGTGCACAAAACCTAGATCACCACTCAATATCCGTCAAGCTAGATTAGATTACACAATGGTGCTAAAAGACAGAAAATAAACCCTCTGAAATGATGCATGGGATTCTCTACAAAGCCCTGCCCAGCAGAAAGATAGTACTGTGTTCTGGAGGGTCTTGAGAACTCAATTCTTAGCTCCAAGTAATAGCCCTTCCGTGGAAATAGCAATTACTGAAGAAACATGGATTTGCCATTTCTCTAAGCTATATAATGAGCAGGGGAATCCAGGGTGGCAGCCAGATGATTGCAATATTGGCGAACAGATTGACCTAGAAATTACCCTGGAGGAGGTGTCTAGGGCGTTGGCTCAGAGCTTGGGTGACAAAGCCCCTGTGCCCGATGGGGTACCGGTTGATATGTTTAAACACAATGTCTCCTTGTGGGGGCGTATATTGACCTAGGTCTTTAATGCTAGCATATAGTCCTCCCTTCCCCAGACCTGGGCTCAATCAGTAATAATTCCAATTTTTAAAAAGGGCAACCGTGAAGATCCGGGGTGTTACAGACCCATCTCCCTCCTGGACTCGATGGTTAAAGTGCTGGGGAGGGTCATCCTGGAGCGCCTTTCTAATTGGGCAGAGGATAGCCAAATACTATCCGACCTGCAGTACGGATTCCGTTATTGTCTTGGCACTATTAAACAGTGCTTAAATCTCTCAATATTGATAGGCAAGTATACTTGAGCAAAAAGGGAATCTTATACTTGGCCTTTGTTGACCTCACCGTGGCCTTTGATTCACTTAAGCATAATAGGCTGTGGGAGGTCCTTGAAAGTGTAGGGATTGACCCACAAATTATGACGCTCTAACGGAAGCTGTATAGCGGTGCGCCCGCAATCGTTCGGTTTGGTCAGAAGGGGAATGCACAGAAGCCTTCCCAATCAGGAGAGGGGTCAGACAAGGTTGTGTTCTGCCCCCCTTCCTTTTTAATCTTTATATTAATGGACTCGAATGGATTGCTTCATCAGGGTAAAGATTTTCCCCAAGCTGGCGGCCGCTCTATTCCCGCACTTCTTTATGCGGACGATGCCGTTTTGATGGCACGTACTCAAAATGGCCTCCAGAGAGCCCTGGAAAGTTTTAGCATATTCAAGAGTGACTTCGGTCTTAAAACTAACATAACCAAGACCTATGTTATGAGGTGTAAGCAAGGGACTCAGAAGACCAGTGAAATGTTTATAGACGGGAAGAAGCTATCATCTATAAAAAAAGTTCTCCTACCTAGGTGTACTCTTTAATCAGCCTGAATCCTCGGCCGCTACCATATCTGCTAAAAAACTGGCATTTACTAGATCTGGTGCGTCACTAGTAACTTTTGCCAATAAACTAGGCAGGAACCCCCCCCCCCCCCAGAACTGTTACAAATATATAAAGCAAAATGTGTCACCATGGCAACTTACGGGGCTGGGGTGTGGGGTTTTGTACATACCAACCCACTACAAACAGTTGAAAATGTGTTTATAAGGTATATTCTCTCTGTACCCCCTAGTACTTTCGCATTTATCTGCCACAAGGAGTTAGCTCTTCATCACATGGCAGATCTTGTAAAACTCGAGCCTACACTGCTGTGGCATAGAGTCTGGTGTAAGGACCAGGCAAGGCTAAACAAGGAGATTTTAAAGGACACCTTGAGATTAGACAGGGCCTCAGCAATCCCTTGGATCAACTTCATACATGATTTTATGAATGTCCTGGGTCACCCAGAATATTTACGAACCCAATATCTATGATGTAGATCTCTAGAAAGGCCTTAATGAAAGAGGCCCTCCAGTTATTGGGAGAAAATAGAATGGTTGGGGAAATCTCAGTAAAAATCACTGTGAGGCGCCTCCAGTTGATATGTACCACCCTGGGAATGGAGGCTTATTTATCATGTGTACCAGGAACCTTTGATAGATTCCTCTTAAGTAAGCTCAGACTGGATAACATTCATAGACTGGCGTCATTCCTAAAACTAAATGACTGGTCGCGCACCCTAAAACTGTGCCCATGTGATAACATCTCTGACCAGGCCACTATGCACCTAGTCCTGTTTTGTAAATTTTCGCTAGAGCCAAGGAAAGTTTGTATTGTTCCATTTAAAAAAAATGTATGCCTTAGGCAGTGCCGTCAAGCCATGCTCCTACTTCAACTATTGGAGAATGAGCACATAGCATGGAGGTTAGCTCAGTTTTTAAATGCAGCTCTTCAGATAAGGAAAATAATTGTATTGGAACAGTAATGCCTGCATTAAGTTTTTTAACTGTAAATTAATTATATTTTCCATTCTGTTGTAAATAATATGAAATTTAATTTTGTACATTGTATTTTGTGCTTTTATGACTGTTTTAAATAGCATCCGAATAAAGCTTTCCTTGACTTGACTAATACCATTCTGGAAGCACACGCAGCTCACCAGAATCAGAGCCACAATGCCAATCTATAGATACACTGGCAAAGCCCATAGGTCTGGTGTTGCCTCGCAGCCTTTTCGTTTATCAATGCTTGTTTTGTTTGGTCATGGTTTTATTCTTGGTGGAGCTGCTGGACCTTTGCTCCTATTAAAAAATTGTAAAAAAACAGAATAATTGTTTGGTCTTAAAAAGTACACATTGCCATTATCGTTGCTTGCACTAAAGGGAATGTTACGTGCCAAGAAGCTCCATGTGGAAGAGCAGAATACCATCATTCACAGTGAAGTTAGTCAATGGTGAAAGTTGGCTGACCCATTGGCCCATGCTGTATGCTATAGTGGGTGCTAGTAAATAATGAACGACACAACTACAGACCAATAAATTAAAGGGGCTGACGGAAAGCCCCTATAAGAATGTTATATAATTATAATTTTACGAAAATCAAAAAGTTCTTGGCTAAAGGCAGACCTAAAAGCAATGTGTGGGATCCTGATGAGGTTATAAGTTGTATTAACAATTCCCAGGAGGTGTGTATAAGAGGAAATATGATTTGGGACATGGAGTTAATTATATACCTATCAAGGT
Organism: Lissotriton helveticus; assembly: GCF_964261635.1. Classification (NCBI taxonomy): domain Eukaryota; kingdom Metazoa; phylum Chordata; class Amphibia; order Caudata; family Salamandridae; genus Lissotriton; species Lissotriton helveticus. Next base: position 409,047,318 of record NC_136057.1, on the reverse strand, counting down.
AGGAAAATGAGTATGACTGACGAATGCAGTCAAAATAGTGAAGGGCCAAAATATTTAAGGCAGTTCAGGTTTTGCAGAATGCTGTAAATGATGTTCTTACTTGCTGTGTCCTTTTTAACATAACTTCCATTTATCAGCATTCCCAAAGTTATTACAAGAGTCAACTAAAGTAGAAGAAAAAGTACACCCAACACAATCCAAAGTTCAATCCATGGTGAAACCAGATAAGTCTTTTGCAGGTGATGAAAAAGTTCTGTTGCTTGTTCTTTAAAAGTTCTTTTTACTGACGTCGTTTCTGGGCCCCTGGGATCCTCGGAAATCGTATCAAAGTTAATGAAATAGCCAGAGGCAGTTCTGTAAAATTGTAGGGATTGCTTCAGGATTCGATGAAATAGCTGGAACCACTTGATCACTTGTTACATTTGTATAGTCAGATGTTATTTCATTGTAGACAGGCGTTTCTTGATGACTGGTATTTGGGTCTCAAGAGGTACAAGTTCCATTGCTTTGTTGCATAGTCCTTCTTTTCGCACTGCAAATTCTTCAAAGGTAATGAATCTCTCAGTTTGAACCTCTTGGATAGTAGCCAGATTAGGGCGCCTGCTACATCTTTGGAGTCCACTTGGCCTACTGCTTATGATCGGCCAAATGATGTGGTTTTACCAGGTCGATGGACACGAACCTGTTCTCCTTTCTACCAGCAAAGGGTGGCAGTAATACTGTTCTTGATCCGTGGATGGCTAGCACAGGTACTGGTTGTCTGTAAGAAGGCCCAAATTCCTTCTTGTCCGCAATCTTTTCTCTGACTTGATCCTCAATTTTTCGAATCCAGACAGGCCTTGCTGGGACGGTCGGTTTCTCTTCAGTGGTTGTTGGCTTCAGGAACACGTTACTTTGGCTTTTCCTTATTTCATTTAAGTCCTGCAAAACAGCCAATCGATCTTTGATATCAAAGGGTTTTTGTTCTACCACTGAAGTCTGACAACCGAGATCCGAAATAATCATTCTTGTTCCAAAAATAATTTCATATGGAGGGATACCCCCTAGAGAACATCTTGGCAGATTACTGAGACTACGTTGGACACTTATTAGATGTTTGACCCACCCATCACCCGAGCCTAATACCCTTGCTATCATAGATTGCTTTATGTCCCGGTTTTTTCTCTCCACTACCGAATTTCCCTCAGCATGGAATGGACTAGAGTACTGCAATGCAACGCCCAATTGCCCATGGCCTCCTTGTAAGCTCGAGAGCTAAACACAGAACCCTGGTCAGAATTCAGCGTGTTGACTGCGTATGTGCCAATAAAGACTCGCAAATCTTTTATACCAGTTCGAGCGTCAGCCGAGAGCTGAGGCCACATCCAAATAAATCTTGAGAGCAAATCCACTGCGACCATGATATATTTATAGTTACCATCCCTCTGCAAGGGACCGCAGTGATCAAGGTAAACACAAGCTAATGGTTTGTCTGAAATTAATAGGGGCGTCTGCGCAGGACATTTCACTGCAGACACTTTAATCTTTTGGCAGATTTCACATTCCAAAACATAGTTTCTGGTCTGTTTCATCATGCGCGGCTACCAGTATCTCTGTTTTAATAATGACACTGTGGCGGAAACACCTGCGTGTGCAGAGGCGAGCCCTTCATGTGCTGCTAAAATTAGTCCTAATCTATGTTCCATGTTCAGAGTTACTCTATCCCCCACTCCAGGGATTCGAGCAAATGGAACATTATTTGCATCAGTTACGTATGAGTATTTGAGTGGAAAGCCTTTTGGTAATGTTTTACCACTGTCTTTGCTTGAAGCAGTAGCAGCTTGCATTATTTCACTGTCTATTTTCGTTTTTGAACGAGTGATTGCAGCTACGGAAGCTGTTTGCACAGCTGCCTTTGCGGCTTCATCAGCCAATGAATTCCCTGCAACGTGAACGCCATCACGTTGATGACTCAGTGTATGTATAAGAGTGAGCCTTTTGTAGTTCTTGTCGTAACTGAACTACTTGTTCCCAAAGCAATTTATTCTTGTTTGTGCCACCTTTTCCATCTTTGTACCATTTTGAATCCAGTTTTGCAAGTTTTCATTGTGAGATTGAACACAATAATACGAATCGCTCACTATGAATGTGGGGAATTCGCGATCAGTATTTTCAAGCACCATCTTGAATGCCTGAGGTTCAGCTCGCTGAACTGTACAATCTCCTAGAGATTGCGTTTTAGTGACCATTGGTCGGAATTTACCATTGCGCCAGCGACATTTAACAATCGCGCATGCAAAGCTGAGTGACAAGCCTAAAAATAAATGTCGCATTGCCAAGAAATGTGAAATTAGCTGTAAATAGTTTTGAGAAAGGAATTAAACTTACTTTTCGAATTTCAGGAGATGTTTAACCTGTAATAGATAAGAGATACAAGGTTAATGAACTATTCAGTTTGCGAGTTAGTTACATTGTAGAAACATACAGAGAACAATAAATATATAAGTAGATAAATTACAAGACGAGAACCTGTAAAAGAAATAGAAGGAAGTCTTCAAGTTATAGTTTTCAGCATCACAGTTTATGGAGCAGAAAAGAGCCAGACACCTTATAAGCAGTAAGTGAAAAACAAGACATACATTCCAGGTTAAGGTTAACAAGTAGCAACACTATAAGTGCTAAAGAGGATTCTATGTCATAGGTGAAGCAATACAGGTGTAGAAGGAAGTCAAGAAAAGAAAAAGACTTACCATTAAAAGAATACAGAGGAGAGGTTCAGCTTTCTGAAGCTTGAGGTAGGTTAAGTAGATAAGAAGATATAGAAGTTTCTCAAAAGGTTAGGGAGGTTGGATCTAATCTTGTGTTTATTGTATTTATTTATTTAATACATTTATAAAGCGCCTGACTCACCCCAAATGGGGTATCTTCGCGCTAAGGACATCTGGTCGATACAACATAGAGAGGGCAAGAGAGGTTAGAAGAGCTGAGTCTTGAGTTTTTTCCTAAATGTCAAGTAATTGGCTTCTTGACGAAGGTCCAAAGACAGTTGATTCCATAGTTTAGGGGCTATGTAAGAGAAGGATGTTCCTCCTAATCTGGTTTGATTGATGCGAGGGATAGTGAGCAGACTTTTCCCTTCAGAACGGAGTGAACGCGTTGGAATATATTTGACTAATTTTTCAGTTAGATATGTGGGGCCCATAGAATTAAGGCCTTTGAACACCAAGCAGCACACTTTAACGTGGATTCTCTTGCGAATTGGGAGCCAGTGTAGGCTACGTAGAAGAGGAAGAGAAGGGGCCCGATAGGGGGCACTGGTCACCAGGCGTGCCGCAGTATTCTGCACAACCTGCAAGCTTTGTAGATCAGAGTCATTAGCGGATACTAGCAAAGCATTGCTATAATCCAAACGACTTAGAACTAGTGCATGGATTAATGTTTTGTGCATACTCATAGGAAGAAAGTGGAAAATCTTCCGAAGCAGACTCAGCGCATAGAAGCAAGATCTTTTCACTGTTGCAATGTGACCCTCCAGATTAAGGTCTCTGTTTACTAACACCCCAAGGTTTTTCACCACTGTCTTTGGGGAGGGGGCTACACCCAGTTCTTCAGGCCACCAACCAGGAGACCATCTAGAAATGGCATCCTTAAAGAGCATAATCTCTGTTTTTCCTGCTTTTAATTGCAAAAAAATGTATTATAATTAGAAACTCTCTGAAGCTCACTGTCTGCGGAATTGAAGAAAGAAGTAGACAGGAAAAGAGAGGACCAGAGCTTCCGGACCAGTCTCTTCTTAGTTTTTTATTTTGTCCACTCCTCCTTCCCCCCTGAGGGTGTCTTTGGAGTCTGGGTTATATTACTAGATCTCCGGAGCGCCTTTGAGAGAGAGTTGGGAATCAGCGTCTCTGTTCCTGCGCAAGTCATTGGTAAGAAAGATATTCGAGTCCTGACAATTTGATGTAGGACTGAGGTCAACTAGGTCTCTATAGAATATACTAAACTTAATTCTGTGTGTGCCAGCTAACTCAGAGGTCACTAGAAACTTTCTCGAATACACAAGAAGGGATTCGTTTCTGACAGCCCCATAAACATGACAACTTTGTTTCCCAAGAATAAGAATATATCTCTCAGAGTCGCGGAAACAATAGATAAGTATTTCACTCAGTCAATCGTGCATGCTTCGTTTCCACAGAGTTGCAGATAACTAGTGAGACGGGCGTTTTCAATAAAAAAGGGTTTATTGAATAGTCTTCTTTGTCATGCAAGAGAGGTGAACTGCTACAATCGTTATGCAGACTGCAAAGTATATTGCGTACAGCGTAAACAGTAATATGAAATAATACTGTATGAGCATTGTATGGTTTGTAAGCCATATAAAAATACATACATAAATAACATTGACTAAAATACTCAACTGGTGCTTCTAAAATACGCCTACCCCAAAGTACCTAACCTAAGTCTAGTACGAGGGAAGAAGTAAGTATTGTGTAGCATAGGTTTAGTTTTGGTCAAGAATCTACCAAAGGTTTCTCTAGGTTCTAATCAACTCCATACCTGGGTTAGAATGAAGGAGGTCTGGTATCTCTGTCTCGGGACTCGATTTCCCAACACCCCGCAAGGGGAGCCGGAAACACTGGAGCTGGATTCTCCGCAGGAGAAGGGCAGCTTCCTGATCAGTGCGTCAGATGGAGAGTCAGCTTCCTTCTGCACTTGCTGTAGCGAGCTGCGTCGGGCAAATAGGTCTTCGAACTGCTCCGAGCCACTGTATCTTGCTAGAGCAAGTGAAGGTATATTTATACCTTGAAGGTGTTTAGGAATGTCATAGTTTGACGTAAAGTCGAGCATCTGAACGTCAAGAAAGAACCCCTAGGGAATAGTTGTTCTTTGTAAAGTAACTGAGTTCTTGGACAAATCTATATTCAAGCAAGAGGAAGTTCCCTAACTGCTTAAGCTGGTTTTCCAAGAAATCGTTGTGGTGTTTAGTACGGGTGGAAGTAGCCAATCCTGTATTTGGGTAGCATGGGCTATGCCTAAATAAGGGCTTGATTTATATGCCTATATAAGGGCAATGTGAATTGTACCTATATAAGGGCATGAATCGAGATAATTTACTCGGAGCTTAAAACGACACACAACAGAGCGAGGTTGCTTCGGACATAGCTATTGTGAACTTTTTTTTAGACATCTATAGGGAGGTTAGAAATGTATTAACTGTACAATTAGGTAATAAATTGAAATCTCCTGGATGGTTCACTAGGGCATATGCTAACTTAAAAAAGGTACTGCGCACAAAACGTAGATCACCACTCAATATCCGTCAAGCTAGATTAGATTACAGAATGGAGCTAAAAGAAAGAAAACAAACCCTCAGAAATGATGCCTGGGATTCTCTACAAAGCGCTGCCCAGCAGAAAGATAGTACTGCGTTCTGGAAGGTCTTGAGAACTCCCTTCTCAGCTTCAAGTAATGGCCCTTCTGTGGAAATAGCAATTACTGAAGAAACATGGATTCGCCATTTCTCTAAGCTATATAATGAGCAGGGGAACCCAGGTGGCAGCCAGATGATTGCAATATTAGCGAACAGATTGACCTAGAAATTACCCTGGAGGAGGTGTCTAGGGCGTTGGCGCAAAGCTTGGGTGACAAAGCCCCTGTGCCCGATGGGGTACCCGTTGATATGTTTAAATACAATGTCTCCCTGTGGGGGCCTATATTGACCCAGGTCTTTAATGCTAGCATAAAGTCCTCCCTCCCCCAGACCTGGGCTCAATCAATCATAATTCCAAATTTTTAAAAAGGGCAACCGTGAAGATCCGGGGTGTTACAGACCCATCTCCCTCCTGGACTCGATGGTTAAAGTGCTAGGGAGGGTCATCCTGGAGCGCATTTCTGATTGGGCAGAGGATAGCCAAATACTATCCGACCTGCAGTACGGATTCCGTTATGGTCTTGGCACTATTGAACAGTGCCTAAATCTCTCAATATTGACAGGCAAGTATTCTAGAGCAAAAAAAGGAAGCTTATACTTGGGCTTTGTAGACCTCACCGTGGCCTTTGATTCACTTAAGCATGATAGGCTGTGGGAGGTCCTTGAAAGGGTAAGGGTTGACCCACAAATTATTACGCTCTTACGGCAGCAGTACAGCAGTGCGTCCACAAGCGTTTGGTTTGGTCAGAAGGGTAAATGCACTGAAGCCTTCCCAATCAGGAGAGGGGTCAGACAAGGTCGTGTTCTGGCCCCCTTCCTTTTTAATCTTTATATTAATGTACTTGAAGAAGCATTGTTTCATCAGGGTAAAGGTTTTCCCCAAGCTGGCGGCCGCCCTATTCCCGCACTTCTTTATGCGGACGATGCCATTTTAATGGAATGTACTCAAAATGGCCTCCAGAGAGCCCTGGAAAGGTTTAGAATATTCATGAGTGACCTCGGTCTTAAAACTAACATAGCCAAGACCTATGTTATGAGTGTAAGCAAGAAGACCAGTGAAATGTGTATAGACGGGAAGAAGCTATCATCTATAAAAAAGTTCTCCTACCTAGGTGTACTCTTTAATCAGCCTGACTCCTGGGCCGCTACCATATCTGCTAAGAAAACTGGCATTTACTAGATCTACTGCGGCACTAGTAACTTTTGCTAATAAACTAGGCAGGAACCCCACCCAGAACTGTTACAAATATATAAAGCAAAATGTGTCACCATGGAAACTTGCGGGGCTGGGGTGTGGGGTTTTGTACATACCAACCCGCTACAAACAGTTTAAAATGTGTTTATAAGGTATATTCTCTCTGTACCCCCTAGTACTTCCACATTTATCTGCCACGAGGAGTTAGCACTTCATCACATAGCAGATCTTGTAAAACTTGAGCGTATACTGCTGTGGCATAGAGTCTGGTGTAAGGACCAGACAAGGCTAAACAGGGAGATTTTAAAGGACACCTTGAGATTAGACGGGCCTTAGCAAGCCCTTGGATCAAATTCGTACATGATTTTATGAATGACCTGGGTCACTCAGAATATTTTTCGAACCCAATATCTATGATGGAGATCTCTAGAAAGGCCTTAATGAAAGAGGCCCTCCAGTTATTGGAAGCAAATAGAATGGTTGCGGAAATCTCAGTAGAAATCACTGTGAGGCACCACCTGTAGATACGTACCACCCTGGGAATGGAGGCTTATTTATCATTTGTACCAGGAACCTTTGATAGATTCCGCTTAAGTAGGCTCAGACTGTATAACATTCATAGACTGGTGTCATTCCCAAAACTAAATGACTGGTCGCGCACCCTAATACTGTGCCCATGTGATAACATCTCTGACCAGTCTACCATGCACCTAGTCCTGTTTTGTAAAATGTTTCTAGGGCCAAGGAAATTTGGGTTGTTCCATTTTTAAAAAATGTATGCCTTAGGCAGTGCCGTCAAGCCATGCTCCTACTTCAGCTATTGGAGAATGAGCACATAGCATGGAGGTTAGCTCAGTTTATAAAAGCAGAGCTTCAGATAAGGAAAATAATTTTATTGTAACAGTAATGCCTGCATTAAGCTTTTTAACTGTAAATTAATTGTAATTTCTATTCTGTTGTAAATAATATGAAATGTAATTTTGTACATTGTATTTTGTGGTTTTATGACTGTTTTAAATAGCATCCAAATAAAGCTTTCCTTGACTTGACTAATACCATTCTGGAAGCACACACTGCTCGCCAGAATCGGAGCCACAATGCCAATCAATAGATAGCACTGGCAAAGCCCATAGGTCTGGTGTTGCCTCGCAGCCTTTTGGCTTATCAATGCTTGTTTTGTTTGGTCAGGGTTGTATTCTTGGTGGAACTGCTGGACCTTTGCTCCTATTATTAAATTGGAAGAAAACTGAATTATTTTTTGGTCTTAAAAAGTACACATTGCCATTATCGTTGCTTGAACTAAAGGCAATGTTACGTGCCAAGAAGCTCCATGTGGAAGAGCAGATAGCCATCATTCACAGTGAAGTTAGTCAATGGTGAAATTTGGCTGACCCATTGGCCGATGCTGTATGCTATAGTGGGTGCAAGTAAATAATTGATGACACAACTACAGACCAATAAATTAAAGGGGCTGAAGGAAAGCCCCTATAAGAATGTTATATAAATATAATTTTACGAAAATCAAACGTTCTTGGCTAAAGGCAGACCTAGAAGCAATGTGAGGATCCTGATGAGGTTATATGTCAAGTCAAGTCAAAGATCTTTATTCGGATTGAACATCCATAAAAGTACATAAAATCACAGCATCATGCAATATCATACAAACACAGAATTCAATAGGCTTATAAAAGAATTAATAAAATCACATACATAAAATCATCTGGTTCATCATAGTGTGTATTTACAGTCGACTATAAGAGTAGGGAAATCAATCAATTTTGGATGCACATTAAAAAGAAACTGTGAATGGCAACTCTTCAAAAATCATTTCTATAGTATGTGCAAAGGGCAATTATTTGTGCAAAAATAGGCAAATGTGCAAACTAAGCAATTCAGGGTGCAAAACTTTTCAGGACAAGTTCAATGACATTCTTAAGCGGACTGCAGATTTAAGAAAGCAACTAACTCTAAAAATTACTTTGTCGCAGCTCAACCTTAGTAAATCGTAAAAAGCTAAGTTAAAATCAAGCTGATCAGTTTTGCGAAAGTATGGCATTAAAAAATGTTTGGTGTATTTAACATAAAAGCCGCAAAAAAACTATAAAGTGCAAAAGGCTTTGTTTGCCACCTTGGGTACAGGGACAGTTTAGGTTTTCCAAATTTCTATTAAATCCTATTGGGAAGCATAATACATTTTTAATGCTTCCGTCCCTGAACTGAAACAGCAAGCTTCTATTCCATTTACTCATCTTTTTACACAAGTAACTTTCAGGTAGATTAGAAGGCCTGTCACTAGGTATCTGAAAGGATAGATACCTTATAACAACCGGCTTTGTAAGGTCTTTCTTTTCCCTCTCACAGTTGTAATGGCTATACAGGGCCCTTTTTACTAAGTTCTTGTGTGAACAGTCTATTATGTGGGGAGATGTAAATAGATGCCCCTGTTCCACACTCACTAAGCTTTTTTCCACCGCCGCGAGCCATGGTATGTGACTGGCCCGGTCACATTTTAAACAGTCCATAATGATGTCACGGGTCAATGACGCGGCTTCATTCCTCCATATTTTTAACCAAAACAACGCAGGTCTGGATCTTATAAAATCCTCTGTATACTTGATGCTCAGTTCTTGGTGGCACAAATAAGTTGGGGCGCAAATAACCCCTCCCAAGATCTTCCTGCAAAACCGGTTCTCCACTGTCTGTATATTAGTACAATTTGTATAGCCCCATACCTCAGCGCCATAGGTTCCTGTTGGTAAGCATTGGGTCTTGTAAATATGTAGCATTGATATTATGACCTCAGCACTTTGTGGTTGGCGGAGTGAGGTAACAGAGTTTATGGCTTTGCTCAGTTTATTTCTTCCCTGTGCAACATGCGGTTGCCATGAGCCAGAGTCAGCGAACAACAGACCTAGATATGGGAAAGTGCTTGTGCATTTTAAAACATTATCCCCTATTGAAATGCAGTTGATCTTATGCTTTTTTGGGCCACAACACATTATGAATGATTTAGTAAAATTAGTACAGAGCCCCAGATCAGCCATATAGGTAACAAAACCGGAAATTAAAATTCGTAGTGCATTTGGTGTGCGGGCCATGAGTACCGCGTCATCCGCATAAAGGAGAGCGGGAAGTGGTCTACTATTAACTTGCGGGACATCAGATGGTAATTTACACACACAATTACCTAATTCATTTATATACAAGATAAAAAGCAGGGGGGCTAAGACGCACCCCTGTCTGACCCCCCCTGCCAATAAAAATGTCACTGGATACCTCGCCAAAGGTGTTCAAACGAACACGGGCTCTCAAGTCGCTGTGTAAATGAGCCAGGAAGTGAACTAAGGATTCATCTAAACCATAATTCAACAAAACTGTCCATAAACGGGAGCGATTAACAAAATCAAAGGCAGAACTCTAATCCATGAAACCTAAATAAAGTGGGGACTTTTTTGCAATAGTGTACTTTGCCATTAATAAATTTAAATTTAGACATTGTTCCATGGTGCCCACGTGGCTGCTAAAGCCAAGCTGGCATGGATGTAAAATGGAATTATCTTCCGCCTAGGTTCTAATCCTGTTAAAAAGGACCCTGCCTAAAATCTTCAAGGTGTTATCGATTTAAGATATCGGTCGATAACAGGCAGGGTCCAATCTATTGCCTTTTTTGAAGATGGGCACGATGGTACTATTTGACCAAGTTACTGGCGGTGGAGTGTGGGATAAATGGTTAAAGATGTTACAGAGAAGTGGCGCCCAGAAATCTGGTTCCGATTTAATTTGGTCGATGGATAGACCGTCGGGGTCAGGGACTTTGTTCCCTGCGCTGTCTGAGATGGCATCTTCTACCTCTATTAAAGTGATGTTAAGTGGGGTTAGTGGAGGGACGGCGCCCATGATGTTAGATGGCGCCTCATATATTTTCGAAAAATGTTTCACCCAGTCGTCCCCTGGTATATTACAATTTATCGGGGTAATGTTGGTTCCTAATGATCTTAAACTTTTAACCTCACTCCAAAATCCAGTAACATCCCTCAATGTCGCAAAGCGCACGAGAGAGTCCCAGTGTTCTCTTAATAGCTCCTCTGTCCTTTTTTAAGTACATGTTTGTAACTAGCCCTCAATCTCCTCACAGCAGACTGATCACGTGGGACCGCTGTGAGTGCTCCCCTAAGTTCACGATTAGCTTTAGAACATAGGGAATTGAACCACCGTGGTTGTTTATTGTCGGTGGTTCGAACTGGTTTAGAGATTTCCTTTTTCATAGCCTTACAAAGGTCTGTAAAGGCCTCTATAATTACGTGTTCGGGGCTATCAGTAGATAGACAGACTGACACTAGTTGGGGATGCGTTTTAATAATACGTGCTAAAACTCTCTTATTATCCACCCCCTCCAAACCACCCTAAGTCTATCTGTGGAGGCTACTAAATTTTGTGCACCAATTTCTCTCACATTCCCCTGTTTTGTAATAGATTTTAAACTGATTAGAATGGGGTAATGATCGCTATATGGGACATCAACCACCTTGGCCTTTAATAGGAGGTCTCCTAAAATAGAGGATAGGAATATATAGTCTATGGTGGTTGAGCACCCTCGCCCTACATAGGTGGCCTGAGGTTCATCAATCTCCTTAATTTTTACCTCATCCATTACGTAAATTAGATCGCGAGAGGTTAAGTGGTCAAGTAGTTCTACGCCTCTTTTACAACTCGGGGTTCTTAGATGGATATGGGCATTAAAATCACCCCCAATACAGATGCCATCAAAGTTTCCATATTTATGTCCATCCACAATTCCATCTATAAAATCAAATAGTCTTATAAAATTAGGATTAGGATGGGTTACAAAATCATTGTTGTAAAAATTGATTATACATAGCTTTATCCTACCAATGTATGCCAAAGCCTGAAAACTTTTGTCATTAACAGATAATAATTCTGTTTTAACTCCTGCCGTGATTTTAGCCCAAATGGAGAGTCCCCCACTAGGACGGCCCATAGCAGGGGAGAGAGCATTTTGATTATAACAGCTGTACCCTTCCAAGAGTAAAGGATTAGTACACCACGTCTCTTGGAACATCAGCACATCAAAATTAGTAACCCACTCTGTCCACTCTTTAATTAGTGTTTTGGCTTGAAGGCCAGCGATGTTCCAACTCAAAATACTCAAGTTGTCAGTGGGTGCTAAAATGTTAATGCCCTGGGAAGAACTTGGGGGAATAATTGGTAGGAACGATGTTCCTGATTCGTTGGGCACTATTGTATTAGGGCAGGTCGTTATTTCAGCTATAAAGTCAGTTATGGGCGGCTGCTCGATTTGTATAGTATCCAGGGGGGCTGTAGGTGATGGTCATTCGAAGCTACTCGTCTCCGATAGAACACTGAATCTGTTAAACAATGGGTATGGTAATGGTGCTTGATAAATGATCTCTGGGGGGGCCTATAAAAATAGCCTAGTGAGAGTGAAGTTATGACAGTTGGTGGGCCGGAGTAAGTATTATTGTTATTAAGAATGTATTTGGCTGTCCCAGGTTGGCGAAAGTTAATCACAATGCAGTCGCCATTGATGTTCTTAAATTGGAGACCAACCCAACTTACACGGCGAACTGACAGGATTTCATTTGAAATGTCATAACCCACCCCTTTGTATTTACACAACCAATCTATACATTTGTTGTTTAGCTGAACCCAAGACTCGCCTTGACCTTCATTGAGTGGTGGAACGCCGGCTAGGACTAGGACATTTGGGCATGCATCTGGTGGTAAATGCAGTGTAGGTCCCATGCGCTTCACAGACTTTAGTGTGATTACCTTTATCAGGGGTAGTGATGGTTGTTGCACCTGATTTTGGGACAGCAGGAATGGGGAAATCCTTTGGCGTCCCGCTAGCCACACTAAAAGAACTGGCAGAGCTGGGAAGTACTGCTGTCATAACTTGGGTTTTCTGTGGTTTCCTGACAGTAGGAGTTTTCCCAGTGGTATTACTTCTAGGTGTAGCAATAGGTGCAGGTGTTGGAGTAGGTATACTGGTGCTGACTATATTTGGCCCTTTACCCATATTGACCTTACAAATAGACTCTATGTCTTTCACTAGGCGATCTCCCCTCAATAGATCAAGGCTAATCTGTCCCTTCCGTTTTACATCTTCCTTCTTAACAAGATTTTCCAACCTATCTAATCGTTTAAAAATAGTATTAAATTGCTTGATCATTTGACTTTCCATTTGTTTAAAAATAGTGTCTACAATAGTGTCAATCAAATTCCCATTGGTTTTTGGTTGGCTGATGCTATCAAGTAGTGACTCTGTCTGAGTATAGACAGAGGTATAGGCATCTTTTGCCAGGGTTGTAGGGGGTACAACTAGAACCACGTCATCAAACGATATAGACTTGCTCGTGTCAGTGCCACCCCTTGGAAGTTCTTTGTTCACTTTGGACCACATACTTTGAGGTGTTGGCTGGCTCTTATTGCGAGGGGGTTGCTTCCTCTTGTTTACCGTTGGTTTGGAGGCCCCTCTTTTTCTTTTCTCACTTCCCGGTTTGTTACTCGGGGTCAGGGGGGCAGCTGAGTCTAGTGGAGCTTCCACTGTGCCGATAGAAATAAAAATACTCCCACCTGGTAATGGTTCCATGGAACTAGCTGGTGGTGGTTGTTTCAAGACCATAACTACGGGAGAAAGTGGGGGGGCGTTACTGGGAGTAAGCAAAGATGTTTCAGAAAGAGTACTTGCTAAGCCCATTGACATCCTCCTCTCGGTGTTTGCGATTTCATTGGTGACCATGTTGAAAGCCTTTTCCAGCATCCTTTCTAGTGAGATTTGGGACGCAATAAATCCTTCGGTAACTGGTGCCACTTTTACAGTATTTCTTTTCACCATTGTGGGGGATAATCAATCGGACTCACCTATTACAGGAGCTTAAAGGGGTGGCCCAGCCCAGCCTCCTCTGGCCTCTGACGGCCTAAGAGGGCCCGCCCTTTGCCCGGGCTTAGCCCGCGCGCGTCCCGCGACGCGGGAGGTGAGGACTGAAGTTAAGGCTCCCAGGCGGTGGGCGTGGCCACTGAGGGAAGAGGCTGCAGGTGTGGCTCGTTAGGCCTGCTGGACCTCGCAGTCCCTCAGTGGTTTGTCAGGGTTCTTGGAAACGGCTCCCGTGCAGCGGGGGCAGTGAAAAGCTGCTGAGTCCGTTATTCAGTGCCCAGATGTCCCGCAGGAGTCCTTTCAATCAGGGTCTGGTCCGTGCAAAAGTTCACAGGTGAGTGGCACCCGCAGAGCGGGTGCCGCGAAAAGTTATTCAGGAGCCAGGCGGGGAGCGTAGCCACTGAGGGAAGAGGCTGCAGGTGTGGCTCGCTAGGCCTGCTGGACCTCGCAGTCCCTCAGTGGTTTGTCAGGGTTCTTGGAAACGGCTCCCGTGCAGCTGGGGCCGTGAAAAGCTGCTGAGTCCGTTATTCAGTGCCCAGATGTCCCGCAGGAGTCCTTTCAATCAGGGTCTGGTCCGTGCAAAAGTTCAAAGGTGAGTGGCACCCGCGGAGCGGGTGCCGCGAAAAGTTATTCGGGAGCCAGGCGGGGGGCGTGGCCACTGAGGGAAGAGGCTGCAGGTGTGGCTCGCTAGGCCTGCTGGACCTCGCAGTCCCTCAGTGGTTTGTCAGGGTTCTTGGAAACGGCTCCCGTGCAGCGGGGGGCGTGAAAAGCTGCTGAGTCCGTTATTCAGTGCCCAGATGTCCCGCAGGAGTCCTTTCAATCAGGGTCTGGTCCGTGCAAAAGTTCAAAGGTGAGTGGCACCCGCGGAGCGGGTGCCGCGAAAAGTTATTCGGGAGCCAGGCGGGGGGCGTGGCCACTGAGGGAAGAGGCTGCAGGTGTGGCTCGCTAGGCCTGCTGGACCTCGCAGTCCCTCAGTGGTTTGTCAGGGTTCTTGGAAACGGCTCCCGTGCAGCGGGGGCCGTGAAAAGCTGCTGAGTCCGTTATTCAGTGCCCAGATGTCCCGCAGGAGTCCTTTCAATCAGGGTCTGGTCCATGCAAAAGTTCAAAGGTGAGTGGCACCCGCGGAGCGGGTGCCGCAAAAAGTTATTCGGGAGCCAGGCGGTGGGCGTGGCCACTGAGGGAAGAGGCTGCAGGTGTGGCTCGCTAGGCCTGCTGGACCTCGCAGTCCCTCAGTGGTTTGTCAGGGTTCTTGGAAACGGCTCCGTGCAGCGGGGGCCGTGAAAAGCTGCTGAGTCCGTTATTCAGTGCCCAGATGTCCCGCAGGAGTCCTTTCAATCAGGGTCTGGTCCGTGCAAAAGCGCGAAAAGTTATTCGGGAGCCAGGCGGGGGGCGTGGCCACTGAGGGAAGAGGCTGCAGGTGTGGCTCGCTAGGCCTGCTGGACCTCGCAGTCCCTCAGTGGTTTGTCAGGGTTCTTGGAAACGGCTCCCGTGCAGCGGGGGCCGTGAAAAGCTGCTGAGTCCGTTATTCAGTGCCCAGATGTCCCGCAGGAGTCCTTTCAATCAGGGTCTGGTCCGTGCAAACATCAAAGGTGAGTGGCACCCGCGGAGCGGGTGCCGCGAAAAGTTATTCGGGAGCCAGGCAGGGGTCGTGGCCACTGAGGGAAGAGGCTGCAGGTGTGGTTTGCTAGGCCTGCTGGACCTCGCAGTCCCTCAGTGATTTGTCAGGGTTCTTGGAAACGGCTCCCGTGCAACGGGGGCCGTGAAAAGCTGCTGAGTCCGTTATTCTGTGCCCAGATGTCCCGCAGGAGTCCTTTCAATCAGGGTCTGGACCGTGCAAAAGTTCAAAGGTGAGTATGTTGTATTAACAATTCCCAGGAGGTGTGTATAAGAGGAATTATGATTTGGGACATGGCATTAATGATATACATATCAAGGTAGGAAAATGAGTATGAATGACGAATGCAGTCAAAATAGCAAAGGGCCAAAATATTTAAGGCAGTTCAGGTTTTGCAGAATGCTGTAAAGCTGAGTGATATCAAAGTGTGACATTTGAGTCACATTTGTTACACAAGGAACGAAGATGAGAGGAACATTGGCAATGATCATGTTAAGACTTTGAGACATGATTACTCGTAGGTAAGAAATGACAAGTAATGAGGAGAACTTGGATGATGAAAAGTCAGAACCGTTTCCAACTGCTTGTGTCATAATGGAGAATCTTCTTCAGCAACCCCGGATTTTCATGAGGGTTTGTTCTTTCCAGTTGAAATGTGTTGATTTGATGGAACTGCTTAAACCCAATCAGCCCACATGTGGGTCAAAGTGAGCACTGAGAGTGCTAATGTAAGACCCACTCTCTTCCACAGTTTTGGGCTGACCAGTATCTCAAGCAGTTTAAAAGCTGCAGCAGCTTTCTTTTACTACAGTAGGCTGTGGTAAATGGGTGCATAAGGAACTTTAAAGACGTGCTGCTTTTGTCTGGAAATATAGCAGCATTTACTGTCATATCTAGACTAAAAAAGCTGAACATAATGTCACCACCTATACAAAGCAACATAACATCACAATTAAAGGGAAAAGGGCACATCACAACAAAGCATTCACAAAAAAACTCAGCACAACCGCAGTAAAACACTAAAATATCATAGAGCAATGATAGAGCACAAAAACATTGCTGCACAAAAAACAACAGAACACATCACAGCCACACCAAAATGCCACAAATTAATTGTGCAAACACTTTCTTGTCAAACATTACTACCTCTAGAATGTTTCAATAATACTTGGTAAAAGCTGTTTGCACTGCCTTAACGCACCACCAAGGGCATGAAACAGATTCAGTGAAAAACGTTTTGTCCCTCGACCCTAGAGCTTGATGGTCAGTTCGCACTTTACCTGATACAGCCCTCTGCCTCTTAAAATTCAAAGCATGTTTCCTGCAACGCAGCTCTGTTTGCAGTAGGACATCTGCCAAGGATAGTGCTAAAACTGCCAATAATCTGGTACACCTATAAAAAAAGTGGCCTTTTGTGTGCTTTCTTGTCCTAGAAAAGAAATATCCACAATGTATTTATGACTGATGTAGGAAATTGGGTTACTGGTTGAGTGGTGAGGGGCTCAAACCCTACTCAATCAGTAAACACAATTCTTGTCAGGGTGAAACACAATCAAACCCCGGATTAACCTGTTCCCAACTCTCTGGTAACTTGAGAAAAAAGCAGTCAGGCTTAACTTAGAGGCAATGTGTATTTATGCAGCACACAAACAGTAATAAAGTGAAACCCAGCACAAGCAAAATCCATACTAATATTATAAAGAGAGAGCCCAAACCTTTGAGGCAGGTAATCTCAGTAACCACAGCACCAATCACAACACCCAATACAGCGTTGGAAAGGGCAGTTGCAGAAGAAGGACATAGGCTATGCAGACGGCCACCATATTATTTTGTTTTTTTTCAGAGTTTTATATAGCGCAAACTTGACCCGAACTGAATCAGGTATTAGAGCGCTTTACATAGCACCAGTTACGTTACATGAGGACACACATTCATTTTTGTTAGGCACAGGGAGATTAAGTGATCTGCCCAGAATCACAGGATGTTTGGCGTCGTTACCTAGACTCAAACCCAGATCCCCAGGTCCGAGGTCGAGCGCCTTAGCCGTTAGGCCAACTCCTCTATACATTTAAAAGGTAAAAGAACCGTGCCAGCAAAGTAGTCCCTTGTGGGCGTGTCTGCGTTGTGCTGTGGGCGTGGGCAGGGGGCGTGACTAACGCTGGGGGCGTGTGGTACGGCCATCACATCGTGGGCTGTGGGCGTGTGCTGGGGGTGTGACAAATGCTGGGGGCGTGTGTCCGCCCTTCATGCCATGTGAGTCGTACATACAAGCGCCAATTACGTTGCTGCGCAGCATCAAGGGGCACGTTGGGGGAGTGAGAAACGCTGGGGGCGTGTGTCCGCCCTTCATGCCATGTGAACGCAATTGTGCCGCATCAAGGGGCACGCTGGGGGCGTGAGAAACGCTGTGGGCGTGTGCTAAGTTCGGCCCTTCATGCCATGTGGGTCATACATTAATCAGAAGATCGTCTGCTGTGGCCGTGTGCTGGGGGCGTGACAAACGCATTCACCTGGAGGCCTGGTAAGTAACGTTACTGCAGCCTCTCCTGCGCGCTGTTACTGAACTCTCTCATTCAACGAAATTACACGCGCCTGCTACCATCAACCAGGGCTCTAGCCAGGCTCAGGCGGCGCATCAGTACACTAATTACACGCGCCTGATAACATCAACCAGGGCTGCAGCAGGGCCTCAAGCGGGGGAACACGCGCCTGCTAACATCAAACAGGCCTGCATCTGGGCCTCAAGCGGGGGAACACGCAAATGAGCATGTCTGCGGGGACAATTACTGCAGCCTCTCCTACTCGCTGTCACTCAACTCTCTCATTAAACGGATTTACCTGCGGCTGATAATTCTCATATTCAAAGACATTACACGCGCCTGCTAACATCAACCAGGGCTGTAGCCGGGCTCAGGCGGCGGATCACTACACCAATTACACGCGCCTGCTAACATCAACCAGGGCTGCAGCTGGGCCTTCTCCGTCCCTATTCTAATGAAACAAAACATTTTGTCTACCACGAGATTTTAAAATAAATTGCCCTTGCCAAATACACACATTACACACATTCTATTTCATACCCGGACAACGTCGCGACGGGCTGCTAGTACCATATAAATGTAGGAAAGCAGAGTAACAATAGAAACATTTTTGAGACCAAAATGACAAAAATCAATTTGTAGAACCAGAAATATGCAATCTTAAAGATACAGGTTAGTATATCACCTAAAAGCACAAAGCGCCTCTTGCATTTACCTGGTCCTATTAGACTCAGTGAAAGTTTCAAGTTCAGGCCGACTGTCATGGAGCATGGGCTGGATACTGAGACCAGGTTAGACCAGCTGAAAAAGTTACCTTCTAAAGCCCAGCACAAAGAGTTCCGTTTGCTGTAGAGGGGGCTGTGAGGAGCAGGGAGAGGGCTGTGGATGGTCATCACTGTAGCGTGAAGAGCAGGTCAGGCATTGTGGACAGTTGCTACTGTAGTGAGAAGAGCCTGTCGGCCGTTGCACAAGTCATTTCTGGAGATTTGCATTGGCCCCCACTGTGTGCTGTCTATGCTATAGCACAAAGTACAGATCTTGCATCACTTTTTTTTTTTTTGCAGAGTTTTATATAGCGCGAACTAGACCCGAACCGAATCGGGTATCAGAGCGCTTTACATTGCACCAGTTAGTTACGTTACATGAGGACACACATTCATTTTAGGCACGGGGAGATTAAGTGATTTGCCCAGAATCACAGGAGGTTTTGGTGTCGTTACCGAGACTTGGCCGCTGTAACACAAAGACTCGGATTTCACTGAACCTTCACATTGACGGTAGGCTTTCCACTCCAGAGGTGTTTGGAATTTCCTGCCTCTCTGCCCTGGCCCCAGCTTGTCTAGAGACACAAAACACTAGTCTGTAACCCTTTGTGAGTGTGCTGAGGCAGAGCCATTGTGATGAGTGGAAAGCTCTACTTCCCCTCTGAAGTCAATGATGGCCCATCCTGCCAACATCTATTCCCCCTTTGTCTCACTGACTAGGGGCAATATACAAGGACCCACTGCCAGCTACACTAGCCATGTGAAAATTGGTACAGGCTGCAAGCACCAAATGGTTAAGACAAAAAATGGCAACTTTCTAAAGGTTTTAGTTATCAGAAATGTGACTTAAATTCCAACTTTACCGTATAAGACTGTTTTAAATTGAACTCCTTTAGACACCAGACTTAATATTTCTACCTGCTCCTAATTGAAAGTTAACACTTATTAAAACACTACCAGCACGTGTAAATCTTAAAAGTACATATCCAACTTGTTAAATACACTGCCCTGTTCTATGCAATGATAAGTGCCTATCCTGGGGGAACTTCTATATATATATGAAAAAGGAAGGTTTAGGCATGGCAAAAGGTTTAGTTTTCCAGGTCAAAATGGCAATTTTAAAACTGCATGCACAGGCTGGAATGGCAGGCCTGAGACATGCTTAACAGGCTACTTAAGTGGGAGACACAATCATACTGCTGGCCCACAAGCAGCATTTCATTTACAGGGCTTCAGTACATGTAGAACCACTTTACTAGACACTTACAAGTACATTAAATATGCCAATTGGGTGGAAGCCAATGTTACCATATTTTAGGGTGAGAGCAGAAGCACTTTAGCACTGGCTAGCAGTGGTAAAATAATAAGAGCCCTAAAAGCCAAAACAAACAGGTACAGACAAACCGGATAGAGAATGTAAAAAATTTGGGGAAAGGGCCAAGTCTAACAACTCAGTTAATATGAAGTGCTGAAAGCCTGTTTGCAGAGTAGGAAAGGAAAATTAAATCACTTACCTGACTGCACCCCTCACTCAAGTCCCGATCTTCTTCTTTTCTGCAGCATGGGCCCAGCCAACTCCCTTTACCAATCCTGGCGTTGGTCTCATGCTGTGAGAGCAGCCCCAGGATTGGATGCAGCGGGCAGGCTGGACACTCCTTCAGGCCTTGTAGGCTTGTGCTTTGTCTCCACCGAGCTGTATAAGTCAGCTGGGTGAGGAGCTTCAAAGTGTGCATGTCACTTTGGCCGGCCCAAGACAGCCAACCAAGGTGGCATGCGCACTTAGGAACATTCAGCAAGCCACTGCTTCTGACCTCAGCTGTCAATTGGCAGCAGAGGACATGCCCCACATGTCTCTGGGCTTTGGGGAGGCTGGATGCTGCAGGCAGTAAGGGCGCACGTCGGAAAAATAAAATGGCAATTAACCATTTTATTTTTTCTGTGAGGCAGGGGCGCGAAGCTGCAGTGTAGTACATTTATTCAGACATAAGCAAGCAGCACAAGAAGGGCTCTCAGGTATACAATACAATACAATTTACCTCTCCCATTTCCTTCTGCTCCCACAAGACCTCCGTTATCATAGTATCACTAGTAACGGGTGTGGCATTGGGCGGCGCTGGTACCACTTTTTTTTTTTTAAATAGAAGAATCATCTGGTCGATGATGACACATCCACACAAGCAACTTAGATGTTTGTATGTGTAAATGTAAACCACCCTAAACATGTGTGACTTAGACTTTTTACATGTGGAAATAATACTTCAGCATCTAACCCAGCTGGGTCAGATGCTCAACTATTTATGGATTCTGTGAATTGAGTCCCATTTTTAATGAGTTCGTGCTGTTGCTGGGGTCCTCTTACAGTTCAAATTCGAACTCTTCGTTTCTTTCTTTACAACTTATAGACATGGCACCCAATCTGACAGAATTCCTTGGCTTCAGCTACAAATGACAAATCTTTAATGTGTTCCTCTTAATTTCTCCAGACCTGTGGGCATCACTTGGGCACGATAGGTTATGGAAATGGGTCCCTGGGGAAGGTTTTTTTTTACTTCGCGCAGTCCACAAAAATAAAATTAATGACCGCTCCTTTCCAAAATCGAAAATAAATAAACATAATAAAGTAAAAGATCAGGCACTCTGCGGGTTGTCATAGAAACCAACTGTTGTGCCGGTATGTGCTGTGTAGCGGATAATTACATTTAATCGTTGTCGAGCACCAATAAAAAACGCCTGTTCAAAATGACATTGCATTACCCAAATTAACAGAATCGTGCTACGCGCGGGCTGTGTGGTTTGACAGGAGAAATTATTTTAAGGGGTTAGCTGACACCGAAATGTGGTCTCAGCATGGCACAACTTTTTCAGCGGTGTTAACCTAAATGTATACGTTTTAATAGCACTGGGTTAGAACAAGGCTGTCTGTATTTGCTGAAAGGCTATAAGTCAGAAAAAGTGGTAAAGTTTCATTTAATGTGCGGGAGGTATTTGCCAATAAACATAGAGTACTCATCACCTAATCTCTCTCCTTTACTAGTCTGGCAGGAAGGGGGAAAGCAGTTTTTCAGACTCGGGGATACTGAGCTGGAAAGGCTTTACAATCCAGCCCTTGTTCCAGGGGCGCGTGCATGCACTACAATGAGCTGAACTGAGGGAGGTCAGAGCCGAGGCAGAGACTACAGTGAAAAGTCTCCTTTCGGAGCACCAGTGTTCTTATGAAGCTGGGTGTAAGCAAGATGTTGTCGTGTCAGCACTTGGCAGTAGGCACCAGTAACCCTACCAATATTGTCACGAGATTGTAGGCTTCCATTCCGTGATCGTTCTTGTCATCAGATCTCAGGTCACGGTGACAAGAGGTTCAACCTAATTCCATTTTCCATATTCATTAAACATGATTGGTTACAATGAAACTTTGTGCACAAAAGCAGTTTTATAAACACGTTTTTGGTATGCCATACCATACATATCTGGAATAGAATTTGGGAAATATTATAAGCTTTTCAAATGACTTATACAGATTTCAATGTAGTGTTAAAATTATCCCGATGTTGTGTTACCAGGCAAACTTGGTCAGACTTGGTAAACATCTCTTGGCCTCCAGGCAGTGCAGGGAAACCACTTGCCATTTTAAGTGGAGAGGCGCGAACCACTCCCATGATGTAACCTACAAGGAGATCCACATTAGGGAAAGAAAAATGTTCCAGAGACAACAATCTATCGTGCGGAGTTCCTCTCTCTCTTTCCACTGAATCATTGTGTGGATTTTGTTAGAAGTCAAATTAGTAGAGCATAAATGCAAAACAGTGGTAATAAATGCCACAATTAATGTAACAGTGGTAAAATAAAGAAGGGAATTGTTAATAAACATGCTAATATGATACTGGTTGTATTTCTTCCTCGTACAATGCATTTGCTGCTAATCATTAGCAGCTAAACGGTTTGCCATTTTGAGAAGGGTGAATACAGCAATCACATATTTGATGCCAAGTCATTGGAGTTGATCATCCTGGGACGTGAAAGACCCTTTCTGTTTTAGACACAGCATGGTGTTCCATTAGTATCCCTTTTATTTGAGAACCATGAGGAGGTGTCTTTGTGATGTTGACATATTGTGAAAAAAATATCATGAGTATTCATACATCCTTATACACCTGTTTAGGTGCTAAACAAACCTATATAAAACACTCTCACCTGAAAAACACAGTTAAAATGCAGCTATGCTTACAAATTAAAATAAAAGAATAACCGAAATTCTCTAGTTATATTTACAAGCAATACATAACTCGCATAATTTTTTGGGGAAAATCTGTTTATACATTTTTTGAAAACATGTTAGCAAATGCTATTTATACAAATACATTTTCGTCATAAGGAAGTCGCCACCATACTTATGCACATAGAAGTATAATATAATGCAAAGGTATTTTCTTTTTTCGTCACCAAAGGGACGGGATCCCGCCCTGTTAAGTGTTTCGGTGAGTGTCTTTCAAAATTCGTGCTATCTATGGCCATATCCCTCAACAATACACATAGCCATTTTGCCACTCCAACTCTCCGTACAATACACAATCACTCATTTCTACATCAAATTTAGAGAGCGAACACGGACTCAAGCACAGGATACAATAACCAGCCAAGTGGGCGACTACAAGTTGATCCCACAGGCTGCAAATAAAGAGTAGCCCCACTGGCCCTCTCGAGTACAATTGGCCATATGTTGTAATTGTCAAAGGAAGAAACTAAAGAAAGAAAAGGTATACGCCATTCCATAAGATTCGCTGTGCTCGCTTAACATGAAAGGAAGCTACGTATTCTTTTAACTGGAAGATTGTCAATAAAAGCAAGAAAAGAACTTTAAGTCCTACTGAAGTATTCTTTGGACTACTGTATTTAATGTTATTGTGAAATGCACACTGTGTGGGGTGCTGAACCATTGTGTTGTTTTGAATTATGTTGGGAGTCTAGGGGTATATGACTTCAGGTTAGTAGCACCCACAACAAATTTACTGGACCACAATAGATTGGATAAAGTGCAGATTTTTTGGCCCGATACCCCTGTTCTAGTGTTTTGCAATGAAAGGAAACTTAACCAAAACGTCTAATAAACCCAACAACTGCCAGGAGTCTATGTGGTTCGACTGTGAGAAGGAGCTAAGTGCTAAGTATCTACCATGCAAGGGGGGGTGGTTGGGGACCAGACCCGTCCATAGAACAGAGCGAGTGGGGCATAGCGTTAAGGGCAACCTCCATGTGCCTATCTACTCCTTAGTCTCAGACCCGTCGCCCTGAGGGTTCTGGTCCAGTACATGACGTGCCTCCCACGACTGGGCAATATCACTTAATGGCTCTGCATACAGCTTACGCCGCTTAGTAATCTTATCTTCTGAAATTAGTACCTGTTCCTCTGCTCGGACCCAGCATGTTACATCTGCTTCCCATGCGGTTACCAGAGGCGGAGTCTTTGCTTTCCAGTGGAGCACAATCCTCCTCATGGCAAGGAGGAAGGCCAAGTCTACGAATCTGTGCCCAAACTTGCGGGATTTGGGCCTCGGAAAGAGGCCCAAGAGACAGGTCTCAGGGCTGCAGAGCAGAGTACGAGACCACACTCTATTGACCGGGGCTACGATTTTGCTCCAATAGTTAGCAACGGGCAAGACCAGATCATATGGTCAAAGTCCGCGTTCCCAAATAAACACCTAGCACAGGACTGATCATCTCTATTGTAAACCACATTCAACCGGTGCGGTGTGAGGTAAGTTCTATGGAGAATGTTAAATTGAAGGGCCTTAAAGGCCGTATTCCTCTAGACCTTTTTCGGACTTGCTAGGACTTTCTGCCTTTGTTTATCCGTCAAAGGTCTCATCAACAGTCTTTCCCATCTCTCCCTCAAGCCTGGCAACGTCTTAGGCGCCAGCTCCCTTATGGCTAGGAAAAGCCAGCGCATCAGGTGTCCCCCGGAGCCCAAAGTCACCACCGCTTCCAGGGCCGGGTGAGGATCCGGTTCACTTGTGGCAGCACCCCATAGCTCCGACACCACCCCCCGGAGCTTGTGATAATTCAAGAATTGATCTGGGGCAAGTTCATGGTATTCGAGAAAATCAGCCAACGGGAGCCACTCTTTATCTCTGTAGCAGTCGCCCACCTTCTGTACTCCCGTCTCCCCCAACCCATCAATTGGCGCTGCGTGAGGGGGGGTCCCAGCCCTGCCTGGGGAATGCCCACAAGTGGAAGGCGTAAAGCAATCTCTCCAGTGAACGGGCCACACACCTGTCCCAACACTTCACTGCTACCGAAAGTAACGTCCCCATATGGTGTATCTTCTGACGACGGTTAAGGATCCTGGGAAGTAACCTAGTATACAATGCCCCGGCAGAAAGTGAGAACTTATTCAAAACTCTGCCATCAAGCCATTTGGCCACCCATTGGTGTTGGGCCGCCAAATACTACGCTTCGAAATCTGGCGCCCCCCATCCTCCATCCATAAGTGGGAGGCGTAGGGTCTGTAGCGACACTCTATTGCGGCCGCCATCCCATATGAGATCTCTAAGAAGTCCATCCAACGTCCTAAACCCCGATTTTTGTATCAATACTGGAAGATCAACAAAATAAAACAATAGGCGGGGAGAGCAATCATTTTTGACAATGCCAGCCGAGCCATAAGCGGCAATTTGAGAGCACGCCAAAAAGCTACCTGCGATCCCAATGCCCTCAGGGAGCCTCAAAGGTTTCCATCAAACAAATCTGCCTGCATATGATAAATCTGAATTCCCAGATATTTAACGGACACAGGTGCCCATGCCAGGGTAGCCAGTAGACTCAGTGGCCTGGGCATGGCGTGGTGTAACGGGAACACAAGTGTTTTTTTCCCATTCACCTGTAGGCCCGATAGAACGGCAAACTTGTCTAGAATGTCCAGAACCTGAAGGACTCCCGAAGTTCCGTCCCGCAAATAAATTAGAACATCATCTGCTTCGAGCAAAATGATATGGTGAATCCTGTCGAGGGTCACCCCCAATCCCTCGCTCTCCCGCTGCATTCTTGCTGCCAGATGCTCCATGGCAAGAGCAAAAATCAGCGGCGACAAGAGGCACCCCTGATGGGTCCCTCTGAAAATGGGATAGGATGCCGAGATCATGGTCCCAGTTTGCACACGAGCCGTAGGGTTTCCATAAAGCAGACGGACCCATTACAATCACCCACCTCTCATCTGAAGAACGCCCATTATCGCGAATAAAAAATCCCAACGTAAGGTGACTAAGGCTTTTTCCAAATCTATTGCCACTACCACTGCATTTGGGTTATCTCGCAGGTCCTTATGAAACATAACATGGTATAATCTCCTAAGGTTACTGGACGTGGAACGTGAGGGGATAAAATCACTCTGGTCTGTATGCACCAGTCTGCACTTGTGCGGGAGGAGACTCAGGGCTAGTGTCCTACTTAACATTTTGAGGTCCATATTTAACATGGATAATAGCCTAAATTCAGGTAATCTGGGATGGGTCAATTTAGATTTGGGCGGTGGGATCACCCACGCTTCCCAGAGCGAGGGTTGTAGGCGCGTGTTACGGAGCGCGGCAGCATTCATAAGTTCCAACTGTGGAGCCAGAATGTCCATATAGGTACTATAAAATTTGGCTGGGAGGCCATCCGGCCCAGGGGTTTCCCTTCAAGCCATTACCCTACTAGCGGCCCTGATCTCGCCTGCCTTGATAGGCGAGGCTAACTGGTCCTGGACATCTTGATCCAATTGTACCAGTCGTTGCTTGACTTAGTATGTCTGCAATGCTTCTCCCTGGGACAGCACTAGTGGTCCATATAGGGATTTGTAATACTCCCTAAATGCGTCATTGAGAGCCCTCGGGAGGAGAGAACTTGACCCTGAAAATCCGTGACACTCACTATGGGTGAACTTCTGCTATCAGGTCTAATTAACCAAGCCAGCAACCTCCCCGCCCTGCCCCCTTCTCTGTGCTGCGTGGCCTGGTACGTTTTATAATCTAGAGCTCTCAGTCTGTCCCAGGTGCCACTGTAAAGGCTTTTCACATCCGATAAATTCTTCTGATTCTGGACCGTTCCCTCGGTTTCCCTATCTAAAGTCAGGATTTTGGGCCTCTAAATCTGTCAATTCTTGTGTGACCAGTTGTCGAGTGCCTACAGTCTTGCCCAGATAATGCCCCCGTGCTACCACCTTAAATGCCTCCCATTCTACCAGCGGGGAGCTGGCAGTTCCTTGATTGACGGAAAAGTAATCAGTTAAGGCCTCTAAAAGACCCTGACGTAACCCATCGTCTTCTAGCAGCGACGGGTCCAGCCGCCAACGTGGAATCGGGGCTCTCTCCAGGACCGGTACAAACTCCGCAAGTAGAGGGCTATGGTCAGAAAGGGAACTTCCGAGATATTCAGCACTGGTCATCATGGATGACAAAGTGGCCGAACAAAAGAACATGTCCAGGCGTGTGTGCAGGTCATAAAGATGTGAATAATAGGAATATTCTCTGCACCCATTGTTATGTGGTCACCAAACCTCGTGTAGGTCCCAACCCGTGGCCCAGGCCCTTAGTCCCTTAGAGGTGGCCGCCGCCATGGTACCCCGCAAAGGAGGAGTGGATCTATCCCACTGTAAATCATAAACACAATTGAAATCACCTCCCAATAGCAAGGTCTCATGGTGGAACCCCGCCAAGATCCCAGACAGCTGGTCCAAGAAGGTGAGCTGGTCTCGGTTTGGGCCATACACACTACCCAATGTGATCTCCCTGCCCTTCAAAGTTCCTGTGATCACCATATATCTCCCCTCGGGATCTAACACTTTCCGAGTAAGCTGGAAGGGCACTCCTGTCCTAATCCATATCAGTACTCCGCAAGAGAAGGCCGAGTACGTAGTTGCAAAGAGTTGACCCCGCCATCTGCGCCTCAGGTGAGATACCTCCCTTTCAGTAAGATGGGTCTCCTGCAGTAGAACCACTTGTGCCCCGTCTTTTGATATCATTCAGAACACTATAACGCTTAGACGACGACCCCAACCCCCTAATATTCCAGGTCATAAACTTACTCCATTCAGGGCTAGCTGCAGATTCAGCCATCATATCGGCTAGCAAGCCCCCCCAATCCCCATCTCCATCGACATAAAAACCACCCTCCTGGCACAGAACAACAAACCCCATCATAATAACTTCCCGTCCCAAGAGCGGACTGACAACGGTCAGCTCCCCAAACACAAATCAAATCGCATAGTGGAAACTTACACCAGGTCAGAAAGATCCAAGGCTAACTGCACTAGGACCTGGGAGGGGCGCAGCGTGTCAGGATACAAATAAATCGCCGAAAAAACTTTCCTCACACAGCAGTAGCCATAATAGCGGGAGCGCCCTTCCAGAGAACCACCCCTTTCGCCACCCTCAATCTCCAGCAACAGCCTGAGTACTTTCAAGATGCAATCCCGCCCAGGTAGGCCGGAAAAAGGCAGAAAGGCAGTACAAAGAGGCAGGAGAGAGCAAGAAAGAAAACCCCCCCTCTCTCCCCAAGACTTCAAGCCCTACATATCGTTCGAGAGTTGTGGAGTCACAATGGGCAAGGTGCCGCCGGTAGTCCTGGAGGCATCCGAATACGTTTCTTCCTCACCATATTTCGCTTCTGAGTCGTTCTTTGATGAGGAGGCCCCAGATCGCTTAGGAGGGAAACAGCTTCCAGCGCCGCAGCTCTCTCCGTCGCCGTCCGGAACGGACTAGGCCTCTTGATTTCCATTTTCTTTCGGTGTTTTCGAAGCCGCCTCCCCGAACGCTCAGCTCCAGACAGTCAGCGTTCTAGCTGAGGCTGTGAAGAGACCCCCGCTTAGTTTGACTTAACCCAGTCCCAGGCCGCTTTAGGGTCATCGCAGAAGTGGATTGTCCCATCCAGCATGATCTTGAGCTATGCCGGGAACACCAGTGAATATTGTATTCCCTCTTCCCGCAAAGCTTTTTTAACGTCCAGGAAGGAGGAGCGGCGCCGTTGTACTTCCAACGTGTAGTCTGGGAACAGTGTGACTCTACTGTTCTCAATGAGAAAGGGACAAACCTCTCGAGCCCTCCTGAGTTGCAAGTCTCTGTCTCGGAAATTAAGCGATCTGGCCACCACAGCACAGGGCGGCTGGCCAGGTGCCGGCGGTCGAGCAGGCACTCGGTGTGCCCTTTCCAGAATGTAGAATGAAGAAAGGCCCTAAGGCGCCACCACGTTCCTCAGCCATGTTTCCAGATAGCTGACCATGTCCTGTCCTTCCACTCCTTCCGAAAGGCCCACCACTTGTACGTTGTTTCTTCGATTGCGCCCCTCCGCATCTTCTGCCTGTTTCTCCAGCTGATTGACCTTACTGGCCAGTTCACCCACCTGGGCCAACAAAGCCTGCTGAGCCGGCGCCAGCACCTCCAGGGACGATTCAGTCTGCTTCACCAGGTCTGACAGCTTAGCACGTTCAGCGCGCAACAAACCAAGGTCTACCGCCACCGTACTAATGTCCTGGTGCAGGGCCGCTTTGGTGTCCGCTATTGCCTCAAGGATTTTAGCCAGTTGCTGATGAACTGGCCCCTCTGTATGCTCCTCTCCAGTGTCTTTCATGGCCGTTTCCAGCTTGCCGTCTTCTTGATCCGGGGGGGACAGATCTGCTTCCCCCGTGGCTTTCTCATGGCTGGTACCATTTTTTCCCTCGCTTTGGCCCAGGTTCGTCGGGCCTTGGGCGAACAGGAAACTGTCGCCTGCCTGTCAGGCACCCACCACTCTAGGATCGCGCTCCCCTCCGGCGGGGCCCCTCTAGCACATTCCTGCAAATCGCGGCCTAGACCCGCGCCCAGTTCAGACCACATCTCTTACCTCTCAAGGCCAGCTATAATGGGGACGGGTCACCTTCAGTCCCTGCAGGGGGGTCACGCAATCACCACACCGAGACCATCTCCTGCAGATTCCTCCAGTGTCAAAGGGGGACGCGTCATCACCCAGCCCTCAAGCCCCCATTTCATGCAGGCGGGCAGCACACCAGGGCCCCAGGCCTTCCCCCATGGCCGTCTGCCAACTCAATCTATCTTCGGGCAGGTGTCTGCAACAAACTGTCTCACCTCCAGTCCGTACCAATGCAGGAGCCGCCAGGCCCGCCAGGGGACCAGCGCGGATCCACGGGTGTCCTGGTGATTCACTGCAGACCCTCAAAGACTCACTGGAGCGTCTGCTCTGTAGTGCTTCTCTGCCTCTTCCTTCAGGTTCCGGCGGGCAGCACCCTCCGCCATGGCACAGCAGCAACTGGAGCCCAGCTTCGGCAGCAGGGCAGGGAGCGCCACACACCAGCGTGGCAGCCGACTTGCGGAGTCAGCTCCACCACCTCAGGCGCCGCAAAACAAAGTTTCCAGGTCGCGGGCTGCTCTCCTACAGCCAGCGTTGTCCTAACTTTGCCCGGGGAGTCTACCTCCGTTTCAGGGCTCCGTCCACTGTCTTGCTATGGAGCTACGCACCAGCAGCAGCCGCCATCTTGGGGCCGATCCAACCTGCCAACTCCTTCGCCAGCGCAGCCGACAGGCCACTCTACAGGAGCGCTCCAGGGGGAAATACAGGAGCCCCATGGCCTCACAGGGGCAGGACCCCTTCGGCGCTCCCGGGCCCAGTCAGGATCACTGTTTAACTCAGATAAATGGGAAGGCTAGCGCCGAGCTCAAGGCTCGCACGTCCGTCATCTCCAGCTCCTAAGCCACGCCCCCGCAATCCATGACTCACATAACTGCCATGCAAAACATAATTTGCAAACCATTATAATACTCATGACCTCATCCTTAGTGAAACAGATGCAAATACAAATGTTGGAAGTCATCTTACAGAGGAGATTACATATCACAATACCCTTACCTCTTTGACAGTGACGACTTTGAATGAAGTGTCATTATTTGCTTTACATTTCCCTTTCAGGTATCATTGTTTGTGGGTGTGGGAACTTGGATTACTGGTTGGGGGGTTGAAACCCTACTCAAGCACCAGCCACAATCCGTGTCAGGGTGAGGCCCAAGCAGACCCCAGATTAACCTGTGCCCAACCCTCTGGTAGGGTGACGCACAGCAGTCAGGCTTAACTAAGAGGGCATGTGTAAAGTATTTATGCAGCACTTTAAACAGTAAGAAAGTGAAAAAACAGCACCAACAAATGTACACACTTATTTAGAAAAATTGAGCAAAATTTAATAAATAAGTCAGGATGACAACAACAAAAATCCAATCAATAGAACAGAACATATGCAATTTTAAAGATTTGAGTGAAAATAACGCCAAAAAGCACAAAGCGCCACTAACAGGTATCTGGTAGTATGAGACCAGGATAAAGTCTCAAGTTCAGGCTGATTGAGATGCAGTGCAGGGACATGTTAGTCCAGCTGAAAAGTTAGGTTTTTAGTCCAGCGCAAAGAGTCCTGTTTGCAGTGTGGGGGGGGGGTGAGGAACTAGGAAGTGTTATTGATGTAACGTGAGGAGCAGGCCTGGGGTCACGTCTTGTCGTTGCTGTAGCAGGAAGATCCTGTTGTCGTCATAAATGGGTGGGCCAGAGCTTCACAGTGCCACTCTCCGTGAGAGTTCGACGCAGTAGCATGAAGAGTCAGGTTGACGGAACTTTACGTTGGTGGGCAGTGTGAGTGACAAGGTTTTGGTACCAACTGGCCTGCTTGTGGTCGTGAAGAGCCCAAAAATGCCAATTCAGCTCCACTGAGGGCGTACCAAGGGCCCAGGACCTGAGGGGCACCACATGGGGTTCAGGATCTTGCTCCAGCTGGATCTGGGTGCTCGTTCAGGTGGTGGGGAGTTTTTTACATCCCTGTAGCTCTGAACAGGAAGCCAGCAGACTAGTCCTTGGAGTCACCCATTGGTGGTCTTGAAACTTCTCAGACAGCAGCACATAACTGAGACACACACTACAAGACCCACAAACCAACGCGGACTCATTCGAGTCACCCATTAGAGGGCTCATAAATTTAAGTGGGAGGGGTGGCCTCTATGCCAAAATGACTGTCGCGCCTCTAAAGAGCGCAATGAGCACGAAACGCATCAGGCGTTAATCGACAGGCATGCTTTAAACTGGATCCGCCCGCCGATCCGGCTTTACCTCATGAAGGTTGCTGCAGTGGATGTCAGAGTGCGTCTCCAACTGGTGGGAGCCTTGGAGCTTTATGTATATATATATGTATACACACACACACATATATATATATATATATATATATATATATATATATATATATATATATATATATATATATATATATATATATATATATATATATTCACTGAAAAAACCATAGGTTTCACACCAGTTATAATTAGCTGAACATTTTACTCATACAAAACCATTGAAATTCCCACGTTATAGTTAGTTGGACTCACTATAACTCGCGCGCCCGCAATCCACTGCTGATGATGTCACATATTACATCATTCATGACTGGTCAGTGACATCACTGATGACATCACTGATGACATCTCAAATGACATTACTGATGACATCACTGATGACATCTCAAATGACATCACTGATGACATCATCCAGTGACTGTTTGTTTCTGTAAAGTTTAAATATGTTTTACATATTCAAGAATGAGTGGGTGTATAAGTGTCTGGATGAAGGATTTAGTTGGTGCATGACTGACTGTATGAGTGAGTGATTAAATGTGTCTTACTGAATGCATGGGTTAGTGACTAAACTGTCTGAATGTGTGCATCAGTATGTCTGTTGTTGTGTAAGCTGCTGCATGTGTTGATCAATAGCTATATGAGTGGCTATATGGGTTATTGATTGGTTGCCCAAGTATTTGTATGTGAGGCTGAGTGTGTGTATGGGTGGTAGGAGGTGTGTGACTCTGTGCATAGATGTGTGAGCAGTTGATTCACTTGGTGTATGGGTACAAGAGTGCATGAGGAAACCGCTGTATGGGCGGTTGACTGTGTGCATGGCTGTGTTGGTGAGTGAATGGATATCTCAGTGCTACATATCCAAGTAAGTACATATGTAAAACACAGTGCATGTGAGAGTTGGCATATATAAATGACTATACATGAGACCCAGTGATTGTGTGAGTGGCTGTATGGATCAATGTGTACTTGTATCAGTGATTGTATAAGAGAGTAAGTATGTGTTAGTATATGTTTGTATAATTGAGGTGTTGTCTGTATAACTGTATAGATGAGGAAATGGGAGTGTGATTGATTCTTTGCATGACTGACTAGATGTGTGAGTAACTCCATGGATGAGTGGCAGTGTGTGAGTGTCTGTATAGGTGTATGAGTGCTCATGATAGTGTTGTATTGATGAGTGTCTGTATGTATGAGTGATTGTATGGGTGAATGAGTGGATGTGTGTGTAGACCTAGGAATCAGTGAGTGCGTATGTAGTAACTGGTATTGGTGTGTCAATGGTTTCAGGAATGGTAGTTTGTATTTAACACTGGGTGTATCAAAGGTTCGATTAGAGTGTGAGGAGGTGCATCGTATTATCGCATGGATGATGTCATCAGTGATGTCATCAGTGATGTCATTTGAGATGTCATCAGTGATGTCATCAGTGATGTCACTGACCATGTCATGAATGATGTAATATGTGACATCATCAGCAGTGGATTGCAAAATTTGCCAAACTGTTCTTTCACGGGGTGACCCTAGAAGAAAATATAGTTTTGGAAACTCAACGATGATAAGGCATGTGCAAAGGAGGCATCCCCAGAACTATGCCCGGGAGAGTGTCAGGGACTGGCACGTAATCACCCCAGAGATGGTGCCTCAACCTTCACCGGAGGACCAACAACATCCGTGAGAGGAAGACCAGTTGAGTTAATTCCCAATATTCAACCTGTTTTTACGGACATCACAATTAAGTGTAAGCAGTGTGACGAACAGCTTTGTTACGGAGAGCAGAGTATTCTGCTAATTGTATGTAAAAGGGAAGAACATCGCTGCCCTCCTCAGCCCTAATTTTTCACCTTTTTTTGCTCCTGTTGAGCAGTTTGGCATTCCCTATTTTTATTTTTGTTCTGAAAAAAATACCAATTTTTTTTAAAACGTTTGGAAAAAGTAAAAAAAAAAAGAAAACCTAAAAAAGAAAAAAACAGTTCTTTTTAGAACTACCTCCAATTCTCCAAAAAGAGCTTATTCTTTACAAATTTAAAAGGAGTGAGTGAAGTGGAGTGCAGTGAGAGAGGAAAGGAAAATGAGTGAGGGAGCAAAGAAAGGGACGCGAGGGGAAGGGAAGTGAAGTAGGGGGACTGAAAGAAGGTGAGTGTGGAAGGTGAGTGAGGGGAATGGGAGTGAATATGGGGAATGAGGATAAGTGAGGAAAGCGGAGTAAGGGAATGGGGTGAGGAAGGGTAAGAGAAGAGCAGTGAGGTTGAAGAAAGAGTGGTGATAGAGAGTGGATAAAGGCAAGTGAGCGTGAGACAAGGGGAGTGAGGGAGTGAGGAGACAGAGGAAGTGAAGGAAAGAGTGAGAGAAGAGGACTGAGTGAGGGAGCAAAGAAAGATAAGTGAGGGAGTGTGGCTGAGTTATAGGGAGTGAGTGTAACAGAAGAGGAGTGAGAGACTAAGAGGACGGAGAGAATGGGGGTAACAGAGAGAGAGTGAGGGAAGGGGAGTGAGTAAGTAAGAGGACTGAGGGATTGAGAGAAGGAGTTACTGAAGTGGAGTAAGGAGAGTAACAGAGGGGAAAAGAGTGAAGGAGCGAAGGAAGGGAAGAGACAGGAAGGGAAGTAAAACAGGGGAGCTGAAAGAAAGTGAGTGTGGGAGTGTGGCTGAGTTTTAGGGAGTGAGCGTGACAGAAGAGGAGTGAGAGACTAAGAGGACGCAGAGAATGAGGCTAACAGAGAGAGAATGAGGGAAGGGAAGTGTAGAAGTAAGAGGACAAAGGTAGTAAGAGAAGGAGTTAGTGAAGTGGAGTAAGGAGAGTAACAGAAGGGAAAAGAGTGAAGCAGCGAAGGAAGGAAAGAGACAGGAAGGGAAGTAAAACAGGAGAGCTGAAAGAAAGTGAGTGTGGGAGTGTGGCTGAGTTATAGGGAGTGAGCGTGACAGAAGAGGAGTGAGAGACTAAGAGGACGGAGAGAATGAGGCTAACAGAGAGAGAATGAGGGAAGGGGAGTGTAGAAGTAAGAGGACAGAGGGAGTAAGAGAAGGAGTTAGAGAAGTGGAGTAAGGAGAGTAAGGGAAGGGAAAAGAGTGAAGGAGCGAAGGAAGGGAAGAGAGAGGAAAGGAAGTAAAACAGAAGATCTGAAAGAAAGTGAGTGTGGGAGTGTGGCTGAGTTATAGGGAGTGAGCGTGACAGAAGAGGAGTGAGAGACTAAGAGGACGGAGAGAATGAGGCTAAGAGAGAGAGAATGAGGGAAGGGGAGTGTAAAAGTAAGAGGACAGAGGGAGTAAGAGAAGGAGTTAGTGAAGTGGAGTAAGGCGAGTAAGGGAAGGGAAAAGAGTGAAGGAGCGAAGGAAGGGAAGAGAGAGGAAGGGAAGTAAAACAGGAGATCTGAAAGAAAGTGAGTGAGGGAGTGTGTCTGAGTTATAGGGAGTGAGCGTGACAGAAGAGGAGTGAGAGACTAAGAGGATGGAGAGAATAACGCTAACAGAGAGAGAATGAGGGAAGGGGAGTGTAGAAGTAAGAGGACAAAGGGAGTAAGAGAAGGAGTTAGTGAAGTGGAGTAAGGAGAGTGAGGGAAGGGAAAAGAGTGAAGGAGCGAAGGAAAGGAAGAGAAAGGAAGAGAAATGAAGGAGAAGGTCTGAAAGAAGGTGAGTGTGGGAGGGGAGTGAGGAAAAGGGGAGTAAACATGGGGATTGAGAATAAGTGAGGGAAGCGCAGTAAGGGAACGGGGGTGTGGGTGAGTGAGAGAAGAGTAGTGAGGTTAAGGAAAAGAGTGTTGAGAAACTACATTTTGTACGTCAAACTTACCTTATAAGTAATGTAAGCTTAATTACATATTTTCAGTAAATTTAATATCTGTGGAAGAGAAAAAAAAGTAAGTTATAATATTTATAATATATATTTCACAATACAAGAGAGAAAGCAGGAGATTAAAAGTCATAAAAGGGTAGTAAGAGATAAAGTAGGAGTGAAGGACTCAGAAAGGAAAACAAAGGAATGGTGAAGGTCAGAGAGAGTGAAAAAGAAATAGAGGGAGAGCAAATTACTAAGAGGATAATGACATGGATACATTCAATGACAGAGAACAAGAGAAGGAGAGAGAAATAAAGTGAAAGTGAGTAAGATACTAAAGGAATGTGCATTAGGGAAACTAAAGAAAGAAAGGGGAGTAAAGAAAGGAGAGTGAGTGACAGGGAAGCAGGAGTGAGTGATGGTGGATTCATGACATTGAGGGATGGAAGGTGAGTGAGAGTGTATGTAGGGTCGTAAGACAGTGAGGGGACAATGGGAGTGAGGGTAACAGAGAGGGAGTGAGGGAAGACAAGTGAGAATATGAGAGAATAGAGGGAGTGAGAAAAAGAGTGAGTAAAGGGGAGTTAGGTGAATGAGGGAAGGGGAATGACTGAGGGAGCAAAGGAAGGAAAGAAGGGGAAGAGAAGTGAAGCAAAGGGACTGGGAAAAGGTGAGTGCTTGAGGGGAGAAAGAGGAAGGGGAGTTAAGGATGATGAATGAGGATAACTGAGGGAACCGGAGTTAGGGAACAAGGATGAGAGAGGGTGAGTGAAGAGCAGTGAGGTTGAGGAAAGAGGGAAGATAGAGGGAGGATAAAGGCAAGTGAGCATGAGACAAGGGTAGTGAAGGAGTGAGGACACAGAGGTAGTGAAAGAAAGAGAGACAGAAAGGGACTGAGTGAGAGAACAAAGAAAGGTAAGTGAGGGAGTGTGAGTGCGTTATAGAGAGTAAGCGTGACGGAAGAGGAGTGAGAGAGTGAGGGGATGGAGGTAGTGACGCTAAGAGAGAGGGACTGAGGGAGGGAGAATGAGGATGTGACAGGACAGAGGTAGTGAGAGAAAGAGTAAGTGAAGTGGAGTAAGGTGAGTGAGGTAAGGGGAATGAGTGACTAAGCGAATGAAGGGAATAGAGGGGAAGAGGACTGAAGCATAGGTACTGAGAGAAGGTGAGTGGGGGATGAAAGTAAAGGGAAAGGGAGAGAAAGATAGGGAATGAGGGGTAGTGAGGGAACCAGACTAAGAGAATGGGAGTGAAAGAACGGCAGAGAGCATGAGTAAAGAGGGATGAAAGAGGGTGGATAAAAGTGAGTGAGGGTAAGACAAAGGGAGTGAGGAAGAGAGGGGATAGAGGTACTGAAGGAAAGAGTGACAGTAAGGGACTGAGTGAGGGAGCAAAGAAAGAAAAGTGAGGGAGTGTGGGTGAGTTATAGGGAGTGAGCGTGACAGAAGAGGAGTGAGAGACTAAGAGGACAGAGAGAATGGGGGTAAGAGAGAGAGAGTGAGGGAAGGGGAGTGAAGAAGTAAGACGACAGAGGGAGTGAGAGAAGGAGTTAGTGAAGTGGACGAGGGAGAGTAACGGAAGGGAAAAGAGTGAAGGAGCGAAGGAAGGGAAGAGAGAGGAAGGGAAGTGAAACAGGAGATCTGAAAGAAAGTGAGTGTGGGAGTGTGGCTGAGTTATAGGGAGTGAGAGTGACAGAAGAGGAGTGAGAAACTAAGAGAATGGAGAGAATGACGCTAACAGAGAGAGAATGAGGGAAGGGGAGTGTAGAAGTAGGAGGACAGAGGGAGTAAGAGAAGGAGTTAGTGAAGTGGAGTAAGGAGAGTAAGGGAAGGGAAAAGAGTGAAGGAGCGAAGGAAGGGAAGAGAAAGGAAGAGAAATGAAGGAGAAGGTCTGAAAGAAAGTGAGTGTGGGAGGGGAATGAGGAAAAGGGGAGTAAACATGGGGATTGAGAATAAGTGAGGGAAGCGCAGTAAGGGAACGGGGGTGTGGGTGGGTGAAAGAAGAGTAGTGAGTTTAAGGAAAAGACTGTTGAGAAACTAAATTTTGTATATCAAACTTACCTTATAAGTAATGTAAACTTACTTACATATTTTCAGTAAATTTAATATCTGTGGAAGAGAAAAAAAAGTAAGTTATAATATTTATAATATATATTTTACAATACAAGAGAGAAAGCATGAGAGTAAAAGTCATAAAAGGGTAGTAAGAGATAAAGTAGGAGTGAATGACTCAGAAAGGAAAACAACGGAATGGTGAAAGCTAGAGAGAGTGAAAAAGAAATAGAGGGAGAGCAAATTACTAAGAGGATAATGTCATGGATACATTCAGTGACAGAGAACAAGAGAAGGAGAGAGAAATGAAGTGAAAGTGAGTAAGATACTAAAGGAATGTGCATTAGGAAAACTAAAGAAAGTAAGGGGAGTAAAGAAAGGGGAGTGGGTGACAGGGAAGCAGGAGTGATTGATGGTGGATTCATGACATTGAGGGATGGAAGGTGAGTGAGGGTGAATGTAGGGTCGTAAGACAGTGAGGGGAAAATGGGAATGAGGGTAAAAGAGAGGGAGTGAGGGAAGACAAGTGAGAATATGAGAGAATAGAGGGAGTGAGAAAAAGAGTGAGTAAAGAGGAGTTAGGTGAGCAAGGGAAGGGGAATGACTGAGGGAGCAAAGGAAGGAAAGAAGGGGAAGAGAAGTGAAGCAAAGGGACTGGGAAAAGGTGAGTGCTTGAGGAGAGAAAGAGGAAGGCGAGTTAAGGATGATGAATGAGGATAACTGAGGGAACCGGAGTAAGGGAACAAGGGTGAGGGAGGGTGAGTGAAGAGCAGTGAGGTTGAGGAAAGAGGGAAGATAGAGGGAGGATAAAGGCAAGTGAGCATGAGACAAGGGAAGTGAAGGAGTGAGGACATAGAGGTAGTGAAAGAAAGAGAGACAGAAAGGGACTGAGTGAGAGAGCAAAGAAAGGTAAGTGAGAGAGTGTGGGTGAGTGATAGGGAGTGAGTGAGAAAAAAGAGAAGTGAGAGACTGAAGGGACGGAGAAAGTAAGGCTAAAAGAGAGGGACTGAGGAAAGGGGACTGAGGAAGTGAGAGGACAGAGGGAGTGACTTAAGGAGTGAGAGAATGTGAGTAAGGTAAGTAAAGGAAGAAGAATGAGTGAGGGAGAAAAGGAAAGAAAGAGAGGGGAAGGGAAGTAAAGAAGGGAGACTGAAAGAAGTTGAGTGTGGGAGGGAAGTTAGGGAAAGGGCAGTAAACATGAGGAATGAAAATAACTGAGGGAAGTGGAGTAAGGGAACGGGGGTGAAGTAGACTGAAAGGAGGGCAGTGAGGTTGAGGAAAGAGCAGTGATAGAGGGTGGATAAAGGCGAGTGATTGTAAGAGAAGGGGACTGAGGGAGTGAGGACATAGAGGTAGTGAAGGAAAGAGTGAGAGAAAAGGACTGATTAAGGGAGCAAAGAAAGGTAAGTGAGGGAGTGTGGGTGAGTTATAGGGAGTGAGCATGATGGAAGAGGAGTGAGAGAGTGAGGGGACCGAGAGAGTGAGGCTAAGAGAGAGGGAGTGAGGGAAGGGGAGTGAGGATGTGAGAGGACAGTGGGAGTGAAAGAAGGAGTGAGTGAAGTGGAGTAAGGTTAGTGAGAGAACAGGAATTATTCATGGAGCAAAGAGAGGAAAGAAGGGGAGGGGGAGTGAAGTAGAGTGACTGAGAGCTGGAAAGTAGTGGATGGGAGAGAGGAAAAGGGCAGTGAAAAAATGGGGAATGAGGATAAGTGAGGGAAGTGGAATAAGGAAAGGGAGGTGAGGGAGAGTGAGAGAAGGCCAGTGAGGGTGAGTTAAGAGGAGTGATAGAGGGTGGAAAAAGGTGAGTGAGCATAAGACAAGGGGATAATAATATATATTTGATAATACAAAATACTAAATAATTTGTACAACATGTTATATGGTTTATTTTTGCTGTTCTCAGAATATATTGAATTTCACTTAAAACAGTGACTTCAATACTACTCATCATATGACAGCGGGCAAAAAAAAACCCATACAACGTTTCAATAAATAATGTAAAATTTAGAAAAAACTTATCTTAAGTCACTTTTGATCCACGTATTTTTCCATGAGGCCAAATAGCATATGGAAAGTCCTTTTCTTTGGAAATTACTCAAGGGTATTCTTAATCTCCCATTTACCCGAGTTTCTGAAAGAAAAGTTCCAACATTTTTTACATTATGAAACAATAGTTTTATTTCCAATTTCTCGCTTACTTTTGATTAATATTTCCTACAATACTCACATCACACACTACGTGATACACTTATACTACCTCTATGACAACTACATGTTTTTTATTATCTTCAACACTCTCGCTCGGAAAGTAATTTTGAACAACAAACTAAATTTTATCAACTGCTCCAATCTTCATAGGCCAATTACCTTCCCTAAAATTTCGGTTGTAAGAACACTAGGTAAGAATTTTGTAAGTCAGAAGGCAAACGTTGTTTGAAAGTCAATTGAGTATCATTACAATTACTCCAGCCTTTTTGACATTTTAAATAAGCTGTGTAATGTCCTGATGTTGTTGAAGGACCATCATGGTAAATAATTGCTGCAGTTGCAAAGGTTCTTCCTGAAATTGATAATTGAGAAGCCACAAAATTTTTAATTAAAGTTGTCAATTTAGTTCCATCAGGTCTACATCGTTGGAACATTAAAATTACATACTGTCCATATCTTTGTATAAATAATGTTGATAGCATTGCAGATTTACATCGAGTACAGACCATGTTTTGATTTGCTTCTCTAACTAGATTATTAAAAGACACTGATTTGCAGTCTGGTAAAGTCAAATATATAAATCTTTCAGTGTCTATTGTAGTACTACTTGAAAAGGAGCAATTGTCGCAGTCATGTTGCCATTTATAAGAAAGGCCAAAAAGATTTTCTACATCTACACTTTCATCTTGCAATACAACAAGCATATACATTAGAAATTCCTGACAATCTTGCTGAATATTCTGTGAAAATTGATTTAGACCAGAACATATGTCTAAAACATTTCAAATTTCAGAAACACTTTGTATTTTTGTTGGATCACTGCTACATTTCTCAAACACAGAATTCAACAAACAACAAAATCTTTGATCTCGATTTTCAGCAATCTGTTCTTGTACAGTTTGGAAAAAAAAAACAACATTAACCACTACATTAGCATAGCAGTTGACACCAGAATTGTTTTCAAACTGAAATCCAACAACATCTTTAACTGAATCCTTTTCCTTTCTGCTTACAATTAGTGGTTCATCTACTTTTTTTCTTTTTGCTACAACTTCACTACAATTTTTCTCATTTCTTCTTTTTCGGCCTACCACACGTTTTTCAAATAGAGGATATTGAGGTAAATTTGGAGCATACTCTCTTCTTAACCTATTATATTCTTTTACACAATTTAGATCTGCATTAATCTTTGTCTCATCAAAATCAATCAAGTACAATCCAGTTAAAGTTCTGACTCGAGATAAAGCAACATATGCTATACCCTCCTTGAACACAGAACTTCCAATATTCACCAAAGCACTATCTACACTTAAACCTTGAGATTTATGAATTGTCACTGCATATGCCAAAGAAACAGGAAACTGTTTTCTGCGGACATATAAATCTTTCACAAGCAAAAATCGGGCAGAACAACAACTGATTTGTTGAACTTCTTCGATACCATCAAATTTAATTTTTATAAATTCAATTCCATCTCTATTTCGGTAATTCACAAAATCAACAACATGACCCATTGCTCCATTTACTAAACCTCTTTCCACATGTAAATTCCGTCGTAAAATTATACGACAATCTAAAGATGCATACAGAGTCTTTTCCAAACCAGCAGTTTTAGATATTGTCTTCTCTAAAGAATCCAATTTTGATTTCAACTTTTCTGACAAAATAATAGTTGCTCCTTCATGTTCTATTTTATCAATAGCTTCCAGTTTCACAGTCTCTTGATTTTCCAACTTTAACATTTTGTTGTTGAAGATTGAACATTCTTGCAGAGTTGGCATCAAGCATATGACAGGTTTGTTTTCAGGAATTTTCTTAAAAATATTCTCTGGGAGAATATTTTCATTTGGAAAAAAATCTGAAATTAATCGTCCATGTAAAGCTTCTTTGCCATGCTCAGTTAGTTTTCCAATTCTTACATCTTGTAGAATATTTTTATAATCTTCATCCTTTGCCTGACGCATTTTTTGAAGCAGTTCTGCATATTTGAAATTTAACCATATGTTAACATTTCCAATGCCTCCTAAGCACTTCCTGGTATCTTCATGCGTAAGCATTTTAAACACTGGTTGTCCTTTCACTGGAGTTAGCTGCAGTAGATCTCCAAAAACAATGATGTGTTTGCCTCCAAATAACACATCATACTCTGTTTTAAGAATTTCTTGCATTCTTAAATGCACAAAAGCAAGCATTACATTTGATACCATGCTTATTTCATCAATGATAAGAAGTTTCATTTTCTTTAGGACTCTTGCAACTTCACAACAAGCTTCTCCAGATAGCTTGTGGTATTGTAATTTATTATCATGCTCTACTGGCAGCATCAATAAGTGATGTAAAGTAATCCCTTTAATGTTGTGTGCTGCCAACCCAGGTAATAGGAAATAGGCTCTAAGCTGTGCAATCAAGATCCAGGGTGTGCCTTTGAAATAAAAAAGGAATGTTATGTCTTGCTTATATATATGAGGTCTGTTTTTTGCCAGTAGACACAGTGAAATAGAATGAGCAGAGACACACATACTGGAGACAGAGCTTAAATAAAAATTGTGAAGTAAGAGGCCTAACAGACATGCTGCCTAAGATTCCCTACTAGTACATATGCTAAAGCCTAACTGACTTTAAAAAAACATGTACTTCCATATTTTTAAAGACATCAACTAACCATATTATTCACCCAGATCCATTTAAAATCAAGCTTGACTCACAGTGTGATCTTAGGTACATGACCAGTATAATACATGTAATCTACCATGTCTGTCTCTACATGCAATATGTGTGTTTGTGCTAATAGTAACTCACTGTCTCTACTGGCAAAAAACAGACCACATACATATAAGCAAGACATAACATTCCTTTTTCATTTCAAAGGCACAACATGGATCTTGATTGCACAGCTTAGAGCCTATTTCTGAAGTAAGAGGCCTAACAGACATGCTGCCTAAGATTCCCTACTAGTACATATACTAAAGCCTAACTGACTTTAAAAAACATGTACTTCCATATTTTTAAATACATCAACTAAGCATATTATTCACCCAGATCCATTTAAAATCAACCTTGACTCACAGTGTGATCTTAGGCACATGACCAGGATGTTACATGTAATCTACCATGTCTATCTCTGCATGCAATATGTGTGTTTGTGCTAATACTATCTCACTGTTTCTACTGGCAAAAAACAGACCACATATATATATATACGCAAGATATAACATTCCTTTTTCATTTCAAAGGCACACCCTGCATCTTAATTGCACAGCTTAGAGCCTATTTCTGAAGTAAGAGGCCTAACAGACATGCTGCGTAAGATTCCGTACTAGTACATATGCTAAAGCCTAACTGACTTTAAAAAACATGTACTTCCATATTTTTAAAGACATCAACTAAGCAAATTATTCACCTAGATCCATTTAAAATCAAGCTTGACTCACAGTGTGATCTTAGGCACATGACCAGGATGTTACATGTAATCTACCATGTCTGTCTCTGCATGCAATATGTGTGTTTGTGCTAATAGTATCTCACTGTATCTACTGGCAAAAAACAGACCACATATATATAAGCAAGACATAACATTCCTTTTTCATTTCAAAGGCACACCCTGGATCTTGATTGCACAGCTTAGAGCCTATTTCTGAAGTAAGAGGCCTAACAGACATGCTGCCTAAGATTCCCTACTAGTACATATACTAAAGCCTAACTGACTTTAAAATAACATGTACTTCCATATTTTTAAATACATCAACTAAGCATATTATTCACCCAGATCCATTTGAAATCAAGCTTGACTCACAGTGTGATCTTAGGCACATGACCAGGATGTTACATGTAATCTACCATGTCTGTCTCTGCATGCAACACGTGTGTTTGTGCTAATACTATCTCACTGTCTCTACTGGCAAAAAACAGACCACATATATATAAGCAAGACATAACATTCCTTTTTCATTTCAAAGGCACATCCTGGATCTTGATTGCACAGCTTAGAACCTATTTCTGAAGTAGGAGGCCTAACAGACATGCTGCCTAAGATTCCCTACTAGTACATATACTAAAGCCTAACTGACCTTAAAAAAACATGTACTTCCATATTTTTAAAGACATCAACTAAGCATATTATTCACCCAGATCCATTTAAAATCAAGCTTGACTCACAGTGTGATC
Source organism: Lissotriton helveticus (assembly GCF_964261635.1). Classification (NCBI taxonomy): domain Eukaryota; kingdom Metazoa; phylum Chordata; class Amphibia; order Caudata; family Salamandridae; genus Lissotriton; species Lissotriton helveticus. The sequence continues at coordinate 409,003,557 of NC_136057.1, read as the reverse complement.
TTAGGCACATGACCAGGATGTTACATGTAATCTACCATGTCTGTCTCTGCATGCAATATGTGTGTTTGTGCTAATAGTAACTCACTGTCTCTACTGGCAAAAAACAGACCACATATATATAAGCAAGATATAACATTCCTTTTTCATTTCAAAGGCACACCCTGGATCTTGATTGCACAGCTTAGAGCCTATTTCTGAAGTAAGAGGCCTAACAGACATGCTGCCTAAGATTCCCTACTAGTACATATACTAAAGCCTAACTGACTTTAAAATAACATGTACTTCCATATTTTTAAAGACATCAACTAAGCATATTATTCACCCAGATCCATTTAAAATCAAGCTTGACTCACAGTGTGATCTTAGGCACCTGAGACACATGTCATGACACACACACAAAGAGAGAAATGACACACAGAAAAAGAGAGATTATGCACGTGCAAAGTGACATGAGACACAGACACAGAGTACCCTTTAAGCTAAGAGAGGCAAACTGTTAGAAGGCACAGGTAACATTATTGAAAAATGTAAAAATGTAATTCCTTATTTCAAACAGACACTCAGTGTGAACCTTGACCAAAATTTAAAAGCCAGATATTTTACCAGAAAACATTTTCCATAGTAAATCGTTTTTGACACAAAGCACAGCCCATTTAAATGACCACTACAAAAACAAAGCAGAAACCTAACTCATTTCCAAAATACATTTCCAATATGCACCATTCAATATTTAAACAGCATTACAAAATATCATGACACACAATGCAAGAATAAAGAAGCACAATATGCTTCTTAATCTTCCCCATAGTACATACAGCAGTCTATCTTTATTAAAAGAATCATTACTCACCTTTAAAAATGCTTTGGAAGATGTAGAACAGTGTCAGTCACACACACCAGATTTTCTTAAGCAGAATCTCTGAATAATGCTTCTGTCACTGCAGCTTTACAATAATGGCACAGATTCCCTCTCATTTCAGACCCATATTCTTGTACATAACCAATCAAAATTCTTCCCACACAAATTCAAAACCAAACTGCACATTTTAATTGGTTGTACATTTCAACACTTTGAAACTCACATAATATTCACCCATCCCCCCAGTGCTCATTCACCCTGGTACCATGGTAACTCCCACCTAACCCAGCACACAGTTCAAAAGTTCATCATAGTATGTTGCAAAAGAATCCAGCAAGGGTGTTTGACCTCTCAATGTACTAGCTAATCATGTGCAATGTTTCTTTAAATGACCTTTTCGCAACCATTAAAATGACTTCTTTAAAAAAAAAAAGCATGCACCCTAATGTTCAGTGGTGAATTTTAAGAAAGCACCAATCATTTCTTGTTTTTCAAGTGCACTGAATCTCAACCACTTTTTTTCATAATTCCTACTTTCAAACTGCCATTTCATTTCCACAACTCATCTGAATAGAAGCACATCTACCTTCAAGATGCCAAAAGTCTGGTTTGTGGGTCATAGCTTTGTCTACTGGAGTGAAAAATGTACAAGTAACAGAGGTATTTACAACCTTGATTTACCAAATGTGGACATTGTGTGGATTGGACAGAGAGGATTAAGAAGTCACCAATTGATACCATTGATAAAATCCTTTATGCATCTACCACACCCTGACCTCATAATTGTGCACTGTGGTGGCAATGACTTGGGCACTTTGACTGGGGTAGGTCTGGAAAGGCTTTTAAAGGACATCTTTGGGCAATTGATGTCACTTTTTCCAAAAACTGCCTTGGTATTTTCTAATATATGCCAAAGGCAAAAATGGAACTGGTCCAACCAATTTTGTCCACAGATTGAGAAAGCAAGGAAACATGCGAATAAAACTGTTTCTGCTTTCCTCAGAGACTATGGTATGGGTTCCATATACCACAACAACTTGCGTTACAACATGCAAGGCATGTATAGGAGAGATGGTGGACATTTTACAGATGAGGGGAATAGAGTCTTCCTCTTGAATTTGAGACTCTGCATTGGTACCTACTTGTAGGTACAAAAAACACCCACATAACACAACAGCTCTTTTCAGAGCTACCCTACCTCTAAGCAATCTAAATAAGTTTTTTTACTCTAATTTTTTACACTGTTTTTCCCCGTGGTGCGCTCAGGGTGCGCGTACCGGTGAGCGTACATGGGAACGCACCCAGCGCTTACCCCGCGAAAATTTAAAAAATAAATAAATCGTTTTTTTGCCCTTCAGGGTCCTTCTAGGCCCCCCTCAGAAAACCTAGGGGGTACGGGGGGTACCCTGCCCCCTTTTAATCATTTCCCCCTTTTTTTTAACACCTCTTGTGTCTCGATTCTACCGAGACACAAGATGGCGGACTCTCCGGACTGTTTGGAATGTTGGCAGACATCCGACAGCCAATCAGCTTTCCGCTCGCGCACTCCCGTAGCACGCCGGGTGCGCTCCCCGGTACGCGTACCGGAGAGCGTTCGGAGCGCGCCTATAGATATATATGTGTTTTTGAAATTAATTTTCGAAAAAACAACTGGAGCAATTTTCACCAAATATAGCAAAGGCACTTCTGCGTACCAGTCCCTACAATTTTGCAAAGTTTGGCGTAATTCCGTTTAGCGGTTCGGGCTGTAGCCTTGTCAGATCGTCCTATGGAAATTAACATGGTGAAAACACGTTTTGGGACCCCCTTTTTCTCGGCCCCCACTTCACTAATCCCCCCGAAACTTGCAGGGAAGGAGCGGAGCGGAGCTGGCCAAAATTTTGGAAAATTGTAAGCAAATTCCTCAACCGGCGCCAAAGTTATTCTCAATAGAATGTTGCGGATTTCCTATGGTAGCTAGGTCCTAACTATAACTACCTACTGGCCACCGCCAGTAGGTACTATATATATATATATATATATATATATATATATATATATATATCCAACAAAAAGAGTTGCCCCCTCGGAAGCACCACACGCAGGTAAGTTATAAATCACCGTTTAATGAGAAAGCTGCATCGTAGTTGACAGGATATCTTGCAAAGAATTCAAAAGCCTGGCGCGTTTCATGCTGTCTGGCACTTTTTCAAAGGCATTAGTGATTCACAACACTGAGCATTTCAAGCCTGACTCCTGCCCTGGTGGGTATTGACTCTCGCAGAGCCTCATGGTATCTGTAGTGGCTCAGTCTTACTCAAGTGAGTTGCATCCGACATTGTCACTTTCATCAGTATTACAACCCCAGTGGGTATGCAGAGAGTCCCGTTCTCACCATGCTGCACATTAGGACTCCCAAAACGACCTCATGCCCAATATTCTGATCGTCGTATGACGCCGCATCGGTCCGCTTCTGTGCGGCGGCGCTCTCCCACGGCTGGGCCAGCCGTAACACATCCAACAAAAAGAGTTGTATGATTGCAGTGGTAGTGACTGGGTGATTGCATAGGTAGTGCCTGGGTGATTTTATAAGTGCATGGGTACCGGCTGAGTGATTGAAGGAATGCATGAATAGGACCTAGGTGATTGGAGGAGTGTAAAGGTAGTGCCTGGGTTTTTGAATGAGTGTATAGGTACTGCCTGGGTGATTATATGAGTGCAGAGGTAGTGCCTGGGAAATTGCAGGTGTGCAGGTGTAGTGCATGGGTGATTAGAGGAATGAATAGGTGGAACCTAGGTGATTGCATATGTGCAGTGATAGTGTCTGAATGATTGGAGGACTGCATGAGTAATGCTTGGGTGATTTCATTGGTGCAGGGGTAGTGGCTGAGTGCATGTATTACTGCATGGGTAGTGCCTGGTTAATTCGAGGAGTGCATGGGTAGTACCTGGGTGATTGGAGGAGTGTGTAGGTACTGCCTGGGTGATTGTATGAGTGCACAGGTAGCACCTGGGTGATTGGTGGCATGTATATGTAGTGTCTGGGTGATTGCATGAGTACAGCGGTGATGCCTGAGTGATTGAAGTAGTACATGAGTGATGCCTAGGTGATTGCATGAGTACAGGGGTAGTGCCTGAGTGATTGCATGAGTGCAGGAGGAGGAGAGCATAAGTAGTGCCTGGGTGATTTTATAACTGCATGGATAGTGGCTGGGTGATTGTAGGAATGCATGGGAAGTGCCTCTGTGATTGCATGAGTGCAGGGGTACTGTCTGGCTTATTGAAGGAGAGCATGCCTTGAGCATGAGTGATTGCATAAGTGCAAAGGTAGTGCCTGGCTGATTGATTTCACAAATGACTTCATGGGTAGGGGCTTGGTGATTGGAGACTTACAACTGAGACATGTGATGGGTTGCTGCTTTATATTTGACTAAGCCCATCATCCTGAGTAGTCACAGAATAATGAAATTGCAGGACAAAAGTGAGAATTATAACATGGTGTACCCATTTGTACTACAGCTTCACCATTCTGTAACTACTCAGGGTGTTGGACCTACCCAAATGCAAAGCATCAAACCTACACATGAGTCTGTTATAAATCTCACCATATTCCTGAAAGCATGTATGCCTGTGTCTGTACCTTTTACTAGTACTACCATAAATAAAAGAAACATACAAATAGAGAAATACCTGTGTGGTTTACATCTAGCATCTTCAAATACATAGCACATATGAGAATACATATGCAAGTAGAGACATAAGTTCAAGTTCAAGTTCAAGTTCGGGCATTTGTATAGCGCACTACTCACCCAGAGGGTCTCATCAATAACAAGACCACACAGACCTTAAAACTTGAGAGACTTTCACTTCACATTTCAAACAGACACCTACATTTATACATCGTACTTTAAATGTACCATTTCCCACACTCATACAAACTAGCCTAATCACTAATCTGTTTCCTAGCATGTTTAACACTCACGTTTGTTTTTCAGCTTCACCATTCTGCAACTTCTTAGGGTGTTGGGCCTAGCCAAATATAAAGCAGCAGTCTATTACATGACTCAACTGTAAGTCTCCCCATATTGTTGAAAGCATGCATGCATATGTCTCTACCTTTTCAAATCATCATCATATCTAAAAGAAATATACAAATAGATGTATACCTGTATTTTATACATCTAGCATCTTCAGATGCATAACAGACATGAGAATACATGTGGAAGTACAGACATACAGCAATCACAAGACCATGCCGACCTTAAACTTAAAACTTGACAGACTGCACTTTACATTTCAAAGAGAGACATACATTTCTGCATTGTACACAAATACATTTCCCCAGACTCGTAGAAAGTAGCCTAATCACTAATCCTTCTGCCAGCATATCACCATTCTACGAATACTCAGTATGTTGCACCTTGCCAAATATAAAGCAGCAACCTATCACATATCTCTGCCATGAGTCTCACCATGTTCCTAAAATCTTGCATGCTTGTATCTGTACCTATTGCCAAAAGCATAACACATATCACAATGCATGTGCAAGTAGAGACATACCTTACTCACGAGACCATAACGGCTTTAAAACTTGACAGACCACACTTAACATTTCAAACAAACACCTAACATTATGTGGCATACTTTAAGTGAGGTTTCACACAGACTCAAATAAAGCACCATTATCACTAATCCCTCACCCAAAATATCTTAAACATCACTTTTCTACAGCTGCTGCTTCACTATTCTACTACTAATCAGGTATTGAGCATAGCTAAGAGCAAATCAGCAATCCTTCACATTTCTCTGTTGTAAGTCGCCCATATTTCTAAAAGCATGCATTACTGTGTCTGTACCTTTTCCTAGTGCCATCATATATAAAAGAAACATACAAATAGATGCATACCTGTATTTTATAAATCTAGCATCTTCAGACACATAACAAGTACCATAATACATGTGCAGGTAGAGACATCCCTCACTCACAACACCATCCACATCCTAAAACTAGACAGACTACACTACAAATTTCAAACAGACACTGATAATTATGCGGTATATTTGAAGTGTAGCTTTCCACAGACTCACACAAATTAGCCTAATAATTAATCTCCCTGCAAACATGTCTTAAACCTCACTTTTGTACTGCAGCTTTACCAGTCTACAACTACAGCGAAAAATAAAGCAGAAACCCTTCACATGTCTGAACTGTAGGGGGTCGATTCCGATTCGGGAAAAAAACCATCCGTACGGTTTGTATCCGGAGCCCTCTCCGTACGAATCGTACCCGTCCGTCCGAGTTGCGAAGTACGAACCGTATTCCGTGAATCCGTCCGAATCGTCGCGATCCGTACGTATTGCAAGGCTGAAACCGTAAACCGTACGACTCGTACACATACCGTACGACTCGTACACATGCCGTACGACCCGACGAGTACGATCTGGCCCAGGGTATGAGGATGCTATTCGTACGGTCCACGTCAAGTAAAGGCGAGCCGTACGGAAAAGCACACAAACACATACACACCGTACGGTCCGTACCCCACATAATCGCAGGGGTACCCACCGTACCCCTGCGATCATGGGGTGTACGAGCCTTACCCCCATTGTATGATCGGTGTACTAGCCGTACCCCCATTGTACGATAGGTGTATGAGCCGTACCCCATGTACAATCGGTGTACGAGCCGTACCCCCATTGTACGATTGGTGTACGATACCCCCATTGTACGATCGGTGTACGAGCCGTACCCCCATTGTACGATAGGTGTACGAGCCGTACCCCATGTACGATCGGTGTACGAGCCGTACCCCCATTGTATGATCGGTGTACGAGCCGTACCCTCATTGTACGATAGGTGTACGAGCCGTACCCCATGTACGATCGGTGTACGAGCCGTACCCCCATTGTATGATCGGTGTACGAGCCGTACCCCCATTGTACGATCCGTGTACGAGCCCTACCCCCATTGTACGATAGGTGTACGAGCCGTACCCCATGTACGATCGGTGTACGAGCCATAAACCGATCGTTCAATGGGGGTACGGCTCGTACACCGATCGTACAATGGGGGTACGGCTCGTACACTGATCGTACATGGGGTACGGACAATGGGGGTACAGCTCGTACACCCCATGATCGCAGGGTTACAGTGCGTACCCCTGCGATCATGGGGGGTACGCACCGTACCCGGGGGGCCGTTCCGTACCTGTTTCGGCGCGAACTCTGCTTTTACGGCTGTTTCCAGCACCCATAGAAAAAGGGTCGTATGGTGCGTACCCGACACGTATCGTACTTGCTAGGTCGTAAATACCAGCCGCGAACCGTACAGATGTCGCGTACAGCGGGTTCCGAGAGAGAATCGTACGGAGATTAGAGTCGTACGGTGTCTTGTACGACTCGTACGGAGTACGGCTCCTGGTACGAATCGTACTTCGTCGTACGTATGGGACGTTTACAGGTACGATTCGTACGGGGAAAAAACGCTCCGTACGACGATTCGGAGCGCTTTTTACCGGATCGGAATCGACCCCTAAGTCTCACCAAAGCATACATGCATATATCTGTACCTTTTGCTAGCAGCATCATATATATATAAGAAGTATACAAATAGATGAATACATGTGTTTTATACACTCCTATCTTTAGATACATAACACACATCAGAATATGTCTCCTAGTAGAGGCTTACTTCAATCACAACACTAAGCACACTTCAAAAATTCACAGAACACACTTTCCATTTCAGGAAAACTCCCTAAATTATGTGGCATATTTCAACTGTACCTTTCTAGAGACTTATAAAAAGTAGCCTATTCACTAATACATTATGTAAACATGTTTTAATCCACATTTTCTGATACAACTTCACAATTCTACTACTACTCACAGTCACTACTACTCAGTCTAGCCTAGCCACATACAAACCAACAACACCTCTTTGTTCTACATCATACATCTTCAAATGTAAAGGACATATCAGAATGCATATACAAGTAGAGACATACTTCAATCACAAGTCCATGCACCAGTGGCGGCTCCTCGAGGGAGTGCTGTGGGGCGGGGGTAGTAAACTCCGGCATATGGCCAGACTGAGGTAAGTAAGTAAATGAATAAATAAAACAAATTACACATTGTGCGCGCTGCATTGCATGTAATTCACTTTATCTTTTAATTTACTTACTTAACTCTGTTCAGCCGTATGCCCGAGATTACTACCCCCCACCTTGCCCCTCCCCGCTTTACCGCCTAAGCACTCCCTCAAGGAGCCGCCACTGCCATGCACACCTTAAAATTTGGCAGAGTGCACATCCATTTTGAAAGCAAAACCTTAAATTCTGCGTTATACTTCAATTCTACATTTCCACACACTAATACATACTACTATAATCGCTAATCCATCTTCCAATATACACATATTACTATACACAATCTATTTCAAACAACATTTCAGAACAATACAACACACTCCAATACACATCTCTATATTTAATATTATATTTAAAACATCACAGTTCTTGAATTTTTAAAGTTTGAAAATAAAGTAAATACATAACACACCTCACAAATATATAACTCACCTTCCAAATAGTTTTGTAGAATATGAACTATCAGAAACTCATAAAAGATTTTCTTATGCATACAATCAATGTAATGCACCACTCTCAAAAAAGTAAAAACAGTAATGGCAAACTTTCCCTCTCTTTCTCCACAGAAATAAATGTAAGTAACAAATCACATTGCTTCCTACATTATTTCAAATTGTAAAACACATTTCTATTGGTTAGACATAATAACCCTGACTTCTTAAAGTGTCCAGACTGATTCTGGAATTTTCTGGAGCCGCAACGCCATTGTGTACCATCGCAATGGAGCCGCGAATCGATATGGGAGTTCAAAAATGTATTACTAATAATAGTAGCATTATTTTTTAAGAACACACCACTTCTAAACATAGTATGAATGAATGAATAAAAACTTTATTTGTGGTTACTCAAAACCATTAAATAGAACATCAAGCTATAATAAAACATTATTGTCAAGCAAAGGGAAAGGGAAAAACTTAAAATGGATAAAATGTAAACATAATTAAAACTGCTTTTGTTAGTCCGTTTCTACGTGAACTGGGAAGTCTCGATGGTTTGAGAGTCATTGTTCCAGGCAAATGGCCTAGCTGTTGGGGGCCGTCAATTTCTGTCGTGTCTGTTGGATGAATTTGCTAAACACAGCCATATCTTTCACTGTTTCCATTGTGAATAGATAATGGATGGCCTCCTTTATAGAACCAATGCCCTGTCTAAGTAGGATTGGCTTGAGGTAGAGATTGCGCTTAGAGGACAGCCCCGGACAGCAAAATAGAATGTGTGCAAAACGTTCTTGTTTGTATTTGCATAGCCAACACTTCGAGTGCCTTAGCTCAGATGAACCCACAGGGTGCAGGTCTTTAAGGGGGAGAGGGTGTAGTCTGGATGCTAATATCCTGTTTACTGCTTGTTTACCCACAGCTTGGGTAAGGTGGAGTTTCGAGGTCTGTACTATCTGCGGAAGTTTTAGGGACTCATGGACGCCCCTTCTTCCAATGCTTCCAAGTCAGTTGTGCGCGAGCAGAGTCGAACCTGTCTTTTTATTGCGCTTTTAATGGCAACATAGTTGATTAACCCGGGATCCCAGTTGTCCACTGCAAGATTCAAAGCTTCTTTGGCGGAGGAGAGGCTGTTTGACCACGGGTTTCCTGCTTCCAGAAAAATGATCTTTATACTAGATTTCAGAGAATTCTCTGGTGCCGCAGTGGTGAGTTAAAAATATTTGCTCATTGAGGCCAGTTCTTCAAGCTTTTGTTGTGTCAGGCCAAATTCGAGCCGAACTAAGGTGTTTCTGGTGCAGGTGGGTAAATTGAATAGCTTTTTATAAGCCGAGCAGTGGATTTTTTCCAGGGCGCTAGATAGTTTTCCTGGGAAAGCCTGTTGTACGTAATTCAATGATGGACTTAGCTTCGCCTTTAGTACTCTTTGTATTGCTGTTGTTGTGGGGCTGTGTAAGGTTGCATGGAGCTTCCCGAGGGCGTATGAGATGCATTTCCCTTTTGCCCGTATTTTGTCCAGGTGTACTCCTGGGCGCCCTGTCTCGCTGAGCCAAACTCCCAGATAGTTGTATTGTTGTATACAGTCCAAAGTCAGCTTTCCTATCCTCCATTTAATCAGGTTTTTTTCGGAAAAGGCCCAAATGTTATTATTTTTGATTTGGCTGCATTCACGATCAATTTGTTCTTTGCGTTGTAATTGCCCAGGGACGTTAGGGCTTTTTGAAGACCGATTTTGGTATGATCTAATAGTACCAAATCATCGGCGTACTGCAGTAATTGAATCTTAGTTTGACCGAGCCGCGGTGTTGCTAACGATGCTCCGATCAACGCTTTGCCCATATCTGCAGTATATAGGTTGAATAGCATCGGGGCTAAAACGCAACCTTGCTTCAGTCCGCGATTGGTATCAATTTTCTCTGTGGCTACTGAATTTGAGAGTTTGATTCTAACCCACGTTCTTGAGTATAATGATATGATGGCTTTTAATAGAAAAGGGTCGATGTTCCAGCTTTTCAATTTCTGCCAAAGGATAGAACGGTCAACGCCATCGAAGGCCGCCGTATAGTCAATGAAGCATGCAAAGATGGGGAGAGATTTTCGTTCCACAGCCTTGTATCTTAAATAAGAAAGCGCTATAATGTTGTCCACTGTAGAGGCTCCTGGTCTGAACCCTGTTTGGTAAAAGGGCAGAAGGCCCTCCTTGCTAACCCAGTTTGAAAGGTCCGCTAGTAAAGTACTTGCGTAGGCCTTTCCCTCATTGTCAAGCAGGGCAATCATACGGTTTGTTTTGGGTGTTGGATTTCGGCCCTTTCTTATGAATAGGGTGCAGTAACGATCCTCACCAGGAGTGCGGGACATTCCCTGTCATTCGACATTCGGCGTATAGCGCGGTCAGATTTTCAGTCCAAAAGTATGTATCTTGCCTGAATAAGGAACCTGGCAGGCCATTAAGTCCTAGCGCCCCGTTAGGTCGAATTTTTTTTTAAATTGTGTTAACTAGGTTTTTTTCTGAAAGGGTCGGCTGCTCCACGATTTTTGTTAGGTTGGTGGCCTTGGTCAGTTTGGTTGCGTTATCCAGATCTGTGTTTGATATAGTTGAACTGCCTTCTTCTTTGTACAAGGTTCTCACGTGGGCTGTCCAAATATCAGAATCAATTGATTCTCCCTCTGTGTGCTTCCTTGATTTAAGGTGTTGAGGTATTGCCAGAACTCTTGCGATTTGCTTGGGCTCAATAATCCAAAAATCTTTAGCCATTTTGCCTCAATTTGGTCCCGTTTTACGGCCCAAACTTGTTTCGAGTGTAATTTTGTTGTTTCTTGAAGGAGTTTTTTGTCCTGAGTTGAGCCAGTTTTCAGGTATACCCTTCGTTTGGTTCGTACTTGTTTCGCACTTTCTCTGATAGCAGCGATGCAGCCAAGGATGTACTTAGGATATGGTTTAGTTTTATTTGGTTTTCCTCCTTGTAGGTGTAGTACTAAGTTATGAGCAAGCAAGTCCCATTCCTAAATTGTTCCCCTTTTTGTTTCATTTAGTGTCCCATCCACTCATGCTTTTTTCCATTCCTCGATCTTGTGAATGGGAGCCGTGCCCCATTTAATCCTACTCACCAAAGTATACAGTTCAACGCTATTTGTTGATCCAATTTGATTTAACATGTAGTGGTTGCTTGCTGTAGAGTTTAAAGTGGTTAATAAAGCAGCATGGTCACTTTCCTTGCGTGGTACCACTTTGTACCCTGTCATTAGTTTCTGTAGCCGACTGCTTAATAGGATGTAATCAATTGTAGTGTGATTGTTGTACGTTGGCGGGCAGAGGGCTCCTGGAGTGTCCTTTAGGAGTAAGGAGTGGACTGATGATAGCTGATAGGCAAGCAAGAGGGCATTAAAAGCTTCCGTGGCTGGAGAATTCTTGCTGTCGGCAGACTTTACCCCAATATTATGAGTATTAAAGTCCCCGAGAATTATTAATTCCGTGTGGGCAAATTGTAGTAGGAGATTTTCAATATCGGCTATTAACTGGGAAAGCTTGTCCTTGGCTCCCGGTCCGTGAGGGTTGTAGTAAACGTTAATTAACAGTATGGTAAGAGGGCCCTCACTTGATGAGAGGCCTTTCAGGATACCGGCCATGTACGAGTTTGATGATGTTTTTATTTCCCTAAATTGTATCTTCCGAGAGAGCCTGACGTATATTGAAATTCCTCCTGACGGTCTACCAAAAATATTCTCCTTAACAGCTGGTTTGTGATAGTCTGCGAATCCCCTTATTGATACTGGGTTAATAGCCCACGTTTCTTGCATGCAAATTATGTCCATTCCTTCGTGGAACGGGTGTATAGCCAGATGTTGTAGTAATTTTGCTATCCCTGCTACATTCCAGGACATAATAGTTGAGCTCTGTCTACCAATTATCTCCATTTTTTTTGTACCTGGTAACTCTGCCTGCCGGTAGAGTGGTCTGTACTTAATTGCGAGGGTGCAAGGGTTAGGAGCTGTGATTTAAGACCCTGGGCACCCAAGACCAGTCTTCAACGGAATTATTTTGTATTGAGCAACACCGGGTGCCTTTACCCAGGATTGTGGTAACCTTGATTAACCCATCACTTGTTAATTTTGTGTTTGTTCCACTATAGCTCCCGTGAAGTATGGAGAGTGTCTTTAGATGTGGATTTGATTTCTCCACAAACGGAGTCTTCCTTAGTGTGTCAGGGGTTCGAGTGGCATTTGGTTGCTTCAAGTGGCAATGTTTCAGCGGCATGGGGTATTTTATCGCTGGTCGATCCGTGATCTTTATGCCCCAGTCTTCCAATACTTTCTTATTTATTTTTAGTGTTTAAACATAGTACTGATTTGGGAAATCTTACTTTAATAATATATTTCCTATATGTAATTACAATTCCATATTTTAAAACCACAGTTATGATTCAACCCTACCCCCATTCTCCTTAATCCCAGTTTTCATAGAAACAGTTTATGCAACATTCAACTGAATTGGCAGGTCACAAGTTCACCATATTTTCAAGTTCAGCAGACAAGGTTGCAAATGCAAACAGCAGGTGTGGTTGACTTTTGTAAAATATTACCTTATCCTATCCACCTTACCTTTCAAACATTTATAATATCCAATAAGAAACATGCTTCTTAAAGAATGTAACATTCAACCTATTTTTGAGTGTACAATGTTTATAAACAGACAATCAATTATCTGCTTTTAAAAAACAGCATCTTGTCCACCATCTTAGATACCTCTCCTTCTACCAACTGACTACCTCAGCTACAGACATATTTTCATTACTTCCAGACATCCCTTCAAGATGCTTACAGTATGCATTGTTGGGGATAGCTATGTTTTCTGGTGCAAAAAGTATGCTGAACGCAAAGGTATTGACAAAGATCTAGCTTTGCAAAATGTGGACATTAAATGGATTTCACAGAGAGGATTAAAGTAGCTCCAATTGATGCCTTTGGTTAAAACCTTTTTGCATCTCCAAACCCCTGACCTCATGATTGTTCAATGTTGTGGCAATGACCTAGGCACATTGACTGGGGTAGTTCTGGAAATTCTCATGAAGGACACCTTTGCACAACTGATGTTCCTTTTGCCTCAAACTGTCTTTGTATACTCTAATATATGCCAAAGACAGAAATGGAAGTGGTCAAATCAATTCTGTCCTCTGATTGAGAAATCTAGAAAGAATGTCAATAAAGCTGTTTCTGCTTACCTTATAGACCATACGATGGGCTTCATCTATAACAGCAATCGTCGTTTTGATATGGATGACATCAACAGAAGTGATGGAGAACACTTCACAGACCAAGGAAACAGAGTCTTTCTCAGCAACCGAAAGCTGTGCATCCGCACTATACATGTAGCTACAAAAAGCTCATAATGAAAACAAGGGCTCTTTTTAGAGCCACACTTTAAAACAATAGTGAATCTATTTTTTTACACATACAAACCCTTTTTTTTAATTTTTGGTGGATGTGCGCACCAGTTGAGAATCTGCAAATCTGCAAAATCATGAATGTAATGTACTACAACACAATACACTTTCAGGTTTAACTAAACATTTTAAAATGTATATATTTTTACTAACTCTATCAACATTAATGTTATCATTAACTTCAATCACACTACCTCTATTAAACAACTTCACAAATGCAACACTACCTTCTAAATAATATACTACTAAATTATTTATTTGCGGTGGATCCGCGAATCAAATGCAACGTTACATGGGGGGGGGGGGCACGCTGAGAGCCGAGTTGGGGTTACAACTCCAAAATAGAAAGAAAAAAATGCCCCACTTCCATTATTTGGTATTCGCCCTGGGGACCCCATCCCCCGGGGCACTACCTCTTTTAAAAAATATATATATATATATATTACAGAAGGAGGGCCGTGTGGCCCTCCCTTCCCTTGGCCACTTTCGGCTCCGTGGACCCCATCCCCGGGGCATGGCCATCGATTTTTAAATTAATAATTAATTATTAATTAAGTATTTTTAATTTGATTTAGAAGGAGGGGGGGGGCGCTCAGCCCCCCTCCCAAGGCTATTTATGGCGCAGGGGACCCCATCCCCAGAGGCTTTCCCTCTGTTTTAAAAAATAAATAAATACAGGAAGGGCCATGTGGGCCGCGTGGCCCCGCTTCCCTTGGCCACTTTTGACCCCGGGGACCCCATCCCACGGGGACAGGCCTCATGTTGGGGACTGCGGGGGGAGTCCCAATGCCCCCACAGTCCCTGCCGGCTCCCCGCCAACTGCGGGAGCCGGCATTGCTTTTGGACAAGGGGAGCTTCTAACATGCAGCTCCCCTTGTCCAAAAGCAATTTGTTTCTTTCATGGAAGCGAGAGCAGGTTTTCTGCTCTCGCTTACATGAAGCGAAGCACAAGTTTTCAATGACAGCTCCCGCCCTGTCATTGCAAACTGCTGTGTCCCAGGAGTGGGCACCATGGGACATTGCCGGAGACTGCCCTGGGGATGTGGTCCTCAGGGCCACCTAGGGCTCCAGGAGGGGGTCCGCATGGCCCCCCTCCTAATTTAAACATAACCCCGGGGAGGTGGTAGTACCCAGGGCCAGGGGTCCGCAACGGACCCCAGCTCCTTTTAAATAGTGCCCCATGGGGTGGTGGTCCCTGGGGCGGGTGGTGGAGGCTCTACACTCCCACACTACTTTATTGTTAATACAGCCCGGGGAGGTGGCGGTCCCCAGGGCTGCGGGGGGACCATGTGCCCCTGCATATATAAATTAAAGCCTCTGGGAGGTGGCTGACCCCGGGGCTGTGTGAGGGGGCAGGAGCCCCTCCAAGCTTTTTAAAACAAATTAAAAATAATGATAAAGCCCTGGCGAGGTAGCAGTCCCCGGATCTGCAGGGGGGCCTTAAGCCCCCCCACATTTCAATAATTATCACCCGGGGAGTTGGCAGTCCCCGGGGCTGCGGGGGCCTCCGCAGGGACCCCGCATAAATATTCACAAATACCCCCAGGACCTGGCCCACCCGGGGGCTCATTAAAATTAATGCTTTCTTTGGCCCTGGGGGTCCTTGTGGGACCCCCTGACCAGGCTTAGGGGTTCAGGGTGCTTCTACCCTGCCCCCTTTCTATCATTTATAACATTTATATTACCTTTTTCCTTGTTGAATCGGTTCAACCAAGTCACAAAATGGCTGCCAACACATTTTGGTTTGGAGTGTTGGCAGCTCGTGCTCAGGAGGGTTTGTGAATCCTTCTCGGCCACCAGATATCGATATTTTAGATTTTTTTCAGGAACTACTAAATGGATTTACACCATTTAAAAAAAGGTTGCATTCTGAACCAAGAGCTGTAAAACACAGAGGTTAAAGTTGAGTAAGAAAGGAAGATGTTATCTTCCGTTTAAAAAAACTTCTAAATTCAGTGAAACAAACCTACCATTTTAAACACACCAAAAACACTGAGAGCTCTGAAATTTCTGACTGAACACTGCACAGTCTGTACTATATCACTTACTGTACAGTACTTTGTTTAACTCCATGAAATATATATGTCGATGAGAAGTAATAGAAGCCTGACATTACTTTATGTAGATCGAATAAATGCTTGGCTTCATTCATGAATGAAAAAACATGAATAAAACATTTGAGCACCAGAAATTGTTCCATATGGTATCATAGCAAATTGGGTCCCATTGGACCATTTATCCTGCATATAATGTAGCAGCTGGATGGCATAATCAAGCTTTTGGCTACCTGTTAAAATCCTTGCAATCTTGCACTTATTTCGAGGTGATTTATGGCCCTATCAGACCTACCCATTCCACTGACCACAAACTCACCTGATACATTCCAACATTCACAGGATGTGGAGACAGCATGCACAGTAGCAAGAACAAACCTTAGAAAAGGCAATGGTTCTCGCCTTTATAATGAAAGTGCCAAGCTGCTAGCTATGATAAAGTTTGTTTGTAAAGCATTTTTTAAACAAAGCAAAAGAAAAAACCTTTAAAAATACTGTAGGAAAAGCAAACATCTCTTATGGTAGCTCAAAATGTTTTCAATCAAGAACCTCGGAAGAGAATTTTCTTTAAAAAAAAGGTATTATCAAAATGTAAAGGGAAGCCTAATTTACTTTTCCACAGGATCCAGTCATTTGCTTCTCTGCACTAGCCCAGGGAGCAGATTTATTGGCCTCCAGGACACCAACTGATCAAGTGTAGCAAATGGCCCTTGCCCCAACACCATGAATACCTTTGAGTGTCAAAGATTGCGATTTGCACACAATATGTGGAATTCAGGATATAAAACAACCCTAAAAGTATGCTCTTCAGCCACACCCCATCAAAATATCCCTCTTGAGGCGCTTTTACAAACAACTTGGGAGGTGTGAGGAGAGACAGGTCATGTAGGTTATGTGATGGGTGAATCAGCACAAGAAGAAGAGAGAGCTAGAAAACAAATGCCCTCTCCTGGAGTGCTGAATGAAAAAGAAAAAGTAGTTCCATAAATGTGAGCAATGGAAGGATACAGGTCAGCCAGTCAAAAGGACTGTAAAGGGGATAAGCTCCTGGGGAGGGAAAACACATCAAGGAAAGCAAGCCATTGAATAAGAAGCAAGCAAATGAGAGTGACAATTAATCCAACCAATAGTAATCAATGGGCATTTTCAAAGCCCACTGTAAACCTACAATAGATCGTTTGCAACCAGGCAGCTTGCACTGTTTGGTAGGCTAAACCTAAAAAGTGGGTGTCCATAAGTCAACAGCTCAGAGGAATAGCAGTTTGCCAAGCAGAATGAAAAAATGATTCAACAAAGGCACTCTGTGTCCTCATACCTCACAGGTGCTAGTTTCCATCTCTGCATTCACCGCACAATTCCCTCTTTTCAGGCAGCTTCTCCACCTAACTGAAGCTGGTGGGATAGCGTGGGAGGTTAATGTATCCTCTGCCACAATGCACTGTATATCATTGATCACTCTCAGCGTCAAACAACCATTCATCCTTTCTGGGATGATAATATGAGTGATAACATGAGTGCCAACAAGTATTACTACAACTGTTATGAGGTACAAGAAGAAGATTTCTCTCAGTGTAAGCTAGTGCCCCTTCCAATCAAAGAATTAAACCCCGGATGACAATCCCTTGATCTTATAACCAGGTGTAGAATTTGAAACTATAAAACAGAATCCCTGCTACACTTGGTGTGCTGTAGCCCTGGCCTGTCACAGTGTTGTCAGAAGATGCTAAAACCAATGTGCCTATCCAAATGAGCTCGGACAGATAAAGTAGCAGTTTTGTTTCTATTCTCTTGCACCGTACCAACAGACTTTGCCGAATCTGGAAGATACATGGCCGATCTGTGCATCAGACGTGCCAAAAAAGAATGTTCAGACGACACTAGAGGAGCTTGAATAGCAGCAAGCCATTAAACAGAAAACAGATTTGCTGTTAATTGTTTAAAGCACAGTTTCAACCAACACATGGAACTTTGTCACAATAAATCCAGTGTGTTCCCATATTAGGGAGCCCATTATAGATTTTGTTTTGGTCCAATAAGTTAGTTGAAAGAAGAAAAATTGCATCAAATTCCATGGCAAAGTGTCTTCTGTGAATACCAAAATGGTAGTAAGTTTAGGATTTTGTCTTAAGTTAGTTCTGTAAATGTGGCCCTTAGCCATGGAATTTGATGCACCTTTTCTTCTTTCAACTAGCAATGCTGCTTATTATAATGGTTTTTAGTACAAATAATATTTACCTTACAACCTCAATCGAATAGAATGTTATTTATGTGCTCTTTTTATAGATGTATGATATATTGCAAAACGATTTTAGGCAACTGTGCTCTTTTTTACTGATGTAAGATATATTGCAAATGATTTAAAGTAATTATGCAATATGTTTTTTTCATTAATTTATTCACTGGATTTACTGTGCCACAACAAAGCGCTGGCTTAATAGGCCAGTACACAGTCACAGATGTCACACAAACTGATGGTGCACGTGACAACTGAATACATACATACACATTTTTCCTCTATATTTCCCGCACCCACTGGTGTTCCAATAGATGTTTTTTCTTTAGAAAAAAAACGGAACCCTGGTAGACTAGTGTTTTGAAATAATTTGTGAATATGAAATCAAAAATAAACATCATCGATTATGTAGCGTCGCGCTGCTGAATAACGACGCTGCACACGTATATATTCACGAGCTCTTTATTCTGCTTCTACACAGTTCCTCGTCCCTACTCTAACTGCCCCTTTCCTGTCGCCGCTCCTCCTCTTCCTGAGTTCCCCTTACTCCACCCACCAACAACTAGACACAACCTTACAGATTATATGGCAGAAACAAATGAGTAGAACACCCACTGTCTCCATCGTGCATTATAAATATTTTCCCATAAAACTCCAGACAGAGCCCTTCAGCCATGCCTATACAGTGAGGAATTTAAAACAAAAGAATGTTTTTTATTTTCCGAAGTGCAATGTTTTTTATTTGCTGAAACCTGAATGGCCAGCTGACTGCTGCACCCTGACTCATGGACAAAGCACAAAGGGTCTACAATAACAGCGATCAGTAACCTGTGCAACCTCGGCTGACAGCTAAGCACGGCTAGGAGAGGCATACAAGCCAAACTGATGGATAGGACATGTCCTCGTGTTTTGATTACCCCACTAGATATTTGAATTGTTTCTCACTTTCTTTAAACAATTATTCCCATGTTTTCCTCATCAAGACTGTATGCTTATTGCAGCTCCGTGAATGCACGTGAAATCAGAAAAACGCTATAGCCTGAGCAGCAGGCAGGGTGAGTGTGGTGGGGGGTCACCTCGGGAGCAGCAAATAGGCACAGATTAAGTTGAATCAATCTGTGCTTGGTCCCTGCTCCACAGAGAGGAACAGATATCCCAAGCGAGACACATGCGCTAGGACATGCACTTGCAAGCTTGACCCTAAAAATTGAGAGAATGGTACTCCACATCAGGGACAAAGAGGAATAAAGGAATGATAGTGAAGGTGCAGGCAGGGGGCTGTGTAATCGCCTACATGAACGTGTTGGGGCAACACATTGTGACAAAGGCTGATAAGTGGGCTGCACAGGACTAGACAAGGAAGTAGTGGGTTCACAAAGAAACACAGGGATGAAACCCTGCCCATGACAGAAATGTGAACAACATGATGACAGAAAGGCAAGGGGCTGGAACAGACATTTAGAAGAAATAGAAGAAGGAAAGAAATAGCAGCAAGGCAGAGAACACAGAAGTGATGTGCCTGATGGAAAAATAGAAAAGTACAAGTAGAATAAAAGGATTGCAAGTAGAAGACAAACAAATAGGAGAAGTCAAATTAGTGGCACCACCAAAGAGAACACCCAAGCTTCAAGCAGATTTCCCATAGTGAAAATGTAAGCCCACCGCTGTTGGGCCAAAGGGGGGCCTTTGCCATACATACTAAACCTCGCTATACATTTGTTCACCTACCTTGCATCCTGCACCCACCCCTAAGATTTCCCCTTTTTAGGTCTCTCTAGCGAACGCAGTGCATGCGCTGATTCGCTAGCGAGACTCTATTGTTGCCGTTTTGGTGCTGGAAGGGCGACAGGAGATGGCACGCTCGGACAGGAGATGTGCACGCGTACGGACAGGAGATGTGCACTCCGTACGCATGCACATCTCCAGCCCGCAATAAATCAAGTGAGTAGAGAAGCCGTCATGAGTGTCAGAGGCGGAGCGGCTGCTGTGTGTTTTTTTTAATTTTATGTAGCTGGCTGCGTGCAGCCTCCGTTCCATATTAGCAGGTGTGTATTGTCACTCAGGGACATGGGGCAGCGTGCAGTGGAAAACTACCCCCTTCCATTTCCCTCAGGCGGCACCATGAGAGCCCCCTGCTTTGGCCACGGTGGTGCCCTGTCTGGTGGGAGGCCGTCTGAGGTAGCATCCTGTCCGTGTCCTTCTCCCAGTAGGTCTCCACCCTGGCCGGCTGTCTGGTGCTGAAGGCAAGGATGGGACCGGCACCGGGGGATTCCCGCTCCTACCCAGTTCCCAGGATAGTATCTAGCCCATACTGCCGTTCTCTGGAGAAAAGTGTACAGGGTCGCTCTTAGCTGAACAACGAGGCTGGCAGGCACCGGCGCCAGTCGGTTAAGAAGTAGAAGTTGTTTCCTGGTAGAAGTTCCAGTTGACCAGTTACATTCGGTTTCTATTCGAACCAACGATGGCATGTAAAATAACTTGTTTTTTATATGCTGCTTGATGCCATACTTCTGTCATTTCTAATCATTGTTAATAAAAAAGTGTCATGGACCAATTTAAAGGTACTAATGCATACGCCTCGGAAGAATGGAATGCTGCGTGGGCTTAACTGAAAATAAACCTAAACATTCGTCAGCGCATGTTTTGGGTGTGATCTTTTAAATCACTGAACCTTCCAATTTGACTAACCCAGAAATAAGTGGACCTCATCAAATGCACCTATAAGACACAGTTAACACGATAAAACGTTAATGACATCACTGGCAAGACCCTAAACTGCAGCTGGAACTTTAATCCAGGAGTGTTTAAGCTAGAGAAGATACACGTGGCTCAATCATGTTATTTGTATCAGTGTGCCAAAAAACTCTTATTCATATATTTATTAGTACGATGCAGAGGTTAAAAAGTTTATATCGACATCTGTATAGATGTACGTATATATTTATCTGTGTATGCACTCGCAACCGAATCCAGTAAAATACATTTGTGACCGATTCTTAGTAATTTCCACTAAATTCACCTATTTGGGGACATATAGTCAATTTTTCCCAGGGACATGGAGCTCAGTTTTTAGCTGTCCAAATACTTCTGCAACCAAAATGTCCGGCTGTCAACTTGATACGAGTCACCACCGATAATACTGTTCCTTATAAGTGAAATGTATCCACTACACAGCAGGCCAACAAAACCTTCATGCTTTAACCTTTGCCACTTGGCTACTAAGATTACACACTAGTTTGAAGCGTCTTGTGTAGTGTTGCAGAATTATTATTTTTCCTGTAGGGCATGCACTCTCAACTTTACAGGCTGTTGTCATTGTCGAACATGAAGTAATGGGTAATACGTGTGTTATAAATACAGTGCAAAAGGGCACGATTTAGATTTTGTGTTACATCTATGTTCCAGATGGTTCATCAAGGTTATTAATCATTCTTGTACGTACCAATGTGAAGTTGCAAGATGTACAGAACATCACAGCTTGAGATCACCTTGACCGTGCCACAGCATAAACATTCACCCTCACAGGAAGGTATTTTGGCACTACTAAGGCCCAAATTAGGAACAATGGAGGAAGAAACTCTAAGATAAAGTGTGTATCATTGTTGTGAGTTGTCAAGGAGTGTTACATTTATTCTGTAAGTGCACCGTGCAGCCCTTTGCACCTGGACCTAAAATTGCGTGTTAATTTCCAAATTCACGCCAGATCATTTGCTTGCTCTAGAGTGTCCCAAAGCTCACTTCAAATTTACATAAGTCAGTGCAGCACAAGAAAGATTTCAAACTCCTTATAAATGCCACCCAATAGTCAGACTGGTAGCTCTCCAGTTTTATACAGGCAGTGCCCATGCCACAGTGTATATGAACAGAAGAACAAGGGCTCTCCTTACAGTGGTTTGGTGGCTTTTAGGGCTGGGCAAGAGGTTGTCTTATTCAGGTCATATTGCACATGGCCAATGAAACAAGTCCAAAGAGATGCCCTTGCCTTCTCCAAATGCCCAAACACACAAATACTTCCTGGGATGATTTGTGGCATGACAGAGCCACTATAAGTACACAAGGCTTTTAATGTGAGTAGGTTTTTATGGATAAGAGTCATACCCATTATTTTACTACAAGAAATCATATTGATGGGCTTTTGCTAGAATTTATAGTGGTTTGAAAAGTATTGAATAATTCTAGTCTGTACGATTTTACGAAGTTGTGTGGTCCAGAAAAGGACGTGGCAAGCAACTAAATGCAAACATGTATGGAAAAGGGTACTAGTGTGTGCTGTTTACATGGTGTGCATATATGATATATGCTGTAAGGAGTCATCAGTTTTGTTGGTGCACAACAGTACAATGAAAATAGTCTGATGAATCATTTGAAAACTGACTGCATGGCTGATTCACAAAGTAGTCCTTTTAAGAATTGTAGGTTATGCCCCAAATAGTCTTAGTTACCACTTTTTAAGCATTCACAAAAATATTTGATCTATAGAACCGAAATCTGTTAAAACCACAGATGTGTGTTACTTAGCGAATTTTATCATTGTGCAATTTGAGTTAAGATGCACTGTACATTTCTTTTTCATTTTATTTTTCCTTCTCTTGGAAAACAATTTTCTATATGACACAATCCCATCCTCCAGGCCCATATCATAGAATGTGTGTTTGCTTCTTTTCACACATAATTTGCACACTTTAACCTGCTTTATTTGTCATGGACTATAGAAGAGCACGTTGGATGTAAAAAAGGGGTTGTGAACAGCTACAAAGTTACGATTTTGTGGGAGTTCTTTCGGTTCCCACCAGCACTTCCTAACCCTCCTTTTAGGGCTGCAATATTCCGACCCCTGCCTCTAAATTTGCAATTTTGAAAATATGTCATACTTCGTTTTCACAGTTGTAATTTCTGTAGGCAGGTCCAAATGGTATTCACAGATTCCAGATCTGCTAGCATTACTACGCTTCCCATTTGTACAAATGTGGTCCATCTTGAAAAGTTGGAACGTCATGAGGGTTCTATTGGAAGTAGAGCCTTTAACCTGCATTTGACAAACTAATCTCTGCTGTGCACGTTCATACCAATGTTCTATATTGTCAGCTGTAGGCTATGTTGGTAATGTGTGGGTCAGTTACACCCAACCAAGGTGGATATCCTAAGGCAGCGATCATCTTAGAGTGAACAAGGAGACCATGGAAGAGCTCTCTTTGCGGGCTAGAAAAGAAAGGAGTGTTTTAGGGATATCTGCAAGGTTAGAAGATTGAGTTGTCCTGGGTGTGGGGACACTTTTCGTTTTTTTTTCCCACAGGCTGAAGTAAACCGATTAACCCTTAGGGTTCCTTTTGGTAGTGTCTGTAGTTTGTAAGCATGTTTAAACACGAAATTTAATTGTATCTGGGTTATGTGGATAACGTTTCATGTGGAATCACGGAAATTGTATTGATGTTTTGAAGGTACCCCTTGCTTCTATCAGAAATCAATGTTGTTCGCATAATGTTGGCAGGGAGGAAATTTGCATACAAGGCGTGCCAGCACTGGAGGTCACATTGTACATGCCTTCTTTATAACGGATACAGAAGACCCAATGTTTCAAGAAATACATGGGTAGATCAGCAAGGGATACATTAATCTGTTAGTTTTTTAAATACCTAAGTCCAGTACATACCAATGGATGCATTTCATCACAGTTAATTGCTTAAAATCCTCTACTGCGCATGGTCAGTTTTAACAGATAGAACTCCTGGTACGTCTGAAACAGTTGTTTCAGTGCACGCTTACAGTGCTTACCAATTCTTATTAAACAGCTAATACCCCAAATTGCTTGTTGATTGGTTTCTAGTACGGTTCTGATGTATAAACTAAATTACAGGTAGCACACGTTTCATACCCGCCTAGGCACTTATAGCAGAATGGAATCAATAGTTCAAACACCATTGATCAGAAGATGACACAGGTAACAAAAGTGGGCAAAATGATGAAACCGTGGGGGGTCGGGGCTAGTACAGGATATTCCTTAAACATGAGCACTCACTTTGCTGACCTGGGTGGCCTAGCCGTGCATGCCTTTGGCCGCTGTGGTAGGGAAAAGATCTAATCTCCACCTGGAACCTCCCTTCATGAGCAGGGCTTGCAGTCTGAAAAGGGGAAGAAAATACTTCTGCAAGGGTATGAGGACACCTCTGTGAGGGTATGAGGATAACTCTCCAAGGAGATGAAGATATCTTTCTGAGGGTATGTGGACACCTGCAAGGGTATGAGGACACCTCTGTGAGGGGATGAAGATAATACTCCAAGGAGATAAAGATATCTTTCTGATGGAATGAAGACACCTGTGCGAGGGTATGATGATAACTCTGAGGGTGTGAGGATGAGGGTAACACTTCTAGTAGATGAAGATATCTTTCTGAGGGGACTAAGACACCACTTTTCGGGTAGGAGGGTGATAGGAGGGTGAGATACCTCAGAGGTACCAGGATGGTTTTCCATAACGCCCTTGCTAAATTTTCCTGCAAAGTTATAAAATAATACCCTAGCTGTTACCTTTGTCAGATCTCCATCTCCCGGCGTCCATTCAATAGGTAGCTGAAAGTTTGGGCACATCTTCATAATAATAAGGGGTAAGCGATCTGTCAGGTCAGTAGCCTTCCATATAGTTTAGGTATCAGTCGTATATAGTTTCTGTAAGATTATGCAGTGAAGAGATTTATCGCCTTTGCTAGACTATATTGTTGCCTCTTTTTGTGCCGAAAGGAGACACGAGGTGGCACGCGTGGACAGGATATGTGCACGCGTATGGACAGTAGATGTGCACTCCGTGGAGGATAGCAGCACCTGCATCGCTCACTTTCAGTTTCCCTCCCCCCGTCGGCTCCACGGAGCCAGCTTGTTTTTTTTACTTTAGTCTTTGCACTGCAGCGCTGATTTGTCCTGTTGCGCCCGCACTGTTCTTTTTCTGACCACACGGCCCGGAGACGCTGAGGGGGCCACGCCAGCTGGGAGAGAGTTTTCTTTTTCCTCCCGGAAGCGGGCCAGCTTGTGGCATGTCCTCTTCATCGCTGCTTCCATGTCCGTGCCTGCTTCTATGCCTACACTCGCTGTTAAACTAGGTTCAAACCCAGTGTCTTCTTCGCCTATCACTTCTCAGGTGACGCTTCAGTCATTTTCGGATGGCAGCGGGACCGCAACCCCAGCAAGGCGATGAGGGTAGCAGTGATGACTCGCTCTACAACAACAATCTATCCAACGACGATCACGATAACAATGCTCAGCCTCTGCTTTCCTCCCTCTTTAGCCTCATGCCAACCAGCCCCTTCCCACCTGATTGGGCACTTTGAACCCAGACGCTAATGCCCTTTGGGGGATTTGGCGGGCATCTGACTGCCCACCCTTTGCAACCAGCTGCCCTAGGGTTGTTAGTTAAGGCCCCTTCAAGTGTCTAGCTTCACCTCCCAGGGGCTGTTATTCTTTTGCCTAGGAGATGCAATAGAATGGAGAGGATCATCATATTAAAGAGTGTGTAGGGCCAGCCTTCAATGTATTAGTACCTCAGTTTTTGTTTTGCTATCTTCTGCTTCGCATCCACATATTAACATGTGTTTCCGTTTTTGCTGTAGCAAAACAGAATCTGCATAAAGCATCTGCTCTGCATTCAATGACAAACCCTACTGGTGTTGCCAATGCTTGTATGCTAAGGCGACCGCTGGATGCTGCAATGCACTGTTTCTGAAGGGGGTAGGTGAGCGAGACAGCAGACTTCTGACAATAATAGGACAGCCTCTAGCTCTAAGTGCAATAGGGAAATAAAGCCTTTATGGGCCTTGTACTTAGAATCGGGCACACAGTAAAGACAGACTTAGCCGTGACTGTGCTGCTGTGTTACTCTGTAGACAAGTGCTCCCCTTGCAGCAGCACCATACCAGGTTTCCTCGACTTTCACAGTAGGCATCGGCCGGTAGTACGAACAACCCAAGATTTAAAAAAAAATGTTTTTAAAATTACGTTAGTTTACTGCTAACAAGGCAAGATTATGTAAAGATCTATGCCCAACATATTGATGCCCACACTCAAATGTTGCTCCATCTCTCCCACTTAAGGCATGTACAATGCCCACACTTTCCAGGTACTCTTACCATGAAGGGGACCAACAGGGAGTTGGAGGTGTGCATCAGGACAGGTGGGAACAGGAGAAAAGGACTAAAGATGCAGGGTGGGTGGCTCAAGGGTAGCTGCTCCATGGCTAAATGACAAACATGGATTGAGCATCCTTTGGTGATAAGTGTACTGATCGGTCCAGAATCAATATTATACATGCAAGGCACTGGCACAGAGGCAGAGCTGTCGACTCGGAGATGGGGATCCGGGTTCGAGTTTTGGTGTCTCTGTGTAATGTATGTGTGATGCAAAGTGCTCAGACACCTTACACTGATATGGTTGGCGTATATAACTAATTAAATGCGTCAGAGAGAGTGTGGTTATGGAGGCTTGAGGGGCACTGTTAAAGGGTGATGGTGAGGGAATCCGTGGTGAAGGTGGTCATTGGGGGCACCAACAAACATTGTCGCACCGGGCATCCCCAGCACTAAATAGATAAAACAAACAAGCATTTGCAATGCAATAGGTATCACAGTTGTGAGAACTTGAGCTATTGGCATTGTAAATGGCAATGCCTTTTATTTACGTGTTGGTTTTTAAAACATAAATAAAAGGCATTGTCATGTACAATGCAAATAGCTTAAACTCTTGCAAATGCGAGATCTATTGCATTGCAAATGCTTGTTTCTTTCCCTAACAACTATTTAAAACCCCACTCAGTCATTACCTACTTCCCAAAACATCTACCTAACTAAGCATTTACTATGTTAACTTCCACTAATTTCCTGCTCTCATAGTAGCTTGTTGCCATCCATAAACTTTACCTCTAAACATAGAACAGCTAGTTACCAAACGCCACTCAGAAAACTCCCTGCCTGTCCCTCACTTTTCTACCCCCCCCCCACCTAGGACTTGTTAGGATACCCTTTTATATCCAATGACCTATCTAAGACCTCCTTAATCTGTATGCGGTATACCTCCATCCTGAAGCGAGACATATGTACCCCGCCATCCCTGAAAAAGTAAACTGCTCCATATTTTAATTTGGGATGCTCCATTATCCCAATAAGTTCCTTATCACAAAACAATCTCATATCCCTATTGATTTTCCTCCTGACTTTATTATTTGCTGCAGGTCTATCTGCCTCCCTCCACTGTCTCCTAAGAATAAACTCTGACCAGATGATATAACACCCTTACCACTGTTGTTTAATCTCCAAAATGTTCCTTTTCATTTGTTTCAACTGCGCCAACCCCTTACAAACCACTTGGTCATTTTCTCCCAGGTGCACGATCAAAACAACTGGACAAATGTTACCCCTGATCAACCTGTTTAAACCTGGAATCAATTCATGCCATTGCATGCCACCCTTCCCCTGCCAATAAACATTAAACAATGATGTGTGCAATCCAAAGCTCAAACTTTCCCTTTGTTCAAGTCATGGTACTCAGCCCATTTGACAAAAGAATGTCCTACTATCCAGATGGACAGCTCCGCTGATGCTGGCCCTGCCACACCACCCGAAAAGACACATGGGTTAGTACATGGAAAACTATGC
The DNA here is from genome assembly GCF_964261635.1 of Lissotriton helveticus. NCBI lineage: Eukaryota > Metazoa > Chordata > Amphibia > Caudata > Salamandridae > Lissotriton > Lissotriton helveticus. The sequence continues at coordinate 408,975,774 of NC_136057.1, read as the reverse complement.
CTCCTCCAACTTAATATATGTTCTAAAACAATCAGCTGTTCATCGCCCCAAGTGCATTATCCTGTCCTTCTCCCAGCCCTGTTTCGCCGCGTCCATTATCCCGATCCGAAATGAGTGCACACCATATTAGCCCAGGGCCTCCCCTCAAAACAACAAAGTTCTCCATATCACCCACAGAAGCTGAGTCCCTGACACCATATGGCCTGAGGCCCAACAAAAAACCTAACCCCTGCCTAGAGCAGATCACCCCCTCAAGGTACCCCCCCATTTAACCAGGCATGCCTCCCCATCACCTGAGGCTCCCATCACTACCCACTTCCCCGCTCCCCTTCGGTCTGTTTTCGATTGTTTAATCTTTACTACCACCTCCCTTTCCCTCAGGTCCACTTTGCCCCATTGTATACCTGGAACACCCATCCTACCCAACAGCTCTGACACCCGAAATGCCCCAAAATACATCGAAGACATTAAGGTGCAAAGTAATATTCTCTCCTCATAATTCCTGCAAATCCTCTGAATGAAGTCTAGCAAACCTAACAACAAAACCGTAGACACCGGTCTCCTCATCCACCACCTAACCTCCCTCTCCCTGACCCAGCCTTCTAGAATGTGTCTTCCCAGTTCCCCCACCACAGCTTCCCCATGAAAGCGATCCCTGCCAGCTTGCCTGCAATAGTGACCCTTGACAATCCTCTATCAATCATTGATAGAATAAACAGTATCACATGCTCTTCCCTTGCTCACCTGTCTGTCTTCCTCTGAGCCCCACCTTCTAAAAATTCCCGCAAAGCCTGTTTATACGCCCTCTGCGTGGATACAGCCAAAGACCGTACAACAGTTGGAGCATCCTTTGTGTCCTATAGACTACATCCCTGCCAGCACTGGTGTCTTGCAGTCATCCGTCTCCGTGGCTAGACCACGGAACCTCTACCACGGTGAACAAGACAAAACATCCGCAATGTCATCATTGTCCACCCCGGGACATGCCTGGCCTGAAATAAAATATTGTGTTTCAAACAACTGAGTACAAACATCCGCATAAGGTTGAGTACCTGGGCATCCCTCAAGGATTGCTTATTCACCACTTGCACCCCTGCCTTGTTGTCCACCCTAAAAATAACATTCCTGTGTGCCAAATTCTGCTCCCACACTGTAATTGCGACTACTAGAGGAAATAGCTCCAAAAAGGCGATGCTCCTCCCACCTTTCTTTGCCGCAGCCACTCTTCGGCGCACCATCTGCCCTGCCAAAACAACCCAAAACCACTAGCTCCTGCTGCAAATTAGTATATCTGTACATCCCACTCCCACTCTTTTGGGCGTTGCCATTGGGTTGCCATTGAAATCCTCCAAATATTTGAGTCGCATGCGTAAATCCTCTTTCGTCCCTGTGGGCAAGCGCATGTGATGATGTGGCATTCTAAGGTCAGCCAATGACCTTACAAATCTCCTACAAAATATCCATCCTGTCCGTACTACTCTACATGCGAAGTTAAGATGTCCTAAGGGCACCTGCACTTCCCTAACTGTCACTTTTCGCTAGCCAGCATGTTGTCTATCAGCATCATCATATGCAGCTTCTTCTCCATCGGTAGGCATGCCTCCAACACCCCGAGCCCAATTCAATACCCAGAAATGACGACATCGTACTCGGACCTTGTGTCTTCTTTGGTGCTAAGGGCACACCTAATCGCTCCATGAGCTCTTGAAAACTTGTCCGAGGTTGGCCCACCGGGAAGAAGTCGTCAAGGTAGTGTGTCACCGTCTCTTTACCTGCCTACCACAAGAAAACCCATTGCAAAAAGGAGCTGAAATGCTTGAACAATGCACAGGATATGGAGTAGCGCTTTGTCCACAAATATTTGCCCATCAAACTGTAAGCCGAGCAACTGAAAATAATCAGGGTGTACAGCAGTAAACGGAAAGCAGAATATATGTCACATTTGGCCATAAGTGCCCCTGTTCCTACCCGCTCCACCAATCCTCTGGCTACATTAATTGACAAATATGAAACTGATGTCAAGTCCTCAGCTATAAAATCATTAACTGAGATCTCTTCCGGCCATGAGAGGTGTTGTATCAATCTAAATTTTCCTTGGTTTTTCTTGGGTACTACTCCGATAGGTGAAAGTCTCTCATAGGCCAATCTGTGCTCGGGCCTTCCATACACCCTTCTTCAACTTCTTTAAACAATTTGTCCCGTACTATTGACTTTCAGCCCCACTCCTGCGTTCTTGCCCTGTCTCTCCTGTCTTTGCCCCCGAGGCCACATCAACCCTAGCTGTTGTACTGTGTCCTGCCTGTCCCTTGACAAGCTCAGACTGTCCGCCTTTAACAAAGCCATCCCTTTTCGGTGGAGCGGAGCCGCATGTGACTCACCCAAGTCTGTTACCTCCCATGCCTGCTGACCCTGCAATTGCAAATAAGGGCCGGCAAACCATGGTTAATGACCCGCCTACTCCTGCTGACTCCGAAAACGGACACCACTGCCAATACCCCGCTCCTTCTCTACTTCTGAGCTGTCTCCCTCTGCCCCTTCTCCATCCCCCTGCTCAGACTGCCTCGCCCATTTCCTCACCTCCCCCGCCGAATGCCCCACACCGCGCTAGAGCCCCCCAGGGTCCATCCCCCGGCGCATATATACTTTGGCCGGTGGTCTACACCCCGCCCTGTGACCCACCCAACACTCCCTTTCACTCCACTCCAGCATTGCTGCCACTATGGCAGACACTGGCTCCCCTTCCGGTCCCTCCTCCCTGCCTGCTGCCACTTCCCTCTGTTCCCCCATTTTCGAGCTCATGGGTCATGGCTGTCCACCTTCGCAACTATCTCCCCTCCTCCGACCAACAGAACCTAAGTCCCCCGGGGGCCCTCTCCAACCACCCTCCCAACTCCAAAGATGGTGTTTGCCCCTCACCTTGGCCCCACCTGTTCTACCATATTGCCGGGACTCCTCCCCCCTCCCACCTATCCCTTCTCGACATCCTCCATTCCCTTGTCCCCCAACAAGCTGCTCCTTCCCCCCTTTCCTTAACCCATTCTACTCACTCCACTATGGTTCCAGCCCTCTTTTCCTCTGCCTGCCCTCTCTCATGTCTGCTCCCTTCCACTCCTGCCGGAGCCTGCTGCCTCTTACTGGGCCTTCCTATTGCCAATAATGCTTGGCCCCTCCCCCTCCTCCTCGACGTCCCACTTTTGCCTTTCTTGCACCTCTCTTTCCCTTCTGTGAGTCGCGCACAGCCTCAGCGGCCGCCGCAACCCCATATTTTTCCTCAATGCCGGTCCTGCCGGCCCCCCTTGGCAAACATGACCAGGGGGCGTCGCACCCCGCCCCTTCCCCCATGGTGTGTTAACGCATGCGGCCGTTCTCTGCTGGCAGCCACTCGCACCTACCATCCTCATGGGCCCTCTTTTCCGGAACAAAGGCGGTGAAGAGGCCCACACTGCTGCGGCTGCAACGTCTGATGTCTGATGTGCCGGCCACATGCTCCGTCCACAGCAGATCCATGCGCTCTGCTTTGGCAAGCAGGTGCATGGCTCCTGCCACCCTGGGGTCGATCTCTTCATATAAGGATGCCATCTCTGCTTCAGATTCTTAAAACAATTCTTCAAAAATTCCACTGCTCTCCTACCCAGCACCCCACCGGCTGCCGTGTCACCTTACTAAAATGGTGTCACTGTCGACAAAATGTCCGGTTTTATACCCCCGCGAGCTCTCCTACCCAAATGGAGCCCAACTAGCCCAATTGGGGTCTGGGCTGCACCATGGTCCAAATAACCCTGGGAGGGGCGAGCATCCCTGGCGGTCGGCCGCTCCCCCCCCCCCCCCCCCCCTTTAGCCCCATTGTAACTGCAACACTTTTTTATGATGGGTCAGACAGGGAAAATGTTCTGTTAACACGCAAATGGTAAAAGTACACCAATGATACAGCTGCAAATGGAGTGAACTCAGCTTTCAGTTGAAAGCCGACATTCATCATCATTTTGATTGATATAGGCAGCAACCATTCATTTGAAGAGGGGACTGAGTGTTCCAAAAAGAGGGAGGCCAGTGGTCCACATTGATTCTTCTCTTGGCCACTGTCTCTTTATTTATTAAAACAGAGTATGATTAATCAACATCACCATGGGTTAGATTTCATAATGCATACTCCTGTAAAAAGGACCTCTGGACCATTTGCATGTGAGAAGTAGAATCAGTTGATATAATATAGGGCTGAGTACATGTGCTCATTGCGTATTCTGTAATAACTACTCTGTTTGTGGACTAAGTTAGTGCCTACCAATGAAGATGAGCTGTACCTCTTTACACTGGGTTGTGCCCTTGGAAAACACTTTTGCAAATTTCCATCATGAAGGAATGCGCAAATTTACCAAACAGGATGTGGATAGGCAGTGCACTGTCAGGGTAAGTGGGCTTTGAAAAAGGCCTGGTACTGACAGTGGGAGTCTGTCCCACTTCTGTAGGTCGACCAGAGTACAGATGCACAGAGACAGTCAGTGAAGCCTGGATATTGGAGACACTATTTGCCCTTTACTTACCCTGTCTATCATTGTGTGAGGGGGCTTAGGTCAGGAGCATTGTCAGTGTGTCTTGGGCCCTAGTGCAAGGAAGGAAATCAATCAGCAGCGCTGTCACTCCTAGGGGAATCTGCGCGCTAATGGTGCCAGGTCTCTGTCGAAAAGTCAGGTCTTGAGTTTCTTTCCAAACCCTGCCAGGGCGGCTGCTGTTCAGAGGTGGAGGGGCAGGTTGTTACAGGTCCTGGCAGCGATATAGGAGGAGGAGCGCCCCCCACTGCGGGTGCCACAGATGCAAGGGTGTGCGCGAGGGCAAGAGAGGAGGAGCGTCGGTGCCTTGCAGGTAGATGGAAGTTCAGTTGATGGTTGATGTAGGACTGTCATTGATTGTGTAGAGCTCTGTAGGGGTGCATGAGGATCTTGAACTGGCATCTCTTCTGGATGGGGAACCAGTGGAGCATTCTGAGGTGGAAGGTGATGTGGGTCCATTTGGGGAGTTCCAGGATGAGTCTGGCTGATGCATTCTCTATGTTCTGGTATCTTTTGAGGAGCTGGGAGGAGATCCCTGTGTAGAGAGTGTTCCTGTAGTTGAGGTGGCTGGTGACAAGGGCCTGGGTGACAGATTTTCTGGTATTGACTGGGATCCATCAGAAGATTTTGCAAAGCAAGCGAAGGGTGTGGAAGCAGGAGGAGGAGACTGTGTTGACTCATCATTTCATGGTCAGTTTGCTGTCATGGATGATGACTAGGTTGCATGCATGGTCTGTTGGTGTGGGTGCTGGTCTGAATTTGGCTGGCCACCAGCTGTGGTCCAAAATGGGGGTGCTCTTCCAGAAGATCAGTACTTCTCTCTTGCCGGAGTTGAGTTTGAGGCAGTTGTCTTTCATCCAGTTGGCTACATTGGTCATGGTGTTGTAGAAGTTGGTTTTGATGTTGGAGGGGTCCTCGGTGAGCAAGAAGATTAGTTGAGTGTCGTCTCCGTAGCAGATTATGTTGATCCCGTGAGATCTGATGACATCTACGAGTTGGGTCATGTAGGTGTTGAAGGGATGATACTTGGGATACGCCGCTTATGATGTCCTTGGGTTTGGAGGTGAAGAGAGGCAGCTGGATGCTCTGAGTGTGGCCTGTGAGGAAAGAGGCGATCCACTTGAGGGCATTTTGCTGCATGCTGATATTGTACAGTCTGTGGATGAGGGAATGGTGAGAGATGGTATCGAATGGATCAGAAAGGTGGTGGAGGATCAGGGCCACTATTTCTCATGCTGGAGGAGAGATCTGATGTATTCTGCTGCAGCAATCAGCGCGTCCTCGGTGCTGTGGTTGGCAATCCCTTGCTCTGTGAGGACCTTCAGGCTCTCCAGACTGATGAGACCAGATGCATACATTATCTGTGGGCAATGGTATCATGCCATAATGTTAGGTTGTGTGGTCTTAAGGGCAGGCTAAAAGAGTCAAGTCACATGGAGCATCTTTTGTCTGCAGTGCGGTCATCAAGAGCAGAGAACTGCACATACCGGCACCACGTGCAATCTATTTTAATATGGTCACTGTTGTCTTACTTTTAGGCAAGATATAGAGTGTGCGCCTTTAAATCCTGAGAAGCGTTTTCAATATATCTAACTTACTTTTACTTGTCATGCTTTGTGCAGATATATGTGAGCAATCCCAAATACCTGAAATGCACTTGGGTACTACAACACAACAGTTCTTAGGTAAAGTGATGAATGCGCTTTCCAACTATTTCCAAGGGGTTCAGCCGACACTAAAATTCTAATGGTAAATGTATCTAAAGTTTTGAAGGTGAGACCGCCTAGTTACAATGTACCAGAAAAAAACATGCCCCTTGCGAAGGAAAACTATTTTTGCCAGTCATGAAAAAGCAGGGTTTTTTTTTTACAGGAGAGAGCACATACACGGTCAAGGCATAACGAGTTAAATGCCTAAACTTCTGTTTGTGTAAAGAAAAGGATATGTAAGCACCCATGGGACTTCGCTGACAATGAGCGAATGTTGAGTAGCACCGCGGTTTTTAAGGTCAACTGCAGTTATTGCGGATTTATTTTCAGTCTTTTACAAATGATTGAGGTGTTTGCAACAAAAGTCGGCATTTAAGGGATTGCTGTTATTAGGGCAACAGCTGAAGAGTGCAATTATCCAATTGTCTGCCCCTTGACAGGAGTGCAGAATAAAAAGTACTTTAACACCGGTGCCAAGTGCTGTATACAATGCCATAAGGCGATAACAAAACCACCTTTATTGAAGGCTTTGAGAATATTTGCAGTGTGATCTCTAAGGAGACGGCCAGTGTTAATGATTCCAGGGTTGATGTTAGTTAGAGCACATGTGATGTGATACTATAGACAGGTCTCGTTTGAGAACACATGTTGCACAGTACAGAAGTGCATATACTGGGTAAAATGGTACCCCTCCAGAAAATACTGAAAGGCTACTTGAAGACAGGAAGCGCTTAAACGCACCCAAGACAGGGTGCGCTATATAAGTACCTCTATATAGATTCATATGAAAACTGCTGGTGAAGGAAAGCGAATTCCGAACGTGGACATAGTTAATGAGTTTACTCTGCTCTCTTTTGTCTATAGTGCAGCCATTGGATCTCTCAAAACCATTCATGTCTCACACATAGAACATCGGTAGCGTGGGAAGTCAGACATACTGTAAATAATGAAACTCGACAGGGTAGTTGGTGAAGAACGACTCCTAACACTGCCACTGTTTGCATAAAAGGCCTCTTTATTTGGAAGCAAGAAAAACCTTCTCTTCTTAGTTTCAGTAACTACATAAAAACATGTTGCAACCATTGCCTTGCCCAACTAGCTTTTAGTAACACATCCTAATGGTACATGTCAGGGTGGGAGGAAGATCAATATTGTGTAGAGGGATTCAAAGAATTCTTTGTGCACATGCGATGGGACACGAAGATGAGGCAGCCAATGTCCTATGCAACTGCTTTGGCCCGCCTGCTGTCCCAATGCCCCTGTGAGGAGAGGGCGGTTCCTTCCCCTGTTACCGCAGCCCGCTTTGGAGGAGAAAAGCTCCCAACACTATTGCCATTAGTGTAAAGGTTTGCTTAATTCATAAGCAAGTACCGCTCGCAAAACATGTTTTTAATTTCAAAACTAACAAATCATATCTAAAATGAACTTTCCTTCCACTAAACATTATCCCACCACGTTTGGCTATAAATCCTCCTCCCTTTAACATACACACTGACACTTCTAATATGGTAATACATTTAGCTTTAAATTTGATATTTTAATTCTGCATTTCCCTTAATTTCCTTTCCAGCTTCTCTGCACTAGGCCCAGGTTGCCTCCATTTACATTCCTCATTAAATTATTTTCCCTATACTTTTCTACTTCTAACCTTTCCTGCATTCCCCACACCTTACCTGAGATCTCTCTTTCCACCACCAGATCGACTCTCATGAGGTGTTCTTCCTGTCACCCTCTATGAGGTCTGGTTTTCTCACCAATCCTTCAACACCCTCATCAACTTCCTCAAATAAATCCTGTTCCCAAGCAGAGACAAGTGTACCCTGCTCTGTCTGACAATCACAGGCCATCTGTAATCAATATCCACATGCCTATTTTACATGCTTTGCAAAAGGCAGACACTATCCTTTTCACTTTCTTATGAACACAGTTGAGGGCTGCCTACTTACGTGCTCCCATGCACACTGTTTTAGGTAAAAGCTGGTCTAAAACACATCCAACTTCTCTCACTTGCCTGCCATTCATCAATTTCAAGTCCTTTTTAGGTTTTGCCTCCACAGTGCTTGTGGAAATGTATTGTTAATATCTTAAAAGGGTTTACATCCTGTGCCGTTGCTTTTCATTGGCTTGCTTGCCACTTACTTTCCCTCCATTTCTATTGGCTGTAGCAAACTCTTTCCTGTTCTTCCTCCTGTGTTTGCTCTTATCAGTGTTCCGAGGCCGAAGTACTGTTTACATCTGCTTTTGAAGCGGAACCTTTTTTTTAATGTTTTGATTGCACATGGTCTTTATGATGTGCGTGCCTTCTGTTGTGTAGGTGTATTTCAAGCTCCTCGAGCAGCAGAGTATTGTGATTTTGTGTGCGAATGCATGTCATTGCGTGCATGCGCACCATGCATTTTGTCATCATACATTTATTTCAAGCTCCCCCGCAGCAGCAGTGTTTTCTGATTTGGTGTGCGCATGCATGTCATTGTACGCATGCACAGTATGCATTTTGTCATCAAAAAATCTGTTTCTATGCTCCTTGCCGCAGCAGTGTATTGTAATTCAGAACACCGGCCCCTGCCTTTGCAGCCCGTCCTGAACTGCTGCCTGTCCCCTCATTTTTTTACAGCGCTCGGATGCTCCCTGGTAGCCATGCGCTATATAAAAATCCTTCTATTCTATTCTATTCCCCTGGAGATGTCATCGCCTGCTTACTCCAGTCTGTACTTCCCGCTGCCTTCGTCCGTCAGTCTGTTAATCCTGCCTGCATGGAGTTATATACATGCCAATATTTTCTAAGAGGAAAGTAGGAGATTTAAAAATAAATTATCGGGAGGATGTACTTTGCCCATTGACTTTTACTGAAACAGAGGCCATTTCAGGCTAAGACTGCAAAATTAAAAGCGTTTTTAGTTTTTAAAAAACTGGGAGTCTTTCACCTGAATCGGGTTGATTGACATGTATGAAGTTAGTCCATGCTTATCTGTATGGTTATTTTGTGCAGGCATCAGCACATCCCTTAATCAGTTTACACTTACTCCCTCAGCCCCTGCTGCCCTGTAGAGGGAGTCTGTTTACTTCCTGCCTGCACAGAGTTACTGTATATCTCAGTCTTTTGTCCCTTTCTGCAGCTGTCAGCATGTCCATCAGTCACTATAAGCACACTCCCCTCAGTCCCTGCTGTCTTCCTGGATCAGGGAGTCTGGAGTAGTGTCACACATCCCACAGTCTACATGCCATGACCTCCATTGAGTTAGTATCTAAATCTATTGAAATTGTATTTGGCCCTCATTCTGTCCCTAATCAGTGTACAATACTTCAGCCTGTGCCCTATTTCCTTTTCTGTATACTGGGTTAATTCATGCATATTTAAGTTTATGTTCTTTTTCGGTAGGTGGACCTAGGACTATAATCTTTTTGTGGTTACTGAATCCTGTGATTCACCAGAAGATGCACATATCTGTAAAACCTAGAGGTCAGCAAGTCACCAATTCATATGAGGAGCTGAGTCAATGATCTGGCGTGGCCCCAAGTGGCAAAGCATAAATATAACCACCAAAAGACTCATCATGTAAATTACGCAAATAAATGTTCTGTATAATTAGGACATTTCTGCTTCTCACTACACGCAATCACATCATGGAATGCCAAGATGATTGGTTTTCTTGTCAAACATAGTCTTATATTTTTGTGGATCTCTGCACTGTATCATGTTAGGTCATCACTGCTTTTTACGTTTCCCCTGCACAGCACTTGCACTGTGCTTGTGAAATCTATTGTACTTAATATAAATCTTAAAAGGGCCTTAGATACTGCCCTTGCTTTTCATTGGTAAAATCACCAGCTCCATCTGCTGTTTGAAGTTGTTTTCCCCTAGATGTATTCAAATCATACACTTCCTGGGCCACTTATCCACCAGCTCCCACAGCACAGCCAGCAATTTACCCCAACACATGCCCCTCACAACTCATAGCATGATACAGGGGAAACAGCCTTTATAAAGTGGGCTGTGCCACGTGTGCCAGTTCCCTGTAAGCCGAACAACAATCGCCTTAACCACGCATATGCCTCCACCACAAATATGCATGGTAAGGCAGTGCGCGGTCTAGATGCTGGGATGGGTGGCAAGGGAAGAGGAAGGATCAGGGGAGGACACAGTCTGGTAAGTGGGGATGGGGCCATATTGTGGGACCAGTTTTTAAGGGTGGGGTTAGTTTGTAGGGCTTGGGAGATCAGAGTAATTTATAGGGTTCATGGGGGTCGGGTTAATGTTTAGGGCTTACGGGGGGTTGGGGTAGTGTTTAGGGCTCAGTGGGGTCGGGCTACTGTTCAAGGCTCAGGGAGGTGTGTCGGTAGTGTTTAGGGTTTGGATTAGTGTTTAGGGCTCAGGGGTCAGAGTAGTGTTTAGGGCTGGGGGTGCCAAGGGAGACTTTGGGACTCAGGGCGGGGGGCTGGGGTGTGATCTTTACCACACATCCCTTTACCAGTCATGCCTTTACCACAAAATTGTGTAGTAAAGGCAAGCGTGCTAATGGCATGCATGGTAAAGGAATGCGTCGTTCAGACACATTCATTGAAAGGGCTGCGTTACAGAGGTACACGTGGTTTAGCCATGCATGCCTCTGTCGTACAACCGGATACGGATATACTCTCCTGATCTAAACCAAGCTGTTGGCCAAAAGGCTGCCTTGCTGCATTCTTGCCAGCCCATTTTACAAACAAGTGGCTGCAATATAAAATATTTCTCAAGCATTTTCTGTTCCTTCAAAGACAAAAAATATCAGCAACCCCTGAACTCATGCCAGTCCTCTGGCCTGATGTAACCCCACACACGACTAGACATCTCGCTACCCAGGCTTCTCAAACTGTTCTAAACTCACTTTAATTGATATCCTGCCAGCACTAACCCAATCTAAAATGAATGCATACCAAAACAGTCTGAAGACCACCCCATAGGCACCTCCTTAGCACGACCAGCATCTGTCAGTAAATCAGTCTGCTACCATATGCTTGTCTTAATACCCTGCCTGGGTACTGAGATGCTAAACACATCTCAAATCCTAACACCAGGCCTATGTCTCTGTGTAGAAACTCCCCAGCATCGCCTTGTCTCCTTTCTCCTCACCCCTTTGATCCATTTTGCTCTTCAGTACCTCTACCTCAGATAACCTAAATATTCTAAAGAGCAAAATAGCGAAAATTGCTCAACACAACAGTTTTTCCCAGGCAGAGGTGTATGCATCTCTCGTGTGGCTCATGAGCCCTTCCAACCAGTCCACAGTACATGCTTGCCTTTTTTCTTTCACCCTGCCTGTTTGTCTGGTCAGTCCTTCCAATATCCATTTTTTTTATTGTCCTCATACAGCAATATTTTGGAATTGGAGGTGTCGGGGGGTCCTTTTTCCCTTTTGAACTATCCTTCTGGGAATTTCGAGGTTTCTCCTGAGTGGGCGGACCGTGTGCGTGGGGAATTTCTGGGTTCCTCTACACCTTAACCCCCTTGTGTCCGCTTACGATGCATTCGGTTCTGGGTTGAGATAGTCATTTTGACTACTCACTCAAGTTTCCACTTGAGACATTACTGCATTGCTTAATCATTGGACCAAGCCATGTTTGTTGAAGTGTAATTTTCCCAGATATCCCAATATGCATTTCTTTCACCCCTTTGTCTACCCGTGTCGAGTTTGTGTGTTCTTTTTATAGAGGCTAACCACTCATTGTGTGTTGGAGGTACATTTTTACCCACTTTATGCATATCTCCCTCCTTGCCAGTAAAATCAGCATAAACAATATTCTTACTTGATCCTTACTCAATTTTGGGTTTTCACCCTCATCATAACTTACCCAGAAGATAGCCAGGTCTATACTCATCTCTGTCTGTCGGACCAGTATCTTAGAAAGAGTCTCACCCGTTTTTTCCAGAAGGCTTCCAGTTGAGGTCACTGCCGGAACATGTGAAAGTCATCTGCATCCTTTTCTCCACATTTGGGCGAACTTCTCTCCCCTTGGCCTTTGATCTTTGACAGCCTCTTTGGCGTCCAATAAGCTCTGTGGATAGTGAATAAGTGGTTTCTTCTTAACAGTGCAGATCTCACAATTTTCCAACATGTAGCTACAGATACTTGCAAATTATGCTGGATATCTTCCTCTGGAAGTACTCTTTGCCAGGTGACGTCTGGAGTTTTATCATCTTCCTCCCCTTCCTGAATTATTCCCATTGTGCTATCTCTTTTTTATGGGTCTTATTTCCCTGCAGTATTTCTTCAATTTTTCCCGCTCCTTCTTGACTATCCTTTAGATTTTTCACCCAGCTGGCCAGTTGGTAGTACTTAAATTGTGAGATTGAGCCTTTTGTTCTTTCGCTCATCTCTTCCCATTCTATGACAGCATTCCGGATTTTTAGTTCCCCCCAATTTGTGATATTAATTTCCCTCAGGGGGTTTGCTAGTTTGTCTTTTAAACACTCAGGTGTTCCAGGGGAGTCCCAAATCGGTGCATATTTGCTATAATATGGAATATTAAACAATTTTCTAATTTTATACCAAAGCGTGGCTGCTGCCTTCAGCGTTTTAAATTTTATTTTCTTGAACTATTTTGGGTGTCCGAACTTATACATATAGTGACTTCCTTCCTTGCTAACTTTCGCTTGGAGGTGTTCCAGAGGTGTTCCGGGAGTAATTCAATACCTCCTAGCATTGACCTGGTGTATTTAAACTGAAAGGCTCTACAGTATTGTAATATGTCAGGGCTAGGGATACCCCCTTTTGTTTTATTTTTCCTTATCTTCCTCCAGGCTATCCTGACTCCTTTCGCGTTCCAAATGAAGCTGCTTAGTTCTCCCTGCAGTTTCTTTAGTTTCTCCTCTTTGAATTCCAGCGGAATAGTGCTAAATAAGTAGGTACATTTTGGGAGTATAGCCATCTTTATTATGTTTGATCTTCCCATGAAAGACAATGGCAGACCCCCCCCCAAGCTTTGAGCAGTTGTTTTACCTCTTTATGGATTCTCTCGAGATTTAGGGTTGTGATCTACTCTACGTCCGTTGTAAGGTCTATACCCAAGTATTTTATTTAGTTTTTTACTCTAGGTTCTTGTGATACAGTATTCCATTGGAGAATTTCTGTCTTTGATTGGTTTGCCAGATATCCTGATACTCTTCCATACAATCTCACTATTTCTTCGACTGCTGGTAGGGATACCTCGAGATTGCTGGTAAATATAATCAAATCGTCTGCAAACAAAGCGACCTGTTTTTTCCATCCTATGTGCGTAAATGGTACTATTTCTTCTGCTTTCCTTAGTAGTTCTGCTAGAGTAGTTCTGCTTTCCTTAGTAGTTCTGCTTAGTAGTTCTGCTATATACAGATCGGAAAATAGGGGGGATGGCGGGCAACCCTGCCTCGTGCCCCTTTGTATCGTTATTTCCTCTGTTAGTGAATCATTTACTAAAACCTTGGCTGAGGGACTTGCATATATTTGTATAATTGCGCCCAGGAAGATCTCCTCTAAATTAAACTTGGCTAGGGTTGCGTTTAGAAAAGGCCAACTCACCATATCGAAGGCTTTGGCGGCATCCAGGGTTAAAATTGACAAGGGTGTTTTAAAGTGTGTAGCTAGATCTATTGCACTAATGAGTTCTTGAGTAAGTTCCTGTATGTGTCTATCTTTGATAAAGCCTTTTTGATCTGTATGGACTACGGACCCCACCACCTTTCCTAGTCTTTTGGCTAAAATTTGTGTGTATAGCTTGTATTCTGTGTTCAGGAGCGAGATTGGCCTATATGATTCACATCTTGAAGAGCTCTTCCCGGGTTTCAGTATAAGACAGATAATTGCTTCATTCCAAGAGGCTGGAAGGGGGCCTTTCTCTTTGAAGACTTCATTCAAAAGGGCGGTCAGTGGTGAGAACAATACTTCACGCAGATGGATATATAACTCATTTGGAAGAGCATCTGGGCCTGCTGCCTTGCTTTTTTTTTACGTCCCTTCAGGGTCTCTAATACTTCTTCTTTGCTAATAGTCTGATTTAAATCAGCAATTTGCTCCTGCGAAAGTTCTGGCATAGAGACTTCCCCCAAGAATGCTTCAATCTGCTCTTTGGTAGCCATTGTTTCTTCCGTATATAGATTGATGAAACACTTCTCGAATTCTTTCCTAATTTCTACATCATTAGAAGTGACCTGTTGGTCTTCCTTCTGTATTTTGAGTATCCTGTTGCGAGTTGTATCTGTTTTCTACTTCCACGCCAGCAGCTTCCCACAACCTTCACCGTATTCATAGTGGGATATTTTGCTGGCCTCCCAATTTTCCTTGACTATTTGTTCAAGAATATCAGCCAGCTCCATTATTTTGTTTTCCTCTTTTCTTCGATGTCTATCTTCCTTTGTGGGGAGAGATTGTTTGTGTCTAGCTCTGTCTCTAACAGAGTAATGTCTCTTTCTAACTCGCCGATCTTGACTTTTTTTTATTTTTATGTGCCGAGAGGCTGATTATTTTCCCCCTAATAACGGCCTTATAGGCCTCCCATGCGGTCTGCTTCATGGTTCCTTCATTATTTATACGAAAGAATTCTTCTGTCTCTTCTGATAGCTTTCCAATGCAGGTCATGACTTGAAATATGGCTCTATTTACTGTCCATCTGGGGTTGGTGGCAGGGCAGCTTAGCTTTAGTCGTAACACCACAGCTGAATGGTCTGACAGATATGCTGGTATATGTTCCACTGTCTTCGTGTAATTTAATAATCCTGCATCTATTAAAAAATTATCTATTCTTGAAGCGTGTCCCAATCTTTTATTTTGCAAGGTGAATTTATTTATCTCATCCCCTTTTTCCCTCCATATATCCATAAGTCCTAGGTCCTTAATGCAGAGGGTTACCCACTCCCTCATTTTAGGTAGATTAGTTCCGTGCTTAGTTGGGAACCTATCCCTCCTGGGGTCCAGTATAATATTAAAATCCCCTCCCATTATTATGGGTGCTCTAGCTGATATAGGTTGCGTATAGACTTTCTGGAGTGGCTCTGGGTCGTCTAAATTTGGACCATAATACCCAACAATTGTGTAAGGGTTGTTTTTTATCCTCTAATTAACTACAACCCACCGTCCCTTCTTATCCACTTCTGCAGTTTCAATCCTTGCACTCAGTGACTTTCTAAACAGGATCGCCACCGCTTTCACCGTACAATCTTGGTTTGTGCATATACATGACTCTATCCATCTCTGATTTTTCAGAAACATTTCCCACTCACCCTTCAATAGGTGCGTCTCCTGTAATATTATCACTTCGCAATCTATAATTTTTAAGTATTCCATAATTTTTGCCCTACATTTCCTTATCCACAGCCCATTTACATTCCATGTCATAATGTTAACTGCCATTTATTTTAAAACTCCTGTTTTTGTATCCTCTTCTGGTTCTTACATGTATGGACCAATTTCCCTTAACCTCATATTGCTTACTTGGGACGTTTTTATATATTTTTTTCTCCCTATTTTGCTCCCCACCTTGTGCGCTTTTTTTTTTATTTTTACAGAATTTTTCCTGGTGTCTTCCTCCCCTTTTTCCCTCACTGTGAAAAGCCTCCTTCCATTTCCTTTGGGGCATTTCCTTTGCCCTCAATTCGAGCCCCATACTCTTCTACTGCTTTTTTGTTTTATTGAGCACATTGACTACATCCTTATTTTTCTTTTAGTTTGGCATATTTGTCTGGTTGAGACTTTATTCGATCTATGAAGCACTCTACCTCCTTCGGGTCTATGATGTTATACATTTTATTTTCCCACATCATTCTCAGTGCTGCTGGGAAACGCATTTGCACCGTCGATCCTAATGTTTCCAGTTGTTGAATGTACTGACCAAGCTGCCACTGCCTGTCTTGTGTTGATTTCGAGATATCTGACCTTCTTTTCCTTGACCAGTTCCCTTTTGAGAATGACCCTGCTTTTAAACCGTTGCTTAAGATCCTCTCTTTGAGTGTGTAAGTTTTGAAGTTGATGACGATTTGTCTAGGGTTTTTTCTAACTTTGTTTTTCCCATAAGGGTCACGGTGGACTCTTTGGATTTTTTTGGCAAGATCCACTGATTTCACCCAGGGTATAAATTCCCTAAGCAGATTTACCACAAAACTTTTGACATCCTCCCCTTCCAGATTTTCAAGAATGTTTAAAATTCTTAAGTTGTTCCTCCTAGCCTGGTTTACCATGGATTCCATTTGGTCTTATTTCATTGTCCATTCTTTTAAGCCCATCAATTTCTTTCCGGTTTTCATCCACTTTATTGTTTATCACCACCATTTCTACAAAAGTGTCTCTTTCATTGAGCACCTTTATTTTCTGGTCAAGAACTTCGCATGCTTCCTGGATCTTGCTCTGGTTTCTCTATATCCATTTCACAAATTCTCTCCCACTCAGTTCATATCCCTAAAAACATTTTCTACAGAGTGCTATTCCTGTCAATTTCACTGAAATGGTTAGTGGGGGGTATCATGTCTTCATCAGTGTCATCACAAAGCTCACTATGGGAGACATCCTTCACATCATGCCTGTCCCATTATGTCCCTTCTCCTTGCTTCATTTCAGAACACCTCCATGTTCGCTAACAAGTGATCTTCGTGGATGGGTCTAACATGCCTTCCAGCAAATGTATTGCTCTCAACGTCCTCGGCCTTCCATCTCTTCTGGAACTGGCCCCAATGCTTTTTTACTGTTGGAGCCAACCTATGTAATCAAACCCATTGGAAGCGCGACAATGCATACATCACCTCATTGAAAAAATCAGGTATGTGTCCTGCTTGAAACGTCAACTTTCGCTTCTGGCATGTCAAAACTAACTCACATAAAAGCTTTGCAATCCACTGATCATTGGCTGACAGTTTATTGCTCACTTGTACATCTGCCTCATTGCACTTTCCTGTTTTCTAAATCCCTGCCCTATGGCCTCATTACCAGCACCACTGGAAGAATTCCAAAAAAGAAATGCTTTGTCTGCATCTCCTTTCTTTCTCTGGCCACTTTTCAACACACCAGCACCCCTTCCAATAAAAGCTAA
The DNA here is from genome assembly GCF_964261635.1 of Lissotriton helveticus. NCBI lineage: Eukaryota > Metazoa > Chordata > Amphibia > Caudata > Salamandridae > Lissotriton > Lissotriton helveticus. The sequence goes on along the minus strand of NC_136057.1, from coordinate 408,958,487 downwards.
ACCTACATGCCCAGACGTGTCAGAAAATATTGTGACTGTCCAGGTAACAGAGTCCGTTTGTTGCTACACTGCCAGTCTATTATATCAGTCTACGAACTGAATGCAAGTTAAAATGTCTTGCCTCACACTTTCAGAACGTCAACATCTCAGGTGACAAATGTGGCAACATGGCATCTGGGTCTAGCTTAACGATAAGAAAGGTAAACTTTGTCGCTGGCCCTCTACTTTTTCTGGAACCAGCAGCACCACAAAATTACCAATTAAGTGCACCAGAATTCTCATCAAACATCTATATACTCCAATACTCTGTCTCTAGCCATTGAGCAGAAACTTGCTCTGTTACTGCAGCACTTGCTCAACCACTTTCCAACTCACCCATTCCAGAAATGTGCTGAACTTCTAGAATACTGCAGACCGGGAAACAACCTTTACAACGCAACTTTTACAACGCACTACCATTACAACGAAACTTTTACAACGCAAAAACTTTTACAACGCATACCATTACAACGCATGTTTTTACAACGCAAGTACTTTTACAACGCATGCCATTACAACGTAAGTATTGGTAAGTATATAATTATATTTAATATTTTATATGTTTGTTTTTTTTTTACGTTTTCAGTTTTTGGGTAAAGGGGTATTTTTAGGGTTTAGGGTCAGTTTTCAGTTTTTGGGTAAAGGGGTATTTTTAGGGTTCAGGGTCAGTTTTCAGTTTTTGGGTAAAGGGGTATTTTTAGGGTTCAGGGTCAGTTTTCAGTTTTTGGGTAAAGGGGTATTTTTAGGGTTTAGGGTCAGTTTTCAGTTTTTGGGTAAAGGGGTATTTTTAGGGTTCAGGGTCAGTTTTCAGTTTTTGGGTAAAGGGGTATTTTTAGGGTTCAGGGTCAGTTTTCAGTTTTTGGGTACAGGGGTATTTTTAGGGTTCAGGGTCAGTTTTCAGTTTTTGGGGTACAGGGGTATTTTTAGGGTTCAGGGACAGTTTTCAGTTTTTGGGGTACAGGGGTATTTTTAGGGTTCAGGGACAGTTTGGGGTTTTTGGGGTACAGGGGTATTTTTAGGGTTCTGGGTTAATTTGGGTTTTTGGGGTACAGGGGTACAGGGTAAAAAAAAATTTAATTAATTAAATTAAATTAAATTAAATTAAATTAAATTATATTAATTACAATTAATTTAAAAAAAATATTATATACTTACCAATACTTACGTTGTAATGGCATGCGTTGTAAAAGTACTTGCGTTGTAAAAACATGCGTTGTAATGGTATGCGTTGTAAAAGTTTTTGCGTTGTAAACAATTCGTTGTAACGGTATGCGTTGTAAAAGTATGCGTTGTAACGTCATACATCCCTGCAGACCACCACGTGGCATCACATTGTCAAAATACATCTATTCCACCAACTGAATTCCCATTAAAGGTATATCTTCTGGGTGCACCGATAATTTAGCCTGAATGCTGACAGACGGTTTGTCTTTTCCATTTCCATTCTTACCCTCACATTCTATACTCATGACAATGGCTTTGTGTAAGCTTGAGTAGCAAAGTGAGCATTTGCTTCAGATTTACGAGTGCTCTTACATCATTATTTAAAATGAAAAGTAATTGTTCACAATTCACTGTCCAGGCAGGTAGGGAACTTGCTATATAACCCCTTTAAGAAATGGTATCAAAGAATTTATGGATATTTCGATACAAAGGACATGAATGTGATTTTTGTACACATGCTTACCGAGGATCCTTGATAAAGACAGGTGACAGGGAGGATTTCATGTATCTTAAGACTTTTTTTTTTTTTTTTAAGTTTGAAGTTTATTGAAGTAAAAAGAGACAAAGACAGAAAATGAAGAAACAGTCAAAAGTTATAAAAAATATACGAAATCTCTCTTACACAATGGCGAAACTGATTAAAGCTATCATATACATAAAAATAGGATAAGCAATAAATGTCAGGAACATATGGGAATGAGGGAACATCTTGAATAATAAAAAACATATAAATGATACGATAAAGCAATAGATGCAATGAACACTCCAAGCAAATAAGAAAATGCAATCATGGTGGTTTACGAACTTCAACATTACGTATTGGAGAGGTGGGAGGAGGTCTGGCAATCTTAGATAAATATTCGGTAAGGGGGAGCCATAGAAGATCATGTTTGATTGCTAAGGAAATGGGGGAAACAAAATTAGTGTCAAGACGATGATTAAAACAAACTGCTTTCCACCAAGCAGTAAAGGAAACATCTTTAGCCTGTTTCCAATGTGATGTAATATGGTGAAAAGCAATGGCTATGAAGAGGTCAATTAATTTATGTTTGTGGTGTGCCCCGGTGAAAGTAGGAGAAAGGGAACCTAGGAAAATGTGAATGATGGAAAAAGAAAAAGTAAGGTTGAAAATCTTTTGCAATTGGGACCAAACTAATTGCCAGAAACCTAAAATGGGAGAACATTCGAATAACATGTGTTTCAAATCAGCCAAAGGGCAGGGGCAGGACCAACAGGTGGAGGGAGTGTCTGGGGAAAATGATGACAGAGTTAATGGAGTAAACAGTGTACGGTTATAAATAAAGAATAAAGTTTGTGTAGTGTTAGCTGCTCTGGATGCACTGTGAACCCTAGACCAAATTTTATCCCATAAATCGAAGGACCAAATTTGAGACAAATCTTTTTCCCAAGCCAACTCAACTTTAGATTTAGAACGATCGTTAGAAGACTGCAGAGATTTATAGATAAATGAGGCAGAAAGGGATTGGTCAAGGGCCTTAGAAATCGAAAGATGTGTGGCAGGTATAGAGTTGGTGATCGGGAGCGAAGAAAGGTATTGGGTAAGGGAAGGAATCAGTGATAAATATTGTTTATGAGAAGAGGAAGGCAGTGAAAATTGAGTTTGAAGATTGTGAAAAGGAAGAGGTTGAGTATCTGAAAGAAGTTGGGAGATCCATTTTAAACCAAGAGAATGCCAGGTTTTCCAATATAATGAGCGATTACGAATTTTAAGGAGTTTATTATGCCAGATAGGTTGGGTGTGAGTAGAGGAAACAGAAGGGTATGTGGATAATAAATATGGACGAAGAAGAGAACAGGAGTGAGAAAAGATGGGGGAGCGAAGAGATGACACATTAGAGGAAAAGGATAGAACTTCTTCAAATTCATAAGGATGAAGAAAAGAAGATTCTAGTGTGAGCCATAGAGGAGGAAAATGAGGAAGATCAGAAGAAAGCCACCGCAGGGCTTGCTTTAAGGAAAAAGCTTTGTGATATGATTTAAAATTAGGAAATTTGACTCCACCGAGGGATTTATCCTTTTTCAAAGAAGAGAGTGCTATTCGAGATTTTTTACCCTTCCACAGAAATTTTAATAGAAGAGAGTCTATCGACTTGAAATAGTGGTCTGGGATATGAATGGGAATCATAGAAATAGAGTAGAGAACTAAAGGTGCTAGCATCATTTTGATGGAGTCCAAACGACCCCACCAGGAAAGGAAGAGGGGATTCCAACGATTGATTGATGTAGTGATTTTATCAGAGAGAGATTCGAAATTGAATTTAAGTGTGTCGGAAAGACGAGGAGCGAACCAAACACCTAGATACTTAATCTTAGAGGGTTGCCAGGAAAAGCCAGAGGCGTCAAAGAGATGTTTTTGACATAGAGGATTTAAGGGTAAAATTTCGCATTTATCAGTATTGAGGCGATAACCTGAAACTTTTGGGAAAGAGGAAACTTGATTAAGGAAGAAAGGTAGAGTTGTTTGGGGGTTTGAACAGTAAAATAAGATATCATCTGCGTAAACCGATAATTTAGCTTGTTTTTGAGAACCATAATGAAAACCAGTAATATCATCATCGAGTCTGACCTTAGTTAAAAAGGGTTCTAAAGCTAGAATAAACAAAAGAGGGGAGAGAGGGCATCCTTGACGTACCCCTCTGCGAAGGGGAAAGTAATCGGAAGTCATACCATTTGCAAAGATTGAAGCATGGGGGCTAGAATATAGTAAAGAAATAAGAAAAATGAATTTAGGAGGGAAACCAAACCAGCGAAGTGCCTGAAACATAAAATCCCATCCTATTCTATCGAAAGCCTTCTCGGCGTCCAAAGAGATGGCAGCAAGGGGAGTAGAAAGGGTGGTGGCCTTACTCAAAATGTTAAAGAAAACGCGAGAATTGTCCGACGCTAAACGGCCCTTAACGAATCCGGACTGCTCAGGGCCAATAAGTTCCGGTAGTAGAGGATCTAATCTAAGAGCTATGATTTTGGCGAAAATTTTATAATCAGTATTGACTAGGGAAATAGGGCGATAATTTTTACATAGGGTATGATCTTTATCAGGTTTAGGAATTAAACATATTAATGCTTCTTAAAAGGTTCCCCGAGAAGAACCGGAAGCCGCAAAGGATTGAAATAACAAAAGTAATTTAGGGAGAAGAAGGGAGGAAAAGTGATTGTAGAACTCAATGGTAAAACCATCGGGCCCAGGTGCTTTACCTCGACGAAGGACAGAGACTGCATGTGAGATTTCATAAAGGGTAATATCCAAATCTAATGATTGGAAGTCAATGTGAGAGGATTCCGGAGAGGGGATATCTTGAAAATATGTAAGAAGATCACTATGACCAGGATTAGATTCGGGAGTGTATAGAGTTTGGTAGAAAGAAACAAATTGAGCTAATATGTCCTTGTCCTGAAATAGAGAAACACCAGCTGGGCCTTGTAAGGATTCAATTTTTGTCCTTTCTTTTCGTATCTTGAGATAATTGGCTAGAAGTTTGCCCATCTTGTTCTGTCCACCATAATAGCGGGAGTTGCATTTAAGAAGAGAGTTTGAGGCAGCATTGGTGGTATATTTATTAAAGTCAAATTTGGCAGATATAAGTTCACGAAGAGAAGATTCAGAGTTAGAATTATAGTAGGCATATTCTAGTTTCTTAATTTTATCTAAAAGTTGAGTTGATTTAGAGATGGATTGTTTTTTCTTTTGAGAAACAAAATTAATGATAAATCCCCTTGCAGCCGCTTTAAATGAGTCCCATACCATGGCAAAGGAAGATTCAGGAAGATGGTTGAGTGTAAAAAATTCAGTGGTAAAAGCGGTAAATTGAGTGCAAAAGTTGGAATCAAGGAGTAAAGAGTTATTAAATCTCCAGCGTCCTGAATGAGGAGAGAAGGGGATAAGGTCAATATCCACAAAAACGGGAGCGTGGTCTGAAATTAAAATGGAGCCAATGTCTGAGTGAATGGCGAGTTGAGCTAGGGGTTTGCTGAGGAAGAGGTAATCAATACGGGATTGGGAGTGATGGGTGGGGGAATAGAAAGTGTACTCTCTAAGGTCCGGATTACAGAGCCTCCAAATGTCAACTAAAGCATTGTTCCGTATAGATGTGATAAATTGGGAATGCATTTTGGAGGGAACAAATTTAACTTTTGAATTCCTGTCTATAAAGGGATCAAGGACTTGATTGCAATCACCACCGAAAATAACATATTGTTCATTGAGGGTAACAAGTTTGTCAGAAATAGCAGGCCAAAACAATTTATCAACACCCGTAGGAGCATAAACATTGAAAATAACTATAGGTATTTTATCAATAAGAAGATTCAAGAGAACCCAACGACCATTATCATCACATTCTTGAGATATAACTGAAACTGTTAACTTTTTATGACACAGTATAATTGTACCATTTTTCTTACCTAAAGCAGGAGAGTGAAAAACATGACCCACCCAACAACGCTTAAGTTTAGTAGCCTCCGTTTCAGTAAGGTGGGATTCTTGGAGGAGGGCTACATCGGCTTTAAGTCTAGTCAAATGTGTTAAAACTCTTTGACGTTTAATGGGGTTATTTAACCCCTTAACATTCCATGTAACTACTCGGAATATAAATTAACAAGAGAATGGTATAAAAGAGAAGATGAAGTAGAAAATGAGTCGAGAAGAAAGGAGAGAAGTAGTAAGAATACAAAAAAGAGTCTGTAAGAGAAATAAACAAGAGAAAAGAACGAGAATAAGGTAAGTGAAAGGTTGAGAAAAGAGTAAAGAAAGAAAATAGTAAGAAAGAACAGTAGAGAAAATAGAAAGGAGTGAGAAGAAAAGAGAAACATACCAACAAATACAGAAGAAGAAGGAGGGGTGACGACGCCAGAAGAGGACGACATCGACAACGGAAACTCACGCCACCGAACATTTGAGGAACCAGCATAGGAGCAGTTGAAGGGAGCAAAAATACACCAGGGTGGAGAACATGAGGAGAGGATCTGTAAGAAGACAAAAATTGAAAAGGGGATGTTAAAGAGACATAAGAAAATCCAAATATATAAAATGCACAATACTAGGGCATAATAAACTATGACGAGGGGTATGCATTAAGATGGAAGAAACAAAAACTAGATACGGTAGGATAACAGAGAGATAAAGACTTTAGTCAAACAGGGTAAAACATGAATATTTAAACAGATCTTGCAGTGTCCATGTTTTCGGCTTCATGATGACGGAGGAAGTCTTCAAGGACTCGTGGTTCTTCGAAAGTTGTCGTCTTATCTTTGTAGGTCACCTTGAAGAGGCAAGGATGAAGCAAGCCAAATCTGGCACCAAGAGCTCGAAGTCGTGGACGTAAATCAAGGAACTGCTTCCGACGGTCAGCTGTTACCTTAGCGACATCTTGAGAAAGATATAAACGGTGACCTTCCCATATAACTTGTTTTTTAGCTTTTGCTGCTGAAAGTACTTGAAGGAGGTCAGTATATTGCAAGAATAGCATGATGACTCCGCGGGGTTTGTTGGAAACTTTTGGACCAAGTCTATGTGCACGTTGAATGTTGAGTGAAGAAGAAGGAGGAAGATCCAGAATTTTCGGTAAGAAGGTTTGGAAGAAAGCAGTTGGATTTGACCCTTCTGTGAGTTCCGGAAGATTATAAAGGCGTAGGTTGTTTCTACGATTTCTATTTTCCAATTCCTCTGTCTGCCTTCTTAAGAGAGAGACATCCTTCTCCAACAACGAAATTTTTGCACAGGAAGTCTGAAGAGACTCCGTAGATTGTTCCACCAAAAGAACCCTCGATTCAAGTGTAGACCATTTGTCATGAAGAAATTGCAAAGTTTGAGTAGTTTCAGCCATGAAGGGTTTAAGCGCACAAATTTCTTCAAGGATAAGATCCATTGACGCTGAGTGCGACGAGGAACCTGGAGAGGGAGGATCTTTTTTCAGACGTTTCGTAGAGCCAGGTTGCAGAAGTTTATTGGAAGTAGTAGCTTTAGGAATTGCCCCATGTGTAGCATCCGGTTTAAGGGAAACAGGATTATCCATGGTCTGCGTCGTGGAATCAGAGTCTGAGGAGTGACGAGGTTTGGTCTTGGAAGCAGTTAGTTTGAGGGTGCGCAGTTTCCCCATACAAGGCAAGAGAGAAATATAGCAGTGCTACCACAGAATCCAGGAAAAGAGATTTTGTGAGGAATGTACACTCTGATGTGATATTTAGAATACCGAACAAATATTGCGTGAATCAAGGAGCAATAGTTGGTTGTATCACATACTCTCTTTTCGTACAAAATCCTCAACAAAAGAAATAAAAGAATATAAAATGCGCCAAAAGCATGAATGCGGTGAAAAAAGGCGCCAACCAAGATGAAAAATCATTGAGGTGAGGAGGCAAAGTTAGTGAAAACAGCGTGTGGCTGTCAAAACATTAGAAGTCGAAAATTGCAGCTGTAGAAGCATGATGCAGGAAGATGAGGCTACTTGAGGAAGAGACTGCACAATAACAGTCTGCAAGAAGGGGAAATGAGGCTTGTATTTGGCGAAAACCGCTCGTGGAAGGATCGCGGTAAAAAGAAAATGGCGGCCGCCGGAATAGCGGACCGCGTCACTTGAAAAAGAAGCACATTTCGGCAGAATTCAGAGACAGGGAATATAGCCTCCTGCTCACCTCACATTCCGCTGCCAGAGTCTGTGATGTGGTAGAGGATTATCCCGGCGTATGTAAAGAAAATTGCCGGCGCTCGTGTCCAGTGAGCGGAGCCTCGCCGTCAATCCGCCATCTTGTGCGGCGCTCAAGCCACGCCCCTCTTAAGACTTTTATGACACATTTATTTAATGTTAATACCAGTTTCCATGTTCATTACGAATGACAAGAGAAATTGCATGAGAAAAATCCACATCTATGTGATTTCTCATAAAGAAAGATGTGGCTGTCACAACACTTTCATAATATGTTTGAATATTTGTAGTAAATTATGACATTATCGATACTGAGTACATTTCTCTTTTCCATAGAAAGACAAAAGGTCAGATTCCAGATTTCCAGACCTGCTGAAAGCTCCTGGTGTCCCTAAAGACCTAGGCAGGTGTTATTGTTATTTCAAATTTGTAAGGTGCACAGCTACCCAAGGGTTTCCCGGCGCTGCCTGAAGGGACCAAGGAAAGAGAAAGAAGAAGGAAGCTTACTGATTAAATAGCCAAGTTTTCAGTGACTTACGAAAATGGACAAAAGTAGTCTCTTTCTTTAATGGCAAAGGAAGGGAGTCCCACAGGGTGGGGCCCAGGCAGGAAAAGGATCTGCCACCCATACATGACAATCTATGCCTAGGAACCGTGAATTTCATTTGATTGGATGAGCAGAGAGAGCGTGACGGGACATATTGGTGGACAATAGTGTTTAAGTATTCTGGGGCCTTGCCGGTTGTAATTTTTAACTATTAGATTAGAGCCTTAAATGTAATGTGGTTTTTAACCTTAAGCCAGTGCAGTTAATGTAAAGAGCTTGCAATGGGGTCAAATTTTGGAATGTGGCAGAGTAGGCGGGCTGCAGCCTTTTGTACAACCTGCAACTTGTGCATCACGTCCTTGTTGGCTCCCAAAAAGAGGATGTTGCCATAGTCCAAGCGTGAGATAACAAGAGCCTGGATTACAGTTCTTTGAGTAGAGACTGGCAGCATCCCCAAGATTTTCCTGAGCCATCTAAGGATGCCAAAACAGGTTGCAGCCACCTTTACTGCCTGATGTTTCATAGAAAGCTGATCATCTATGATAAAACCTAAATTACGGGCTTGATGAGCGGGCTGAGGAAGGGCACCCAATTCAGCTGGCCAATGTTGGGGACCCCCATAGCTCTTTATTACTCCCCAGTATCAACACCTCAGCCTTCTCCCCGTTAAGTTTTAGTGAATTGGCTTGCATTCACCATGCAATTTTGCGTAGCCCTGCTTGAAGGGATGATGGCTTGGACGCTCCTTCAGCAGAAAGGGAGAAGATTATTTGGGTGTCGTCAGCATAAGAAAAGATTGCCAACCCTGCCTCAGCGGCGATGTCAGCCAGAGGTTTCATATAGATATTAAATAATAGAGGGCTAAGGATAGAGCCTTGTGGTACCGCCTAAGGGGATGTGTGTGTTTTGGAAGTTGCGGCTGAGGAGAAGACCTGATACGTATGATCCTTCAAAAAGTCTGCCAGCCATTTCAAGGCAGGCCCAACCACGCCATCGTAAAGCTTGCAATAGCACAGTGTGAGATACTGTTTCAAAGGCGGCACTCAAATCTAATAGTATGAGTGCCACAGTGTCACCTGCATGTAAACGACTGTACAGCATCTCAGTGACTCTTAGAAGCATGGTTTCCATTGAGAAGCCTTTCCGGGCAGTATTACAAAGAGAATTATAGTCTCTAATTGCTTGTTTGTAAGCAATGTTTGACTCAGACGCACAGTCCTTCCTCCAGCGCCTTTGCAACACTTTACATTTAATTTTTTCTATTTTTAAGTTTTTTGAAAACCAAGGGCCAGGAGGGCGGTGATTTTTCACCATCTGTTGTCAAAATTGGAGGAAAGCAGGGAAATTAGAATAGATTTAACAATGGTGAGTGAACATCTCAGAACTACCTCACAGTGGGAAGGATGGAAGGCCATGGGAACAGCGGCTGGTCATGGAACCAGCAGGTTTAGGATCAGGTGTTGCTGTGTTGAACTTTGAGTAGTCTTGGGACACAAGCTGAGCGTCCCAGGATGCCACTGCAACCCAAGCCTGACAGAACTTTAGGAGGTGAGAAGTGAAAGACACTCAAAAATTCTGAGTGAAAAAACAGCGTAAGGGAGAAATGAAGGCCTAATGGTGAATCTTCCATGGGTGAACCGAGAGGGAAGAAAACAACAAACTTGAGGGATGGAAAACAGGAGCAAACTGCCATGAAGGCGAAATGCCACAACACCCAACTTATTACAAGGCACAGGCTGTGTCAGTAATGGTCTTAATTAAAACTCTACCTCTAAGGCCCTGGAAGTGATCTTCAACCAGGAAGTGGGTGAAACTTAGATTCTGTCAGTTAGCTCTTTAGTTTCCACTGTCCGGTATCTACAGCCCTGTGCACCTTTTGCCTATCGGGCATCTGTGCTTAGCTTGAATCATGACAGTCTCTTATACCCTTACTCATGAGTCTCTTTAAGTTTGTTATAATAGTGATTCATATTTTTGTTTACTGAAAGCAGGGATTAGTGTCATGAGCTTCAGCGTTCTCCCTCTCCGTCATTGATCTTCCTGGGGTGGTCTCCGTATATATATTCGCTGAAAAACACACACAATTAACAAGTGAATTATGTTTCTGGCTCAAACTAGTCAAACCAGTGAAATTCACCAGTAGTGGCTACCAACTGTTTCTGTGAGCTAACCTCTTCATGGCCAACCTGAGCCCCTCTTTAAGTGCTAGTTTCGCAAAAACTGACAAATGGATTTACACCAAATCAGAAAAAGCACACTTTTGGAGTAAAGTTCTTACTTTTTGCCAAATTTGGTGTAATTCCTTTCAGTTATTTTTTCTGTATGAGAGATCAACGTTTCTATGTGGATTAACATGTGAAATCACACTTGTTCTTGGCCCAGCCTGATGGATCTGCATCATTTACAAGATGTTCCAAGGAGGACTAACATTTTTTGTGGAACGTTTCTTGCAGATTCACCAAACAGCACCAAAGTTACTAGGAAAACAAAAAAGTGGAAACTCTGTCACCCCTGTGTAATACCTGAGAAGAATGTGAGCAGCACTGCCAGCACTTCCACATTTAAGTTGTTTCTCTCTACTGAAGAATGGAAATATCCTGAGACACTTGTCTAGATATGCACAACACGGCTGAACCTGTAATGGTGAATACTAAAGGCTTACCACAATGCATCTGGGTGAATTGTGTGCTGGTATGCCAGGTAGTGTGCTCCATCCTTCCCTTTTGTGTTTGGCTCCTTGTACAGCCTCTAAACAAATCTGAAGAGCGTTACCATTGTCTCGACTACTAGGATTATGTGATATGGAGGACCAAATTATATATCAGAACAAAAGGAGAGACAGGGTAATGGGACACTCTTACACCCCAGTATCAATCCAATAAACAAAACAAGAGTATTCCAAGGCAGTTAGAGACCACCGGTATGGAGCAAACAAACGACTTCACTTAAGGCGTTTTTTAAGAAAGCCCTCACTCACCACCTAGTGATGACATGCTTCATCATCGGGCCCCACAAAAGGGACCTAGCGTCCCTTTTGTGTGCTACAACGCCAGATCTACTGCGGAGCGGGTTGGTGGGTAAGGACAGTGCTGTGCAAAGAATATTAAGTGAGTGATGTGAGGTTAAAAAGAAGTCTGTAGTGTATCAAAATTAATTTTATTAGGATCACTAAGGACTTATAAATAAAATCATGTGTAGGAAATATGTCCACAATTATTTAAGTGGTAGTTTCCTAAGTCAGTCGACATGTTTCAGCCACGAAACGGTGTAAATTTACCTGGCATTCTTCAGGACTTGGTGTGGATAAACCCTGGCGGTATGGACTCTCTAAGGCCCACCCTTACCTAGGGACGTGAAAGTGAAAATTAAATAGTGAAAAAAGTGCAAGAAAATTAGAAAGAAAAACTGTCTTTCTAATAACTCCTGGTTTAGGAGGCTTCCGAATTTTCGGTTTCTGCACCTGTGGGGAAAAAATAACGAGGACAAACAGAAAAGACAAAACAAACAATAAGTTGTATTGATGATCGCCTATTGTCAGTCCATTGTGCTCCAGTTGGTGGTATCAGAGACATCATGTGGTTGAGTAACAGTATAGTTAACACCACCTTGGTCCCCAGATTATAGAGCGTTATGGGTAGGTAGTGATAAGTGCTATACGTGCTATATACATCGCGTGATATTTACAAGGGGTTGGTGAGTTTAAAAACGCTATCAACCGAAAATGTCGGCGCGATCGAAATCGTGCTGATAATTAAAATAATGGTAATTTCTCACTTTTATAGTGTGATGAATTCACACCATGGGTCACAGGAGGGGGGTGGAAGCGTAATTGGCACACCCTGCAATTGTCAGAAACAAAGTAAGGCAATTACGCGACTCAAATTGGTACTTAGCTCAGTGAAGTATTATTGATGGGAGGTTTCCGGCTTTATGTACTCACGCCCTCGACGCTCGGCACCCGTTGTATACCTATAGCGACCCTCTGCTGGACCCCGAAGATGTCTGCTCGAGGCAGCGAGGGCGTTAAGTAAACGCAGCGTTACTCTGCTTCCGGGTGGGCGTGGTCAAGCCACGTCGGTGCATGAGGGTAGGCCAATCGATGCGCACTGACGCGATGTTCGTGCAGCCAATAGGAGCAGATGGCGTCGTTGTTCATGGCAACTAGTGACTCAGGCCAAGCCGATTTTTCGCAGCGAGTTGTAAACTGTATACCAGATGCCAATGCCAATGATTTTGATCTTAATGTGGTCAGAAATGGATTCTAACACTCGGACCCCGAGGGTCCCGTGAGTCAATTGAGAATGCATAAGACGATGTCAGTGACAGTTAGACACTCGTCAGGACTGTAGATTTTTTGGTTGGCAGGGTGGAGGTAGGCATTGTCCGTTATCATGTTGCCTAGAGATAGTATTTTAGGAATTAACATTCCACTATTACGATCTAGGCATAGTTCAGAATAGCTGGCCACTACTAGGATTGGTTCAAGACAGAGTTCCAGGGAATATCATCGTTCAGCCCCTGGAGGTGGGTCCCAAGTCTGTAGACCCATCTTTGTTCCTTTTCGAACAGACGGCGATTGATGTTATTACCACTTCCAATGTGTTCTATTATTGTCCAGTGCATGTCGTTGGTAGTGTGGTTATGTTCCAAAAAATGTTTGCTCATTTTTGTGGTGGATTTTTTGCATCTGATGTTCGACCGATGCTCGCCGATTCTCTGTTTTACCTTCCTGCCGGTCATGCCCACGTACCGTAAATCGCATGGGCATGTGATGAGATAAACAACATTGTTTGTGTTGCAATTTGTATGGTCTCGTTGGGTCCAAGTTCTGCCTGGTTCAAGTTCCAATGTTTTGGTATGTGTGGTTAAGTGGCAGACACTACAATTGGAGCAAGGTAATGGCTCACCACTTTCGGGAAACCCCAGACGTCGGTTACTGATCTTGGAGTTTCTGTGATTGTTGGTCTCGGTCTTGTGTGGACCAAAGCGTCCTTTATGCTTCTCCCTTTCTTAAAAGAAAAGAGAGGTTTATCCCAGGTTTTTTTGGTGCTGGTTAAAATTCGCCAGTTCTTATTGATTGATTTTTTCATTATATTTGACAGGGTGCTGTATGTTGTCACGCAAGTCAGGGGAATGTCCTTTTCATCGTGTGTCCTTTCCTCCATGAGGGCCTCCCTTGGCTGATTGCGAGCTCTTTTGTAGCCCTTGTTCAGGGTTGCAGTGGGGTATCCTCTGGCCTTTAATTTGGATGATAATTCTGCAGACTGTTCCTTGAAGTCATGTAGTTCAGAACAGTTACGTCTCAGACGTAAATATTGGCCGTAAGGGAGATTCTCTTTCAACGGACGAGGATGAAAGCTGGTGTACTCGAGGAGATTGTTTTTTGCAGTTGGTTTATGATAGGTCTTGGTGGTGAGTTTTGTTCCCGAAATTTGGATAGAGACATCCAGAAATGTTGCCTCAATTTTACTGGTTGCATATGTGAATTTCAGATTAGGGTCAAGGTTATTGACCCAGATTAGGAAGGTCTGGAGGTTTTCTTCATCGCCTGTCCACAGAACCAGGACGTCGTCGATGTAGCGACGCCATATTCGTATTGACTGAAAGAAGGGGCTGGTAGTGGGTAAGATATATTTGGCCTCAAAGTCTGCTACATACAGCCCCGCCACGCTCGGGGCAAAGGTACTGCCCATCGAGGTCCCGGTACATTGAAGATAGAGGTTGCCTTGGTATGAGAAGAAGTTTTCTTTGAGTGCCAAAGTTGCGCACTGTAGAATAAAACTTTTTGAAGCTTGGTAGGTCCAGTTGACAGAGTCTAGAGCCGCTCCCAGGACCTTGATTGTATCGTCCTGGGGAATGCTAGTATATAAGCTCTCGATGTCAAGTGTGACAAGGGTGACAGTGTTTTCAGCAAAGCTTAAGCTCTCCAGTAACTGGAGAAGACTCTTGGTATCTTTGAGGTAGGTGGGGGTATTTTGTACTAGCAGCTTAAGGTAAAAATCGCAGAAGCGCGACAGAGGTTCCAGTAAGGAGCCAATTCCGGAAACAATTGGGGATCCGGGGGGTGGCATCCGATTTTTATGGGTTTTGGGGAGGGTGTAAAAGTAAGGGACAATGCTCTCATTGATATTGAGGAAGTCTGCCTCATTCTTAGAGATGAGTCCGTCCTCCTCCGCTCTCCTTACTAATGTTGAGATCCGTGATTTTAGATCCTCACTGGGATCGACCAACAAGGGTTTGTAGTTTTTTTGATCATTGAGAAGTAGCTTGCAGGCTTTATCGTAGTCAATAGTGTTCTGTATGACTAATCCTCCGCCCTTGTCCGCGGGTTTGATGGTAATACTTTGATCATTTTTTAGGGCTTGTAATGCATGGTATTCTGCAGTGGTAAAGTTGTTGAAAGATTTAGGGTCTTGGCAGTTCTCAAGATCGAGAAAAACAGCCTGTTCAAAGGCAGTGATGGCCGCAGGTACAGTGTGCGGTGGGGGATTGAAGGTGGAACTCAGTCTAAGGCTGGTGTCACCGTTACGTAGAGCCTCGTTGGGGTCTTCCTTTCCTTCAAAGAAGGCCTTAAGCTTCAATTTTCTGAAAAAAGCTCCAAGCTCACAATGGAGTCTGAACTTGTCTGGTCGGCAGGTGGGGATGAAGCCTAGTCCCTTTTCTAGAACCTTGGTTTCTATTGGGGATAGGGTTTTATCAGAGAGGTTTGTTATCAGGCTTATGTGCCGCTCGTTCCCGGTTGCTGTTCCTTGTTGCGGGTGTGATTGCTCACCATGTCCGTGTTCTCCCACGATACTTGGTTGGGCCCTCTTCTTTTCCCTCTTCCTCTCCTGCCCATCCCTAAAAAAGGCTGGCGATATTGGGGAGTGAAGTTGGTTGGCGGCATAAAGCCCGGGTTCCATCTCATCATTGGGTAGGGTGGTTGCTGGAAAGGGAATTGCTGTCCCATATCCATCATTTGTTGGGGCATAGGCCATCCTTGGGGTTGATTGTGAAATACAGGGTGTCCTCTGTTATTTCGATTTCCTCTGTTGCCTCTCCTTTTGCCTTGTTTGTAGGAGCCGGTGCTCGAACCACTACTAATAGATGAATCCCCATCTGATTGAGCATTGTTCGATGAATTTCTTGTAGGCGGTGTAAAGGAAGCCGCTGAGTATGGGTAAATTTTTTCGAATTCAAATTTGTCCAGGTCTTTATGAAATTTGGTGACTTTAGCTTGTAATAAGTTTTCTTTGTACTCATTCAGGTCTTTATTTATTTCTTCTAGCTTTTTTTTGAAACCCGTTATTGTTGTTTTGAAGCGGGTCTCAGTCTCTTGAATTTCAATCAAAAGGGTCTCTGATAATCTTAGTGCTGTCTTGATTATGAGAACGAGCCAGTCGCGGGTACAGTGCCACGCGATCATAGCCCATTCCTTCCTAAAGGTAGCATCATTCAGAAAAATCCTAGGGGCATTTGTAACTAGCAGCCCTTTTGGTGCCGCATTCTTCATTAGGTACTGTTTCAATATAGTGCCGTGGAGGATGGTGCGTATCCTCTCACGTTTTACTTCGGTCAGCTTTTCCCATTCAGAGGTATGGGCAATTGCCTGTGAGACTGCAGGGTCGGCAAATAGATTAGTGTCAGATAGGATGTCCGCTATTTCTGACTCTGAATACGTTAAACCCAGGTTCGACATGGTGACAGAAAATGGTTGTGAGAAATTAAAGTTTTAAAATAACTCAAAAGAGACCAACGAAAGAAGGCCACATTATATGGCAAGGTGTTCTTAATGTTACAGTACAAAATACAAATGACTAAGCTCATTCTCTGGCAGTATTATTTTCATTTATTGTAGATTGACACAACATTTTTGTGAAGTCTGCAAATTTTGAAATAAATTATAGGGCAAATGCAATATATCCATCTTTAAGTAGCAACCGCTGCTGTCACAGAATCACAAACCCTCTGCCCCTCTCCAATTTCTTTTATCATCAATTTGTTTATGAAAGATAAACCTTAATGTTCTAATTCCAATCACCACTCATTGTAAGCTGAAATTTAAAGAAAAAAAAATGTTTTTTTAAAACTACACAAAATAAACATGTAATTTAAAAACACATTACAGATCACATATAATATGGCTATAAATTGCCCTCATGCATTTGGTGACATTTACAACACTCAGTCTTTGAATATAAAGTTTTTTTCAATTGAATGATCCTGTTATAATCACCCTTTTTAATCTTCCTCAGAGTAATATCACAGGTGAGGGGCTTGAACGAATCGGAGGGCATGTAAAGATTGCTACATCTGGCGGAAGAAGGGTTACACTGTTATTAGATCATTCCATACATTGAGGGCAAACAAAGAGAGAAGCTGAGGAACACCACTTGATTGGAGACATCCAATAACAACCATATTACGTTCTTTACCTTTCGGTTGTTCTTTATGGAAATCCAAAAGTTCCAATGTTCTATTATTACAATATTGCATTAGTGAGTGACTATCAAAATGGGCATGATCCTATCTGCCACACAAACAACGATGAATGACAACAATCAACATAAGAATATCACTGTTAGCTGTGAATAATGGTCAAATAATGATAGTATAACCTGCCAGTGGGAGTATAAATGGATACTGGAAATGTAAGTGAGCATTACAGTCTTCTTTTTCCATGGGCTGCATTACAATATAATCACACTTTGATGATGACAGGGTCACTCTAAATAGGTGAATACAATCAATAAAACATTACAAAAGCACATCATAGTCTAATTTAATTCACAACGATATGTTAACTTGGAAATGGGGGCACGTCTATCAACTAGCCAGGTAGAGCCATAATAGTCCAGGCTCAGTCATCATATTCCCAAAAGCAGTTGGGCCCCTAGCATTGGCTAGACAAATTAGCTAGCACTTATTATGGGATTATAGGATGTGACATTACACAGACTATATGTCATGAAGATGTCACAGGAAGTGTTATGACATACCCTTTAAATTATCACGTGACAGAAACTGATATAATTGAAGGTGACATTTCATAAGCGAAATCAAAAAAATATATTAAAATGTCTATAAGAAAAATGGCATGACAATGACAAGGTTTAGGCATATCCATTTTATGCTCAATATATGCCCAAGCATGGAGCCAAAACCCAAGGCCAAACTTTTAAGTTTTGGACACAGAAGCAAATGCCCATATGTTCCAAATGCCATATTACTCTACCATATGCCAAATTACATTCTACAATGCCAAGACTTCAGTGCCCAAGCACAGCCCTGAATTGCAGGCTAAGTTTCTGAATGTGAGGCACAGTTTCTAACCTCTTAGCCACAATACAGAAGTGGCTAGGTAAATCTTGAAAATTACAGGGGACAGTCCTAAATGGCAAGGTACAGTCCCCCTCTAAATGACCCACCACAACCCCAAATGCCAATACACAGTCATAATTTGCAGGCATACCCTGACATACCCAGGGACTACCTCAGTCTCAAAAACACAATCACAGCCATCAGGTGCACAGAGATAGCCCCAGATGGTTAGCAGTGTCCAAAGAAAGCCTTGCACTGCATATTAGTTTCAGCAGTTTTTTGCAGGTCAGATTAGTTAAAAAAATATATTAAAATATCTTTCTGATAGAGGAATATATCAGGGTTGCAAATGCATTTGTGTCAGCATCACTTGATTATGTAACGCCTTTTGTCTGGACATACTGAAGAATGCAATTAAACATCCACAGATTTTACAGAATAATCATCATGTTTTGTGAGAATGCCAACGTTTTTATTTGTAGCAGGTAGATCGATGAGGTCAGTTTAATGTTCTACGCCTGGCATTGCAAGCCTATCATACATCCCAGCTTCCTGTTCTCTGTGACAGATTAAAAGAGGAAACAGACTCAAAAGACTGTTTCACCCTAGCAATATCTTGATATTTTCAGTAGTTTAGTTTCTGATTTACAGTTAGGAGGGCAGCTGTATGTCCATCAGGGTGACGGAGTAAGTTGCTCCATTGCGCTGCTGGACCCACAAAACACGTGCTTCTTCTACAAATGGCCATAGGAGTGTTTCGTCAAAAAAAGAAAAAGAACTTTGAACGTGATGACATCAAAGTTTGCATTTAGTCACAGACTAAAATATTCTGCAGTTTTCGTGATTTGATATAAAACTCTCCAGCAGCTTTTCTTAAATAATGCCTAATTATAATGTATATAATTATGACTGGAGTCAAATCTGAAATCCTATTTAGTTTAGACTAAAATACCATAAACCAAGATTTATATTTATGAGTCAACAACCCTGTAGGAAATTACCATTTTTTGTGTCGTGTACCCCCGCAAATTTGCCTTGTCTTGTTCGGAAGGCTGTTCAACTCTGTGCACTTTAACCCTGCTACCCACTGTACTCTTCTTAGTATATCCTGAAGCCCATGACCATTTGGCACCAAAGACCGCAGAAGGATGGGGACCAACCTGCCAAGGCGATCTGACGAATATGCGTTGATAAGGGCCAATAATTCAGGTTGCTCCTGCTCCGAAATTATCTGCAGTATTAAATCCAATTTAGTGGGAATTTGTAGAGAAGGTCTTCAGCCTGTAGATTTGTCCCACTGGAAGAATCCGAACTCCAAAAAAAGTGACTAAGTCCAAAGGTGAAAGTCTTATTCGGGTGAAGGTGCAAAAACGTATAGCATGCAAAAGGCCATCTTTGGGTACAAAATTCAAATTTCTCCCACTCTCAACTTTCCCGCCAAAAGTCAACAGCTTCACCGAGACCTCGTTCAATAGCTATCCGGTGTCATGGAGCCCTCTTTAGCTACAGCCTGCTGCTTTGCCCCGCTGAGGATTTTTGACTTCCATTTTAGAGACTAAGTCTAAAGGTAAAACTTCCAATAAGGTAGAGCCTGATTTCTATAGGCGACCTGCACTCCATCACAGATGGCTTTAATGAGCACCTAGTCATGTGCAACCAGACAACCACAGTTGGTGCTTAAAGTTTTTAGGCGCTATTTTCACATTTCAGTTTTGCAAATTCATAAGTCAGATTTCCATTTATTTTTTCATTTTGCTGGTGTTTTATTTAATAAAATGTACTCTATGCTCTGTTTTGTTTTGACTTTTTATTGTTTGGTACTCCACAAATACTTTACATATTGCCTCCTAGCTAAGTCTATCTTCTCTGTGCCACAACTACTGCTGGTTGAGCTCAGGTTTATTTAGTGACTTTAGTAGTTCACCTTGACAATGGTTGTGGCTATTACTTGAGGTATTCACACGCCTCAAATAATACCCCAGTTTCTTACAAGCAAATATTGTGGTAAATAAAATTCACCATCATTGTGAGGCAGTTTGGTCTCAAACAGAATTAAGGGAAGACCAGGGTATGCCTAAATGGGTAAAATATGGCCATGAAAAATGTTCTATAATAGTTTGCATTTTGTGAATCAGTGGCACGGAGACACAAATCTGAATACATTACAGGCTGTCCTCAATGTCAGTTGAACTTCACATGTCAAAATTCTGGCCTCACAAATTTTGAAATAAAAACCCCAGTGGAAGAGCAGAACAGCTAAGCTCCATGACCTGGCCCAGGGAGACAAAGGCACCTGTCTCTAGAGTCCTCTCACACCCACCTCCAGACTTCAAATGACAGCTGGGGGTGGTTTGAAAAACAGGAATCCTCCCTCTCTCTCCTTTTTGACCAGCCCAGTTCTGCCAGTTCTAGTGAGGGGTATATAACATTCCTCCCTACCTTGGCCCTGGGGTTGGGGCTCAAATCACCTCAAAATAACCCTTTCTCACCCCCTTGGTAGCTTGGCACGAGCAGACAGGCTTATCTCAGAGGCAGTGTGTAAAGCATTTGTGAACACATACAGTAATACAGTGAAAACTTCACAAGTGGACACCACACTAGTTTAGAAAAATAAGTAATCTTTATCTAAACCAAAACATGACCAAACGACAAAAACTCCATAATACAGCAATACAAAGATTACTTTCAGATGTTAGAAATAGTTCAGTTCAAAGCAAATTACCGATGCAACACTTTTCTTACAAAGTACTCGGGATGCGTCACGCAAACAAACAAAAACGGGCCGCAGGGAAGGTGATGCATCATTTCCTTACACTCAGGGAAGCTGATGCGTCTGTCTGTTCCTTGCTCCGGGGGAGGTGATGCGTCGGTTCTTTACTGCAGCGCAGGGTAGGTGATGCGTCGGTTTGTGGAGATGAGCCTTTTCAGGGGCACACCTGGTGCAGGGGTTCGCCCTTTTGCGCCCTGGTCCTTTAGACTGACAAAGTAGAGATTGGCACGGAAGCTGTAATATCAAGAAAATAGTTTATTAGGTCTCATGAGTGGAACTACATCGATACTGAACCCTCAGGCAATGTATGAGGCAGCATATGGAGTACAGAAACCATGAACCTTATATACTGTAATAAGTGCAGTGGAAGCATGGAGGTTCAAAAAGAGGCAGTACAATTGTACACACAAATAGCCTTTTACATACAAGGGTATATGAGAATCGCTTAGTCAACAGAAAGGGAGGAGTTACAATGTTGCTGACATCAGTTAAAATAGCCTAACAGTACAGTGTACAACAGGTGCATTCCAGCATCTAAGGCCTCTCTGAGCATGCGCCGTGCTCAGGCTCAGTGCTGCAAGAGCTAAATATAGGTGATGACTCAA
This sequence comes from Lissotriton helveticus, assembly GCF_964261635.1. NCBI lineage: Eukaryota > Metazoa > Chordata > Amphibia > Caudata > Salamandridae > Lissotriton > Lissotriton helveticus. The sequence continues at coordinate 408,937,340 of NC_136057.1, read as the reverse complement.
GCAAAATATAGAAGCAGACAACAGCGAAGACGGGGAAGCACATAGCAAACACATGGCTTAAACAAAAGGGATGCTAAAGACAAAATGGCTTCAGCTCATGCTAACAGTAATCTCTGCCCAGTTTCCACAGACGAAGACATCTATGATTTAGAAGGAACAAAGAAAACATCTTGCACATCTATTTGCATCATCTCATTAACTTCTTGGTCTAATACATATTGGGCGTTTACATTCTTACCGTTGCGTTTGGTAGGTATACAAGCAGTGATACAGAGGGAACAAAGCATTGGACCACATTGTAGACTTAAGCAACATAATAGTAGGATCGCAAAGAAGATACATAGAATCGTTAACAGTATCCAGACCCAGGTAACAAATAGTGGCCATAGCCAGCTGGTTAAAGTCCATGTTCCGGTATCAGGGTGAATCTCAGCAGCGTTTTATGCAGTTTAGAGATTGCATCAAAAACTGAAGGGGCATGATCAGGGATATAAACACAGCAACTGCTCCCAATGATGCGAGATGCATCACCTCGATCAGCCAACACAACATCAAGGACCATTCTATTTTGGAGCACCACCAATCCTTGCAATTTGCAGTTCTTCTGTGATGTTTCCAAGTGCCATAGCTGTCTGGTTGGTCACAGCCTCTACAACACGTGTTAAGTGTCTAATTTTCCTGCTGTTCAAAGCGGCTCCAACAAAGAAGAACAATCCCAAATTAAAATCAACATATTGCTGTAGTGCAGTGTCAGTCTGATCCACCTCATCATGATTTATTGTCTTCTTATATCGGTTCTTGGAAATGTCATTAAACAGTCTATAGTCCCTGTCATAGGATGCAGGAGCCAGAAACACAGGTGGCAACAAAAAGGACACATAGCAAGTTTCTGACCATCCAATAAGTAGATGGTAGTATCCTTTATTCTCACAGATGTAGAAAGTATTGTGGGATGACATAACGCTGCTGTTATTCATCCCAGTAATGTTCAGGACCAGGGCACAGTCGCTCATCTCCACAGGAACATTTCCAACGCTGTTCTCAAACAAGTGTGCTCGGGCTCTAGTAACAGCAATAACAGGAGGTCCATTGCCCTTGGATGTTCGAGTGTTTGGGAAAACATAGCGCATGGAGGAGTTTCCTTGGCGATAATCCACCATCTCCCATACAGTTCCTTTTGCCTGTGGATCTCCTTCCTCATCAGGGTAACACACTTTATTAAGCTGAAAATTCAGTTTCCCTACATCAGCAAAGGTGATATTAGCAACTTCAGAAGCCCACTGCAATGCGAACCAAGCCTTACAAGAGTCATTGTGTGAAAACGGCACAGGAATTAAAGGTGTTCCTTACTTTTTCTGATGAGCTGGCATCATTCCACACACCAAACAATTGGTAGTGTTCGTAGGGATGTATGACGGTACGACGTGTACCGTTACAACGCGCCCCCTTATGATGTAGTTTTAACAACGCACGTCGTTACAACGACTTGCGTTGGGGGCGCTGATAGTAAATAGTTTAATTTACTATTCCAACACCAGTCCCCGTGGATAGTAGGGAATGTGTTGGATAGTAAATTAAACTATCCCCTATCCTAGAGCGCCCTCCAGCGAAAGTCGTTGTAACGACTTTCGTTGTTAAAGCTGCGTCGTAACGCAACTGCGTTGTAGCGGTTGCGTTGTAAAGGATGTTCCCCGTTCGTAGCAGTATGAGTGTGATGCATCATTTGAATGAACGTATTATTGAGGTAGGACATTCTATGCTGCTGCTCATGATAGGGAAGGAAGAAATAATGGTGCTCAGTGGGGGCTGGAGCCACTTCCTCTACAACCCAAGCTATTACTGCCATAATAATCACGATGAAAGTAAACCCAGCAATGAACATAGTTTTCTTGTAGCAGATTCTCACAGCAGTCGATGTCTTCTCCATAGGCATGTTTATCTCAAATTTGAACAAAAAATGCAGATGGAGCTCTAAAGTCCTGGGCAGTCGTTGGTTTCTTCACTGAGAGCTGAGACGGGTGTCACTAAGAAAAAGACCCGTCCCTCACCAGTTCTGCCTTTCACTAACCCAGGACGGTTGCTCAACCAGTCTTTTTCAGCAATGCAGTTTCTCTCTGGGATCGCAGCTGATATCGAGATGCACCAGGAATCGTGTGGTCCGGGAAGACTTCCTCAGGTCCTGCAGGTGATATGGCTTGGCTTTCTCTGTGTCCAGGATGTCTCGATGGTCGGTGAGTGCAGCGGGCTCCACCAGGGTTGACTGCACCTTCTTGCAGTCAGTGGAATGGATCCAGTTCTTCTGATTGGTCACCCGGACTGCAGCTCTGGTTGCCAGGAGCACCAGCTCAGAACCGCAACACCTCAGTTCCAGGCTAATCAACCTCTGGAAAACTTTCACCATAACTTGGTCGCCGGGCTATAGATCATGGCCCTCACCCATCGACCTGTCAGGAAGATCTTCTCGAACCTGTTGATCAATAGAAAGCAAGCTGTCAGTCAACTGAGACAAGTAGTCACTCATCAAGACACAAGGTACATCATGTATAGGGCGTGGCTTAGGAATCCGCCAAATGTTCATGGGCCTTCCAAATACCACCTCATACGGTGTAAGGCCAGAATGTGTATGTGGCACCGATCTAATGGAAAGCAGGGCAAGGGGTAATGCATCAGGCCATTTCAGGGATGTGAAAGCCTGGATCTAAGCCAACTTAAGCTTGAGAGTAGAATTGTATCGTTCCACTAACCCTGCTGATTGTGGGTTGAAAGAAGCATGAAACTTCTGCTTGATTCCTAATCCTTTCAGGACATACTCAACAACTTGCCCAATGAAATGGGGTCCGTTGTCACTCCAAAGGACTCGACAAACACCGAATCAAGGGAAAAACTCCTTTAGAAGCACCTTAGCTGTAGTAAGAGCTATTTTATTTCTCATAGCGTATGCCTCAATTCACTAACTAAAGGCACATACCACTACTAGGACATACTTTAAGTTTTTACAGCGTTCTAGCTGGATGTAATCCATTTGCAGAACTTCAAAATGTGCAGCCGGTGTGGCAAACCCTCCTATTGGAGTACGTGTTCCCTTTCCAGGATTATACTGGAGACAAATCAGACAAGTCTGAACTATCTTTTTAGCTGTGCCAGCAATTTCAGGATGATCCCACACTTGTGTAAGCAACATTGCTATTGAGGATGTTCCAACATGTGCCGGCCCATGTGCCATGTGAATCATAGGGTGTAAATAGGCTGTGGGCAATCTCCATTTGGTCATGTCTTTATTTCTCCAATAGCCCTCAGCATCCAATGTTCCCTCCTTAGACCATAGGTCAAATTCTGTAGCAGAGGCAGATCTCTGCATGTCTAGCACTTCTTGCCTGACATCATGCCAACATTCAGCCTGTGACTTCACCACATACATAGATGTAGTGCTTTGCTGCATTGTAGTCTCACGGGCTGTGTGATCTGCGAAGGTATTGCCCTGTCCTATTTTATCAGTCACTTTCTTGTGTGGACTGCACTTAACAATCGCTATTTTCTTAGGATCTGTCAAAGCCGTAAGGAGATTATGCACTAATTCTCCATGCACTATTTGTGTCCCATGTGATGTAGGAAAGCCTCTTTCCTTCCAGAGTAGCCCAAAATCGTGAGCCACTCCAAAGGCATATCGGCTCTCGGTGTAGATGTTAACAGAAAAGTCAGTACTAAGTTCACATGCCCTCGTTAATGCTATCAATTCAGCTGCCTGAGCTGACTTCTGTGGGATGTGAGCTGTCTCAACTACCATCTCAAGTGTTGTGATTGCATATACAGCTGATGCTGTGCCATCTGGTAATTTCAAACAAGACCCATCAACCCACAATTCCCCATCAACACTTGAAAGGGGCGTATCTTGCCGATCAACACAACCCTTTGTCTGTTCCTCAGTAAGGAATATACAGTCATGAGACACCTGTGACTGGGACTGAGTAGCTGGGAATGGCAATAGAGGAGCCGGATTAAGAGTCAAACATCTTTTCAAGGTGATATGAGGGGCCAACAGTGTTAATTCATACCCGGTCAAGCGAGCACTAGTTAAATGCTGTGTTTTGGTTTGGTTCAAAAGACATCAACTGCATGGGGCACTAACACAAGCAGCGTATGTGACAAAACTATTCCCACACTCTGATCTATGGACACAGCTGCCACTGCCACAGAACGAAAACACCCAGGTAACTCACGAGTGTCTGGATCACGGACAGTGAATAATATGCACAAGGACGCTGCTTATCACCGTGTGTCTGGGTTAAGATCGAGAGCGCACAACCGTCCCTCTCGTGTACATAGAGTGTGACGAGTCGACCTTAGTGTAGTCTAATAGTGCCTAATACTGGTGCAGAACATAGAGCTTGACGCAACTGTTAGAAAGTATTCTGACATTCAGTAGTCCATGGGATTAGAATTGGGGTGTCTTTAGTCAAAAGTACAAACAATGGTTTAACAATGTGAGAAAAGCTAGGGATCCATTGCCTACAGAAAGAAGTACGACCAACCAGTGCATGAACATCCTTCTGAGTACAGGGCACAGGTTTGTCTAAAATAGCTTGAATGTGATCTGGTGTGAGTGCACGTCCCTCCTTAGACAGGAGGTGACCTAAATAGGTAGCCTGCTGTCTACAATATTGCAATTTATTCCTGGAAACTTTGTGATTGTGAGATGCAACAAAGGAAAGCAATGGAGCCAACAAGATGTCATCGACATATTGTATGAGAGCCACCACTTTTGGTACAGGGAAAGAATCAAGCTGTCTTTTCAATGCTTGGCTGCAAATGCTAGGACTCTCTGTATACCCTTGTGGCGCTCTAAAAAATCTGAAGGATCGATTATTCAAAGTGAAGCCAAACAAATACCGGCTGGCAGGATGAATAGGTATCGAGAAGAAAGCATTCTTCAAGTCGATAACACTGAATGTAGTAGTGGTTGAAGGAACCATAGTAAGAAGTGTTGTGATGTCAGAGACTTCTGGATATTGGAGTACTACAATATTATTAACTTCTCGTAAGTCAATGATAAACCTGCATATTTTAGTATCAGTGTCTTTTTTTAAAATCAGAAGGATAGGACTATTACAAATATTGTAAGGGACTTCTTCTACAACACCCACTGCAATTAAATCTTGAACAATACGCATTAGTGCCTCTTCACCTTCTCAAGATATTTTATATTGAGGCAGTCGAGGCAATGAAGCACCCTCCTTCACTTGAATATGAACTGGGGAATAACCATTTGCCCCACATCAGTATCTGATGTAGCCCACAAAGTACTAGGTATTGAAGCCAAAGCAGTCTCCTCGTTAAGGAGACAAGATCTTTCAACAAGAGGGTAATTGTCATTTAAAATAACACGCACACCTTCTGGGGAAGATCGTACCGTCGCACAAAAATATTTAAAGCATATCAAGACCCACAATATTATCCGATGTGTTAGGGGAAAGCAAGAATGGACATGCAGCAGTGAATTTATCAACATGGAATTCAAGTGGTTGTGATAGTTGACTAAGGGAAGGAGTCCCATCGAATCCTATCAATGTTACTGTTAAGCCAGACAGGGGAGCCCTAGGAACCAACTGTTTAGACAGGGCACTACGAGTAGCTTCTGTGTCAACCAAAAACCGATCAATAGAACCCAAAGCTTTTGCATTAACATAGGAACCCTTCTGATCAACTAGAATATCAACTGATTCCTTACCCCATCCTAGGCATTCCTATGCATATTTATAATCCTTCAAATCATCTGTCGAATAATCAGACATTTGATATTGATTACACCTGTCAAAAGAATTAGAAGAATTTTTAGTATGCTCTACTGCCTCAAACCTTGCACGATTATCCATACCTCCCCTAATTCCTGAGTTTCCTGTGCGGCTTCTCATTTGTCCCCTACCACGCTGATACTACTGACCTCGCAAAAGTGGGAACTCAGAGCGCCAATGTCCTATCTCCTTACAATAAGCACATTGGTCAGAAGACAAAGTAGCCCGAGGAAAAGAGGGTGCACCAGGACAAGACATTGCACGTCCGCCTCTTCAACCACCTCTATAAGATGGACCATTAACCTGAGCTCTGTGGATAAAGGTCTATAGCTACGTCAAGTAAACTATACAAACAAATAAATAAATACATTTGTAGGAAAACGCCCACTAGTTCATTTCAATCAAATGTAACATAAACATGACATACGTAACAACACATCATTTCAAGTTGAGTATCATTTTATTTTATAGCTTCGTCATGTTTAGAATAAAGTATATATTTTTTATATATTTTTCTTGGTATATAAACAGTCATATCAAAAAAGAATTATTTCATTAGTACAAAAAGTGCTAAAAAAGACAGTACACACAACTTATAGACAGATATTAGTGGAGGCAAGGCAGTAGTTAGGACTACGCGCATTTCGGCGTTATCGCCTTCATCAGGTCCCCGTCGTTTTGTACTAACAACAAAATGACATAGGACATAACTGTTATTTTTAGGATATACACTGGGCAAGTATCCTACAAAAGAATGGCTCATTGATTATATCACAATATGTACACATGAACAGACCACATATATCTCAATTAACAACATCTAAAATACAAAAATATATACAATAAATGCTCCAGGGTGCTATATATATATACAGTGTTTATTAAAGCAAAAATCTTCATAATGTTCACAATCATAAGGACATGATAAATATTCAACATCATGAGCACAATTGATAGCGACAGAAATTCCATAAGGGTTAATTACTTTTACTCTTGTTATCTGATAGTATATAACCTGAGCTAACATTACTTTTGTTTTTAAATCCTTAGTCTTTTTAGGCGCCTTGCCTTTTTCTTCCAATTCCTGACATTCATGATACTGGGTCATAGTCAAAAGGGAAACTGGGGAAGACATAGTACATAAACTCTATCTGGTCTTTAGGCGACTAGCTATTCCTGGCAACATATTTGTGACAAACTTGTCAACGAACAGATGCTTGCCCGTGTCTTCTGTCAATGACTGCCCACTAAAATCATGTAATGTCTCCTCAAACCGTGTACAGAAATCGGAAACCGACTCATCCACCTTTTGCTTACAGGATGCTAACATAGTCCAGTCTATTTTTTTAAGAGGTATAATAGTTTACAGCTTAGTTATTATAGCCTTTGGGAGGTGTAATATATCTTGTTGTGGTTTCTGCGTGGGTGCCCTTTCTGTATCTTTTCTCTCTATTTCTGTCCAAATATCTCCAAAAGTTGTCCGATCATCTACTTTCCGAATCAATCTCCACATATCAGGGGGTAAAATAAGCCCAAAAAACATGTCAATATCAGGCAAAGTCATAGTGCAAGAACTAATAGCCCTTCAACTTCTTCATAAAAAGAAGCCAGATTTTTCTGCGGTTCAGGCAGAGCAGCTTTAAGTGCCATGGCATCCGTCCTACTCCAAGGAGTATAAACCCAATTGTAAACAAAATATCCCTTCGCATCAGTGGAATCTTTATTATCACTCATTCCCACACCCCCAAGAGGGACATATAAAGGTGCAGCTTCACGCATTGGTTTCCCATGAACTATAATATCCTTATCTGTCCCTGGAACTTCCTCCTGCAGCACGGGGGTCTGAGCTGTTTGTTCAGCTGCATTAGCTGCCTTTTTCTCCTTTCGCAAACGGAATGCATCTGTTCGTAGTTTAACCACACGTCTAATTAAATCGGCCACCTGGGAAGGGAGAAAAAGACTGTCACTCAATTGTTTATGATCATGTTTTATATCAGCAGGCTCTAATTCATCGGAATGTTTCCTAAAATTTGCAACTACTTCTCCAGTAAATGACTCTGTAAAGTATAATTGCTCTGACTCCCGCCATTGCTGAGCATCTGCTATAATGTCTGGAGCAGAGGTGTCACCACGAGCTGCCTTACGAGCAGCAGATCTAAGAACGGCTGCATGGTCAGCGGGCAAAAATGAACAAGTGTGTTGTTTAGGGTCTAAATCTGTCCCCTTTTGGCCTAAGTGAGACTGATCGTCATCAGAATCATCCTCGGATGCAGAGGGGAAAGTATATGGGGGCGGAGGTTGATCTAACAAAATTGAATCATCTTGTGGTTTATTAAGGAGAGGATAGAGAGGACGCCGGCAGGGTATTGGCCATTTACCTGTAGACGCCGCTCCGTATCCTCTTTTTTTTTTATTTCTTTAATTTCTTTATTTTTCAATTCCCGCGCTTTCAAATAGATGTTTTTGCGCAGTTCTTTTTCCTCAAAGCTTGCTTTTTCCTCACTCTCTCATGTGCTACTTTCACCCACATTCGTACACAGTCAAACATATCTGGTCCACTTTTGCGCTTAAACACGCACTATTCCACATACTGAATTTTTCTAAGATCGAATGACCCATTTATTGGCCATCGTAAATCAGGATCCTTTCTAGTATATTTATTCCATAGTGCACTATACATTATGGAAGAAATACCGTTTTAATGTACATATCCCTATTTGGTGTCCCCTTGTGATGTATTCCTATAGGTTCTGTATCGATCCCCCTATTCCTGACCCTATTCTGGTTAACGAGTTAACTAGCAGCCATCCCATGATGCAGAAACCGTTATCTGATTACGCCAGACCACGGCACAGGAGCGCGTTATCTGATTAGGTCATAACGCTTGCCATCTAATTAGGCAAGCAATATTCCTCCAGCCCCTGATAAGGCATACGGAGTTCTCAAAACAAATCAAACCTATGACAACCTGGGAAAAACCCTGCGGCCATTGTTTTGATTTCACCGAGAACTTCAGTAAAAGAATGCGCTAACGACCAGCTCGTATGACATCCTTATTGACGTATCTATGTCCATCCTTACGTCAATCTCGGCACCTTACAGGTATAAATATTACCGATATTGCCTTAAGCAAACACACGCGGTGGTGACGAGATCGGAGCAGCGAGACTTGCCGAAGCCCAGCAGAGAGCGAAGCCCCCGGCGCTGCCCCGCCTTCCTGACGCGCTGAGAACGAGACGCTGCTTTCTCCTGCCGAGAAATCCAGCTCCGGCGCTTCCGAGCAGCCCTCGCAGGCAGCTTGGAATATCGAGACCTCAGACGAGAGATACTATCTCTCAACCATCCTAGACCTCAGGTACGGAACTGAATAACCCCTTGCAGAGAATTCTTGAATCAGTCACTTGGCAAAACACTGGGGTAGGCGTGGTTAGAAGCACCAGTTGAGTACGATTAGTCAAATGTTTATATGTATGTATCTATTTTATCCATTTTAAACCACTATATGGCTTAGAAACCATGTAAATGTTTTTACAGTATTATTTTATACTTCTGCTTTTATTGTATGCACTTTACTTAACCATAAGTATTGCAATAATATCGATTCATTTCTCTTGTACGAGAAAAGAGACTGATCAATAAATAACATCTTTTATTGAACACGCCCGTCTCTTCCTTTTCTCTACAATCTGGTGAAACTAAGAATGCACGTACTGACTGAGTAAAATAAGTTGTCTTTTGTTTTCACACGACTCTAGAGATACACTCTTGATTAGGGGAGAGCAAAGTTGTCATGTTCTATGGTTGTCAGAAACTAAATCCCTTCTTGTCTATCCAGGGAGGTTCAATTCCTCCTTGTCTATTCGAGAAAGTTTCTAGTGAACTCTGAGCTAGCTGGCAAACCCAAAACTTTAAGTCTAATATCGACAGTAGAAGACCTAGTTAACGTCTGGTCTAGGTCTATACTATTGGAGGTATTATTCCAATGCGCAGAGCCTATTGGGATAATAGGAACTACACTACATGGCGCCCAACGTGTTTGGATAGGTGATAAAACTAACGCAAGACTTTAGAGTAACTCAGTCGTGCTTTTTCACTCAGACCCCTTTTTCCCATAATACTCCAAAGACGTCTGGAGTGGGTGAGAGGTAAAATCCGCCAAACCTCGCAGGAGGGAACTCCTAGTGATTGGTTCTTGGTTCAATCAACGTTGAAGGATACACTGTTCCAAAATATTGTGCATCTCATCTTTGTTTACATAAGAAACCTGATCTGCAAACAAACAGAATAACCATCCTGACAGTAAAATGCCAGACAGTGATGATGAAAGAGAGAGAGCTAGAGTAGCAGCTGAAGTAATAGCAGCTGATAATACTATGCAAGAAGCAGACCCGGATATAATACTCATCCCGGTCAACATAAGAAGATCTATAACGTTAAAACTTATAGAAAATGGACTGACACCAAGAGGTGGTACAGTCATATTCGTAATTGAGGCACACGAATATCGGCAGACAGAGGTATTCTATTCATGGATAAACTTTCCAGCAGCAAATGCTGTAACAAAGGAGTTCCACTGTTATAAAACAGAGGAACCACCGGATACCTACACTCCTTTCGAGGAAGTGGAAGTACCACTCAAATTCCAAGAGCATCTGCTCTTGTTTAATGGCGCCCTAAAACATAATAATCACATCACCAGGCTCGGTCCACTAGGTAGACCAGGAGCAACGTGGCCGGTCCTAGCCGGATACACACCACATCCAGGCATCGAAAGAATGTCTGCAGCAGATGTTTTAGTACAACTAAAACAATTAATTAAAATATATAGACAACTAGTCCAATATATAATGCGGACTTCAACCATCCAACCTGTAGTTAAAATCCCACAGCTGACCCCTCATCAGGGGAACACAAATAAAATTACACCACAGAACATACAGTCCTGCCTAGGTAAAGTACCAGCTAAACGGGAACAAATACCATTCTGGTTAGCACAAAAAATCACCCAAATAGAGGCGGTGTTTCCAGACACCACCCCTGTGGATAAACACAGGATTCTGACTATCTGTCTTCCAATGGGAATCGCACCACACGTGGAGGACTGTGACACTTGGGGTACAGTCTTTGCTTCCATTTACACAAAAACACATGGAGTTCCATCCATGTCAGTAATACCAGATGTGCTAAAACAAATTCAAGACGAATACGGTCCAGAACCCGCTTTAACTCTTGGTATGAAATTACTAAAAGACTTCAAGCAGGTCTCGGCAATATTACTAGCCAACATAAAAGGAGAAGCAGCGAATGTGGCGATCCGCCAGAGGTTAAAAGAGACAGATAAAGCAGACCAACCAGCTGAAATTGCCAGAATTATAGAAAAATCCTATGAAGAACTAGGTAGAGATAGTTTGGGTGGAATACCAGTGAAGCCCCAACTAATTGAAAGTCCTGAAAAAATATTTATTAAAAATAATTTAAACAGTCAAAAGAAGAACTGGGATGGAAACAAACAATCCAATCCAAAAGAAAAGAGATTCCAGTCCAGAGGAAGGTCTCCTCGGCGGAGAGAAAGATCTCCGGACCAAGGACCCAAGTCTCCCCAAAGGGAGCCCTCTGTGAAAAAATACAACCTTAGAAATAGGGATAACATAAAGAAACCCGATAGATATCAAGATTTTGATACACGTCCCTCTCAATCTTTTCAGACTTCCTCGCAGAAATCGGAAAGAAGAGGACGATCGGAACCCAGGGAAGGGCACGTCAAGTCCAAAGACAAGGAACCTGCTCATCCAAATAAAAAATTACAGTTTCCAAAAAAGAAGGTAGCCAGCATTAAAGTATTCAACAATGCCGAGAATACTGAGGACACAGCTGAAAAACGGAGAGTGGGCTCAGACAATGCTAGACAGCGCAGCAGAAGTGAGCATAGCACGCAAAGTCCTTATGAATCATCTGGAGACAGTGGACACGAATGAATACATTCAGGTGGAAACTGCAGACACCAGAGTTAGCAAACCTCACAAAATATATGAAATAACTTTACGTATAGAAGGGGATAAGACTAGAAAAATAAGGGGCCTTTTTTGGGATAATCTCTCCGAGGGCTATGACATCCTTCTAGCTGAAAAAGACTGGCCACCAGAGTTCGTCAGGGAGTGCCCACATGGCGAAGAAATAATTATGCCTGCCTTCTCAAATCATATTCCAATTCATAAAAAATATACACTTGCAAGAAAGTGGGCAGTAGCTCAAGCTCCTGCTTTATATAAAAATCATGTAGGATGGGATGAGGACTCTCCTCCTCACAAAATCCAGTTAAAATCACAACCTACTGCACAAAGGCAGTATCCAATTAAGCAAGAAGCTAAAAAACAGGTAAAAGAAATTCTAGATCAACTAGAATACCAGGGGTGATTGAAACTTGCACCTCACAAATGAACAACCCTTTGTTTCCTGTCTCCAAACCAGACAATTCATATCGTCTAGTCCTGGATTACAGACACCTTAACTCATGTTGCAAAACTTTTGCAGTGCAAAACTCGCATAGTGCTGCACTAATGAATAACATAGTGCGCAAAAAATATAAAACAACATTAGACATCTCTAATGGATTCTTTTGTCAAAATATAGCACCAGAGAGCAGATACTTATCAGCGTTCTCAATAAATGGCGCTCAAAAAGAATTCTGTCGGTTACCCCAGGGGTACAAGAACAGCCCAGGAGTTTTCTCAGCGAGGGTAACAGAGTTACTACAAACATATGATGACGAAGCATTATCTTATGTCGATGACATATACCTAACAGACGATGACTTGGATACTCACTTGAAGAGAGTGAACACCATAATACTTGGATTCACAGCAGAGGGTTACAAATTCAACTTTAAAAAATCTAGAATTGCCCATCTAACAGTCCTGTTCTTAGGATATGAATTATCAAGTGAAGGCAAAAGCCTGGCTGACAATTTCCTAGAGAAATGTGCCATACTCCAAGCACCTAGAACACTAAAAAACCTACAGTCAATTCTAGGCTTCCTAAACTTCGGAAGAACATACATTGCAAATTACGCAGAAAGGGTCAAACCCCTTTATGATCTAATAAAACCAGATTTTAAAAAATCTAATTGGACTCAAAAACACACAGAAATTCTGAGATCCTTACAAACAGATATGTTAGTTAAAACAAAATTAGAAACACGTGATACCACACGCAACCTTGTGATTCGAGTCATCCCAGGAAGATGCGGATTCACATACCTGACCTCTAATGAGGGAGAAAAGGTACCAATTGCATTCAAATCGCACTTGTACACTAAAGCTGAAATGAAATTTAGCCCAACGGAAAAAATTCTTACTGCAACACAGACAGCTATAGCAAAAGAACGAGCCCTTTCACAAGGTAAACGAATAATAATCGTTACACCGATACCAGCCCTAGAGGCTGTAACAAAAGCAAGCATACCGAATGCTAAAGCGCTCCATCCGAGATGGATACAATGGGCTAATTCTCTTGCTGCATCAGACGTGGCATACGAATTTGATCCTAACTTAAAAACACAAGAGTTTCTCCAATACGAATTCGAATGTCCGACGCCGACCGAAATTCTGCCTCTAGAACATTACGGCTGTATAATATATACAGACGGATCAGCACAACCCGCAGTAGGAGGTAAACAAGCTTACAGTGCTGCGTGTGCGATTGTAAAAGGTCGCTGGCACGATGGGAAATTCAAACCAGCGGTCACTAAAACACAATCTCTAGGAGATTGTACAGCTCAGCGAGCAGAACTACTAGCATTCAAGATGGCGCTTGAAAATACCGATCGAGAATTCCCCACACTCATAGTGTGTGATTCGTATTATTGCGTTCAGTCTTACAATGAATACTTACAGATCTGGCTTCAGAATGGTTTTAAGGATGCAAAAGGAGGCACAATCAAGCATAAAATGCTTTGGGAACAAGTAGTTCTTTTACAAAAGGAACTACCAAAGACTCACGTGATACATACACTGAGTCATCAACGTGATGGCGTTCACGTTGCAGGGAATTCATTGGCTGATGAGGCCGCGAAGGCAGCTGTGTAAACGGCTTCCGTAGCTGCCATCACTCGGTCAAAAACAAAAATAGACAGCGATATATTACAAGCTGTCAGCGCTACAGTAAAAGATGCGATAGAAACACTCCCGAAAGGCTTTCCAGTAAAGTACTCATACATAACTGATGCAAATAACGTTCCATTTGCTCGAATCCCTGGAGTGGGGGATAGAGTAATTCCAAACATGGAACATAGGTTAGGACTCATCATAGCGGCACACGAAGGACTTGCTTCTGTACATGCTGGCGTCTCAGCCACAGTATCGTTATTAAAACAGAGATACTGGTGGCCACAAATGAGAAGACAAACCAGGAACTATGTTCTAGAATGTGAAATATGTCAAAAAATGAAAGTATCAACAGTGAGACGACCAGCACAGACACCCCTTCTAATCTCGGATAAACCATTAGCCTGTGTTTACCTGGACCACTGTGGTCCCTTACAAAGGGATGGTAACTATAAATATATCTTGGTCGCAGTGGATTCATGCACGAGATTCATATGGATGTGGCCCCAGCGAACGGCTGACGCCAGAACTGTTATAAAAGATTTGCGAGTCTTTATCGGCACATACGCAATTGGCATGCTGCATTCGGACCAGGGTCCTGCTTTTAGCTCTAGAGCTTATAAGGAGGCCATGGTCAGCATGGGCGTTACATTGCGGTATTCTTGTCCATTTCATCCCGAGGGAAACGGAATTGTTGAAAGAAAAAACCGTGACATAAAGCAATCTATAACAGCAAAGGTATTAGGTTCGGGAGCTGGGTGGGTCAAACATCTAATAAGTGTCCAACGTAGTCTAAACAACTTGCCAAGAAATTCTCTGAGGGGATTCAGTCCGTACGAATTACTGTTTGGAACTAGGATGCTAGTCTTAGATCTTGACAGTCAGACTTCAGTGGTAAAAGAAAAAAGCTTTGATATCAAAGATCGTTTGGCTATTTTACAGGACTTAAACGAAACAAGAAAAGACCTGAGCAACATAAAGTTGAAACAGCAGCCAACAACCACTGAAGAACCACCACCTGTCCCAGCAAGACCTGTCTGGATTCCAAAAGTCGGGGATCTAGTCAGAGAAAAGATCGCGGTAAAGAAGGAATTTGGGCCTTCTTACAGAAAAGCAGTTCCTGTCTTGTCCATCAACGGGACAAGATCAGTTGTACTACCGCCGCTTGCTGGTAAAAAGGAGAACCGAGTTGTATCCATCGACCTGGTAAAACCACAATCATGTGGCCGATAACAAACAGTAGGCCAAGTGGACTCCCGATAAGTAGTAGAACACCAAGGTTTGCTACAAGTACAGAGGTGCTAACTAAAAGGCTGATCACATTCGAAACGCCTACAGAACAACAACAAGGACTATGCAACAATGCAATGGAACTCACACCTCTGAAAACCCAAATAAAAACATTTAGTAGAGACACACCAACCTACAATGAAGTAACAAATGAATATGCTGAAGCTGCAAGAAACAGTAATCCTGAAGCAATTGGAACAATAGACAGAACGGCATCCGGCTACTTCATCAACTTTGAAGATTCTTCTGAAGATCTAAGTGAATCAAAGACACAGCCATCAACAAAAACTTTTAAAGATAAAGCTAAGGAACTTTTGAAACAGCTGAAAGAAACCTATCTGATTTCTCCGTGGATTGAATTTTGGGTGTCATTTGGTGTATTTATCCTGATACTTTGGCTCATCATGATACTATGTTTGGGACGCTTCATTGAGGGAAAATATGCAAAAATGGACACAGCAAGCCAGAAAATCAACTTGATCCTCAAGCCACACACGTCTTCACACGTCAAGAAAAGAGAACTTTCTTCAGTCAATTTCACAGCCAATCCTATACCGGGTGGGGTAGCATGGGACAATACTGACTATGAAATTTATGGTCCGGTAGAGATCCTCAAATATCCACACCAAATCAAGATCTCGTTGAGTGACTTTGTAAAACCAAACTCATTTGCTGATGATTGGGACTTTGAAAGTATTAATAACATGATGTCTGATCTAGTGATGTCTGCTAAATTTACCAAACATGATTATTTGCAGGGTTCGTCTAATTATGATAGTATGTACTGCTACAACCACTATGGTAACCATTTTTTACATAAATCAGCACAACCTAGAAATGTTTTAAATTATAATCAATGGGAACATTGTGCAACCCCTCCAAAAGGAAGCTCAAGAACCTTTTATGACAAATATTCATACTTTTCAGGGTTCAACACAAGTAATGCTGAAACATTTTATTTCAAATTGTCAAATAAGACAGGAACAAAAACCATGCTTACAAACACAAAATTGATATATTCGGACTCATTTTTTGAACAAATGAATACATTTGGTTTTGATTATTGGGACAAAAATGTTGAAGTAAAAAGTGTTTGGGGTACAAAAGAATGGCAAGTACAAGGTATAGAATCATTGTTTAGAGCCTGCATGATCCCAGAACAAATTATATTCTTGAATGAAACTATTCAACAAACTACCTGTCTTGGATTAGCCAAAATCAAAGACTTAAATAAACCGTCTATTCCAAAACCAACAATGAACAGCAATAACTCTGCAGATGAAGAAATAGACGTAAACTATGTATTAAACCAAAACAGAACAAATCCTGATTGGAAACAATGGTTGATCTGGCCAACAGATACTAATAACTGTCAAGACAGATTCCTGAACAAAACACAGGGGTTCAAATTGACCAGGCCAGGCCCTAGATATTCCCAAAGACAACACCCAGGGATAATCACCACCTACAGTGTGGGCAAACTCTGCCTTCAATGGCTAAAATCTTCCACACTGACAGAAATTAAGCAACACCTAACTTTACTTACTGATGGTGCTGACTTGCGTGATTTCATTATGGGACCACGCAAACAGCGTCAAAAGCGCTTCATAGCAGCCTCTATATATGCAGCTTACAACGAGGCCTGGAAGATAACTCAAATTGAGACAGCAAAAAGTATACGGGAAATTGACCGTATTAATTTGGAAAAATCGCTTTCTGTAGTGGACAATGGGTTAATGACTCTGTCCTCCAGAATCTTTTCATTGGACAGCATTGTGTCATCAGCAAATCGACATAATATCGCAAGACTTACTGTTGTTACAACACGGTCAGTCTCAATTGCGTTCTATTGTACAGCTTGGCTGGACATTACAAAACCTGCGTTCAGGCTATGTGCCTTGGCGTTTAATCAACACAACGTCACTATTCACTATCTTTAACCTTACTGATAAACAGATCAGTATGGCACAGAAGGGTGCTGATTATACAATCCTGAGCATTGAGAAACTCGAGAGATTACCATTGACAATGTCAGAACGACCTGTCATTGAATGGATAATACATGGGATAATTAATATTCCGATATCAACTTTCAGGTTTCAATACTGCCAAAAATATATACAGGCTGGCATGTACGAAAAATTGGGAAAAGGGTACATTAAGACAACATGGAACTTGCCCTATTCACATGCATGTGTCAGTAATAAAGGACAGAAAGTGTTTCTTAGTGGCAATAATTGTGCGATGTCACTAAGCGGTACACTTCTGTGTAATGGAATTAGTTTGCATGGAGCCTGTGAAGGGAACTCAAATAACCTTTCATGTCACCAGCTAGGCACACCTGCAACAGAGATAGAACCATTCTTTAAAAGACTCTATAACGGGAGTTACATTCTAATTGTGGATCGCAGATGTTGTAGTCTACTGCCCGGGGTTCCTTATCTCGTTAGTACGACTGCGAAGGTCATGTGCTGTGGACGCTTATTGTTCCCCAGCTCCTTTCCAGACAGGGAGGCAAGGGCATGGCCTCACTTGAAAATTACTTCTATTCGAGTTGATACTTTAAGCAGAATGAAAACAGTGCTTCTTCAGACACCGACCAGGCTCACGTCATCAAAAGAAACGTATGATCTCCTAGTCGCAAGGACGACTGCAGAGATTCACTCATTGTTATCAACTAATTCCCCCATACATTTCGCAGAAATCCTGAATGAAATCTTAAATATTTCTGATACCAGTGGAGTCTCAAAGGTATTTAAGACAGTATTTTCGATGGCATTAACACCATTCAAAGCCATACTGGGTATTTTTCCAGACTTCGTCCATTCGATTTTTGGAGGAGTTCCCCTCATTCTGGGACTAATTGCAGGAATCCTATTCTTAGTCCTTATATTTCGTTATGGCAAACCATGTCACAGACAAAACACCTGCGACAAGGGAAGAAACAATCCGAGCCATTGGATACCGGGACCGGATATCAAAAATCCTGGGACTAACCAGGCTTAGAGACCTGAACATGACTTGGTTTCTTTCATTTCGGCCGATATGGCAAAGATGTGTTTTACCTGTATTAAGGTGCATGCTGTGCGGAGAAGAATGCGTGTTGGACACCTGTCTGACGCTACAATGGGATGCGCCAATGGATGCAGAAACATTGTTGGGTCCGGTAAAGGCTCATGCATTGTGCTGCCCTCAACGGCTGCCAATCCTGATGACGGCATTCGTGGAAACTTCACCACTACGATTAAGGGGTAGTGAAGACCAAGATGAAAGCAGCATCGATCAGGTACAACCTTCTGTCAGCAATACTAATCAAAACGTCAATGGAGACAATCATGCACATGAATGCATGGTTACATCCTTTTCCGAGTTAGTGGAACTCTCACAGGAAGCTGTTGACAGCTTTTTCAGCAGTCTCAACGATATGATGTTCTCACCAGAGCAGAAATAATGACTCTTGAACAGGCTAGCACACGGCGTTCCCGACACCTTGAATTTGGCCTTCAACTTTAATAATAAAGTAGCAAGATCGACTTTTCCTCCAGTCCACGGACAGCAATTTTTTTAGCAGCCCCAAAATATTTTTTTTTACGGGACACTTTTCTTCTGCTTAAAGTAAGAACTATTCTTAGAGAACTAATTTCTATTTTTAGAAACTTCATAGACATTAGCTGCCCGCTGGTATGTTTATAAATATTTTTTGAACTGTGATGAAGTGGTCTCGAACTTTTCTTCTGTATTAAGAGCCATTTCATGTGTAATTCTCATATTCGATTACTAATAATGTATACATGCGTGATTAATTTAGCATTAGTCTACTGCTTAAATGCTTATAGTACATGTGACTATTTTTTCCCCGTATGTTACATAATTTCAAAATGCATTATGTGTATTTTGGGGTGGTAAGGTATACACGATACTCTACAGTATGTTTTACTATGCCTAGATTCGTAAATATGGCCATAGTTAGCGTGGAGTGGGTGTGATGTATTCCTATAGGTTCTGTATCGATCCCCCTATTCCTGACCCTATTCTGGTTAACGAGTTAACTAGCAGCCATCCCATGATGCAGAAACCGTTATCTGATTACGCCAGACCACGGCACAGGAGCGCGTTATCTGATTAGGTCATAACGCTTGCCATCTAATTAGGCAAGCAATATTCCTCCAGCCCCTGATAAGGCATACGGAGTTCTCAAAACAAATCAAACCTATGACAACCTGGGAAAAACCCTGCGGCCATTGTTTTGATTTCACCGAGAACTTCAGTAAAAGAATGCGCTAACGACCAGCTCGTATGACATCCTTATTGACGTATCTATGTCCATCCTTACGTCAATCTCGGCACCTTACAGGTATAAATATTACCGATATTGCCTTAAGCAAACACACGCGGTGGTGACGAGATCGGAGCAGCGAGACTTGCCGAAGCCCAGCAGAGAGCGAAGCCCCCGGCGCTGCCCCGCCTTCCTGACGCGCTGAGAACGAGACGCTGCTTTCTCCTGCCGAGAAATCCAGCTCCGGCGCTTCCGAGCAGCCCTCGCAGGCAGCTTGGAATATCGAGACCTCAGACGAGAGATACTATCCCTCAACCATCCTAGACCTCAGGTACGGAACTGAATAACCCCTTGCAGAGAATTCTTGAATCAGTCACTTGGCAAAACAAACTTAACTTAGACTGCTACTTTCTATCCCCGCCCACGTATTAGGCTTAGGTCAGGTACACTGGGGTAGGCGTGGTTAGAAGCACCAGTTGAGTACGATTAGTCAAATGTTTATATGTATGTATCTATTTTATCCATTTTAAACCACTATATGGCTTAGAAACCATATAAATGTTTTTACAGTATTATTTTATACTTCTGCTTTTATTGTATGCACTTTACTTAACCATAAGTATTGCAATAATATCGATTCATTTCTCTTGTACGAGAAAAGAGACTGATCAATAAATAACATCTTTTATTGAACACGCCCGTCTCTTCCTTTTCTCTACAATCTGGTGAAACTAAGAATGCACGTACTGACTGAGTAAAATAAGTTGTCTTTTGTTTTCACACGACTCTAGAGATACACTCTTGATTAGGGGAGAGCAAAGTTGTCATGTTCTATGGTTGTCAGAAACTAAGTCGCTTCTTGTCTATCCAGGGAGGTTCAATTCCTCCTTGTCTATTCGAGAAAGTTTCTAGTGAACTCTGAGCTAGCTGGCAAACCCAAAACTTTAAGTCTAATATCGACAGTAGAAGACCTAGTTAACGTCTGGTCTAGGTCTATACTATTGGAGGTATTATTCCAATGCGCAAAGCCTATTGGGATAATAGGAACTACACTACACCCTCGGGGGTAGCCGGCTGATTTTGTTCTAAATCCATATTGGTACCTCCAAGAAAGCAACATTTCCTTCGAAGCGTGCTTCAAAAAGGCATGTCAAAAATATTATAGTATATATAATATTATAACAAAGTGGTATATAACACGAATATTGTACCGTTCAAGAATTCAAAAATGTGAGAAAAATCCTCCCTTGCCTGCCTATATAAATTGCAATTTATATGTACCCTAATCAAACCAGAATCTTTGGCCAAACAAATCCAAACAAAAGTGTCGCATTGAACAACCTTACCAAGCAAAAGTCTCCAGCCTCCAATTGCCAAGCTGTGAATCGACCAAAACGGTCACTGTAAGACAAAGGCCAAAAGTATCTCCGTCAGAGACCGGCACCACCTGGAGGGTCGAATTGGGAAAATCGGAAAAGCACTTTGTCCTGCAAAGACAAGGGCCTCCTCATGCAGTGTACATCCTTAGCGAGATTCCAAACCTCCATCAAGACCACTCCATCGGGCATCCCAGTCACCAATGAGCCCCACGTAATGGGCATCAATTTGTGGGGGTGAGCCTTTTCAGGGGCTCACCTGGTGCAGGGGTTCGCCCTTTTGCGCACTGGTCCTTTAGACTGACAAAGTAGAGAGTGGTACGGAAGCTGTAATATCAAGAAAATAGTTTATTAGGGCTCATGAGTGGAACTACATTGATACAGAGCCCTCAGGCAATGTATGAAGCAGCACATGAAGTACAGAAACCATGGGCCTTATATACTGTAATAAGTGCAGTGTGAGCATGGAGGTTCAAAAAGAGGCAGTTAAAGTGTACACACTAATAGACTTTTACATACAAGGGTATATGAGAATTGCTTTCTTAGTCAACAGAAATGGAGGAGTTGCAATGTTACTGACATCAGTTAAAATAGCCTAACAGTACAGTGTATAACAGGTGCATTCCAGCAACAAAGGCCTCTCTGAGCAAGCGCAGTGCTCAGGCTCAGTGCTTCAGGAGCTAAATATAGGTGATGACTCAGGCGAAATAGAGGAGCAGGCAACAGCGAAGGCGGGGAAGCACATGGCAAGCACATGGGTTAACCAAAAGGGATGCTAAAAACAAAATGGCTTCAGCTCATTCTAACAGTAATCTCTGCCAAGTTTCCACAAGGTCCTTACCAGAGAGGAGGTGATGGGTTGGTTTCTTACTGCGTGGGGAGCTGATTTGTCGGTTTCTTACTGTGTCCCCCAATGATGTGACAAACTTGGTGCCTCGATGCCATGCGATGATCTGGGACGATGCGTGAACTCTTGCAGCTGCACAACAAGCCTTGCATCAAAATCGGTGGGGTGATCGCAGACTTCGGAGATTAGTGCACTTGATGCGGCGTGCAGCAATTTCTCAAACCTCAGGCAGGCACTGCGACGATTTCTTCAGCGATGCGTCGGAAACAGGTGGGGATGCGTCTTGCTTCTTGAAGTTGCGTTACTTTTCTAGCTCCCAGCTGGAAACAGTCTCTAGAGGTCCAAAATAACAGAAGGCACCTCTTTGCAGGTCAGAAATCCCAGCAAGGCAGTTCAGGGGAGCTGGTGGTGAAGTCTTTGTGTCCCTGAGACTTCAGAACAGGAGGCAAGCTCAGTTTCAAGCCCTTGGAGATCTTCTTCAAGCAGGGGACACAGCAAACAGCAAAGTCCTTTTCTCCTTTACTTGGCAGCAAGTAGCTACTGCAGGCCAACCCCAGACATCAAACAGCACGGGGGCAGTATTCCTCCTCAGTTTCTCCGGCGCTTCTCCTTGGCAAAGGTTCCTCTTGATTCCCAGAAATTATCTAAAGTTCTGGGGTCTAGGCCCCAATATTTACACTATAAAACTATTTGTTCTCTGGTGTGAGAGAAGCCCTGTGCCTGGTCAAAATGGCTCTGTCCTCTCTGGTGCAGCTACCTGGCAGGAGGTGGAGACAGTATTGTGGAAGGCAGACCAGGCCTATTCAGGTGAAAGGAAATCTCCTCCCCCTACTCTAAATGCAGCCCAGGTCTATTCAGCCCAGCCCTGACTCATCAAGCTCTCTGGAGCCACTGCTCCTCCCCAGCCCCTGTCATCTGAAAGTCAGACATGCAATACACAAACCTAGTAGAGGCACACTGTATGGCTAAACAAGAAAATACCTACTTTCTAAAAGTGGTATTTTCAAACACAGAATGTAGAAATCACCCTCACTAAAAGATGTATTTTAACATTCTGAGTTCAGGCATAGTAACCTTTATTTTCCCACCTTGTTCTCAGGTGCAGTTATGTTTACAAGACCTTAGGGGTGACTAACATGTGAGAAAATAGTAGGTTAGGGCCTGGCAAGTAGGTGCACTTGCCAAGATGACATGGCAGTACTAGGCTGCACACAGGCTCTGCAATTGCAGGCCAGAGTTACATTTACAGGCTGTTTATGTGGGTGGCACAAACAGTGCTGCAATCCCACTGGTAGCATTTGATTTATAGGCCCTGTGCACACATGGTGGAGTGTACTAGGGGCTGACTAGTAAATCAAATATGCCAATCATGGAATCACCAATCCATAACAACAATTTACAAAGGGAGCACGTGCACTTTGGCACTGAACAGTAGTGGCAAAGTGCCGAAAGCATATAGACCAGCAAAAACGTCAAACACACAGCAAAAACACAGGAGGCAAAGGCAAACATGCAGGGGAGACCCATGCCAATAGTGCCAGGTCTAACAGTCACTCTATAGATTATTGTTCAAAATGTATATTCCCAGAAGGAATCACTGGAAGGAAGAAAAATAATTTTATGTAAAAGACCCTCAAAGATGAAGTTGTGAGAGCAGAATACGGCATGGAGTTATCCAGAAACATAGCCATGACATATAGAGATTCCTAAAATGTGGGCACCAAGCCCTTTGTAAAGGCAGGAAGAGAGCCACCATGAGACCAAAACAGGCCAAAAATCCCAGAGACGTCAAGAAATCTGAACTGGCAATTAACACAAACATAAATAACTACAGACAACATTATGATAGATCAAGGTAAAGGCAAAACAGTCTTTTATTCTGATATAAAACACCGCATGACAAGAAGGAGAAGTTGGGTAGGTGCCATGTTAGATTGGGTATAGGCAGTCAGATAAAAGCATGATGGCCATCTTGAGTTTGGTTAAGCCACCATCTTGAGTGTGGAAAAATTTAGGCATGAATTGTAACAGCTAGATTCACTGTAATGTCCAACCCCCAGCACAACCATCTAAGAAGTCACATGTTTCAGTTGCTTAAGCCCTACCAACTCCTGCCAGCTCCCACAATGTTAATGGAGGGAGAGTCATGTAAGTTGTGTCACCTGCCCAGTAGCGGTCGGCAGTAGGTGTGTCTGTAGGGCGGTGACGTGGGCAGGGAGAGGGGCAGGGTTGGGGGTAGTAATGTATGGATTACGGAGTTTTACAGGTAGGTAAACATTTAAATAAATAAAACGAATTTCGTTGCGCGCACTGCATCACATATGATGATATATACAATAAGGCAAGTGAAGTCAAAATATTGCCTCTTCAAAATAAGACGGAGACCAGTCAACAGGCAGAACTTGGGACAACAGGGGGGGCTAGCGAGCCCGAGGCAAGATGGCCGCACTGTAGTGAGGCTCTGCCAGCCGGTCTAATAATCCTTTAATTATCTGCGACCCGTCGTCCATTGGACCTTCAAAACAACAGCATTATTTAGGGGACCTGATACGGAACCACTCAGTGTGCGATAGTGCAGTGCTGCAAATTCTATGTGTCAGAATCGGGACTTTGAAGTTTTGCCTGTAACTCCGCTGGTGCACAAGATGGTGGCGGGGCTGAGCGATACTGCAACTCAGCAGGGAGTGAGACGGCACTCTCTGTATTGCCCCAGAGCTGACAGGCAAGTGGTGAATTGGCTGCAGAACGAGATTGTGTAGCAACTGCGCAGAGTGGAGGCACTGCCAAAAGGGACGTGGGTGACGGCCGCAGGGGGATGTGGCGGCATACCATAGACAGCCTACGCCTGTGAGCCTCATCGAGGTGTCTCAACTGCAAGCGCTGCAGCTGTGAGGGTGAAAGACCCCTGAGTTTGCGCATAAATCAGGAATTGTCACTCTAAACCTTTTAAAATACACTAAGGGACCAGACAGGGATGTTCGCTCTCCCCGATTCATTTTGCTATTGTGATGAAGCCTCTGGTCTATGTTATGTAATAGAGATATGCAAGAGCGGCCCTACAGTTCAGTCAGCACCCACTTATAATCTCCATGTATGCAGATGACATAGTTTTATACATCAAAACATGGAGGAGAAATTGCATTCGCTTATCCGGGTATACATTAAATATGAACATTTATCTGGGCTTAGAATTAACTAGGGAAAATCATCTGTCTTCCTACTCACATCTAGTACAACGCAGTTCCAAATGGAATATCCAATCAAATGGTCGACGGAACCTGTCAGGTATTGGGGGGTTTGGGTACATTCTGATCCTGAGAGAAAACTTGGTAGAACTCTATCTTCCACAGAGGAACAGGTTACTAGAGGGATTGACCTGCCTCTTTCCTTAGCTGATAGAATAGCAGTAATAAAAATGGTCATTATTCCCTGGTTTCTGTACCTTTTCACTAATGTTCCTATCAAGTTAACAAGGGTTTTTTCTCATGGTTGCGTTCGATATTAATACGCCTGATCTGGGCAAGCAAGAAATACAGGTGTAGCTGCAGAACTCTTACAAGGCCGTATTCACAGGGAGGGTTTGCAGCGCCGGATCTGTATTTGTATTATTTATGTGTGCCGG
This sequence comes from Lissotriton helveticus, assembly GCF_964261635.1. NCBI lineage: Eukaryota > Metazoa > Chordata > Amphibia > Caudata > Salamandridae > Lissotriton > Lissotriton helveticus. The sequence continues at coordinate 408,912,038 of NC_136057.1, read as the reverse complement.
CTCAATTTGCACACACCTGGTTTTTCCCCTGCTCTTTCTCCCACACATGGCGGTGGAGGCGGACGACATTTCCCCTGATCATTTAGTGGCAGTCATTTCTAAGGCAAATTCTACCTATCCATTTAGGGACATGTGCACTGTGGACTATACGTCACAGGCATGGCGTGCTATAGCGAAACGCGCAGGCAGCAGGCCATGACTGGCCGTAGTGGGCACAGGGCAATCCCCCTGTGCGCCGCACGGGTGGGGGCCGGTTTTAGGCCCCTCTGGGCCGTTTTTGTTACAGGACCGAAAATCGTCCCTGTAACAAAATCGGCAGAAAACCGGCCCTGGCAAAGAGCTCGGCGGCACCCCCAACCCCCGGGGGAGGGCGAGCACTTTGCCAGGGCCAGTTTTGGTTCCCAGTCCAGCCCTGGCAGGCAGACATCTTGTATTTGCCCCGGCTCTTCCAATAGCACATCATCCTAAACTATCGGTGACCCAAGACAAAAGGGCATTGGACATACTGGCAGATATGGGTATAGTAACAATGGGTGACACCTACCCGGTGGGCACCTTCATCTTGATGGAGGTGGTACGTGACCGACATCCCTGTGCATTAATGTCAACTTTCATGAATTATAGGTTACGGGAAGCACTCAAGACCTTTAACGACCGACTGAACCAGTTACTCTGAGCCCCTTACAAACGTTATTGGCAGGCCCATCGCGGGGTAAGTTGGTCACCCGAATGTATAACACCATGCAATCTGACACTGCACCTGTTTCTAGCCAGGCACAGGAGCGGTGGGAACAGGCATTGGTTAACGCTCTTAGCAAGGAGGAATGGGAGTTCAGCTGCTCCATGACTAGGCGGCTGACGGCAATTGTAATTTACACATAATTCATTTTAAATACATACAGCAGTTATACTCTCCGACAGTTACATGGCTACGGCCTGAGAGAGAAGGCGAACGGTGTGGGGCACAGGAGGCTGATTTCATTCATCTTGCATAGGATTGTGTCAGGGTCAATGACTTCTGGGTGTTGGTTACACAGACATTAACAGTCATGATGTCGGAGGAAGTAGATTAATGCCCTCAGATTTGCTAGCTGGGGCCGGTGAAGCGCTTAAAACCAGAGAATAGACATCTGGTGCCGATCGCATTACTACTGGCCAAGAGAATAGTAGCACAGCCATGGGACAGTAAAAAAGGCACCGAAATTTAAAAAAACTGGTTACAAGACTTGGTGTTTTGCAGAGATCAACTGGCATGCTATGCCGAAGAACTTCCAGCGCCTTCTAGGCCTAAAGATGTATGGTCTCCACTAACGGCCCATTTACTTTCTAGCCCTCAAGATGTCACAGATTACATGGGTTCACCCTAGAGGACGTTATGTTGTAGCGCAAGAAGGTGTGTGTAACGCAATGTAAATGTCTGTACGATGACATACTGTAAAATAAATGTATCCTGTTGTCACACGGGGGTAATTGTTGCCTGCTATACGCATATGTTGTATGTTTCTGGAAATGCAAAAATAAAATATTTAAAAAAACAAAAAAAACTTGGGACAATGTAGGCAGTGAAATGAGACAAATCCATGGCTTACAGGCTATGTCGCCAGGTCGCACAGGCAGTTAAAGAGAAAAGTCCTTGAAATAAAACCAGATATGCCATTCATACAAAAAAAATCGAGGCAGCGAAATCAAATACAACCCTTCAACCTAGTGCTCAGGATCACAATAGGAACTGGGAGAAGAGCAATACAGAATCCTACCATAATCGCTAGGCAACATTTACTCCAAACCTTGACAACAAGATGAACCTGGATGAATACAAATCCCAACTTTCACCCAATGCCTGGTCTCTTAGAATCATCCTAGAAACTAACTTCACCCTCTAGGAACACACGGCTGAGAAAACCAAGCCCACTTGCCACCAGCGCACTCTACTAAAGAAAGCAAAACCATTCCTCCCGGACACTATTGTTAAAGCTCTCCTGCTCTAACATCTTGAAGGTGGCAACGCCCAGCTCCATGGCCCCATCCTGCATTCCACAATGGCCACACTTGAAACCCGGAGTTCCATTATCTACAAAATCATCACGACCAGCAACTCCTAATTTACCACCTCCAGTGGCTTTCAGCTCACAAAGAGCTGGGACACCATCTGGATCGAAATGAAGAAATGCAAAAAAAAAAGACAATAGGCGGTCTCCTCCTATGAACCCAGGATCTGGAATGACATCCCCTTATCCATGAAGACTGCCTCAGCCCTGCTCCAATTTAGAAACGCGCTGAATGCATACTTCTTAAAATAATATAACATCATGATGCAGTAAAAATCAGAAGCCAGATATCCCTCTAATCACCGTGCCTTCGTCTTTGACCCTATACATAGCTAAGTTGCCTTTTGACTACGTTTGCACAAGAAAAGTACCACATCCTTATATACATACATACATACAGTGACCGCAGGTTGCAGCACAACATTCATAAAACTGCAAGAAAAGTAAAAAGATTCAAAGCTGCTCCATGCAGACTGTTCACATTACAATCCACAAAAAAAAGATGTAACATAAATGCAGTGCAAAGGCGGACAACGTCTCTAAACCCTCATGCCAGAGCAATTTCAGAGGGAGTTTTAGATATTAAATTATCCTCCGTTCCAACACACCGTTCTTCTGAACTTAACTTGGCACGTTACTGTCGCTACTGGAGGAGGCATAAGCCCTTTTGCACAGCTCAAATTATTTTGTTACGAAATCTAATTTACTAAACCTAACGTTCTGGCACATGTGTGCCTCTGCCCAGCCTCAGTTCCAAACATGTCTACCAGCTTTCAAAGACTCCATTCCTTTCTCCAGTTCGTTGGCAACATGCTATGCGGAATGTGTCATCTGCAGGTTACTGGCTTCATTTCCGAGGAGACGGCTCAGTGTCTGCTGCAGTGAACGGACTCACGGGTTCAGATTCCAGCAAGGGTTTAATACACCTGATGTACATGTGTGTGTGCGCATGCGCGCGCGGTCATAAGCTATGTGTTGGTGAGCAATTGTGAGTGGCATGATTGACATTTATGTAAACACCCCACTAAAGTGACTGCACGTGCTCCATACCCCTTTGAGAACACACCAGGAGGATCGTATTAAACTTAACAATTTATCAAAAAAAGAAATGGGGAGATCTTTAAGGCAAACACTGCGAAGTTCCCCTGACCCACACTTGACAAAAAACGTCAAAAAACAATGGTGAAGTTCGCATCCACAGAGAGTAGAGTCCTGGGCCTGTTCAGGTGTAACAAAGTAGGAAGCCTGCACACCGCTTCATAGATCTGGCGCTGCTCATAGTCTGAACTCTGAAGGTCCATTGCTATGCACTGGAAGGCCGACACGTTACCGGGGTTAAAGCACTGGTGCACAGCGACACTTATGTGGGATTAAGCTGAATCTATGTCAATGAGGCGGGAGCAGACCCGGGGGGCTGTGTGGCCCCCCCCATGGCTGCACACTGGGTCAACAACCTGCTCCATGAGTTGAAAGAGTTTATCGAGGAGCTTCCTGATTAAGGTCAATAGAGCCTCGTTAGTGGTCGGCACTGAACTTTATGAGGCCTGGTGATTTCCCATGTTCCTTATTCCAAATCCGAGCCCTAAACGAATGATGAAAATACAGCGTGGGGCGATGCCCTCCAGCAGGCACATAGCGCTAGTCCTATGTGTAGGAGTGTGAATACATGCGGGAGGTTCACCAGGGGCGGCTCTATTTCCTGGTGGCCCTGGGCAGGGAGCGTAGGTAGGGGGCCCCAGAAGAGGGGGTCGGGCGGGGCGGACCGTGGAGGCCAGAGAAGAGGGGGGGAGGGGGGGGGTCAGGGTGTTTGGAAGTGGAACAGAGGCGGAGGCCACCAAATCCCTGTCAGGGGCCTCCACGCAAATAAGTATCCATCCTCAGAGGATTATTATATTTAGGATATATATTGGTGTGGCGGCCCCTGGGGTTTGGAGGCCCTGTGCAGGTGCACAGTTTGCACATGCCTAAGGCCGCCCCTGGGTTCACTCAAAAGGGAAGACAAATGTATTGCTTTTAAATATCTGTACCTGAAAAGGCAACTGTTATAACCTAGAGTTCTTTTGGTTTACTTGTTCATACTTTGAACGAATTACTCCTGTCGGACTAGATATATATTGTCATGCATGCGCAGAGACCATGGGGGTATTACTAAACATGGATATGTAACACCAGTCAATATGCTTGTAACCTGCTTATGTGATATGGGGCGGCTGGTACCCTTTGAAAGCAGTGGAGTGAGCGAAGTGCCTCACCACGTCCCAAAATCCCAAAATAAAGTGGGAAAAAATAACTAGAATGACATTTTAAATACATGAATTAAATGCTACTTACCACCGGCTGCACATCCTCCACGGTGTTCCACTTCTGAATCTGCAGTCAAGCTCCCCTAACCAACCCAGACACTGATCTCATGGAGAACCGCCTGCATTGGATGGAGTGGGCTGGGTGGACACTCCTCCAGGCCCTTTAGACCCGCTCAAAGTACACATGTCACTTTGGCCAAGACATCCGGACCCACATGTCTCTGGGCTTGGGGTAGGTTGACTGCTGCAGCGTCTACGTCGAAAAAATAATATGGCAATTAAATATTTTCATTATCATTGAATTTTTTCTGCATGGCTGGCATCGGTCAGGGTAGGGGGGCGACGTTACCCGCCCTTAGAAACCGTTGCTGTACGTGATGTTGATCAGATAATCAATAAGCATTGGTTAAAACAGTTTTGCATACACACCGCTTAAAACACACATTCAAAACACATTTAATTACTATTAAAATAAGTGTGATGGTCAATGGGCAGCATGGCCCACTGACCATCAGTAGTGCAGGTCGAAGCAATGAGTAATACCTTCTGCGACCGCCTACTGTTCACTAACATGAGCGGTGGCACTTATGTGTTTTTTCTACATATTATGCAGTACTCATTGGATAGGCCTGTCAGCCTCTCCAGTGGTAGATAGGAGGCCACCACCTAGGTGTTCTGCTGGTTTCCTTGATCCGGCTCTGGTGAGAACATTCCAGCTTTTGCAAGTGTGCCCTCACTTTCCTTACATTTCTGTCACATAGTTTGTGTGCATTGTGCTGTGCACAATCTGCATGGAGCTACTGTGAATCTTTTGACTTTTCTTGGTGCATGTCAGTTGTGGGCAGACGTAAATCACTCCAGAATCGCATTTCACATTGTATGCATGTAACTACACAAGTAAGGTTTCCTCAGTTCATGCAATCCGTTTGATAAAATTGAGGCTGGTCCCAGCACTGTGAAGGCCCATTCGTCCTAATAAAATTACTGTCCCTCGTTTAACGCCCTCTGTCTCCCACACAAATTCATCCACGGGAAAGCACCAACATACTTCTGCAAAGATTTGAAAAAACACACTCTCCTGCATTGTGACTGGGTTTCGCCGACCAACCACCCGCTCATATTGCATTGCAGCATACTTACTCCCTGCCAACATTCATACAATGACTACCTAGAAACTCACACTGTCTAGCTGTGACACAAGTCAAGGCTTGACTTGAGTCCAAGAGGTACTATCAATTGCTCCAGTTTTTATTCACACATGCATTCTTTCAATTATTAATGGGTCCATTAAGCAAATCATTCAGCCACTTAACATCCATGCATGCTTTATGATAGCTCTTCAGGACTTATACTTTTGAGATGATCCCAGAACTAACTACTTTCAAATTCCAGAAATGCTGCTCATTTATGCTCACTTTGACTCTACGCCGTACAAAAATGTTAGGGTATTAAAAAAGTGTTTGCAAGCCGCTAAAAATTCAGCCATTAGTCTCAACTCCGAGGTGGCACTGTTCTCCTGTCTAACTACCTTTTTGTTGCGATTTTGTCTGAACTGCGAAAATTAGAAAAATATTCCCTGCTTTTTAGTGATGTATTTCCAGGTATTACCAAAAAAGTCTTTCAAAGTTATTCATACCTTAAGTTAGCTTTCTTCTTGGGAGGGATTTGAAACAACCACTGGAGAGCTGGCCCGTGCCCACGGCCTTAGCCTGGCACATCCATTAAGAAAAATCACTCGGTGAAAAGGAACTCCCAAGCTCCCAGATTCATACTAACGTCGTTAAACAAGTATGCAAACACAGCACAAATAAATATATAGATGCAATGTACCTTTATGTACATATTGCACATCTGTTGGCATATGACTGCGTTTCTTCTCAACACATGTACCTGTTTTTATATACATATAAATATATTTTCCTGCACCAGTAGGGAGGCTAGTGCTGGCCTGGTCGCTTTGCTTTCTTTGGTGCCCCACAAGAAGCACAAGATGATTAACTTCCAAGCTATATCCTGCATACTTGGGCTCCATCTACATAACCTGTCTGCTGCTATAATTTTTATGAGGCCACCAGAGACCTCTGAGCAGAGAACACGTCTCGAATCCCCTCAGAGGCCTCACCTACTCGTCCTTTATTACAGAAATAAATCAAAAGCAGACTTTCTGTGAAAAACTCACCGCCAGTCACCATTGCCAGGTCAACGGGGATGCCAATACCCAAATGTCTTTAGCATTTCAGTGTGTGTTTTGGACGCTGGGCGCTCAATTTTTCAATTAAGGATCAAAAAAAGGGCTTCAGATAAATTTGCCAGCCCCCACAATAAGGTCCTTGTTCTCCATAAAGGATTTGTATTTGTTTAAGCTTAGCATTTGTTTTCATATTTACTTATGAAAGAGCGCTGGGTCCTGGAAACTGGCCAGATTGGTATTGAAACAAAAATTAAGGTGCCCCTGATTGAAAACGGAGCAAAAAGCTAAGATGGCGAGTCAGAAAAAATGCGCATGGCCACTGTTCAAAGCAGGCTTCGGGGCACAGGCTCAGTATCACCGTGTGAAATTAGGGCTGCCTGTGCCTGTTTTCTGCAGCTGAGCAGGGAATGCTGGATATGGCATTTACTCGTATCATTTGCCGACCCTGATCAAGTTTGCCTCGTTTGGAAGTTTGTTCCAAGAACACAATCACTAAATGCCAGAACCGTAAATTGTCCCCTGACCTCTCCCATCGCTCAGTCCATCCAGGGCCAGGAACACTTGGTCCAAGAGGATCTGCGTTAACAAGGAATGACAGAGTGATTTCCCACAAATTCAAGGCCTCAGTGATAAAATAAATAATACGACTGATTATACAATCGCAGGAACTGCAATGAGGAATCAAGGCTCTGTAAAGGAAAGGTTGTGCATAGCTGCACTGGAGATGGTTACAATACTTCAAAGTCTTCTTAGACTAATACACAGAATGGCACCCATGGACGACCACTCCACCTAACCAGAGGTAATGGGAAACACCTGTGAGGACACAGATGGTATACAAGGAGGTGACCAGTGGTGAAGATGGCAGCTTCAAGCCACAATGCGAGGAAATAAAAAGAGAGGACTAATGACAGCGGTATCATTAAGAAACTTACAAAATAAGATCACTGGACCAAACCTCGTTCCTCTAATAAAGGTGATTCAAGCAAAACTGATTCCATCTATCACCGATCGAAGCGAAGCGATCAGAGGAAGGGACGCCGAAACGGTGGACGGAACAGTAACAAGAGCACTGCGTATGATCTTTGGCTTGCCGAGGTACACTTCACCCGCACAGATTGGACTCGAATTTGGGCTGGTGAAGGAAGAGTTGGCACGTAAAGGAGTATACCTAAAAAGCTCTCACACTCAACGCTCTCCTTTGGAAAGAACTGCAAATTAAAGAAAACTGCCCCACAAGGCTTTTCCTGGAGGACGCAATAAAACAACTGGGGGTGCGTCAACTGTGGGATCTCCAAGGGCCTCTGGCAGGCTTTAAAAAAGCAGTAAACAACATCGTCAGAAAAGAAACTCTCCTGCAGGACAAAGCTTTACTGAGGGAGCGAGCTCATGGCTGGCTAACTATACAATCTTATACCAAACTTAGGCCACAAACATATCTTCAGACCAGCTTCACCAAAAAAACAAAAGAGATATTTCTGAAATACCGGCTAGGACTATTGCGCTCTGCAGACCACATGGCCCCTTGGCTGCGTCCCTCAATGCTAGCAAAGTGCCACCTTTGTGGGAGCGACGAGGAAAACATCTTACACCTTATTACCATCTGCAAGGAGCTGCAGCAAGACCGCCGGAACCTTCTGAGACCACTATTTAATAAAAAACGAATCAGGTCATGCAGGCAAGCGGTCCTGGCATGTTTTTCCGGGTGACGAAGTTCAAATGAGCTCCCGCCTTAACAAAAAGAAAGAACAAACAGAAAAAGCCAAGCTGATGGAACCCAGTGCATCACTTGCATCCTCAGAGCTAAAACAATCGGATTATACTGAGGGCCCAGTAGGCACTTAGGAGCGCACCGGGACTCATTACTACAAATTATAAGCTTACAGGTAGGAGAATGTCTTGCCACCCATACGGATTACGGACTGCAATAATCAAATGTATACTGAAGGGGAAAGTAGGTCAGCCTAACTATGCAATGCTCTTCAATGGGAAGATAGAAGTGGCTCAGTAGAGGACCAATTTTCTTTCCTACCTGCTTTTTTAATAGTTTTAGTTTTCGAATCTTTTAATCGTAGTTTTTTACATCCTACCACAGTATTAATATAATTTTCTATGCTGCTACAGATACACAAAACTGTTTTTATTGATGTTGGGTTGAACGGTTTTTATTAACTGTACAATAAAGTATTACCTTACCTTACCAGTGGTGAAGATGGAGGGCCTAGAAGTGTTATCCCTCCTTCTCATCTTGCTCAACTCCCCGTATGTCAACATTAAAGCCACTCAGAAGTCAGATGCTGCACTGACTACCACATCCAGTTGATGGTATAACAGTACTGTATACCACCCCGGTTCACACAGACAGAAACACTCTTGCGAAGCTCACAGTGACCAATGAACGGGATCAGGGTAAGCCGCCCTTAGATGAGACACTTTAACCACTGGATAATCACTAACGACTAGAAAGCATCACCTTCCATAACATACCGCAGGAGAAATAATCACCAGAGATTACCAAATGCTTGGTATTCTGCAGTAATTTAGTCAAGGTATGTGATAATTCTCTGATCTGAATTTATGAATATGCCTATCATATGGCATAATTGAGAGAGAGATAACAGCAGCAATGTTGGAGAGGGAAATTAACAATAGTGATATGCACTGAGAACTGAACGGTGATGCGCTGTTAGTATTCCCAATGGGAATCTCGACAATGCTATAATGATCAGAAGCTCACCATTTAACACAACTTAAAACTCCATTGCTCAAAATGGACTTTTCCAATCCCCACTAGAAAATAACATTTTCCTTTAACCAGTACAGGTAAGTAGTTTTCTGGTAGGTGATGGAAAGAAAACATAACTGACAATGATTTAATGAAATGATTCAGAACTAAATTTGACTGAATTTGATTTAGATAGTGTTGCCTTATAGACCATAGATATTGATGTATGCATGAAAAGATTTATTTTCAATGCTCATGGCTGTTTAGCAAGTAAACCATATTCCAGGATTTTTGGAAACTTCAAGTCACAGATCTTGAAGACAGGCACATCCTTTGTGACTTTGGGGTCCCAGAGAAACAGGAAGAAACACACACGATGGCTTTTATGACACGTTTTCTACACAGTGTTCTGGAGACCCTTTTATATTTCTGCAATCACACAGTAAGACTCAGCAATTCCATTAAAAAAAAAGAAATGCACCTACATCATAAATTGTGTTCCTACTCAGAAGAACAAACCAGATGGTAAGTAGTGCCAAGAAAGAACAAACTAGATATTTCTGTAGACATTTCCCAAGATACCAACATTAATTGATACATATTAATGGTTCATATTTCTGCCACCGCACCCTCTCTTGCAGAAATGAGACATAAAACTCAGACTACTTTAACTGGTAACAATGTGGGGGATGGTTGCTCCAAGGATTTCCATTATTTAGAGGGTTTGGAAATCTTCCTGACATCCTTTTAGACCTTGAAAGACTCTTCACAAGCCCTATCTACACCACCTTCGAGTCCACTCCACAGAGAAGACCTCCTAAAACAACACAATGATATAATATCATATAAAAGACATTTCTAGATACACTAAGACTCAGAAAATGCTCACATATCTATCCGGTAAAACTCCGAGCATTGCATGCTTCAGGAAATACGTCTTAAAGCCACAGACGTTCAACATAAACATGATTGATTGAGAAGGGTGGTGTATTCTTTGGGCTCAACTCACTAATACTAGCTACAAAAAAAGGAGCGATAGCAATCCTCTTTTGCAAGGTTTTTCTCATTAAATCCTGCTCAAATGTCAGACTCACAGTTCCACTATGGGAATCTCTGAAATGCAGTGCTGCTTCCTTTCCCCCACCTTGCACTCCAAGGAGACTAAAAGCCACTCCTAAGAACACAGAGGGAAAAGAGAATTGGGAACCCACTCTTGTACCTGGTATTGATTCGTCACATGGTTTTAACTCCTAAAGCGAGCAAATACCATTACTATTTATTCTTCTGAATAAGCTTTATATGATAAACCTTTTAGAGTAGGGTAATACTCTGCAGCTATGTCTGCTTGGGAATAAAAATGGTTCCCCTGCAATACATAATGTGAAATATAAGTCTAAAGTCTAACTCCTCTGAGTGTAATAAAATACGCATGCAGAAACTAATAATTCAACTACCTTGAATAATACTGAATGTCGTTCACAATATGTTTGGAAAGCCAAACCAAATACGTAGTTCAAAGTCTTTAGAAGGAATGAGCGTGTTAACTCCACAGACGAGAACGTAAGTTTAGTTCAGCATAGTCTATCACAAAACAATACTGCCTTCTGAGAACGTTTTCAAGTCCATACAAACACTGATGGCAGTACTCCAACAACAAGAAGATTTCCAAGCATAGCCAGAGCATAATTAGGTTTTCAAACTGAGCAAGACGAAAGCAGACAAAATGTCATCATTGAAATTTGTGGTTGTTCAGGGTAAGTGCCTTGATATAATAGAGTTCAAAGGTGGCCGCCACATTCTAGTTCACATTTGGCCTGAGATCATGACATGGGTGCCATCATTATTTACTTAAATCTGTATTAGATATGACTTTTATGAAAACAATATTAATGATATAATGTTCTGAATAACTAAATGTAAGGAAACATATATGACCCATATGCCATTGTCCATCTACCTTGATTATACCTTGTGACAAATCCTCGTCCACTATGAGCACAAGTGATGCATAAAGTGTTAATGTTCTTGACAACAAACCTTAATGGGAAATTTATTTTAGTCACAGAATTCCACCCTGGTACCAGGATTTGTTGCCCCAATGGCAGCAAACCTGCATTTTTTGAATCACTGAATTGATTGATTGTTAAATTTGACAATCCCAAAGTCATCAGAGTTGCAGACTGGAACTTCACCTCTAACGTATTGGACAAATGTTTTTCACAACATTCACGAACCATCAGCCACATGCCTCATCCCACCAGACCATGCTCATCTGGACCCCACTCACAACAGAGGACACGCTCAAGACCATGAAGAGCATCCGCTCAGGAGCCCTGTCGGATCTTTCCCTGTACCACTTCTGCCACAGAGCAGCCGCCACCATTACCTTCCAGCTTCGCCCAACCATCAACTGCTACATCGAACCGCCACCATCCCCGACGACTGGAAGCATGCCGTGATCAACCTCCTGCTGAAGAAGCTGCCCTCAGACACCGATGGACCTCAAGAATTTCAGACCTATCTCCCTTCTCTCCTTCCCAGCCAAAGTCATCGAGAAGGCCCAACTCTCCGAGTTCATCGAAGTAAACCACGTCCTGGACTCCTACCAATCCAGCTTCCGAAGCAACCACAGCACGGAGACCGCACTCCTCACCACCACCGACGACATCCACTCCCACCTCTACCGAGGCAAGATGGCAGCGCTTATCCTACTGGACCTCTTGGCCATTTTCGACACCATCTCCCAACGCACCCTAATCATGAGACTCCACCACGCCAGCATCCGCGATAAGGCACTGGACTGGATCCACTCCTTCCTCACCGGCCGGACACAGCAAGTCAGACTACTCCTATTCCTCTCTGAATCTACAGAGATGAGCTGCAGAGTGCCCCAGGGTTCCTGCCTGAGCCCCACCCTCTTCAACGTCTACATGGCCTCCCTTGGTGACATCGTCAGAAGTCACGGACTCAACATCGTCTCCTACGACGATGACACCCAGCTGATCCCCTCCCTCACCAATGAACCCACAACTGCCAGAACCAACTTCCACAGCGGAGTGAAGGCCATCACCACCTGGATGAAAGACAGAGGCCTCAAGCTTAACTTGGGCAAGACTGAAGTGCTCATCCCTTCAGCCTGGGACAACTCCTTGTGGCCAGCCAATCTGGGACCCCCGCCCACCCCGACGGATGATGCACACAACCTTGGCATCATACTGGACTCATCGATCTCAATGAACTGCCAAATCAACTGTTTCCTCACCCTGCCTCTACACACTCTGCCTGCTTTGAAAGACATTCAGATAGATCCCCGTAGAATCCAGTAAGACCATCACACACTCAATCATTACCAGCAGACTCGACTATGGCAATGCACTTTAAGGCATCACAGAGAAACAACTCAAGAAACTACAGAACATTCAAAACACCGCCGCCAGACTGGTCCTTGACATCCCCCGCCACAGCCCACATCACACAGCACCACTGACAATCCACTGCTTCCGGTCAACAAGAGAATCACCTTCAAGTTCCTCACACATGCCTACAAAGCTCTACACAACACAGGACCAGCATACCTGGACCACCACCTTGCATTCCAAGTGCCGGCCTGATAATTCCGTTCCATCTATCGCGACCTAGCCTCCATCCCCAAGATCCACAAGACAAGAACTAGAGGAAGTTCCTTCCCCTACCTTGTCTCCAAGACCGGGAACAGCCTGCCTCCTCACTTCAGGCAATCTGCGTTACTGACCCAAGTCAAGGACGACCTAATATCCTGGATTTTCGAACGAGCCTCCACACCCAGAAGGACGGGCAGCTTTCCCCCACCCCCTCAGTACCTTGAGACCCTCATGGGTGAGTAGTCGTGCTTTACAAAACCGATTGATTGATTGATTTTTTTCATATTCCTCTTTGGCCAACTTCAATGAATTTTCAGTGATTGCAGAAGAATACACCAGATATTTGGTGCAAAACTCTCACAATGTGGCTCCAGATAAATCTGATCTCTACAAAGCCTTACAAAAAGACCCCTAATTCATTCCATATGGTAGTGAGACGTGGTGAAAATGAAGCCAATACATCAGTGCTGCAGCCTGTGTGAACTGTGAGTATTTCAGAAAATGCAAGTTGAAATTACATTTGCCATGGGAACTTATGCCATTATTTGAGTGCTGCATTGATATCTTCTAAAATCACCAGAAACAGAAAATGTGGTTTTCCACAGGATGGGACGAAATAAAAAATAAAAACACTTACCTGGGCTGGCACCTCTTCTCCGTCCTCATCTTCCTGCCGCTGCAGGAAGCAGCAGAAAGCACCCGGAATACCAGGATCCCCATAGCTAATCACAATGCTGCATTGCAGCGTTATGTTTGGTCTGAGTGCCGAACCTCGGCGCTCAGATGGGGACTGGAAGACTTTGTATGTTCCTCACCAGGCTGTGTAAAGCAAGCCTGGTGGGGAAGATGAAAGTGTGCATGACTGTTTGGCCGGCTCAAGACGGCCGGCCAAGCAGTCATGTGCACTTAGGGAGTGCAAACCACTCCTCTCCCTGCTCTGGCCAGCGCCGCCCCACCTGAGAGCCACTGACTTCAATAGGAAAATTAAAATGATAATAACGAAACGTTATTATCACTTTACTTTTCCCATTGAAGTCAGTGGGGCGATGCTCCCATAGAGCTAAATAAATAAAGATATTCTTGCATACATATATTCACAAATTCAATAACTCCAACTATTCCTGGGAAATAGTTTGCATGTGTTGACAGACTATACCACAAGAATAGTTTAGGGCTAAGGTTGGGAAAGGCCAAACAAGGGGTGAGAGAGCTTATATAAAATGTTTGTAACAACCACGGCATAAGCTTTCTTATGCTGAGGAGCAGGACTTGCTGCTGCCCTTGTAACATGGTATGTGTGGCCTCGTAACTCCAAACAGGCAACACATGCACACCTGGGGGCATTGTGCTCAATTACAGTCTCCACAATATGAACATGGCTGGGCAAAGCCAATAGTTGTGGTATCTCGCATAGCTGCAGGTCCTCATGTCAATACTAGATTTCCCTCGTGAGGCAGAAGTAACTGCAGAAAAGCGATCATAAGGCTCCTGGCCATCCAAACGTTACCAGATGGCACCATAGAGTTGGGTGCAATGGACTGAATCCTCTTGTTACTGCAGTACGTCAAGTAGTTGCTAGGTGTCTTTCTTGAGTGACATACAAGTGTCTTAAGAGAGAAGTATCTAGGTTACTCTAAGTGAGGCAGAGGGGTCCTTGCAGGACCCACAATAAGGTGGGCTGTCTTAGAACATAAAGTAGGAATCTTAGATTCTGGCATTGATGTCATTGGCCACTCACATTGTTAATATTCATACAGTCTGTGGAGTGTGAGCAGATCAGTTCAATAATTTGCTGCACATTGGGGGGTTAAATTCTACCACACCGAAGCAACATTTGGACAACCCACCCGCAATAAGCTGCCGTCTTACTTCCATTGTGGTCACTTATCGTTGATACTTGTTTCTGTTGGATGCACTTGCACTGCTCACACAAATTGATCTAGGGCGACTAACTTAATGTTGACGGACAAGTCGAAAATGTTTCACATTTACAGAACATGTGAAATTTTCAAGTGCCTGTGCATAGTTTTATTCATATACACTGTGTTAAATTAATTTAAATAATAACGCAGATAACTTGTTTGGCCTGCAGATGCTTACGCCCAAGGCATCTGCAGTGGTGAGTGCTGCTATGCTCTAAGAATATGAAGGTTAAATATGACTCTCAGGTTCCACTGGGGTGTCAGCCAAATGGCCACTTGCAGGTTAAATGGTAAATTCAAAAGGGCATAGAAGGGGTCATGGCAATGGCAAAGAAAACCTGGACCGATTTATCTGCTTGGTCTGACCGTAGGTTTGACGTCATGGTCATAGGATCAAACCCTGTTGTGTTCAATGAACCTTTCATCCTTCTGAGGTTGTTAAAAATGAGTATCAGTGAGTGGGGTAACAAACATCTGTTATTCAGCACCACCATCCTACGGGAGCACATGCGCTTCACAAATACACAATTATGTTATGCTCCAACAAGCACTATCACAGATAACTGGAAGAGAGGAAAGTAAGGCAGGCTGGATATAACTCTTACTCCCACCTGCACTGACACATCTTGTCAGGAGTTGCTTGGGCAAAGGTAGTGCACCACAGCCAGGCAACGTTGACAACCCATCCACTCTAAGTTGATTGTTTAAGTTAAGGGCCACATATACACAACCCTGCAATAGGCACCTGCGTTTGTCAGCGCCATGAATTACTAAAATTATAACTGAATAGGAAAGATGGTTTAGGCCAGCTAGCAGAGATGTCACAAGAGGGAACTATGGGCACATGATGGGTTTTCATGCAGCACGGCCCTCGCTGTTGACAATATCATGGGTTTACCTCAAATCACCACTGAGGGGGAGCAATTTAGGTATCCCAGCCAGCATATCTAGTCAGGTATCCCAGCTCTAGTGATTGAATGGGAAGACATGCCCAGGCAAATACTGCTTTAAATTTCAAGTAATTTTAACAATGGGACTGGTGTATCAATAAAACGGGTGAGGATCCTGTACATACTGTTCTCCTCCTGTTCTCACCTTCCAGAAGCTTTTCCATCTACTTGTCTGCATTCTGGTATACATTAGTAGATGTTTGGCACTTGGCTACTCATGCAGGTTGGGGACATCAGCAGGGTGACTCAGCATCTAAAGATTGCAGTCAGACGGTGACGGGCTTGCAGGCAATGATGACAAGAAGCAGAATTCTGCAAAGATGGGTGTGGGTAAACCAGGTGGGTTGCATTAGTTTGTCATTCCAAAACATGTGCTGTGACTTCAATAGTGTTGAGAAATTGGGTTTGGAGCAGTTATTCTATCACCAGAACACATCTTGCATTCTTAGTTAAAAAGGTGCAGGTACATTTGTTCATATGTTTTACTCCTGGTTCTCACTAATTGAAAGCATTGGCATCTTTTCTGCACCCTGGTATACCTTTATAAGTCTGGCTATGGGTTACATACTCCAGGGTGGGGACACCAGCATGGTGACACAGCATCTGCATATCGCAGTCAGGCTGATGGGTTTCGAAGGCAATAAGGACATAATATGTAGTAGAATATTTGGAGTAAACTTGGGGAACCTAAGGCCTCCCCCCTGTTTTTTAGATCCACCTTTGTATTGTTTTGGATGGCAGAGGATGACAAAGCTTACATTTGATACACGTCTATATGTTCACTTGCTATTTCGGCAAATGGTCATCAGTCTGAACCCTCAAATTTGGGACTCTCCAAGTAAGGGGGTAAACAAGGGCTTAGTCAACCTCCAAATGAAAATGCTCAAACTTGCACACAGTACACAATGGATTGTATCACACAGAACTGAGGTTACGAAGAGAGCTTTTGTTTGATATCCCCAAGGGACCTATTTCTGGCCTCTTTAGTGCAAACACCACATGGTACACCAATAGGGAAGGGGCACACCTGTAGAGGTAGATAGGGTATTTGTCCAGCTAGAAGGACTGGTCTCTGCAGGTTGAAGGAGGTTATGGAGCTTGCCATGGTGGGGGGCCCATCCATCCAAAGGCTAGATAGGGTAGGTCGCATAGGTGGGGGGCTAGCTATTGTTTTTAAATCTAAGTACAAGTGTATCGTTGAATCCGAACAGAAGACTCTTACCTGTGAGGCCTACCTGTACGTTTGGAGGGTTATTGATCTACAGACCCCTGGTCCTGGGGTGCCTTTTCTACAAGAATTTAAGCAACTTTTAGAAATACTCATAGTTGACAACGCACAAACTATCCTAGGGGATTTTAATTTCTATTTAGAAGAAAAGGAAAAATACAGATTCAAATACCCTCCTAGAGACACTTGAAAGTATGGGCTTTGCCCAATTAGTAACAGTCCCAACTCATGAGGCATGGCATATATTGGATGGTAATTTTTCCAATGATTCATGGATTGCCTTCCAACACACAATATCTATCTGTTGGTCAGACCACAGTGCAGTTCAGTTTGAATGTTCACCTCCAGTAGTAAGCAAAGAACTAGATCCCAAGGTCCTAGTACATTTAGAAACTGGAAAAGTATCTCAGCCACCACTTTGACTAATGCCTTAGAAAACATTTCTTGTACTATTAATGAGGACTCTAATCTAGGAGCTGAGGCCTTTGATACATGGCTGAAATCAGCAGCAGATATAGTGGCACTTTTTAAAATATATACTCAGAAAAAGTGCCCCTCCTCAGGTCCTTGGTACAATGACAAACTAAGACACTTAAAACAATGCTGTCGTCATACGGAACGGGCATGGAGACGAACCGGAGAGGATCATGATAGAATTTGATACAAAGGTATAGTTAAGGACTATAAAGTTGCGCTTGCGACGGAGAAATCTTTGTACTGCACATAGGCAATTGATAATTCTAAATCTACCAAAGAACTGTTTCAGCTGGTACAACAGCTCTCATCCTCCCAATCCTTGACTGAACCAGACGCATCAAAAATATTTTGAGATCAACTGGCTTCCTTTTTTTAGAATAAGATCACAGACATATACAATGGGCTAGAGGCTAACCCAAATATGCAAATCCTACAGTATACACCCCTATTAAAGACAGTCCACGGATGGTTAATGATGAATACATAGGCCTTCCAATATTTTGCGGCCTGACGCCCCCTACTCTCGTACAGTATCTAAGGAGAATGTGTTCTGGCTCTCCTATGGAGGTATGCCCACCGGTAATATTACATATGGTTGCCGATACTATAGAAGAACACCTCGTAAATTAATGAATATTATCATCCGTTCTGGTATTTTTCCCCATTCCTGGAAACAAGCCATAATTAGACCTCTTCTGAAGAAACATAATGTAGAATCTAGAGACTGTAAGAATTACCGTCCCATCTCTTTGCTTCCTGTTTCAGCAAAAATCTTGGAGGCACATCTCAATAAGAAGCTTATGGCAACTGCAGATCGGCAATCCTGGCTCAATGAATCACAGTTTTGATTCAGAAGGCATCACGGTACAGATTACACCAGGCCATGGTGGACGAAGGGCAGGGAGTTGTACTAATTCGCGTGGATCTGACAGCAGCATTTGACACCATCTCTCCTATGTTGCTGCTGGACAGACTCCAGAGTCTTGGTATATCCCATCAAGCTCTTGCCCTTTTGTCCTTGTTACTGACAGGGAGATCCCAAAGGGTGAATTTAAAATCTTTTCACTCCGATTCCTATTCACTACCTTGCGAAGTCCCGCAGGGGTCTTCTTGAGTCCCACCCTTTTTAGCCTGTATGTAGCCCTGCTCGCTACAGTAATCCACTCTTTTGGATTAGAGGTGGTGTCATATGCAGATGACACACAAATTATGGTTACCGTCCCTAAGGGGTGTGACTCATGGTCAGAGAATGTCCGCAGCTGTATGTCCAGAGTAGCAAACTGGATGTCAGCTAATTTCCTTAAACTTAATGGGGAAAAAACGGAGGGGATAATATTCGGAGCAGGGACAGTCAAATGGAACAGTAACTGCTGGCCTCAATCTTTAGGATCCTGTCCTGTCCCTAGTGAAAAGGCCAAGAATCTGGGAGTCTTGATGAATACGGAACTTAGCTTCAAGGCTCAAGTGAACCGTACCATCTCCACATGCTCCTGGCTTATAAGGATTTTTTTAAAAACCCTTCCCTTTCATTTAGCATTCAGCTAGTATCCAGGTAGCTCTGGCTCTTGTAATTGCCAGACTAGAGAACTGCAATGCCCTCTACCTGGCCGCTAGTAAAGGCTTACAACATAAACTTCAGGTGCTACAGAATGCACTGGCAAGTCTCATTCTGAATATCCCTAAAAGACAATCAGCTAAAAAGGGACTGGAATTCCTACACTGGCTCCCCATTGAACAACGTATCAGTTTTAAAGCACTGTGTATGGCCCATAAATCACTGCATGCTTCCTATCCTCTACGACTGAAGACCATGTTTAAATGGTATTTCCTAGGTCGACTACTTCGCTCCTCGCATCATATGCAACTTTTGGTACCTAGGACCAAGAAGAAGAAGTGGGGGGATAGGGGCGGGCTTTCTCAGTGGCAGTGTGTAAGCTCTGGAATTCTCTACCTTTGGCACTTAGATCTATACCTCGTGTGCTCCCGTTTAGAAAAGCCATCAAGACCTGGCTATTCTCTGGCAAACGGTGAGCTGTAGCTCCTCCATTCTTTATCTGGACGTGTGCTATTTGCAGTCTTTCTCTTGCGCCTTGATGCCCTTGGGTGACTGCTGCGCTATATAAATATCAAAAATCAAATCAAATCAAATCAGGGCTTTGGCGGAGTTACATGGTGATCCGGAGGCTGACTGGTACATAGGGGTACCCTTGTCAGGAGCACAATAGGGGTTCCCTATGCCAAATCCCAGGAGTCTTTATGGCAGGACCCTGGATAAATGTCGGCGCCCTGTTGGTCTTTCGGGCGGTTGCAAGCCAGAGCAACCGCAGGCATACCTTGCTACGCTCTGCCCCTAAAAAGGTGTGAGTAAAGTCATGGACTGGTGGTCCATGGTATTAAAGGGGGAGAATCCCCACATAAATGGTAGCATCGATTGGGTTGGCCACGGTGCAATTTGGCTCATCAGGCGGGCAGGGCAGCTTAAGTCAGTCACCGCTGCCTGCCCTTGGATCGCCAGTAAGTTAACCCACCACATTGGCATACTCCTTGTATGAAATAAACCTTCAGCAACCTTTTCCAGCAAACCTGTTTTTGTGTGATTATTTATTACAGCGCATATTGCGCGGGAGGGTTGCCTATATCGGTACTAATAGTTTGCATGGGTCGACAGACTTTGCCACTGGAATAGTTTAGGGCTAAGGTTGGAAAAGGCCAAACAAGGGGTGTGTGTGTCGGGGACCGTTTATATAAAATGTTTGTAACAACCACAAAGTCTGCATTAGCCTTATGCTGAGGAGCTCTCTAACCTGTTGTTATTGGCTGGGTAGCCTTTGAAAATGTTTAATGTCAGATAAAACAATTCTGATCCAACTTGAAAATTGTTTAGGTATGGATTCAAATGCATCCGTCTGAAGGAAAATTTTGAAGCACTTTCGTGACTTTGGGCCAGATGTAGGTAAAAAATATTTACCGATTCTTAATTACCGAATTTTACCGATTCGGTAAATAAGAATCGGTAAATAAGAAGGGGGGGTATGTAGGAACATCCAGATGTTCCAATTACCGATTCGGTAAGAATCGGTAAATAAGAATCGGTAAATATTGAATCGGTAATTACCGATCGGTATTTACCGATCGGTATGGCCAATGCATTCCTATGGGGCAAAAGTCCCATAGGAAAGCATTGGAAATACCGATCGGTAAATACCGATTGGTATTTCCCGCGTCGGCCAGCAAACAAAAGTGAAACTCAACACAACAGCCAATCAGGTGCAACTACCCTCCCCCTTCCTGGCAGGAAGTGTGCACACAGGCAGCTGCAACTAATTAGAAGGTTCTGGAAAGGCAGTTGGAGCAGAGAGACTGGGAGCAGCAGCAGCAGCAGGCAGAGCTTGTGAATTGAGAACACTTTAAAATGGAAAGCAGCAGGGAAAGTGAGCAGGCAGAAAGGAAAAGGAAACTTAAGTTCAGTAGTACTGAATTACAGATGCTTGTTGAGGAGGTGGTCAAGGTACACCACAGACTTTTTGGAAAACTGTCCCTCACTGTGGCAGAATCCACAAAAAGGAAAATATGGCTGGACATCCTAGATAAAGTGAATGCTGTGGGAGTGACCACCAGAGTGACAGAAGACTTAAAGAAGAGGTTCTATGACCTAAGGAGCCTCACAAAGAAAAAATTGGCTGATCGCCACAAACAGTCACAGAAAACAGGTGGAGGAAAGAACACTGCACCCCCACTCACCGAGCTTGAGGAGCTGGTAGCCACAACCCTGGAGTCTGAAAGTGTCCATGGACTGGGAGAAGTGGACAGCTCGGCTAAAACTGCAAAAACAAAAGGTAAGATGCATGCACAGCAATCCCCCTCCGACCCCCATCCATCCCTCACCCCTTGCAGCTCAGTTACCCCAGTCCCATGGTGTGTGTGCAAAACTGTAGCAATGCATCATGGTACATGTAGTCAGTCTTTGACAGAACATGTGACATAGCACTGTAACCAACAACAAATTTAAATGTTTGCAGACAAAATGAAGGGCAGGCAGCATGTTCAAAGTGCAAATTGATATGTTTAATTGTAGTGGCTGTGACACATTTGCACCTAGCTGATATGTGCCCATATGTCCACAGGTCACACATCCAGAAGGCAGTCCGAGGAGGCAGAAGGCACGGCACCCCAGAGGGATGACAGTCAGGATCCAGGGCCCAGTGCATCCCAGGACACAGGGGTTCCGAGTGGGCAGCCACCCTCCCAAGAAACAGACATCAGTGAGGAAATGCATGGATCCTCAATTCCCTCACAGTCAAGTCAAGTCAAGTCAAGTCAATAAATTTATATAGCGCGCTACATACCCAGAGGGTCTCAAGGCGCTTGAATAAGGGTGGGGAATTACTTGTCAAATATCCACGTTTTAAGTTGCTTTCTGAATGCTAGGTGGTTCTGAGTAAGGCGAAGGTGAGTGGGAAGTGAGTTCCAGGTTTTAGCTGCCAGGTAGGAGAAGGATCTACCTCCCATGGTGGTTTTGTTGATGCGAGGTACAGAGGCAAGGGCTTGGTTGGAGGATCGTAGCTGGCGGGAGGGGGTGTAGAAGGACAGTCGTGTGTTGAGGCATTCGGGTCCAATTTCGTAGAGTGCTTTGTGTGCGTGGGTTAGGAGGCGGAAAGTAATCCTCTTATTGACGGGGAGCCAGTGGAGGTTTTTCAGGTGACCAGAGATGTGTTCTTTACGCGGGATGTCCAATATAAGCCTGGCTGAGGCGTTCTGGATGCGTTGGAGTTTTTTCTGGAGTTTGGCGGTGGTACCGGCGTAGAGGGTGTTTCCGTAGTCCAATCGGCTCGTGACCAGAGCGTGGGTGACTGTTTTTCTAGTTTCGGTGGGGATCCAGCAAAATGTTTTTTTGAGCATGCGAAGAATGTTGAAGCAAGATGAAGAAACGGCGTTGGCTTGTCTGTTCATCGAGAGTGATGAATCCAGGATGACGCCCAGGTTCCGTGCGTGGTCCGTTGGGATGGGTGCTTTTCCAAGGGCCTCTGGCCACCAAGAGTCATCCCAGGCGGAGGGGGAGGTGCCTAGGATGAGGACTTCTGTTTTGTCTGAGTTCAGTTTCAGACGGCTGTGCTTCATCCATTCGGCTACTTCTTTCATTCCTTCGTGTAAGTTGGTTTTGGCAGTGTTAGGGTCTCTGGTGAGTGATAGGATCAGTTGAGTGTCGTCGGCGTAGGAGATGATGTTGAGGTTGTGTTGGCGTGCGATGACCGCGAGGGGGCTCATGTATACGTTGAAGAGGGTGGGGCTGAGAGAAGATCCTTGTGGTACGCCGCAGATGACTTCAGTGGCCTCTGACTTGAATGGTGGAAGGCGGACTCTCTGGGTTCTTCCGGTGAGGAACGAGGTGATCCATTCCAGTGCTTTTCCCTGGATTCCGACGTTTCTGAGGCGTTGTAAAAGGGTGCTATGACAGACCGTGTCGAAGGCTGCGGATAGGTCGAGGAGGATGAGGGCGACTGTGTCTCCATTGTCCAGTAGAGTTCTAATGTCGTCTGTTGCTGCGATGAGGGCGGTTTCGGTGCTGTGCTTGGCTCGGAAGCCGGATTGTGAGGAGTCGAGGGATTTGTTGGTTTCGAGGAATGCGGCGAGCTGGTTGTTGACCGCTTTCTCGATGACTTTGGCCGGGAATGGAAGGAGTGAGATAGGGCGGTAGTTTTTGAGTTCGGTGGGGTCAGCTGTGGGTTTCTTCAGGAGGGCGCTGAGTTCGGCATGTTTCCAGCTTTCTGGGAAGGTTGCGGAGTTGAGGGAGCAGTTGATGACGTCTTGGAGGTGCGGTGCTATAATGGAGTCTGCTTTGTTAAAGATGTGGTGAGGGCATGGGTCTGTGGGGGATCCTGAGTGGATAGAGTTCATCAGACGGATGGTGTCCTCCGTGGAGATTGGCTTCCAGTCATTGAGGATGTTCCGGGGGGGTGGGGGTCCTGCAGGGGGTTGGGTGGGTTGGTCTTTGGAACGGTTGTCGAAGCTGTTGTGGATGTCTGCAATTTTGTTGTGGAAGAAAGAGGCTAGGGAGTCGCAGAGGGCTTGAGAGGGGGTGATGTCATTGGAGTTGGCTGAGGGGTTGGTAAATTCCTTGACGATGTTGAATAATTCCTTGCTGTTGTGGGCGTTGTTATCTAGTCGGTCCTTGAAAGCGGCTTTCTTGGCATTCCGGATAAGTTGGTGGTGTATGCGGGTGGCGTTTTTGAAGGCGTCCTTGGTGCTGGTGGTTGGGTCTTTTTTCCAGGCCTTCTCAAGGGAGCGACAGAGTTTCTTGGATTTCTTAAGATCATCGTTGAACCAGGAGGCCTTCTTGCTGCCTAGTTTGATTTGTCGTTTTTTCAATGGTGCTAGGATGTCGGCGCTGTTGGATAACCATTGGGTGAGGTTGGTGGCTGCTTGGTCTGGGTTAGAGGAGTGGGCTGGGGGGTTTTGAAGGAGCGATGAGGCGATCTGGTCGATGGTGATTTTGTTCCAGTTTCTTTGCAGAGTGGGTTGGGGGTGGTTGTTGGATGTGGTCTTGTTGTAGGTAAAGTGAACGCAGCTGTGGTCAGTCCAGAGGAGAGCTGTGGTGTGGCTGAAGGAGACATGTTTGCTGGAGGTGAAGATAGGGTCGAGTGTGTGACCTGCGATGTGGGTGGGGGTAGTGACAAGTTGTTTAAGTCCGAGGTTGGCAAGGTTGTCCAAAAGGGTGGTGGTGTTGCGATCGTTGTTCTTTTCAAGGTGAAAGTTGAGGTCTCCCAGAAGGATGTAATCCTCGGAAGGGAGCGCGTGTGGAGTGATGAGGTCCGTGATGTCTTCACTAAATTGTGTGCGGGGCCCTGGTGGCCTGTAAAGGAGGGTGCCTCTGAGTGTGGTCTTGGGGTCGGTGTGGATCTGGAAGTGAAGGTGTTCAGAGTTGGCGAGATTGACGTCTGAGCTGGTTGAGATGCGGATGGATTTCTTATGGACGATAGCGATGCCTCCTCCTGTGTGGCCGGTGCGGTCCTTGCGAATGATCTTATAGCCTTCCGGGATGGCAATGGTGATGTCTGGGGCTGATGTGGCGTTCATCCATGTTTCTGTTAGGAAGGCGACGTCCGGAGAGATGGTGTCTAGTAGATTCCAGAGGTCAATGGCGTGCCTGTGGACCGAGCGGGTGTTGAGCAGGATGCATTGTAGGTGGTTGGGGTCGGGTATCTGTTGTGTGTTCGTAGATGAGGAGTTATTCTTGGTGCCGTCGAACTTGCAGGAGTTGCAGGAAAAGGGTCCATGAGTGTGTCCAGGTGCGGCTTGGACGCAGTTGGGGGGACGGCCGTGGTTAAGGGCTAGGAGGGTGGAGGCATTATAAGTAATGCGGGAGGGCTGGGCATTGCGAGGGCCAGGGGGTCGGGCGCTGGGCGCGGTCCAGGCGCGGACGGGCGTAGACGGGCTTACCTTTGGCGCACCTTCGGCGCGGCCGTAGCGCGTTGACACTGCGCGTGTGGTTATCTGCCATAAATGGGGGGTGGAGGGGGCGGAGCGTGGGAGGGGCAGCTGGGAGGCGGTCTCGGGGAGGCGTGTCAGGGGAAAGCACAACACACAAGATGGTGGTGGGGCCTGAAATCAAAACTTAGAAAACAATACCAGCAATTCTTTCAAGCACAGCCAGAATCAGCAGCGCGCTCTCTAAGGGCACCAGGTGATAGCGCTAACAGTTTAATAATGCTGCGGTCACAGAGCGTTAACACAGACAGCAATACACAGTTAGAACTCGCTGCAAACTGAATAGTTAATAATGCTCAGCGCGCAATTCCTGAAGCGGAGCTACGATACCAATCTGGAGTTAGCAAAGCAGGAGAGTCACGCTTCGAGAGCAGCTTCAGCTGTGGGCTCTGGGCGCTGCAGTTAGCAGGAGTCAGGGAGCGTGAGGGAGCGTGGGGGAGCGGCCGTTCAGGACGAGGTCCAGGCGGTCACAATCTGGCTTGGGAGGACGGGAACCCTCTGTTCGTGGGTGGGAGGGGCAGCTGGGAGGCGGTCTCGGGGAGGCGTGTCAGGGGAAAGCACAACACACAAGATGGTGGTGGGGCCTGAAATCGAAACTTAGAAAACAATACCAGCAATTCTTTCAAGCACAGCCAGAATCAGCAGCGCGCTCTCTAAGGGCACCAGGTGATAGCGCTAACAGTTTAATAATGCTGCGGTCACAGAGCATTAACACAGACAGCAATACACAGTTAGAACTCGCTGCAAACTGAATAGTTAATAATGCTCAGCGCGCAATTCCTGAAGCGGAGCTACGATACCAATCTGGAGTTAGCAAAGCAGGAGAGTCACGCTTCGAGAGCAGCTTCAGCTGTGGGCTCTGGGCGCTGCAGTTAGCAGGAGTCAGGGAGCGTGAGGGAGCGTGGGGGAGCGGCCGTTCAGGACACTATTGGTGTCATCACCAGAAATGCCTGCATCCCTTGAATTGGTAACACCTGTTGCACACCCTAGCAGGAGGCATGTTGTTTCCCCACTGCTGCAAATGGAGATAGGTGCTGAGGAAATGGTGGGTGTAGAGTCACATGACTTGTCTGAGGCTGACATCACTGCCACACTGCAGCCCGGCACAGAGCCTGTACCACCTACCACTCGAAGGCGCACAGTCCAAGGAAGGGGTGCAGGTGCACGTGGGGAGGGGTCCAGTGTCTTCCAAGGCCTGGAGGGATCGATGGTCAGGATACAGAGGATGCAGGGCAAGGGCATCATGGCCTGTCAGAGACAAATGAGAAACATGAACATTAACATTCAGGACATTGGCAAGGGCATACAAGAGCTTGTGGAGGTGAACAAGTGCATGGCAACAGGCATACAGCAACTGTGCACTAAACTTGACTCTGAAATTGCTGCAAGGCGCAGGGACAAGCAGCGCGCACAGCGAGCAGAGAAATCCTTACACCGCCTGGCAACAGCCACATCCCTGCTATGCAGGCGTAGCATCAATAGCCAGGAAGTCCTGACTAATAATACCAACCAGTTAACAAGGGGCATAGCTGGAATGACTGGTGCGCTGGAGGCCCTACTCAATGCACAAAGTGCACGAAGTTCTGCTCTTGACGTGCCGGACAGTGAACCTAGCACCAGTAGGAGCAGCACAGCTAGCCCACATGGTGTTGAGCCAAGGAGGAGCAGCAGGCGACAGGGTGAGGCTACAGGCCAAACGCCCAGTGTACAGGCTGAGCCACAAACACCTGGCAGTGCAAAGCTTGGCCGAAAATGAACATTTTTTACTATGGCCTACTGCCTGTGGACATTTGTTTCTTTAGTTGTTAAAGTTTCATTTGCACATTTGTGCCATTTAAACAAGCCTAGTGACAATGTGCAACTATGGTGGGTGGGTTCAAGACCTGTCTGAGTGTGTTTGCTCACTGTGAGCATTGATGTCAAATGCTTACTGTTGCTCTTTTTTTCTTTACCATCTGTTTAAGAAATCTAAATAAACAGAAGCTTGTGCTTTGACTATAGCTAGGCTGTCCTGTTTTCAGTTTCTATTTTTGGTAAATTCTGGTGGGGTTTTTTCAGTGTTTTCAATATTTTAAAAAACAGTTGTTATCAGTGGTTACACATTTTCACGCCACTAAAAACAACAGAAAAAGTGTTTTTCCGGTGTTTATGGAACGTTTTACTTTTATCATTGCTTGCTTTCTGCACTGAAAGAACATGGTATATAGACAGTGTATGTATAGTGTATATGAGGTCCAAAGAGATTTTTGCAAATAAATCTTATTGTAGTACACCATACAATACTTCTTCAGTGAGTCTTTGGTCATGTGCGCTCGTGCTTTCCTTCCCATGTAAACTTCTGTGAAAAGGCCTTCTCAGCATTCATAGCACCTTGGGCTGAGAACCGTCAGCTAAGGGACACAGTTAGGATGGCTCTTTCTTTGATGCCACATAAAGAAGGAAATGATACCTTTTTGCGTCTTAGTTCCTGGGCATAAGAAAACAGTGCACCAGAATGGACTAAAAAGTCAATAGCATCCCTCATTAACTCTGAAGATTGTAAAGATGCTTTCAGCATACCATCTAACAAGTGTCAAGGATCTTCTACAGGGAATCACTTGAGCTCGGGTATCAATTTTGACATGTCATCACACAAATGTTTTATATATGTAGCTGAATCACTACAAATACAAACAATACCACTCCAATCTTTGTTGAACTTGGACAGAACCTTTTTTGCAGAGCATAACAAGTGACACTGCGTTCCATGTTTTCCAAAAGTCTGGTGTCACGTTTTCACCACTATCCCAGATGCTACACCTTGCAATTAATGTTTAAAGCTTGAGGTGTTGGCAATTCGCCTACTATCAATACTGACCCACTAGAAACTATGGTCTGACGTATTAAGGGTTTTACCTATTCTCTGTGGGTAAATCTGATGACACATATTAGGAAAGATTTTTATGAAAATAGCCATTTTACCTATCAGTGAAAGAATCAAATGCAGCCAAAATATCAAGTGTGAG
Source organism: Lissotriton helveticus (assembly GCF_964261635.1). Lineage (NCBI taxonomy): Eukaryota > Metazoa > Chordata > Amphibia > Caudata > Salamandridae > Lissotriton > Lissotriton helveticus. The sequence goes on along the minus strand of NC_136057.1, from coordinate 408,884,084 downwards.
TTTGATATTACCTGATTCTGTACAGTGTATAAAATAATTAAACTAAACCTAAGACGTGAAACTAAACCCTGCATCTTTAGACCAAAGGCCATAAAACTGAAAAAAGTAAAAGGAAGAAGAAACAATATTTAAGTGGCATCCCTAAAGAACAAAACTCAAGCAGAATAATGTTAGCCAGTCTTTCTTACTGCTAGCTTGTATAACAAAGTTACATTGTATTGATCCCTTCAGTAAGAACAAAATGACTCTTTTACTTTCTTTTTCCTTTCTTTGAATGGCATTTAGTTTGTGGTTGTGCACGTGTTTTTTCAGTGTTTATATGTTTTCACCGGTGAGGGCTATTGTTCTTTCAGTGGGGTTTTATCAGTTATTATAGGTTTAAACCTAAAACCCCACAGCCTAACTATAGCTCAGTGTCTTCACTTACTCAGAAATAGTTGCGTGTAATCTCCTCACGTCTGTATCTGCCATCACTTGGTGTTGACACTCCTGCAGGATGTCTTTCAGGCACAGCATTGTCGTCGTCGTGATCCTCATAGTCAGTTAACTCCACCTCAGTCCCCTTCTTAACAGCCAGATTGTGCAACATGGCACAGGCAGCAATGATCTTACAGCATGTGATGGGGGTATACTGCCTTGCACCTCCACTCTTGTGCAGGCATCTAAACCTGCTCTTCCAAATTCCAAATGTTCTCTCAACAACATTGCGTGTGCGCTTGTGTGCCCGGTTGTATCTCCTTTGGCTGGGTGTTGAGGGGTTGAGGTAGGGGGTTAGTATGAATGAGCGAAGGGCATATGCACTGTCTCCTGGAAAGAAAAGGGAATAATTTACTCACATGCATACATGTACTGCTAATTGCAATAGGTCTAATAGGTGTTGCACACTGTGTCTTACCTAGGAGGTAGCCTTCACCAAATTCCCCTGCAGTCAGCCGTTCATAGATGCCACTGCTCTGAAATATATATGAATCATGGGTACTTCCCGGGAATTTTGCTACAAGGTCTGTGATGTAGTGCTTAGCATTGCAAATCACCTGCACGTTGATGGTGTGGGTTGATTTCCTATTGCGGTAAATGTATTCTGTGGCAGCAGGGGGACAAATGGGGATGTGTGTGCCATCAATGCATCCGATGATATGGGGAAATCCTGCCATCTGGTAGAAGTCCGATTTGGTTTGAACCAGTTCTGCATGGGTGGATGGAAAAGAAATGTAATGGTCCATCCTGTGCAACATGGCGTCAAGGAATCTGTGAAAAAACCTTGAGAGGCTGCTCTGGGTCACCCCTCCCACCGCAGCAACCACGCTCTGGTAGCTCCCTGACGCCAGCAGGTGGATGCTGCACAGCACCTGTACATGTGCTGGTATTGCATGTGCCCTTGGGGTGGGGTGCTCCAACAGAGGTTTGAGGTCCCTGATGAGCTCCATGATGGTGTCTGGAGCCAACCTGTACCTTTGCAAAATCTCTTCCTCTGTGAGCATGAACAGGGTCACCCTCTGCCTGTAGACCTGCTCCTGTCTCAGCCATTCCCTCTCTCCTTCCTCCTGTAGCCGTAGCCGTCTTGCAATTACATAGAATGCCGCCATTTTGCAAACAGAATTGCATTTTGGGTCCTTTTTTATAGGCTGTACCTGGTTTACACCTGATTTGAATCCATGGTAAATACCGACTCTTAAATACCGATTTTGGCCCAAAATCGGTATTTCAGAGCCTCCCTACATCTCAAACTTCAATTTTACCTATTCTTAATTACCGATTCGGTATTTTACCAATCGGTAACTTTACCGATCGGTAACTTTACCGATCGGTAATTTTACCGAATCGGGAAATTTACCGATTCGGCCTATTTTCTGTCACCTACATGCCGATCTCCAAATACCCGTCGGTAATGGCCGAATTCGGCCGTTACCGACCGGTATTTGGCTACCTACATCTGGCCCTAAGTGTGTCGCGTTATGTATACAATTAAAGTTTTGTGAAGTGTACACCCCCATTCGCTACTGCACTAAATCATGCGCAAGGAGAGACGGTGGTAAATACACCCCCTCAAGCACAAAGTAGCCGCATTTCATCCGCACATGACATTGAAAGTACAACCTTGTTTGAATGCTGATTACGTGACTGTTAGGCTCCGCCCGCCGTCTTGGAGATGGGAGAGGTCTGCTATATGAAACACAGGTTAATATCGACAAAAGCGTTGACAAGCGCAATTCGTTTTGTCTGTCAGCATCTTGTTTCGGCTCACTGACATGCAGATAGCTATGTGCTTATGTTTGTTCTGACGCTGACAGCAGATAAAATAAATATTTATGTTTGAGGCACTATTTATGGCCTGTCCTACCGGCCTAATCATTAATTGCTGTTATTCTTACCTTAATATGTTCCAGACATAAATCTGCTGCTTCTACGAAAAGTACAATATGCAACTTTTCTAATAGTTTCAAGAAGAAGAATTTACACTATTAGTCATTCCTTTGCATCTCTGTCAGTGGCTGAATACTGACAGAATGACTGCGCCCAAAATACAATCTGGTCAAGTGGAGAATAAATTAAAGAAAGTGGTGCGTAAAAATGTGCGGTTTCTATTTTTAACTGTTTGGCAGTACATGAAAGGCAACATTTCTGAGTTGGTCTATGAAGTAGTCATGGCTCAGACCTGGAGGGTGAAAGAGCCAGCCTGGCAAGTCGTTCGGCTTTTTGGGTGATCCTGTTAAACCATATTTTCAGCCTTTTCCTGTTCACAGGCTGATGACATGACACAGAGCAGTCTTTATTTGTTTTCAGTCTGGAGGGAGATGTTAATTCAGAGTTTTCCTTATTGGGTCGCCAAGGGTGCAATATTAACGAAGCTGAGAAACCTGCTTTGGCTCTGCAAGTGCACTTTTTCCACATCAAATATTTAACTAAAAGGTAGGGGGTCCTTTCTGTTCCCAGATTTATAAAACTCTACTGAAGTTTATTAATATTCGTTAGAAGATTGTGGTCTTTCTACCTGTCAGAAGAGATTTTAGTGAGATGAACAACTAGCCAATTTAAGGGCATGGGACCTGTCCAAATGAGCCATGTTATCCACCACCATTTATTTAGGGAACGGTAATCCCGTTACGAATGGAACCAGAAACTGAATTGTTCAGTGCAAATTGCACCTGATACTGAAGTTTGACACTGATTTTCCGCAGATTTCATTTATGGTAAATCTGTGGACCAAATTGCCAACAATTCACGGTTGCTGATCCTAGGACCAGTAGAAGCAATGTGCAAATTGCGTGTAATTCCCAATGCCAGGACGTGGAGTTCGCTAACAAGTATAAATTGCGCACTTGCAAAATATACCACTCAGCTGTAATGTGTAACAAGACTTGCGATGTCATATCCCCCTATGTTAATTCACCAGTAATCCTTTTTCGGTTCCGGAGTAGCGTGCTACTCGCCGAAAAAGTGCTTTGACGCATCATCAGGGATAGTAAGCACTATTTAAATGCAATTACAATTACAATGTACTTTAATGCACCATCAGATTTTGCAGGTCCAGGTAGTTCATCCGGTATATACTACTATATCCCGTGCACACAGTACCACACAATAGTTTTTTTTACAACAAACAAGCATGTGCTAAACCCCCATCAGTGTATCTGGTTAAATATACACAAAGGGTGTGACTCGCTGGTAGAGCCCTCTACAAATTCCTGGCTTTTGCTAGGAAATTTGTCAGGTCTTGCTTTACATGCACCGTTCCATATTTACAAAAAAGTAGAGAATCTTCATACATGGATGTATGCTTACATACATGTGTAAATGTAATACATTCTGCAACTCACCAACAAGCCCAGAAGTACTTCTGGAAAGATGAGCCAGGCACGGGGGAACGTCAGGTGACGTGGCCCACAGGATTCTATATAACCCTATGAAGAATTCTACACAGTAGTGGAAAAACCTCTGCCTACAACCCAAGCAAACCTAGGGACGATTATTCTCCTTACAGTACTGGAAAGAGAGTTTCTCCAATCTTTGGTGAAGTATGCCTGCGATCATTTGCAGGGTGGAAAGAGGTCAGGCAGGAGGTCAGAAAATCCCACAAACCTCTATGTTTGTGGGCGTTCCCAAAAGTTCAAAGCAAACAATGCCCTGGAATGCCCATTTCTGACCCATTAAGTGTGATCTACTACTACTACAGATGTCTCCCCACGTGTGGTAGAGAAATAAGCAGTAGCAAATGCTTTTATGTCTGCCAGCAACTCCTTTATGTGTTCCAGATAGGAATACAAGTGGTGCACATGGGCATAAAAACAACTTTTCAGCCAAAAATACCTTTGTGAATAGGGTCTATCATTTAAAGAGGGCCATCAGAAGAAAAGTACCAAGAACTATGTAAGGAAGAAGAGCATTATGATGTACAAGAGAAAACAGTACAACAATGTATAGCAGAGTATTTGATTATATATGAATTATTATTAATTCATTGGTAGGTTGTGTTTTATATTTTAATTGTTACCTATCCATGGAATAGTTTATTGAATTTTGGAGTTATGTATTAATTTTTATGTTTAGGATCCGGAGTTCATTAGGGAAGTTGGGAGGTTAGCTCTTTTATTATAGTATTTAACATTGTATTTTAATTGTTTAATGTAGTGTGAATATTTTAAAACTGAAAATATTTAACATGATTGTAAAATAATAATGAATTTATATAATTGTAAACAATTAATTATTATTTAGGCTTTGTGATTTTGTTTGGTTTAACTCTATTTTATAGTTATTTTGTTATTTTATTTAATGTTTGTGTGTAATATGGGCGAGTTTGAAGCATACTGGTAATTTTAATTAAAAAACAATTAAAATATTTTGCATACATTTATGCTAAAATGCTCTCCTACATCACAAATTAGATTACTCTTTTTGTTTTTTAAAGGAATATTGTATAATGATTTTAAAAATATTGTCAAGGTGAAAATATATTATTTGTGTATAGTGAATGTAACCCCTCACTTACATCCATACATTTATACCATGTACAGAAATATTACTAAGTGTAATGTGCATATGTTTGTATGTGTGCATATATGTATGCATGTAAATGCATGGGTAGGTCTATATACATATATAAATTCTTTTTTAGTAATTAAAAAAACGTTCCACCTCTGCTTCTCCCTAATCTCCTGACTACTATTGACTCCCAAACATCCTTCCAAACTCTTTTTAACTCCTATCCAATTCATCCAACTAATATGGGCATATGTTCACCACTCCCAATAACATCTCACAGCTTCCATTTTCTAATCCTCCTCAATGTATCTATCCTTTTTCAAAACAAAAAAGTAAATGCATGAGATTGCGAGAGCACAAACCTAAAATTTACCAAAAGTAATCCTACAAGGGAAAAGGAATCACATGTTACTTAATATACCTATTTACGTCTAACCTTGAGCTGCAAAGCACTTCAGCACCTCGTCAAGAGTAGTAAGCACTACATAAATACAATTTACACCCCGTCATCCCCAATAATGATCATACCTCACCACTACTAATTTAATCCACCACAAAGGTGATGGATTAAATGCATGGATTGATCTCCTTAAGAGTACGGGTCTAATCCCAATAACCAACAACAACCATTAACAATGGATTAAACATTAACCGTTTCTTCGTAGAGCAGCAGGCTGTCTGGTGAAAAACTCTTCACCATCTCATCATGAAAGTAAGCACAATAAATGCAAATGCAATGCTATACAATATGGTCTTTCCCAAATAATTGTTAGATTGGAGTTAGAATATTAAATATAACCTCCCCCCATGTATGCACTTTCACCAACATTTGTTAGAATGGAATAAGAATAATAATTTTGACCCCAAAATCTAGGCACTTTCCCCAAAGTTTGCTATATTTTAGTAAGAATAGTACATCTGACTCCACTCAATCAACATTTGTGTCTTCCCTAATATTTATAAGACTGGTGTTAGAATATAAATTATAAGCCATGTTTGAACTTTTCCCAATGCTCGTTGGAATACAGCTAGAATAGTACATTTTACCCCACCTCGCTTGTAGCCCCCAATGCATGCACTTTCCCCAACCTTTCTTAGACGGGAGTTAGAGTAGCTTGGTTTATTTGCCCCCCTCATGTCTGTATGTTTCTCAACATCTGTTAGAGTGGTTTTAGAAGAGTAAAAGTGAGTTCCTCGCCCCCAAACCGACTGGATTTTAACTAATATTTGTATTTTTTAAATGTTTGTAAATATTTTGAAGGTGTTTATTAATGTAGTTTTATAAAAAAGATAATATTTTAAAACTTGATATTTTTTAAGTTTTTAATTGTGGTTTTGTTTTTTACTTTTATTTCACGTGTTGATGTATTATTTTAGCAATGTATTTTTGAAGCGAGGGTCGAGAAAAAAGGGAGATCACAAAATGTCTTTTTCCGATGCAATTTCCCATAGAAAGTGATATAAAAAAATAGTGGAATGAAATTACACTAAATTGTGGTAGAAAGCTACATCTTTATTTAGAAATTGTGCTTTTTGTGAATTGATGTAAATCCGTTTAGCCGTGTTCGAGAAATTAAGGTTCAATTTATATAAAGCTATCTGGATGAGTGGTACTGCGGTATTCCCAAAGTACTGCAAATTAAAAAATTAAAATTCTTTATTTGGCTGAGAGGACTCCCCCCCATATCCCCCCCCCCATCGGTCCCTTTGGTCCTGTGGGACCAAGCAATCTGATTGACTAGCCGTAATCTAAAGTAAAGTGTTGTCATTACAGGGTTTGGTCCCACTGTCCTAAGTCTAGCTTAAAAGTAGAAGGAGCCCATGGCACTTTGGGGAAGACCTCCAAAAAGGCCAAACTCCCTTTTTTTTTTAGCCAGATGTATTGAGGTACTTCTGTGGAAGTGCCGCTGTGTGATACTGCTGACTCCTTGAGAAACTGGTATCGAAAGACTAATGCAAGCTTTACAAACTGCCGATTGCATGGTGTCATAGTACCTGGGTGAGGCTTGGTAGTAGTACTGCGGCACCTTAACACATTTAAAAAAATGAAAGATGTGGGGTTGGTGTGTGTGAGGGCTGGCTGACTCAGGTAGTTTGACGCAGGCCAGTCCCTGCAGCCAACCCCATTCTCAGTCGTGCTGGAACAAGTTTAAGGATGGGGGTGCCTCGATCCTTGTTAGATCACAGAACTCTGAGAATCTGAAAAATGTAAGCCTCACTACAAAGAACAAGTGTTGCAAATGAGCCACACCCATTTAGCAGGAGAGTGTTAGGGGTGTAGTATGTAGTTGGGTTTGCATTTCAGGAGCTCACAAATATTATACCAAAGCACGGTGTGTCACCACAGTGCCATTTACTAGCAGCCCATTTTCCATAAAAGTAACCACTAAATTTGCCCATATGTACAGTTTTATTGATAAAACTATATAGCGCACAAAGTATAATCTGTGGAATTTGGGTTGCACATCACCGAGTAAAGTGTCTTGATTTGTTTAGATCCTATTAAAATCTATGTTTCCATCACACTTCAGAAGTTGAAATAAGTGCTTAATTTGTGCTTTACCAACTGTTAATTTATTTTAAAATATTTGTATAGTACATTTATTGGTATTTAAATTGTCTTGAATGCTAGAAGAACATTCATTCTACACAGACTTTCCTTTCACACTAGAAAGATTGTCACATAGTTCACTTTACAAAATCCTAATACTTTGCAGAAAGAGAAAGAAAAGTAAAGGCAAGTCTCCTTTTTAAAGAATAAGCAGAAATGTGTCAGTAGACAAGACTGACATTTGACCTTTGTCTTTGAGAAAAGCAATTGTAACAAGATAAAAACTAATGTCATTGTGCGGTGGGGGTTTGGCTTCCCCTGGAGGGTTAACTGCAGGTTCTGGACCCAGCGAGGTCATGGCTGCCCTTTGGCGTTCACTGTAGTACCTTCCTGTCTATGTAATAAACTAGTGATCTGAGCCAATGGGATGCCGTTTTTCTCCGTCTTTTATGAGTATAGTGGTACCAGTTTTTGAGGTAGTACCACACTAAAAATGCAAAAATTCCATCAAAACATGCAAGACACCTTTGTTATTTGGGCCTGCGAGGAAAAGTCTAGCAACACAATGTAAATAAAACTGTTGCTTCATAGTGTGCACAACTTTAAAAAAAAAATATTAGTTGTGGGTCTTGGAACAGGAAGTACTACCCTTGTGGGATTCCTGAGGGACCCTAAGATTGGTTCTATGGGTCCTGCTGAAGTACTGTGGTACGTATGGGAGGTAATGGGAGGTAAATAAAAATAGAAATGAAAGCAGCCATTTGATTGGCTACTCAGGAAACACTACTTAAAAAACAAACTCTTTAAAAAAACGCAATTGATTTTGTTAACCAGTATTACTGGATTGATATTTAACAGAGACCACTTACCCCCAGATTCATCATGCTCCTCTTTTGCGAGTCTTTAAAAGCGATTATTAAGGAATCACTATTAAAGACTCGCAAAATGGGATGCATGTAGAAATCGCAACATTTATAGCGATTTCTACTGCTTCCTTATTTGCGATTCGCTAATTGCTAATCGCAAATAAGGAATGACTCCCCATTCATTCCTTTGGGCCAAAGGCTCATAGGAATGAATGGGGAGTCATTCCTTATTTGCGATTAGCAATTAGCAAATCGCAAATAAGGAAGCGATTTCAAGGGTGCCAGGGTGTCCAAAGGACACCCTGTAGCACCCCTGAAATGGTGATTTCCACTGGTGTTGCGCACACACATGTCCAAAGGACATGTGTGTGTGTTACATCCAACTTAGAAAATGCACTAAAGTGCATTTTTCTAAGTTTTCGCTATTTACCACGAAGTCAGACTTCGCGGTAAATAGCGGCCAAAAATTGCGAATTCGCAAATCTAAAATGGTTCATGAATTGCATTTAAGGAATCTCAAATAGAGATTCCTTAAATGCAATTCCTCGCAATTTAGCGATTTCAAAATTTGCGATTTTTGCATTTGGGATGATGAATCCCAAATGCAAAAAAAGCGCTCGCAAAGGGCCAGATTCGCAGAATCTGGCCCTTTGCGAGCCGATTTTTGCTTCATGAATCTGGCTGTTTTAGTGCACAAACATTCTGGAAACATCATGGCCTCAGAGAGAAATGGAAACAGTGCCACTGAATTCAAGCTATCCTGGCTGAAGAGGGGTGAAACCCTGAAACCGGTCCTAGGATGCTTGTTTCCGGTCCAGGGAGGACCTATCTTGGCAGTTCGGGCTGGACTGTTCCCATGAGGCACAGGGTCAAGACTGATTTGCCTATGGCCAGGTCTAAACTGGGGTGGCATGGTGAGCAAAAGAATGATGGATTTAACCCAGATCTCTTGACTGGGAGTGAATGTTTTGATTTGTTCTGCATTCCGTCCATCAATTGTGTGTCTTTTGCTTTCTCGCCCTAAGTGCGCCGGGTATGCCCAGATGTGGGTCCCGGGCCTACTCTGGCACTGGATTTAAGATATCCTGGCTGTAGAGGGGTAAAACTCCGAAACCGGTCCTAGGATGCTTGTTTCCGGTCCAGGGAGGGCCTGGCTTGGCAGTTCAGGCTGGACTGTTCCCATGAGGCACAGGGTCAAGGCTGATTTGCCTATTGCCAGGTCTAAACTGGGGTGGCATGGTGAGCAAAAGAATGATGGATTTAACCCAGCTCTCTTCACTGGGGGTGAATGTTTTGATTTGTTCTGCATTCCATCCATCAATTGTGTGTCTTTTGCTTTCTCACCCTAAGTGCGCCGGGTATGCCCAGATGTGGGTCTTAGGCTCACTCTGCCACTGGATTCAAGCTATCCTGGCTGAAGAGTGGTGAAACCCCGAAACTGGTCCTAGGATGCTTGTTTCCAGTCCAGGGAGGACCTGGCTTGGCAGTTCGGGCTGGACTGTTCCCATGAGGCACAGGGTCAAGACTGATTTGCCTATGGCCAGGTCTAAAATGGAGTGGCATGGTGAGCAAAAGAATGATGGGTTTAACCCAGATCTCTTGACTGGGGGTGAATGTTTTGATTTGTTCTGCATTCCACCCATCAATTGTGTGTCTTTTGTTTTCTAGCCCTAAGTGCGCCGGGTATGCCTAGATGTGGGTCCGGGGCTCACTGTGCAAACTGGATTCAAGCTATCCTGGCTGAAGAGGGGTGAAACCCCGAAACCAGTCCTAGGATGCTTGCTTCCGGTCCAGGGAGGACCTGGCTTGGCAGTTCGGGCTGGACTGTTCCTATGACGCACAGGGTCAAGACTGATTTGCCTATGGATAGATCTAAACTGCGGTGGTATGGTGAGCAAAAGAATGATGGATTTAACCCAGATCTCTTGACTGGGGGTGAATGTTTTGATTTGTTCTGCATTCCGTCCATTAATTGTGTGTCTTTTGCCTGCCCTTTTAGAAAGATGGCATTTTTTTGCCTTAGCAACTTGGTGACTACAGCCTGTCTCTGGACACATGACAGGGTGTAGTTGGCAGTTGGGCTTTGTGTAATCCTCCTAGACAGCCATACACAATAGAAGCTTAGATGTGACTACATGGGTCATCACTGACAGGGTAGGTGGGAACAGCTGGGCCCAACCTCACTTACACCGAAACAGGCTGTGTCCTGTCTCCACACAAAGGGCTGCATACCCCCTGTAGTTTATCTGGAGCCAGGGCAAGGATGGCAGGTCATCTGTGCACTTCAAAGGCATGCCTCTGGAAGCTTATCCCCACTTCAAAGGCACTACTATATATAAAAGAAGTATCTCAGATACCACCACTTCATTACATTTCTGGACCTGTGGATATTTTGCTGGGAAGACGGACTGCTGTGCTGCTGGACTGCCACTCTCTTGTACTCATGCTTTGCTGTTCATATCTGCTGCCAGCTACCCTCATTCCTGGGTGAGAAGGGCTGGACCTACATCTCTTGAACCCAGAGTGACTCAAAGGGTTAGTTGGGTTGCCACCTGATCGGAAGCCTCAGGGACATAATAAGCTTCCAACAACCTTGCAGCTGGACTTTTCCATCAGTGAGTCTACCTTGTCAAGTTGTGCCACCCCAGTCCTAGACCCTTGGAAGTTGGCCTAAGGGGATTGGCAGCAGAACCCCAAGCTTTGGAGTGAGAACTGGTGGCCTAATACCCTAGGGAGCACACCCACCCCTAAGTTGATGGTGAAAAACCTAGGTGTATGGATGGATTCAACCCTCACTTTTCAGGACCAAACTAAGAAAATTGCATGCACGTGTTTCGACCTTTTACGGGGACTGAAACCCCTTCTGGGCTATTTTGACCCGTCCACCAGACAATTGATTGTCCAGTCGGCCATACTGTCAAGGCTTGACTATGCTAATTCACTTTTTTTGGGTGTGAATAAAGCTGAGGTCATGCGCCTACAAAGGGTCCAAAATGTGGCTACCAGAGCCCTTTTGTGTCTCCCAAGAAGACGCCCCATTTCGAGGGTAATCTGACAATTACACTGGCTGCCGGTGACCAAGCGCATAGAATTTAAAGCTCTTTCCATGTCCTTCAAAATCTTAAAGTTCTCTTCCCCTTGCATTTTGTCTGACATGTTGGTACCTTACACAACCTTGCGCCATCTGCACTCTATGGGGTCATGCTTGGCTCTGGTTCTGCCAGTAAAACGCCTACGTGCAGGGGGACGATCTTTCCGCTATCTAGCGGCTAAACTTTGGAATTCTCTCCACATTTGCAGTCTGGATAACTACTTGACATTTAGGAAGGCAATAAATCTCATCTCTTCCCTTCGGTTTAGGCTTTAGTTCTTGCCGCCTGCCTGTAGTAAGCGCCGGGACGCCTCTTCGCTGAGGCAGCTGTTGCGCTATACAAGTCGGACTAAAATAACATTACATAACCCAAGTCGCTCCTCTGCTGAGCTGCGCATCCTCAAGCAGAACTGACACATCACTGCTGCTGCGTATATTGGACCCATCGCAAAGACACACGTCTCCCCAGTCTTCAGAACCGATGAATCGCTGATGGTGCGCCACATCTCCAGCTCAGGTCCTCTAATCACTCGTAGCCGGCAGCCTCGCAGCTCCTCAGAACCGGTGCATCACCAGGTGCGCACTGCATACCAGGCGTGAGGACTTCGTATTGCAAATCTCGTTAATGTGAGGATACTCTACATCGATGCAACAGAACCTCACACCAGAGCCTTGTGCATCTCAGCGAAAGGAGTGGAAGTTTCTAGGTTGACACGAGTGGTGATTCTTCTGATGAAAGTGTGACAATGAAGGATACCACCCTCTCCTTGACCAGCCTACCTGTATCACCTAAAGCCTAGGGTTATCTACGGAATCTGGGATTATTAGCGCAGGTACGACTCACTTGGGTAACTCAATAGGTGTTTCACCTTGTCCTATACGATAGAGATCCACTAGCCCTTATGAATGCCCCAGACCTATTTGGCAAATTACTGAGTGCAGAAACATGTTGGCAAGAAAAGGACGGGCTTGAGTCTGTGATACCCGTCATTAGATTGTTTTTTAGCATACCTAGGTTCCTCACGAATAAAGGTGATAACTGAGGAACCCAGAGGCATTTTTAATGTAACTGGCTCCCGTTTCTGTCCAGTAGTTTTATGTAAGAACTCCCTCCTACCGCAAACTCTTCGCAGAGGTTGAGTCTGCCCTGGTAGCACCATCTTACCAGGGTGGGGAGAGGATGTGAATGATGAAGCATGACACTATTATGTGTGTGAAGCATCCTCTTCTATTAAGGATGGCCTTCCCGTTTTAAAAAGTGCCACATTACTTAAAGTAGGAGGTGCTTGACCCGATCCGGGGTCTTGTGCCTTTTAGGTTCCAACCAGCATCCTACCTTATTTTGGTTTGTGCACCTCAGAACCAATGCATCACTTTGGATGTGTAGTGCATTTTCAATACTGATCCATGTAACGCTTTATATCCAGAATTTGTTCAGTGTGTCCAACACGGTACCTGTAGCCCGCCCGCGCTCTATTGCTGTCGGCCTGAACTTGTGACTTTGTCCCAGTCCAGTATGACCAGATATCCCCAGTATGCACTTTGTGCTTTTTGGTGCTATTTTGACCTAAAACGTTAAAATGTAATATCTGCCGTTTTAATGATTGATTTTTGTATGGTTGGTCTTGTTTTTTTTTATTACAAATTACTCTGGGGCATATTATCAAGGGCCATATCGCCGCTTCAGAGGGACTTTTTCCAGCTAAAGTGGCGATATTTTTATCGCCCTATTAGCAAGCTATCGCTAACAGCAGTTAGCAACAGCTGTTAGGCGATAGCTACAGGTTTGGGGCCCGCTTTGCATGTTAGCGATATTAATCGCTAATGACATGCAAAGTGGGCGTACCCAAACTGTTAGCGACTGAAAACAGTAGCTAACACAGCTATCGCCTATTAGCAAGGCAGGCAAAGCAATAAAAAGAATTGCGGTAAGCGCGATTATCGCTAAAACCTAATGCCTGCTCAGACCACTTCTTAACCTGTATTTCCAATGGCAGGTGGATATTCATGTTAAGTCCCCATTAGCGATGATGCCTGAATGTAGCTGGATTCCCAGCGATATTCACGCGATTTGCCGCTATCGCTAGATATTTTATCGCATTTGAGATAAATGTTGCTAATAGCACGTTATCTCTGCGATAAAATCCGTCGATGCGCGGCGATAAAAAAAATATCGCTAAGCTCATTTAGCGATAAATATCGCTAGTTGTTGATAATATGCCCCTCTATTTTTCAAAACCTGGAGCGGGATTTTTTTGTGCAGTGTTTTCACTGTTTTACTGTTTAAAGGTGTTTTACAAATACTTTACACATTGTCTTTAAGTTTAGCCTGGAGTCTCTGTCCCAAGCTTCCAGGGAGGGAGCAGAGATAAACGTGGGGTTTGCCTGTGCTTTACCCTGACTAGGATTGTGGTTTCTGATACTCAGGGCGCCCCCCACAGTCAACCAACAACCCAATTTCTAACATTTATAGAGTAATTTGATGAGCTGTAGATTGGATGATGTCATCAGTGATATCACCAATGATGTTATTTGAGATATCCTCAATGATGTAATTTAATATATCATGAGTGATGTACTGTGTGAGGCCATAAGCAGTACAGGGAGGGGGCACACGTTATAGTTAGCTCAGTAAACTATAACCGTTAAATGTGGGTGCTGATTTAGTTTTGAAGCTTTAGTTTTTATAGTCTTACAATACATAACTATAACAGCACTGTAACCTTAGGTTAATATAGAGTTATTTACAAATATCTATGTAGAGTTGATATTTTGGCCCAATATATTTTTGTAATCGATATTTTTGACTTTTACATTGCAAGTACATAAAGTTGTATTGCAATATTTTTGGGTAAATACTGTGTCATGAAAGAGTGCTAAAACACAGACATAGCTGTGTGTGACTGTATTTACCCTTATTAGTTCAATAAATATAGAGGTATTGTCTTGGACAAAGCCTTTATAAGCATGAAAATAGAGAATGAAAATTTATGGATAAGCAGCTAGTGGAGAGAACAATGTTAAGAATTCATAGAGAAGAAAAAGAAACATAAATAGAAAACCAATAACAAAGACATAGAGAATAAAGAACAAAGGGGCAAAATGGGAAAACGAAAACACAAGTTCTGTCTAAAGCAGGAAAAAAGCCTGCTGCAGTGAAAAAACAAAACAAATAGGGATCGTTTTCTGTGCACATAATTTATTGCACCTTTAAGAAGAAAAATAGTTCCCCATGCATTTCAGTGTAAGTTCTCAATTGGCGGAATAATGCTACAGCAAAGAGTTAATAGCATGTAAGAGATATATCCTCTCTTTGCTACAACTGTGGACAAAAAGCATGCTGTGGGCCTGATTTTCCAGGATCTCTTGGGAGCATTTGACGCTGTAGACCATAGGCTGCTGTAAAACGACTAGATCTTGAGCTTGGGGTGATCGTGAATACAGTACAATAGATCTGCTGGCAAATTACATGAATTACAATAGATCTACTTGACAAATGACATAATAAGAGTATTTGTAAAGAACACATTCACCCCTTGGCACATATCAGCAGTGGAATAACAGATGCTTATTGTTACCCAACTCAGTGGTACTCATTTTATCAACCACAGAAGAATAACGACTGAGTGGACCGGCTGGGCTTTGAACCTGTGACGATTTGGTCAAACACACACCCTGGATGCACTACTCCATGAACCCACCAAACATGACAAGGTGTTCAGTTGGGAGATGTCCACTCTAATCTTAAAAATGTTTTCTGCAGGGTGCCCTAGGGCACTTACTTCCATTTCCTCCTTGTAATTAAAAGCCTGTTTGATTTTATTTGCCAAACTGCTTCCTATTGTCTATGTTTTCAAATCTATGTTTTGAATGTACATGGATGATGCCCAGACCT
Organism: Lissotriton helveticus; assembly: GCF_964261635.1. Taxonomy (NCBI): domain Eukaryota; kingdom Metazoa; phylum Chordata; class Amphibia; order Caudata; family Salamandridae; genus Lissotriton; species Lissotriton helveticus. The sequence continues at coordinate 408,868,698 of NC_136057.1, read as the reverse complement.
TCGTGAGCATACATAATAGCAGTCAACGAAAAGCAGCCACACAATGTTTACAGAAAGTTAGATGTTTAATAACTGTTCTTTTCTTCACAGGGGCAAGACTGAAATATGTTTCTCTCTGGAATTAAAGAGCACTTTCTTGGCTTTAACTCGTGTTCAAAAATAGGTGTGGATACATCATCATACCAGTCTATCAAATATCTGGGAATTATATTTGATAAGGCTCCATGTTTTGATACTTCAATTGCAAACTTTTAAAATGCATTTATTTTTATCTAGAAAGATATCTAAAGTTTATGCCACAAGTGATACTACTTGCTCCATCCAAGTTGTGTTTCATTCCTGGTCATTATACTGCTTAACAGTCGCCCTAAGCATGTCTTAAGGCAATAAGAGCATACGCCAGACAAACCTAGAATAGGACATTTTGTATTACATTTGGCCTTCATAAGTTTGGTCAATAAGCAAGCCAATCTGCACTTGATACCTTTGCAACAATGCAAATCATCTGAGAAACTCGAAACAGACTGGCTAATGACTACCTGAAATATCAACTCTAATATTACCAACCTCAAGAACTTTATGTTCTACCTCTGACCCCAAAGGTCTCTGCTCTAAATGAAAATGTGCAGCGATTTGGTGGGAAAATGTTGAAGGTGATTAATATTAACCAGAAGAATGCTCTACCGTGAATTTGTTTGCACAGCATCTTTTACCACTATGTTAAATAGAAGTTCAAATCGGATTCAAGCAAGCCTGGCTGAAGACTGCTGAAATGCCAGAAACCGGTCCGAGGAAACTTGTTTCTGGTCCAGGGAAGGCATGGATTGGCAGTTCGGGCTGGACTGTTACCATGAGGCACAGGGTCATATGGCCATGTCTGAACTGGGGTGGCAGAGTGGGCTAAAGAACGGTGATGGATTAAACCCAGATCTTTTGACTGGGTGTGAGTGTTTGATTGGTTCAGATGCTCCGTCCATCACCACCCCCTTTCGTACCGACATGTACTTAGAGGCACATTCCAGGGGTGCAACATGTGTCCTTTGGACACCCTGGCACCCTTAGAATTGCGATTCTCAAATTTCGATTTTCTCATAGAAAATCGCAATTTGAGAATGTATCCCCTTTCATTCCTATGGGCCTCTTAGCCCATAGGAATGAATGGGACAATGATTTCTTAATTGCGATTCGCAATTTGCAATCGCAATTAAGGAATATTAGAGATCCTCAAAAAAATTGCGAATTATTATCTACATTCCATTTTGCTATTCTCAAATTCCTTAAAAATCGCTATTTGGGAATCACAAAATGGAAATTACTTACAAATGCTCCTATGTGTTATTCAGTGCTTGCATTCTTATGAGTCTGTGGCCAGACAGCTAAAGTCTTCCCCTACAGGCCAGCTGCTCATATATCAGTCCAGAAAACGTTTGCCATAATGTTTTCACCCACTCTAGCTGGGTGGGTTAGGTGGATCATGTCTGGGACAGGCATTGATACTTCGACTTTCTGGGCCCACTATGTCAGAGGTGCTATGGCATTTACATTTTTTTCTTTTGGGTGGTAGGTTGGAGGATATTATGCAGGCTTTAGACTGGTCCTTCGATTCTACATTTAAACGCTTCTAGTTTACATCAGTAAGTAACTTAGTTTCTGTTGTAGTGGACCAGCTTGGAACTTGAGTAGTCCTAGTCTGGTCCTGCCATAGAATGGAACATTTTTTATTTAATACAAATACGAATTTTTAATTCTATTAATTTAGAGTCAAGGCTTATTTCCCCCTTCCTACCCGAATGTTTAGAGGCAACTGTGATAATCAGGTTAGCAAACACTGAGTTAAAGTTGCTTGGATTCCAATGATCTATTTCCTTGTTGCCCAGGTTATTTTATGTGTTTACAATAGAATGTTCTCATGTTTCTTAATCTCTTTATTTTCAGATCAGAAGCAAGGGCATGTCTGCATATTTCATTATTTGTTTCATTTCACCTTCTTTGTTGCAAGAAAGATGACATCACAAGGATATGAACTCTATTATTGGAAATGGCCTAAATTGATTGGTTACTGTCAGGATCTTCCTAGTCAGTCAGTGGGCGCACTACTTGAAGACGTTCCTTGCCTCCACTAAGAATATGTTTGGAAATTGTGCCACACTTCAATGTTTAACAAGATAAACAATAGTCCACAATGGAAACTATGTAGGCCACTGTCCAGCCGGACAGGGTAATTTATTTTCCAATAACACAATTACTGGGGTGTGGAGAGGCACAATCCTGTACCAATTCTAAGAACAAACTTATAGAGTTTTTTAGGCAAGAAGGAGCATGATTGGCCACTTGTGATTCAGTAGACATTCAAAGTTGTGCCAATTTATAGTGCTAGACACAGCAAAATATAACACAATAGTCGGGCTGTGAAAACACTTAAAACAAGCACCTAAAGTCTGACAGGATTATCTGTAAGGACTTACCTAAGTATGTGGTTTAGACCAAGTGGCTGCTCCACAAATCGCCTGCAGTGAAACACCAAAGACTTCCACCAAAGAGGTAGAGATTGCTCTTGTTGAGCAACCCTACATGTTCATTGGAACTGGTTCTTCAACCAATATGCTTGGAATATGGCTTGAAGTAACCACCTACTCAACGTGGAAGTCATAATGAAGCTCTTTTAACATCCAGAGTCAAACCCTCAAAATCACCAGATGGGCCTTCAAGTACTGATACAACAATCTCTTCTAATAAATGAAAGTTACATTGAACTTTCGGTCTGAATTTGGGATCTAGACGCAGTACTACTCTGTCTGGAAAAAAACCTGAGATATGGGCATGATATAACTAAAGCTACGAGCTCACCCAAACTGTTAGCTTAGATGATAACAACATGAAAATCTATTTTAGCAGAAGCCCAGGCCATTTCCACTGACTCCAAAGGCTCAAATATTTTTTCCTGGGACCTCTAAGTATTACAGAAAGATTCTAAGTGAACACCGGATTAGGAATCACTAGATTTTTTAGCCTACATCTTTTGAGTAATTTAAAGGTATCATCTTTGATATGTCATCACTAGAATTCCTGAAAGCTCTACTAGCTGCCAACTGTGCTTCTAAAGTGGAAGGAGCCAGGTCTTTTAAGGAACCGTCCCCTAAAAAAGTCTGATATCTGAAAGGGATCACACATAGCTGGATATTTCTTTATAACAGTTCAACCTTTGCAGGGCTTACATTTCAGTTTTTATGCTAGGCAACGCAGAGGAGTGATTTGGGACCCAGTTTTTACGCTCGGCAACGTAGATGAGTGAGTTGGGACCGAGTCAATAAAGGTAAATGTTGAGGTGGAAGGTTCTAGGGAAGATGCAAATAATTGTTCATGGGCAATTAGTTTAACAGAGGGAAGCAGGAGGGATGCAGCCAGAATGGCGCTACAAGTATCAACATCACTTTGGTCCCCCCCCCATGTCTTTAACAGTATCATTGGAAGGAGATGAATTGGTGGAAAAGCAAACAGTATTCCTTGAGGTCAAGGAACCCACAGTGCATCCACCACCTATGCTTGTGCACACCACATTGAGCCCTAAAATTAGGGAAAAAGGGCATTGAGTGGGGAGGCAAATAGATCTAACCCCTGCCCAGGCACAGCCGTGCAGGGCATTATGCCGGGGCGGTGACGTCAGTCGGGGGAGGGTCAGGATGGGGGGTTGTAAAATGTGGGATATGGACCATTACAGGTAAATACCGGAAAAAAAAAGAAAAATTGTTGCCCGCGCTGCATCACATTTGGCGATGCAGCGCAGGTAACGAAATTCATAGCCATTCTCCTGAACAAAGAAGATACAGCTTGGATGGCTGCTCACACAATACACTTAAGGTCTCATTGCGATGTTGGGTTGAAACTTTCTGCCAGACACTGTCTCGGATTCAGGAACCAACCAACTCGCAGTTGCGGCTCCTCCCGACCGATTACGATGCGATCGAACACTGTTCGGTTGGAGTCCCTTTGTTCCCTACGGGATCACGTGTTTTGATTCCGACCAACAACACATGCTCCTATGGGGATTTGGGGTGTGCGTGGAAAACCTGTCACAGGCACCGCATTGTGCCTGCCACACAGTGCAGGGTTTTACAGGGGGGTCCCTTATGCACCCCCGGTCAGTCAGAATGCTAACCGACTGAGTCGGTTGGAAGGGCTCCGACGCAGTCTAGGAGATTCCGACTGTTGAGAGTAGGCTTTCCGCACGACTTCGTAATCGGCCCTTTTGTATGCATGTGAATTGTATACACAAAACAGGAGCAGCACAGGAAGCAAGCAGAAAGTGCAAGCTTCTATCACAAAACAGGTACAACATGAGAGCAACTATGTAAGACCCAACAGGGTCTCAGTCTAACTGCACTGCAAATCCTATTTCAATTGCAGGCGTCAGTTTGCACTCAAACCTATTATAACTATTGTCCAAGTAGAAGACCCCACAGATTTTAGCCTACACAATTTGCACAAGATAAATGTGGCACTAAACATGCAAGTAAATAGAGCACATTTCTAAGTAGCATAATCAAAATAGAATAAATAGCATGCTCTTTGAGCTCTATCCCCCATTCCTAAGTCTGAAACTCAGAATGATGCGGTAAGTGTGCACCCAATAAATGTAGCATCTGGCAGTATCAGTGCACAATTATCAACCAGCATTGTGAATCACTTAAAATGAGCCTCTAACAATGTGAGTTTCAACAGAGCAAGCCTACCTCTCAAAATAGGTATAGCACAGAAAGCAAGCAGCAGTGCAAGCCTCCTCCGTGAAATATTGAAAGCAATGGGGTAACCCAATATCCCTCAGAACCTGCGCATATATATCACAAGTAACAATTGGTTCTGTCGGGTAAGAACATTTCTTTACAGTTCAAAACATTATATAGTATTAATGAATCTTTGATAGAAGTTGGAACACGTAAACAGTAAAAAAAATAGGGAGTATCAAAAACGTTTTACTTTTCTTTTTCATCAAACAAAACAGAAATTCTAAATATTGTCTGTCTAGTAATTCATAAAATGGAATGACACAAGTGACATCAATTTACAGTGAATAAAGTGCCCAAGTGACAGAAGGTGACTAAGTGTACTATACATAGAAGTCACAAAACCATGCGTTAATAATGCAGGGAAAAGGGTTTACAGGGAAAAAGACTTTGTTCAGGTCCAAATATATGCTTACAGTATCTCTAGTCCAAGCACTGATTGCTTAATAATTTAAGGACAACAAGAACTAAGGGCGTCATTTATGAGGCCTGGCGTCAGTTTTGCGCTCCCGATGCGTCACTTTTTGTGACACATCGGCGGCGTAACACATGCCTCCTGTTGCGCACTATTTACAACGTGACGCATCTAAGCATATGTGTCACTTTGTAAACCCCTGCGCTGCATTATACCTGCGTCAGGTATAATGTATGCAGGGGGGGCGTTCCCCGCAAAAAGCCTCGTAGAAGTGACGCATTGAAATCTATGAGATTTCACGGCGTCACTTCTAGGACGTCATTGCGTCAAAATCTTGTGCCTGCCTCACAGCAGGCGTAAGACTGACGTAGGCCCTTTCACATGGGGCTTGCCCCATGTGAAAGGACGCATTGCTGGAGTTGCGTCACTTTTGTGACACACTCCAGCAATGCGTCACTTTTGCGCTTACAGATACTTCAGAAATACTGATATATCTGTAACTCCTTGCGACATGATGCGTCATACATTAAATATGACGCATCAGCTATGTCGCAAGGAGTGCGCACTGAGAAGTGACGCATCGCTGCTTTCACGCAGCGATGCGTCATTTCTCATAAATGAGGCCCTAGGAGTATATGGACAAGTATATCGGTCGACATTTCGACCCTGACTCTGCACTTCAGCTCACGCACGCAGAAAGTCCCTTCCCCGACGCATGTCAAAGGCCACCTATGCGACCGGGTCTTCAGTAACTTACCTGAACTCAGGGTAGGCACCCCACAGCCGCTCCCGTGGTTGGATCACTACCTGATTCCCCTCACCTGGGCAGTCCAGCCTCCCTTTCCTCCGTCAACCCCATCCCGGTTCTGGAGGGGAATTGGCCCAAACTCCCTACCGACCATTGGATTTCAGTTCTTGAAGTCGCCAGACCAGTTACTGATCTCAATCCCACACTGGCAAATGAGAAGTTTAACCATTGGATTATCAGCTTCCTTGACTCAGTCCTCCCTAAAAGACCCACCCTCAAGCAATGCAGACTGAAATCGGCCCGTGGTTCTCTCTTAGGCTAAGAGAATCAAAACAAGAGATTAGGACCGCTTTTTCCAGGTGTTTGAAGTAGATGTTGTCTCCAACCGGCTGCCGGTTGTGGGGTACCCCGGGGCTCCTCCTTAAGCCCCACACTGTTTAACATCTTTATGAGACCCCTGGCGGAGATTTCTATCAATTTGGTATATGGATCATCACCTATGCAGATGAAACGCAACTCGTGGTGGCACTAAATCACCCGAGGGGTCACCTAGCACCCTAGACCCTTGCCCTTGCCTAGAGGAGGGCACCAAGTGGATGGAACTCTCCTGCCTCAAACTGAACGGAGACAAAACTGAGCTCATGCTTCTCGGCAACTCTCACTCCTTCAACCCTGCACTGCTATTGCCTTCCTGTCTCGGTCCGGCACCTGACTCAAAAGACCAGATCAAGAGCCTTGGCATGTGGCTCGACCACTCCCTTAGCTTTAACTATCAGGCCACTAAGCTCTCAGCGACCTGCTTTGGTCTGCTGAGGATGCTCAGTAAGAACCTCCCCTTCTCCCATTCCAGGTGAGAAGAATCCTAGTCCAGGCCCTCATTCTCTCACGCCTGAATTATGGAAATGCTCTTTATTTGGGAGCCCTTCTATTCACCATCTACAAGCTCCAGATCATGCAAAATTGTGCTGCCCATCTGCTTCTTCAGATTCCCCGCAGGCAATCTGCTACACTAGCATTAAGGAACCTTCATTGGCTCCCCATCAGGCAAGGATCCTGTTCAAAGTCATGTGCCTGACACACAAGGCGTTCTGGAAGTGTGGCCCAGTTATTTCCCAATTCCTGGTCACACCCTATCACCCAGCCAGGGACCTCCGCTCCAGCCTCACCTTCTCCGCCGTTACGTACAGAATACGTAGGCCCAGATGGGGCGGGCGCTCCTTCTCTTTCAATGTTGCCAACTCCTCCCTCTCCATCTGTGGCAGGAGTCCAACCTGCCAGCATTTCGAAAACTCTTGAAAACTCATCTTTTTAACATCCCTTTCTAACACTTGCTCTCAGCCCGCTTGATCTGTCTGCAGCGCTGGGAGGCCTCAGGGTAGCCATGGGCTATACAAGTCTCACTTTATTCATTATTAACATATGGTTTTGTCACTTCTATGTATAATACACTCAGTCTCCTTCTGTCACTTGGGCTCTTTATTCACTGTAAATTCATTTAACTTGCGTCGTTCCATTTGATGATTTACTAGACAGACTGTATTTTCAATTTCTGTTTTGTTTGATGAAGAATAAAAATAAAAAGTTTTTGATACCACCGAAAAACTATTACTGTTTAGGTGTTCCAACTTCTAACAAAGATTCATTGATACTACATAAATGTTTTGAACTGTAAAGAAATTATCTTACCGGACAGAACCAATTCCTCTATGAACTAGGTAAAGCATGAGCAACAGTAATGAAGCCTACCTCACAAAACACATACACCATGGGCAACAGGATAGAGCTTGAGGTGCAGAGCTGGCAACTGGTATCATGTATGACATCGTCTGTCAGTTATAGCTTTATCATACAGCACTCTCCAGGCTGTACTAAGTGTAGTTTTAAAATGGAAAATGAAAACTATGAGTCCAAGAATGAAAATAAATGTTAGTTATAAAGATTGGGCACTCGGAGATGTTCCACATAACATTCTCCCAATTGACTCATCATAATACCACAGCATTCTATTTAACATCAACCAAACATCAGCTCCACCAGTCAGGGCCGAGATTAGCCCTGAATAACACCGAAACCTCAATCTTATCCCTCTCTTTGACCTGGAAGAAAAAATATCATCCCTATTCCCACCCACCACAGACAACCTCAATACGGACAAGCTCACTACCCTCTACAACGTAAAGGTGAAACCTGCCCTTGATCTACTATCCTCAGTGAAACGCAAAAATGGTCAAAAATACCCACTCTAAAGGCTGGTTCAACAAGGACCTCAACTCCGAAAGAAGACAAGTAAGAGTCACTGAAAGACTATGGAGAGTAAACGCATCCACAACCAACCTCTTCCAGCTCAGAAGAGAACGTAGGAACTACAAAAACACATCTTCAAGGAGAAAGCCAACTTCTTCCAGAGTTTCCTGGCCAAAGCTAAAAACCGCCCCAAAGAGCTCTTCAACATCACCCGAAATGCGACTTTCATGCCAGCCAGGGTAAATCCACCTGCTTCGAAACTACAGTGTGACTACCTGGCCAAATTCTTCAATGAGAAAATCCCCAGGATGGAGCTCTACGTAGACTATCACCCTGAATCCCAACCCAGCCTGTCTGCACCCAAAATGAAGATAAACCCAATCCCAGTTCACTCGATGATCCCCAAAACCGAGACTCCTCCTCCATTAACTGTCAAAACAAGCCCATACTCAAGACCCTCCTCTTCACCCAAGAGATGGATGGACTTCAAACCTCTCTCAGAAGAGGACATCTCCATGGTGATTGCCAAATCCAAGCCCTCCACCCACTACGCAGACCCACTACCAGCTTCCCTGGCAAAAAACCTCAGCCTCACCTTAACCCCTCTAAGGATGAAAATCATCATCAGCTCCTTAAACAAGGGGCTGATGCCCAACTTCCTTAAATAAGTCACCCCCTGCTAAAAAAACATGATGTTGACCAATACGATCCCTAAAACTTTAGACGCGTGCTTATGGTGAGGCGCTAGCTACGCTGTCATTGATCTTTGCTTTCACACGTCGTCTAATATAACAGTTTTAAAGTTGCACAGTCTATTAATTTAAGAATAGAATTACTGCACTGCACTGCATTGTTTTAATAATACTTAGATTTCGCTTCCTGACTCACTCAAGTACCTGAAACTCATTTCAGCGCGTCACGCCGCATTGCCAGCTGGTCATTGCCCCGGTCCACCACGGCCTGTGCCGATTGTAGTGGAGGGCTTCCTTGACCAATAGCTGGACATCCCCTGAGAGGAATGCACTTCCGGGGATGGCAGAGGCAGGCTTTACCCTTGCTAATTGTATTTTAAGGAAGGTTGGCTCTGACACGCAGCGGACGCGCGCTCATGGTGAGGCGCTAGCTACGCTGTCATTGTTCTTTGCTTTCACACGCCATCTAATATAACAGTTTTTAAAGTTGCACAGTCTAATATTTAAAAAATAGAATTACTGCACTGCACTGCATTGTTTTAATAATACTTAGATCTCGCTTCCCGACTCACTCACGTACCTGAAACTCATTTCAGCGCTTCACGCCGCATTGCCAGCTGGTCATTGCCCCGGTCCATCACGGCCTGTAGTAGAGGGCTTCCCTGACCAATAGCTGGACATTCCCTGAGAGGAACACACTTCGGGGATGGCAGAGGCGGGCTTTACCATCGCCATGCTGCACATTTTCAACCAGACGCGCGAACCATGTTGTCCAAAGATCAAATTCTTGAGCTCAACCTAACTACCTGCCATATGCCATCATGTTTTGACCCCTGCACACTAGACATTGAGCCCTGTGAGGCAGAATTCGAGTGTAAGTTATGTTTCTTTAAGTTGGACAAAGAAGTACTGGGAAGACAGTGCAAAATCCTTACTAAAGCCACATCTTCAGAGCCTTCTGCCACTAGCAATAGTCCAACCCTTAAAATAAAAGCCTGCCTAATTAATTGTAGATCTCGCCCTAAACATGTAGATAACATCTAGTTATTACTTGACTTTAACTCTTGGGATCTCATCTTTCTAACAGAAACATGGATGAAAGAGAGTTCCACTCCTGATATCTCAAAGGCAATCCCAGAAAACTATAGAATAGTATTAGAAATTGGAAAGATATAAGAGTGGGAGGTGGACTTGCGGTTATCATCAGGAAGGACTGGGAGAATTCACACAGAAGGATCGAACATACTGACCTGATAGAAGCACTATTCTTTAATATTACAATCTCCCCTAACCTTTCCATTGCGGGACTGCTAATTTACAGGCCACCTACCTCCAAGCCCGCCAAGCTATGGGAAATCAGCGAGCAGATCGCCGACTTCTCATTAAAATATACCAACTTTTTAGTATTAGGAGATTTTAATGTCCATATGGACAATGATACATGCACTATAGCTACCCAATTTACAGAGATGATAATTGGCTTAAACCTTAAACAACTAGTACTTAAGCCCACACATAAGGCTGGTCACATCTTAGACCTTATTTGCACTAATATCCCCATCTTAATAACCGAAGATCCCATTCCCCTCCTTTGGTCAGACCATTATGTTATTCCATTCTATTTAACCACCCCCATTAACCTTAATACCAAAAAAGTTGAACATGATATGAAAAGGAATTGGAGGAAAGTCAAACCTGAAATATTAGGGCCTATATTAATAAACAATCCCTTGCTATTTACTGGAGACCCGAACAGTGACGCTGTAAATCTTAATCAATGGGTCACCGCGGCCCTTGATCAAATAGCTCCCATGAAATCAAGGAAATGGGTTAGAAGTACACCGTCAGCCCCTTGGTTCACACCTGCACTTCAAACAGAAAAAAGGCGATGTAAAAAACTTGAATGGATCTGGCGTTCTGCCTATGATTCCGAAGTCAAAAACACCGATAGAAAGGCAATAAAACAATTTCACAAATTAAAACGTAATGTGATCAAAGAATATATCACTAGTCAAATAAAACCTGCTGACAACTCTTCTAAAGAAATTTTTTAAATTGTGCAGGATTTTCTCAAACCAGAATCACAGAAAAGTAACATTGTCTCCTCTGCTACACTTTGTGAAAACCTTTCAATCTTCTTTCAGGAGAAGATTCAAGACATCTATGCAACTTTTTCTGCAAAGGACTCTTCTATCCTGCCTTTGCCTCACCCCTCACCTACAATAATATGGTCTGAGTTCAGCCCCTTTGATTTGGCTACATCCCTCAAGCAGTTGGAAAAAACTTAAATCTGGTTCCCCACTTGACCCTTGTCCATCCATGTTTTCTAAAATATTTGCACCACTGCTAAATCCAGCCCTAAACCAGCTCTGGAACACCTCCTTGTAAATTGGCATCTATCCGTCTAGCTGGAAAACTGCTATTGTTAAGCCACTTCTTAAAAAGGAAAATGCAGATCCTACAATTCTAAAGAATTTTAGACCTATCTCCCTCCTGCCAGCAACGGCTAAGATTCTGGAAAAGGAAGTACAAAAACAACTATCAACATTCCTAGAAGCCAATAAACTACTCCATGAAACCCAATCGGGTTTTAGAGCAGGATATAGTACGGAGACAGCACTTCTTGAGGTAGCAGAGACTGTCAGGGAAAACATGGACAAAGGAAACTGTGCAATGCTGGTGTTATTGGACCTCTCGGCAGCATTCGACACAGTTTCCCATAAGATCCTTCTAGACAGGCTTCAACACTTAGGAGTAACAGGGACCGTCTTAGCTTGGCTCAGCTCCTTCATGAAAGACCGTTCACAGAGAATTCGCTTGTGTCCCCACACCTTTAGTGCACGTCCTCTGATACGTGGAGTCCCCCAGGGTTTGGCACTCAGCCCAACCCTTTTTAATGTCTATCTTGCCCCCTTGCCACTCTGGTAAAGCAACGCCGTGTTGATGTCATCTCATATGCTGATGACACGCAGCTCGTGTTTTCCTTTAAAGAATGCTCAGGGACCTCTTTCTCAAACTTTAGGCAGTGTCTTATGGACATCTCAACTTGGATGTCAGCTAGCTGCCTAAAGTTGAATACAGATAAAACAGAGTTGCTATTTTTCAACCAGCCTTTACCCCTCCATCGGATCTCTGGTGGCCTACAGAACTTAACCCTCCCCCCTCCCAGTTTCATCTGCTAGGAACCTAGGGTTCAAACTAGATACTTCCTTGTCATGTAAGACCCATATAAGCCAAGTTTCTTCATCCTGCTTCTGAAATATGAAGGCTCTCCGGAGATTCCTCTACTTTCTACCAATGGACTGCCGGAAAATAATTGTCCATGAAAGTTGAAAGTGGAAAGTATTTGTTAGGCGCACTGTGGCCAAGAGGCTTCCTGGCGCTGGGTGGTTAGGCGGTGGCAGAAGGAGAAGGGCACCAGGGAATTACTAAGAAGAAAAGGCTTGAGCAAACAGGTGGGTTTTGAGCGCCTTATGGAAATGCAAATAGTCAGTGATAGACCTGATGAAGAATGGGAGAGTGTTCCAGAAGCGCGGGGCAAGGGTAGAGAACCTTGTGCCACCTGTTCTGGACAAACGGAAGCTGGGGACACTGAGAAGTGCCTGACTGGAAGAACGGAGGTCGCGGCAGGGGAGATAATGGGTGATCATAGAATGAATAAAAATAGGAGCAGTGCGGGCGCGGGCCATGAAGACTATACATCCTAGCTTGAAGAGGGCTCTCTGCAGGACGGGAAGCCAATGGAGGGACTTGAGTAAGGGGGTGGTATGATGGGACCTAGGGAGCCAGTGGATGAGACGAGCAGCCTGATTTTGGATGGTCTGGAGGCGGTGCTGCTCGTAGGCAATTCCCGTAGTCCAATCTCGAGAGGATCATAGCCAAAACAATTATCTTAAGGGCATCAAATGAGAAAAAACGAGAGATTTTACTAATAATCCTGAGGGACAGAAAACAAGATGACACAACAGAGCTAACCTGCGGGCGCATGGAGAGGTCCTGGCTGATTTTGATTCCCAAGGTTCTGATTACGTTTAAGTTTAAGTTTAAAATATTTATCAAGCGCAACATACACCTGGGCGGTTTCCTGGCGCTAAGATAGCAGGCAGCCAGCTGGGCAAAATCAGTCGCTAAGGCATAGACTGAAAAGGCGAGCGGAGTTTAAGAAAGAAGAGCCTGAGTGAATAAAAAAGTCTTCAAAGCTTTGCGGAAGCTGGAATACTGGGTGAGGGACCTAAGGTGGAAGGGGAGAGAATTCCAGAACATGGGGGCAAGAGTGGAGAATTTAGAGCCGCCCTGTTTTTTTTTCCGGTAGCGAGGAACTGCTAAAAGAAGTTGTGCCGAGGAGCGGAGGTCTCTGCCAGGGACATAAGCTTTGATGGCTGAAGATATGAAGAGAGGGGCCAGGCCCGTCCTGGCCTGAAACGCCATGCAGCCTAATTTGAACAAGGCGCGTTCCCGCACGGGGAGCCAGTGGAGAGTCTTCAAGAGGGGAGAGGTATGATGAAATTTGGGGAGACCGAAGGCAAGGCGGGCCGCCTGGTTCTGCACCAGTTGCAGTTTACGCAGGCTGTACTGAGGGATGCCATTGAACAGGATGTTCCCGTAGTCCAGGCGGGACAGGACCAGTGCTGACATAATTAGTTTAAGTGCAGAGAAAGAAAAGAAGCGAGAGATAGAGCGGATAGTGCGGAGAGTAAGAAAGCAGGAAGAAACCACCGAACCAATCTGGGAGTGCATAGTGAGTTTGTCATTTAGCTTGATGCCAAGAGTCTTAACAGAGGGAACTGGGGTAGGAGGAGAGCCAAAGGAGGGGGGCCAAAATAGAGAATTCCAGGGACTGGAGCAACCACCCGTCACCACAAGTTCCGTCTTATCGGGATTGAGCTTCAGGTGGTTGAAGTTCATCCAGTCCCTGATGAAATATAGAATAGATTGGAAGTTAGAGATGGAGTCAGGGGAAGAGGACAGGTTAAAGATGAGCTGGAGGTCATCGGCATAGTTATATACCGTGACCTCCAGCTGCTGTAGGGCAAAGATAAGAGGCGAGATATAAAGATTGAACAGTAAGGGAGAGAGAGAAGAACCCTGGGGAACACCGCACTGGACCTGGCAGGGGGTAGCTGAAAACTCCCCAAGATGAACCGCCTGGGTCCGGTCCCTCAGAAAGGACGAGAGCCAAATAAGGGCTGAGCCTCCTATGCCCGCCGCCCTGACACGGGAAAGCAAGATGGAATGATCCACCGTGTCAAAAGCGGCGGACAGATCAAGGAGGACCAGCGCCTGAGGTTTGCCTACGTCCATACCCTCTCTGAGGGTGTCTAGTACTGACACCACCACTGACTCTGTCGAGTGCTTGGGCCGAAACCCAGCCTGACACGGAGCCAGCCTCCCATTCTCCTCGACAAAGGAGCTGAGCGCAGATGTAACAAGTCGCTCAAGCACCTTCGCCAGAAAGGGTAGAAGGGAAATGGGGCGATAATTGGCCATCACGGAGGGGTCGGCTCCTGGCTTTTTTAAGATGGGGACGATGGAAGCGGATTTTAGTGATGGAGTGACAACCCCTTGAGCCAGTGAGTCATTAAGGAAGCCAAGAGGAGGCAAAGTACAGACAGAGTAAACCTGCCGTAAGATGTGTGCCGGGCATATGTCAAGAGGGGAACCGGATTTAATTTTGGGAAGGAAAGACAGGAAAAGTTCTTCAGAGAGAGGAGGAAAGGAATTGAAGAAGGCTGGGGCGGGGGGAGGCAGGGGGTCAACAAAAAGAGGGGAGGGAGGGGGGATGTTGGATTTAATTGTCGAGATTTTTTCTACGAAGTAGGAATTCAGCGAATCGCAGAGTTTCTGAGAGGGAGGGGGTTTAAGTGAGGTCCTGTCGGAAAAAGCCAGGTCGTGAGTGATGGCAAAGATCTCCTTCGGTTGATTCTCGGCCGCCAAAATTTTGGCCGAGAAATAGGCTTTCTTGGCCTCAGTGATGTTTTTTTTATAAGTCCCTAGGAGATGGACATAACGGGTCTTGGAGGTGGGGGAATAGTCCAATCTCCATTTGCGTTCTGCCCTTCGAACCGTAAGCTTCAGTTCTTTCAGATCATTATTAAACCACCGATTGGCGTCTTTAGGGCGCCTAATCGAGGTACGCCGGAGAGGAGCCAAGCAGTCGCTTCCCTTCGTAAGCCATGAATCGATGGCTTTGGCTTGGGCTGCGGAGTCCAGTCCCGATAAAGAGGGAGAGGAGGCCAGAAGTGAAGTCGAGAGGTCGGACAGATTGACCTTACCCCAATTGCGAGCCCATGAGTTTTTGGTGTGGATAAGGGTCTTGGTCAGACAAAGACTAAGGGAAAACGAAATTAAAAAGTGATCGGACCAAGTGCAAGGGGTAACAGACAGTGCAGACAGGGAACAATTAAGAGACCAAACTTGGTCTAGAGTGTGGCCATGAATGTGGGTGGGGGTGTGGACAAGGGAGGTGAAATTGAGAGAGAGAAGGGTTTCCGAAAATTCCTTTGATGAGGCACATTCCTTAGGGTCCGTCGGCCAATAATTGAAGTCCCCGAGGACTAGAACCGAGGCATAGTTGACGGCCAGGGTGCCGAGTAGATCTTGAAAGGCCGGAAGGAAGGATGGGGTTGATTGAGGAGGGCGATAGACGAGCACAATGGCTAGGTGGGGGGAAAGAGAGGTGGAACGAGCCACCAAGTAGTCAATTCCTCCCAAGGAGGGTGAGGGGAGAATCTGGAACTGGAGGTCAGAACGGGCAATGAGAGCAACGCCTCCACCCGCTTTCCCGCCAGGGCGGTCGGCACGGATAGCGTAGTAGGTCGAGGGGAGGGCAGCCAATAGAGACGGAAGAGAGGCTTCAGAAAACCACGTCTCCGTTAACAGCAGGAGATCGGGTTTGTCTGTGTCTAAAAGAATGAAGAGGTCCTGATGGTGTTTAATGGCTGACCTGGTATTAAGTAAGATGATAGATAATGGGGGAGAGTGGAGATCAGAGATGGTTTGAAGCAGAAGAGACCGGGGGAGGGCCGAAGGTGGGAGGCCAAAAGGTAGAAGTCCAAGGGCTAGTAGGACCACCAGTCAGGACCAACTCCGTTTTGTCCGGGTTAAGCTTGAGGTGATTTTGGTTCATCCAATCAGAAATAAAAATAAGTGTAGTTGGAAATTTAAGAAGGGAATCAGGAGAGGGAGAAAGATCGAAAACAAGCTGAAGGTCATCAGCGTAATTGTATACGGAGACCCCCATGTTAAGCAGTGAAATAATGAGGGGATAGATATAGAGATTAAAGAGAAGAGGGGAGAGAGAAGAACCTTGGGGAACCCCAGAGGACACCGGAAGGGAAGGGGCAGAGAAGCCAGAGAGACGGACAGCTTGCATCCGACCTTTGAGGAAAGAAGCGAGCCAAGAAAGAGTGGTGCCCTGGATGCCCGCTGCCCTGACACGGTCGAGAAGGATGGAGTGGTCGACCGTGTCAAAAGCAGCGGACAGATCGAGGAGCACCAAGGCTTGAGGCGAGTTGGAATCCGCCTTGCTCTTCAACTCGTCCAGAACAGAGAGGACCACAGATTCGGTCGAATGGACCGGACGGAAACCCGCTTGATGAGAGGCCAATAAACGGTTGTCCTCAATATAGGCCGACAAGCAGGAAGTGATGTGGCTCTCCAGTATTTTACCTAAGTAAGGGAGCAGAGAGATGGGCCTGAAGTTAGCAGGGAGAGTAGGGTCAGAACCGGGGTTTTTCATAATAGGGATGATGATAGCTGATTTAAAGAGAGAGGGGACTATGCCCTGGGAAATGGATGCGTTAAGAAGGGATAGGGGAGGGTCAGGGCAGCCAGAGAATAGCTCCCTTAAGATGCGAGCCGGTCCACAGTCGGCAGGGGAGCCTGACTTAACCTTCCTAAGCAGAGCAAGGAAGGATTCCTTCAAGATGAGTGAAAAGTAATTAAGAGAGGAGGACATAGGAGGGAAGGAAGGGGGGAAGGGGAGAAGATGTCAGAGGGATGTTACGTTTAATATTGGCAATCTTCTCAAGGAAAAAATCATTCAAGGAAAGACAGAGTGCTTGGGAGGGAACAGGGTTGGGATTAACTCGGTCAGATGCGGCCAGATTATGAACAATGGAGAAAATCTCCTTGGATTTGTTGGCCGCAAGTAAGTTTTTTTAGAAAAGTATTTTAGTTGAGCTGAGAGAAGAGCTCTCTTGTAATCCTTTAAAAGAGACCTATATCGATCCCTCAGGAGGGGACAGTAGTTGCGCCTCCACTGACGCTCTGACTGCGTAAGAGCCAATTTAAGGGCCTTAAAATCACTAGAAAACCATTTATTGGCTTCGTGGAGGCAACAAGCCTTGATCCTCATGAGGGGGGCGACCGAGTCACAAGAAGTAGACAGCCAGGTGTTAACGGCGTCGACTTGAAGGTCAAGAGAGAGATCAGATAAGTCAGGGAGAGAGGCGACCAAGGAAGAAATCCATGCAGTAATTACATCACAACTTGATTATGCAAATAGCCTGTACATGGGGCTGCCAGCATACCTTCTGAGAAAACTGTAAATAGTGCAGAACGCGGTAGCCAGGTTCATTAGAAACATCCCATTAAGACATCATATATCCCCCCATTTGCGCAATCTCCATTGGCTGCCTGTCAAGAGAAGAACTGAATTTAAGGCATTTACTCTTGCATATAGAACACAATATTTAAAGAAGAGAGTTCACAAATACAATAGTTGAGGACCCTAAGATCTAATGATCATGAATACCTCACTATCCCTCGTTTCTCTAAATCCAGAATTGGAGGACGGTCTTTTTCCGTCAAAACTGCAATCCTATGGAACTCCATGCCCGATCATATTAGGACAGCTAAATCAGAACTAATTTTCCGGAAGGTGCTGATGACTTGACTCTTCAGCCTCCCGTAACAAATCAGGGACTGACAGCTTTGACAAACTTTGGCATAAAAGACAACTCTATCTCATCTCTCACCGTGTCCACAAGCGCCGGGACACCCCCGTTGGGGGTAGCTGAGCGCTATGCAAGCTTAAATGCATACATACATAGATACCCATCACCAACCTTCCTTTCTTAGCAAAAATCCTTGAGAAATGTGTTCTCTCCAAACTCAGCCAACACCTGGACTTGAACAACCTACTTGACCCACCAATCAGGTTTCAGGAAGGGATGCAGCACTGAAACAGCTATACTGAGTATAACAGATGACATTCACAACTACCTTGACTCAAACAGATGCTGCCTGCTCGTACTCCTTGTCCTATCGGTGGCCTTTCACATGGTGGATCACAAGTTACTTTTAGATGCCCTACAAATGTATATCAGAGCTGATGGTGCTGTTCTGAAATGGTTCTCCTCATTACTACATAATTGATCCCAACTCATAAAAGTCACAAACTCGATGTCCGACAACCCGAGGAGTCCCACAAGGCTCAGTCCTCTCTCCCACACTCTTCTACATCTACATGTAACCCCTCACTACCATTCTAAAACAAGCAAATATCTCCAATCCCCTCTATGCAGACGACACCCAGTTCTACCTAGAAATATCCTCTCTTAATGACATTCACCGACTCAGCTCCACACTCCTAAAAGTAGAAAACTGTTTTCACCGAAATTCCTGTCTTCTCCAATCATGACCAAGCCCCTCAGATCCAAGAATGGATAAACAACCTAGAGTCCCTAAATTGCAAGCTTACCCCAGCTAACTCAGCTAAATCTTTGGGGATCTCTCCGGACTCAAGGCTAAACATGAGCTCTCACAAAAGCTCCATTCTGACTTCTACAGCTTAAAGCTCCTCAACAAAATCAAGCCTTTCCTACCCCCAATGAACTAAAAATCGCAACACACGCTCTAGTTCTGTCACAACTATGGAAATGCCACACTAACTGGAGCAACTAAAAAACACATAGTGCCTTTGAGCGCCACTCTAAACACAGCGGCAACAATGGTCACAGGATTCAAGAAACACATCACACCACCCCTGCTTTGCAAAACTTAAAATAGCTACCAATCAAAGTATTTTACTGTTTCAAAATGGCCTCTCTCACCCATTAAGCCCTTCACGCTGGCAAACCAGACACCTCTCCGTCAAACTCACTAAAGCAGGACAATCCAGAAACCTAAGAAGCTCCAACTCGCTCCTTCTCATCCCACCCAAAAGACATTAAAAAAAAGACCTCTCTCACTCTTTCTCGGACAACGCCCCCCAAAATCTGGAACTCTATCCTAATTCATATCAGAACTAACCCCTCCTTCACTAGCTTCATGAGACAATTAAAAGATTTCACCTCAACCGTCATCTCTATCCTTCTGGATGGTCATCACTGCTGCAAAGCCTCTTGAAGATCTGATCCACAACTCCCCAACCAAACTCCTCTACTCTCCCTGAAAGGAACTTTTACAACATAATACTGAACTGATCAAATCAAATCAAATAAGCTTTAATCGTTTTTTAGTTTAAAACCATAAAAGCAACAAGAAAGAAAAATACATACATACAAAGATAACTCATCAAATCATTTACAGGATTAAAAGAAATCAACTATTAAAATGAACAAGAAACAATTTAACTAATCAGGTAATCAAAATGCGTGAATAGTCAAAGACAAAAACAAAAAGTACAGAATTAATAGCACAAGGTACCCAGAATCCCCTTTCACCAAGAATTATGGTTCAATGACATTAGTCTTGGTAATGAATTGTACCGGGGGCTGGGATAAAAATCATGCAAATCCCAAATGCAAATGGGGCCTTCTCCTTCTTTGTGCTGGGAGGAACGGAGGTAGGGGACAATGTTCCTATCCTTAAATTTAATTAAAATCAAGTCCCCCGAAATGTCTTTGGGCAGTGTACCTAGCCACCCCACCCTCCTAACACTCAGAATTCCGCCATCTAGTGCAGGTGGCAACGGTCTGTTGTGTTTTAGCCAAAAAATCGCTTTGTTAAGCAAATCCTGGTGTGTTTCAAGTTTGCCGTGACTCAATGCAGGGACCCCAGAGAGAACAGTCACGAATGGGGCGGCTTCGGAAGGTAGATTGATGCAATGCCTTCTATCAGGTGTGGTCCTTGGTGCTCTATGAGGTACGAGTACGGGGTTAAGAGTAACATTCCGGCCTCTTGGAATGAGTGTAGTAAAGGGGGGTTCAAGAGTTTGATTTTTTCTGCATGCAGTGGGCTTGGACTTTTCGTAGTTGATAGAGGGAGTAGGGCAAATAGGTGTATCAATTTTATCGGTTGATGAATAGTTCTTTTTTATTGTTTTTTCAATAAGGGTCAACCTGTCCCCTAGATCATTGATTTTTGTGATCAAAGGTGATAAAGACGAGATTAACAGTTGCTCAATCTGAGCCAGTAAGTTCTTAGCCGGTGTTAGTATAGTTGAGTTGGAGGGGCATAATGGGGGGCTGATGCACATTTTGTCCACCTCAACGTCAACATTAGGTAGATTATCATCGTTGGCATTATTTTTGTCCTCAGCATGCTCCCTTTTGCTGGTTGATCCCCGGGACAGAGTGTTGGTTTGAGCATGAGTTTTATTGGGGGATAAAGGTACATCCAATAGAGTGCAATTAAGTTGGTCAGCGTCTCTACCCAATTTAGGAGGAGTCAAGGCTTCCGGAACATACTTTGTGCCACACAGGGCATTCAGCTCCTCCCAAATGGACATGACTAGAGGAAAACACTGCTACATAGGAGTCAATGGACAAATGAAATGGCGGAATTATAGGAAGGTTCAAAATATAGGTACCTCCTCTCCAGTGGAACCAAGTGGGGTGGCCCGTCCCGTCCTCCTCTGGCCTCTGAGGGCCACAGAGGGCCCGCCCTTTGCCCGGGCTTAGCCCGGCGTCCCGCTCGCGTCCCGCGAGGGAGGACTGACGGTAATTTTATGCGCCTCCTGGCGCTGTGTTCATGTCACGTGGTTCCTGTGGGCTGCTGGGGATTGCAGTCCCCTGACCTGCACTCTGCTCGGCTGTCTACGCTTCCCCAGGTGGAAGTGGGAGCGGGCAGCGAGAGTCAGGCGGCGACCCCAGCTGATGGAAGGAAAAGGGCAGCAACTCTCCTCCCAAGCACCCCTGTGGCTGTGGCAGCAACAAAGTCCGGTAAATGTTCCCCCAATACTGAACTGAGAACCATCCAGAATCTAGCCTTATTTATGTACTGTGACGGTTTATGTTTCTATACAAGTACATTGATGTAAAGCCCTCTGATACCCTTCATATCGTGTAAGCGCTTTATAAAAACCGCAAAATAAAAAAATTAAAAATAAATAATTTAGACGTGGCACTCAATCTCAAAAATACAAAGAGAAGATATTGACAAACTTCATAGGAAGAAAAATATACTGTGAGGTTCAATAGCAGTTAATTTATAAAGTGCTGAGAAAAAATGATCAACTTAAATTCTGACACTTAATTGATTAGGTAATAGGGGTGGCACCAACAGGACTGGACTTTCCCCTTTTTAAATGAGTTAATTATATAAGAACATTTTATACAACAAATGATCAAGTTCAAAAGGGAATATCAGGCTAGATGCAACAACAACCTATTCCTTAGGAGAACCTGTATGCACAGATCACACTGAGTCACACTAAAAGAGTGTCAAAATTAATTAACGGCAATCGTGCCCCATGCCCTAATGGTATCCCTGACTCTTTGTTTGAATCTGATATTGATTATTGGGACTGCTGATTATCTTTGCTATACTGTGCTTCATTCAAAGATGCACAAGTCCCCTACATGTGGCAAAGGTGCATCTTACACCTGATTTATTAGAAAGTAGAAAGATCGGACCTCACCAATTATTGACTTATAACTGACCAAAGCCTACACCAGGCTATTGAATGACATGGACGAATGGTCAGTGGGGGCGAGGGGGAGGGAATCCCTTTATATCAGATTGGTTTCAGAAAAAAATACTCTATGAATGATAACACTTTAACTTTTAACTATTTGGCATAAATTTCCACGCTTCTTTGTGGATCCCTGGTATTTGCTTTTTTTGTAGATTATTCAATTATTCAGCAGTGGTCGACAGGTCTGACCAATCAGATTGTAGGGACAAAACTAAGTAAATGGAGAATGCCTAGATCAATGCTAAAAGCCATTGTCACCCTCTACTCTAAAACCTGGGTCAGAGTGAATTCCGGAATATAGTCATGAAATATCGTAAAGCACAGATACAAACAGAGTTCTCAAACCAAGGAGAGTGTTGGCTCCCCTGTCATTCAGTCTTTACACTGCTGACATCGCAAAGCTCTGTCTAGAGCCAAGTTATTTCCCCAAAAGGATTGCAAATTCTTGAATATGCTGATGATTTAGTCATACTGGATGAAGCAGAAGCCGGTTTGCAGTGAACACTGAATGAACTGAAGAAATATAACCAACATAACAAACAGTTGGGAAACTGTTCAGAAACAAAGGTTAAAGTTTGGAAAATATACAAATATTACAAAGAAAATCTGGTTCCTTGGCCCAGTTAAACTGGGGTATACATCACTATATAATACTTGGGCATCTGGTTATCTGACTCAACCCCTGAACCCACCAAATTCACAGTAGGAAGAACAACAAGCACCCTAATCTTTGCACTGCGCAGATAAACGCAAAAATTTACAGAATTATAGTCCCACAACTGAAGCAATTTTAAACATTACAAAAGCAACGGTTTTGCTGACTACGTGTTTACCTTCAAATTGTTCACTTACATTAGATAGAAATAACCCTGGGCGTAGTTCCCGTAGTATCGCTACACGCAGCTACAAGAAGTGCACTTTGCACTACGCGAGCTACGCGCAGCTACGTGAACTGCGTAGTGCACTGTGCAAAATGCTGTTCGCACTGATTGCACAGTGCCGAATGCTTGTCTGCACTGTGCAATCGGTGCAAACCGCATCTTGCACAGTGCAAGCGGTCATTTTCTGCTGCTCGAGTAGTTTTCTACTCGAGCAGCAGCTTTCTCAACGCGGACTGGTAGTTTCTCATCGCGAGCGGTCTCGAGCATACGGGACCACTCGCAATGAGAAACCTGACCTCCCGCGTTGAGAATCTCGCCAGGAGGTTTAATTTCCACGCTTCGCGATCGGCAACTTGATGTTGCAAACGAGGAAAAAGTCTCACCGGGATGCCATTTTGCTCGCTTGCGGTCGCCAACTTGACATTGAGGACCGCGAGCGAGCAAAACATTACCGCTACGCATGTTTGCACTGTGCAACGTGCAATTCGCGTAGTGCAAAGTAGCCCAAACTTCACAAACTACGCGAGCCTAGCGTAGTACTTCGCCCAGGGTTAGATAGAATACAGTGCATTGCCTACAGAATTATTTTTCAACTTTCTTAGTTTACTAGTTGCACCCAGACACTACTGGAATTCCGTTTGCCCAACCAGAGCGTAGTGTTCAAAACTGTTTTTATAAAACATCATTACGTTGTTGTGAACACAGAATTGAGGGGTATATTATCAAGGGAGGGGCGATACATTATCGCCGCTTTTATCTGCAGGAAACTGCCGATAAAACTGCGATAATGGGCTTGATAATATGCTCTATGAATTCCTATCGAAGCCATTGTTAGATGTCTTCACATCTAACATGGGCTTCGATAGGAATTCATAGAGCATATTATCAAGCCCATTATCGCCGCTTTATCGGCAGTTTCCTGCAGATAAAAGCGGCGATAATGTATCGCCCCTCCCTTGATAATATGCCCCTGAATTCTTTAACAATTAATTCCAAGACACTTTTAGGTGCCTTAACAAAGGACAAAATCCTTGGCCATATACCTTGCCACGCAAGATTTAAAGATGAATATGGTTAGTGAAAATGAAATACCATATATCGACCTCTCATATGTCGCTTTGAATGCCAAGTTTCACCTGTCAAGAACCTCTCGAGCAGCAAATCTAGACACATTTAAACTAATCAGTCACCAGAATTAATTAACATTTGTTAAAAAGAATGACTCAATATAAATTATTATTTAAGGGAGTCTAGGCGCATTATTTGCAGGCAGAACATATTGAGGCCGCAATTTTTGGTTTTCCATATTAGGTAGTTGAGAGACAGATGGAAGAAAATTCTAAAGGACTCACATCACTGCAGACTTTGCAACTACAAGAAGGAATCCACCATGCATCGTATTGGTTGTTGCCATCTGCCTCACCTAGAAAGATGCAAACTCCTTAAACCGATGTTCTTAAAATGTTTAAATGTAAAGACACATTCTGCTTAAATACCTGTAGCATAGCTGAGCTTGCTTGCTCGGCCAAATTTTTTTATATGGTTTTAAAAGAGTGAACTCTAGAACACTGCTAAATAATTATCATATAAATAACATCCGGTCCATTTTTTAAGGAGTCTGTGTGTTACTATTGGGAATGGATTAGTGGTGTAACAAATTGTCATGATTTTAAGTACTTATGAAAAATAAAGTCATTCATTGCTGAAAAAAACAAAACAGTGTACATTTCAAGTCACTCGTCAGCATCTGCTCTGCACCTGTATTTTGACTTAAACAATAATCAAACCTGCACGGTCTGTTGCGCAAGCAAGCATTCCTTTTGCAGGTGTACAAATGTTTGGATACTATCAGAAATAAACATGTACTAGGGTCTTTAATGTAACTTAGCTCTCAGCACTGCATTAATAGCTGCTTCGCCTCTACCACGCCCAAATCACATAAGCTCCTTCTTTGCTGCACGTGTCAGGGTACCAGCAACAAAGCCAGAATACACAAAACCATAGCCCTGGGCTTATGTAGGCATTTAGTTTAGGGTGGCCACTAATAAACAGACTCGGGAATGGGATGGTTTTTAGTCCTCGCGTTTCCCCTACAGTGTGAGAAGAAGGCTTCCTTGCTGGGAATATTTAAATGTAGAAGCTAGGACAAACAGGCGGAAAGGATCGCCCATCCGGCATTTGAAGTAGTTTATTGCACTGGATAAGAAAAGAAACCCATGTGTTTGCTGGCTCTCCTGCTAATCTTTTCCCACGTGCTACAATAAAGGATAAGGCTCCAGTGAACTGCAATGTAAACTTGTAGTACTTTAGCTGACCACAGGGTGGCGTAGATGATGCTATTCTGTGGACGAACCAATAGCCCTGAGAGAGCGCAAACTGATCTAAATGTATGAGTGCATCACACTTACCTGTAGTAAGCACAAATCATGAGGAGAAATGCCATGAGTGCTAATAGTATCTGAAATTATATTCTAAATGTATAGCTAATATAGAGATTTAAGTAGAAGTGGAACTAATACAGAAATGTGTGACACTATATGATTTTATTAGATGTGATTATTTTTGAATCTATGTCGTGTAGCTGTTAAAATGTAAGATGGTCTGTGGTTAAACGCAGAATGTGGTAGGCCTCAGGGCCAGAGCTGGAGGGAAAGGGAAGGTGTTTCTTTTCACGACACAGATTGTATTAATGTTTTGGTCATTGCATTAAATGAGCCATGATTTATAAACATGTTTACTGAATAATAGAATAAGAGTATTAACATGCTTTAATTAATGAAGAAGTTGAATGCTATAATCATTATGAGAAATATTGTAGGCCTGAAATGTTTTAACGTTGATTTACACGTACATGTCTGGGCTGAGAAATGTTGCAAGCCTTTTTAGAAGTCTATGAGAGTTGGGTTCTTGGCTGCAGATATCTGTCTGCAAAGGGAAAGGGGGGATCCAATTATAAATGAATGAATAGAGGTCTGTTCAGTAGACGGCCCAGACATGGAGGAGGGTTCTGGAATGTTTAAGGGGTATCAGCGGGCCGGAGAAGAGTCTGAGAAGCAAGGTCAACTCTAACGTATGAGGCCCAATACAAAGCATCATGGAAAAAGCCAGAAGCTACACCACGTGAGGGGCGTCTCGAAAGGGGCGTCTCAAATGTTGTTGACTGTTTTGTATTAGGGACAGCACCCCTGGGTGGAGTTAGAGCAGATACCTGAGGACCCTTTAGAGAGCGGATGGGTAGGCAGAGAGGGGTCATGACTGGAGAACTATAGGTTTTCACCAAGAGACTTAGAGTGAGTGACTTCCCTTGGGGGTCATTCACTGCTGACACCTTTATTTAGGTTGGGACTTGGTTAAGTAGGGATACCATCTAGAGCAGGGTAGGGACAGCCTAACCTGTGTGTTTTCCTCCAATTTAAATGAAGGAGAGATATGCGTCAATGCTGATAGCCTTATTATTCTTAGAACTTGTGTTAGTGATTTCCGTTGCTCGTCTGAGGGCTTTCCGAGAGCACATGTATGTAATTGGACCTGTGTATCTCGTAAATCTCATTCTGAGATGTCTGTATTTGCAGCTTATCATATCTTTACAATAAACTTTTGAAAGCTAGAAGTTGTTTGTGATCTTTGGGAGTAGAGTCTTTTATTGGGTGAACTAACTTGGAAATGGATGTACCTTGTACCTTAAAGACAGGCAACAAAGGTTCAGTCGACCAGATCGAGGTTTAGATCAATAGTGCTAAGGTATCGATCAAAATCTCGCCCTTCCAGTTGGTAGCAGAGGATGGTTGCCTTCTTGAGGACGGTAACCTAGGCCAGGTTAGCTTACCCCAAGGCCCATAGAAATCGATGATCGGAAGAACAGCCCGCTGAAGAAGATCCGGATGACGTGAGACAGAAAAAGCAGCAGTATCGGTCGAGAGTGAGTATAAAGGGTTATGCGTGTTAGATTGCGGTGTTTTGTATTGTATCTATGTTGTAATGTCTGGCGGAGTTGAATGTCTGTAGAGTGACTGTGGAACAGGTTGTGAGCGCGCGCAACCGGTGGAAATCTTAAGTTCAAGGAGAGCTTAAGTGGTTCGGGTGTATCGGACACCCAGAGTAATTGTCAACTAGTGTGAAGGGGGTCATGAGGTACCATTGATCACCCGAAAGACCGAGATAGGGGGAACGTAAGAGTGAGTGCGTGAGTAACGGACGCTGGTCGGAAGTTACTGTGTGTGTAAGCAACCTATCAGAGAGACGATAGACATTTCGTCAGTTATGTTGACAATTACATATAGACTGTGGACGTACAGTCGAGAGAAGTGACCGCTTGGTCGGAAGTAGTCATTTTTCGGTGTATGAATGGGACGCATGCATAACCGGGAGACGAGTTGAGAAAGGAGGGGTGCTGCTGCGAAGCGGAGAAAAGTGACGTCAGAAAGTGTCGCGACGTGATTGGCCGACCGGAGAAAGACCGCGCTGTGATAGGCCAGCTAGCAAAGACGTCAGACAGGGTCGCGACGTGATTGGCCGACCGGAGAAAGACCGCGCTGCGATAGGCCAAGTCAGCAAAGCCGCGACAGGATTGGTGGATTGTCATCAGGAAGTAAACAGAGTAGCGAGGCTGGATATTGTGCGCATAATTATGAAGTGTTTTAAATGGCTGAAAGCGGTGTTTAAAAGAGAGAAGCGGGGATCGTATGAAGGGGAAGAAGCCCCGCCGGAGGGTACGCCAGCTCGTTACATGGCAGTGAATGTTGGGTTGCATACGATCCTCTGGATATCAGAGTGGAGTAAGATTACGGAAGGAAATGAGGAACTGACGTTCCCGAAGTACGGGACGTTCAGATTAGAGGTGTTACATCGATTAAAATCAGTCATGACCTCAATTAGACCCTTGCCTAGACCGACCCAGTTTGAAGCCCTTGAAGCATGGATTAGGGCAGCGCATGAAAAGAATATGAACAGACGACAAGAAAGGGTGAAACGCTCGGTAAGGGCAGTGCAGGATGCCAGGTGGGATGCGGATGCTAAAAGATGGAGAGTGCATAACCTGGAAGTAAATAAACTGTACCCAGTGTTAGAGGTGCCCGTAAATAAAAGCCCCCTAGAAGAAGATGATGAGAGCGAAACAGAGGACAGCCTGATAAACAGATTATTGACAGACAGGCCACCCCCGTATAATAGAGCAGGGGGAGGGGTCGAGCATACAGAAGGAGAAAAGGGGGGCAATGCAGGAGAGCATAGACCGCTTCCCAGTTCAGAGTGGGATCCTGAGGCAAAGAAAGAACTGTCCCCGCCTAGTCAGGTGCAACAGGTAGTCGGGAGGTTTGTGGTACAAAGAGCGCCGGAAACGAAGAGCGCCACATCCTACGCATTACCAGATGCACTACAGGTACCTGTTACCATAGGTCCTATAATATCGATATATGACCAAGAGAGAGCAAGAGGGGAAGAACGGGTACGGAAAGACAGAGAAGGAGCAGGGACGGCAAGGAGGGACGATACGATTAATTCCCCAAGTCAGATGCCGATACCAAGAGAATGGAGCACTCCGGTGCACCCAGCAGGGGACCCAGGAGGAGATCCTGGGGGCCCTAGATGGCCAGTGGATCTGAGGGGATCTGGACGAAAATCCTTTCAAGAGCTAAATGAGTACATGAAGCAGTGGGATGAGGCAGTGAAGGCTCAAAAGAACATCATAGCTGCGGAAGCTGAAAGGGAAAGTCAGGACAGCCGAGCTCGGACTCACTGCGGGGCTGGGGAGAGTAGCCCGGAGTGGGACTGTAGAGAGAGAGATAGTAGGGGAGTCACCCATTGGGCCCGGAGTGGAGATAGAACAGACCTGGAAAACGGGGGCCCCGGGAGTGGAGGGGTGGCGCGCCCAATACTCAGTGAAGGGGAGAGGAGAGCACAAGAGTACAGAAACAGCTTTAAGTGTCCACACTGTGTGCCTGGCACCAGAGAACTGAATGGGAGTTGTGAGAGGTCGCACCATAGACCCTGTGATGACGGAAATGAGCGCAGCCCAGGGAATATGGGGAACCAGGAAGGATCGTATCGGATACTGAGCGATACGAGACAAAGGGAGAGTAGCGACCAGAGGGAAAATAACAGAGAGGTGTACGGTGAGAGGAGAGAAGAAGAAGAGAGTGGGCAGAGCAAGAGTAGGGGTAACAGGCCCGTGTTCCATCACCTTCCAAGATCGGATGGCCGAGCATGGGACCTGGAGAGATGGGAGCAAGGGAGGGCACCCATTAACTCTCCCGAGCCCAAACGCAGAGCTCGAAGTTGGGATGGTAGGGAGACCAGTGAGCCCCCTTCAAAAGACATATTGCGAGCTGAAATAAAAGCCAAGAGACTTGATGTCGCCAGCTTAAGGTCAGACCTGGATGACATGGTAGATGGTACCCTGCCTTTAGAAAGAATGGAAATGTATGAACAGGATGAAATACTGTATATGGCAAAGGACATCACTCGAAAGGCGAGAGCAGTCCATGAGAAGTTAGTCGAACTAGCAGGCAAATATATGGTGGATCTGTCAAGAACCAAAGCATTACAGGGTAACCACAGGCTACATTACACAGATCGAGACCTAGATGAGAGGAGAACGATTGGGCTGAAAACGCACATAAGGGAACTGATCGCTGGAATAAGGACATGGAGGGCACTAGATAAGTGGGAAGAGAGGTGGTCCAAGAAAGGGACCGGCAGGAGAAGCACGCTTGGTATGACACCAGGACTGCAGGGAATAGAGGCATACCCTTTGCGGGAAGTCGCAAATGGGAACTATGTGCATGTCCCTTGGAGTAGGGGAGATTTAGCTGCTTTTACCACCTCCTTCCCCAAATTGCGGGAAAACCCAGTGGAGTGGTACAAGCAAGTCGAGAGGTTTGTAAAAATCTCAAAGGTCCTATGGATAGATCTGAACACGCTGTTTGACATTGTAGTACCAGGAGATCTGTGGACAGCATGCAAGGTTAGCGCTGAGTGGCCCACAACGGAGCCAGAGAGAGATGCTAAGACTAATGGGCCGTCCGAGATTGTGATGGCAAAATTCGAGAGAGTGATGACTTGGCTGAAAGAGAAAGTGCCAATGCAAGACATAGATTGGGTCAGAATAGACCGAACCAGACAGGAACCCAAAGAGACAGTCCACGAATATTACGAGAGATTGCTGAAGGCGTTTAAACAGTATAGCGGCTTGGATGTAATGGATCCAAAGGACATAGGGCAATTTGTGTCCAAGTTCGTCCTGGGACTGAGACCGGATATTAGTTTAATGATTCAGCAACACTCGATTTGTTGGCAAAGTAAACCCCTAGATGAAATACTGAGATATGCCAGGTACTGCTGTGATGAGATAGACTCCAAGGCTAAGAAACTAAAAGAAAAGTTGATGGTGGTACAGATGCAGGCAGCAGGAAAGGGGGGACAACAGCAACAGCAGCAAGGAACAGGTACAGGAGGAAAGAAGCAGTACAGTCAGAACAAGGGCAATGAAGAGAGTTCTACCTTTAGACCCAGAATAGACATAGCTGCCTTGAAGAAAACGACTAGGTGCCACCAGTGTAACGAGGTGGGGCATTGGAAACGCGAGTGTCCCTACAATGTAGAGATAGGAGAACAAGAGATAGAGGAGGAAGAGGTCCAGAGCGCACCTACAAGAGGGGCGACGCAATACCAAGGAAAGGTGCTCAAAGGAGGGGGGGCTCCTCCTCGAGCCCAGTTCCCGCAGCCTCCTCGAGTAGGGACCGTGGGTAAGACCTATAGACAAATGCCCCTGTTTGTGGAAGGTGAAGAGTGCTATTATGTGGACCCATTAACCGGACAGAGAGTGGAAAGAGAAGACTGCACCCTTGGGGCAGCCTTAGAGGTGGATCAGAGGGGACCCTATGTCGAAGCAGAAGTAGCAGGGTGCCCTACGACATTTCTGGTGGACACAGGAGCCACTAGGTCCACGATCAGATCAGCTGCAGTTCCAGACCTGCCCATGTCTGGAGAGACCATACAAGTGGTAGGGGTCGCAAATAGGAGAATAACCAGCAAATTGACAGAACCGGTACAGGTGAAAATAGGGAAGTACAGCGATGAACACCAATTTGTGGTTTGCGATTCAAGCCCTGTGTGTCTGCTAGGGAGAGACCTGTTGTGTAAATTGAATTGTACAATATACTGTACACCTCAGGGAGTGGAGGTATTGACCAATGATGATGACGCAGATTTCAAAGTTGCAAACTCAAGGATATGCGTGGAGCTGTACCCTACTTTGACAGTAGATGAGCTCCCCTGGGACTTGAGGGAGACAGTGGCACCAGAAGTATGGGATTTCACTGGGGAAGAGATAGGTTTGGTCAAAGGGGTGGACCCAGTGAAAATTGTAGTGAAACCGCATGCTGAGTTCCCAAGAACACCCCAATATAAATTGACTCCAGAAACGATTGCAGGCATAAAACCCGTGATCGAGTCCATGATTAAACAGGGAATACTGAAAGAAATCGTGGGTAGTCCATGCAACTCCCCGATTATGGGTCTGCAGAAACCAAATGGGAAATTTCGGATAGTGCAGGACCTTCGAAAGATTAATAACATAGTCGTTTCGTGTTGTCCAGTGGTACCGAATCCATCAGTGATACTGTTTCAGATTCCATTTCAAGCAGAGTGGTTCACAGTGATCGATCTTTGTCAGGCTTTCTTTTCGATCCCTCTGGACGAAGAAAGCCATTTTCTTTTCGCATTTAAGCTGGAAAATCGCGTTCTAACATGGTGTCGTATCCCTCAGGGGTATACAGAGAGTCCATCGATCTTTAACCAGCTTTTGAAGAAAAATCTTGAAAGTCTAGTGCTGCCCCAGAAGTCAGTTCTGGTCCAGTACATAGACGACCTCCTCGTGGCGTCAGAGACAGAAGAAGCTTGCAGGGAGGACTCCATTGCTTTGTTAAATCACCTAGCTGCCAATGGGCACAAGGTGTCCCCGGGAAAATTGCAGTACTGCCTGACAGAAGTGCAGTACTTAGGACACAGAATAGAGAAAGGCAAACGAAAGGTGTCACCAGACAGGATAGAGGCGATCATGAA
Source organism: Lissotriton helveticus (assembly GCF_964261635.1). Lineage (NCBI taxonomy): Eukaryota > Metazoa > Chordata > Amphibia > Caudata > Salamandridae > Lissotriton > Lissotriton helveticus. Next base: position 408,837,015 of record NC_136057.1, on the reverse strand, counting down.
AATGAATGCGCCTAAGACACAGAGAGAGGTCAGGATGTTTCTAGGGATGGTGGGTTATTGCCGACAGTGGATCGCGAACTTTTCACTGAAAGCAAAACCCTTGCAAAAACTGACGCACAAGGAGGTGAGCGATCCGGTACCATGGGACAAAGACTGTTTGATGGCATTCTTACAGCTGCGAGAGGACCTGTGTCGTGCTCCGGCATTGGGAATGCCTGATTACAATAAACAATTTTTTCTTTACTGTTGTGAGAGAGAAGGTTGTGCGTTGTCTGTGTTAGTCCAAATCCATGGGAATGCCCGTAGACCAGTTGCTTATTTCTCGGCTACTTTAGACCCAGTAGCCGCAGCGTTGCCCGGATGTCTCAAATCCGTTGCTGCAACGGGTGTCAGCATTGAAAGATGTGAAAATATCGTCATGGGGCACCCGTTAGAGGTGTGCGTGCCCCATTCTGTTGAACTGTTGATGACCAGGACCAAAACACAGCATCTGACCAACAGCAGGCTCACGCGATATGAGCAAGTTATTCTTGCCGCAGAGAATGTGACCCTCAAGAGATGCTCTGTTTTGAACCCTGCCACCTTGATGCCACTTCCAAATGATATCGAGGATGATGATGAATGTACAGACCATGACTGCCTCGATGTGACTGAACTATGCACCAAACCCAGACCCGACATCGTAGATGAGCCACTGACCGACCCAGACGAAATTTTCTTTGTCGATGGCTCATGTGTAAGAGACGAAGTTGGGCAGTTGAGAGCAGCTTACGCTGTTTGTACAATTGCTGGAGTTGTGGAAGCTGGGTGCCCGGAAGGAGTACACTCCGCTCAGGTAGCCGAGATTATTGCCCTGACACGTGCTTGCTTAGCAAGCAATCAAATTCGAGTCACCATATACACCGACAGCCAATATGGTTATGGGGTAGTTCATGATTACGGGCAGTTATGGTCTCAAAGAGGGTTCATGACCTCTTCAGGCTCTCCCATTCGCAATGGAGAGTTTGTGCGCCTGTTGTTAGAGGCGTTGCAATGCCCAGCAGGTATCGCAGTTGTAAAGTGCACCGCACATACCAGAAATGAGGACTTTGTTTCGAAAGGCAATAGATATGCCGATGAAGTTGCACGGTATTGCGCAGAGCAAGGGTACTCTTTCACAGAGGTGGAAGTGGGTGGAATAAATGTCAGAACTGAATTAGCCATGATATGGGAAACTGTTGATACTTGGGATGAACTGTCAAACATGCAAGAAAATGCTCCTGATATTGAAAAGGAAACATGGGAAAAGGCAGGATGTGTAATGGGTGAGTCCCATTTTTGGGTCTCAGCAGACGGCAGAGCAGTGTTGCCCAATGAGATGGTGAGTCCAATGGCCAGACTCATACATGGTCCCGTACACTTAGGGAGAGATGCTATGCTGAGAGTGTTTAGACAAACTTGGTACAATCCTAAGTTTAGAATAGCAGCAGAAGCAGTGTGCCAGCGTTGTGTGACCTGTCAGCAGCTGAACGTAGGAAAAAGAACACCAGTTACACTGAGTCACATAGGAAGGTCTGGAGGTCCATTCAACAGAATGCAGATAGATTTTATTGAAATGCCAAGATGCAACCGCCTCCGCTATGTTCTGGTGGTTGTTTGTGTGTTCTCCAGATGGGTTGAGGCATACCCTACACGTAGGTGCGACACCCTCACCGTGGCCAAGTTACTGCTCAGAGAACTCATTCCGCGCTTCGGGGTGCCGGCCTTTTTGGAATCAGATAGGGGAACGCATTTTAACAGCGAGCTTGTGAAGATGATTTGTGTAGCACTAAACATAGATCAAAAGTTGCATTGCAGTTACCGACCAGAAGCCTCAGGGATTGTGGAACAGATCAATGGCACAATCAAGGCCAGGATAGCGAAAGTGTGCTCCTCAACGACCCTGAGTTGGCCTGATGCCCTGCCATTGGTTCTCATGAGCCTTCGTAGTACCCCAGACAGACGAACAGGGTTGTCACCACATGAGGTGTTAATGGGGAGAGCAATGAGGCTGCCATCTGTCCCAACTGCTGCACTGTTAAATATCACAGATGATATGATCCTGGACTATTGTAAGGGGCTGTCTGACGCCATTCGTTCTGTGTCCCTTCAGGTGCAGGCTGCCGAGGTTCCAGCGTGCCAGGGCCCGTGCCATGACCTGTATCCTGGGGACTGGGTCCTGGTGAAAAAACACGTGAGAAGAAGCTGTCTGGATGTTCGTTGGCGTGGGCCCTTCCAGATCATCCTGATCACGAACACAGCTGTGAAAGTGGGAGGCCTGCCCAATTGGATCCACGCGTCACATACGCGAAGGGTTCCAGCACCTCTGGAAGAAACAGCTCCTCTCTCGGATAGACGTCCAGCAGAGGACCGAGAAGCCATAGAGGGGGCTAGCCAAGCTGTAGAGGTGCCAGCGGAAGCAGGGGAAGAGTCTGACCAAGCTGAGGACGGTCAGTACAACAGCGAAACAGAAGACGCTACAGAAGGAGAAAGTAGCTGGGAGTACGAGTCGGACACTGACCGGTCTGAGAGAGAGAGAGAACAGACAAGAAGGAGAAGGAGTAGAAGGGCACGTGGAGAAGCAAATTGGCCGCAAAGAAGGAGCTCTAGCCTGAGGTCAACTCCAGAAGTAACCCTTCCTCCGATATCAGAAGACTCAGATCCGGAAGAAGGTGCTCAGGGCGCTGAAGCACCAGACCGAAGAAGGTCAAGAAGAGTGCGTGTGCCTAACAGAAGATACTCCACACCTGAGTGGACATATCTGGCGACAAATGTCTGTGAAACCGGAGACAGGGAGGATCCGAGCGGTGGTGGTGTCCAGTTCTGAGCCCATTATCACCGTGGAAATACGACTGTTGGTACCCGGTGTCGAACAAGAAGGGTCACTAACATTCATGCTCCCCAGACCTCCCCGCCTCAGCAAGTTAAAACACATGTTTCTTTCAGAATTGCAATTCCCCGACTTTGGTACAACGATAACAGCACATGAAGAGCACAATCTTCGCTTGGAAATATTGAACTATGCTATTGAAGCTGCAAGCACAAACCTGATAGTAGACTGTTAAGGACTTTGTAAATAAAGCAACCAGAAAAAGAAGATTACCTAGCGCCCAGGAAGCAGAGAATATTAGGGAACTTCCCTTGAGTTGACGGAGAAGGGCTAGGGTTGTCTTTTTTGAACTGTTAAAGGACTTTTGCGAAGAAGGTTGTCAGCTTCCAGTTGTGTGGATTCTAAAGACAAAAGGATTAAAAAGAGACTGTAAAGGAACGAGAGGAAAAGAACTTTTTGCTAAGATAAGAGAGAGCCATATTGTCTGACGAAATGGAGGCCGGCACCCAGAACCGCAGAGCTAAATGTATAATAGGTACACTAATAGTAGGAGTGATAATATTAATAGCTTTAGTGGTAACAATTTCTTATGTAAAGGGACATGAGGAAGAGGCAAAGGTAACTGATGTGAATTCTGTAGAAACGCTTACATCTACTATTGCTGGTGAAAAAGGGGAAAACACTCAAGAGAAAGCGTTATTAGCTGCAGAAGCCCGCAGGTTACACGTAGATGAGTCCCAAGGAGACTTTAGGTCAAATGCTTATGCTAAACTCTTATATGAATACGTGGATGCCATGGAGGTTAAGGATTGCTATGTCTGCATGCAGTTGCCGGCGTCTGTAGATGAAGGAATTCGATATCATCACCTCCCGCTGACATATGGCATTACATGTAGCTTATTGCTTAGTATATTTTATGAGAGAGATAGTTTTGAATACTATTTCTCCAATTATGATTCAGTGTTGCCAGAAGTCCCAAATTATAAGCAGATGAACAAATGGGATTACTGGAAGAGTGAAGACAGATTGGCCAAGTTCTTCATTCCTTGGATTACCTTAGACACTTCACATGCCCGTAGAAATAACCTGACATGCAAGGTGTCAGAAGTCGAGAAGAAGTTCATAGGGCAGGTGGATGATCGTTACAGGAGACAAAAGATTTTGAAAAAATCAGGACAATGGAAAACAGATTGGACCGAGGAAGAGAAGGCACACAAGAGAAAGGGTAGTAGTGGTCCAATAGCTTTAGATAAAACGCAGAGAGGAAAGCTATGTCTTCACCGAGCCAAAACGTATTATGAAAATGTATACGTTGGAGAAGTCGACTGTGAACATGCTTTCAATATAGAGTACTATACTAAAGATTTCCTGAAGGGAATGCAAGTGATTCCAAATGTGTATTTTGTATGTGGAAGAAATGCCTACGTGAGACTACCTGACAACTGGTATGGATCATGTTACTTAGCAATTGTCTTCCCCAAAATATATCATGCACAAGACTTAGTGATCATTGAGGGCAAGACATCTTCGAGGGGAAGGAGAGATGTAGGAGATGCCGAAATGGTTGGAGATGTCTTCGGAGCTATGTTCCCTCTTTTAGGTCTAATCCTTAATGATGTTAAAATTAGACGGCTGGCAACAGTCGTCGACAGGTTGTCTGCCAGCACTGCTCAGTCCTTAATGCTGGTAGAAGGAGAGATGCAATCGATAAGGGCTATGGTTCTTCAGAACCGTCTTGCATTAGATGTCCTACTAGCAAAAGAGGGCGGAGTCTGTAAGGCTTTGAAGGTCCAGGAATGTTGCACTTACATTCCAGACAATTCAAAACCTCTTGAGAAGGTTATTAAGAACATAACTGATATTCACAAGGAGATCGAAGACTTGAGTAGAGAAAATGTCTGGGAAAAGGTGGGCCACGGAATGAGTACAGTTGGTGGGTGGATTTCCACCTTAGGCAAAAGCTTTGTGTGGTATATTCTAAAACCTGTCATCATAATATTGATCTGTGGGATCATATTGTGGGGATTGGTGAGGGTATTCAAATGGTACAGAGCAAGAAGGTCAGAAAGAGCCCAAAGAGAGCAGCTGCAGAGATTGGCTGCCATACAAGATAATCAGTACAGGAGTCTGAGGGCTCTGGAAGCGCAGAGACAAGTTATGATACCAATAACTGCAGTTTAAATGTTAGTGATGACCCCGAGAGGTCATCAAAGGGGGGAACTGAGAGAGCGCAAACTGATCTAAATGTATGAGTGCATCACACTTACCTGTAGTAAGCACAAATCATGAGGAGAAATGCCATGAGTGCTAATAGTATCTGAAATTATATTCTAAATGTATAGCTAATATAGAGATTTAAGTAGAAGTGGAACTAATACAGAAATGTGTGACACTATATGATTTTATTAGATGTGATTATTTTTGAATCTATGTCGTGTAGCTGTTAAAATGTAAGATGGTCTGTGGTTAAACGCAGAATGTGGTAGGCCTCAGGGCCAGAGCTGGAGGGAAAGGGAAGGTGTTTCTTTTCACGACACAGATTGTATTAATGTTTTGGTCATTGCATTAAATGAGCCATGATTTATAAACATGTTTACTGAATAATAGAATAAGAGTATTAACATGCTTTAATTAATGAAGAAGTTGAATGCTATAATCATTATGAGAAATATTGTAGGCCTGAAATGTTTTAACGTTGATTTACACGTACATGTCTGGGCTGAGAAATGTTGCAAGCCTTTTTAGAAGTCTATGAGAGTTGGGTTCTTGGCTGCAGATATCTGTCTGCAAAGGGAAAGGGGGGATCCAATTATAAATGAATGAATAGAGGTCTGTTCAGTAGACGGCCCAGACATGGAGGAGGGTTCTGGAATGTTTAAGGGGTATCAGCGGGCCGGAGAAGAGTCTGAGAAGCAAGGTCAACTCTAACGTATGAGGCCCAATACAAAGCATCATGGAAAAAGCCAGAAGCTACACCACGTGAGGGGCGTCTCGAAAGGGGCGTCTCAAATGTTGTTGACTGTTTTGTATTAGGGACAGCACCCCTGGGTGGAGTTAGAGCAGATACCTGAGGACCCTTTAGAGAGCGGATGGGTAGGCAGAGAGGGGTCATGACTGGAGAACTATAGGTTTTCACCAAGAGACTTAGAGTGAGTGACTTCCCTTGGGGGTCATTCACTGCTGACACCTTTATTTAGGTTGGGACTTGGTTAAGTAGGGATACCATCTAGAGCAGGGTAGGGACAGCCTAACCTGTGTGTTTTCCTCCAATTTAAATGAAGGAGAGATATGCGTCAATGCTGATAGCCTTATTATTCTTAGAACTTGTGTTAGTGATTTCCGTTGCTCGTCTGAGGGCTTTCCGAGAGCACATGTATGTAATTGGACCTGTGTATCTCGTAAATCTCATTCTGAGATGTCTGTATTTGCAGCTTATCATATCTTTACAATAAACTTTTGAAAGCTAGAAGTTGTTTGTGATCTTTGGGAGTAGAGTCTTTTATTGGGTGAACTAACTTGGAAATGGATGTACCTTGTACCTTAAAGACAGGCAACAAAGGTTCAGTCGACCAGATCGAGGTTTAGATCAATAGTGCTAAGGTATCGATCAAAATCTCGCCCTTCCAGCCCTTTAGTTGGGCAAAAGAGGTCTCAGTCCATGTGGCCTTCAATCCCAGGTGGTAAGTGCACGCCTTGTAAACCGCACTGCCCTATGTGCAGCATTGTTCTCGGTTCAGATCTTTGAGTTCTGGACCTCAGAATAGAGGCTATCTCACCAATAGAAAATATTTCCCTGGGTTCTGAGGTCGCAAGCTCACAATGAATGTTATTTGATGGCGCAATTTGCACCATGATTTACCTAGTGCACATCTTGATGACCAAGGGCCATATGTATGAAGCTAATTTTCTATCGCAAACGCTGCGAATCGGTAAAAATAGCGTTTGCGACAGAAAATTAGCAATTTCCAATGTATAAAGGCGAAAATGCACGCAAAACAAGGCTGAAACCGGTTAGCGAAAATCGCAAATCTGGAAATCGCAATTTAGAATTCGCAATGATATGTATCAACCATTCGCAAACAGCGATTTCATGAAAATCGCTTTTTAAGGAATCGCAATTACCACCAAGTGGGAGCAGGTGGTAACCAGGTGCAAAGTATATAAGTAAGCCCAGAATGCAACACACTTTTTTCCACAATGTCTGGGCTCTACATGATAGTGAGGAGGCGAAGACTGAGAGCTGTGGCGCAGAGGAGGAGACGGCAGGAGAGGATATTCCGTGCGCGCACCACCATCTTCCAGCACACTGAGGAGGACATCTACACCCACTACAGACTGGAGGAAGAGAGCATAATTGATTTAATAGAGGAACTCAGACCCTACCTAGAACACCCCACCCGCTGGACACAAGCCATACCCACACACATCCAGGTCCTGTGTTCACTACACCTGCTGGCCTCAGGTAGTTTTCAGGGGGTGATAGCCACAGCAGGAGGGGTTTCACAAAGTGCTCTGTCGCGCTTCTTCCCTGCGTTCCTCGATGCCATGACACATAGGATGCAACACCACATACACTTCCCCAGCACCCCACAGGTACTAGCACAGACCAAGCAGGACTTTTACAACATTGCCCAATTCCCCCACGTCATAGGATGTATCGATGGGACACATGTTGCAATTCCCCCCCCCTCAAACGTAGAGTATGTATTCAGGAACAGGAAATGCTACCACTCACTTAACATACAGATGGTGTGTGATGCCAAAAACATCATCACAGACATAGTGGCAAAGTATCCGGGAAGCACACATGACGCCTTTATTTTCCGTCACAGTGGGCTATACCGTAGACTCTCAAGAGGTGATTTTGGAGAGGGATACCTACTAGGTAAATGCTCACAAACATAGGCCACATTTCCACTGACTACCATGTGCATTACAGTGACTGACCATTAAGATTTCCACCCACAGGTGACAGTGCTTATGAAGGACCGGGATTTCATCCTGACACCCTACCTAAATCCTGCTACTGCTGGGAAGCGGCGCTACAACCGGGCACACATTTCAACATGAGGCACCATCGAGAGAACCTTTGGCATATTGAAGAGCAGATTCAGGTGCATCCATAAAAGTGGAGGAACTCTCCAATACAGCCCCGAAACGTGCTGCAAAATTGTTGTAGCTTGTGCCATGCTGCACAACATCGCAACCAGGAAAGGGACACCAATGGAGTTGAGTGAGTCAGAATCCTCCGATGTGGAGGGACCTGGACCTGTACGCATGGAAGCTGGCGTAGCTGTTGCTGCAGCTGGGCGACAGAGGCGTGATGAGATCATGTGCAACTACTTCTAGGTGAGTAATAATGTTTTAATTGCTACAGCAACAATGGCACACATCCAAATAGGCAAAATTAAACACTCCCAATGCAATGCACATGTTTAAATCACAGTGCAACTATTTGAGTGTAATGACAGCAAAGTCAACACTGTTGATGGCCATATTTTGCCCCTGTAAGTCATTGTCATTTGGCTACACATCCTATTGGTGTGTAGCAGGCCTGTTGCTCCTGCCACTACGGCGCCTCTCAACAGTGGGTGGTGGGGTGGCGGAGCTCCGCACTGACTGGGAGTCCTCCTCACTGGGGGTCAGCACTCCTGGACCTGCGGTACGTAGGGCACACAGTTCATCCAGGGCAGAAGTGGACTGTACAACAACAGTGGCGATGTCCTGAATGCCGTGAGAGAACTCACGCTGGGTCTCTATGGTACGCCTGGACAGTATATTGGTAGATGAGGCCAGGCGGTTTATTGCGCGCGTGTAGTGGTCCATGCGGGCCATCTCTTTGCGCCTGGCAGCGCATTCTGCACGCAACTCGGCAGTTAGCTCTTGCGCAGCACCCCTGATTTCTTCACGCATTCCCCTGAACCCTGCCCTCATCTCACGCTGAATTGCCTTCATGTGTTTTGCGTGTAGGCAGTGTACTTGGAGCATGTGCATTTCCAGCCCAGCAAAAACCGATTCTTCCTGATGCTCAATGGAGCTGAAGCTCGTGCAGGATCTACGCCTGCCTGTGACCTGTGGACCCTGGCTGTGCTGTGGTCTTGACTCCTGCTGCTGGGAAACTAGTGCATCAGACTGCACTATGTTATTGTTGTCCTCATCATCTTCCTCCATGACTGGTAATCGCCTCACGATCCTCCTCCTGTGTCCCTGTGGTGAAATGAAAGGACTGTCCTCCCCATCTGTGTCCGGCACCTGGCTAGCGTCTCCAGAGGCTTTGGGTCCTGTGTCAGTTGCACTGCCTGTGGGCTTTTTAGTTGCAGGTGCTGTGGATAGAACAGCACATATTAATTTTATTTGCTGTCATATGATGTGGAAATGAAATATTTCACTGTTTTCCCATACTTTACTTCTGTCATTCCCCTTGTATGACCTGCACATGTGAAAATTGCATGAGATTGATGCTACTTCCAACATTACTGACTATTGTGACTACATCTCCCACAATGCATTGCTGTGACTGCCTGTGTACTTGCTCTAGCGTGACATGTGGTTCCCCTAATCCCTAGGTCGCTGCAGGGGGTTTCTGGGGGTGGTTTAGGGTGGGAAGGCATGCTTCTTACCTGGTCTTGTAGCTGGTTGGTCTGAGCTGTCTAGCACGGACACGCCCGCAACACTCTCTGGAGCCAGTGTGCCCTCTACCAGTTCCTCAAGCGGTGTTGAATCAGAGACATTGGAGGTTCCCCCACCGGTGAGCTGAGACTGCTCCAGCCTGGCTGCCAATTTTTCTTTAGAGCACTGGCGCAGGTCGTACCAGCGCTTGCGCAAAACTTCAACACTCCTGTGTGTTACTCCAAGGGCATTTACTTTTGCTTGTATGCCTTCCCAGATGCGTCTTTTTCTTGCTTCAGGCACCTTGTGTGAGCTCCTCCCAAATAAAATGTCATGGTTTGGCACCATCTCAGTGATGAGTGTTTCAAGTTCTGCTTCTGAGAACTTCAGCTTTCTCTTCCTAGATGTTTCCCCTTCTTGCAGCTCCTGCTGGATTGCAGGCAAATCCTTATTCCCACTTTCAGCCATGGCTCCTCAATAGCAAACAACACTCTCACACTCTCTCACAATCAATGCTGTTGCCCCATGGGTAATCAGGCACTTCCTGGATGGTGATGTCATCAAACAGCATCAGGATTGCGATTGGATGATTCCAGAAAATCGCAATTTTGCAAATTTTCCCGATGTAAAATCGCAAAATTGCGATTTTCCCGATGCGATCTCGCAGTTTAGCGAATTTATGACATTAAGGAATCGCTATTGACTTTCTCGCAAATATGTAGCGCTTATGGGCGAATCGCTAAATATTTGCGATTGTGTTGCTACATGCCGATTTGCAATTCTGAATCTGCGATTCGGTAAAATTCGCAGATTCCGAATCGCAAATCAACTTCTTCATACATATGGCCCTAACCTGCGAAGTGTGCTACTGAGAGCCCAAAGACGTTTGTTTTTTCAAGATGCATTCTGTTTGCTCTGACAGCTTTCACAAAAATATCGATTGTCGCAAATATCGATTGCCTACTGAAGTTCAGCTCCACATATCTTAGATATTGTTCGTTCTGCTAATTTTCACAGCTTGGTTGGATGCTTCTAAGAACATGTATGGTTACACCAATTTCTGAAGCACATTGAAGGCACTGGAGCACTGTCCACAGCAGCAATAGAAAACTTGAAGAGCAGCACTGTGACCCAATGGAAACCTAGGCGTATCTGCATTAGAAAGGTAACAACCAGTGGTCGAAGTGGGAAAAAATAAGTAGGGGAACTGTGGATGGAGCACCAGGAGGCGGGAATAACCAGAGGATTGGGACAGTGGGCGGAGTCAGAGGTGTGGCTAAAAAGAGCAAAACATACCAATTTTTCGTATGTGTGGCATTTTACTGACTGACCAGTTACAGTTTATAACGTTATTTAATACAACCAATGGATACACGTTTATTTGAGGTTTAATATATGAGTTAATGACATTAAAATACATTTACAATGTGGGATACGTTTTCAATCACAGAATGTCCCAAATACGCTTATAAGTGAAACTAGATACCATTTGTTTCCGAGCAATGCAGTTTCTTTCATCAGCACTTCTCCTCCCTTTTTTTAACCATTTCTGAAAATAAAATGTGGGTTTAAATTCTATGACAGGAGGCACCACATGTTAGGAAACACTGTTGATTACATCATTCTGTGCCCATCGGTCAATGCAAAATTGTAGTTCTACGTTTCTTATGTGCTTCATGCAACATGTCATGAAGCCAGCATTAGATGTCTCCTGGTGTCCTGTTATTGTATCTAGAAATAGCACTCAAAAATGAATATATATATACACCTAAAATAATCCAGACCTGTTGGTTTTGCAGATGCTTTAAGCAATATCAGATGAATGAGATACAATTATTATATTAGTAGTTTGTGTAATTACTACTCGAGTTAGTTAGCCATGAGAATTGCATAAGCATCAATTCTGAAATGATGAGACTCAAACATTGGTAGAGTCAGAAATAGGTAGTGTTCCTCGGATTATCTCAATCAGTTATTTTCTCCCCTTCAGACTACTATCCTCTGCAATCACTATTAGACACCTTCATCCTCTGTCTCTCCCAAAGCACTGTAGGTGTCTAGAAATACCACCCAACAGAGACTGCATGAGGAATTACATACATGAATGGCAAAATTCCCTAGATTGCAAATGTTTTCCACATAATTAAAGCTCTGCCATATTTGCCACATAATAAACCATTGGCTGCATAATCTGATGGTTTGCACAAAAAAATAGTTTGTAGCTCACACCATTCAAAACACATGACTTGAGTTGCTGTGAAGTAGAAGGCCTTTTCCAAAGGTGGACTGGTAACCGTTCTCACTGCTGCACTTGTGTGTTTAACTGGTATTAATGAGGCAAAAGCGGTGCTGAGACTGTTGGTATGTGTAAACAAATAAAAATAATAAAGTATCAGAAAATGTCCCACACATTACTCTGTGGCCTTTCTTTGCCTTTATAATGTAGTCAACACTGCAACATAATGTTGTCTTATATTGCTGCATAATTGCAGTGTCCCCAAAGCAGGCTGCACATGTTTAAAAGTACTTGTGTATGAAGCAGAGAGATCGTGAAGTTTGCGAGCTTAGAGGTATATATAAGGTAATGGTGGCGTAGGGCAGCGCACCAAGTTATTTTGCTATGCTGCCCTGCGTCACAGGGAAAGGGCAGGAATGCACCGTATTTATCCAATGTGGTCCATTTCTGTCTTTTCCCCCAGTGCTGGCGCGGTTTTGTCAGTCTAGCGCCAATTCAGGCACCCTGTTGCATGCACGATTGTTTTTGTGCAGGAAGGGGCACCTTCCTGCACAAAACCAATCCTGATAGGCTTTTTCCTCTTTCTATGTGTGCTGCAAGAGAAAACTACTGGGAGAAATAAAGATATTTCTCATTGTTGTGCCTGCCTTGGGGAGGCGTAAGATTTTGATACATTCTCAGGTTAACAACTCCTTGTAAATCTAGGAATGCATCATAAACCATGAGAGTTGCAAGGGAACACCTACCGCAACGCGTCCCTTGTACAGAGGAAGGCAAAGTGGCAATTTCTGCTGTGTCGCATTACTCCATATTAATGAAACCATTCAAAGCCATGCAAAGTGGCTATGGGTGGCTTCATACATATGACTTCGAGATTTGCATCATGCATTTATCACCTTCCATGGTGCAAACAGGATGCAAGGTCATCGTAAATATGCCCTTTAGTTTGGTGTGCATGAAAATCCTGTGTTGCCGATCCCTGGTGAGTTTCACTACTACTGCTGGAACAAGGGCAATGGAGGCGCCAATGGGTGAGGCGGACTGGCCTAAAAGGTCCTGTGACCTCAGTGACAAAGTCTTTTTTTACCTAGAGTGTGCTTCTTCGTAGGCCTGCCCGCAAGACTGGAGGTTAACTTCAGTATGGATTGTGGTGGACAGGCCTTCAAGTTTAACCCACACTGGCCTCCAGTAGGGTCCACCTGCTGGTGCTAAGAGACTAGGGCTTATATGGTCTAACAAGGCCTTCTAAGGTCTATTAGGATAATGTGCTCTCTCAAAAGAGTAGTCTGGTCAGGAAGCCTGATCCTAGTTCTCCAGTTTCAAATTCGGTAGCTCTGGCCATGGTGCCACATCCTCTGCCCCCAAACTCCTTTCTGTTCCACTTAGAGAAACTTGCACTGCCTTCAGCTACAACCCAATGTTGCCCAGTTATAAACGCTTGGATGTGACTCAAGTCATAGTATGCACTGCCTGAAAAAAACAACATCATGTAAAAAGCAAACATTAATGCAAAATCATGTAAAGCATGCAAAATATAAGCAGGAAAGACATGGTTACCTTAAAGCTTTTACCCTCGTTGTTCAGAAATCAATGAGTGTTTTTTGCCTCAAACGTTAAGGACATGAATACAGGGCTCCTTATGTACACAGGTGTGCCTTTGTTGCACTCATGGACAGTAAGGAAAGGGTTAAGTAGGGCTCATAAGATTAAGGGACACTTCAGGAGAATCTGATCTGACTCACGGAAACCCACAAGGGCTGCTCCACATTCATTGACAGCCAGCTAGCTGCTCAAACATCGACATTATGTATTCAAGTGTCCTGCAAAGGATTCCTTTTGAACTGCCCGCTTGGCTAACTCTCCTACCCAAAAAAACTTGAGGGAGTTCTTGAGAGTAAAAGACAAAATTATATTTTCATTCAGGAAGTGAAGGATACATCCAACTTTATATTTTTTGGTGACACAATAGTATATTAGTGATGCTGTAAAGCGTCAAAAATCACAAACATAAGAGGTCCCAAAAGAAAGACCTATTGGCTTTGCCAAAGCTTGATTAGATATCTCATTTGTTAAATGGGACACTTTTGATTTGGTGCCAGACAGGGCTGAACTGGGTACCCAAAGCAGCTCTGGCAAATTTTGTCCATCCTCTGTGCACTGTGGTGCGAGCAAACGCACCAAGCGACCCTGACCACTACAAAGGGGACATGGGGGAGAGGGTGTTCAATCTCCAAGGAGAGTTTGGAAAAATTAGATAAATGGTGCATTTTACAACACATTTTATTATATATTTAATTGTATTAGCTTTTAGAGCACAGTAAATTATGACATTAAAGTGCACCAAGAGATAAAAAAATATCACAGCAACCAGTTCAAGAAGATTTGAAGTCACAGATCAGGGCAGAAGAAAGAGCCGCTCCTGCTGCCAGGCAATGAAAACCAAGAGAGTGAAGAATAGACCGTGAAACGCCAGCCAGAGGGGCGGGTTGGTTGTCCTGAAGCATGGATACTCGCAAATGTTTTCCTGGGGGCCGCAAAGTTTGGTTTATGGTGTGACCGAGGGCCGCACTAATGCCTGCGGGGGGTGTAAAGTGCGTGTAGGGAAAGCAAAGCATGTATATTTAGTGGCTGTCTTTAAAAGTGAAGGTGTTCCTAAAGTTAGGGGCCTAGCTACTTCCTTTCCCTAACTACAAATAACCTTTAAATAAGTGATTGCTGTATATTGATTTTTTTTCCCATGTTAGTGCTGAATTGAGTAAATAGCAGCCCAGTGCTGCTGCTGCTGCCCAGGGGGCTGCATGTAAAGGTCAGGATGGCAAGTGGTCCCGGGGCCTTATTTTGAGTAGCACTGTGGACCTGAAGGCACGAGGACTGGGCATGAGTTCCGCTCAGGCTTTGTAATAGAACTACTGATACACCCCACATTTCTCTGCACACTAGCGGGGATATTGCAAGAACTTGGTGAGGGATTACGGTGCAATCCTGGTCTGAATATAGCTAGCCAATAATTCATTTTATCTATCAAACAGCATCTTCTTCTGAGCCCTTATCGAGAAAACATAGTGGCAGTAAAATGGAAGAAGGCCCCAATGCGAAGTGTGAAATTGTGGTAAAATAGTACAGAGGTGGATGTAACAGTCAAAAACACAGATATAATAACCGCTCAATATTACGCCTTGTTCGTGTTTTTTATATGGTAATTTGGGTAGTCCGGTATTTGACTCATGACAACAAAACTCTTAACATCAGAATAAAAACAGGCACTGGCTAGGCTACTGTTCTCTCACTGTTCATCGATTAGACACACTGCTAAATCCTGCGTCTCATAACTGGGTAACTGCACCTCAGTGGTCATCACGCATGATAAGTATGCACTTTCCACATGGGTTCAAAACATGGATCACACCCTATCAGGTACACAGCCTGCAAGGCGTGCCTGCTGGCAAGCGCTGCAGGACCCCTACACACGGAATGGTCAAAGCACTATATAAATGCTACAATGTTACACAATAATCTATCTGCGCGTTTTGCAAATTGCACTCCGTGCAAGGTTTCTTAGCTTCGAAGTATTCCTGTTTCTCAGCTGGGCTGGGGAAGATAACATTGATTTGACCAATAACATTTTATGATGCTAAATGATAGTCTAAAACGGCACCGAAATTCCACCCACCATATTAAAACTCAGACACCATGCGCTACAGACTTACAAGCAGACCCAATTTGCAGTGCTCATGTTAGCACCACAGATCCCAGAATGCATTTATTGCCTATGCTAATGCAGCTGGACTAGTTACGATTATTCCCCGGTGGGCCCACCTTTCAGTATATATATTTACCGGCTATTGCTGGTCTCCCTAAGCAAGTGAGGGGAACTATGAGTGTCGCAAACCGCGACCAAGATGCGTTATGAAAGCAGTGCGTGTCCCAGAAGAACAGCTGAATATGTCACTCATCTGACTTATGGTGATACAGCACCGTAAAAGGGTGAAGGATTTCCGGGTTATAAAGTATACTTGTCTAAATTAAAATGAGAAATTATGCGGTATAACACGGTGCATCCTATAACATTATTAGTTTCCCATGATGTTATTTTAACACTAATGAATACTGCCAGGGTGTAAATTTCAATTTGTTATTACCATTGTAATATAATTCGAATGCTGCAATCAGTAACTAAAGTTGATTGGGTTATCTTTACAAAATGCCTTATACTTTGCGACATCACATTGGGCGCTTTCTATTACGAATCTCACATCGGCTCGAGCTAGAAACAAAATTGTTTTCGGTCAGAGCTGTATATAATGCCGGAGATGGCCAATTATTTTTCATAATTATGAGGGAAATCTCCACACCAGCACAATCACACACTTCCACGAGCCAGAAAAAATGAACTGGATTGAGTAGTAATGTAGTTGACCTCGACCCAACATAATCCAAAACTTGAAGATTTTATCAACAAACTTCAACAAGCATTTGCAATACAATAGGTCTTGCATTCGCGAGATTTTGAGCTATTGGCATTGTAAATGACAATGCCTTTTATTTATGTTAAAAAAATCGTGCAATAAGGTGTCATTTACAATACCAATAGGTCAAAGTTTAGATAATGTGACACCTATTGCATTGTAAATGCTTGTTTTTTAAAACGCCTAGGTTTGGGCATTGTCTGCCAGGAATTCTACACTGGAGGGCTTTTCCTTTCTTTGTGGCATCATCAGAGGCCGAAAATAAAGGGCAGCGTGTGATGCCTAAAATGCATCCTGATGTGACAATTGTAAAAGTCAGAGTGGGGGCAGGCAGGGGGCCTCCTCGCTAAATTAGGTGTAAATCACACTCTAGTGGCCACCAAAGGTTGCTGTTTTCGAGTGCTGGTTAATTACTCCTACAGTGTTGCTTTCCAGGCCCCTGCCCCCAGGTACAGAGGATGAGAGGGAGGAGGTTGTGGCCGCTGGAGACGCCATCCTTAATGTGCAAAGCACAGGGATGGACGATCGCACAATATTGTTTATATTCGAACCATTCCTGCCGTCCTGGGACACATTTTTAAAATACAGAAGTAGGGGAACGGACTGTGTCAAATTTAAAAAGTAGGGGCACGCCGTGCCCTTCTGATCCCGCCCACTTCTACCACTGGTAACAACTAATATGCACAATTAGTCAAGCTACACACAACAGCCTGGCAGAGACTGGCCTACAGTAAAGGCATTGTGGGACGCTGCCATAAGGCGTCACAACAAAATACCACAAGAAGGACCCAGAGTGCACAAATGTGCGTCATAAATGGCTTTTTCAGTGGGTGGGGGGGCAGTTAGCAAACTGCAATTTTGCCTGCGGCTCCAAAATACATTGCACTGGAACTACTGATGATGAATCTTTATTGTTCAGTTAATTAAAACTTACAATTAAAAATACTTGCTGCAATAAAAACACAGTAAAAAGCCATTCAGTCATGTATTAGGATCATATAACAGGGGGGCGTGGCTAGCGCCCAGAGAAGATGGCGGCTTGTCCTTAACTCTCCCGGGACGCGGGAGACGGAGACGAGCCCAGCGCGATTCCATGCGCTTCCACATGCTGCCGAAAGTCGGGAGATGTCGTGGGAAGCCCGGAGGCATTTACGGGTCCCATTTTGAGGACTCTCCGAAGCTGTTTTGTGCATTTACCGGGCCGAATGTGAGGAGCTCGAACAGGTTAGCTAGCGGCCGCCATTTTGCATCTAAATTCCCGCTGACTGAGCTTGCTCCCACGGAGTTCTTCACTTGCTTTCTATTATTCCACCACAAACTGCCAACAGTTTCTTCTTATATTCAAGCTCTGCATTGCTTTCCTCATTTTCGATGCTTTGACTGACTACTTTGGTTTCGCGCCATTTTGCGCGCTGCAACTCCTCTCACGACCTACTGCAGTGACTGCGTCCTGTCTCATTATGGTCATAACGTGAGTAATCACCTCAACAAAGTTCTTTCTTCCCTAATGAGTGGCGCTGCTAGCTTTTGCTTGAATTTTCTTCGGCTGTTAAGTACTTTTTCCTCTGGATTTCCTGCGATGACATATTTTTGCATTGGAATTTCTTTTGCTTCTTGACTAAAAAGGTGTCATTTCCTTTTCCCCGGTTGTCAAATGCTTTTAGTGATACTTTTTCTGGATTTCCTACGATGAGCTGTTTTTACATTGGAATTTCTTCTGCCCCATGACTGAAATAGTGCTATTCTGCTAGACTCATTACTTTTTCGTTGCTTATTCGCAATTTGGAGTTACCTCAAGTTTGTTTGCCTTCTTCTAACTCGACGATACTTTCTTGACTCTATTGCTTCTGCTTATACAATTTTATCTTTTACGTCTAGCATTTTTCATATTGGCTGGTTTATGTACCATTTTTGCTATTGAACTCATCAACTCAATGCACTAATGGCTCCTTTATTTCAGCTGTTTCAGCTTTACCACATTTTTTAGCCTATTTGGTTATTATATGCTCATGCTGTTTTTCAATTTTTAACATATATTTCCTTCCACAGGTTCAGTGTATTTATATCTAAGTTTCTTGTAATTCTACTTGTGACTTTGGTTATTCCATGGGCAGACTTTCTAAGGTTCTTTACAAACCTTCTCCCTCTAAGAAGTCATTCTGGTCCCATACTGGTTCTAGATATCAGTGCTTATTGATGGAGGACACTTCAGATACCCCTTCTTCTAAGGCCTCCTCTACCAAGTCTACTTCATCAAAGTCTGGTACTACCAAGGGCTCCATTAAAAGGCTTAAAAAGGATCCTCCCTCTCCTCCTAAGCAAGCTATGTCAGCCACGATGGATCTTTTACTGGATGAAATAAGGGCCTTAAAACCTTTTATGGAAGAGACAAAATCTACTCTCCAAATGCTGTGAGACAAGTGGTCAAATGTGGATAACCGGGTCACTGTCTTGGAACAAAATGTGGCTTCACTTGAATCTTCCGTTTCCAAGGTTGACTCCTTATGTGCACAAGTTTTGTTTCTGCACAAGCAGATTGAAAATTTGGAAAATAGGAATAGAAGAAACAACCTTCGCGTTTATGGTCTGGCCGAAAATTCAGAAGGTTCAGATCCCATCGCTTTCTTCAAATCCTTTCTGCCGAAATTACTTAATTTGCCAGAATCTACCGCTCTCAACATACAAAGAACACATCGCCTAGGCCCAATGGTTGGAGGAATGGCTTCTTCGTCTACAAGGAAACCGAGAGGCGTTATCATATATTTCCTTGAATACACTCACCTCCTCATGATTTTATCTGCTGCAAGATCCATGAAATGCATCACTTGGGCAGGAAATCCTATTTATCTCTCTCAAGATTATGCCAAGCCTATGGCGGATAGACGTAAGGAATTTTTGTCTCTTCGTCCACAACTTCGCTCAATGGGAGCACGCTTCGGGCTTTTCCATCCTTGCCTTTTCAAAGTGACTCTCAATTATAAGACTACCACTTACGAGGATCCATTGAAGCTGAAAAGTTTTTTGTATTCTCACAATGTTGATACAATGGAATTTGCTTCTGCATCTGCTCCAAAGTAACCAATCTCTTTTTGAAATGTTTTTGCTTCCTTAGGCCTGCATTTAATGGTTATTGTTCCGTTATGATGGTTTTAGATTTTTGTGCTAGCTTATCTTTCTCCATGTTATTGTTCTAACGTAAGGTTTTACCTTTTTGTCCTTTCTGTCCTCACAGATATCCTTCCTGCACATATCTCCTTTCCCTGATGTTTTTGGAATTCGTGGGTTTCGTTATCCCTTCCCGCTCCTCCCCTTGAGTTTTGGACCCGTCATTGTTCTATGTGGCCTCCATCCTCCCACCCTTTCCTTGTTCTGGATGTTCTGTAAGTTATTTTTTCTGATTATATTTTTCTCACTCGTTTTTACCTTTCCCCTTTTTCCTCTCTTTTGTTCTAGTGTATCCCAAGTTCCATCCCTTTTCACTATGCTTGTTATCTTGCTCTTCTCTTTTTTCTCTTTTTTCTTTCCTTTGCCTCTCTTCTTTATTCTTTTATCTCTCCTACTGTCATACAGCTGGTATTTTTTGCATTTCTCTTTATGTTCTTCATGGAAATGCTTTGTTTGCTTTTTAATGTATACACATAATTTCTGTTTTAGTCTCAATAGTTCTTCTTCATATTTTTACCTTAATTCGCTTTTTGTGCATTATTATAGTTTTTTCTTATGCCTTTAAAAATTGTATCTTGGAATGTTAGAGGTTTACACTCGCCAATTAAGAGACAGAGAGTTTTAACACACCTAGCCAAACTCAACGCAGATATTGCTTGTATTCAGGAATCACACCTTTCGGCTGAGGAATCTGCTAAATTAAAGAGAGGTTGGGTGGGTGAGGTTTTCTTTTCCCCAGGTGATGGAAAACGTAATGGTGTTCTGATTTTATTTCATGAATCTCTCTCTATAAAAAGTCTATCAAGTTGTACGGATCAACTAGGTAGATGGGTTCTGGTGAAATTTAATTTAGATGACGTTCCCATTTCCCTTTTGGATATTTATGCTCCTGCAACTGGTGATGCTTCATTTTGGACCTCCTTAGCTCCGCACATAACACAACATTATACTGATAACTTCGTCCTTGCAGGTGATTGTAATGAAGTCCTTGATCCATTTTTAGATAGACAATCCTCTAGCCCTTACGTCCCTCACAAATCACATAAATCCTTTACACAACTCATTAACCAATACAAATTTGTTGACGCATGGAGACTTTGTAACCCAACTTTACGAGAATATTCCTTCTTCTCACCACCACATCATACCCAATCAAGATTAGATTATTTTTTCATCTCGCATCACCTCTCCCAATCCCTAATCGCTTCTGATATTGGTTCAATTTTAATTTCCGATCATGCCCCAGTCACCATTGATTTAGACGTTCTACATAAACCTACTTCTACTAAAAAATGGCGTTTTAATAATTCTCTTCTCCTTGACTCAACCTTTGTCTCTTCCTTTACATCCTTTTTTCATGAATATTTCTTGATGAATCAGACTGATGATATTCAATTTCCTGTTGTTTGGGATGCTTTCAAGGCATCGGCTAGAGACTTCATTATTAGATATGTATCTCGTAAAAGGAAAAAAGCTCAACAGGATACTAAGAACCTATTGGCTACAATTAAAAGATTGGAACATTCCTATTACACTTCAAAATCAAAGGACTGCTTATCTGAACTTATTACTACTAAACTCCAATTCAACAAAGAGTCCACCAATAACACTTCAAATTTTTTATTAAAATCTAGCGCTAAATTTTACGGTGGCCAAAATAAAGCTGGAAAATTACTGGCCAATTATCTGAAAGTTAAGAAAAATAAGGTCAATATAGAATCCATTTATGGTAGGGATGGGTTATTGAAACATAAAGATGATGACATCCTACAGGAATTTCTTCATTTTTACGAAGCTTTATATTCTTCTGAATCAGTTTCCTCTGATCAATCCATCTCCCAATTTTTGTCTATAATCCGGTCACCTTTTGATGCTCCTCCAGATCTTTCCCCATTAGAAGCGGACTTAACTCAAAAGGAACTCCTTCAGGCACTAAAAACTTTAAAACACGGAAAGGCCCCTGGTCCAGATGGGTTTACAGTTGAATTCTTTTCTCACTTCTCAAAATTACCTATGCCCAAATTACATATCCTTCTTACCACTTTCCTTAAATTCGGCTTCGCTTCTGGTACTTTCGGATGCTCTTATTTGCATTCTCCCTAAACCAGGTAAAGATCCACAGTACTGTAAAAATGACCGACCTATTTCTTTGGTCAATATCGACTACAAGATTTTTTCAAAAGCTCTAGCCTTGCGTTTAGACCTATACTTACCTGAACTCCTTGGGAAGGAACAATCTGGCTTCGTTAAAGGCAGATTGCTAGCCGATAATATTAGATTATTTTTTAACATCCTTTCAAAGACTTCGCATTCCTCTCACCCTCTTGCAGCCATAGCTTTAGACGCTGAAAAAGCTTTGGATCGGGTTGAATGGCCATATCTTTTCGTGCTTTGAAGTGGTTCTGTTTTGGTCCTAATATTTCTACCCTGATCTCTCTTCTATATTCTCATCCCAGAGCGGCCATTTCGGCGAATGGTGGCTTATCCTCTTATTTTTCCCTTAATAGAGGAGTTAGACAGGGGTGTCCTCTTTCCCCTTTTTTGTTCAACCTTGCCCTAGAACCTTTTTTATTGAGAATTCGACAAAATAATGATATCCATGGATTTGACTATCAACAATCCACGATTAAGATGGCGGCTTATGCCGATGATGTTTTACTATTTTTATCTCAGCCCACCTTATCCCTTCCTGCTTTCTTAGAGGAGGTTAAGTCTTTCGCGCACGTCTCTGGTTACAAATTAAATAAAGATAAATGCAAAATGTTACCCCTTACCAAATTTACCTATAAAAATGATTTTATCGACTCGGATTTCACATGGAGCCCCAATTGTATTAAATATTTAGGTCTTCGTTTTTCTCCTTCCCTCTCGGGTACAGTCACTCGTTGTATTGAGGACTGTATACAGAAATTAACTATCCTCACAACAAAATGGCACCCTTTGTATCTTTCCTGGTGGGGTAGGCTAGACATAATTAAGATGATGCTTTCTCCTATAGTCCTCTTTACCATTTCTAATATTCCTTTTTCCATTCCTTCTAAACATTTTAAGAAAATCAACTCCATTTTGTCCACCTTTCTGTGGGGACATAAAAAATCTTGTATGTCCTTGGCCAATTTGATTCGTCCTAAGTCAGAGGGGGGAGTCAATTTCCCAAACTTTTCTCTTTACCATAAATCCTTTTTATTAAATCAAGCGTCACATTGGATTTCAGATTTCACACGATCGCCTCTCTGGTTAACTCTAGAACATTCTTATATATCTCCTTTTTCATTTAAGGAATATCTTTTGTTTTCTCGCAAACCGCAATCCATATCTACCCCCCTTCTTAAATACACTTCCAAGATTCTTCCAACCCTTCCTATTTCTTCTTTCTTTGATCAACCCATTTGGCATAACACTTCAATCTTAATCAATAATAAACCGATTTTTTGGAAAATTTGAAGATCACGTGGCCTCATTTGGATTCACCAATTATTCCATAACAATCAGATTGTTCCTTTTTCATCAGCTGCTTCTTCTTTTCATTTACCTTCCACTTTTAATACCAAATATTCGTTATTATGTTATGTTATGTTATGTTATTTGTGATTTTTATAGCGCACGGCTACTCAGTGAGTGTCCCGGCGCTTTATTGACATCCTAAAAGCAAACATAACACATAAAGAATAAAGAGGGAAGCACAAAAAGAATTTTAATTGTTTTGTAAAATCAAAGAGGCAAACAGCCAGGTTTTGAGGGCCTTTCTAAAAGATAGCAAATTAGAGTTGCTTCGTAGCAAAAAAGGCAGAGAGTTCCAAAGCTGAGGAGCCCGAAGCATAAAGGAACGACCTCCCAGTCGAGCCTTCCTCACACGGGGTACAACGGCAAGAAGCTGTGATCCAGATCTCAAAGATCGCGACGGGCAATATTGCTTGAGCCTCTTCTGCAGGTATTTAGCCCCAGTTGAGTGAAAGGCCTTATGGGCAAGGGTCAGAGTTTTAAAAACTATCCGCTGTCGGATAGGCAGCCAATGGAGTGCCTGTAGCAGGCCAGAAGCATGCGCTCGCCTATGCAAGCCAAAAATGGCGCGAGCCGCCGCATTTTGGACCACCTGCATCCGCTGCAGGAGGTATTCGGGCAGGCCAAGATATAAGATGTTAACATAGTCCAATCTTGAACCAATCAAGGCCTGGACCGCAATCCTCCTGTGATCTTCTGAGAGCAGCGGAAAGAACTTCCGCAACATGCGGAGAAGTCCAAAACACGAGCCTGTAAGAGTGAGGATCTGAGATCTGAGGGTCAGACCGTTGTCAATTTTGACCCCCAGATTCTTTGCTACCTGCGACGACTGGCTCGGAGGAGACATGTCTGTCGGCCACCACATCTGCCAGTCCGGGTCGGATTGGCAACCGAAGAAGAGTACCTCCGATTTATCTGAGTTGCACTTGAGGCTGTTTAGTTGGAGCCATTTGAAAACAGCCCCAAGGCACTCACAGATACTCTCTCCGTCAAAATCCTCCCCTTTCCGGCAGGTGAAGAGCAGCTGGGTGTCATCCGCGTAGGATACGATCTGGGCTCCATAGGACTCCGCCAGGGCCGCCAATGGGGTCATGAAGATGTTAAACAGAGTCGGGCTCAATACCGAGCCCTGCGGGACTCCGACTCCCAATGGCGGCATCTCGGCGGAAGCCGAGGAAACCCAGACCGACTGTCGGCGACCAGCTAGAAAAGATGTAAACCATCTCAACACCGTCCCCCTCAGACCGATCTCATGAAGTCTTAAGAGGAGACCCCCATGGGGGACGGTGTCGAAGGCCGCCGACAGATCGAGCATGATCAACATCGCTCTACCACCCAGATCTAGCATCTCCTTGATGGCCTCAGAGACCTCCAACAGCGCCGTCTCCGTACTCAGATTAGGGCGAAAGCCCGACTGAGTAGGGTGAAGCAGGTCGTTGGTTTCCAGAAAATTGGAAAGCACGCTGTGAACATGCTTCTCCAGGGTCTTGGCTAAGGCCGGAAGAAGAGAAATCGGCCTATAATTGGCCAAGACCTCAGGAGCCAGACCGGGCTTTTTAATCAAAGGAATGACCATAGCCCGCTTCCACGCCACAGGAACCTCACCTAGGCTAAGGGAGCGATTCAGGAGAGGGTTAACCAACGGGTTGACTACCTCCGCCATCCTCGCCAAAAATTTGGCCGGGCATGGATCAAGCGGTGACCCAGATTTAAGATTGGCGAGCAGAGCCAAGGAGGAGGTCATAGATAAAGGCGGGAAATCAGAAAGAATAGGTCCCGCGAAAATCGATGGGACAGAGCCAGCATCAGGGCCAGACAGAGCAGCCTCCGGCCGCGATGGAAATGACTCCTGTATCATCTTGATCTTTGTGGTAAAGAAGCCAGCCAGATCCGCCGCCCACTTCCGACTAGGAGCGGACTGAGTCCCATTCGACCGCGGGGTAATGTATTCCCTAACGATCGAGAAGATCCTGCAATCCAATCTGCTTATGATGCATATAATACCCCTTCTTCTTCTCCTAGTAAAAACCTCCCCAACATGTCTTCGTTACATTCTCTACTTCTTAAACACACCAAGGCCTCCAAAATCTATGCATTCCTTCAAACCCCATTTTCTCCTCGTGCCAAATCCAAAATAGAAGAAGCTTGGGAAGAAGATTTGGATGTTTCCTGGCCTATTGAATTGTGGGATAAAATATGGTTAAAGACTCGCAAATCTTCCAGGGCTGCTAACACAACTCAAACACTATTCTTTATTTACAACCGACTTTTGTTCTCACCACTCGTTCTTAGTAAACGGTATCCTGAATCCACTGACGCATGTTGGTCCTGTTCCTCACCAGGTGCAGATCTCCCCCACATGCTCTTTACTTGCCCCCTAGTTCATAGTTTTTGGGTGAAAGTATGGTCTCAAATTAATAGGATTTTTTCCTCCACTCACTCCTTCTCTTTTTCTCACATCTTCCTGGGTAGCGTCTCTCCTATTTGGCATCATTGCACTTTCAGTATACGAATAATTGATTTATTGTTAGCAGTGGCTTTCCAACAAGTCACAAAATTTTGGAAAGATTCCACCAAAATTTCATATCAGGCTTGGTGGTATGCTGTGTGCTATAATCATCGATTCGACACAACATTTGTTTATCCACTGAGTTTGGCCACCAAAAGAAGGGAATTATGGGGTCCTGTTACTTCATTTTTTGATACAAGTGCTGGCTGCTCTCTGCCTCAATCTCCATTGCAACAAGAAGTTACTAAACCTTCATGACTTCCTTGAATTTGTTATATATGCTTCTCTTATCATAAACTTTACACATATATTGTATATTTTTCGGTACACAGACATAATATCGACTCCAAAATATCGTTTGGACAGAATATCGAGTTTTAAATATCGTTTGGACAAAATATCGACAGGACAGAATATCGACAGTCAAAATATCGTTTTTAAGGTAAGTGAAGTAATATCGACTGTAAATAATATAGAAAGTGAAAATATGTAAGTATATAATATAGATAGTTAAAAAATTGGTTTTTATTTTTAGGGTTCAGGGTCAGTTTTGGGTTTTTGGGTAAAGGGGTATTTTTAGGGTTCAGGGTCAGTTATGGGTTTTTGGGTAAAGGGGTATTTTTAGGGTTCAGGGTCAGTTTTCAGTTTTTGGGTAAAGGGGTATTTTTAGGGTTCAGGGTCAGTTTTCAGTTTTTGGGTAAAGGGGTATTTTTAGGGTTCAGGGTCAGTTTTGGGTTTTTGGGTAAAGGGGTATTTTTAGGGTTCAGGGTCAGTTTTCAGTTTTTGGGTATTATTTTATTAGATTTTGTTACTATATATATATGTTTTAATAAATATGAAATAAAAAAATATTTATTTAACTTTCATTAATTATTTAATTATTATAAGTTAATTTAAGTAATTTTAAGTATATTTTAGTCATTAATTATTAATATTAATTTAATTTAACACTGTTTTTAGTAAATACGATATTTTTTACAACTATATTTTTGTAAACGATATTTTTAACTCGATATTTTTGTACTTACCTGTTTGTAGATAGAAACTCGATATTTTGACTGTCGATATTTTCTCAACGATATTTTTGATGGTCGATATTCTGTCCCTCGATATTATTTCAGTGATCCATATTTTTCTATTTATCTCATGGCTATAGAATTTAATATTTGCTGGTTACATTCACAATCATTTTATTCTTTTTTCCTTTTTGATTTGTCTTTAGATCTATTTACTTTTATTGCCAAACATCACTTGTTTTGCTGTATGAGTTTATTTAACACTTTAATTGCAGTATTTTGTATACTTTTATCTTAATTGTTTCAATAAACTTTCTTTTGAACTTAAAAAAAAGATCATATAACAGACATTGCTCCCCTTTTTAGACCCATGCCAGTTGGATAGTATTATTTTTTAATCAATGCTCAATCAAGAGGAAAGTGCGAGTGCTAAGTGCATTATGCCATGCAAGTAAAAGCATGAAGTGTAATACGGAAAAAGTGCATAGTGCATACATAAAAATGGGCAGGAAACTGCGGGGACAGGACAGGACCGCTGGTCGTTAAATAGGACTCGAAGAGGACGCAGGTGTGTGATATATGTTTTAAAACTCGAAGTTAAATGCATAACTGCTGTTGAACTGTGAATACAGATAGTTGGGTGAAAACGAATAAGGGAAGTAGCTAGTTGGTGGATATGTGGGAAAAGAAAAGCATGAAATAAGAAGAAACAGAACCACCGACATAAATGCCCCAGAAGCGTTTTATACACAGAATGCGACAAGAACAGTTATTAGGAACCAGCACTCTGTGGTGCCAGCACGGGCAGTTTAGATTCGGCAAGTGTCATATATTTCTGGAATATCCCACAAAGCGTAAGATCCTCTCAGCGTAGATAGGCTATGATTGCCTGACTGCATGTGTGGGAACAGTCCATTATAAAGTGCTGTTTCAATAACACTCTCCGCTCTGGTGTCAGGTGGGGCAAAAGCAGACAATATGGCTAGGGTTTTCCTTTGTGTAGTGGCAGAGCCAGCAAGTGGTCTCGCTGGCATTTCTTCTCCGGGAGGTTACCAGCGTCTGATTGGTAACATGGGCACTTGGGAAATGGCAGAAGGGCCGGTAGGTGACTTCCTGCCATGGGATGCTTTTTTGGGCAGCCTGGGGTCCAACAGCTTAGTGCCACCAGCCCAGTGGGTGCCTGAGTAGCCATTCTGGAAGCAGATGGGCGGAGCTATCACTCCCTTTCTCTCACTGGGCCAGCCTATTAATGCATGCTGATTGAGCGGGGACAGGGGGCCTGAGCAGAAGTGGCCTCACTTGCATTCATGTGTGGCTCAGCAGTGTGAACTAATCTGTGTTTTTTTTATATAAGTGAAGGTAATAAAACATGCACCCACCCCCTTTATTTTCATAAAACTTTGCTGAAGCAGTGTTTGCGGAAAGGCACTACGCAAATGTGGACCACTTTTTTGGGTGTGCCCAGGCCGGTATTTGATCGCAATCCAACCCTGGAGGTTACCACATATGAAGAAGCTGTCTAACCAATAATTCAGCAGTCTGAGATTTGGCTTTAGCCCAAACAGTTCCCCATGGTATGGTTGAGGCTTTAGAAGATGGTAAGAGCCTGTAGTCACCCAGGCCTGTGACCTTTTTGATGGCAGCGCTTTGGAGGAGACCTTATTCACTGTTTAATTTATGGCTCTGTTGAAGGCTATCTGGGTAGGAGTTAAAGTCCAAAGAGCGGCTACCTGAAGCGTTGTTAATGCCCGGTCTTAATAATCGTGTGCCTGGATGTTTCCATGGGTCAGAAATGGCTTTCCACAAGGTACAGCTGAGTGTAGAACTAGGCTCCATTTTAGGACTCACCTAGTGATGCAGCGCATGCGCTGCACGCCTTGGCGAGACCTATTGTTGGTTTCTTGGCCGAAGGGGGACAGGACATGTGCACGCGCCCGGACAGGCGTGCACACACGCGGTCGTACAGGTGATGTGCAGGCCTGCTTGCGCTTTCACTTTCCCTCCCTCCCCCTGTCAGCTCCAGATTCACAGGGCTCTCGCATCCTGTAGCTGTTATTCCGAGCTGCCTGCCGGGGAACCTGGAGATTGGGGCGAAAGGGCTGGCTGCTAGCCGGTACATCTGGGTCACATTACATCACTTCCTGAGCAGAGTAGTCAGTGCTTGGACAAAAAAGGAAGTTCGCTCTGTCCACCTTTGTCTGGCAACGCTTAGTGAGTTGCTCTCAGCATTTCGCTCCTGAATAGCTCATTACACCGCTTCACATTCCCACATCTCTGATGCTTTCTTTCTCTTTCGATTACCTTGGGTGTGGGTTCACAGTTAGTTCTTGTATCTGTGCTATTGTGTGCTGCTTTGGTATCTTTCTGCCAGCATCTTAAATTACAGTTCCTTCTGTATCTGGGGTCCCTCTGGCTCCTGGTGAGTTTTTGTTACAATATTTCATTATCCGTAGGCAGGCTAGATTTTCCACCATACTGATCTATCCAAATAAGAGTGAGAAATGTTTTGTTCCACTAACCCCTGAAACGATTATTTGTGTAACGTGCTGTGGTGCCTTTATTCCTTCTACTTGCCAGACGATATAGAGCCGACTACTGAGATGGGCCCCTGTGTTTATGGGTTTGGTGCGAGTTTCGTACATTAATCCATTACTTAGGCGTGTCACGTGTCTTGGCTGGTGCAGCCCAATTTCTACACCGACTCTGGGCCTGCTAAATTAGCATGTGTTAGGACTATAACGACTAAGATAAATGTAGGGGCATTCTCTCCGTTGTCACAGTCCTAAGCACCTCATACCCACTGTGGTGGGCTGGCTCCTTGTTATTTTTATGTCGAGCCTGGGCAACGCATGTGCTGCTCTGCGAGGCTTTCAGTGTTTAGGTAAGGATGTGAAACTTTGCCCACTGTCCGCCCATATTTTTCATTCGCTTGTGCCACTGTCCATTTGAAACTGTGGCTTTCCATTAGTTAATAAGCTTAGTAGTCCCTCCTTAGTACCACCTTTTCCCAGCTTTTAACCTCCCATAAGGACACCCCCTGTTACCTGTGTTGTAGCTCAGTAGGCTTTAATTAGAGTCTCTGAGCACTATTTTCTCAAATAGCTTTGTCCTGCCTGCTATTGGCAGGAAAAGGCAGGACACGCTCTCTCCTAACACCAAACGCAATGCAATAGGTCTTGCATTTGCGAGAGTTTCAGCTATTGTCATTGTAAATAACAATGCCTTTTATTTATCAGTTTTAAAAACAACACATAAATAAAAGGCATTGTCATTTACAATGCCAATAGCTCAAACTCTCGTAAATGCGAGACCTATTGCATTGCAAATGCTTGTTCAACTTGTAACAGGTTTTTGAGGACGCACCCAGGCTGTGTACATTCTATCTCCAGAGGCTAAACTCTAGGCATATTTGAGCTGGAGAGACATGTCGTAGGAGTTTCAACACTCGCCAATAGGTGCAATTATGGTGTTGTCTATCATTTTATCAGCTCTCCCTCTGAGGACCTCAGCACCATATTGTTGACTGCCGCATCGTAGCCATTCGGGGGTCCAGTGTTTGGGAGATGTGTGAACAACTTATAGATCTCATCGCCTCCAAAGTGCAACAACAACGATCCCTTAACGGCCCCATCAGTTTCTTGTGTTGCGATGAAATAATTGTTTAAACGACCAATCCACACAGCCCACCTTGGTACCGCAGTTGACGGCTCAATCAACTCGCTGAATGGAGGTAGTGCCTGGATTTGTGAGTGTGCTGGTGGTGGAGGCGGCTGAACTGGCGCTACGGCCTGTTGCGGAGGCGCATCTTGTGCTGGTTGAACGGACATGGCACACTCTGGCTAGTGGCAAAGTGTGTGTGGATGTAGGAAGACTCCTTGTAACTTCCTTCTGCCCTTGATCTGAGCTGTCTGTCGCAATGTTTGTTGACCAGCTGTTTAAGCTGTGATGTTGAGGAACCTGTGTGTGTGACTGATTCTGCCCACTGTGAAATCGCCCTTCTTCTCCTCTCACTGGCCTTGCCACACGCATTGGTGCCTGCACTTAGTTAACATTTCTTTGGTTTTGTCAATGCTTGTTATTTAATGTGTCCAACTGATCGTGTCCACACACTTTCTTGACTTTGCCAGTGCTTGTTGGGTCGTTCCTCCTGCTTGTGGACCCGGCGTGCTCGCACTCGCGCTGCTTCCGATTTTTATTCTAACCTACTCTCACTCGCTGCTCCGCCGGCTCACCGCAACGCGTGGCTGTCTTCCTGCACACGTGCGTTACCAACCGGCTACTGCGCATGCACGCACTGTCTCTCCATGCTGCGGGCCTCACAGCGGGTGACGACGATGTGCTGGGCGCTCCGGTTAGTCTTCGCCTCCTCTGTGCGCTGCCGCTCACCTTCTTGTCGCACTGACCTGGCCCCACGCTGGGCGTCTCTTCTCCGCTTCACGAGTCGAGGCAGACGCCCTGTGTTAGTCGCCGCACTTCTCCGCCTCTGGGTGACGCGAGTCGCTGGGTTCAGGTTCCGGTGCCCAACACGAAATCAGTATCTCACCCTCATCACCAGTGTTGTGGGGTCGCTGTATTGGGACACTGACCAGGAACGGGGCAGCAGGGGTTGTCGCAGATCGCAGGGAGCTAGAGGTAGCGCTAAATAACTGAGACACACTCTGGGCTATACTGAGTGGGACCGGAAGCCACGAGCGACCCCGGCCCGTTTATTTATCCCCTCTGGCCTGCCTGGCCAGAGAGTGCAACATTGTGTGTGGGTGCTTCCGGGGTTCTGCCACCCGGCAGAACAACTACACTACTACACATATGATATGAAAGGGACATGTTTGGCAGCCATCACTTGTATGAGTGTTTGGAGTGACAGTCCTTTTAAAAAGTTCCTTAAGAAGCAGAAAGCAGTTGTAAGAGAGTTGTTTTTCCTTTGTATCATGCTGCACTTTTTATTAAAAGTGCCACTTGAATCAAAGATTATGCCTAAGTACTTGTATTCTGTCACATGCTCCAAAGCTGTGCTGTCCAGGAAATACATGGGCGGCAAGGATCTTCTTATGTTGACTGGCCTGGTCTTAGTTTTACTGAGATAGTAGATTACAGTGGGTCTCGGTTCTGTTTACGAGCAAGCTCCCATTTTCTCCTTTCGTTGGCCTCTATCTGCGCTATGGTACCTATTGTCCAGTACAGCCTTTTGTAGTTCATTGTGGAGACTGTGCCACTGGCCAACTGTAACTGATTGTGAATTGGGCAGAGTAGATTTAGCAAAATCCTCTGGGGTTGGTTTTGCAGGTGAGTTCCTATTTCATAGAGGTTGAGTTTGAAGAACTAGGCAACAGATACATAGAAGTAATCAATGTTAGAGCTTGTCTTTGTTGAGTAGAATGAAGGCTGCGCTGGAATATAAGGACTTATGCGAATATTTAAAGATCTCAAACCAAGATGCTCAACCTCATTGACAAAGGATCGGCCCCTACTGTCCTTCCTCCATGTGCACGGCTGGAAAGAGGGAAAATGCCAGATCTGGCTCGAATTTCAGAGATTTGGTCATGTCTTACTGACTGTAGCAGGTTCACATTGAAGTCACCTGTCATCAAGATAGGTAAAGTAGGGTTTAAAGATGTTTGGGAAGAAATAAAGGCCAATATAATGTCAATTGTTTCTTGTTTTTTGGCAGGCGCGGGGTGGATGTAGACATTAATGATGAGCGGAAGGTAAGCACTGACTAAACAGTAACCCAAGGGTTTTACAGCTTACAATTCTGGGTGGTCAATAAGGATCTCTACTCTTTTAGCATTGAATTCAGCCAATACATGGATGGCAAGACCCCTGGCAGGGTGGCCTAGCAAGTGTGTTTTAAGTGCTGGTTTGCTAAAATAGAGAAATCCTTATAGATCCAAGGCCTTGAGGGCCCAGGTTTCCTGAAGAATTTCCAAATGGTGGTGCTTAATGTATTCTATAAAGCACGTATCTTCGATTTTGGTTTGGAGGCCCTCGATGTTCGGTGAGCAAACTGTAAAACTATCTCTAGATGGGCCATGGGCAGGGTAATTGTTTTGTTAAGGATTCCAGGGCCTGTTAGTGTTTAATTGCAGTGAGACCGTGATCCATGCCAACTCAGAAGGGGCTTGTTGTGTTTGGCTTACTGTGTGTTTAATCTCATCATTGCTATTTAAAGGGGGTCAGAACCAGCTGAAGTAGAAACTGAGTGCCTCCGAGCACCTCTAAGTACTAAATTTGGCTGGGATTGCTTGTTATGATAAGCAGAGGTTTCTTGCTTGGTCCAGTGAGTCGATTGGCTCGTTGGGAGGTCTGCATGAACAGGATTGAAAGGAGTTATAAATTGCGGTTAAGCATCGGCCTCATGGTGTGAGATCTCAATGTTCCACTGAGCAAAAGCTGAGTTTTTCTGTCCACACCTGCTCGGCCAGCAATGGGGTGCTCCTCCATACTGAAACTTGATGACCTTAAAAAGGTGACTGGGGGGCGTGGCCAAGATGGCGACCTAAGCGGACGTGAATTCGCGAGGCTCCTCGCTCCGGACCCCCTCCTTTCGCCAATTTGTGCTTGTGTCCCCCAAATTGCACATTCTTGGCTCCCAGGTGAGGCAGAGTGAGGGGCTTCGCATGTGAGGACTTCCAGAGGCGCTACACGCCAGAATAGCTGCAGTGCCAGCCCCAAGCCTGGGGTCATGTAATGGCGCCCGGACAGTGGCGATGGTGAAAGAGTCAGCCAGCTGAGAAAACAGGGTCCAGAGGGGGTCATGCAGGCTTCCTAGACCTCAAGTAGAGCGTGAGCTGCGAGTGGAGTGTAAGGAGCTGCGGTGACTTCCTCGCCGACCCTAGTGTGGAGTACCCGGGAGTCGCCCGCTGCTCCCGGCCAGTGTGCGAAAATCGAGGCTGGGGCTGTTGGCTCTAACACCACGAGGACCGGGCTGATGCTTTGGGGCATTTGTGTGTGTTGCCCCCTACGCTGTGGAACCCGAGCAGTGGCACCGCCGATACCGAGGAGCTGACCAGGAGAGCGGCCTCCAATGACACATCCTGCGGGGCGCTGCCATCCTGGTCAGAGGCCCCGGGCTGCAGAGAGGTGTTCGAGCCATGAAGAGGTGAGCGGAGCGGAAGCTGGACCCCGGGTGCAGGAGCGGCGGCACCAGCAAGGGATCCACCAGCGCAGGGGGGCCTAGAGGAGACATCTATTGACATCAGAGGTGCGAAACGGGGGAGCAGACCATGCCTGTCGGCGGCAACGCAAAATAGCGGCCGGGACTGCAGGCCTGGCACAGCTGCGAGGGCATCACTTGAGGCTGCTGCGGTGATCAACAACCCCCCTGGGAGTAAGGTGAGGGGCACAGGCCATAAGCTGTATTGCATATCCCGGAGGCAGCCAGCAAGGCAGGACAGGGCACCTCCACTGCCGCTCGTCATACTAAGCGGGAGCACCGACGGACAGAGCGGGGCTTCATACTCCCGAGCGGTTGCCGGGTGAGGTGAGGCCTTCACCCACACAAAGCTGGGAAGAAGATGTTCTTCTCTCCTTCCAGTGGGCATTCAATTGTGATGGTTCCTGGTAGATATGTAACTTTTTCTAGTACACTAATTGTTCTTTCCACTCAACCTATTATTTATAGTCACAGTAGCCTTTTTTGACTATGGTCCTGAAGAAAGCCGGGGCAATGCCCCTAGGCTGAAACATGTCGACCGTCCTACGCTGCGCCATGGGGTAGTCTTACTACCCGGCGTGTTTTTAACATTTGACACATAGATTGCGCTTTGAGTAAGATACAGCGCATGTGTAGTCAATTTTAATTCATTATTGTTTGAGCACTGTACTTTAGTAAACACCACCTCATAAGGGACATCACGGCGAGAGTTTTGACATCCATTTCCATATCGGCACTATATGGTCGGTTGTGATATGGTATGATCAACAAATATCCCACATGACGCTAACTCCACCATAAAGGGTGGTCTGATGGGATTTCTCCAGCCGATGATTTCACCAGCATGCATGCATACAAGCGCCTATTGTTACACATTTGCCACTACAACCACACACCTATTTCAGACCTGGTCTGCTCTGTTGTGTGTTCTAAGGACAGGGCCTAGACCTGGGCCCCACCGGCTCCCCCGAGGCATAGTCCTCCAACATCAGTGCCAGGACAGGAGACAGAGGGGACTCAGGCCAAGAATGACACCCGGCACCGCGTGACTGGAAGTTTTGCGACAAGGGGCCCAGAACTTGGGGGCTCAAGTGCTTGGTGGCGCAACTCGGACGCAGCTGTGGAGGGGGAGCAATGACCCCCCAGCCATTACAAGGTGCACTTTGACCCCATAACACTGCTCGGGGTTGGGCCCGATTGGGGGGGCTCTGAGACTGCACGATCACTTTTAATGAAGCCACGCAACTCCTCACTGGGCGCACAACAGGGCCCGCTCAGTAGCTGGGAGACCCGTCCACAATTCGCACCTGTAAGCCACAGGCGAACAGTGCCTACTTGCCTCCCCTGAAAACCTAGAGGGGAGGCCCCTGAACACCTCTGGGCCTTCCTGCCTGGGTGAGAGACCCCCGGGAACACATCAGCTGGGACATTAAAAATAGACCATATGTGATGCAGTTGTTCGGCCTTTACCTCGACACGCAAGAAGGGAGAGCGCACACTCACAGACATGCTTCTCAAGGGTCCCAACAGGGGGAAAAGGGTCCACCCTCACTCTCCCAATCAAAACAACCAGTAGACAACGCAGATGGAGAGGGACCGATCACTCAGGCTTTTCTGGAATTGCTTTTTAACTCTCTTCGAGAGGACTTCCACACACTTAAGCGGGAGTTAGCAGGAGAAGTGAGGGAGATACTGCGCAATGTGGACGGCCTGGGGGAGCGAGTGGCAGCAATTGAGGACAATGACTATATCAAGAGTGAGGAAATGGAACACCTTCAACAAGAAGTCATCCGTCTTAAAGAGCAGCAGGTGGACCTCCAAGCGCATGCCGAGGACCTCGAAAATAGATTGTGACAAAACAACATATGAGTCCAGGGGTTCCCATCATCCGCAGAGGAGCCAGATATAACACTATACCTACAAGGTCTCTTCAGGGACATACTCAGCGAAGGACCGGACTTTGTAATTCGGATCGATCGTGCACACAGAGTAGGTCCGCCATGGCGAGCTACGCCCCCGACATCCTAGCCTTTCTACCCGACTTCCCCCTGAAGGAGAAAATCCTCAAGGAAGCTAGACAGAAACAACCTATACAGCACCAAGGTCACTCATTGGCACTGTTCCAGGACCTCTCCTCAATCACACTTCAGAAAAGAAAGGCGTATTAAGAAGTCACCTCCTTTCTTAGGGACAAAGGGGTGGCCTACTCCTGGGGCAACCCCTTCCGACTGATCTTCAAATGGAACGGAGCGTTATATCAAATGAGATCCCTCCAAGAGATTTGCGACAATCTGGGCCTCGCTCATATGGACCCTGAAGCCTCCCCAACCCAACCCAACAATAATGAAATGGGGGGTGGCAAAGAGTGCGCAGACAGATAACAACTGCAGCGGCAGGCCTGAAACCAGATCACGCAACTTTGTCGCAGGAAAGGGCAGCGGCCGTGGATGCGGTGTCCAGAGATACCTTACCTCTTGCCTAACTTGATTTCCAGATGGGGACACACTTGAAGTGCCTCATAGCTGGCTGGGGAAGGGGGCGGGGGGCCGAATGGCACCGAGGTTGCACGCTCTCACAGGTAAATTCACCACACGTCTGAGACTCAGGACGCTACATTGAAAGTAATTACCCTGAATGTAAATGGGCTTAACAATCCCATCAAAAGACGGGCTGTTTTATCGTATTTGGAGAACTCAGGTGCTTCGATCTGTTTGTTACAGGAAACACATTCTCT
Organism: Lissotriton helveticus; assembly: GCF_964261635.1. Lineage (NCBI taxonomy): Eukaryota > Metazoa > Chordata > Amphibia > Caudata > Salamandridae > Lissotriton > Lissotriton helveticus. The sequence continues at coordinate 408,800,778 of NC_136057.1, read as the reverse complement.
TTCCAAAGACTGGCCTAGAATGCGCTTCTAAGCGTTCCCGCAACAGTTCTACTCTTCCACCACTGATAAGAAATCGGGGTTCGCTATACTGTTTGCTAGACACTTTTGTGGCCAGGTGGTGGACAAGGCACCCGAAATTAAAGGCAGGCTCCTAGCTTATAATATACGGGTGGGCGGCATCCCCTTGGTAGTGGGGTCCATATATGTCCCCAATATGGGGCAAGAATCCTTTCTCCACGGCGCCCTGTCTGACACCCTACGCCACCAAACACGATTCACCCTAGTGGGTGGGGAACTTAATTTGGTTATGGTCAAAGAGGCAGATAGATCGAGCCACAGTTATGGTTCAACAGGGGCAATCTCACCAGAGGGAAAGAGGTGGTTGATTAGTAGAGGTCTATCGGATCTCTGGCAGGAGGCGCATCCTCATAACACACACTACACTTTTTATTCCCATGTGCATCGCACTTATGTTAGGCTAGATCATTTTATTGGTTCCACAGAACTTGCCACAATAGTAAATGAAGTAGACATTGTTCCAGCTGCACTCTCAGACCATGACGCAGTAACACTTACGATTGCCATCCCTCGAACTAAAACGCAGAGAGGACGTTGGCACCTGCGAGAGGCCCTCTTGAAAAGGTGTAGCCCAACAATTGCTCAAAAGCATCACTGACTACCTTGCACTTAATGACAAGCTGGATGCACCTCTGACAGCGGTGTGGGGAGCGCTCAAGGCAGTGGTAAAAGGGGAACTCATAGCTATATCAGCGGCAGAAGCCAAAGACCGTAAGGAAAAACGGGAGACACTTTCGGCTCAGGTGTCCGAACTAGAGAGGGTGCACAGTCGCACTGGGGCCCGCAGGATATGGTAGCAGCTAAAAGCTGCTAGGGCGCAACTTGATGGTTTAGATTTGGATCGCGCGGAATTCGCAGCCCTGCGACTGCGACACACCTACTATGTGGGAGGTGATAAAACGGGGTGACTGTTAGCGAGTAAGCTTAGAGCGCGAGTCCAACGGTCCAAAATCACAACCCTTTACGATGCTCAGGGTCTGGGGCTAAGTGATGATGACAAAATAGCGGAAGCCTTCAGGGACTTCAACGCCTCGCTATACAGCGAGGATCTTTCTTTAGACAAAGAAGGGGAAGCCTATCTTAATGGGGCAGCGATAACCGCGCTCAATGCAGCGAGCGCCGCTTCACTGGACCACCTATTAGGATTGAGGAAGTGATCAGCGCAATCTCACGTCTAAAGCCCTTGAAATCGCCAGAGCCAGATGGATTCTCCGCCGGTTTCTATAAAAAGTTTTGCCCTGTTTTAGCGCTGCTCCTGACTAGACTCTTTAACTCCTTCCAAGGGCCTGGCTCGATACCTCCTGACATGCTTGAGGCCGACATCATAGTATTGCCTAAGCCGGGCAAAGATGCTACCCAGTGCGCCGCCTACAGACCCATATCTCTGCTCAACCTCGACCTCAAGATTTTTACAGGGGTACTAGCAGCGAGATTGGGCCCGCGCTTACCCGACATCATAGAGCCCGACCAATCCGGCTTTATTCCTAACAGGCAGAGTAGCGATAACACCAAACGCCTCTTACACTTAATAGATAAAGCCCATTATAATGACACACGCTACTCTCTGTGGACGCCGAAAAGGCGTTTGACAGGGTGGACTGGGGATTCCTAGATAAGACACTGGGGCATTTCGGTATAGGAGACCGCTTTAGGACATGGGTCGGCAGCTGCTATAATACACCCTGAGCAACGATTCGCATCAAGGGCATTGGCTCGCAACCATTTGACATCAGGCGAGGTACCAGACAGGGATGCCCACTATCACCCCTTCTCTTTGCACTCTACATAGAACCCCTTGCGCAGAGAATTAGGAGGGACAATCCCGATATAGTGGCCATCACCTTTGAGGGTGAGCCACACACCATTAGCCTATATGCCGACGACATCCTGGCAGCACTTGACAACCCCAAGCAATCAGTGCCAGCTTTGCTGAAGGAAATGTAGGCCTTTGGGAAGGTATCCGGCTTCAAAATGAACACCAGGAAATCAATGCTCCTTCCGCTAGGTCATAACACACATAAGCTTGACGGTTTGCCATCTTCTTATGGGGGCCTATTATCTCACGCCTCGATCCCGTACCTAGGGTTCACGCTGACGTCGAACACTGAACTGACAGTTAATCAGAACTACTCAGATCTCCTCTCCCAAATAAAGAGAGACCTGAGGAGATGGCAGCAACAGCCGTTGTCACTATTTGGGTGGGTTGCAGCAGTCAAATTGTCCATTCTACCCAAAATTCTCTATATATTTCATACCATACCAGTGAGCCCTCCTTTGGGAACTATACGGAAATTACCAGACGCAGTGCAACATTTTATTTGGACAGGAAAAACGTCCATGGCTGCGCAAAGACCTTGCCCACCGCGCTCCTGATGAGGGAGGACTGGGGATCCCTAACTTGCTGCAGTATTTCCAAGCGACACAGCTACATTACTTGTTAGAGTTGAATCGCCCCGAATCAGAGAAGAGATGGCTCTTCCAAGACAGAGCGATGGCGCAAGCATCACTCTGGAAGATTCCCTTTTTTAAACGACCCGACAGGCAGGCCTACCTTAATAAATTTCCCATCTCCCATCTCGCACGGTACTGCAGGATACGGTGGCGGTCAGGAGGGGACTCACTACCTTCCCCTCACCTCTCACGCCTCTATTTGACAACCCAACCTTTCCTCCAGGACTAGAAGGGTGGGCATTCCGACAGTGGCAAAATCCTGACTACAGGTCAGCGGGACACCTGTTTGACCTTGATGGCTTCCTTCAATTCACTGACCTCACGGAGTTGTATGATCTACAAGCACCACGACGATACCAATACTTTCAGATTAGGCATTGGCTGACGCAGCCGGAAACTCGCGCTCTTGTCGGCAGGCAACTCACGACATATGAGAAATGGCTCTTTACCAAAAAATCTGACCAGCAAATGATCACAGACCTCTACAAGATGATTAATCCAAAACCCTCCACGCAACGTTCCGCGGGCCAGAAGAGATGGGAAACTGAATTAGGGAGAAGCCTCTTTGACAAAGAATGGCAAGCCATATACTACAGGGCCCACCACACGGCCAGGAATACCGCCAGCAGAGAAGCAGCAGTAAAGATCATGACCTATTGGTACTTAACACCAGCCCGACTCAACAAAGGTAACCCAGAGCGCAGCCCCACTTGCTGGAGGGGATGTGATGAAACAGGGACACTGACCCACCTGTTATGGGAATGCAAAGAGCTGACGGACTATTGGACAGCAGTCCTTAATGATATTGACAAACAATTCGACACAGAAATTCCCTACTTCCCAGCCTACACACTCCTAGGGCTTCCTAATGCATGTACAATCCCATTAAAGTCAATCAGGGGGAAGCAGAAGGGGCTGGCTATGGGGGCTGCTGTACAACACATCCTATCGCTTTGGGGAACTCCCAGGCATCCCAGGCACACGGGTTGGTCACATAAACCTTGGTACATAGTGGGCATGGAGCAGGTTCAAGCTACCCTCACCCAATCGACAGCAGCCCCTTCTTTCTCTCTTGACCACGGAATTCAATGAAGTCACGTGCCCGAAATACCTCTGCCTCCTACGGCTCACTGACACATCATCCCCAGATGACGCCCCGAAAAATTAGATATGCGATGGCTCTCTGACATAGCCCTTCTTAAGGGCGAGGACTTGGCACACCGGTTGGGGGGGGGGAAGGGATGAGGGGTTCTGGGGGAGAGGGTTTAATGTTTTGTTTTTTCTTCCTCTCTTGTAGTTTGGTGGGGCGGTGGGTGCCGGATTAGCGATGCTAAGCCCGAACATGCTATCATGGACACAATCTATCCCAGTGACCTCTGGGCCTGAACACTTCCTACTAGGGGTTTGGGTAAGGTCGATTATCCCGGGGTGTTCAAAGGGGGCATGTGAGCATTGTAATGTATGACACCTAATGCTTTGAAAATTCAATAAAACAAAGTTAAACAAAAAAGGTGACTGAGTGTATATCCTTTACTTGATATGCCTTTAAGAAGAGATTTCTTGAGTCATCTGAAGCGTTGAGTCTCTGTTGATGTTGAATTGCCACCTCGATTTATATTTTGGGGTAAAGTTTAGCTTACAGAGTCTTTCAGAGTCACTGCCGGTCTTCATGACTAATTCCTTTCCAGTAGATGTACTGATGATTGTTAAAGATTGACGCTTGAAGGAGGTTTAGTGGTTGGGCCTTTTATTGGTTTTTGAGGTGGAGATGGTGCCTTGCATGGAAGGGTTGTGTGGCAGATTGAGCAGTAAGTTAGTTGGCAGGGATTCTCTCTGGTCATCAGAGAGCTGGTGGTTGTTACTTGTAAGATCCGTGAGGACTTAAAGTCAGACTGCTTGACCATCTTGTGTTCCGTGTGTGTTGACTTCAGATGCCACTGAGCTGGCTACCTCACCGGGACTTGATAAACTAGATGGATGACCCAGCTCAGAAGATGGATTACTGCAAGTAGAAGAAGAGTTTGTGTGCACTAAAGAAAAGACTTTTGGTGGGGTCAGAGTTGGTGGTGGTCGAGACTCTGCACATGGCCTCTCCCACTAATGATTCATTGACAGTAGTTGACATCTTTAGTGTAGGCCTGCAGATGGAGTAAACTAGGTCAAGCTGCATAGATAGGGCACCTTTTGCGTGTTATTTGTTGTGGGTCTTTCTGAGCCTCTTTCACTGTCTTTTCATCTGTAAAGTTGTTTTGGCTCAGGGAGCTGGAGTTAAGTCAAGGCAGTCAGCTGCTAATTTAATGGAAGACTGCACGTTTAGGTGGACTATTGAGCGGATTTATTTGCAGCCGCTATTTGTTGTTGTCTGGAAGGAGTACTAACATCAGCGCTTATGGGAGCTGCCTGGTGTGCAGCTGTGGTCTGTATATTTGCGTTGCACAGATGGGCGGCTTGAGTGTCTGGGTTTAGTTGAAGTTTCATTTCTGTTAAAACCGAGGTTAAAATATCGGGGAGGCCAACTAGCTTGTCAAGCACTGGGCCGGAGGATCAAATGGGAGCCAGTTGGACGGCTTCACATTGGGCACCTTGAACCAGCGAATTTAGAGTACTAATTTTGAGTCAATGGTTGTGACGTATGTTGCCAAGGTGTTAAGAAGATCAACCTGCAAGTCTAATTTGTTTGAGTGGTATGCTAAAGGCTTAATCAGCTGATTGGAAAGACCGAAGAAGAGCATCTCAAGTATTACTTGATCTGTCTTTTTGCCACTGCATTGGGCTATCAACTGGGCGAGGTCTTGGCTCATTAAAGTCAGGGCTAGAAGATAAATATGTGCCTGCTGAGAGCCACTTGATGCCTAACGGTGCCTGGCACATGGGTTGAAATTGAGTTGGGGAGATGCCTCAAACAGTGGGTTGAGCTGATCCATCAAGAAAGAAAGTTCTGTTTCCTAGCTGGTTGTGCTCCACTGCCTTATCAGATGGAACCAAGGGGATATTGCTGGAGGAGACTCAATATTACCCTGGCTGTCTAGGATACAGCCCAGTGGGGCATAAGTTGGGGGATAGTGAATATCAGCAGCAACCGCTTGGGCCTTTCTTTCTTCTGGAACTTTGCTTTGTTCGCGTGTACCGCTGGGGTCCTTACAGTTAGAGATTGCTTGAACTGATGCCCCTCTGACGATTGATACAGTGGCTGGCGGAGAGTTGGGGGGCTGGACTGTCCCCTGCAATGGAGCTGATGCCGTCTTCCGAGTTGCCTGGTGCCGTAGACAGCCTCTTATCTCTCGCTGCAGTCTCTTTTTCACCCATTCCTCCAAGTGAAACAGAACCTTTCTCTTGGGCACTTTGGGTTTTTGCATGCCACTGCAATCATTGAGTGTGGTTGAATACATACTTGTAGGCCTTGGATATCTACTTTATGGGAAAACAGTGCATCCATTAGGGTCTTTTAAAAAGCTGAACTTACTCAGTGAGTTTGAAAAACTTGACCTCGGAGTTAGGGCAAGAGGGCCTGCCCAGAAGCTTGAAGGAGAGGCCCAGCGTCCAACTCATATTGAGTTAGCGTTAACACAGGGGTTTGAGAGAGGCAGTGTGTTTAGGGGCATTATAGTCTTGGTTTAGGTCTCTAGTTCGCCAGCAGCACCCTTGTCTTGCCTGAGCGCATAGTTTTGTCCACAATCCTTTAGTTTCCTTGGCTGGGGGTGAGAATCCTCTATGGAATATAGTGCGATTGCAGTGGTCTCTAAAGCCCAGTAACAGTGCTGAGATTGAACCAGGCGGGGGAGCACATGGCGGAGAGCAAGCCACACCACAATCCTAGCCGGGCTGCTTCTGCTCACTCTGGCTCGAACCTTAGGATGTGCATTATGCACCCCCATTCCTTTGGCCAGGAGATTTGCACTAGGGAGATATTTGGATGGAATTATACATGCCCCAGCACCTCTCCCTACCTCTTTGCACTGCAGGCTCCACATAGGTTGCCCTACCTGTCAAGCTGCAGGCGACAAGTGACAGGCCAGGACAGCCTCTGAATCTTTGGGCCAGCCCTCAAAGGCCAGCGTAGGGCAAGGCAACGCCATTGTGGTCCCGACCAGGAAAAATTAGAAGTACTCGTGGGCCATCTAGGACCTTGTTCCTTGGTCCTCTGCACCCACTTCTGTAGCGACCTGTCCGTAAACTGCCAGCGAACTGCCTTAGGACAGTACCAGGTACCTAGGGGCTAGACTGGATGTGCCCCACCTGGATGGGCACCTAGGTTGGGGTGGCTGGTAGAAGGTTAGCCATCCCAACCTAGGCCGTGGCTGTGAGCTTGCTGGGATTTTTCCAGTTCATTGGCTGCAGCCAAAAGCTGTGAAGTGTTGGCTGTCGTTAGCGGGGGCGGAGTCAAAGAAGCAGTGTTGGTGTATCCTCTGCACTGGAACTGCAATCTGATGCCACTTCAAAAAGGTTCCTGGAGAATTGCGCAAATCACCATATAAAATATTTGCAAGCAAGCGCGCTGCTAAGCCTGAGCATACCACATGCCCTCATGATTGAATACATGTTTTCTTCAAATGTTCATACCTAGGAAGCATATAGTGTTCTGCATTATCTCTATAGTCCTTGTTATTGTCCAAGTCATTACTTATGAGGGAAGTGTGAATGCTTAACACAGGAAAGGCAAATCCCACCCAACCTGAGGTAGCAGCTGTGAAAAATTAGGTAACTGGTTGGGAAGGGAGGGCTGAAACCCTATTTATTTATTTATTTTGAAAGTTTTATATAGCGCGAACAAGATCTTTGCAGATATCAGAGCGCTTTACAAATACAGGAGGTAAGGAAACAAGAAACATGGGAGAGATTAACAGACTTTTGAGTATAGAATACTTGTAGGTAAAAAATGAAAAGCAAAATAGGGTGGGTACATGGGGTAGCATAATAATTGACTAAAACTAATGATACAAATCGACAATCAGACAATCAATAGTGCAGATAGGTGTAGATCCTCAAATAGATCCAGAGTACAAGTTCAGGTGAATTTAGTCATGAGGATAGCTTTTACTTCTTTTTTAAAGAATGCAGAGGAGGAGATAAGTCTGGTTTCAGGAGGGAGTGAGTTCCAGATCCTGGGTGCCATTCCTGAAAAAGAGCGTTTATATGTTTTTTCCTTCCGGAATCTACGAGGTTTCAGGAGAAGATTCTTTGTGCTTCTAGGGGTTCTTGAGCCACCAGATATTGTCAGTTTCTGAGTGAGGTAGCCGGGTGAGTTGTGGTGTACAGCTCTGTGCGTCATGCAGGCAATTTTCAGATGTATTCTGGCTTCAAAAGGCAGCCAGTTCAGGGATTTTAAGTCAGGGGAAATATGCGAGTGTTTTTTTGATCCAGTGATGAGTCTTGCTGCAGCGTTCAAAGAGGCTCTCAGGGGTGCAGTAGTAGATAGAGGGAGTCCGCCAAGGGCGACGCTACCGTAGTCTAAGCGAGGAATGAATAGGGCTTGTACAGCAGTTTGGAAGTCCTTGGCTGGGAGGAAGGGTTTAAGTTTCCTCAAGGTATTGATTTGGAAATTAGCTCCCTTAGTAGCTTTGCTGATATGCTGCTGCATGTTGAGATTGGTGTCAAGTGTAATGCCTAAGGATTTCGCTGAGTTCACGATGGTAGGTTGGACATTGAGTGCAGATAGGTGTTTAAGCCAAGTTTGGGTGGTGGAGATTTTCGCGGGAGGTGAGATCAGAAGGAACTCAGTTTTCAGAGCATTTGAGTTTGAGGTGATTATCGGCAAGCCATGATTGGGTGTTTCTGAGCGTTGAGTTCAGAAGTTTGATGTCTTTGGGGGATTGTAATTTGAGATATAGTTGGGTGTCGTCGGCGTACATGTGAAAGTGTACATTAGATGCTTATAACAAGGTGGTGAGAGGTTTCATGACCAGATTGAACAATGTTGGGGATAAAGAAGATCCTTGTGGGATGCCTAAAGTTACAGGCACTGGTAGGGACATCAAGTTGTTGCTCTTGAATTTCTGAGCCCTGTTATGCAGAAAGGAGGTGAACCATTTGAGAACAGTCCCAGATAGGCCCATTCTGGTGTTTAACAGCTCAAGTAAGTTCTCGTGTTTGACAGTGTCAAATGCTGAGGAGAGATCAAGAAGGATGAGAAGGCAGGTATCGTTTTGATCTAGGACTTGGAGTGCGTCATCAATTATGTGTGTCATAGCAGTTTCAGTACTGTGCCCTCCTCGGAAACCTGATTGATGAGAGTTGAGAAGGTCAAACTGATCAATGTGTTTTGTTAATTGGAGTTGTACGCATTTTTCCAAAAGTTTTGAAAGTGTGGGAATATTGGTAATAGGACGGTAATTGTTTAGGTCCGCTGTTGGTTTCTTGAGTATAGGTGTAACTTGTCCAATTTTGAGTGAGTCTGGGATGAGTCCTTGTTGAAGTGAACTGTTAATAATTTTGGTCCAGAGTGGGAGGAGTAATGGGATGAAGTCTTTTACAGCGTTGGCAGGAAGAGGGTCTGTGAGGTGATTAGAGGGTTTCAATGTGCTGAGCAGTTTTAGAATTGTTTCTTCTGAGTAGGTGTAAAAGGATGACCAAGCAGCATTGTTTTTTGGTTCAGTGGGTGTTATGCTGCGGGGGTTGGAGTAAAGGATTACCTCATTGCGAAGATCGCTCCTTATGTTATCAGTCTTTAGTTTGAAGAAAGCAGAGAAGTCTTCACATGATGGTATATCGCCTATTGTGCTATGTGTAAGTTGGGGGTGTTCCTTGGATTGTGTTTTGATTAGTTCAAATAGTTTTCTTGGCCGTTTTTTTGCTTGATCGAGCTGAAGGCTGAAGAAATCTGATTTGGTGCGCTTAGTTTTCCTGAAGTAGGCGTTTCTCTTTTTCTTCAGAGTTTTAAGGTGCACTGCCGAAGGGGCTGATCTCCAGGTGCGCTCTGCCATTCGCATGGCTCGTCTGTGTTCGTTGAGGCTACCATCGTACCATGGGTTGGATTTCTTAGTGGAGACTTTTTCAATTGCAAGGGGGCGGCCTCATTGATTATTGAGGTCATAGAGTTGAGGTAGTGGTCGGTCAAAGATTGAACATCATGAGCGCCGGTAGGGGGAAGGAGGAGATTGCAGCTGTGGGAAGTTATTCAAGAAGGAATCACAATCCATCAACAGTAATAACGTGAAACACATCACAAGAAGAATCCCATACCAAATTAGAAAAACAGTGTAAATTTTCGCAAAAAATAAGGCCAAACTGACAAAAATTCAATCAGTAGAAGCAGAGATATGCAAGTTTAAAGATTACAGTAAATTAGCGCCAAAAAGTACAAAGTGACAACTGTGGTTATCTAGTCACATCGGACAGGAACAAAGTCCCAACCTTAGGCCATCCGTGACAGAGCGAGGGCTGGTTACAAGGATCCACTGAGACCCACTGAACACAGTAACTTAAGTCTAGTTTGAAAGAGATGCCGGAGTCCCAGGTCGATGATGCGTCACGCAGCAGAGCAGATGCAAGGTCTGAGTGGGGAGATGTGTTGGTCAGCAGCAGTTACAGGAAGCATGCGTAGAGGGATGCAAAGTCATAGCATGGAGATCTGTCAAAACGCAATGGCTCAGATGGGCTGCACTTGGCGAGGCGATGTCCTTGCGTAGAGATGCATTGCGCAGCAGCAGTTCTCATGGGCTGCGTTGGGTGAAGTCTATGTTGCAGAGGCAATGCATCAGTTCCGAGGGCGATGCATTGAGCAGTAGAGGCGATGCATCAGTTCTGCTGGAGAAGCACCGGAGATGCATTGGTTTTGCTGAATCCACAGAAGGGCTGGCAGAGCATCTTCACGCTCACTTCCAAGGGTTGGGGACTAGAGTGGCACTACTTGGAAGGCAGGACTCAAAGATTGCAGAGTCCGTGTGCTGGGTTCAAGGTTGTTGGAAGCCTGTTCTGTCTGTGAGTCTTCTGATCAGGAGGCCTGTCAACTAGCCCTTGGAGTCACTAGAGATGCAGGTCCAGTCCTTCTCACCCAGGCAAGAGGGCAGCAGAGCAGTGGACGAGCACAGAAGGATAACAGTCCAGCAGTCCAACAGTGTGGCAGTCCTTTCAAAAGCACAACTGTCCTTTTTTCCGGGAGAGTTTATTTACTTATTTAATAGATTTGTAGAGTGTCTGAATCACCCCCTGAGGGGTACCTATGTGCTTAGGACAAGGCTGATGGCAGGCTGATTAAGGAGGTAAAACAAAGTGGACTTAAGTAGTTTCCTAAAGCGAAGGTAATCAGTGCAGAGCCTCAAATGAATGGGCAGCTGGTTCCCGTAGAGGGGTGGCGAGGTATGAAAAGGATTTACCACCTAATCTTGCTTTCCTAATTCTGGGGATATGTAGCAGCGATTTGCTTCCCCACCTAAGAGTTCTTGAGGGAGCGTAAGGCTTAATCTTCCTAGAGATATAGGAGCGGCCTTTGTTATGTAAGGCTTTGTAGACTGTGCAGCAGACCTTAAATGACGCGCTTGCGAATTGGAAGCCAATGAAGTTTTTGTAATAGGGGGAGGGACGGGGCTTTGAAAGGAGAGTTCGTAACGAGTCATGCAGCAGTATTCTGAACCACCTGTAACCTGCTGAGGGATGACTCATTGGCAGAGACCAGGAGAGCATAGCAATAATCGGGACGGCTCATAACCATGGTCTGGATGAGAGTTTTTTGCATGTTGTCTGGCATGAGAGGAAAAACTCGGCGTAACAAACCCAACACATAATTGAATAAGGATTTGGGATTAGGGCACGAGCCGAGAGCTGTCGGCCACCAACTCCAAAGAACATTATCTACGTTTTTCCAGCATTGAGCTGTAAAAAACTACTTTTCATCCATTCTGCAATAGTTCACAGGTCCAGAAGTGTACTGAAGATTTGGGGGTCTGTTGTCCAATATTTATATTTGGTGCCACTTTGAAGTAGGAGAAGCTTCCAGAGATGTGCACCCCCGCCCCCCAGAGGTACTAAGAATTTTCTGCCTACGTGCTCTGGCCCCAGACTGTCTGAGTCACTATAGACTAGTGTCAAACCTCTTTGTAAGAGTATCAAAGCGGGCCGTTGTGTTGTGTGGTAGGTTACTGCTTCTCCCCTTGGTTAATTCAGAGTGGCCCATCCTGCCAGCACCTAGCATCCCTTTGTTTCACTGCTTGGGAGCAATATGCAAAGACGAACTGCCAGCAACACCTAGTCAAGTGGCCCAGGAACAGGCTGTAGACATCAACTGGCTAGGACCAGAAGACACCAACACTCTAAAAGTGGGATTTTCAGAATAGTGACTAAACTTCCAACTTTTCCATTAAAAAGGACTTCCAATTACAATTCTTTAGATACCCAGCTCGAGCTGTCTACCTGCTCCCAATTGGAAGTTACAGGTTATTAAATGTAAAAAGGTAACGCCAATGGGAGAGGCAGGCCTTGCGGTAGTAAAACATGCATGTAGGAGTTTTTCACTACTAGGACATGTAACCCTTAAAAGTACATGTCCTACATTTTGAATACACCGCACCCTCCCCTCTAGGTTGTTTAGGGCCTATCCTAGGGGTGACGTATGTGTAATAAAAAGAAAGGATTAGGCATGTCAAAAAGTTTATTTGGCCAGGTCGAAATGGCAGCTTAAAACTGCACACTCACACACACACACACAGGCTGCAATGGCACAATGGCAGGCATGGGACATGCTTAAAGGGCTACTTAAGTGGCTGGCACAATCAGTGCTGCAGGACCACTAGTAGCATTTAATTTACAGGACCTGGGCACATGTAGTAACATTTTACCAGGGACTTACAAGTAAAATTAAATGTCAATTGGGTGTAGGCCAATTCCACCATGTTATAAGAGTTCAAAAGCCAGCAAAAACAAAGTAAGTTAAACAGGAGGATTATAGGCAAAACGTTAGGGAGAACCACGCCCATGATGCCAGGTCTAACAAACACATTAGCCTAGAAATCACAGCCTTCTCCTGTGTGTTTATTATCTTGTTGAGACAAGAACACAGGAGTGCAAGGTTGCTGCTGAGATAAACCTCCAGCATTGGTTTCTGGTCTCCTAACCTGGACTTGGTGAGAGGCAGAAATCCAACAAGGAAGCAGCAGGCAAAGGGAGAAAGGAAATGGTCCCTAGCCGTGAGTGCTGTAGGAATATACAGGGTCAGACAGAGAATGCAAACAGCCCTGGAAATTAAGTCAGACTGGCCGCAGAGGGGGCGGGGCGAGGGTTAGGTTTGTGCTGGTGAGAAACTGTTGGACTTGGCACTTTTTGCAGGTTCATCACTAAACATTTTGCCCTTCTACTAGCCTTTTTTCTGACATGGTGTTGGTGGTTTTAGGACTCTGGGCACTTTAGCACTTCTGTTCAGTGTAAGGTGTGTGTGCTCTCTGCATTAAATATGGTAAGATTGGTTTACACATGGTGGCCTATTTAATATACCTGTTAGTCCCTTGTAAAGTGGTATTTATGATACCCAGGGCTGGTAAATGAAATGCTACTAGTGGGCTTGCAGTGCTTTATACCTTTTTATTCCTGCCATCGCCTGTGCCCCAGGAGGAATAGAAGAGTGCTGGGGCTGCGCAGCGTTGAGCTGCACCCCATTGAGAGGGAATCACTGGTGTAGGGGTTTCCCCGTGCTGTGGGGAAGGACGCCGGGAGCCCACCCCACATTGCGCCTGATATGGCCGGGTGCCCACCCCGCATTTTTACTGACTTGGTGAGTGGGTTTCTACTTTTAAGGACCGGAGCGGGAGCCCACCCCGCTGGTCCGTGCCCCCCTGCATGAGCCGTCACCGAGACGAGACGAGCAGCGCGGCCGCAGAGGAAGTCAGACAAGTGAAGTCATGATCATGGGCGGGGCCGTGCCGGAAGTAGCCTGGAAGTTGTCTCAGGCCAAGCGGGGCTCCCGTGAGCTGGTGGAAACTCCGTGGCTGGGAGGAGGAAGTCCGGAGTGGTCCCGTTGAAGGGGAGACCCGACGAGGAAAGTTGCCAGTGCCTGTCGCCCCGCTGATTTCGGTGCAGAGCCTCGCCGACTCCTGGTCCACGTCCCGGTCCCGGGAAGGGGGACCATGTGAAGGGTGAAGCGCATGGTAGTTGCAGCGGTGGGGGCCTGAGGCACATTGTCTGTGCCTGCCCCCGCCCCATTGAAGAGGAAGCTGCGGTGTGCCTGGAGGAGCCCCGGTGGAGGGGGGGCTCCTCGAAGTTGGCCGGGTGCCATAAGTGGCACCGGAAGAAGCAAGGACACTTGGAAGAGAGAGAAAGACTGGTGAGTGGGGCTCATTGGTGAACTGGTTGTTGGAGGGTGTGTCGGGGCACTTTGTCGGTGCCCGCCCCGCTGTGGTCTCTCTAAGGGCACCATAGTGCCCAAGCTGGTTTTACAGCTGCCCCGCCAGGCAGTGGGCAGCTGCAACCTTGGGCCACTTTTGTTTCGGAGTCCTTGTGGGGCTCAAGAGCCACAGTGAGTGCCTGACCTTATTTGCGCACTTTTTACAGCTGCCCTGTGAGAGAGCTGGGCAGCTGGCACGTTTGGGTGCAAGTACCATCTAGGTCAAGGAGGGGTGAGTGCAAGCCAGGCCCCAGTGCCCAGGCACATTTTGTGTTTACTTCTGAGGCAGCCAGGGGGCCCTTTGCGAGGTCCCCCTTAGAGCCCTGGACATAGGGCATTTGAGCCCCAGTAAAAGGCCTGTTGGCCTGGGGGTGTCAGGTTTATGTTGGTAGGGCGCAAAGCCCTAATGTGATGTCTACTGCATAATGTGTTTATGCTAATGAGGATTGGTCCTAAGGTGTTTATGCCTAATGTCATGCTATGATATTTTGGGATGGCGTCTAATGCTAATGTGCTGATTCTTAGGTCATTATGGTACCAGTAGTTACTGGTTGTGTTTTAGATTTACTTACCTGATTTTGGTTCTGACAGTGGCCCGATTGGCCCTGTCCTGTATATAATCCCCTGTGAATATTGCCTATTGCCAGTTGGCATAGTGCAAATGTGTGATTATGTTTCTTATGTGTTTATAATGATACAAAGGCTATTTTTTTATATAATCGTGTGTGGAGTTTCTTTTGTAGTGTGCCTAGTGTGTTGCTGCTGTGTGTGTGTTGCGCAAACGCTCTACACATTGCCTCTGGGATAAGCCTGACTGCTCGTGCCAAGCTACCAAGGGGGTGAGCAGGGGTTATCATCAGTGTGTAACTCCCTTGCCCTGATTAGAGTGGTGGTTTCTGCCTGGCTTAGGCGCAAGCCCTAGCCAACCAGAAATCCCATTTCTAACAGAAACACTGCTGCTGCTCTTGCTACAGTGATTTATATTGCTGTACTGCTGCACACCCGGCCCCCCTGTACCAAAAAAAGCCTCCACTGGTCCAAAACTGCCCCCACCCTTCCAGCCCAGCGGGAAAACACCTGTTGCCTGCTATGGCCAGTCTGGCTCTGAGAATATACCCTGAAGAGTGGTTATGGCCCTAGATCTTAATATTTGCAGCAGAAAATTTCACTATGTGGTTGGGTTAGAAGTATTTGCTTCTTGCATGTGTGTGGTAATATGAATTCATCGCCCATGCACAAGCTTTACATTTCAGCTGCATTTAGATGAAATTTGTTTTGGGGATCCCTTGAGGGTTATTTTAGACTCAGAAGGTTCTGAAAAGTATTACTGATGCAAGATGACAGTATTTTCCTTAAATTAAATCCAATTTCTGGAGTTCTTGATTAAATCTTTTTTTAATTAGTTCTTTATGTCTGGAGCTGGGCTATAAATCAAGAGGAAACGGCTAAGAGGAGGCATGTTTCTATATCATCTTCAAGACCTCTGAATGTCTCTCTCCCAAGAGGCCACAGAGGGAAAGAATTAGAAGGATCACTGAGGAAACGCTGGCAGCTCCTAAAAAGAAAAACACACACTGGCAGCCCTGAGCAAGAGACATTATGTTCTGATGTCTCAGGTTCTGGGGATAGAAAGACTTGGACCATAAACTAAGAAAGTGAAGTATATTTCAAAATATATGTTTCCTGAGCTTCTTGCCCATGTGAGGAAAATATAAAGTTTTCCTCAGCTGAAAACACAGGATCATCAGAAGAAACTATCCTAGAGCAGTTCCAAAAGACTCCTTATGAAAGAATCCCCATTCATTAGTCTGTAAAGTAATTGGTCCTGAATGAATGGAAAGTACCCTGATAGAAATAATTAATCAAGGTTTATGGCAGGGCTAAATTTATTGGAATTTATGTAAAATAAGTTAGTCTCTATGATCCATGTCGATTCAGTAGTGCTCTGGTTTTGTCAGAAGTTTCTAAAGAAAATGTGGACTCCGCCATGCAAAAAGTCTGTTCAGGTTCGCATCTAGCTGTAAATGCATTTATGGAGCAAACACAGTGCAATCTTTAATTATAAATGTTAAGGGCCTGGTCAATGTGGTGAGGAAGGGCATAAGTGTTCAGAATAACTTGAAGGAAAGGAACATCAATAAGAGTTCTCATTGGGGATTTCTTTTGACGCATCAATTGCATCACAAGTAACGTATTCTTAAAAGACTAGAATACTTACCCTCTGAGAGATCTACAGACATTTGAATTTTGTGTTGATGAACCAGGATATTTGGGGTCAGAATTGGAAGACAGGTGTAGTGTTAATGATATATTGCTGTGATGTAGTCCTGGATTAGAATGTCCAAGTGGAGCTTAGAATGTCATGGCTTGTAATATTTTGTATGAAACCTCAGTACTGTTTTGACAGCATGAGGCACAGCTGTAACTGCTGAGGGCATCAACTGAGAATAAACTCCACTGGACAAGTATCTGGAGTGGCGCGTTTAGTACATTTACTGGTGACGAGCTGTGTCTGCGCAGGGGGCTGACTGAATGATGTCCACACCCCTGGTCTATAGCAATATATGAGAGATGTGATCCACATGACCAGTAAGATTACATTAAGAGGGGGTGGGGGAAAGAACTAAGGAGGAGCTAAAAGAGGAAAAAAAAGAAGTACTTCCAGTTTTATTATTTTATTGACGGTCGTACTTTTGTGGGTTTTCCTGGATTCTGTCAATGTTGGGTGCCCTTATCGCAAGAGCAACCCTTTTGAACTGAACGCTCGTAGCCATTGTGTCACGAGCGACTGAAGCGTCTGAGGGGCGTGCTGCCTATGTTGCGTGCCGCTGTTTTATAAATAGACTGCTAAGCTGCATGTCAGTGCCAGCGCTTTCGAGTTGGGCACTTTGCGACACCAGAAAAGTGTGTAGGGCACAGTAAACGAGTGCCGGTGAAGGGAGAAACATGATTTAACTGCAGTGTCGAATTTAAATGTGCCGGGCGCATTACTTAATGGCTACCGTCATCCTAAACACTGTCGGAAGTCGGAAAGGGGGAAGCATGTCGGGAAGTGTGTCGGCTACAGTAATCGAGTGCCGGTGCAGGAATTAAATCCAGTGGATTACTTACTAAAAGAAGACTTTACTTACAGAGACGCACCCGTATGCTCAAGTGTCCCGAGGGCAGCTTTTGTGAGGAGGGACTAATAAAGAAAAAAAGACACAGAAACATAGAAATAGGACAAGAGGACAAAGGATAGTCACAGATAAAGAAGGAGTGCTAGTGTTTCTACATGTTTAGACACAGATAAAGATGAAGGACTAAGATGGAAAAGAAGAGGTGAAGAAGAAGAAAAAAAGATATATAAGGATATTTTTTACATTAGCTTATTGTGTTAGTCTGTTTTATTAATTTATTATTTTACTTCCTTACTTAAATTAGTTATTTTGGTTTACATTCTTGTTACAGGTGTTGAACATGTCTGATCAAGCTATGGCGTCACCACCAACCTTTCTTGCCAAGCCTGGAAATTCACCCATTCAATGGGAACAGTGGAAAAACTGTTTTTTACATACATGTTGGCCAAAGGTGGTGATAGGTATGGTCCTGTTAGACGCCAAGCTATTTTGTTACACCATTTGGGGGTAGAGGGGAGAAGATTATTTGAAATGCTCCCTGAGGTTTCCTTAGGAATGGGGGACGGTCAGCCTAGTAACGTGTATGAAATGTCTATCCAAATGTTAGATGCACGTTTTATTACCAAGATTATTGTGGTGATGGAACGCCATAAGTTATTTTCAAGAGCACAGTTCTTGGAAGAAGATATAGACACGTATGTAGCAGCGTTACAAGGGTTATCCTTGACTTGTAAATATGAAAACTTAGGTGATTCACTCATTAGGGATCAGATTGTAAGGTGTACTAATGATAAAAGAGCGAGAGAGAAATTACTGATGAAGGATCTCAAACTGGCAGAAGCCATTCAGGTTGTGAAAGGCATGGAACAAGCTGTAAAGTGGCTGAAGGAAATAGACACTTCATCAAAAGTAATTTGCAAGGTTGTAGGGGAATCTGCTCCTATTTTGGAAGTACGAGGTCCTAGTGGAAACACATTGAAGAGTGCTACAGGAGATGCTAAGAAGGACATGTTCAGTAAAGGAGGTAAGAAGGACATTATAACAAGAGAAATAAAATGTTTTAGGTGTGGTGCTCCTGGTCACATTGCTACTAGCTTTAGATGTGCAGCAAGAGGCATTTTATGCCGCAATTGTGGGAAAAAGAACGATTTGCTAAAATGTATAGGGCAAGGTCCAATCCAGCGAGTATAAGTGTAAAAGAAGTTGAAGAGGTGTGTGAAAGTGTTCCCCAAATACTGCTGACCATTCATGAAGAGGAATACAGTGTGCTAGTTTTCAGTGATATTACACATGAATCTGCTAGGCGGTTTAATGGTGTGAAGAAGGAAAGCAATGAGAAATTAGAAAAACGACATTGCACTGTGCATCTTGATGAATTACAAGTAAAAATGTTAGTGGATTTGGGGAGTTTGTACACCTTAGTGTCAAAGGACACTTTGTCTAAGACTTTACATGACGATTGGTCTGCACCTGACATAAAGGCTGTGGGATATGGTGGAAAAATAATTTAGATTTTTGCTATGAGATGGATGAATATATAATTTGAAGTAGTGCATTGTAGTTTATCTAACCAATTTTGGTTCGAACCTTTTGGGATTGCGCCATCAGAAAGATTTGGACATAATTTTAAATCCTAATGCAGAAAATCCAGTCATGTTATTAACGGACGAATTACATGTGAGTCAAGTGGATACGTTTGACGAATGGGCGGTGAAAAAGTTTCCCCGCGTCTTCGAGGACAATTTGGGATTACTAAAAGGATTCTCACACAAGATAATTCTTAAGAATGGGGCAGTTCCAGTAGTACATAAACTTAGGAATGTACCATTTCTGATCAAGGAACCTTTGCAGTTAGAATTAAAACAGGTTGTTAAGTCAAGGAATAATTGCACCCATAAAATCATGGGAATGGTTAGCCCCAATCGTTGTTGCTCCCAAGGAGGGTGGTAAAATCAGATTATGCATAGTCTCAAGGGACCTCAATAGAAATGTTTAGGTTGATAGACAACCACTTCCCAATATTTCAGAAATCCTGTCAGCAATGTCTGGGGGAAAGTGTTCAGCGTGGTTGATATGTCAGCGGCATACGACCAGGTCAATTTGCAAAAGTATTCCAGGCACCTAACATCCTTTGTTACCCCATGAAGTGCATTCTACTATTTACAATTGCTGTTTGGGCTGGCATCAGCTTCAGCAGTGATTCAGAGGCCGATGAAGCAAATTTCTGAAGGTTTGGAAAACATGTGGTATTTTCAAGATGATGTAATGATAGCTGGAAGGGATGAGTTGCATCATGATGAGCTGCTTGAATGTGTGATGAAATGTCTGGATGAGTATGGGTTGACTATCTAGCGAGAAAAGTGTCAGTTCAGGAAAACATTTGTCACGTATCTTCGAAATAAGATATCAAGTGAAGGCATACATCCAAAAAAAAGTGTTGTCCAGGGGATAAGTGATGCAACATGTCCATCATTTCTTGGGCTAGTAGAATACTGTTCAAAATTCTTAAAGAATTTTACTGAGATAGTTGAGCCTTTAAGAGTATTGATGAAGAAGAATGCGGTGTATGAATAGAGTGAGGTAGATCAAGGAAAGAATTATGCAAGTCCCTTCTCTTGGTCACTTTGAGGTAACAGCTAAAAGGTATTTGACAACTGATGCGAGTAATGTTGGCTTACGGGGAGTGTTGACCGAAGTGGAGAAGGATCAAGAGAAAATTATAGGGTTTGATTCCAGGAGGTTGCAGGGTGCAGAGAGGTCATACTCTGTGATTGAGAGACAGGCTTTGGCATGTTGTTGTGGCATTAAGCATTTCAAGCATTTCCTGTGGTGTTTGCCTTTTAGGGTCAGGACTGACCATAAGCTACTGGTGCACTTGTTTAAAGGTGGCAGGGGATTGGCATGAGGAGTTACACCTAGAATTTCAAGATGGTTGTTATCCGTGCTGGAGTTCAATTTTGAAATGGAGTACTTGAAAAGGTTGAGGAATGTGGTGTCAGATTGCCTCTCCCATTTGCATACTAAGAGGATAGTAGAAGATGAGGAAGTTGATGTGAATGACGCATGTAAGATCCAAGACAGTATGGTGTTGAAAAAAGAAGAGTGGGACATTGCCATGGAGGACGATTTTGTGTTGGAAAATGTGAAAGAAAGTGTTAGGCAAGGATGGCCTCATGAAATGCGTCATGATGATCAGATGGCGGAATATTGGAGTGTTAGAGAAGAGTTGAGTATTTTGTGCAACACAGTGAGGAGAAGGAATTGTATTATTCCCCCTGCGGTACTTTGTGATCGGATTGTTCAATTGGTGTATGAGGGGCATTCTGGGAGGAGCATGACCAAAAGAAGGATAAGACAGACATATTGGTGGCCAAAATTGGATAGCATGGTGGAGAATGCGGTGAGACATTGTTGTGCTTGTGCAGTGATAAAATGAAAACGTTGAGGCAACCTCCATTGAAATGCATCGAAATACCTAGAAGGCCTTGGGAGGGATAATCCATGGATTTTCTTGGTCCCATAAATAAATTAGGTAGTGAGTGTAAGTTCATTATGGTGCTTGCTGACTATCACACTAAGTGGTTTGTGATTAAACCCATGTGTATTATCAATTCAAAGAGCGTGACAGACTTTCTAGAAGAGGTTTTCATGGAGAAAGGTGTGCCAAAAACAATTGTTTCTGACAATGGAGTACAATTCGTATCTCATGTAATGAAGGAGTTTATGGAGAAATGAGGCATTGTCCATGAAAGGGTGGTCTTGTTTAGACCACAAGCGAATTGTTATTGTTATTGTTATTGTTATTGTTAGTTCCGGCTTTTATAGCGCCAACTCACCGGCAGGTCTCAGGGCGCTTGTGACCGAAGGGCAACAACTACATCATTATCGGAAAGAAGGGAGCAACAGGAAGTTTAAGCTGAGCTTAGCGCATCCCTAAACAGGAAGGTTTTCAAACTTTTTCTGAAGCGAAGGAGATTACCTTCTTTTCGGAGGGTCTCAGGAAGTTTATTCCAAAATTTTGGGATCAGAGCAGAAAAGGATCTCCCCCCTTTTGTGGCCAGCCTAAACCGGGGGCACACCAACAGCTGTGCGTCTGAGGACCTTAATCTCCGTTCTGGTTTGTATATCTCCAACCTTTCCTTTATGTAAGCGGGAGCTTGCCCGTAGATTGCCTTATGGGCTATACACAAACTTTTAAAAACAGATCTTTGCCCAATAGGCAACCAATGAAGGTTCTGCAGCAATGGAGAAGCATGGGATCTTCTTGGAAGTTTAAAAATAAGACGTGCGGCGTCATTTAGGACCACCTGCAATCTACTGATCAAGGACTTTGGAAGGCCCAAGTAAAGGGCATTTCCGTAGTCCAATAGTCGAATGGAATGGTAAAAAGAATTAATTGTTTGATCATGTACAATATATAATTGGCTAATGGGTTGTCCTGGAAGGAAGAACTGTAGAAATTGTTGTGGGCCCACAGGACTACTCCCCATGCTGTGACTGGGGTCTCTCCCTTTGTTTTTTTTTTTTGTTTTTTTTTTAAACTTTATTTGTCATTTTCAGAAGCATCGCATATACACCATCAGCAATGTAAAAAACACACACCATCTTACAGTGCAAGACACCCAGATCGACAGCCTTCGGTTCAAGAACAAATGTAAAATCTAAAGGGAATGGGGTCGTCCCCAGCAGCGGAGCACAGCCATCAAATAGCCCCGGTCTCAATAGCATTCCCACCCTACACATACAAGCAGTGTTCAGTGGCAGCGCATAAGGTGTGGCATCAGGACACGCTAGCCCACTCCTTCTGGGTACAGTTGATTGTCCAATTGCGCCTGGCGCTCCGCTGTGAGCTTTGCAATGTATGTGCGGTACGGCCCCCAGATGTCCAAGGGTCTAGATGATGTAGGGATGGTGGAGGAGTATTCGACACAGTTAACATTGCAGGAGGCCAAGCTCTTTAACCAGGATTTCACCGTCGGGCTTCTCGCGGAGCACCAAAGCAAGGCCACCTCTTGCTTAGCTAACAAGAAGCCCAGCGTTGCGAGTCTACGAACTGCTGGTGGAAAGTTTGTCACATAGCCTAACAAAGCAATTTCGGGGGTCGGAGTCAGGGGGACACCTAGTATTTTACCAAATGTGGTGTGTACCTGTAGCCAGTAGTCTCGCAGTCGGGGGCAGGTCCATGATAGATGAGCAAAATCAGCATCTACAGTTGTACACTTTGGGCAATTAGGGGAGCGGGAGGGGTCTATCCTGTGGGCCAAAGCAGGGGTGTGGTACAAACGCCTCAGGAATTTAAAATGATTGAGCTTGTGCCGGGTGTTTAATGACACTTTTTTGGTTACAGTGCAGCACTGAGCCCATTCTACATCCGAGATCTGCTTCCCCAGATCCTTTTCCCATGCGAGGCGGATCTTCGCATCTGCCGCAGGAGTGGCTGCGACGCTAAGGCTGTAAATTTTAGCAACCATGTGTGCCCCTGATGGATGTTGGATGACAGTAGTCAGAGGTTGCGCCTCCTCTGGAGCCAGTGGGAAGGTGGGAAATGTGGCCCGCAACAAGGACCGCAGTCGGGACAGTACAAAGGAGTCCATAAAACTGCGGTCCAGGAAGCGGGGGTCTTCCGTCAGACTAAAGGCATGTCCGTCTGGAAATAGGTCACCCACTGTATTCAAGCCGAACTTGGAGAGTGTAGTGCGCACCACTGTTTCGCCAGTGATCGGAAGCCAGTGCGCATTAGGGAGCGGGAGTGGGGAGTAGAGTATATCAAGTTTTAGTAGCTTCCGGAGTTTCTCCCATGCCCAGCATGTGGAAGATACCGTTTGGATATCTTGAGGGTCGCGTGGGATTTCCACCGGGAGCAGCGTAGCCAAGGAGTGTGGTAACACCAGGTCCGCCTCTGGTTTCAAATATAGTATGCGCGCATCTGGGTGAAACCATGGATAAGCGAAGGAACATTGTGCTGCCAAAAAATACAGATAAAAATCGGGCACCCCCAGCCCACCCCTCTCATAGGGCAGGGTCAAAATTTGCCTCGCGACTCGAGGGGTTTTGTTGCCCCATACTAACGGTAGCAGCAACGTTCGCAGCTGCGTGAAAAAGATCTTAGTCAGGGGTATTGGAATGTTATTAAATAAATACAAAAATCGGGGCAGTACCACCATTTTTACTATAGCAATGCGCCCCACCATTGATAGCGGCAGCCGGAGCCATTTATCAAATTTATCTTCCAAAAAATCTAGTGCTCTGCCATAGTTGAGCCGAATAATGTCCACAGTGTTAAGATGGACGTGTATACGCAGGTATTTCACCGAATCTTCACACCACTCCAGTGGGTACTCGCAATCCCAGAGTGTAGTGGCGGCGGTCAGCGGGAAAATAGGGATTTGCGCCAGTTCATGCGCAGCCCGGAGTAGGTGCCAAACCGCGTAATTTCCGCTAAAAGCGGTGCCAAATTAACGTCTGGTGCACGGACATAGAGTATTAAATCATCCGCATACAGCGACGCAAGCAGAGGACCAGTACGGAATTGTAGGCCCCGGAAGCTGTGGTTTTCCTGGAAGTGACGGACCAGTGGGTCCATCGCCAATATGAATAACAAGGGGGACAATGGACACCCCTGTCTCGTGCCTCTGGACAGGGAGAACGCCTCTGTGATGGTGCCATTCAGGCGTATACGAGCCGTAGGTTTAGTATATAGTAACGCCACTGTGGAGACAAAACACTCCGGCATGCCCATTCGTCTCATAATTGATAGGAAAAAGGGCCACTCTAGGGAGTCGAATGCTTTTTCAGCGTCTAAAAGCACTGCGGCTGCCGGGGTGTTGGGGTCTACCCGGTGAATCACTGCGAATAAGGTACGTAGATTCAACGAGGTGGATCGATGTGGCACGAACCCCGATTGGGCGAGGGATATGATGAATTCCATTAAGAGGGCCAGTCGTGTGGCCACTACTTTCGCCAAGATTTTATAGTCTGTGTTCAATAGCGAAAGGGGCCTATAGGAGCCACAGAGGGTCGGGTCTTTTCCGGGCTTCGGGAGCAATATGATTACTGCTTCCCTAAACGTGGGGGGTAAAACACCCGTCTCTAGAGCCTCAGCATAGACTTCTATTAACTCCGGCACCAGTTCCTCCTTGTAGGCCTTGTAAAAATCGGCTGAGAAGCCATCTAGACCCGGAGCAGCCAAGCCTCGTAGGGCGTCTATGGCTTCCACCACCGAGTCGGTCGTTATCGGGTGTGCGAGGAACTCTTGCATGTGTCTTTCCAGAAAGACCAGTGCAATTTCGTCAAGGTAAGAGCCTTGGGCACGTAGGTCAGTGGTTATGGACGAGGAGTAGAGTGTAGTATAGTAGGTTAAGAAGGTGTAGGAGATTTCGGGTGTGGTGTGTAGTAGTGTTCCGTCTGGGGTCGTTATTCCCGTTATGTATTGCGCCTGTCTCGGTGGGCGGAGTAGGTGCGCCAGCAGCCTCCCGGGTCTGTCTCCCTCCCCATATTGCCGTGCCGAGTGTTGTGTGGCCAGGAAGTGTAGTTCCCTATCGGCCGCTTCCCGAAACTCCAGCAGTAGGGAAAGGCGGCGCGCTTCGAGTGCCTCAGAGGGGTGTCGGAGCTGGTCATCTTCCCACGTTCGGATGTCGTTCTCAATGCATGTAAGTGTGGATCTAATGGAGCGCAGGACTCTCACATGTGTAGCAATGCATACCCCCCCTGATAGTGGCCTTAAACCCCTCCCACAAGGTTGCATGTGTTTCCACTGACCCCGTGTTTAGTTCAAAATAGTCAACGATGGCAGTGCGGATTGTTTCGGTGAACACCGTATCAGCGAGGGCCTTACCGGGGAATCGCCATTGCCGTTCAAAGCCGCCAGGCCGTGGGATGCCCAGTCGTACCGCCACTGGGGAGTGGTCCGACAATGTACGCGGCAGCGTAGTGTGTGACGTCACCCATTCAGCCACCCCGGGGGAGAGCAGCCAGTAATCTAGTCTCGTCCAAGTGTTATGGAAGCTGGAATGGTGTGTGTACTCCGGGGACTCCCTGTGTAGTCTAGCTTCGATGTCTATGAGGGAGTAGGTATCACAAATGTCAACCAGGACCGGTCTGGACTGTTTTCTAGTGTCTGCAGCAGCTGAAGTCCCGTCACGCGTGGGGTTAAAGAGTAGATTAAAATCCCCCCCGACGAGTAGCTGGCCAGCAGCTATCGTGATTAGTTTCGTCTGTAGGTCTTGAAAGAAGGCGGGGGTGTCAGTATTGGAGCCATACACATTCACTAGGGTAACCGTCTGATGAAACAGTGAGCCCGTCACCATCAAGTAACGGCCCTCCGGGTCTCCTTTCGTGGAGTGCAGTATGAAGGGTATTCGTTTATGTACCAAAATGGCCACCCCCCTCGAATATCTGCTAAAGTCTGAGCAGAAGCGGTGCGAGCCCCAGCTTCTGGCCAGGAGCCGGGACCCTGCAGGGCTCAGGTGTGTCTCTTGTAGAAACGCAATGTCGACGTTATGCCGACCTAGATAGTTGAAGACCTGTCTGCTTTTCCTCGTGTTATTCAGACCCCTGACATTCCATGACATCAGGGTAATCAGGGACGGGACATCCCGCCTGGGCTGTCTAGCCATGAGAGTACGTGTCTATATGTCCAATCCAGGGTGTGTCAGGGTCAACTGAGACGTGTGATGGAATGTGGCGTGCGTTTGCGATCTGAGTGCAGAATAATATCAAACTAACCAAAAAACCTTCCCCACCCCCTATCCCCACCCAGCCTCCAAACAACCCAGGGAGGCATATCCCCATGAACCATGCAGCGAGCAAAACAAAACACAGGGTTGCAAAGTACATTGACAAGTTAAAGCTCAGCTGAAAAAAGAAAAAGAGTAGTAAGACAACAGTGGCATCCGCCATGGGGTGTGGCAACGCCACACCGGTCGGGGAGTGAACAATATTGGAGAGTCTGAGTGTGTGTAACCAAACCAGTCTGGGCGCCAGCGAGACAACAAGAGTAGATTTACAGCCTAAAATGTCTAGATATGGTGTTCAACCATTGCCCGTCTCGGCAAATAAATCATCGCTGGCCTGGGAGGCATTTCTGACCGGGGAGGCCGGCGGATGAGTCCCTGACCGGGACGGGCCCTCGTCACGTCGTTTGTAATGTTGGCAAAATTCCTGGGCCTCCGTTGGTGTTTCAAAGATGCGGGGCCTGCCATCAATGTCCACTTTAAGTCTAGCTGGGTAGAGCATTCCATAGCGAAGGCCAAGATTCCGGAGTGTGGCTTTAACTCCATTAAACTTTTTGCGCGCCTCCTGGACCGTGAAGGTGAAATAAGGAAAGAAGGAGAGTGTGTTACCCTGCCATGTCACCACACCACGATCTCGCGCCGCCCGGAGGACCGTGTCCCGGTCTCTGAAGTTCATGACGCAAGCAATGATTGGGCGCGGCGGGAGACCTGTTCTGGGCCAGGGCCCTAGCGATCTGTGGGCACGTTCCACCACAAATCCCTGAGTGAAGGAGTCGCGGCCAAAGAGATCAATCAGCAACTGTTCAACAAACGTGTCCATCCGGCCAGTTTGCGTCGTCTCCGCCATGCCAGTGATGCGCACGTTGTTTCTTCGTCCCCGGGCCTCAAGATCCTCGTTCTTGATGGCGACTTCCTTGAGGATCCTCTCCACTCTCTCCAGTCTTTTCAGGGATCTCGTCGTGCCGTCTTCCACATCTGAAATCCTAGATTCCACTTGGTCCAGGCGGCGGTCGTGTGTCTGGATCTTGGAGCCCATGTCAGCCATGCGGCGCTCCAGAGTATCAAAACGCCCATCTAGTGCCTTGAAACCAGCCCTCATCTCCGTCATCATGGCCGTCATGAGTGAAGGCCCATTTTTCTACTGGTCTGCCCTTGTGTCTAGGAGTCACGTCCATCCACAAAGTTTTTGCCATCTGTTGTGCATTATCGATTTATATTTATTTGCAATCTTTGTTTGAAATTGTATAATTTCTTGGTTTTGTATTATTTCTTTCAACCAATTACTCCTAACTTTTTGTTTAATTAAGGCAGTTCCAGTGTTGTTCTTTTCCCTTGTAGATAATGAACATATGGTACGTTTGAGTCAAGTTTGCATGTGTTGAATGTGAGGCGAATGTGATATGACTGTAGTTGTGAATGGTGGATCGTTTTAAGTAACTGTAAATTTTTCGTGTCCGTTCTCATCTTGATTTCTCTTATTGTTTTTTCCTTAAATGTAAACATGAATTTTATAAAAACATTGTTGATTTTTCAAAAATAAAATTGCGATTAATAAGCAATCCCTCTCTGGAATTTAATCTTCTGTTTGTGGAGGATTAATCATAGCCCGAAGTTATGTTTATCAGCACTGGCATTTTTTGTTGTTATTTATAAGTCATGAGTGAAGTGGCATCCTCTCGATCTTCACCCCCCGTCGCCTCCATTCGGGTCTCTAGTGGGGGGTCAGCGAAGGAAAGGGAGGCTCCAGCAAAGTTCAGTTTACGCTGATTCAGGTCGCGTTTTCCCATTGCGGCCGTGCTTCAGGGCCACCCGGTCTAGGTCCTTGTGTGCTTATGCATTCCCTCGTATCAGCGCTTTCCAATATGGCCGTGGGGTCGTGCAGGGCAATGGATCGTGCACTCTCGGTGGAGGCTGGTCAGGTGTCAGCCTGGTCCGAGTCCCAGGTAGCTAGGAGGGGCTCACTGCGTGCTGCGGGCCAGGCGAACAGGGAGCAGCTCTCTCGGGCACCCTCATGGTCCGCCAGGCCAGATGGCGTGTCGCTCATCCCCTCCCAGGCGCTCCGGGGGGCAGGGGGAGGCACGTAGCGCTGCAGACACAAGGCCGGGGAGCGCCGGCGTCAGCAGCACCCAGAGCGGCCCCACAGGCCAGCCGCCAAGCAATCCGCCCCCAGCGCCGGGACCACGTCCCCGCCGCAGTCCTAATGGAGCTCCTGGCTTAAGCCCGCCCCCAAGGCCGCAAGGCCCGAAAGCGAGTCCGGCGCACAGCACCGCCCAAGGGGAGCCGGGTAGCAACAGGCACGCCACGGAGCCGAGCCCCCAGCCCCAGAACGCGGATATCACCGCGGCCGGTCCCGCTGGCCACCTAGGCACCCCACGCGCAGCTCGCCCTACCTCCGCTCCGCGCCACCGCGGCCTCCCGCGCCTCGCCCGGCCGCTGGTCGGGTCGCCGTATCTCCGGGTCCGCTGCCGCCACCTTCACCAAATTTGCATCCGTCGCGCTGCAGAGGATGGTGTACAGGATCGTGGGTTTGGATGCACTTCAGGATCGTTGGTTACCGCATTGCTCGGGCGTTAAGTCCCCGGACCGGCGGAGCTTCAGCAAGAGGCGGCCATCTTGGTCTCCTCCTCGGCCACGCCCCAGTCTTCTCCTCTCCCTTTGTTTTCTTGAAGAGAAGGGAACCTGGAAGGAAGGAGAATCCGGTTTGGTTGGTTGCTACGGATTGTGTGTGGGTGGATCATGAAGCTATAAAAGATGGTGTCACTGTAAAACAGAAGAGGGTGGAGGAGTACTCTAATGTGAGAAAAGGTGTTAGACCCGGCTTCCTGGCCACCAGGGCACTCAGGGGTAACTGCGCTCCAATCGCATCAACTGGAGTGTTCCCTCACTGATGTCCCGGGGCCTCAGTACTAAAGGACCCAAAACTGGATAACCAAGTACTCCTCTCCGGCACTTGACTCTCTCAGGGTAGCGAGACAGAGCAGTCCAAGGCTTACTTAAGGAGGTGAGGTGGGGTTAGACATTCAGAATACAGTGTAAACCGTACCACCAGCTGATAAACTCAATGTCCAGTCAGTGCTTTACTTTTTATAAAAGAAAAGTACTTTAATACACATAAGATAATTATTCTACACATAAAACTAGGATAAACAGTGAAAACCGGAAGTCTCTACAACCCTCTGGGGCAGAGTTCTGACCCCAAACAGTATTATAGCGCCTAGACGCCAAGCACTATAAAAACACAGTTAACATGAAAACACACAGTAAGCATTGCATATTACAGATCATGTTACACAGGGCTGTTCTCATTCACTAGAGCCTTGATACCAAACTTTGTATTGAAAGGATATAGTTTCAGCATATGATGCGAAGTCAAATGGTCGTGATCGGCCCCATAATCCCCCACCCAAAGCAACGGAAGTGCCCTCCCATTGTGAGTGAGGACACCGCTCTAGTGGTGTCAGGGATCTGATCAAAGGTGCCGGAAGTCTTGGCACAGTTTACAGGAGTCCCACTAGTCCAGTAGCCACTGGCTAGCTGAAGGAGGGTAGTGGCTGGACAGAGTGCCAGTTCACCCTGATACCCTCAGATTTCACAAAAAGAAAGGTGGGGTCTGCTTCACTGGCCTCTCTTCCCAGTTACTGCTTGTACCGGCTCCCACAGCGCAAGGGAGGAGCCTAGAGGGGTTTTGATCTCACCTTCAAAGACTAGAATCAAGCATCCTCCTCTCTCTCTGGCTCTCGTCCTGTGCTGCAAGCTTCTTTCCACCAACCTCTGTGATGTGCTGTAAGCTTCCTTCCCACACCTTTGGTGATGTGCCGCAAGCTTCCTTCCCACACTGGGCAGCTGTCTGTAATTTCCTTGGTCCAAAGCGAACGCTCCTCCAAGCCTCACAAACAGCTGGTCTGTAATGTTGCCTTCCTTCCAGACCGCAGTGAACAGAGTCTTATCTCTGTCTTCACACCGCGGGGTCGCGGCTGGTAACTGTCCGAGGGCTCTGGTGTGGCCACTCGACAGTCATAGACCAGTCTTGAACAACAGCTGACCACTCAGGCCAGACTTTTATCACCTCTGATTGATAGGCTCATCCAATCAGAGGGTCTGCTACTTTTTACACCTCCAATCACAGACCATTCACCGCGTGTTCAATGCATGGGTAAAGCATGTAGCAGGTCGTGTTCTGGTATCAGGCTGCGTCACCCTCTAGAGAGGAATTTTAATTAACTCCAGCCCAGGAGGCCCTGACAAGTGAGGGAGGGTCCTATCCACACAGTTAGTGCAGCTAAACCCAGATAAGAGCTGAGGGTCTCCCCCAGCCCACCAGGCCTTTCCAAGGAAATAGGGAGGGGGACGGGTGAGCTGGGATGTCCAGCAGGACAGCTCGCATTCCTCACACTGGCTCAAATCACCATTCTTCCCCTGTACACCCACGGGCTCTCAAACACACATCAGCCAGACAGCGGCAACAGGCCCACAGGCATGGCAAACTGCACAGACTTGGTCAGGAGGGTGCCTAGGGACTCACCCCTCCTGACTATAGATTTATTGCTGCCACCACTGTCAGTCTACCACAGCCATAATAGAGAGGGCAGTAGCCACTCTCTGAAAAATAGGGGTGCACTAGGCATGCCCCCTCCACCTCAGAGCCCAGCTGTAGGGTCTCAATCCAGGTAAACAGGGAGACCCTCAGTGGACATGTATGATTGTCATGCTCACTGAGGTAGGGATCTAGAAACTATACAGTAGCTTTTTGAGTGACTTGCCTGGAGATTAGCATAAGGCAGGGGAAGCACTCTCTCCAGAGACATGCAGGAGACTTCCCGTCCCAACAAAAGGTGTGCAGGAACCACGTATTGAGGCAAGTGATTTTGTTGTCACGAGGAAGAGTGGGATAGTGTCAAAATGAGATAGTAATTTCTCCAGCCCACAGAAGGTTGCTGAGGTACAGCTTAATGTGGTTGTCTTGGAAAATGGGACAGTGTGGAGGGTAGGAAATGTCTGCCAGGTTGCTGAACATTCAAGGTAGAGAACCCTAATGGCAAAACTTGTTTGTTTTTCACTATGTTATCTGGGTTTTATTCATGTAATCGGGTGAGTTTTCAAATAAAAAATGCTGTATGTTTTTCTTTTCTTTTTTTGTTTTCTTATAAGGGAAAAGATGTGTAGTGTTAATGATATAATGCTGTGATGTAGTCCTGGATTAAAATGTCTAGGTGGAGCTTAGAATGTCATGGCTTGTTATGAAGCTTCAGTACTGTTGACAGCGTGAGGCACACAGTTGTAACTGTTGAGGGCATCAACTGAGAATAAACACCACTGGACAAGTATCTGGAGTGGTGTGTTTTCTACATTTACGTTACACCAAAATAAGGCATTCCTATTAGTTCAGAAAGTAACAAAACAAATCTACAACTTAATCAGACGAGAAGAATCATTCAGACAGCTTTTAAGAAGACACTAATCTTCCAAGTTTACCAAATAGAGAATTCCCTTCTTGGTAAAGTCTCAAAAAAGAGAATTAAGCATCTATTACCCAAGCCCTGTGTTACTTACTATGCCAGGTATCTTTCATAAAATGCACAACAATATCAGGTTGGGCAACATTAATTATTTTTAACAAGAATAGTCAAGATCAACTTCAGAGAAGTGGATCTTAAACACTTTGGAGGGGATACTCGTAGCCTGACCTGTTTTCATCCTAGTCATTCTGATCCACCCATGCTCTTTCTCTTCCAGCCCTTTGACATTGCTTGCACTTGTCAGAAAGAGGTGGCAATGCAAGTTTTATTTGCTATCCAGCTGAGAGGGGGCAGGACTTGCATTTCAGCACTCCTGTTTATTTGCTCTCTCTGGAGGGGGAATTCACCTCATAAATAACAACTGAAGCTAGGGCGAGTGGGGCTAAGAGTAATGACGATTACCAGTAATTGGTCAATGACTCACCTTGTTGTCAAACAATATGTCATCTTATAGTTGCAGCAAAGATAAAGGAGACCAGCAAACTAAACAATTACATAACAAAGAAACGTAAATGATCATTAACATTAACTTTGAGATTGAGGTGACAAACAAGTGAAGGCATGCTAGCCCCTACTCAATGCATTTGGTAATAACTATATTTGGAAGTTGCAGGCGCACTTGCACAGAGCAAGCAGTACATACAACTACAAACATGCCAACCCTCCCGATTCAGGCGGCAGACTACCAATTTTAAGGCTAGTCTCCCGCAACTCGACTACTGCATGCAGAAACCAGATTCCGATTTCAGAATCATGTTCTGCTGGAAACAAGACAGCTTGAGCTCAGAAATGTATATCCTGAGCCAGAGCTCTTTGCCTTTAATTCTTGAGGGGGAGAGGGTGTGACAGACACTGGCGTAACGAAAAGTGAGGGGGCCTCCCTGCACGGTACTTAGGGGGGCCCCCTCCGGGCTCAATCAGGAGCTCTCCAGGCCAGAGTTTAGTGCCGAGGGGGCCCCTTGGAGCTAGGGGCCCCCCGCACCGCGTGGGCTGCGGGAGCCTGTGTTACGCCCCTGGTGACAGACCTCGACATTTAAGTTTGGCAGTTTTACATGGTGCGTACAAAAAACAGAGTTTAGAAGTCTGTTTTTGTTTGTGTTATGTTATTAAGCTGCCAAAAATGAAATTCTGATTGTCTTTCACTGTATAAGCCAATAGACTCGATTCAGACAGATTGCCTCTGCTTCAGTGTAAGCCAATGGGGAAAATACATTCCCTTAACTATTTATCATGAGGCCTCAACAGGCATCAGCTTCAACCATCGTCCTTAAGTGAAAACAACAAAACCCAGCGCAGCTATTTGTTGAATAACTGTTGAACTAATTTCGGAAAACAGATTTCCTGAAAGTGTAAACAACTTGCTCAGTACTGAAAGCAGATTATCTGCATGTGCCATCTTCAAAGAGGTGAACTTTACATTGCACTGGGTTGAGCAGAGCTGTGACTGGTAATGTTACCTTTTGCTTAATCCTCACCTCAGACCACAGGCAATTTTGATGGGGAGGCCTCCTCGTTCACCTTCTTCGTAATACGCAGAGGACGTAAAGGTGACGTTACGTATTTACAACATTGCAACACACACTTGGTTCCTGAATAGTATCATGAAGCAGAACTTGGCACATGAAGTTAGGTGTGACTTGCTACAGTACACAGCTTGAACTCATAGCCGTCCAAGTTACTAAGACAGATGCTGTTCTCAGCATTTCATTATAGTATAGGGTTTTACATCATAAGTATTTTATTTAATAACAACTCAGATTACGAGTTCCAAATTGCAGATTGCCTCATCCTGGAAGTATGCTCCATGATCTATAGATAGCATTTTCTCATCATGCTATTAATGTTGTGTCAACAAAGAAATAATACACACTTTACATGTAGAAATATACATCATAATTGTTCAATGCGGCGGTGTGTTGATTCTAGTCCTCCATGGGAATCGCAGGACTGTTTGCCAGAAGGAAATGCTAAGACTTCTTCAATGAAGCAGGAAGATAAGTCCATGAGCAACAATATTTTTTAGAACAGGCAGAACGAAAAGTTAGAGATCGATTAACAGAAACTTGTATGCATACAATAAAACTCTCTTAAAAATATAAATGTAAATTAAACAAAACTGTAAGAAACCAGAAATTATATTCAAGTGGTAAACCCAGTTTTGGGCCAATATTTTCATTATCTGAAAGCAACCCCTTACACGTTATCCTCTAAGTATCCTCTCTATATTCATGTTTGCTAACCATACTGATTTAAACAATCAATCAAAGAGATTATGGCTAATTACCTGTGCGGTTATCCAGGTGCTGAGAACATAGCTGCTAAGGGGTTCAGTTGAACAGCCAGGTCTTCAGTCATTTCCTGAATTCCAGAAGAGAGGATGAGGTCCTTTGGAAACGGGAGAGGTTGTTCCAGGATTTTTATGGCAAGGTAGGATAAGGAGCATCCTCCACTGTCGCTTCGGCAGACGCGGGGGGTGCGAGGGAGAGGAAATCAGAGTGCAGGTGTCTAGAGGGTTAGTGGAAGTTCAAGTGATGGTTGATGTATGCCGGTCCTTGATTGTGTGGATCAGCATTTTAAATTAAACATTTCTTCTGAAGGGGGAGCCAGTGGTGCTTATTGAGGTGGGGGTTGGTGTGGGTCCATTTGGGGAGGTTGTTTATGAGTCTGGCTGCTGAATTCTGTATGGTCTGTAGTGTCTTCAGGAGATGCGTGATGATTCCTCCACAGAGTGCATTGCCATGTCCAGTTGGCTGGTAACTAAGGCTTGAGTGACGGTTCATCTGGTGTTGACGGGGAGCCATTTGAAGATCTTACGGAGCATGAGAAGGGTATGGAAGCAGGTGGAATAGACTGCTTTTTCTAGTTTTTCATGGTGAGCTTGCTGTGCAGGGTGATGTCAAGGCTACAAGCGTGGTCTGTCGGAGTTTCCGCTGGTCCTCATGTAGTAGGCCACTGTTAGACCTGGCATCCTTGGCGTGGTTTCCCCCTATCTTTTTGCCTCTACCTTGGTACCTATCTCTGCCAACTAGAGACCCTCAGAGACCCTCAGCTCTAACAGCCACAATCATTTGTTTCATGGAGAGGTGTTGTTTCCAAAGATTAGCACTTCTGTTTTGTCTGTGTTGAGTTTTATGCAGTTGATATTCATCCAGTTGGTGATGCACGTCATGCACCAGTGGAAGTTGGCCTTCGTGGTGGAGGGGTCTTCTGAGAGGATGAGCTGGGAATCGTCTGCGTAGGATATGATGTTCATTCCATGGGTTCTGCCGATGTTGTCCAAGAAGGTCATGTAGATGTTATACAGTGCAAGGCTAAGGGACAACCCTTGAGGGACGCCACAGATGATGTTCCTGGGTTTTGAGGTGAAAGTGGTAGGCAGATTCTCTGGGTTTTTCCATTGAAGGATGATGCAATCCATTTGAGGGCGCCTCCTTAGATTCCGATGGAGCCTCTTGCTAAGGGAGTGGTGGGATAAGTTGTTGAATGCTGCTGAGAGGTTGAGGAGGATCATGGCCTCCGTTTCTCCCCAGTCAAGGAGGGTTCTGATGTGGTTAGTGGCAGCGATCATGGCGGTTTTGGTGCTGTGATTGGTGTGAAATCCAGATTAGGAGGAGTCCAGATGATTGTTGATCTCCAGGTGTTCAGTGAGTTGGCTATTGATTGCCTTTTCGAGGACTTTGGTGGGAAAGGGAAGCAGAGAGATGGGATGGTAGTTCTTGAGTTCTCTGGGGTCGGCGGAAAGTTTCTTGAGAAGGGGTTTGTATCTGCATTCGTCCACGATTCAGTGTAGGTGGCCGTGGTTATGGATGAGTTGAAGATGGCGGTGAGCTCCCTGCTGATCATTTTGCTCCAGAGGTTGAAAATGTGGTAGGGAAAGGGGTCCATGGGTGCCCCTGAGTGGAAGGAGTTCAGGAAGGCAGTGGTGTTTTGTGTGGGAAGCTGGTCCATGGCGGTAAGCAGGGGTTAGGTGATAGCCTCAGGGTTTGCATCGATGGGAGTGAGGGTGGGTTGGGGTTAAAAGTTTTTGCAGATGGTGATAATCTTGTCATGGAAGAAGCCTGCCAGGGTGTCACATGGTTCCTGAGAAGAGTGGATGATGTTTTCAGTGACTGAGGGGTTGGAGAACTCTCTGACAATGTAGAAGAGTGCTTTGCTGTGGTTAGAGCTGGTTTCAATACAGTCGACCAGGGTGATCCTCTTTGTCTCTTTCAGTAGTTGTTGGTATTAGTTGTGGGATGACTTGGAGGTAGCTCTCAGTTGTGTTTCTTGCATTTGGAGGGCTTGACGGGGTGAATTTCTTGACAGCCTGTTCTTGGTTGGTTGCGGTGTCAGGGTGGGAGGTGTTGAGGGTGGCGGTCCACTGCTTTCTGTTCCTGCTGTGGTGTGAGATGCTCAGAGGATTGGTGGCGGTGCCAGAAGATCCTATGATATTGAAGTGGATGATGCCATGGTCTATCCAGGTGAGCTCAGTGTCTAGAAAGTGGTCTGGTAACAGGACAAGTGACTCAAGGCAAATATATAGAATCCAAAATCCTGAAGGAGGTGGAGGCTAGGAATTTTCAGGTGAGTATCAAAGTGGAGAACTTTCTGCTGTGAAGTCTTTGTTGCAAAGTATGTGATTAAGCTTGGAAGTGGTATAAATACTGATCGGGCCCAAGATAACCTCCAAGATTTGCCGAAATCGCAGAGGACTTCGACAAATCATGCGGTAGCTCAGGAGCACTGTGATGATGACAACCAATGACATGCTACTTCCTGAATGTGATGAAATTGACATATAAATACAGTTGAAACATAAACAGCATCACGCTGATCCTTGCTACTAGGGCCTGAGACAGGGCTAAGGAAGCACAGTACTAAGTGCTCGGGCAACAGGACTCGGGAAACACAGCGCTGGGAGGCTGACATAGTTTATAGCTTACCTCAGTGCTAGGGAGTAAGTTTGTAGCGAGACTCAGTGGTGGCGAAACTAAGGGGCAAAGAAAAACCTGAAGGCATGAGGTGGGGACTCAAATTCAGGAGGCGGTAGTACAACCGTAGCTGATGGCAGGAGGCAATAGTATGACACCAACTTGAGACAAGAGACCGTGTCATGGAAAGAAAGAAGACGGGTTGACAAAAGCAGCAGTGCACCAAAGGCAGAAGAGTGATTTACTGCCTAGTGAGTATGATTGGTGGAAATGTTGGGAAATGGGGGTGGCACACAAGGTAAACCTTCTGAAAAAGAAGAAGGAGATTGTGATCATGTATAAGGACAGAGGAATTGGAATAAAAGATAATTCATATTCAGTTGTGGGGATGGCTGTAAGTAAAGACAAAAAAATACAAAAGGAGGCAACCCAGGTGATTAGTAGCATACAACCAAAAGAGGAAATGGAGCTGGCAGAGGAGAAAGAGTCTGGGCCAACTAAAAGAGAAGGGTCTGATGTGTGCAAACAATTGCCATATGGCGTCTCTATGCACCTGGGATTAAAGTTATCTACAGCCATAAAAGAAAAGATTTGGAAAAGGGAATTCACTGATGTATATAAGCTGTTACAAAAAGAAATTCAAGATAAAAAGGGCCCAAAGATGAGGTTGGAAGCTTGCTCGCAGACTGGGGATTCATGGTCATTGGCATTGTTCATTTATCCAAATGTCTACTTTGAGAAATTTTCAGACAGGTCTGTTTCTATTTTTAAGTACATCGATACAATTTGAAAGCGCGAATGGATTTTTTGGCATGGCTTTAATATGGCGTAGAATTTCATGCCAGTTTGTGTTTGAAACCGTATAAACCTTGGGGTAAAGTTGATAATGATCTTTGGTTACTGGGGATGTTTCCCACTTGGCCCCCCAAACAGACAGTAGGATTCCAGTACAGTACTGGCCCTATCTATGGTGCCCCACCCTTGAAAGGAAGGAGCATGGGGTTAAGGATGTGCAGTTAACAGAGGGGCATGCTGGGTTTTAACAGAGGTTATTGAATCGAGACCCTTGCAAATGCAAACACAAGTGTGACAAATGTGTAGGGACACATGTCGTTTTCCAAAGCTTCAGGGAGATTTCCGGCCCTGGTCAGGTACCCTGAGGAAGGCAGAGCGTCAGCATAACAACAAAGCGGAAACAAGGTATTCAACATCTATTGATTTTAATTAGTTATGTTTTGGGCTTGATGATGTTTTTGACCGGATGTTTACCCGAATCAGGAAACTGCGTTTATACTGGATGGGGGTTTAAGGAAGGTTTCAGGTTGGGGTACCAAGGCCCACGGTTCAGGAGTTTTGGAGATAACCTAAGATCAACTAAAGAAATGACACAAAGGTATTACAAATGTAAATTATCTGGAATTGATCTTTTACTGTAAGTTTAACTGGGGGTATGATTTGTCAGCAAGTGAGCTTAGCAGAAGACTATTATAAAGTTAGGCTAGACAAAACAATTGGGTGAATATAACAAGGGCACCCTGTTGATGAGACACATAGGGGATCATTACGATGTCGCTCAAAAAGCCTCCAACCAACACCATCTCGGATTCCGGACCGACCGACTTGCAGACGGCGGTTCCAACCGACATATTACGATGCAACCGAACACTGTTCAGTCGGAGTCCCATTTTCCCCTATGGGAGCTCAGGTTCCGCCCAACAACTGACCGTAACACAGGATCCTATGGGGAAATGGGGTGTTTGCAGAAAACTCTGCACCCTTTCGCAGGTGCCTGCCACACAGTGCAGGGTTTTACAGGGGGGTCCCTTATGTACCTCTACACCCTCAACTGTAGGCCACAGGGCCAAGGGGGGGGCGCTGCCAGGGGACCCCAAAGTCACTTTCCGACAGCTTTTTCTTGTCAGATAGGCTGATGCAGAAAGGCTGTTGGAAAATGACATCATGTGAGCGGAAACGCTGTCCATAGGGGTGTACGTTGTGTTTCGCCAGACACAAATATTCTGAGAGTCGAAAAGACCCTATTCAGAAGGACCGACCAGTTTATGTTCCGAACGCGAACATCGTAATTGGGCGGACAGAATATAAACCGACCGAGTCGGTTAGAAGGCCTCCAACGCGGTCAAGGAGATTCCGACTGTCGGGAGGAGGCTTTCCGCCTAACATCATAATCAGCCCCTTACTATTACTCCTTACAGGATTGCCTGCTGTGAATTGATCAACTTACTTGTTTTTTGGTGTGTTCAGGGTTTAAAAGTTGTTGGTGAGTAAGGTAATATCAGGTATTAAGTTGGCAGATGTTAATTTTGTGGGCGAATGCATTTGGTTATGGATTCAAAATCAAAAACTGATCAAATAGGAAAAGGTGCAAAGGTGAACTTCAAAAACGTAGGAGATTGAAGTGCCAGGTGGGGACCTGGCTCAAATTCAGGCAGTTTGATGGAGCCATCAGTAAGTAGGATTTTTGTCACAAGAATGATTCTACACTGCCGGCATCTCAGCTCTTGGCTGTAAGAAAAATGTGTTGGGGAAAGCTGGTCTGGGTGGCAGACGTTTTGGGACGTATTCCTTTAGAATGTGGGCAGCAACCAGGCTGGGGTTTTCACTGAGGGACATAATGAGCCTGGTTAGGTGGTCTTTGGATTGTTGCTTGTGTTATATAAGACGAGTTGAACGTTTTTCCAATTGAGCGTGTAACATATTGTGTTTACTTTCTTATAGGCTGCTTGGCGGGCCTTTGTTTGGCAGTATTTTCAGTGTGGATCGCCAGCCATTCCTCTATAAGATGGGCAGCTAAACAAGCTGGCACGAGGTCTTTCTGGAAGAATTTAGGTTTAACTTCCATTAAAGTTTCAATTGAATTGTGGGGTAGGGTTTAGGTCTAATAAAGGTAATGAAGAATGATTTGTTGGCAATAAGTAGTTTTTGGTCAGAAATATACATATTCTTGACTGAACTTGTGCCAAGGAGAGTATGGTGAAGCGTGTTGAACACAGGGCTGTGGAAAGAGCTTGACACAAAAGTTAATAGAGAAATGCAACAGTTTTGTTCAGGGTACGTTTTTGGAATCATTCAGCATAGCAACATCACTGAGGAGGATTTAACTTTGCTTTGGCAGGATGGGGCTCATCTATTCTTTTGTGTAATAAATATTTTCTGTTAGAGCTAAGGGAGAGTTTAGCTTGAACGTTTTAAGTTAGACTATGGTATGCACATGACTGCCCAGGGGTGTGTGCAGAGCATGGTAATTGAATTTGGAGTTGTGGCTGTTAGGGGGATGGCCAAAGATTACCAGGAGGGTCAGGAAAACGCCTTGGAAAGGTTTTCCTGGTTGGCAGACAGTCCAGGGATCAGGCTGGGGCGGGACTTAATGTGTGAATTGTAGCGGTTGGGGAGACCTTTAATGTTGGAGGGAAAGTTTTAGGGTGTGAGGGATAGTCTGTTCAATGTATTAGTGAGGTGAGGCTTTTATATTATTTAATGTAAAAGCAGTTCAGCTGAATGCCTATCGTCATAAAGTGCCATTAAACTCAATCTAGAGTCCTGGTTTATTGTCCCATATTGGCCGAAGAGCCCAGGGGGAATGAGCAGCCTGAAGGGCACCCCTCTAGGATGCTTCGGTTGTTGGGACAATCCAGGACCCCTTGGGAACACTGGATTGGCTACACTAATTATGGGCAAGGCCTGGTTGACATGTGGCAGAGATTGGGTTGTGGTTATCATTTTAGGCACACTGTGGTCCTGATAGTGTGAGGAAATGACTTTTAGCAGGTCACTCCCAATTTCTGTCTCACCTTTGGCTATTAGGTACAGGTATAATGACTTTGACAGTGCACAGAGGCCTGCAAACCAGACCTCAGTGCCAGTGCTCTGACCCTTAAAATGTTATGGTTCATTGGATTATACCCAATTGCACAAACTAACTTACTTATAAATCAATAGAATAGTATAGGCAGGCCTATCAAGCCCTATGGCAGGGTGCCATATATTAAAAAGTAGGACCTGTATTTGTATATGTCCTAACAGTAAACCCCCAAAATTATCATTTTACTGCGGATAGGCGAGTTCCCCCATTGGCAAGTACAGAGCTACACGCTGAAAACTCAGCTGTGCTAACTCCTGAATTTGACTACCAAAGTTGGTACTTCCAGGTATTCAAAGAATCATTACATTACATTCGACTAGATGCCAAAGACAAATTTAATGTAGCATACGAGTAAAAGGCAATTTTAGAAAGTTGCCACTCTGTTGCCCACAGTTTTCCAGTGGCCATTCACAGATGCTGGCCATAAGAAAAACTTCTGCTTTCCTGGGGAGAGGTGTGAATGACTCCTTGGAAAGGACACAATAGAGGCCTGTTGTTGGAAGAGGTGTTACCTCACCCTGGCATGAAGGCACGCAAGGTGTGAACCCAAAAGGTGAGCTTCAAAAAGTTATCCACCTTTCAAGGGCAAATGGTGGACACATACGAGAGTTGCAGCTCTTTTGGTCTGTTAGACAGGTTGGCGTTGAAGACAGAGAGGTGAACACAGTTGCCAAATCAGTTTTTCACTGAGTGTGTGGCCCTCAGGTAGCCATACCTCCAGAGAGAACTACCAAACTTCACACAAAGAGAGAAGAGTTCTACCATCTTGGGAGTGGGAAGAAAAATGCATTCTGGGATAGCTAGATTCCACACATTGCAGGAGGTAATCATTAGGCGGGAGTGGACATGGAAGCCCTAAAAACACCTCACTACCCGTGTGTATTACCCATCACAAAGGCCTAAATCTCTTTACTACCCCAGTGTACTTTCCATCCCTAAAGTGTAAAACATTTTACCACCTCAATAAATTATTTAAAAACATTAAAGGAAATTTCTATATATTTAATAAAAATTCATTACATATTATTTATGTTAGTATGATATTATTGACTATGGTTTCATAAACTTTTCTTAATCTTAATATTTTTATAATTTTAATTTAAAATTAATATTGATTACAGTTAATGATTTTTAAGGCAATGTAGATAGATAGATAGATAGATAGATAGATAGATAGATAGATAGATAGATAGATAGATAGATAGATAGATAGATAGATAGATAGATGTAAATATATAAAAAAGGAGCTAGAAACAGGCGTTTCTGCAAAGGAAAGGACTGCAATATAGAGTACTAAAATACCTCAGTGTAAAGACTTCCAATTTACTTATCTGTGCTGTAACAGTTAACTGTGTAAAAACGGTGATGTAAAAGTAATATACCAAAGTATTCGTGAATGAGTCGATGGAGGGATGCATAGAGGTTACAGCAGGTTACAGACTGAGACCTCAGAAGACAGTAGTTATATATTAAACATATAAAAAAACGTACCAGTATAATACAAGTGCAAACATTACACCAGGGCTGGCACAATTTTTCCAAGAATGGATAGAATATTTAAAAAAAACTGTCACCATTCTCCTAGTGCAAGCATTATATCAAGGATCACCACCTTCATGCTAAGAGTGCATACAATCTGACAACGAGTACCACCATTATGCCTGTGCAGGTGTTACAATGGGAAGTCCTACTGAGGCATCCATCCTGGATAATACAATATTATCAACAATCAGAATATATTGGCAACGCTGGTCACATTACAAAGAAAATATCATGGGCAACGTTACATAAAGACTGGAGAAGCAGCGAATAGGTTATTTAAACTTGTTTCAATTTCTGGTAATTAATTATGTACTGCATGAATCTGGGCCTCTTCCTATTCCAGTTTGCCAGGTGTGGGGGTCTACAGAAGAGAGCAGCTGTAATATTTGGGCCAGGCTTACTCACCACCAAGGGAAAACTACTAAACCTAGACTTTTGTAAAACCTAGACACCCAAGGGAGCCCACAGTGGTGTTACTTTTAAAGATCCCACAACATTTCCTGACCCAGAATGCAATCAAACATTAAATATTGGCTAATTCCTCATACACTTGGAGGTAGAGTTACGGAATCTGCGGGGATCCACACAATTTCTGCCACCCAGCCTTCCCACACTTCTCCTGATAAAAAGGATGCGCTGGATTTGTTTAGGTCTCTACTTTTCAAAAATGCAGTGTGAGAAACTGGGTTTTTTAGGTTAAAAGAGTTGTGAGCCCTTCTCAATCAACAGCCACAATCCTTGTCAGGGTGAACCACATAAGTCACTAAATTAACCTGTGCTTAACCCTCTGGCAGGTGGGCGCAAAAGCAATACTTAAACGCACAGTGTAAAGTATTTATGCAGTACACAAACAATAAGGTGGAAACACAGCTCAAGAATAATCCCACACAAATATAGATTAATAGAATGAAATTTAATACGTTATTTGGCACCAAAATTACAAAAATCCAACTAGTAAGGCCGGAGATATGCTGCAATTTTACAGGTTTCAGGTACGTTTAGCACCTAAAAGCACAAAGTGCCTCTTGCAGCTATCTGGTCGTGCAAGACCAGTTGAAAGTCATAAGTTCAGGTCAAACACAATGGAGCATGGGTCGGATATAGGGACCAGGTTAGTCCCGTCGAAATAGTTACCTTCTAAAGGCTAGCACAAACTGTTCCGTTTCTGATGGAGGAGGCCCAGAGGAGCACTTCAGCACAAGAAAATAGGCGCTGGCCCAGTCTTACTTATTAGCAGGGTAGGACTCAAATAGCAGGACAGTCATTTGGCAGCAGGGCAGTCCTTCTGCAGTATCCACAGATCCAGGAGTGTACAGAAGAGTGGCTCTGCGGGTCCTATTTTTAAACATAGTGCCCTCTTTGAAGTGGAAGAAGCTTCTGGAGTTTTCCCTCCACAGAAGTATCTGGAATTTCCTGGCCCTGGTCCCAGTCT
Source organism: Lissotriton helveticus (assembly GCF_964261635.1). NCBI lineage: Eukaryota > Metazoa > Chordata > Amphibia > Caudata > Salamandridae > Lissotriton > Lissotriton helveticus. The sequence goes on along the minus strand of NC_136057.1, from coordinate 408,757,810 downwards.
TTCTGGAGGCACAATAGCAGTGTACAGTCCTTTGGGTGCAAGTTGAGCAGTGTCTATTGCAGTACAAGTATGGCAGGGGACTGCTCTGCCCCTCTCATCAGGTCAGGATAGCAGACACTAAATGGTTAGGACAAGAAGATACCAACTTACTAAAAGTAGCACTTTCAGAATTGTGACATAAAACTCCAACTTTACGTTTAAAGAGGGTTTTAAGTTACAATTCCTCAAACATCAACCATGACCTTCCTACCTGCTCACAAATACAAATTATTATGTATTTAATGTAATAAGGTAACCCAATGTTATCCTATGGGAGAGATAGTCTTGAAATAGTGAAAAACATATTTGACAGTTTTTCACTACCAGGACATATAACATTTTAAAATACAAGTACGTTCATTTATTTCTCCTGAGGCTCAGCCGGGAGTTCGAATTGTTTGTGCTTTTAAAAACTGCTTGAAATTTGTGTTTTTAAAGTACATGCTTACCTGCTTTTGGCATCGCGCATTTCATTGGATTCCTGACACCCCTGCACGGCGGATTTAGCGCTGGTGCGGGCGAGGTGTTTGTGTTGACATTTGCCGCCATTTCCGCACTTTCCTGGCCACGCCCACCGGCGCTGGCCACGCCCCTTTCTTGCCAAAGCCTATTAAAGCGCTGATCACTAGCGCGGCTCTGTTCATTTATTTCTCCTGAGGCTCAGCCGGGAGTTCGAATTGTTTGTGCTTTTAAAAACTGCTTGAAATTTGTGTTTTTAAACTACATGCTTACCTGCTTTTGGCATCGCGCATTTCATTGGATTCCTGACACCCCTGCACGGCGGATTTAGCGCTGGTGCAGGCGAGGTGTTTGTGTTGACATTTGCCGCCATTTCCGCACTTTCCTGGACATGCCCACCGGCGCTGGCCACGCCCCTTTCTTGCCAAAGCCTATTAAAGCGCTGATCACTAGCGCGGCTCTGTTCATTTATTTCTCCTGAGGCTCAGCCGGGAGTTCGAATTTTTGTGCTTTTAAAAACTGCTTGAAATTTGTGTTTTTAAACTACATGCTTACCTGCTTTTGGCATCGCGCATTTCATTGGATTCCTGACACCCCTGCACGGCGGATTTAGCGCTGGTGCGGCCGAGGTGTTTGTGTTGACATTTGCCGCCATTTCCGCACTTCCCTGGACACGCCCACCGGCGCTGGCCACGCCCCTTCCCAACCTCACCTGTACATAGGATGTGCCCCTACCGGAAGCGCAGCGGACGAGCGCAGCGGGCGCGACGATTGCGCGCCGATGGAGCGCCTAAGGCAAGCCCGTCTGCGCCCGTCCGCGGCCGGCCGGGGCCTGGGGCCTGCCACTCTGCCCAATTCACATCCTATGCCCCCAGGGACCTGATTGCTCTACACTCACCCTGGCCGCTGGAATCCGCCAGCTCCCAAAAATTACAACAGCTTGGCGTCTACCAAGCCCGCACTTCTTTTCCCGAGATCAGGACCCTCCTATCCTCCCTCACCCCTGAACTCACAATCACCCCCCCCTTTCTAAACCCCTGTCTGCTCAAGCACTTGCGAATATGGAACTAGCAATCACGTATCTCAACACCCGGTCGCTAGTCAGGCATCAACATGACATATACCACCTCCTGGACTCAGACCGACCTGATATTCTCCTTTTAACAGAGACTTAGCTGAATGACAACTCCCTCCCCGATATTTTGGTAGCCATTCCATCGGGTTATTACATTCTCCAAGCCAACCGGCCGGCTGGTAAACCAGGAGGCGGCGTAGCCGCCATTATCAAATTTCATCTCAGGTTCAGTTCCCTTTCTCTAGTCACCATCCCCCAGGTCGACTGCCTGGCAATCAGATTTGAATCCCTGTGTCCTCTTTTATCTGTGTTTTGGTATACCGCCCCCCTCAACCCATGCCCAACTTTCCCTCCCTTTTTGGTGATCTACTCTCTCAGCTCACTATTAATAACTCCAAAATCCTGGTCCTAGGTGATTTTAATTACTGGCCATCAGATGCAAATGAAAGCCTTCATTCCTTGGCTTTCACTGACCTACTAAGTGGGCTCAATGGCTCTCAACATATTCATACAGCCACGCATTATAAAGGCCACATCCTAGATCAGGTGTGGACCTATATTCTGGAAATCAAATTGCTCACGATATTACCTTGCCACTGGTCGGACCACTTTTTAATCTCTTTTTGTCTTCTGGTCCCTCCATCGCCCCCCCACAGTCGAGGCCCTAGCCTTCTGGCTCGCAATTGGAATAAAGCAGACCTCGACTTCTTCCTCACTTCTTTAACATCCTCGGCTCCGCCCTGCCTAGGCTCCATAGACTCTCAAGAAGCCGCATTAACTGAATGGTTAGAGTCCGCCAGCGACAAGGTCGCTCCCCTCAAACTAATCAGAGCCAAGCGTCCTCATGACGCACATCGGTGGTTCTCAGATAGCCTCAAATCCCTAAAACTGGGACTTCGCCAAGCTGAGCGTCATTGGCGCAGAAATTACGACCCTTTAGAGAAACTTCATTTCCTAAAACTTTCTGGAGAATATAAACAGGCTATCTCAGCAGCTAAAACCGCCTACTTCTCCTAAAAAATTCTTAACTCTGCGCAAAAATCCAAAGAAATTTTTGCCATTGTGGAGGAGCTCTCACATCCGGACAGGGTGACTATTAAACCCCTTCCGTCCCAGGCTCTCTGCGACTCCCTCAACTGTTTTTTTATAGAAAAAATCAGCAAAATTAAAAACAGTATTTCCTCCGGATTGCCGGCGATGCCCCTCTCTGAGGTCATCCCCTTTTTTAATCCCCATTCCCTTACTCAGCTCCCCCCTATACTAGAGGATGATTTTCTCTCCCTACTCAATAAAGTTTCATCTGGTTCCCCCACAGATTGTGGCCCTCCTGCGACTCTCCGGGCAGCCTTCTCGGCTTGCCCCGCCCCTCCGCTCGCCCTCCTGAACAACTCTTTATTGCTCGGTGAGGTCCCCAGCCAGTTCAAGAACGCTGAGGTGATTCCTATATTAAAGAAACCCAACGCTGACTCCGGGGTTATGGGTAATTTTATGGCACGACACGGAGGCCATATTATGCAAATCTCCTTTATTACCACAGCTCAGTAGCAACAATAGAATGTAGAACATCAATGAACATTCTGAGTAAGAATAAAGTCCCATAGAAACCATCTCTCAGCCTTCTTTGTTGCTGCTGCTCAGAAAGATAAGTAACTCTTCTATACTCTCAGACTTAGTGATATCTAATCTTATACTATATGTCTAGTGACTGATATATTTACCTTATATGGGAAACTACTAACGTGGGAACGCCTCCCTAGATAATACCAATAGTTTATATATAGTCTATATATAATTTCACTGTATTTCGCCATTTTAGCTGTGCCCTATATCACTGCATTTCTAGCGCTTTCCCCTTCCCAGCCGATCGGCTGTTACACCCCTCGCAAATGCCCCCTCCGGTCCTATTTCGGACCGGCCTGCCCTCCTTGTTTACTTTTCAATACTCACACACACAACGCGATTGAGCCCCTCCGCTCTACGCGACCACACGCGCTCACCGCGCACCAACCTCCAAACGGCGCTCACCTCCGCGCTCACGGGCCGACTCCTTCTCCCCTTGGAGACGCTTCCCCGCTCAAGGAGCAGCCTACGGCAACGAGATTGCCACCCGCCCGGCATTTTTCCGATATTTCCGGCCCCCTCACCAGCGTCACTCGAGAGGGGCCGGATTAAAGAAACGGCCCTTGGCAACGGCCGACGCGAACGCGAGGCGTGCGTGTCGGCCATCTTAAGACTTTGGGCAACACCTATGCCTTGACATTATCCACCCATTTTAAAGGGTTGGTCTGACTGTCTACGTCGACCAGATGACAGTTATCCACACAGACAACGTTTTTCTTCGTGATCCTGCAGCGGTTTTTTTCGAGCTCAGGGCCCATTAACCTAATACTCTAATATTTACTCCCCTTCTCAGATTCTGACTCCGATTAAAATTAAAATGTCGGAACCCATTCCCAACATCGAGGGTCACCTAGAGAAACTGGTTAATAAGGCCTTTGAGAAGGTCCTTAATTCAATTGATGACAATATCAATAAAAGGCTTGAGGCCTTACATTCCCCCTCCCCTCTACCAGTGGTACCCAAACAGGAGCAACTAAGGCTTCCAAAAAAAGGGCAATAGGAGGTAAGGATCGCAAGGATTCAAAAAAAGCCAGGGCCACCTCCGCCCCCTCACACCCTCGGGTGGTGACAAAAATGGTGCCTCGGGCACCCCATGTGGGCAAAATGAAGGCCCAGAGCCCCCTACTAATATGGATACCGAGGATAGCTCGGACCCAGAAATAGACCTATCCTACTCATCGGAATTCAACACCGATGAAGACGAATACCAAAAAAGAGGTACGGGGAGCTCAGAGGGGACACCTAAGGTCCCAGACAAAAATACGACCCTACTAGACCCCTTTGGTGACCCTATGTTCGACCCACTCCTGATAAAACACCCTCTATCCCCCGAGTGGGCTCCCTCCCAACATGTTGCTGACTACCTGTCATTTTGGCTACGGAGGGAAATCCCATAAGAAGTCAGGGCAAGACTCCGATCGGAGTGCCCCAGACCCTCTCTACCCAATAAAATAACAACAACCCCTGAACTTGACCCCAAAGTAGTGGCCTTTATCACTAAATCTTCCCGAGACCCTAGAAAAGGGTTAGACAAAGGCCTTAGGTCATGCCAGGACCGCCTACTAGACTCAATTGGCCCTATAACCAAACTTTTCAACATGGCCGAAACAGCCTACCTGGAGGACCGTCAGGTCGATCCTAAGGAACTAAGGGAGTGGGTCCAAAGGGCTATATGCCTAATTGGAAATGCCAATACCGCCCTATCTATAGAAAGAAGGAAAGGAGTCCTATTCAAAATCGATCCTAAACTAATAGAACTTACAAAAAACGATGGGGGTCAAACTACCCAAGGCTTCCTCTTCGGTGAAGATTTCATTAAAGACATGGCTAGGTACGTAGGAGCATTTGGGGCCGGATGTAGGTCGGTCGGTAACGGCCGAAAATCGGTATTTTCGGCCGTTACCGACCGGTATTTACAAAATGGTATGTAGGGCCAAATATTTTACAGATTCGGTAAATTTACCGATCGGTAAATTTACCGAATCTGTAAAATACCGATTCGGTATTTTTACCTATTCGTTAATTTTGATATGTAGGTGGGACTCTTCTGAGTCCCACAACCCTTACCGAATCTGTATTTTACCATTAAATATATTTGATGGTAAAATACCGATTCCGGTGTGCATGCACATGTGTGCATGCACACCTGTGCCATATGACAGGCAGACCTGCCCTTAGGGCAGGTATGCCTGCCACATGGCACCCGAATCTTTTTTGGGGGTGCTAGAGGGTGTCAAAGTGACACCCCCTGCACCCTTGTCAAAAACGGGATTTACCGATTCGGTAAATACCGACCGGTAATGCCCCATTCATTCCTATGGGCTTCAAAGCCCATAGGAATGAATGGGGCATTACCGGTTGGTATTTACCGAATCGGTAAATACAGATATTTACCGAATCGGTAAAAGGAACATCTGGATGTTCCTACATATCCACCCCTTAGATTTACCGATTTTTAATTACCGAATCGGTGTAATTCGGTAATTAAAAATCGGTAAATCTATTTTACCTACATCTGGGCCTTGGTATTTTACCACCCAATGCAATTGGGTGTTAAAATACCGAATCCAGGTGTGCATGCACATGTGTGCATGCACACCTAGCCATGTGACAGACAGACATGCCCTTAGGGCAGGTATGCCTGCCACATGGTGCACATTCCTATTTTTGGGGTGCCAGAGGGTGTCAAAGTGACACCCCCTGCACCCTTGCTGGAATCGGTATTTACCGATTCGGTAATTACCGAATCGGTATTTCCCATTGATTCCTATGGGCTTCACAGCCCATAGAAATCAATAGGAAATACCGATTCGGTGTTTACCGAATCGGTAAATACCGAATTTTAACGATTCGGTATTTCCACATCTGGAAATACCTACATCTCCCCCCTTCATATTTACCGATTCATAAATACCGAATCGGTAAAATTCGGTATTTATGAATCGGTAAATATCATTTACCTACATCTAGCCCTTAGCTCCATCCAAAAGTCACAAAAAGATATAAAGCGGGTATTCCAGGATCGTGTTTTTACTCAGGCCGGGAGAATGAGGGGTCGTTTTCCCGGCCGAGGAAACTCGAACTCAAGACGCTTCATGTCTCGTGGCGGTGGCAGATTTAACTCCAACAACTCCAACAACTTTGGACAATTTTATCCCCAACGACAAAGATCCCGTGGAAGAAACTTCAGAGGCGAGAGGAGACAACGTTCCTTCTCCGCAGGTAAGAACCTTACCAGACCGTTTACATACCCCTCCAAAGGTGGGAGGAAGGTTACGCCAATTTGCTGGAAACTGGCATTTGGTGACAAAAGACCCGTGGGTACTCAATACAGTAAAGGGCTACAAGATAGATTTTATAGACACCCCCTTTCAGACAAGGACACCGAGAGAAATAACATTTTCGGACAAGGACAAAACTCTAGTCTCTCAAGAAGTTCAAGAACTCCTAAAAAAAGGCGCAATAGTCGAGAGTTCTTCCTTGGGTTTCCTCAGCAACATATTCCTGGTAGAAAAGAAAAACAAAGAACAGAGACCAGTAATAAATCTGAAAGAACTAAACCAATGGGTGGTTTACCAACACTTCAAAATGGAGGGAATTCACCTCCTGAGGGACGTGTTAAGAAAAGGAGACTGGCTGACGAGACTCGACCTAAAGGATGCATACCTAACGATACCCATCTGGGAACCCCACCAAAGGTTCCTTCAATTTACATGGGAAGGCCGTCTATACCAATTTTGCAGCCTTCCTTTCGGCCTTTCGTCCTCCTCCTGGTGTTTCACCAAGGTACTACGACCCGTCGCATCTTGGTTGAGACAGAGGGGAGTGAGGATGATTATTTACCTCGACGATATCCTTATTATGGCTCAGTCGAGAAAGACTGCCTCATCCCATACAGACCTCACAATACGTCTCTTACAACATCTGGGTTTTGTCATAAACCTAAAGAAATCTTGCACAATTCCCTCTCAACAAACCCAGTTCCTAGGTTTCATGGTGGATACTGTCAAGACAGAACTCCGTCTTCCCAGCGAGAAAGTGAGGAAAGTCAGAAAAGAAGTGAGGAAAACACTTCTTCTAAGAGTTTTTCCCCTGAGATATTTAGCCAAAATCCTGGGCCTTCTTTCCTCTACAATCCAAGCTATATTCCCAGGTCCCCTTCATTATCGGGCTCTACAGAGACTGAAATCGAGACACTTGAGATCCAACGGATCGTACTACCAACTGATCACCCTAGACCAAGAGTCAAAAACCGAACTACTCTGGTGGCTCAAGAATTTAGAAGCATGGAATGGCAAAGCCATTTTCGGAGACCTACCAGATCTGATAATAGAATCCGATGCGAGTTTAGAAGGCTGGGGTGCAACATGCGGGAACTTATCAACAGGGGGTCGTTGGACCCAACAAGAAAAAGAATTGCATATCAATTGCTTAGAATTACTAGCAGGATCATTTGCGATTCGCTGCTTCACTCAAGATTCAATGAAATGCTCTATAACCCTACGAATGGACAATGTGTCCGCAGTTCGATATGTCAGCAAACTGGGCGGCCCTCACTCCAAAGACTTGACAGACTTAGCGAAGGGCCTATGGAACTATTGTTTGAGCAAATGTATTTCAGTTGTGGCGGAACATATTCCCGGACTGAAAAACAAAGTTGCAGATTGGTACTCCAGGAATTTCAGGGACTCCAGCAACTGGAGACTGAACAGAGACGTGTTCCTATCCATCCAGTCAAGATGGGGCCCATTCAAAATGGATCTATTTGCAGACCGTATAAACACACACCTGAAACAATTCTTCAGTTGGAGGCCGGACCCCCAAGCCACGAAAGTAGATGCCTTTCTACAAGACTGGACGAACCTAGCGCCTTATGCTTTCCCCCCCCTTCTCAATGCTACCTCGACTTCTTCTTCACGCTCGACGTTACAACCAGAGCATGGTCGTGATTGCCCCTCTTTGGAGATCCCAAGCGTGGTTTCCTATCATCCTAGAGATGAGTATAGACTTTCCAATCCTAATTCCTTCCTTCAGGGAAATCCTTCTAGATCCAGAAGGTCATACACACCCCCTTGTGGAACAAGACCTTCTAATTCTGACGGCATGGAAGATTTCAGGAGACAGTGGAACGTCCCTGGACTTTCGCCAATTGCTTTCAGACTCATTTCAGAGTCATGGGCATCTGGCACAAGAAAAGCTTATAGACTGGCATGGAACAAATGGGTTCGCTGGTGCCTTCAACGAAGTTACGATCCCATTTCAACTGATCTAGTCAACATTATCAACTATCTTTCGGATCTCTTTACCTCAGGTCTTTCCTATAGAACTGTTAACGTTTATAGGTCCGCTATTTCTGCCGGTCATTCCTTAATTAACGGAATTTCTATTGGACACAATCTTCTTACTAAAAAAGTAATGAGAAGCATAAGAGTTATAAAACCTCCTGGTCCTAGATACACTACATTGTGGGATGTCACTCTCGTTCTTAGGACTCTATCGTCTTGGGGAGATAATTCCTCTCTGTCCCTTAAACGCATCTCTTTTAAGATTACTGTCTTATTATGTCTCGTGTACTTTCGTAGAACTTCCGACGTTAAAGCATTAGACATTTCTAGTAGGGCCTTTCAACCCGAAGGAGTTTGTTTCTTCCTTAAGAAAAGGACAAAAACAATGTCCTCTACAATTTTCTATCCCTTCTTCCCTGCTAATGATAGACTGTGTGTGGTTAAATGTTTAAAAGAATATGAAAAAAGAACTAAACATCTTAGAATGAATGAATCACAACTACTGATTTCTTTTAGATCTCCTCATAAAGGAGTCTCTTCTCCTACTTTAGCCAGGTGGGTTAAAAATGTCATGCATGAAAGTGGTATTGATATTTCTGTTTTTGGTGCTCATTCCTTAAGAGGTGCCTCAGCCTCAAAAGCTTTCTGCTTAGGAGGAGGATTACAAGACATCCTTAGAGCTGCAGATTGGTCAAGTGATAGTATGTTTAGAGCATGTTATTTCAAACCAATACCTAATGTGATTGACAATGTTCTTAATGCACTTTAAACTTGCATAATATGGCCTCCGTGTCGTGCCATAAAATTTAGATTTTCCACAGCCTGCTGGGCAGAAAATCTGGATTTTATTAAGGACACGGAGGCTAATATTATCCCACCTCTTATTATACCCTCCCATTTAGAATATTTTTACGATGTTTACTTTTTTCTTTCAGAATAACCTGACTTTGGATTTTATCTGTGGAATTTGGATCTTCAAGTTTTTTGGATCCTCAAGTTTATCTCACGTTGATCTTTCTTCGCAGTTTCTGAACAAAGAAGGCTGAGAGATGGTTTCTATGGGACTTTATTCTTACTCAGAATGTTCATTGATGTTCTACATTCTATTGTTGCTACTGAGCTGTGGTAATAAAGGAGATTTGCATAATATTAGCCTCCGTGTCCTTAATAAAATCCAGATTTTCTGCCCAGCAGGCTGTGAAAAATCTAAATTTTCGTCCCATCTCCCTTCTCCCTAACCTGAGTAAGGTACTTGAGACTCACGTGACCAGCGTCCTCAGCTCCTTTATTGAAGACTCTAACTTCTTGGATTCCCAGCAAGCCGGGTTTAGACCTGCCCATTCGACAGAGGCGGTTATCCTCTCAGTCATGGAGAAACTCCGTAGAGGCGCTGATTCCAACATCAGCCAAGCCTTGGTCCTTCTGGATCTATCGGCGGCCTTTGACACGGTCGACCACACCATCTTGGTCGACCGTGTCAAAGAAGCGGGCATCGGTGGGACGGCCCTTAACTGGGTCCGTTCCTTTCTGACGAACTGCCACCAATCCGTCCGTCTCTCTCAGTTTTCGGCTGACAGGAGGATGCTTACCTGCGGTGTTCCGCAGGGTTCGTCCTTGTCACCACTTCTTTTTAATCTCTACCTCACCCCTCTGATCCGCTCCCTCCGGGGAAGGAATGTCTCTGCATTTAATTATGCAGACGACATTCAGCTTGTCTTCAATCTTGACTCCTCTGATGAATCGGGCCAAAATTTCCAATCCACCCTCTGCCATATTAGTAATTGGATGGGCGCCCACCATCTCAAACTTAATCCCGACAAGACGGAGCTTGTTCTTGTCGGAGGCCCATCCAACCCTTGGAACTCCACTTTCTGGCCCCTTTCACTCGGTCCCCCTCCCTGTCCCGCTGATAAAGTGAAAAGCCTGGGGGTTTATATCTCCCACGATGTCTCTATGAAGCATCAGGTCAGTGCCACTGTATCCTCCTGCTTTTTTCAGCTTAGGAAGATCCGAAAAATAGCCCACTTCTTGACCACCGAAGCCCTCACTCTGGCACTGCTGGCCCTAGTCATCTCTCGGATCGACTATGCTAACACTTTGTATGCAGGCATCCCTCAATATCAAATCAAACGACTGCAGTTGATACAGAATCAGGCAGCTCGCCTAATCTATCGTCAACCTAAATATCATCATGTCCACCCCCTGCTTAAAGCCCTTCATTGGCTTCCTGTATCAGAGCGCTGCAAGTTTAAACTAGGTTGCCTTACTTATAAATCTCTGGCCGGTATCGGCCCTTCCTTCATCTCTTCCCTCCTACATCGCTATGTCCCTTCCAGGCACCTTCGATCCTCTGACCATGCACTCCTCCAGGCACCCAGATTCAGGCGCAAAAAACACGGAGGTCTCAGATTTTCTTTTCTGGCCCCCTCATTTTGGAACTCTCTCCCACTGGAACTCAGGCTCACTTCCTCTTACTCTCAATTTAGGTCTCTCCTTAAAACCCATCTTTTCCGTAGTGTTTATACTTAAGCTCTTCTCACTTCCCCCTCTGCCTCTCACCAAATAAGTTGAACAGCGCCAAGAAACCGTCCGGTGTATGCCGCGCTTTATAAGTAATTTTTACATTACATTACATTACATGTCTCACTTTTTAAATGCAATGCACTCTGCCTATGGGTTGCTTATGGCCTATCTTAGGCATGACATATATATTAAAAAATAACCATCCAAATCGCTCACTCCTAGAGGGGAGGCAAAAAAACTTGTTCTCATTCGTGTGGTGGTGGAATCGTCTAATACAAGGTGGGCCACCCCATCCCTTCTTGTTTTATGTAATCTTTTCCCATAGACTCTTGTAGGTTCTCTAGACCCATGGGGTGGAAATTAAGCCTGGGCAAAGCACTACACTATGCTTGCATAGTTTGCGAAGTTTGCGCTACTTCGCACTACGCGAATTGCACGTAGCACAGTGCAAACATACGTAGAGTAGCGTAGCGTAGTGCAGCGGTCATTTTTTGCTTGCTCACGGTCCTCAACGTCAAGTTGCCGACCGCGAGCAAGCAAAATGACATCCCGGGAGACTTTTTCCTCATTCGCGATCAGCAACATCAAGTTGCTGATCGCGAGCATGGAAAATTAACCTCCCAGCGAGCTTCTCAACGCGGGGAGGTCAGGTTTCTCATTGCGCGTGGAAGAAATCTCCTTGAGCGGCAGAAAACGACCGCTTGCACTGTGCAAGATGCAGTTTGCACTGATTGCATAGTGCAGACAAGCATCCGGCACTGTGCAATCAGTGCGAACAGCATTTTTCACAGTGCACTATGCAGTTCACGTAGCTACGCGTAGCTCGCGTAGTGCGAAGTGCACTTCGCGTAGCAATGCGTAGCGCTACTTCGCAAACTACGCCCAGGGTTAGTGGGAATATTGAGGCAAATCTTCCCATCCTGTCCAAGTGGAGGCAGACCTGTTTGTCATTTTTAAGGTGAGGGAAATGCCCAGTTCCAGGTGGGCTACCACCCTTCCCCCCAAAATATTCCTTGTAGTCCAGTGAGCTGTACGCCCCCGTGGTGGAGCAACTGGGGCTAAACTCTTCAAATCACTCACCCAGGTGGTAAAAAAAGACTCTTCGTTTTTGCTTTTTTGGGCAGCACTTGCCCTCATCCTTGAATGCTCTGACCCCAGCCCCAAAATTATCCCAAATACCTAGTGGGCGGGTTTCTGCTTGGGCACCACAATCTTGGGGCAATCCCCAAGCAGGGATTGACTATGGAGAAGTACCAATGGAAAGGGGCCTAATGGTGCTGAATATATTCTATTTAAATTGTGTGATGTCAGCAAGTTGTGTGGAAAAAATACAAACTCAGAATCCAAGGGAAAATGTTCCCTCACATCCCATCTTTCTTTCAAAAGAAAATCTTTCTAGTGACTGGACCGAAAGATGTTCTTTAATGTGGTGGGCGGTTCATTCATGGCAACTGCACTACAGAGATAACGTAGCTCTGCTCTGAATCCTCTCCCATGCTCTTATTTTAAATAAATTCGGTTTCCACATTTTATTCAAGCAATTTATTATGTTAAAGGGTGATTACTAATAGTAAAAAAGGTACAAACTTTATTCAATCATTCATTATTGTAATATTCAAAACGAATAGAATTCAGAAAATGCAGACAGACAGTTTTTATTTGACTCGGAAAGATCGAAATAACTGCAAAAGCTGCCATCAGGTTTTTATTGAGAGCCTTTGAGTCTGAATTAAATCGTAGCTGTTTGGCTTAAGTTTGCATACCATTTTAAAAAAAACTAATTAAAATTAATTTCACCCTCACTGCTAATATTTGCACCGGGACGAAATCGGCAGTTTCTGCTCCCACCCCGGTTATCCTCTGCTGCTGCAGGCAGGCAGTGTTGTATGTTGCTAATTGCCTGCCTTTCACGTCTACAACTGGTGGGCAGCGTTTGGAAACAAAGTACGAAATCGCACATATGGACATGGAATGAACAGCCAGTAACAATCAATCATGCAGTGAGCACTTTTGTCATATGATGACAGAAGCACAGGGTGCACTGCAGTCATCTACTCAACTAGCAGTCTGTTGAGCAAATATACTAAGAAACTCATGGTACCAGTGTTCATACTAGGGCAGGGCGAAGAATTCAGCCCCGCTGGTGGAGCTTGCGGATTTTTACCCACTCCGTGCGGGGTTCCGAAAACCTCCGCGAAGTGACACGGACCTAAGTTTTTTCTCTCAAGATGGTCGCCAATGTTAAGTTGAAAAAATTGCACGCTAGACCTCCTCCAGGCAAGATTTCTCAATGCATGCAGTTGTGGCATGTCATGAAGAGGAAGTTGCCGCTCGAGTAGAATATCTACTCAAATGTCTACTCGAGCGACAGGAAGTAGTGACGTTACAGCATGGGACAAATGTCCTGCGCTAAAAATCAGTGCGAGCAGTGGTTCTTAGAAATTAAATGAATGCGTAAGAGCCATACTGTGTGTAAGTCAAAAATCAAAACCAGAACTCCAGAACAGCTCTCTATCCCAAGCATTGTCATAGGCTACACTATAAAGTCTCTTCCTTTATGTGCATTAATCTAGCATAGAAACATAACATTTTTTTTAAATAGAACTAGGAGGACAGATTCACTAAATCAGAGAGTTTGTGACAGGTAAAACGCTTTTAATGTATTAAACCCATTTAGCAATTCAAAAACGTTTTTCCAAATCACTAAATAGGTTTTTACATGATTAACAATTTTCAGCTTCGTATGGGTGTGTTTGAGGCGTTCCTTTCAAATTGCAAATCCATAAACTATGTCTCTTCCAAATTGTACAATTTTGTAATTTGAAACTCAGGCTCCTTAAACAATCCATTTTGAAACCCTTTCAGATGGATGGTGGTCTGCTGACCTTTGCAGCTGTGATAACGTATATTTTGACAGTATACGTTTCATATACTCCTATGTAGTAGAATGTTAGTGATTGTGTACATAATCCAGAATGCATCAATATGGAAATTTTATGGTCGCTGCCTTTGGCTGTGTGCATCATGTGGTTGCCCTGCAGCCAGGCCCTGCGTCGAACCCCCTGCAGGCTGCCAGCTCCCTGCCGGGAGAGGAGGTTGCACGCCCCTCCTCCCCAGCCACTATTGGCTCTGGAGACCCTATACTCTGGGGCCAAAAACATTTATATTAGGGGTGGGTGCGCACAGCTCCCCACCCTGTGCCCGAATGGGCCCCAGGAACTGCCCGGTTATTCAAATCTTTTTAATACGCATTTTCATAAAAACTACTGAACAGATTGACCTGAAATTACAAAAAGCATGCTTTCTGGACCAAGATCTAGCTTCCTTCCAAATTTGGTGCAACTCCGTCCAGCAGTTTCTGCTGTAGCACTGTCTAAAGAGTCTATGGAAAATGTATGGGGAGTTTGTTTTTTGGGACCCCCTCTTTTACTCAGCCCCCACTTGATGGATCACCCCAAAAAGCTCCATGCACAAACTAGGCAAAAAGACAAATGTTTTAGAAAGTTGCTTGGATTCCACAAACTGCGCCAAAGGGATTAGCAAAACAAACAAGCATTTGCAATGCAATAGGTCTCGCATTAGAAATGTTTGAGCTATTGGTATTGTAATTGACACATTTTTTATTTATGTTTTTTTTTTAAATAGCGAAATTAATAGTTTCGTCATTTACAATACCAATAGTTATAACTTTTGCAGATGTGACACCTATAGCATTTGTAATGCAATATGTGTTGTATTTACGTGACTTAGATGTATTAGTATTACAAATAACAATGTCTTACTTTTTTTAAAATAATTAATACTTAAATAAAAGTTATTGCAATTTATAATGGCAATAGCTTAAACTTTTGTAAATAACTTTTGTGAAGATTATGTTCAGTGCATTTTATTGTGACGAAAATCCAAGAACAGAAGTGAAATATTAACATCTGTTTGTTACATTTGTAATAAAGCTTCAAACATTGAGAGAACATATTTGAACCAGTTTTTGTTGAATAGTTGCACAGATTGATGCTTTGGTGGCGCTGAGTGATGTTGTGATGGCGAATGAGTGATGCTGTGGAGTTCAGTGATGCTGTGGTAGCGCATAGTGATGTTGGAGTGCCCCTGAGTGATGCTGTGGTGTGTTGATTGATGCTGTATGCTATGCTATTTTTTTCTTTTGCTATCCTATTTTTTGTTTTGCTATGCTATGTTTTGCTATCCTGTTTTGATTTGTTATGCTATGCTATGCTTTTTTTTGTTATGCTATGCTATTTTTTGTTTTGCTATCCTATGCTTTGTTTTGTTATGCTATGCTATGTTTTGCTATCCTATGCTTTTTTTGTTATGCTATGTTTTGCTATCCTATGCTTTTTTGTTATGCTATGGTATGTTTCGTTTTGCCATCCTATGTTTTGTTTTGTTATGCTATTTTTTGTTTTGCTATTCTATGCTTTGTTTTGTTATGCTATGTTTTGTTTTGCTATCCTATCCTATGCTTTTGTTTTGTTATGCTATGCTATGTTTTGCTATCCTATGCTTTTTTTGTTATGCTATGCTGTGTTTTGTTATGCTATGCTATGTTTTGTTATGCTATGCTGTTGAGGGTGAGTGAGGGTGTGGGGGGTGAGGGTGGGTGAGGGTGAGTGAGGGTGTGGGGGGTGAGGGTGGGTGAGGGTGGGTGAGGGTGTGTGAGGGTGAGGATGTTTGAGGGTGAGGGTGTTTGAGGGTGAGGGCGTTTGAGGGTGAGGGTGTTTGAGGGTGAGGGTGTTTGAGGGGGTTTGAGGGTGAGGGGGTTTGAGGGTGAGGGGTTTGAGGGTGAGGTGTTTGAGGGTGAGGGGGTTGTGAGGGTGAGGGGGTTGTGAGGGTGAGGGGGTGTGAGGGTGAGGGGTGTGAGGGGGTGTGAGGGTGAGGGGGTGTGAGGGGGTATGATGGTGAGGGGGTGTGATGGTGAGGGGGTGTGATGGTGAGGGGGTGTGATGGCGAGGGGGTTTGAGGGGGGGTGTGAGGAGGTGTGTGAGGGGGTGTGAGGGTGTGAGGGGGTGTGAGGGTAAGGGTGTGAGGGTGAGGGAGGGTGTGTGAACGTGAGGGAGGGTGTGTGGGTGAGGGTGAGGGTGAGGGGGTGTGCGGGTGAGGGTGTGTGAGGGTGAGGGGGGTGGGGGTGAGGGGGGTGTGAGGGAGGGTGAGGGTGACAGGGTTGAGGGCAACAGGGGTGAGGGTGTGAGGGTGAGGGGATGTAAGGGTGAGGGTGGGTGAGGGGGTGTGAGGGTGAGGGGGTGTGAGGGTGAGTGGGTGTGAGGGTGAGGGGGTGTGAGGGTGAGGGGGTGTGAGGGTGAGGGGGTGTGAGGTTGAGGGGGGTGAGGGGGTGTTAGAAGGTGAGGGGGTGTGTGAGGGGGTGTGTGAGGGTGAGGGGCTGTGTGAGGGTGAGAGGGTGTGTGAGGGCGAGGGTGTGTGTGAGGGTGAGTGTGGGTGAGGGTGTGTGTGGGTAAGGGTGTGTGTGAGGGTGAGGGGGCGTGTGAGGGGGTGGATGAGGGGAGGGTGAGTGAGGGTGTGGGAGGGTGAGGGTGGGTGAGGGTGTGTGAGGGTGAGGATGTTTGAGGGTGAGGGTGTTTGAGGGTGAGGGTGTTTGAGGGTGAGGGTGTTTGAGGGTGAGGGTGTTTGAGGGGGTTTGAGGGTGAGGGGGTTTGAGGGTGAGGGGTTTGAGGGTGAGGGGGTTGTGAGGGTGAGGTGGTTGTGAGGGTGAGGGGGTTGTGAGGGAGAGGGGGTGTGAGGGTGAGGGGGGTGAGGGGGTGTGACGGTGAGGGGGTGTGATGGTGAGGGGGTGTGATGGTGAGGGGGTGTGATGGCGAGGGGTTGTGAGGGGGGGTGTGAGGGTGTGTGAGAGGGGGTGTAAGGGTGTGAGGGGGTGTGAGGGTAAGGGTGTGAGGGTGAGGGAGGGTGTGTGAACGTGAGGGAGGGTGTGTGGGTGAGGGTGAGGGGGTGTGCGGGTGAGGGTGTGTGAGGGTGAGGGTGTGGGGGTGAGGGGGGGTGTGAGGGAGGGTGAGGGTGACAGGGTTGAGGGCAACAGGGGTGAGGGTGTGAGGGTGAGGGGATGTAAGGGTGAGGGTGGGTGAGGGGGTGTGAGGGTGAGGGGGTGTGAGGGTGAGTGGGTGTGAGGGTGAGGGGGTGTGAGGGTGAGGGGGTGTGAGGGTGAGGGTGAGGGGGTGTGAGGGTGAGGGGGTGTGAGGTTGAGGGGGGGTGAGGGCGAGGGTGTGTGTGAGGGTGTGTGTGAGGGTGAGTGTGGGTGAGGGTGTGTGTGTGTGGGTAAGGGTGTGTGTGAGGGTGAGGGGGTGTGTGAGGGGGTGGATGAGGGGAGGGTGAGGGGGTGTGAGGGTGTGGGGTTGTGAGGGTGAGGGGGGTGAGGGGGGTGAGGTTGAGGGCATGTGAGGTTGAGGGTGTGTGAGGGTGATGGTGTGAGGGGGTGAGAGGGTGTGTGAGGGGGTGTGTGAGGGTGTTTTTCATAAGACATAGAAACAAAGAGGTGTGCGTTGAAGCAAGGGAGCCTTCAGTATACACAGCCTTGTATTTGTAAGTCGAAAAGTATATACCATGGCTCAGAGGCACTAATGAGAAGCTTGTGGGAGAGAAGGGAGGTAGAATAAGGAGGAAACAAGGGGAAATAGGGAGTGATGGAGGGAAGGAATAAGGGCTGTGACTGGCTGGAGAAAAAGCAAGGTACATGGGAAAAAGCGCCAGGGAAGGAGGAATGAGGGGCTTTTGCATGTTGGGTAGCGAAAAGCACGGAGGGGAAGAGACGGCAATAGGGAGGGAATAGAGGGGGCAGGGGGCATAAGAAAAACAAGGCACAAAACGGATAATTAAATACTCCAGTCAATCAACACAAGAGGAGTTTGACAATATCGCACATCAATGGATGAAGGCTACAGAGCAAAAGAAACCAACAGGTTAAGGCCGATCGCCCAAAGCAAGTATAGAACACGTTTAATGTGAATAGCACAAACATCGCACATGTCCCACCAAAAAGCAGTTCATTCCCTAATCAGTGACAACATACATATGGCTCAAATGGATTAAACTGCGTTTCCAAAACCAAGCCAAAAAAATATGTGAATGACACAACAACAGACCGTTGAATGGAGAGAGCTGGCCGAAAACACCTGTAAGTATATTACGTATATAATTTTAGTAACATCAGAAGATATTGGCTAACGCCAGAAGTAAAAAAAACAACACTTTTAGTGAATGTAAAGATATGACAAGCCCCTCTAAAAATGCAACGTTCTAAAATCGCCAAAGTGTATGGAACTCCCAGACAGAAGATGTTTTAAGTTTTCGTTTCATATAAAAAATACATATATTGTTAGCCATCAGCCACTCACTCCGTTTTCCAGTCAGAAGTGCTCCAGCCTCTTGTGTGGCACACGGGGCCACTCTGCCGTCGCTCAGCACCACAGCCACATGGCGCAGGCTGCAGATCACCTGACAAATACCACTGAACTCCAGGGGACACCGGCTCAGCTGGCAATCCCCAGCCGAATAGAACCACAGAGATGAGGAGGGCAGATTGGAAAGCGCGCCCGCTGCCAGCACACCGCTCCCCGAAGGTCTCTTCTTACCCATGCCGAGGACCGCAATACCAAGTGCGCAGAACGACTGCCGATATTATATACACTGTTGCGGGACAGTTCAGTTTCGTTTCCCAAATACGGGCAACAATAGGTCTTTCGCTGACGCTCGACCTAAACAGACACCGTGCCCGTTGTCCCCAAAACAGAGAAACTAATAAAAATGGTATCACGAGCATTTGCTATTCTGTTTCTATATGCTGCTGCTGTCGTCTTCATAGGTGCGTTTCTTGGGGCAAAGCTTGCGGGGTGTAAAGAGGACCTGTTAAAAGTATCATACTTGGGAGATATGGCCCCCGTGCCGCCATCTTACAACCGTTGCTCGCACTCCTCCCAGAAACTGTTAATTTTAAAAGAATGTTTAAGGGATAGTCAAATTCCTGTTCGACGCTGCAGTGAATCAAAGACAGGAGGAATGTTGCTGTGAGCCGGGGAAAGGGCGAACTAATGACTGGCAAAGTAAGGCATTTGATATACTTCTGACATCAAAGCCAAGGCCGTGCCTTTTCCCTTTTCTTTAAAATACCATCTTTCTTGAGAACCTCCAGTTCACTTTATGTTGAAAAGTTCTAAATAATAAAACCTTTAATCTAAATCTCGTGAAATGCATAAATCTCATGAAAATTATGCACATTAAAAGGGCAGTACGACTATTACTGCATACAGTAAATACGGGAGTCAGTGGCGGTCAGGACGAGTTATCTGAAAACAAACAGTGCCACAATGCCAGAGCAAGGTTTTGAAATCCGTATAGCCTATATGTCACAATTTTGAATCACAACAGGGCCAATACTGGCTCTCATTCTTCTGAAGTAGGTAAATTTGGTACGATAAAATTACTCGCAACTATTATTTGCAGTGATGTTGAATGACAAAACAGTGCAGTATCTAGCGCTTTGACACAAGTTTTTATAATGAATGAAGAAAACACTTCAGCAAATGTAGCCAACTAAATTGTAGCGCAACAAGAATTTATCAGCCTAGGACGAGGGTCACAGTTACTTACAAAACAAAACTGTCCTGTGGCCCCAAAAGCTTTGCTAATCCGTATGTTATAGAAATAAAATGCTGTTAGGTAAGATTTCTGTGCCAAAGTATATAAACTACGAAGGAGATAGTCTACCTTCCTCGTGAATCGAAGGAACAATAGTTTTATTGACACAAGAAAGGTTAACTTAAAAAGGAAATCCCAACACATAACTCTATCGCTGTTTGTTGCAGAAAAATAAGCTATTGTCTTCGCAATTGCAGTACTGGGCACACAACGTCTCCCCACTACCGGAGACGGCAGTGACATCAGCCCTCGAGGCAAACCCTGTCTCTGCATATCTAGGAGCAGAAAGCAAACCGAAAGAAGGGCCCCGAGATTGGAAATGAAAACCTGAGTAGGAAGGGAAAACGTGAATAAAAGGATTTCACAATCTAATTTCCAAGCCTCAAACCCGACGCAGTCAGTATAGTACCAAGCGCAGTTTTAAACAAGCCAGCAACAAAACAAAAAAAATGCGTGGTGGATCGAGGCCTGACACGCAAATAGGATTCCCGGCCGGGAGAAAGGAGAGGCGTGACACGCACGAACTGTCCTAAAGGGGCGGAGAAAGAACGGAGCGGGCTGCGGAGTCTGGACACGGAGGGACAGGACGAGAGGAGCCGGCGAGGGGGGGCGTCGGGGCACATTGACGGTGCCCGCCCCCCCAGTGATGGAAGCCCTGCGTGTGCCCGGTGAGCGGGGTTGGGAGTGTGTGTGTGCGCGTTTGTGTGTGTATGTAAGCCCTGGGGGGGGGTGCGCTTGTATGTGCCTGCGTGTGTTGTACCTGTGTGTGTGCCTGCCTGCGTGTGTGTGTGTGCGTGTGTGTGTGGTGGGGGGGCGGCAGCGTGTGTACGTGTGCCTGTGTGGTGTGTGTGCAGGGGTGTGGGGGCTGGCTGTGTGCGCACGGGAATATGAGGCACGAGAGGGGCATGGCGCCGTGCGCGCCCACGAGGTCAAATCTGCGCTCGTGCCCCTCTCGTGTCTACATTCCCAAATACGGGCAACAATAGGTCTTTCGCTGATGCTCGACCTAAAAAGGTATTTCCTGTGGAAATCCTTGCTTAAATCTAACTATTAGTCTTCATTGATCTTTTGCTGTGGTGCCTTCTATTTTGCCTTCAGACTGTAGGTTTCCCAGAGTGTTGTGTTTTATTTTTAACACAGGCCACCAACACTGTGAAGGTAGCCAAACAGAGAAAGTCACGATTTGCGACCAGCCTAATGAATAATAATTAGACAGGTCATTCTGTGACCCCCTCTGATTCCTCATTTTGTGACTTGGCCGATGAGTACATAGGTAGGTCACAAAATAAATTATGGGTTGCAAAATGTTTGTGCACGATTTGTGATCGTTTTTGTGACCAGAAGAACAGTACATATGACGCTAAGGGGCATATTCTCAAGGATTTATCGCCGAGTTATTGGCATTTCATTGCAGCCAAAGTGATGATAAAATGATCGCCCCATTCACAAGCTGGTGATAACAAGACCATATCACCAGTTTACCTGTGAAAGCAGCTGCAAAAAACATCACAATAGCAGATTGTGGGGAGAGGTGGGAACCAGGCATGTGCGAAGGGGGCAAGTGACCCATAAATGAGAATGTACCCAATGCCACATGTGGCGTGGATGTGATGGCCAGACTGCAGTATGCAGACCAGAGACATAGCCATGTTGACATACTCCGCTGGTGCATGGAGTGTAGTGACTAGGGGACGCAACCATGTCACCCATCCAGTGGGGAAGATCACGTCCACCCCCATAGGCATGAGCGGAGTGGGCTGGCCCGGCGTACGCCAGGCTAGCGTAGGGGTGTGAATAAAAAGCACATAGCACTGGGCGTGTCTCTCTTCCGGAATGCCCAACGTCTCTGCCAGGGCGGCGCCTTTCACCCTGCCACTAGCAGGATGCCGTCGCCATGAGCGGTGTTGCCTGCGTCCTGTGCGCCTGCTGCATCCTGGGCCGGTGGTCCCACGAAAACGTTTTGCCCGCTCCTGCGCACCCAGGCCTCACTGCTCACCGGCCGACACCGGTATGTGTCAAAGAGGGCCCACCACGTGCCGGTGCAAGCTCTAAGCCCGAGGCTCGTGACCTTGGCAGCCTGCTCAGACCATCACGGCCTCAGCGAGCAAGGTCCACAGTTCTCCGTTCTTGTTGACGTACTCCACCGGCATACACAGCGGACAAGCAGGTCACACATTTGGATCTGTATGTATGTATGTATTTGCATACTTATATAGCGCTACACTGCCACCCAGAGGGTATCCTGGCGCTTTGACTCGGCAAGCCGAAACCACCGATGCAGAAATCACACTGCTCTTGGAAACAGGTGGGTTTTCAACCCTCTCTTGAAGGCGAGGAATTCACCCTGACTCCTTAGCGAAAACGGAAAAGAGTTCCAAAGTCTAGCGGCCGCAAAACTAAACGACCGACCTCCCATCCTTATCCTCTGGACTCTGGAACCGTCACCAGACACGCAGAGGAGGAGCGTAGGCTCCGAGATGTAGAGTACCATGAGAATAAGTTCTGCAGCAAAACAGGGCCCTGTCCATGCAAAGCTCTAAAAACCAGACGGGATGCTTTGAAAAGGATCCGCTGATGAACCGGCAACCAGTGTAGTTCCCGTAATGCCGTGGTGGAAGAGGCAGCGCGCGGTCGAGAAAGTGCCAGCTTAGCTGCCATATTTTGGACCCGCTGCAGCTTGCCCACCAGCGTTCTAGGCGCCTCCAGAAGCAGTACGTTGCAATAATCCAATCTACTTAGGATAATACCCCGCACTACCTCTGGTCTAGCCTGCGCTGGGAGCAGTGGTAGGAGTTTACGTAACATCCGAAGCAGCATCATACAGGTGGCTACGGTTTTGTTAACGAAAATGTCCAGTTGCAGGTTGGGGCCAAACATGACCCCTAAATTACGAGCAGACTCTGCTGCCGCCACTGCCTCCGAAAAGGAAGAGGGCCAAAAATCATCCGGGAGTGAACGTGGGACACGGTCATTGGAGCAGTACAACACCTCCGTTTTTGACCCATTAAACTGGAGGGAGTTTGAGCGCAGCCAGTTCGATGTGGCAGTCATACAGCGGTGGAATGTCTCTAAGGAGACAGCATCTTTGCCCTTCAGAGAAAAGACCAATTGGGTATCGTCGGCGTAATTAAACACCGAAATACCAAAAGAACTTATCAATTGGATCAGAGGGCGGAGGTACAGATTGAATAATATAGGGCTGATGGCCGAGCCCTGTGGCACCCCCTGCCCAACTTTCCGCACATCCGACTTAAAAGGCGGCAAAGCCACCACCTGCTGCCTGTTGTCAAGATACGAGACTAACCAGTCCCTAGCCAACCCCGTGACCCCGGTCTCCTCCAGTCTCCCAATAAGGGTGGAGTGGCTGACCGTGTCAAACGCGGCCGACATGTCGAGCAGCACTAAAAAGGCTGCCCGACCCGTGTCGACCCGCAAACGAAGATTGTCTAACACGGCCACCAGCGCAGACTCCGTCCCATGCGCTGTCCGGAACCCAAACTGGGCCACATCCAGCCAGGTGTTATCCTCTAAGAATCTGGATAGAGAACGGGTGGCCAACTTCTCCAAGATCTTAACCGGAAAAGGGAGCAAGGAAATGGGCCTGTAATTTGACAGACAGGTGGGGTCGAGTGTGGGTTTCTTCAGGAGGGGAGAGACCACCGCCAACTTCCAACTCTCCGGAACCGTCGCGGTGACGAGCGACTGATGGCAGATGGAATACAGAGGATGAAAGAGTTCTTTCTGGAACTGTTTCCAGAATTTATGCGGGAGTGGATCCAGCAGAGAACCTGATGACACAGTCTGTGCCAGTTTACAAAACTCCTCAAAAGGAGGGAGAGAGAAACGACTCAGCTGGGGTTGACTGGGGAGTTCAACTGGAGCTCCCAGACTGAGGGGGGGGGCAACTCAGCTGGGGTCGACTGGGAGATTCTTCCAAAGCTCCTAGACTAAAGGAGGAACAGCTCAGCTGGGGTTGATTGGAAGGTCCTCCCGGAGCTCCCAAACTGAGAGAAGAGCGATGCAGCTGGGATCGACTGGAGGGTTCCTCCAGAGCTCCCTGGTTAAGAAGGGAGCAGCTCAGCTGGGGTCGACTGGAAGGTTCTTCCGGAGCTCCCAAGCTGAGAGGAGAACAACTCAGCTGGGGTCGACTGGAAGGTTCTTCTGGAGCTCCCAAGTTGAGAGGAGAACAACTCAGCTGGGGTCAACTGGAAGGTTCTTCCGGAGCTCCCAAGCTGAGAGGAGAACAACTCAGCTGGGGTCAATTGGAGGATCCTTCCGGAGCTCCCAACTGAGAGCAGCAAGGAGGACCCTCTGGAGCAATTCGACTGGATAGATTGTCCGATGGAGCTAACATGGGCAAAGCCCCTCCAGCAAGTCCGTTCAGAATCGTGGCGATCCTATCCTCAAAGGCGGCTGCCAGAGAGTCGCATAAGGCCTGTGAGGCTGGAATATTATTCGTGGCCCCCGTCGGGTGGGTAAGATCGTTCACAATCCTAAACAAGGTCTGTGACTTGTTGGTCACCTGATTCAGCATATCCTCCAGGTAGGCTGCCTTAGCACACTTGATCTGTGCTTAAAATTCCTGTAGTGCCAGCTTAAAGGTGACTTTCGCTGCATCTAAATAGTGCTTCCTCCAGGCCCTCTCTGCTCGCTTGCATCTCAGCTTCAGATGCAAGAGGTCGTTGGTATACCAAGGCATAGCACGGTTCCGTCTGTCCCTTGATCTATGCAATGGGACCACCTTGTCCAAAGAGTTGGATATCTGCCGACACAGACTGGCATAGCTTTCGTCAACACCACCTCCCAGTGTAAATCCTTCAGGGAGGAGAATAGGCAGGACTGGAGATTTTAGGAGTCTAGACCAAGGTCTACCTATTTTGGTGTGTCTCAGCCCTGTGTCACTTAGAGGGGTCACCGGTAGATAAAGATAGAAGGAGACAAGTGCGTGATCCGTCCAACATTGGGGCAAGATGTCATTCACCACTACATGTTGAGCGTCAGCAAAGACCAGGTCCAAGGCATGACCCCGCAGGTGAGTAGCGGAGAGGACCAACTGTTGCAGCTGAATATTGCTACAAGCCTGGCAGAGATCATTATAAGCAGTGTCCATAGGCCCGTTCGGCCACAGATTAAAATCTCCCAGGACTAGCAGTCTATTATGGGAGTTAGAGAGGTCATAAATGAGGTCAATAAAGTCCAGCAGAGTTGATGGTACATTACCCAGCGGTCTATAGCAAAGAACCCCTGAATGTAACGTTCTCTCCTGCCCTTTAAAGGAGAAAGCCATGAGCTCAAAGCCCGGTACCTCCTTGATCTGTAGCTGCGAGAGTGCTAGGGTTTCCCGGAAGATAAAACCTATGCCGCCACCTCTGTTCTTCAAGCGAGGAGTATGCCTAATTTTATAGCCCAAAGGGCAGGCCAGGCCCAGTTCTATCTTACTATCCGCCCGTGTCCATGTTTCCGTAAGGAACAGCACATCAAGTCCACAGGACTCAATGAGAAAGGCGATCTCCGTATGATGCTTGCAGAGGGACCGGACGTTAAGTAGTCCACATAAGAGCTGCTCCGGCTTATCAGTAAGAACAACCTGCTGAGAGCAGGGTGTCGGGTCAGGCCTAAACTGCAGAAGGTCTGCCCTAGAATATACTGTGCGTGGGATAGTCGGAGGGGCATAATGGCAGGCCCTAGGCGCGTCCGTTGCGCGAACGTGCACAAACGAGTTTACCTCTGGCGCACCGCCTACGTCGCGCCCGCTGTGCGCCAACGCTGCACGCTCGGGAGGTGGCCATCTTAAATACCAGGGTATCGCGAGAGTCCTGTGAGGGCAAGCCACTGGCCCCTCACACAAGATGGCGCCTAGAGAAAGTGTAGACCTCCTAAAAGTCCAACCCAATATGGCGGCCAAAAGCAGCGACTTCCTGATGAGCCCCCAAGCTATCCCTCTGTCCCAACAAGTGTGGGTGCCAAACGATTAACGTGCGGGTACGTTCTAACTAAAATACCCCAAACACAAGAGAAGAGCGACGGCGTTCTAAGCGCGAGCAGCGCAAAACAAATTAGTGCCAAATACAATTGATGCCAAATACAATCTCTGTCTTGAATACACTATGGCAGAGTACATTTTTCATGGCAGAGTTTATATCCCTATTCTTCCATCGATGAGGTGCCACCAAGTCTGTGAATAGCATTCCAAACACACGTGTGTGTGTGCCCTCGCTGACTACTGGCCTCGGCCCACACTGCGCTCGAGTAGGTCACACATTTGGAACTGAGGCTTGATTTCTTCATGACAGAGTTCTCATCATTGCACGCAAGGAGAGGTTAAGAGGAAGACGCGTTTCAGTCAGGAGGAAAAAAGGATCATCGTTACGGAGGTGATCGAACACTACCAACAACTGCTCTGGTGTCACTAACTCTGTGCTTCTCAAGCCAACGACATGTGGCTGTGGGCCCCTGCTGACCGCAGCCTCCCGCCTACACTGCAGTCGAGTAGGTCACACATTTGGGACTAAGTCTTGATTTATTCATGAGAGAGTTCATATCATTGTCCCGGCCACATCGCAGACTGCATCCCCTCTCAGCCCCAGTGCCACTAAGTCTGATTCCTGACATCCATGAACACTCTCTGGTTGAACTTTGGTGGCGTCTGAGTCTATTGACTGGGGGTTGTCTTCCTCCTCATGTAGCTGATACCGATTCGGTGGCAATAACGAGGCAGTAGCATTCCACTCCTCCATTTGCTGCTTCCATATGGCTTATTGTTAAAAAGGTAGGGCCGATGTCGACCAAGAACCCTTCAGTATTTGCCCGGCATTAGCCGCCTCTCATACCATTCGAGATTACCAAACAAAGAGGCAGGCGCTGGAGACAGAAGGCAGGAAACAGGAGTTTATTCCGACGGAGCAGAACACGTCAAATCAGACAACAGGGTATCTTCTCGAGGTGCTCTAGCCGCATATCTGAGGCCTGGCCTCTTATACACAGGTTTATGGCTTTATTACATACACTGCATCCGTAATGTTTCTTTGAAGAACAGGAAAGACATCCTCGGAATCCCCGGTCCAGGCCCGTTCCCACACACATCTACAGTAGAGTTCCCACCCCGATCTCAGCATGTGGTGGTTATCGAGCAGCAGGACATTCCGCTGGGAACGGGGGTGTGTGTGATCAGTCGGATCTTCGGGGTGCGAAAGCATTGATTAATCCCCGCTCCTTTGATGTGAGGCGAGGTCCTACTGTAAGGGGGCAATAAACTGCATCTGTTGGGCTAGGTGATGGCCTGGGATCAGGCCGGACAATCGGGCAGGGAGGAAGAGGTTATCAAAAGGGCCTGTTCTTTTGAATGAGATGAAATAGTGAGGGGAATCAGCACGGGATGTGGCTCGGAGACAGGGTTGCGTTAGAGGTGCGCTTATGGCCCAAGCAGGAGAGACCGGGGGCTGTCGGGGCGCGGGGGGGTGCTTGCGAGGCCGGGGAGTGAGGGGGAGAGACACGCAGGCTATTGGCAGTGGGCAGAGAGGCCACGACACACAAAATGGCTGCCACTTACGTGCATGATGGGGCCTAAAAGGGACAAGATGGCGTGGCCACTGTTTCACGATTCTCACTTTACTTTCAACAGTGGCTGTGGTGAACATGAATGAACGCCGCTTATATATACCTAATTTTAGTCATTTTCCACAGTCCCCAGTTTTTATCATAAGTTAGTTCATTCCTGTTCATGTCATAGGTGAGGATGTACAAGCTGACATTAGTTATACAATTCGCTTTGGAAGCCCATATGTATTACAGACAGATGGAAATACTTCCGCTATCAATGCCGACAGAACCGTGCATAACCATATGTAGTCAATGTGGTGGGCGGGGAGACAGTGCATACAAAATTACATTTAGCTGCGTCATACGTTAGACCTTGGGGGCGGGGACATTACATTAGACGATGTAGGAGATTCGTTCGAATACAAACATGATGTCATACAAAAATGTTCTGGCAGGATAAGGGTTGTCAAAACTAGACAGTATGCTCATGTGCATAACTGATGTTCTACAATCATCATGATACAGAGTTAACGCTTTCTTAGTTATCCATGTACAGTTGAAAGTGACCGATGTAAGGTTTCGAAAGCTCAATTGGGTGATAATCAATACAAGTGGTTGGGAGAGGAATTCAAATTAATACAAGTGTCAGTCAAGGGGTGGCAATGTTCAAAAAGGGTTCGTCTTTCCAGTGTCTTATTGCAGCGAGCCATCCCTGGTAGGCTCTCATTGTTCTTCTTCTTTCGTTGGCACTGTTGAGCACCGGCGGTGGAGCTATGCGTCCAGCTCTAATTCAGATTTCGCGTTGCAGGGTGTGGCCACTCTTTGCTCTCGGACCACAGTCCTGGTTGTCCTGTTCCCTAACTAATCTATCATAGGTACCTTAGGCGGGGTACCCGCATTCCGTTCTTCTTTCGTGACAAACCCTACTCTATCTTTGTGCTGTGCTTCTTCTTTAAGTCAAGTTCAAAGAAAAAAACTCCGTATGGAAAAAAGGGGCGATGGGGGCGTGCTTTGGGAGGCCGAGGGAAGAGAGGGTGGAGTGGGATCGGGTCTGAAACGGACCAAGGAGGGCAGAAATTTCAAGCAAGTGGGCCCATCAATCGGACACAATGGGCTGGGACTTTCGGCACGAGCTCATCAACATGCAGGGGCTTCTGGACAGCCCTTCTTTCCTTCACTTTCCACGTTGAGAATGGTGCCTTGTCCCGCAACTCTTTTCTCTGTGGCTCCATCTTGGTCGAGGTCATTGATATTCCCCGATCTGCAGCCAGGCTGTGCGCCACATCCGGCCCCTCTCCTCCGATGACCGCACGTTATCTTTAAATCAGTACAAAAAAAACAAGTCTTAAAGAACTGGCAGGGGAAAATGTTTACACACTTTAATTTCTCTCCCAACCCCAAGTAGTCGGGGAAACGTTTATTGGTCACGGTAGGGTGGATGCTTAGTAACCCTTACATCGCTGTATGCTGTTAACTCATGCATCGTGACTGTGGTGCAGGTCTGCAAGTATCTTTCTATTTTCAAACATCATGTCTGTCTGGTGTCTATTCCTGTCATATTCGCATCGGATTCAAACCGGCTCCTCCAGTAGAGACTAGTGTTTTTCTAAAACTAATCCTGTTGAGCTATATCTTTCTTCAAGGCCTGCTAGTTCATAAAAAGTGTGAAGTGCTTATTATCATGGGCTTACAGCTACCTTTTCCAGGAAGGACATACGTTAAGCATTTTTTTTTTCTTTCAGCAACGGCTAACTTTTATCAGTTTTTGGACTATTTATCTTTAAAAACAAGGTCATCAGCTACAGTCTTTAAGATTTTCTGGGACGGCTAGTTACAGAACTGGGACCATTCTGGAAAAACGGGGACGTTTTGGACATTCTACTTTTGTGCAATGGGCGGTGGTAATCCAAATGATGAGGGTGGTGTTACTAAAGCACTAAAACAAAAGCCACTGACATATAGTTCCCTTTTAAGGGTCAGATTAGGGGACATTAGTCGTCTTACCTGTCCTTTCTTTCTCAGCCAATTAAGTTCCATCATTTTACAGAAAGGAGAGGTAGTAACATGGCAAAATATGATCGTTTTGTTTCTGTCAATTTGTTCAAACACTGCCGTGTCTAAAGCCAATTATACCTGTACCGGCGAGGCACAGTGTCGTCGTTTATTCAAAAGGGAGCAAGGGAGCCCTCAGAGAGAGAGAGCGTCGTGTGCACCAAATAGGCTATTAGTACACGTTCAACATAGAGAGAGAGAGAGAAAAGCGTGTATGATAATAGGTTATTCAGTGCACACATATATAGAACAATACGGGTTGGTTTCACGTAAAAAAACACAAGCTGTGAGAAAACATAAATTCACAGTTTACGTACACACAAATACCGGATAGGGTGCGACAGTACATACATCCAGTGCGAAAACCTAAGACAAAACACAGAGCTATTTTGGGCAAAAGGACTTTTTCATGCGTGTTGCGCATTCTCAGTATTATATTTAATTCATTTGGTGGTCGAGCTCTTTATTCTCCTTCCTTCCTAATAGTGGACAATTTTTTTGTTGGTAACCTCGTTTTTGAAAATACTTACTCCCTCTTAGTTGGTCGGACACTAGTCCAGTCGTGCTTATACTCACAGTGGGGCCTTCCAACATCTAGCAAATGATGATCCAAGCTGAGGTAAAGGAGGGGTGTCGGTCGGACGTGTAATGGTACAATTCTGATTTTCCTACGAGGATGGAAGAAGAAGGGGTAAATCTAAAACATAACAATATCCCTCATTTCTGGGCTGAGGGGTATTTGGGATGAACCCCAACCCGGGGTACTCTTGACTTCTCTTATTTAGTCAGCACGTAAATTGACTCACTGGTGCGCATTATTTTGGGTGTACATTTGGGATATCGGTTCGGGTCCGAGGTACTACAATAACCCTTCAAGTTTCTGGTGTAGGCCACTCTCCCATTCACTAGCTCCAGAGAGGGAGAGAGTCGTTCCTAAGCAAGGTAAGTGCTATATTCCTTATTTTTCTTATTCCATTAACCGCTCGATCAACACCTCCGTCATACAAAAAGCATTCTTTTATCGACCCAGACGTGCGCCACACATACACATTCATACCGTACACATCGGGGCCCATGCGCACATTCATACCATACAATTTTCATGCTCTCAGAGATAGCTCCTGCATATAATGTATCATCTCACAGAGCCGGCCTGTTTTCCTCGCGTGGAGCATGGTGCATTTTAGGTCCACTCCATACTTCAGCGGAATTTCCGATGTAACCTGCAGAAAAAGAAAAGAGGGGGAGGGGGCAGTGTTCAAAGCACATTAGCGCGCATAAACATAAAAAATGTTTTTACCTACCACGTACCTGACTTATCTCTCTGGGATGCAGTCCCTTTTATCTCGGCATTGAAGCCCAAAGGAACCGGTAGTGCGGAAAAAATTACCAATGACAGGCTGTTCATTACATAGGTCGCCCGAGGGCGGTAGTACAGACCGCGTGTAGGGAGGGGTCAAAAGCCAGGGTCATTCGGTATAAGGTGTGGGAGGGTAACGGATTCATGTTTTCATTCGAGGGAAAGAAAAGGTTTACGGTGGTATAGGGTCGTTCCTGTTCGCAGAACATGGTATTTTTAAAAACAACCCTATCAATCTAAATGACTGTTACGATGCTAGCTCCATATATTTTTCTTTTAAAACCTTGGTTGTAAAAAAATTTCAGTATTCAAGTACGGGTCCCCAACCATACAGGCCGGCCACGGGGCAGACGGGAAACACATGAGGTAAGGAGATATTACACTGTAGTACAGGACTACGTAACGAGCGAGCTATTTAATTGGAAAAACTAAACGTGACAAATGGTTGCAGGATCAGTGAAGGTTGATTTTATAATTGAAAGTAAAACAGGATCAGTTACAATAAAATCGTTCATACGCATACCATGGGCGAGTATCATGAGTAACATTTACTTCGGAGCTTAAATAATACAATAATCAATAGTGAATAAAAACCAATATCAGTAAGGTTGTCCGCATGCCCAGTCAGTACCCTTCCCCGCCCGCCACGGGCTCAAGGACCGCATACATATCCCATAACATCAAGGCTACGTAGCTAAAACGTCATAAGGAGTTGCAAGTCCCGCCTATACTGGCGCCATTTTGGGGCTAGGCCGGGTGGGTCCAGAGTATAGTCCAAATGCCTCCAACAACTAGCGGCCGGACCAGAATCCCTTTCGGTAGTTCAAAAAAATTCCATAAACGCCAGCAGAAAGGACAGGCGGCATAAACCGCGACTTAAAGGCGAGGAAGGTAAAATCTTCCCTACCGGGTCACGCTGAGGTCCCACCGGAGCTGATCGATTTGGCAGTCTACAGTGTCTTTTAGTAATTCGGACAAAGGCTGGCGTCATCATGAGAGCACCATCCTCTTGCGGCAACGTCGCGGCCACTCCGGAGAGCGGGACAGCAGGCGTATCCCTCCACCGATGCGCTGAATCAGCCTCTCTCACGGCACCAGATGGGGATAAGGCGGTGGTCACCCGGGGCAGTGGCATATCCATGGGGGATAGTCGAGCAACAGTGGCGGTTGCCCCCACCGGAAGCCCGCGGGAGTCGAGGGCCAACGACTCTCGTAGAATCTTTAAAGCTTGGTCAACGTCTTCAAGAGTGTGGCTCATGCCTGGGCAGGCAAGCATTCGAGTTCCAGAGTAGTCCAGAGCCGTTCTAGTGGACCGGGCCCAAATCCAGGGAGCCAGCCGCCATTTCGAGCGTTCCGTAGCAGCAGCCGCTCTTCACCCCGGCCACCGGAGCGGGTCCCCCGGCCATCCAACCGAGTGGAATGCCAATGGCAGTCCTGGTGCAGCCGTCCGGCAGGTGAAACGCTAATGGTTGTCCTGCTGCAGCTGACCGGCGAGTGAAACGCTAAGGGTCGCCCTGATGCAGCTGACCGGCGAGTGAAACGCTAAGGGTCGCCCTGCTGCAGCTGAGGAACCTCCTCCTGGGGAGGTGGGGGAGGCCCGTTCGCGTCGTCTCCCCCCAGGGCACCCCACGCCATCTCTTGGCGCAGCATTATAGGATGGCTGGACCAGGCAACAAAAAAAGGGGGGGGAGCCATCAGCAAGGCATCCCCCGCACACAACTTGCTGGACATCACCTCTGGATGGTCCGGGGACAGGTCTTGGCGCGTTGGGTAGCCTCCGGCCTATTTGCACAACGGGCCGCCACCGACGCTACCTCGCCGGCTGACGGCTTTTGTAGACTTTTTATAGCCCAAAGCCTACTAAAAAGTAGCTCAAAGTAGCCCAATCAGGAACAGCGTCAAGCAGACGGCAAATGCATTTGGGTTTGTTGTTGCAGCCGTCTGCCATGTAAATAGTTTGTTCAATAAAAAGTTTTAAATGGTTGTTCAACAAAAAGTTCCAAATAGTAGTCCAATAAAAAGTTTTAACATGTTACTTTGCTGGA
The DNA here is from genome assembly GCF_964261635.1 of Lissotriton helveticus. NCBI lineage: Eukaryota > Metazoa > Chordata > Amphibia > Caudata > Salamandridae > Lissotriton > Lissotriton helveticus. The sequence goes on along the minus strand of NC_136057.1, from coordinate 408,725,152 downwards.
GTGTTGTATATATTTATAATATTTGCATAGGGTTTGTCGTTATTTGGGCGGGGCGGGCAATGGATCCGAGCTGTCTTGCAGCCATCATGGCGTCGAGCTCGGTTCTTCTCACTAGTTTCATATTTCTCATGAGGGGTTGTTCCTAATGTTTCTATTTTAGCGGGGTCAAAAAGACCCCATCAGTGGCCTACTGATTTTGCTCGATTCCTTCTGTTTTCCCTAACGATTTTTATGTTATAGTTTGCTAGCATGATACAGCGGCTAATCCGTATTTTTATATATTTGTCCTTTTTATTAGGGGTGTCCTCCGGTGGAGCCGGATGGTCTACCTCTAATAAACGGTCCGGGCTGAACCAACATCTGAACAATGGGGAGAAGATAGGCATGAGGGGTTACAATGGGGACAAAAGTCTGCACTACCTATCCTTCACTGCTTTGCGAAGACTAGACAGAATATTTCTATTCTACAGTATTCGCAAATAGGGAATACCCAAAGAGAGAACCAATTCCAAACAGTCAATGTTCGGACAAACAATCAATCAATCAAATGAGGAATAAAATAGGCACGACGGATTACAATGGGGGCAAAAGCCTGCGTTACCTATCCTTTACTATCTGCAAAGACTAAACAGAGTATTGCGACTCTGTGCTTGTTTGCAAATAGAGAATGATCCAAAGAGAACCAATTCCGAACGATCAATGTTCGGATAAACAATCAATCAAATGAGGGATAAAAATAGGCACGACGGATTACAATGGGGGCAAAAGCCTGCGTTACCTATCCTTCACTATCTGCAAAGACTAAACAGAGTATTGCGACTCTGTGCATGTTTGCAAATAGAGAATGATCCAAAAGAGAACCAATTCCAAAACAATAAATGCTTGGATAACAATCAATCAAATGGAGAGGGAAGTAGGCGCGACGGGTTACAACGGGGGCAAAAGCCTGCGCTACCCACCCTTCACTATCTGCAAAGGGAGAATACTCCTATCCTTCCCCATTTGTAGACAGAGAATCTCTCAGAACCAAACAATCAAATGCGTAATACTAGTATTTTCCAATGACAATCAAACAATCAATTCGCAATTCGTCGTGTTACACGAACCGCATGGACAGTTTCTCGTCTTCCGCTTCCAGCACCTGATCGTCCTCTATTCTCCATAATTGCTGTGGCACTCCTGATGGTTCCCAGTCAGGACCGTAGATCACTCGAGAGAGGTCTGCTCGGAACCAGTGAAGTTCGGATGATCGGCTGCCAGGCGAGGGTCTATCGGGCAGGTGCACTTCCCGATCGTTGCAGTCGTTCACTCTGTCGTTGGGACCTCTCCCACTGGATCCACGTGTCACTGATGGGCCCCACATTGGGCGCCAATTGTTAAAAAGGTAGGGCCGATGTCGACCAAGAACCCTTCAGTATTTGCCCGGCGTTAGCCGCCTCTCATACCATTCGAGATTACCAAACAAAGAGGCAGGCGCTGGAGACAGAAGGCAGGAAACAGGAGTTTATTCCGACGGAGCAGAACACGTCAAATCAGACAACAGGGTATCTTCTCGAGGTGCTCTAGCCGCATCTCTGAGGCCTGGTCTCTTATACCCAGGTTTATGGCTTTATTACATACACTGCATCCGTAATGTTTCTTTGAAGGACAGAAAAGACATCCTCGGAATCCCCGGTCCAGGCCCGTTCCCACACACATCTACAGTAGAGTTCCCACCCCGATCTCAGCATGTGGTGGTTATCGAGCAGCAGGACATTCCGCTGGGAACGGGGGTGTGTGTGATCAGTCGGATCTTCGGGGTGCGAAAGCATTGATTAATCCCCGCTCCTTTGATGTGAGGCGAGGTCCTACTGTAAGGGGGCAATAAACTGCATCTGTTGGGCTAGGTGATGGCCTGGGATCAGGCCGGACAATCGGGCAGGGAGGAAGAGGTTATCAAAAGGGCCTGTTCTTTTGAATGAGATGAAAGAGTGAGGGGGTTCAGCACGGGATGTGGCTCGGAGACAGGGTTGCGTTAGAGGTACGCTTATGGCCCAAGCAGGAGAGACCGGGGGCTGTCGGGGCGCGGGGGGGTGCTTGCGAGGCCGGGGAGTGAGGGGGAGAGACGCGCAGGCTATTGGCAGTGGGCAGAGAGGCCACGACACACAAAATGGCTGCCACTTACGTGCATGATGGGGCCTAAAAGGGACAAGATGGTGTGGCCACTGTTTCACGATTCTCACTTTACTTTCAACAGTGGCTGTGGTGAACATGAATGAACGCCGCTTATATATACCTAATTTTAGTCATTTTCCACATTCTGACCTCTGCATCATGCCCTGGAGGACACCTTCCACTTTCCCCCGCAACCCTTCGCCACATTCACCTTCGACATCGACGAGGACCCGCTCCATACGCATGGCTCTACCTAGTGCACCGCAAGTCACCGACCCGTGGCGGTGTGCCTGTGCCGGCTGCAGTGCATCCTAGGCCACGAACTCTGTACAGCTCAAGTCAGGCACCCTGTCTGAAGAGATATTGGATGGCCTCTGGGTCGGTGGCCTTGGGGTCATCAACGCCATGTGTCTGTGGCCCTGCACTGTCCGTTGCCTCCGGCCTCAACTGAACTCACACATCAAATCGTGTCCCACATGGACGTCACATCCCTTCAGGAGGCACATGCCACCACTGGCAGGACCACCTCCAAACGCCAACTGCCAGAGTCGAAACAGTGGAACTGGCAGACAAACGGAGTTGCTCACACCTGTCGTAGATGCCATCATCTTCCTGATACCATGCTCAGCACTCCAGGTGCCACTAACTTAGTGCACCGCAACCCATGGACCGTTACTGATTGAGTTTTGTGCTGTGGAGAGGTTGCGCAGCAATATCACCTCAGGCAGTGTGGAAGACCTCGAACGATGATGCAGGTGTAACACACCCCACTGCAGCAGGAATATCCCGAAGGGACATAATCCTAGACAATTTATTCACATGAGCACGCTTAGCTCTGGTGCCCCAACCTCAGTGCACTGCAACTCAGGGACCCTTCTGATTGCATATTCGGTGACCTCTGTACTTGTTCCAGGTACCACCATGATGCTTCACAGTTGTTTCTGTTATGCTGGTGTTTTCTGTTTCCTCTTTAATAGTTTTCACTGTTCAAGTTGTTGCCAGCACCAACCACTCCGTGAGGGCTGACTTACACTCCCCTCACACACATCCAGCACAGCCGTCACTGTACATGTGGCCCTGCCAATAAAGGGGCCGGGCGCATGGGTCCACAACCAGTTCCACAAACTATCTGCCTGTGTCTGTGTGGTCATAATGTATGCATGAGGGGCCCGGGCCCTACAACATTACATTGTGCTGTGTACAGCGTACGCAACCATGTCACTGCAGGAAGCGAGTAAGACCTTGGACATGTAGCTTTGTTGTCACCCACTCAATACGTAAGAGGACTGGACTGGGCCGTCATACGCAGGTCCAGCGTGGGTGAGTGAATGATAATTGCAGGGCTCTGGGCGTGGTCCAGTACAGGAAACGTTCAAATGCATGTGTCTCTGTCACAGTGTGGGTCTCCTTTGTGGGGTGTAGGTGGTCCCTGATGGGAATTAGACACCCATGTATGTGATCTACTTCGGCTTCCATGAGCTCTGACCCCACCAGCACCTGTTCATGCCCCTTTGGCTTTCTGTTACCTGGCATTGGAATGCCATGTGTGCCTCGGTGAAGTGTTGGGCACCAGCCGTGCTGGCGGGTTCTTCCTGCTGTGTGGTCTGTGCAGGGGCTGGGGCCTCTTCTATGTAGCTGGGCTGCCCTTCTCCTGGGAGTGGGTTGCCTAGGATGTCCATGAGCTGTTCTAGGTGAATATTTCATGTTACAACGCGTGGTGTTACCACGCGGTAGGTAACAACGCAGTCATTATAACGATGGCGTTGTTACCACGCATGGCTTTACATCGCAAGTCATTTTGACGACTCGCCCTAGATGGCGCGCTGGACTTAGGAATAGTATAAATTACTATTACTACTCCAGTTAGCGCAACAGCAGGGAATGTGTTGGATTTTAAATCCAACACATTCCCTGGGATTGAACGCCACCTAGCGCAAGTTGTAGAAACGACTTGCGATGTAAAGCCACAAGTGGTAACAACGCGGTCATTGTAATGACCACGTTGTTACCTACCTGTGTGGTAACACCTGCGTTGTAACCACAGTTTCCTGTTGTAGGGCGTCAGTGTCGAAGGTGTGGTGGTCCTCTCCAGCATCACTGATGAGTTGTCTGGTCTGCTCTGCTGGAGGTGTTGTGTGTCCCTCTGCAATGTGAAGGTGAGATGCACGTTGACATTGTGTTGAGATGTATTTTGGCGGCTTTATTTTTTTTTTTACTGAGTTTTATATAGCGCGAACTAGACCCGAACTGAATCGGGTATCAGAGCGCTTTACATAGCACCAGTTACGTTACATAAGAACACGCATTCATTTTAGGCACGGGGAGATTAAGTGATTTGCCCAGAATCACAGGAGGTTTTTGGCGTCGTTACCGAGACTCGAACCCAGATCCCCAGGTCCGAGGTCGAGCGCCCTAGCCGGTTTACATGCAGACTGTATGAAAATGTACATTATGACTGTTTGGGAGGTGCTGGATTTTTATGTGGGACAGTGGACATTTGGACTACATGATGGATGTGAGGTCGTACGTGTACATTTCCAACTCACGGTTTCCTGCTATGTTACATGTAATTGGCCTGTTTCTGCGCATTAGAGCGGACCCGGATGTGCCCTCTAGTCTGCAGTGTCGGGGTTGTACATTGTACCACATTGTCATCAATGTGGATGTGCTGATATTGCTATATGTGTGTGCTGCAGTCTGTCATGGGGATCAGGTACATGATCCAGGGTCATTGTGGGTGTGCCGTGTGCTACACATCATTGTGCATGTGTGCCATTGTGCCTATCTCCCCCGTCCCCCCAGTCCCTGGTTGCTACTCACCTGTTGATGTTGTGTCAGGTCCTATCGATCTGTGTCCGAACTCCCAACTCTGTGCACCATCTCCACACTGATGACTGTGGCCTCCGTATCCTCCAGCTCCTCCTGTGACGCAGGACTCCCACCTCATGTCATCGTTGCTGCCTTCCTGTTAACAGCGGGTTTGTGCTTGGCTTTTCATATAATACCAGCCCCTCTAGGCCTCCTCCATTGACCTCCTCGACACTCCAACTGCCTTCATATTTGTCTAATTGTAGTTCAGTTGATTGCTGTGGTCTGTCACCTCTGTGACGCTGATCTGGTTTTCCTGCGGACTGCACCCCGTCTTCCTCTCCCTCTTCTCCTTGGCCTTCCCTGACCCCTTTGTTCCTTGCTGGTGGTCTGTGGGGCTTGTGGGGTTCAAGTAGACCTCTGCACTCGGTCCGGGTGCATCCATGGTGCTATGACATTTCTGTTTATTTCCCTTTGTTTTTGTTCTGCTGTTATGGTGCCCTTTCCCGCTTGACGCATGGGGATTGCAGGCCTGTCGCTTGTTTTCGCTGCTTTTTATATCACGTTTGGCCTCATCGCAAGTTTTGTTGCGTTCGTGTTTTGCCTTTTTGCGGCGTGGCGTTGACTTTATCGCAGACATTTGATGCGTTATCGTGAGTCTACCGCGTGGTACCACCGGGATGAGAATACGACTTTAACACAGAGTTATTTTCCCGCGGTAGAATGCGATGTGAAGAGTTGCGTTAAGATAATTTTGCGGAAATTATCACCCATTCTTGAGAATATCCACCTAAATTCGTTCTCCAAAAATTATTTTAACTCCATGTAAATTTGGTAGGTTACAGAGCAAAAGCAATAAAGAGGTCTAATTTGATGTAGGGTGCCCTGAATAACTCACTATTGAGTTCCTTATGTGTAATCTCCTGTTTCTCCTGGTTTGCAGGTTTCTATTGCTGTATTTCTGCAGTTATTCATATGCTGTAAATCCTCTGATTGTTGCGTGCGATTTTCTCATTCCATTTAGGCTGTGAAGTAAAGTCAGAACCACATAACCCAATGCTTGCCCTATTATGTATTCACTCATAATCTGATAGTTGGCTTTGTAAATATCAAACATAAATAATCTTGGATAGGATCCTGTAAGAAAGCATTATAAAACAGTTTAGGGAAACTATTACAAATTTCTAATAACGTCATTCAAGTACTTCGACAGTTCTGGAAGACGTGTGCATCATTCTTTCCCCAGTAGTCGTATTTCATTGTCCAGTTTCTGACTCATCTGAAAGCAGATGCTGTTTGGCATTTAGAAAAGCCCAATATCAAGCACAGTTAGAAACAGAGAACGAAGCTAAACCAGGGTCATCCGCGGTTTATCATTTTAAGCGCGTGTTGACACGTGAGAGTCACCCCTGTAAAGTATGTAGAGTCCCCCATACAAAATGGACATACTATCATCCAAAAATAGAAACTGGAGCCAGATGCCTTTTAAAATCTAATGCAGCTGGTGCATGGTACAGATGACAGGTGGTTGAAAAAGGCCCCACATTAACTGGAGCCCAGCCCCCCCATGCTCTGTGGGTGAGGCGGGCCATGTGTTAAGACTATAGATCATGTCTATCATGAATGACCGTGATTTACCTTGAAGATAAAACAGGGATCCTTTCAACGGGCAAAAAACAGCTGCATATTACATGAAGCAAACTGGGAAATGCTGGGCAAATGTGAGGGTCATGCTTTATTAGGAAGATGACAGAATGCATTGATCTGTGGGTACTTAGCCAAGTAATGTTTCTTTATGACACCAGGTTACAGAGCTTTAACTCGCTCACAAACTCCTTCTTCTGGGGTTTGTTGCTGAGACAAAAAAAAGAATGTTGATCCAAGTGCTTTATTATGGCAGCAGACTCGGGGCCTCATTTATGAAAAGTGTTGCATCGCTGCATGAAAGTCCTCCTTGCGACACGATAGATGTGCCGTATTTATTGCACGGGCACATCATGCCACAAGGAATGACAGATACGTCATAAATCCTGACGTATCTGTCGGCTCAAAACCCACACATTACTAGAGTTGTGTTGTAAGCATGATGCAACTCCAGGAATGCAGGTGGGAGGCGTTTTGCCATACCACTGCATCAGCCTTATGCCTGTTGTGAGGGAGGCGTAAGGTTGTGATGCAGTAGCGTCCTAGAAGTGGCACAGTAAAATCTGACAGATTTCACTATGCCACTTCTACAAGGCTTTTCACGTGGGAACGCCCACCCTGCATACATTATAACTGACGCAGGTATAATGTAGCGCAGGCATTTAAAAATTGATGCCTCTGCTTAGATACGTCACTTTGTAACGTGACTCATTATTTACGCTGCCGCTGTGTCACAAAAAGTGATGCAACAGCAGCTTAAAAGTGTTGCACGCCTTCATAATTAAGGCACACATTCAGCCGTGCCAAAAGTAAATTTGCTGCACCCGGGAGGCACTTGGAGCACAGATATCCCCAACACACAGGTAGCCTGATAGGGCAGTTGGTCCTTTTCCAGGTGGTGTAGATGAGGGTCACTTCTGACCCAGTGGATTTGTGGGTCGTCCAACAACCTCTAAATGAGATCAGTCTTCTAATACTCATTCTAATTATGCCAACCATGATGTTTCCAGGTCAACAACAAACTAGAATCATAGCCCCTTTGGTAGCGCACATTTTTCTTTACATCCATAACAGAGAGAGGAAATACTTTCTTTAGCCCGAGGTAAAAATACACAGCCTCAAGAAAGTTTTCCATAGTAAATGATATGAACATGACAAAAAAGTGAATTAAACCTAGCATCAACTACTAGCTACAAACAGCTGATAACATAACTTGATATATATGAACACACACTGGCAACGAGGATCAAAGTATCACTGCCCACATAAACAACATACGTCCACTTAGCAAAGTGACTATTTACACACGTATAGAATAGCTCCAGCTTATTACACAATAGGCCAAATATTGTGATAATTTGGACAGAAACATTACTCATATTGATTGCAGTAATTTTCTCATATGGCATAATATGGCAACTAAAGGCCTTGTTCAGAGTTTGATTGAAAGGATACTGTGCCAAAACAAGGCAGATGTCTTGTATTACAAATTTAGTATACTATCAATTATAATACATTTGTAATACAGGACATACACCTCATTTTTAACAGAGTACCTTGTCTGCCAAGCTCTAAAAGAAGCTCCTTAATGATATAATAGGGTCATGTCCCACCACCACATCAACTACTGCAATCATATACCTAGCTACTGAGACCGACACACACCCAGGTACTAACACCTTGAGGCCGGTGTGTCTATAAAGGACCCAGGTGCTCACACTGCATGTAAGGGAGTTAATCAATCAACTCGGATTTACAAAGCCTGGCTAATCACCCACAAGGGTATCCAGGCACTAGGTTCTTACTGGGATCAGGTGAAAAGCCAGGCTTGAGTTCCTTTCTGAATTCCAGGAGAGAAGATGATGTTCAGAGGTGAAGGAGAAAGTAATTCCAGGACTTGGCGACGAGTTAGGAGAAGAAACATCCTCCACTGTAGCTCTGGAGGATGCTGGAAGTGTGTGCGAGGGCAAGGGAGGTGAGGTGCAGGTGTCAGGAGTCCTAATAGAAGTTCAGTCTGTGGTTGAGGTATGCTGGCCCGTTGTTGTGGAGGGCTGTGTAGGTGTGTATCATCATCCTGAATTGGAATCTTTCCTGGATGGGGGGGCCAGTGGAATATCCTTAGGTGGGAGGTGACGTAGGTCTATTTGGGGATGTCGAGGATGAGTCTGGCAGCTGAGTTCTGAATCGCCTGGAGTCTCTTCAGGAGTTGGGGGCAATATCTGCATAGGGGGCATTGTCATAGTCCAGCCAGCTGGTGACTAGGGCATGAGTGACGTTTATCCTGGTGCTGACGAAGAGCCATCTGAAGATCTTTTGGAGCATGCTGCAGATGCGGAAGTAGCAAAAAACACAGTTGATGGACAGAACTATATCATACATTCACCCCAGTACAGAGATCTGGGCCTAAATCCATCGTTTTTTTGCACTCCACACCACCCTGGGTTAGACACTGGTTATATGCAAATCAGCTCTGACCCTGTGCCTCATGGGAACAGTCCAGTCCGAACTACCAAGCCATGTCTTTCCCAGACCGGAATCAAGCATCCAAGGACCGGTTTCTGGCTATCAGCCTTCATCAGCCTGGATAGCTTGACTCCAGTGGTGTGGAGAGCCTGGGACTCACGTCTAAGCATACCCAGCCTACTCGGGGTGAAAATTGCAAAAAACACAGTTGATGGACAGAATGTAGAACAATGTCATACATTCACCCCAGTACAGAGATCTGGGCCTAAATCCATCGTTTTTTTGCACTCCACACCACCCTGGGTTAGACACTGGCTATATGCAAATCAGCTCTGACCCTGTGCCTCATGGGAACAGTCCAGTCCGAACTACCAAGCCATGTGGAAGTAGGCAGAACAGGCAGTTCTATCAAATGGCCACATATTCCCTTCTAATAGCAGTTATTTCCCTATTATTATCATAGTATCACAGTATTGTTTAAACTCCCATGATCAGCCATGTATTGTTGTCATGTGCCTTTATACTCATGATCTATTCCAGGTAATGCCTTCTTATATCCACATACTCCCTCTAACGCCAGGTAGTGGCACTATATTGACCACTAGGGGCCATATTACAGACTGTGCCCTGGGGCGCAACAGGTGTTTGCGCCCACTTTGTACGCCCCGGGGTACTTTGGTATTACAGAAGGGGACACAGACGCTTGTGCGTCCCCTTCTATAATACCGATAGCTCTGGTGCACTTTATGCGCTAGTGCTATCAATAGAGGGTGTTCCCTCATTTGCATAGGGGTGTGCCCTATGTAAATGAGGAAATTCCTTTGACTTTGCGCCTGCATCATATTACAGACGTGGGTGCAGAGTCAAAGAAGCCCTCAGTAGGGACACTGACAGTGTGCCTCCTTACAGCAGCCCTCTGCAGGGAGTAAGAGGGGTCCCATGGAACCCCCAGTCATCCCCTTGCAGGCAGGTACAGTCTCTGACTGCACCCACCTGCAAGGGGGTCTCTAAACCCCTTTGAAAGTGCAAGCGGGTGCCGCCTGCACTGTGAAAACATGGAGCAGCTGCTCCGTGTTTTCACATGAATGCGCTGCCCTGGGGACATACACCATGATGAGGCGCATTATCACTGTTTGTGCCCGGTGTACCTTTTGAAAGGTGTGCCGGGGCGCAAACAGTGATAATATGTAATGCGGCCACAGCTAGGCTTTGCTAATATATGTCCATATGGTAGAATGCACTGTAAAACTCTGTCCGATATGGTTTTCATGTGCTCAGGGACAGCCATACTACACAAAGCGCCCACCAGTCAAAAATTGTCATCATATACAGGGGCGGCTTGCATGAATCAGAGTGGCTAGGCGGGCAGGTAGGGTGAAGGACAGTTGGGTGTGTGTAAAAATAAAAATAGGCTTACCTGATCACGGCGCCTCTCCTTGTCGCCTCTCTGCGGTCGTATCAGGAGTTGGAAAGCACCCAGGCTCCCCTAAGCCAATAACAACGCTGCAATGCAGCATTGTGATAGGTCTGAGCACCATGGTTCAGGGCTCAGATGGGGACAAGGGGCCTGGGCATGCTGTCCACCCAGGCTGTAATGTAGCCTGGGTGGAGAACATGAGTAGTGTGCATGACTGTTTGGCCTGCCCATGACCAGGCTAATGGGCCTTTCTGAGGTAGATTGGGAAGGAGGAGCTGACACCTGCACCTGCATAGGGCTGTCCCCACACAATTAGCTGCATACCCCCTTATGGTGAGTCTGGAGCCATGGCAGTAAGGCAAGGGACCATGTGATCTTCAAAGGCCTCTATGAAGTCTCCCCAACTTTAAAGGCATGTAGGTACTGGACCTCTGACACCATGAAATCAGATCTTTGCTGGAATCAAGGACATTATGTTTGGAAGTGGAGCTGCTATGCTGCAGGAGGGACTGCTACTTTGCTAACTGCTTTGCTGTGGTGGCCTGCTGCTTCTTGCCTGAGAGTGAGAAGGACTGGCTGGACCTGATCTCCAAATCCTTGAACCCAAGTTTCTCCAAAGGCTTGCTGACTTCCCTCCTGTTCTTGAAGTCTCAGGGTCATCAAAAGCTTCCTTCAACTCTGCTTCAGCTGCTAGACTCTGGATTGCATGATGTGCCAATCCAGTCCAGGGCCTCAGAAATGGGTTCTGCAGCTGTCTTAGCTTAAAAATCGATGCAGTAAAGACTTTGGGCCAATCGGAACCAGCTGTGTGCCCTTTGACGCTGATGCATCCCTGCGTGGATTCACAACGATGCGGGTCCCGACCATGAGGTTTGAAGCCGACAACATCACTTCAACAACGCGGCTCAATATCGATGCAGTGCCTGCATCATAAAGGGTTTGACGCTGAAGCCTTCATTGACTTTACTAATCTGCGCAGAGGCTTCTCTTCCTTCCACAGATGACAACGCCTCCTTGAGTCCTCTCATCAAGTCTTCCACGCTTGCTCCAATCAACGTACATTGTCAGTGGGACCTGTCCGAGTCCTATAGCTCACCTGCCCTCCATCGTGGCTGGTCTGAACTTTGGATTTACCCCAGTCTAGCGCGACCTCAGTTATCCCTTGAGTGCTGTTGACTTTTAAGCACTATTTTTAGGTTTAATCTTTGAAAATTCATATCTTGAGTTCTACTTATTGGATTTGTGTCCTTTTGGTCTTGTTCTACTCAGTTAAATGTTCCCTATTGTTCTGTACCGATGTAGAGTCTTTTTGTGGTGAGTTCACTGTGTTACATTAATTAAAGTGTGCACAAATACTTTACAAATTGTCTCTTAAATTAAGCCTAACTGTTCTGTGCCAAGCTACCAGAGGGTGAGCTCAGATTTACTTAGGTTGTGTATATGACTTACCCTGACTAGGACTGTGGATCCTGCTTGGAATAGGTGTATACTCTACCAACCAGAAACCTCAACTTCTAACAGTATGTATTAATGTTCTGTGACCAAAATTAGGTTGCGAAACATTAATATATTACCAACTACACAAATGTAGTTGTACCCCATTCAAAATGGGAAGGGGTTCCCAAGAGACCCCTTCCCATTTGAGAATGTTGAAAAAAATAGTTTTTAAGAGTAGGCGGTGGTTGCATGGACCACTGTCTAATCTTGAAACATTTGAGTCACACTTTATATATTTACCACTGTCTACTCTTGAAACATTTGAGTCACACTTTATATATTTTTAGGAAAAAGGGTTGCATTAAAATCCCTGTGATGGCTGTGGTTCATAGTAGGTCACAATTTGTGACCTACCGCATGAACATTCATGAGACTGGGCAAATTGCGACCTACTATGAATAGCCATTTTGCAAACTGACCTATTGGTAGATAGGTCAGTTTGCCAAATACCACATTGGTCGCAAAATTACTTGACACAAATTGTGACCAGTATTTTACAACCAATCATTCGTACATCTGGCCGAGAGTGCTGTTTTTTTCTGAACTCACAAAAGGTCACTTCAGGCAGTTTGATCATTCAACAACCACAATCGTAGGTTTAATATTGTTGAGAACATTATATCTTCCCCACAATTCCTAATACTATATGCCCCAAACCTTGATACTACAACCCTACCTGTAAGACTCACTCAAGATTCCTTCCCCTTTACTATAACTCTCTAACATAGGAGCAGGCAGCCCAGCTTCTCCTTGTTCTCCCCTTTCTTCTTTAGTATACATTGTATGCATGATAAGTAAATAAATACATATTTCCATGTAACATATGCACGTGCATCATACACACAAACTATTTTTAGTTGCACGAGAAGGATACAACGAAAAAGCTTTTTTAGCCCTGAACAAATCATTTATTGTGTTTCATATTATTTACCGAACTTGTACTAAGTTGGTCAGATATAAATCTACAATTCATTTAACTAGTAGTAGAACTCCACCTAGCAACAGCAGGATTTCCCACAGCTTTACCCACTGAAATGCAGTGTGGTGCTTTATAAAGATCATAAAAATCCTTTGTATTTTTAGCCATACACTATTTCTGAAACCATAAGATGAACCTCCTGCCCCTTGCCATCTTCAAACTGAATAAGCATTGGCATGGCCAACAGGTCTCGCCTTTGGGACCTTATCAGCGTTTAGTTATCCAGCACAATATCCTTGGTGCAACATCATCATGTGTTGCATGGCTAAACACTTATAAGGTTCCAAAGGCGAGACCTATTGGCTATGCCAATGCTTGTTGTATTTTTACTTTGGTACAGGCTTGTAGGATATGGCATTACATTCCTTCTTTGGTGGGGGGGTGCACTGCACTATAGTAGGCTTTGGTGTCCATGGCTGGTGCTAACATTTAGGGCCCGATGTAGGAGCCCTAATACCGGTCGGAAACGGGCGAATTCGGCCGTTTCTGACCGGTATTACGGTTTTCTTATGTAGGGGGCTACATAAGTACAGATTCGGTAATTTTACCGATTCTGTACATTTACCGATTCGGTAAAATACCAAATCGGTAAATGTACAGAATCGGTAAATAGAGATGTAGGTGGCACTCTGAAGAGTGCCACAGGCCTTCAAGATTCGGTATTTTACCACCCAATCCATTTGGGTGGTAAAATACCGGATCCAGGTGTGCATGCACATCTGTGCATGCACACCTGTGCCATGTGACACACAGACATGACCTTTGGGCATGTCTGTGTGCCACATGGCACACAAGCCTGTAATTGGGGTGCTAGAGGGTGTCAAAGTGACACCCCCTGCACCCTTGCAAGAATAGGTAATTACCGAATCGGTAAATACCGATTCGGTATTCCACATTGATTCCTATGGGCTTCATGGCCCATAGGAATCAATGGGGGATACCAATTCGGTATTTACAGAATCGGTAAATACCGAATCTTACTGATTCGGTATTTACCGAATCAGAATTACCTACATTTTCCCCCCCTCTAATTTACCACTTCTTAAATACCGAATCGGTATGATTCGGTATTTTAGAAGTGGTAAATTAGATTTACCTACATCGGGCCCTTAAGTCGTTACGTGTTTTTGGCCATCCTGGTTTTCGGTTCTGAAAATATGGTCACCCTAGTAATAATAGCATATTTTATGTATAGCGCTTAGAAAGCAAATAATTGGAATATGAAACAGTATTTCCAAAACAAGTTCTTATTGGACGGCGGGTTTTTTGTTGAGGCTTCCAGGTTCTCGCGTGAGGTTTGGTAGATCCGGAGCAGCTTGAGATGGTGCGTGGCTCCTTCCTGACAAGCGAAGGCAATCAAGGTGGCGAGTTAATTGTGTATGCGCCCAGCACGAGAAAACACCCTATCTGGAAATACCTTTCACGGATCCTGGTAACACATTCGACTACTACCACTGTTAGATATTTTTATTTTCTGTGTAATGTGTACCCTTTTTGCTGAACCAGAGGTGATCATGCGTCACATATGTGATTTTTCATTATATAGAAAGCTAGTAGGATTGCATAGTGATTTAAAAGCTCACTGCTAAAATATGCACTGTTTTCCAGTCGCCATTAAACTGAGTAATATCATGTTACGTACAGCACTAAGAAATGGTGTGGTATGAAGTGCTACATAAAAAGAATGTTGATTATATGAATTGAAAGCCGGTAACGGGCAGTAACTTGTCAGTGGCCGTCCAGGGGGATTCTGGGCATGGTAGTCATTTGCTCCTGCTAACAGATGCTACGCCGGTAGATGTAAACTCCGGTCTGGATCTGACCAGAGCAAGATGTCTAGACTCAAACTTATTGGGCGGGCTCCCTCCCAGTACACTTTCTAATGTGGCATTAGACTCTCATTCCGCAGCGACTTTAGTGACGGTGCATAAGACACCCAACGGCAGTAATGATAAAAATGGTAATGGCTCGACTAGTTTGGCAGGCTTAGATACATCCTCAGATATGGCAAGTTCTCAACTAGCTCACAACCAACCGCAAAGTTTGGCGCAAGTTCAGGCACTGCAGGATTGATGGAGGCAATATCAGTAGTGCATCTGGAGACCAGAATAACCATGATATAATAGCATCATGGTCAAGTGCCCCCTGCTCTCCCCACAAGGGGATAAGTTATTTTTGCTAAATGATGACTCAGATACATCTGAGGTTAGTGAGCTGGAGTCATCTCAGGAGATGGCATCTGGGGAGTCATCTGCCACACAGAAGACACATCGCAGTCCATCTACGAATTCAGAGCGGCGTGTTAAGACCAAATGCAGATCCTCAGACTCGACTACTCGGAAACTTGAATGGGACTATTCTGCAACTACTCTGATGGCGTGCACCGGTAGTGGACCGGACCTGGGAAATGCAGTACAATGTGGCACTGGAGAATTTAACAATTCAGGAAGCGTGTCTCCCCATCCAAAACTGGAGCTACTGTATGCCGCTCTTAAGTAGATGCAGGGGGAGGCGAGACAGGAGAGCAAAAGATCGCTACTATCCACCAAGAAATTGCAGGGAGCAATCCGTAAAATGGGTAAATCATGCACGGATATGTCTGAGCGAGTCACACATGTGGAAGCAGGGCCGGACTGGCTACCGGGCAGTTGTGTGTGCTGCCGAGCAGGGGGATGCTTTCGTTGATGGGGACCTATGTGTGCAAAACGAAATTCGTTTTTGCTTTTTTTTTTTTCAAAGCGCACGCAGGTCCCCATCAACGAAATACGCCCATACCACGGAGAAATCATCCCCCTGCTCGGCAGCACACACAACTGCCCTGTGTGGAAGAATGAACTGCCGCTGTAGAGATCCCGGTTGATAAATTACAATCATTCAAGGCCACGCAGGAAAAACAATCCTTAGAAGTATGCTGGAAGCTAGAGGAATTTGAAAATCGGCAGCGCCGTAACAATGTGCGGCTGCTTGGCTTGGCAGAAAATGTGGAGGGAGAGAACATTATGGCCTTTGTTACCACTCTGCTGAAGGGTGCCTTTCCGGATCTTGCCCACTGGAACTGGGAGATGGAAATACAGCGGGCTCATCGCTTCCCAATGTTTAGGAGAACTCAAGCAAAAAGTCAAGGTGACTGACCTAGAGCTATATTGATCTTTGTTGGCAACTTTTTATTAAGGCAGGCTATAATAGATTGGGCCAGACCTGACTGAAAGCGATCTTATGAGGGACACACCTTCTTCGCTCGGCCTGATTTTTGCTACACAACGGTCGAGCAGAGATGGATACTTCGACGGATGATAACCCCTTTCCAGGGGGTGGGCTGCAAAGCTTTTCTGCTCTTTCCTGCCCGGCTAAAAGTTATCAACAAGGGGAGGGTCAGAGTGTTTTTTTCTGAGGTCAAGGCGCAGAAATTTTTCACAGAGCTAAAGGAAAAGTGTGGGCAGAGGGCCACAGGCAATATTGCAGGGGGGAGTGGCAACAGTTGCTGATTAACGTTCTACTGTGACACTGAGTTTGTTTATTGGAGATATGAAGCATGACATGAAATTTGACATTTTCTTTTTTGTGCTGTTGTAAGCTGGCTGTCTAAGCATCTTAAGGGTTAGGGCCCAGTGGGCTTGATTAATATTGAGGATGAGTCCATGGAGGTTATTTGTTATTTGGTATGGGGGATTTCTGGGTGGGGGGCAGCTGGCGCTGCCTGAGATAGAAGATCCGCTGCCATACATAGGTCATGTTTGACCTATTTGCCTGTAAGGGGTTGGGGGGTGGGGGTGGGGGTGGGTGGGTGCTTCGGCTTCAAGGGGGGGTTCGGTTTGTGATCAGCACAATATGAGGTAGCACAATTTGTGAAGGGAAGGAACGAACAGAGTAGCTGGATGCAAAAAATTTGTATCTGGTGGCAAAATGGTGGTCGAAGGAGTGTGGGGAGAACAACTCTAAGCACTGAGAGATTTACAGATGACAGGAAGATGAGGGTTTTTTGTAAGGAAAGGGGGAATATTAAATCGTGAGTTTACAAATAGCGACAGTTAACAACTGTGGGTTAAACGATCAAAATAAAAGGCATAGGGCGACAATCTTGTCTAAATCTTTACGTACAGATTTTCTTTGAGTGCAAGAGACACATATGGAAGGCGGCAGAGCTTGCATTTTGGAACAATTAGGATATATACTGGTTGTGAATATGACACAGGGCTCCTGCACACGAGGGGTAGCTATTCTCACCCGGAAAAGTGATATAAAGATTCTTAGAAAGTCCGCTGATCAATGGGGCCATAGGGTGATGGCTTAATGTGTACTAGGAGGCAATTAATGTACATTATGTTCTCTTTATGGATCAACATGTGATGACCCGTAAATGTTAGAATTTTTATATTCTAATTTAGCAATGTGGCCTACTCCAATGATTGATTGCGGGGATTTTAATATCAATGGTCTGGGGTACAGTGGGGCTTCCCTGGAAGTAGATACTCTGGCAGAAAAGGAAGGGTTGGTGTAGCTTTAACAAATCTAGCTATTAATAATGGTTTAACAGACGTATGGGCATAAGTGAAACCTAGAGATCCTGGTAGTACTTTTTTTCTGCACCACATAAGGTTATTTCCTGATTAAATTATTTTTTTGTATCTCACCAGCTCATTTCTAACTCTAGGATTGAGAGGTACCCTCGGATTCTTTTGGACCACAATCCATTAGTTCTCACAGTCAGCTTTTATGGGGGGGATAAGCAAATCCGCGTATGGACTTTGGAACGGAGGCTGCTATACGATCCAGATTATGTTTCACATATGAAGGGGTGGATCAAAGAATTTTGGGACTTTAATCGTGGGAGTACGAATGCGGGGATAGTCTGGGATGCTTTTAAAGCGGGAGTCAGAGGGGAAACTACTAGCTATAGCTTGCACCGTCAGACGAAGGATTTACAGCGAGAGGAGTTGATCAGAGACAAGTTAATTAAGCAAGAAGAGGTGCTGGCTACTGCTATTAGTACGGGAGTATCGACTGAAGACATTATACTTCATCTAGCTATAAATAAGGCTGAGGCTGGTGAACGTATTGCTGCCAAAGCCGCAGAAATATATTTGGCAAAAAGAGAGCATTGCCACGTACATAGTGAGAGGGTGGGGCATACTCTAGCTGTAAGAGTAAGACAAAAAACGGCTGCTGGCGACATTTCAGAAATTTTCGATGTTAATAGGAGGGTTATAACTGACTCTCTAGGGATTCGAGAGACGTTCCGGCTTTTTTACCAACATTTATATAGTAAGAAGTATCACAGATGCCAGTGGAAATACGAGAGTATTTGGACAGAATATCCATACATAAGGTTGATTCCGTTGGCAGGGAGATACTCGAGAGGATGTTGACACAAGATGAAATAATCAGGGCTTTGCAAGATTTACCATCTGGCAAGGCGGCTGGCCCTGATCAGATCCCGCTAGTGTTTTACAAATTTTTTTTAGACATAATTGGACCAGACCTGATCGAGGTTATTCTGCTGGCTCAAAGGGGGTGTGGGGTGCGCCTGAGTCTTGGGCTAGAGCAGATGTTATAGTTTTTTTTAAAAGGACAAGCCACCTAGGGAGCCAGGTTCATATCGACCCATAACATTACTGAATAGTGAAGTTAACATTTTCTCAAAAGTTATGGCCACAAGGCTAAATATTATTTTAAAGAAAACTATCCATCCCTGCCAAAATGGGTTTATAATGGGACGTGGGACAACACAGCATGTACGGCGAGTGATAACACTCTTTGATGCAACAGAGATCTCAGGAGACCCTATGGCCGCCTTGTTATTAGATGCTGAGCATTGATAGGGTTTCCTGGGATTTTTTGTGGGAATCGATGAGACGGTTTGGGTTGGGGGAGGGTTCTATTAAAGCCATCCAGATACTGTACTAGGCACCTACGGCTCGCCTAAGGGTAAACAGTGGCTATACATTTCCTTTTATTATTCAACGGGGGACTCAGCAGAGGTGCCCATGTTAACCCCAGCTATTCGCTATATATATGGATCCCTTAATACGGCTATTTTAGGCCAACAACGGAATTCTCCTAATCTGCCAGGGTTTGGATTCTAAGGTTTTGGCTTACGCCGATGATGTGGCTATTGTTACGGCCGACCCTTTTTCTGCACTGACGATGGTGGAATCAGTAGCACAAGATTTTGGTAAATTTTTAGGGTATGCTCTAAACAGAACCAAAACTCAAGTCATAAAGAACCAGTATGCTACAACTGAAGATCCTCGTGTCACAGAATCAGCAGTATATCTGGGAATAATGATTATGTCAGATCTCGGGAACTTGGTAGCCAGGAACATCGAGCCAGTAATCAGGAAGGCGAGAGCTGATTTTGAAAGAATTAATATTCTTCATTTATCATTAGTTGGTCAATGCAATGGAAGCGAGGGGGGGTTCTGTTCCTGATTTTAGAAGTTACTATTTGGCTGCTGCTCTCCAATATATGGGTATATTATTTGGCATACCTTCTGGAGCTTTGGAAGGGGAAACAGAGCTACCCGATGTATACAAGTTACTACTGGGGGAGCATGAAGAGAATTGTTTTATAAAATTTAAGGAGCCCAATTATTACAAAAGGACAACATTTAAGACTCTTGCAGCTGCCCTTAAGATCCGGGTGGCATTAAAAAGAAAGACTGGTCTGGGAAGACTCAATCACTACACCCAGCTTTATAAAAACCCTATTCTTCCGGAAATCTTCTCAGATGAGGTTATGGCAGTTTGGTCAATGAAGGGGGTCCGGATGGCCGGGGATTTAATAGTGAATGACAGGTTTTGTCACTTTGGGGATATTCAGTTGGAGTTTGGGTTAGAAAGAGGTAGCTTTTTTAAATACTTACAGTTACGCAGTTTGTTTGGTAAGAAGGTGGTGGGTATAATGGGTTTAGCAGAATTAAAATTATAGATATTATCAGGGGTAGTTCCAAGGGCACTATTAGGCTATTGTTTGCCAAACTGATAGCATTAAAACAGGATGATCTAGTTAAGCACGAGAGCAAATGGATGGGACGTGTGGGGGTCGCTCCAGAGAGGCTTTCTGAGTCTCTAGAACTAGCTCAGATGGCTTTGTGCTCTGCCGGGCTTCAAGCAAAACATTTTAAAACTGTCTTTGCCCTATATTACACCCCGGCGGGAATAGCAAAGTGGGGTGGGTTAGCAGAGATTACCTGTCCGCAGTATGGTGCTTTGGCTGCTGATCTCGCACACATGTTCGCATCTTGCTCACATCTTCAAAATTTGTTAGAATCTATTACGAAATTTTTAGATTTGTCGCTTAGTCCGAAAGTTACAATAACCCCTGCTCTGGTTTTGCTGGGAGTCAGCAGTAGTGAATGACAAGATATGGCTTATCAATTTCTGTTTATGGCTATGGCTGTATTATGGATGACTATCGCTTCTGCCTGGCTTGACCCTTTGCCGCCTACCTTTCAATAGTGGCTCTCGCGCTTACTCTCAATATATATAGTGGAAAGAGCTATGTATGAGAGGAAGGGGAAAAAAGCGAAACTGTTGGGACGGTGTATCTGGGCCCCCCTATCAAGATCAAGTTCCACAGGAAATGTAATAATACAGGTGTATAAGATTAATTGGATTAGATGATTTATCTAGGGTGGTATTAGTTCAAATGTTTTGTGGAACCTAGATTACTGCTTTCTGCTAGATATATGGCTTTTTTCTCTTTAAAATTTCTTCTCTACTCCTTAATTATGCTATGTAAAATTAATGGAGAAGTTTTGTTCTAAACCTCATACTATGAATTTGTCTATGAATTTGTGCTGATCCTTGGTAAAAAATGTCTAAATGAATAAAAAGATTTTTTTTAAAAGAGAAAGCCGGTAACGCTGTACTACACATGTTAGAGGTGCATTTGCATATACTGTAAGCGGATCATAAAACCATGCCCTTGATTGATTGGCTGCCAACAAATATATTGAAGGCGTAGCACAATAACTGCCTTTTATAGCCGAGTCAATTTACTAAGCAGCGGTTCCAGGCTTATCTTTCCACCCATCAATGGCACTATTCGGGGGGGGGGGTCACTCTGGAATTAACTAAAGTGGTATTCTGTTTGCACGTTGCTCGTTGTCAGAAGTACACTGAGAACACACAGTCCAGGTCAACCGAATAAGTAACTCCAGAGAGATGAATGTATATCAACAGTTGGCCATCAACAACTAAATCAGACTGAATGGCCTTTACCTAAACAATGACAAAAATTAGATCTTTATTTTTTCACAAAACCCCCGAATCCCCTGGACATAGACCGGCACTGACAAATTGGCCAGCTGTCTACTTTAGGGGAAGTAGCACAGAATATGGGTTTTCTGTTCAACTTTAATTTATTTTGTAATCCATAGATAAAGTCCACTAAGGCACAAATGTACAACTGCACGCTTTTGAGGTTCCTGGTAGAATGATACAAAGACAATACTAGTAATTTTGCTCTTATCACAGGAAGTGTTTGCCTCCTGTTACTCTGGGTGGAAGAGCATCTGACAGTCCACTCTCCATTTTTCTTCAACAAATGTGGACAATTCAGAAATGGAAGTTCAAACACCCTTTTCAAACACCCTTTTTCTTTGAAAATTCATCAGAAAAACAATATGAGCTCCAGCTGTATTGGGTTCAGTCGTTTTATTTACAGTATCTTAACAGGAGTACTGTACCCTCTCCGGAAGCAATTATCCTATCCAGGCCTCTCGGTGCCTTCTAGTAATTCTCAGCTTTCCATAAGAGTTTTTACTATACCCCACTTTCATTTCATTAGAAAACTTTGTTCTGCAAAGGACTGCCATAAAAGCACGTAAAAGAATAAATACAATACAATATTGTAAAAACGTCTCAACAATTAATACAATCATAATAAAGATCACATAAAAAACAGCATAATTCAAGTGGAGCAGTCAAAAGTCCCTGGTGAAAAATTGAGTTATAGATAAGTCTACTGAATAGACAGGCAAAAGGTTGCAATACTATCATCATAGTTGGAAAATGATATATGGGCGCACATGCAACAATGTAAAATCCAATA
The DNA here is from genome assembly GCF_964261635.1 of Lissotriton helveticus. NCBI lineage: Eukaryota > Metazoa > Chordata > Amphibia > Caudata > Salamandridae > Lissotriton > Lissotriton helveticus. Next base: position 408,703,135 of record NC_136057.1, on the reverse strand, counting down.
CAAATGCACTGATTTCAATTGTCTCCACCAGCAGCCTAAATCTTTGATCAATTTCTTCCCCCTTGTGCGACTCTCAGAACATGATGTCAAGGAAGCAGCATAAAAGGTGTGCGAAACAAGCAAAGGTGCATGACCTGGGAAGATAGACTTGGATAGTTAAAACCATTATATAGACTCTGTATCAGGGTACTCCCAAGAGAATGGTATGGTGATAAACGACGCCAATCCAAAATTTTTGGAGGTTAACAAAACCTAAAGTCAAAGTATAAGTATGAATGGTTCCTCCAAAATTTGCCATCAGAACAAGTAAGAACATACAAATATCTGGGAGTACTATTCGATGATAAAGTATCATTTGATCCACATAAGAATGAGATCCAGAGAAGATCTAATACCCTATTGACTGTATTTAGAACTTTGCAGAAGTCATTAGGAAGGCTGACTTACTAACCGTTACTAAAAGTGATATCGGTAAAGTTATTGCCATCTTTAATGTATCGTAGCGAAGCACTTTGTGGAAAAGATGCTATAAACATCAATAATGCTGTGAAAAAAATCTTTAAATCACTTTTTTATCTTCCATATAATTAATTGACTCCACAGATTAGTTTGGAATTTGGCCTAATTAATCAGCTACTTGCGTGATAAGGACAATACATAAAAATATGGAAAAGAATAAAAATGGATAATGTAAATTAAATGTACACTTAGTTATGGCAGAAAATAAAAACAAATCAGAAGTTTTCATTCTGGAAGTATTTACTAACTGCTCTAGATGATTATTCAGCACATACAATTTTGGATATGCCAATAACTACAGATTCATTAAAAAAATCTATGAACAAAATTACAAAACATCTATCACTGTTTACTGATAAAAATTCCCTGGCAATGAGAATGCATGCTTGGTCAGTAATAAAGGGGTATACAAAATTGAGAGTTCAATCGTATTTAGAAACTCCTTGGTCCTTAAAGCAAAAAAAGTTGTTCACATAAGCTCGCTTTGGTGTTTTCCCAGGATCATTCAATGTAATGCCTTGACTTCGATCACTGGAGATGATGCCCTGTCGCCTACGTGAAATGTGAGAAGTGAAAATTATTAATTTGCTGTGTATATGCCCACAACTTTGAGATGTAAGGAAAGCTATACTTAATTTCAACTCCCGAGGAAGATGCACATGTAGACAAGCCCTGATAAAATGCCTTCATGTAGAAGACATAGCAGGGAACGCAGCTTTTTTAAAGTTTTTTATTAATAGTAAAAAGGGCATTAGACCAGTAAGATTATTTTGAGATGTCATAGTATGGACCTCAGCTTTTGTAAAAGTTTATTAATAGTAGGAAGGAAATTAGAACAGCAAGATTAATTTGAGATCAATGCGAGATTTAATATAGGGTGTATATAATAGGAAACGTTGTATTATGAAATTTGAACTATTAAGTGCTGCTACATTTAACCATGAAGATGAAATTGATTAGTTTGTTAAATGTATGTTTTTAACAGTTTTAAATCGGACTTGTATTAATAATATATTTATTATAATAAGAATTATTCCTACTATATTGTAAGATTGTAATTAATCAAACAACAAATAGAAACTGAAATAGTATGTTTTGGCCACATTCAGTTCCAGCCCAGACTGCTTGCAGAAGCCCATAAAGCTATATATAAGGCCTACAGGCCCACTGGATGTTTAGATATGAGAAGCGTATGTATAGAGCAGGGCAAGGCCTATCAGTGTTCTGATTTTAGGGCATTACTACCCAGGATTTCCAGACGGGCAACCACATCATTAATGTAAAGTCAAAACAAAAAAAGATTGGGCCAAGGCTGCACCCATTGCCTTAGTCCTTTTTCGACTGCTATTTAGTCTCTGAGGGGCATATTACAAAGCAAAAGCAATAATTATCGCTATTGCTTGGTTAGAGACAAAAATTTACCGCTGAGCTGCGGCGATTTTTATCGCAAATAAACCTTGGTATTACCAAGGTTTATCGCAAATGTGATAAAAATCGGCCGCAATGCATGAATATCGCTGAAAAGTCAGCGATATTCATGCATGACCGAGCTAATGCTCTTAGCAATGTTATCCACCTCCCATTAGATAACATGGCTAAGAACTGCTCAGGGCAGGTGTTAGCTTTTGGAGATATTCGCGCTTAGCGCAAATATCTCCATAAGTTGGTAATAGGAGATAGTGATGTTAGCGACTGTTTCCAGTCGCTAACATCTTGGCACGCCCACTTTGCATGTCATTAGTGATAAATATCACTGATATGCAGAGTGGGGCCCAAGAGGGTCGCTATCTCCTACTAGCTGTCGCTAACTGGTGTTAGCAACAGCTAGGTAATAGGGAGATAATTTTATCTCCGCTTTCTTGGCTTTTAAAGCCAAAAAAGCGGAGATAAACCCCCTTGATAATATGCCCCTCAGTTCCCACTTGCTACCCAAACTCACCTGTGCATAATTATTGTTAGAGAGCCTTGAATGGAAAAGGTGTTTTCTGGAACCACCATGCAGCCTAACGTACTCAAGAGTTTGAGCAGGAGATCAAGTCAAAAGCTAACCTAAGTTCGACAACTGCAATATAGAGAGGACGCTTATCTAATTACTATGTCTTCCAATATATGGAAAAAAAACTAAAGACCTGATCTACTGTGCTTGTCTTTTTCCTAAAGCCAGCAAGTAGGTCAGATAGTATTCTATGGTCTTCTATCCATGTAATGATTTCCCCAGTAGCTAGCAACAAAAGATTTTTGGGGGAATGTCAATTAGGCTAATATGCCTATAGTTACAGGGAGCATCATGGGTACCTTTTTTTGTATACTGGATTGAGGTATTTCAGTGCCATCTAAAATACTAGTAGTGAGTTTATTTATGTAAGTATTTATGTATGGTGTTCTGAAACAAATAAATTACATGAAATCTTGTCGGGTATGGGCACCTTGCCACAGAGAGTGCTTTTGCCTGACTTCTTTGGTTTCATCATGCATGGTGAATGGAGAGCTCAAGCGCTTTGTAGGGGTTTATTTTGTGTGTTTTAGTTTGGTTTGGGTCTCATTTTATATGTCAACATTCAATCCTCAAAAATGGACTTCCCAAGCTTGTGGCTGAATGTAGAAATCTACCTTGGGAGTTACCTGGCACCTGCCATGTGCAATAATATGGCAAAGGTTTTGACAGCTACTGATAGGTCTTGCCACACTTCCTTATCTCACTCAGCCCTTGCAGACTACAATCAGTACAATCGGTGCGGCGTATGGGTTACCATTTGGACTGAGGCAGAATGTGTATCAAGCAGCTATGGCTGACACAGATAACATCCTACGAGCATTAGAGTATCAGTCCTCTCTCCTTCGTTAGTGACGATTGTCCAATGGGAGAATATCATGGAGATTGAAAACACCACAACCACTGTGCTCACACACACACACCTTTATGATAATAGTTAAAATATGTATTTGTTATTATTATTTTGAAAGTTATTTTTAATAAATTGCATTTTTATATGTATATGTATTACGATATGCTTACCTTTTATGGTGGTAATCTGTTCAAAAATATTGGTTTGATGTTTTAGTCATTTGCATACAAAGTATTTAAACTGGATAATACATTTTACAATATTTTTGACACAATATTCATGATTCACTATATTTATGTACACATTATTTTGTCATACAATCGACTCTGCTTAAAGAAGCAAGGAATGGCAGTTATACTACACACAGTACTCGATTTTCATTTGCAGGAGGTGCAAAGACCCCACAGGACTGATCTGTAGCACCACAAGAGATTATGCACTCTCAAGAGATTATTACTGTACAGGGGCGTAGCTAGAGCTTGTGGCGCCCGGGGCTATCCCTCAAGTTGCCGCCCCTGGCATCCGCAGCACTGTGATTGTGTGAGCTTAAGTTTCGGACTCGAATTTTGAATCTCACCTCACTGTCAAACTTCGGGCCCAAATATTTCTCACATGTATCATTTGAATGCTAGTTTTACATTGGTCTATTAACTAGTGCAAGTAAGTGTTAACTATCTGAACTCGCAGTTGTAGAGGGCTGCGCACAGCACCCTGGGGCCACTCGCTTAATTATACTGGTGTGATTTTTTTTTTAATACTTTAAAATATTTGTCAACCTGCCGGGCCTGTCATATCTACTTGCCAACAGTCACTATGATACAAGGATTGCTTCTGTGTGTATACAGAACATGTGGAGAGTTATTTATTGGCGCCCTACCACTGACCTCTTTCTCTGTAGATACCTTTACTACAACCCTCCAACAGTGCAACTTCATCTCTTCGTAGCCCCTCCTCCTCATGACCTTCTCCTCAAACATCCTCACTACCACCCTCCACCAGTGCCCCTCATCTCTCTGTATCTACCACCACCCCCATGACCTCCTCCTCGGATTCCCTCACTGTCACCCTCCAACACAGCCCTTCATCTCTCCAAAGCCTCACTACCTCATGACCTCCTGCTTGGATTCCCTCACTGCCACCCTCTATGAGTGCCCTTCATCACTCCATAGCCCAGACCCCCCATGGCCTCCTCCTTGGATTCCCTCACTGCCACCCTCTAACAGTGCCCCTCATCAAAGGTACATTCATTGATGATGTGCTAGAAAGTAGCACAAGCTACATTATGAAAGGAAATAATTTGTTTTTGTGTTTATATGGCCTACAGAAGTACCATAAGGCCCACTCGAGATAAAAAGTATGTGTCAGGGATCTTGTCCCAGTAATCCAGAAGTTCACCTGCCAAATTTTTCTCCAACGCCTGCCTTTGTTGGCGTATACAGGGCTGTACATTTTGTTTCACAAAGTACTTGTCCAGAGGGCAAAAGTAACTGAAATATACTTGTTAGGAAATCTGCTTGTCCCACATACTACCTAAATCAATCAGATGGCCAGAACAAACACATTACTATTTTTTGTATTTATTTTTTAAGTTTTAACCCCAGAATTCTGCTGGTATAGATATCATACTATCAGTGCTCTTCTAGTGTGGAGCTAGTATACTGAAATTGGAACCTGTGATACAAAGGTTACATGTAGATTCATGCAATGTGCACGTTACCCACTTATGCAGTACGATGACTCCAAACTTTGATCAATAAATCACATAAAATCGCTTCTTTGGTAGCATTAACCTATTCAGCTTTCTCAGTGTGATTCTAATATGGGACCTTCAGGAATAGACAGTGATCTTTGCGTAGTTTTGTAATTTAAATCTGTGAACCTGCATGCTAAACGTGCATCTCTGCAGCATGTTATTAGCCCACTGAACTGCCTGTATCTGTAAACTTCAGACTACAGTAATAACTCTGCGATGGGCACATTCTAAGTGGCATCTCATTCACGTTTTATCCAGCAGCATTCAAATTAGCTTCTTTATTACTTTAAATGCTCATTCTTTTCCCTGTTTCTGCCCCTCTTTCTTGTCCTTTGGTTTATGGTTTCTCCTTCCCTTCCCTTCCTATCCTATATTTTTAATGATCTGTTTTTTAAATTTTATTTTCCTCTTTTGTTTTTCTGAGATTACTGCTTTAATGTATCCTCCCGTTTCTCTTTTATGCCCCCTTACTATCTTTTCTCTAATTTCCCCTTCCACTCCTATTTTCTCTCGCATTCATCATGGGGTGGGTGCTGCTGCAGTGAAGATCGGAGGCTTCAGAGAGCAGCTATTGTTTTCAGATCGTAAAGATCTTTGTAGTGCAGAGGACATAACGCGCTGGAGAACCGACACAGATTTTCAATTCGGCACTCACATGCACGCCTTCCACACACACATGCTCATCAAACACTGCAGCCAATGAAAGATCCTGCAGAGAGAAACACGTAAACACCACCCTTAAAAGACAGACATTGCAGAGGTGTACCGTGTAAGCAAGGCTGGCTGCCGGCAGATTCAGTCCATGAGTTACAGCGGGTCCGGCCACGGCAATTTGAATTTGCCGCCCGGGTCCGGCCAGCCTCCAGTGATAGGCGTGCTGGCATTTGCTCACGAGAGGTGAGCGCGTAACCGTGGTTGTGGAGCGCGTGACTCGCGGGAAGGCTGGCCAATCATAATTCCCAGGGCCGCCGCCATCATTGGTATCGCTTTCGCTTGCTACCAGAGGGCCCTAGGACGATCCGATTTTTTAATAACACAAACGGGGTAAGATGACCGGACGCGCAGGCTGCGCATTTACAAGGTGGGCTCTTCACACGGAGGCCACGCGGCACTAGCGGCCTTTATAATTAATTGTATTATAGAATTTAAGTGTCCCCAAATAAATTATAAATGCCACCGCCAGTGCCGCGCGGCCCCCGTGTAAAGAGCAAGTGCACCTTGTAAATGCCACCGCTCCTAAAATTGTGCCGCCTGGGGCGGACCGCCCCCCTCGCTCCCCCCTAGCTACGCAGCTGTTACTGTATCATTTTAGACAAAAAATGAAATCCGGGACCTATTTGATGGGTATAGATTCCCCACAGTCTCAGAGCCTGCAATTGCTAAGATGGTACTGCAGAGAAATCCCCTTATTTTCATGTATCACTCATAGATAGTTGAAACCTGTACAATTGCCTTACACTCTATTTCAGGATTTTACAACAGCTTCATTAACAAAATCATAAAACTGAGAATAATTACGGACACACTTCTCTCAGGTGCATCGAAGTAACTCAATATTAGATTTTTACCTAATAAATTAGGAAAAGCTACAAGCTGAGACTTATGTTTACATTTAAGCCAACGTGATATACAATCATTCCTTAATGAAGATGTCATTCCAAATAAAACTACCATGCAATACGGAACAATACTAAAAATCCTTATTTAGGTAACCAAGTCGATAAATTAATTTACATGCAAAATGAGATACCAACCACAGTGGTGGAATCTATGTGGATTGCTGCATTCGATTAAATTAGATGTGAATGCATCCCATAGTCTTTGGCTCTATGGAAAACCACAGGATAGAAGGGACTAGCAGCCAGATTCATCAAACAAAATTGTGATCGCAATAGCTGCGAATCATCTATTGCGATTGCAATTAAATGAAATGCAATTCATGATGTGAAAATTGAATAAATAGCGAATTTGCAAAATCCATAATGCGAATTCGCAAAATAAATCACAGAATCTAGGTGGAACCCCCTTAGCGATTCGTAATTAGCGAGATTCCAAGGATTCTGCTAAATATTTTGCGAATTCGCTAAATACTCGCAAAGCCAATTCATGAAAAATCGCAAATAGCGAAAAATTGCTAAATCGCTATTTGCGAGGCGTAATTTAAGGAGAACCCAAACCAGGTGGTAACCATGAAGTAAAAAAAAAAAAAAAAAAACTAGCCACAGGTGTGGGCCTGACCAAACACACTTAAGGAGACACAGTAGGAGCATGAGGACTTTCACAATGTCAGGACTCTACATGGTGGTCAGGCGGCGAAGGCTCCAGGCTGCAGCAAGGAACAGACGCAGGATCCAGGAGCGAATCTTCCACCTGCGGATCACCCTTCTGGGTCAAACTGCGGAGCAGATCTACTCTAAGTACCGCCTGAATGGGGCAATGATTACAAAGCTGATCCGGGACCTAGACCCTCTGATGCAGCACCCAACAAGGAGGACCAATGCCGTGCCCACCCATGCCCAGGTCTTGTGCAGCCTGCACCTCCTGGCCTCCGGAAGCTTCCAGGGGATAGTTGCCGTTGGAGGGGGGATCTCCCAGAGCACCATGTCCCGCTGCCTAAGGAGTTTCCTGGAGGCAATGCTAACCCGGCTACACCATTACATCACATTCCCGACCACCCAACAGGACTTGGATCAAACCAAGCTTGATTTTTACAACATTGCGCAATTCCCCCATTTAATTGGATGCATTAACTGTACCCACATCCACATATGCCCACCTGCATAATCAGAATACATGTGCCGGAACCGCAAGTGCTACCACTCCCTGAATATCCAGATGGTGTGCAACGCTAAGACAATCATCAAGGACATAGTGGCACAATACCTGGGGAGCACACATGACTCCTTCATATTCCGGCACAGCGGCTTGCACACACAACTGGCCAGGGGAGATTTTGGGGAAGGACACCTACTAGGTAAGTACACATGCCAACAAATAGTACATTGCGACCATGTAGCTGCGCATAACAGGCACTCACCCTCTGCTCCTTTCATTCAGGTGACAGCGCCTACGGTCTCCGTGAGTACCTCCTCACCCCATACCTCAACCCTGCCACACCACAGCAACGGCGTTACAATGCAGCACACATCCGCACATGAAATTGCATTGAGCGGACATTCAGGCTTTTTAAGAGCCGATTCCGCATACTTGACAAGACTGGTGGGGCCCTCAAATACCAGCCTGAGGTCTGCTGCTGCATCGTGGCCGTGTGTGCAATACTCCACAACATTGCTACCAAGCGGAGGATACCTGTAGAGATCTCTGGCAGTGAGTCGGAAGGGGACAACCGCCCACCTGCACATGTGCGTCATGCACGCGGGGAGAATCCTGCTGAAGGACACAGGCGCCGCAACCAAATCACAATGAACTGTTTCTAGTGCACCCACTCCCCTCATCCAACACTTCACTCATGCATGACAATTGAAATAATGACATGAGTCAGATTAACGTGTGCATAATTAATCTTATTGTTTTTTTCACAATAATGTCATATTTTTTTCTATCAATTGCATGAGAGCTGTATTGATTCATACATCCCCAGGTTTGTGAGGAGGGCATGCTTGTTTCATCAGCATGGCCCTGCATGTAGAATAATAAATAGTCAGTGGCGCCTCCGGGTGGACGCTCCCAGTCGCCTTTCGACCTCCTCCACATCAGCATTAGCCCGTGAGGCTGCATTTGGCCTGGTGCTGCGGCGGGATACCGTCTCCAGCGGCAACGACAGGCTGCTGTGGCTGGAATTGCCCTCACTGGCATCATCCCCCCCACCAGCCTGGCTATGTCCAGTCACCTGCAGACTCTGCACTGCAGTGGTGACTTGCTCCAGTGCCCTAGAGACATCCTGGCAGCATTGCACAATTTGTATTTGCATCGCTAATGATCGACGCGATAGCTGGGAGGTGGCATGCCCAATTATGTGGTTGGAGCGTGTGTACGCTGAGAGGCGGGTCAGCAGCTGGCGGTGGCGGCGGCGGTTGACATCCTGCTGGGACACCAGGACCTGGCTGTTTTCCCGGACAGCAGCGGTCATGCTTTCCATGCTGTCACTGAGCTGTCCCACATTACGTGCAGTCTTGTGCAGCTACAGGTGGATGGCTGCCAAGTGACATGCCTGCTGTTGATGTACACGGAGCATCCGACACTCAATAGACAGGCCAGGTACCCGGACATTCACCCCCCTGCCGGCGCGTGGTGTTGTGTTGCGCGGCTCCCTCACCAGTCCGCTGGACTGTGAACGAACAGTGGCTGTGCGCCTTGTCTGCTTCCGTGCTGCAGCTGTAGTTGCCAGTGCCATTGGCATGGGTGTAACTGGGGGTGGTTGTGGCGCGCCTTTTGTCGCAGGGGTGGCCCTGTCCACAGGGGCAGGTGGTGGTACTACTGCTGCTGGTCCTGGTTGAGGGTTAGGATAGCCCTCTCCCTCGGTGTCCTCGGGATTGTCGTCAATGTGAAGGGCCTCACTATCGGGGCTGGGTTGTTCTGCGCCACCTGTGATGTCAATGGGACGGTGATTAATGACATGTTTCCTGCACATGGGAGGTTGCTACATGCATGCAGGCTAGCATTCCCTGAGTGGCTTTAGGAATGACTCTCACTGGACAGGTCTGGCTGTATGGGGCTATCTGGAAAATGTGGTCACACTACAAGTCCCACAATGCAATTGGGCTTTTCTGGTGTGCATGGCCTGCATGACTGGGGTTTCTAATGGGTAGCTCTGGAGTCATGGCCATTGTTAGGGGACAGGGTCGCAGTCGCATGGCACTTACCTTGGGATTCTTGGGTGGGTCGGGAGGAGTTCAGCCGAGTTACCCCCACGCATGCCTCGGGATTCAGGGTGTCCTCCACAAGGTCCTCCAGTGGGGTGTTGGGTGGTACAGTGGGCTCTCCTCCTCCGGTTCCCAGTCGCTCCCCCAGCCTCTCTGCAATTCTTTCCTTTGCACGCCCCTGAGGTCATACCACCTCTTTTTCAGGTCCTCTACGGAGCGCTGGGTCACTCCCACTGCGTTTACTTTAGCACGGATGCACAGCCAAATGCGCCTCTTCTCCGCCTCAGGCACCCTCCTTGAATCCTTCCCAAAAAGCCGGTCATGATCTTTGGTTACTCCCTCAATTAAATATTCCAATTCCTGCTCGGAAAATTTGATTTTTCTTTTCCTTCCTGAGGCACTGCTCCCTGCTGCTTCCTGGGACATTTTCTGGGGTGGTTTGTCTCCTGATTTGCAGCTGAAGGTGGTCTGTAGTGGAGCTCTGGCCAGTGCTGCTTCCACTTTCAGGATCAGTGTGCTGAATGAGGGAGGGAACTGCCTGCTTCCTGGTTGTGATGTCATCACTGTGCTCGAAATGCGACTTCCCGTTTTTGCGATCTCGCAATTAGCGAGATCGCAATTTGCCATTTCGGTAATTGCGGGATCGCAATTTCTACACGGAAAAGGGCTGATTCTGCGAATTTATTTGCGATTTTAGCAAAATCGCCAACGGCTATTGCGGCCGATTGCGATTCGCTTTTTTTATCGCATTTCTTTATGAATCCCATTCTGTGAATTCTGAATTGCGATTCGGTAATTCTCGCAATTTAGAATTCGCAGAATGTGGCTTTGATGAATCTGGGGGAAAATCTACAAAAAGTAAACCATGTGAAGTCTGTTAAGCTCTGTCCCCTTTTCTATTAACTGTATTGTGTTTCCATCTGTTAACACAACAATCACACAAGCTCGTCTGTATCACAAGTACCGGAGCCAAACTCTCATGTCAAGAGGACATCCAAAGTGCACCCCCCTTTTAGAGGGGGAACATTGCCCGAAAGAGAGAGAGAGAGAGAGAGAGAGAGAGAGAGAGACACTAATGTATGTGACAAAGTAAGTGAAGTGTAGAGGAAGGCCCTTTTATCTGCATCCATCTGAGTGTGATGCCAACTGAATGCCCCAGTGTAAAGGTCCATTCAGTCTCTCACCATGCCATTCAAACAGCCACAGTGCCTCTGCCAGAGAGTTACCAGCGTGTTCCACATTTTGCTGCCTTATCTGCATCTCTGATGAATCTGGTCCCTGGCCCAAGGCTGATACACATTTTACCTGGATAGTCTCTAGAAGGCTCAGTAAAAGCTACAGTCAAACATGACCACTTTATACTTTAATCATGCAGTAGTCATGCTATTCAGGGATTGGAAGAATGCTTATGATTCAAAGGTTGCATGACGGTATGCAAACTATATGTAGTGGGTCTGTTGACCAATACTTGATAAAAAGTTGTTCCATTATCTCAGGAAAAGCTGCACATGAGTGTTGCTTGGAAGAATATGGGATCCAGTGTCTAGATTCTGTTAGTTGCTATCTCCACTGCCAGGCCAGCAGGGATCAGATCTGGACCAAGGACTTTAGCAGAAGTACTTCTGTGGCCATCCTGTTGCAGAAACACTGAACTGCATTGTTCAGGAACCATGCATACCTATCAGTGAGATTTTGAGTCCAGCTGAGAGGACCTGTGCGAGCCGTTGTGAGCCTGGACCATGTACAAAACATGAGATCCCCTAACCGCTAGGCAAGGACCTACTAACACCATTGCAGCATTGCTTGATATCCGGTGAAGAGCGATTGCCATCAACTATTGTTGAGGGTAAGTTTCCATCATCCGTGACACCACCCATGCCCCAGAGAAGCCTGTGTTGACCGTTCAGTTGCCTCTAGGATCACCTCACCTGGGGACTTTAAGAGGTGGCTGGACGAGGCCCCAACCTTCTAGACCAGGCAGGTACAAAGTTATATTCATTTGAACCCTGGAGTCCATAACCCATACCCTCCCGGGTGATAGCGCGCTGTACAAATCTGTATAAAAAAACATGAGGTACATTTTCTCCGGCATTGTCCCTGCTGTACTGTAGGCTATAGCTGATGCTTCTGAAAGTGGTGCATCTCTGGCACTGGGATTTCTTGACCACGACCGGTGGCCCTCTAGTTGTAAGCCATTGATCCTTTGTCCCACCTGAACGTGTGTATTTCAGATGTCTTTTGTTCTGTGGGATGCAATAGGAGGGCCAGGGGGAATTATGAGGTTGGACTGAAATTAATACCAATGAGAAAATAAATCACCATCTTAAATGGATGAATTGGATAGTTTTGTTTGCCACACAGTGTGTTTACATGATAGGAAATGCATCACACTGTTGAAAAACTGGGAGTGGGCAGCCTGGTAATTTTAATGGGGATAGCTAGGGACCATTGCTATAGCTGCCTGGTTTATCCTATGAAATGCCTTTTATTACCTGCTCCGAGGAAAGAATATACATTGGGGTGTAGATTTGAGAAGACTTTCCTCTCTGCTGTTCCACTGAAACATTCCTGACTTTTATACTATAGAGATGTGTCTGTAACTCTCTTCAACCTCTGCTTCATTTTTTCTTCTGGAGTTCGGCCCTGCTGGCCCACAGGTTCAAATGGGTCAAAACCTTGCTAGTGATGCTTACTTGTCCCATCTGTGGCTATAAGGTGCAGAAGGTCCTGTGAGAGAGGATGCCATCACATGCCTTGAAGAAATCCAGAGGAATGTTGCTCCTGAAAGTTATCCTTCTTATCCCTGCGGAACTTCCCTTCTGTGGCTGGAGGGTAGAGAGGATTCACAAAAAGAGGAAGCGATGCTTGCCTGGAAGAATTCAAATGGAGGAGTTGGACATTTTCATGTGGACCTGAAAGCAGAGATGTGTAAACTCTCTTCCAAGAGTAAGAGGTACATTGATCTGATGAGTCAGAGCAGCAGAAAAGGGTATGTTCTTCAGGGTAGCAACACTACCAGGACATGCACTAAACGGTTAAAGATAGAAATAGTTTGACTCCTGCAGTAGCGGAACTTCCTGCCAACACTTTCTGAATCAGGTACAATCAAACTTCCTGAATTAGACACAATCTTAGCTGCTTAACGTTTGCCACTACACGGCTATAGAGGAACTGCTTAACTGATTTATCTGACAACTTGGAGTCTGCTCCAGCTGCCAATTCCAGACAAACCCACCCTAAAGTCTTTAGACATACAGAAAGGTTTCGAAGTCTGGAGAGTTAACATTGAGAGCCTTCACCAATCCACCGTCAATCATGGGTCAGCCACAAATACAGCCTAGGTCCCAGTCAACCACACAGAAGACACTATGACGTTTTCTTGCCATATTTTCCTTTTCCCATATGAAAACATTCAACACCTTTTTTCAGCACTTTCAAGTGGGACAGTATTTGTTTTCTTTAAAACTTCTGATTATTTGATCAATTTTCACTCATTTGTGTGTGGGGGGTTCTGATACAATTTTGTCTTTTTAACTAACTTGTTAGCTCTTTTCTTTCTTCATGTATTGTTTTTGGATAGTTGTGGCAGATTTAACGTGTTTTTTACTCGGGCTGATCGTGCAACTTTGAGCCAAGCTAACAAAGGTAAGCCAGGAATTCTCCCAGAAACTATTTTACCCTGGTGAGTCAGATTGCTTGGGTCTTGTGGGAACTACATCAAGACTGTAGTCTCTCTCTGCCATAGCCTAACAGTATGATGCCCTACAACCTACTTTATGCCAGAAGAAACAGTCATGCTTCTACACCGACAGGCACGCAGGGCATGTTTACAGTGGATAACAAACTGGCCCATCATTGCCAAGGAAATTGTCCCTGGTCTCGTTACCTGGTCAATATGTTAGTGGGAGTTTATGAGTGTAGTAACCTTCGCCCCATCATCAGAATTCATAGGAATGCACGTCAGAGATTATGAAAAAGCATTTCTGCCTGACATTTGGGCTCAAATATCCATTTTCCTACGGGTTACAGTTTCTCAGATGACGTTGCTTCAGCCTTTGATAATACCAGCGACAAGCATTCCCTCTCAATAAGGTGAAATTAGCCCCTCTTAGCAATGAAAAAGGAGCCTCAGCCTGGCATGCGGGTCACATGTGCCAGCCTTGGATAAGACACATGCCAAAGTCTACAGGGCTCTGGCACACTGGTGCTGTTTCTTCCAGCTGAGGAGTAATAATTTGACACCTCTGAAGAGGCAGGACCTCAGGCCCCGACAACTGCAGCCTTGTTCTACATCCCTAAGCCATTCAAATACATTACAAAAATCACAGTCAGCAACATCCACTGAGGATTTTTTCCCACCTTAGCAGTTCTTTTGCCTCTCTGATGTGGGCTCGAAGATATACTCTGTGGTATCGCTGTTAAGTTTTTCATTTATTTTTCCACGCTTACCTACACAAAAGTAAAACACTCCCTTTTAGACCCAGCTCCAAATTATTCGAGAATAATTTTGACAGCTGCCAAGTCATTTAGAACGATACCTTCTTAACACCTTCTGAAAACAGACTTGACAACTCAGAGGAGAAAGGCATCTTTTTTGTAACCCTTCTATAAACGCCGTATTCTACTGAGGATATTCAGTTCCAAGAAGGTTTTTGCCAGAGCTCACACAACGACTTCATGTTGCTGTCGGACGCGAGCAGGGAGGCAATATTCACAAAGACTGTCAATCAAACTCTACTTCAAAAACTGGCCGATGATGCGCTGCGGCATGCTTTTGGGCCCGTTCTATTTCCTTGCTTCGTTTACTTCCGTGTGGGGACTCCAGCATAAAGTGTGCCTGTCAGCGCTACACTTCCGGTTGGATGTCATTGTCTACGCATTTCGCATCAGGCGTGGTAGTGTTTTTCACTAATGCCGGCATTATATTGTGTTGCACTAGGAGGTTATTTACGAGTCATTTTTTATCATACGCCCTAAGAAAAGCGAGCAATGTCTTTGCAATGCATCCTGGCTGTTAAAGTAAAAGGTACAACTTTGATTCAGAACACCACCATAGTTAGTCTACTGCTTGACCTGGTAGTGTACAATAAACAGTAAACCTTCTGTCTCGTAAACATTATGTCAATCCACAGACTAACCTTTCACGTAAAGTAACCAAAGAGGAAGACATATACAGGTGATTCACACGAGTCTATACATTTTGTTTACACACAATACTGTGATGTGTGCGTGATGCATGGAAAGCCTGAATAGATTACACACACCAAACTTCCTCCCGGAACCCGTGCGCAGATCCCGATTACTGACCTATCCATCATTTGTGGAATTCCTGCATTATTTACGTTAATTCCCCGCACCCCAAAATCTACCCTGACACAATAAATTCCTTGTGTGAAAAAGTCTGCTTTAATGGAGCAGGTGTGCGTTGGGGCAACCCTTGGCACTTAGCTGTGCATACTACCCGAACGGCTCACAGTGCATTAGTGTAACCTGCAACCTCCAACGCCCATTCCCCTAATAGACTACCCAAAAAGATGCTTAACTCAAGTTCATCTCACTTCCCCAACCCCTGCATCCATAACTTTCTTCAACTCTTAACAATGTCGTTGTTGTATTTACTTTATTCGATAAAAAAATCATCATAAAAGTATACAGTTTATACAGTACATTAAAAAGATAAAAGAGTAGGGGCTCAACACTCATGTATATTCAAACACCCTCATATACTACTCAGTTTAAATTATCTAAAATCAACTCAGAACTTGTCACATAAAAATCATAAAAGACACTTCCTGGCATAGGGCCGTCCGGCGGTTAGGTTAAATTGGGGGTAGGCTTGGCCCTCCTTGTACGGGTCTGCCATGCACTACCCAGAAATTTAGCTACCCCACACACCATAGCAGTAGAAGATATGTCAGTGCGGAGGACCTGTAGGGCCATTTTGTTACATCTAAAGCCCAACCCCATGCATAGTGGTTTTAGCCATATTTTCCTAGCGACCCTATAAGCCGGGCAAGCAAAGAGCAAGTGCGCTACAGACTCATTAGGGGCTGCACAGCCGGGGCAGGAATTAGTGAGAACACCTTTACTTTTCCACCCAGAAGAAAAGTCATTCACCGGCAAGGTCCCATGCCTGAATTTAAGGTAAAGTGCTCTATCCAGGGGTTTCTCTATAAAGTCAAGGAAGGGTTCCAATTTTCTTGTCCATTTGATCTCCAGAAATCGCTGGGAGAGGGGCCCCCCTTCACTCCCGCGTATGGCCGTCTCCTGTACCCAGTCCCAATAGAGCTTCTTAATCACTGCCTTAGGAGGCGGAGTTTGGCTCAGCCATGATTCGCTTAGGCCCAGTTGCACAATCAGCTGTCTCAGGTTGCACAACCACTTGATTTTATTACCTGTGCTGAGCAAGATAAATTCATCTAGGGCTGCAGCATAATTATGTAGCTCCTGGGTCCTTCTTAGTCGCACCCAAAAAAGTAGTGGACGCAAACGTACTATATCTTTAAGGGTGCGCCTACCCAGGTCTAGCCGTAGCGGGATTAACGGGGTGGAGACTGGGAGGGCCACCAAATATCGCATAAACTTATTTTCTGATGTGGCAAACTCCGTTATGTTCTCAAACCCCCATAGCTCAGATCCGTATAGAGCTGCCGGTAATACTTGGCCATCATATATTGCGAGAGTCGGTGCCACAGGTTTACTCATCGACTCCCGCTGTTCCTTTAATACCACCCCTGAAACTCTTTTGTGGTTTAATAACATTTTGGCCAGGTGATCTTTCCATTTCATCCGGCTGTTTACCCTGACACCCAGGTAATCAAAGGAGTCGACCAACTCCAAGGGGACGCCATTAAGTAAAAAGTTGTTCCTGAATCTCTTGGAAGGTGAAATGGCCATAAGCTTTGTTTTAGAGGTGTTGATGGTAAGGCCTCTTAACAATGTAATCTTCAAGCTCATGATGTCTTACTCAACCCCCTTCTTTTACACTCTCCCTTCCAAACTGCTTTGCTCACCCCAAAACACAATGGAACGTTTTAATGTTGTAAAACATCCTGGAAACCCATCCCAAACTTACACTTGCCCATCTACAACATTAGATAAAATGTGCCTTTTTTGCACACCTGCCCCATACCAGACTAAGCCCAATCACCATATCACCTCCCCCCTCAATCAATGAGGCGTGCGTAAGAGACTCAACAAAACTGCCCTAAGGTGAGCCCAAAGAACCAAACCAATCTATTTACCCCCTTACACCCGCCCCCTCGTATGCACTGGTGTAACGAAACCTGAGGGGGCCCCGTGCAGAGTACGTGGAGGGGGCCCCCAGGCTTTGGACCCAGCCTGGAGCTCCCAGAAGCTGCCCGTACAGTGTCAGAGGGGACCCACTGAAGCTCATGCCCCCCGCACAACTGGGGCTGGGGGGCTATTGTTACACCACAGCTCATGCGCCCTGCCAATTGATGTCCTTGCGGTCCCCTAGATTGCACCAACTGCCCAACAAACCCGTGGGCCACAACTCCAGAGTCAGTTACTCCTCAATCCTGCACTGGGTGGGACGGGAACTCCAAACATTACTCTGACATAATAAATCCCTTGTGTGAAAAAGCAGCTTTAATGAAGCAGGTACGCATTACTTTTTTTTTTATTTTTTTATATTTTGTTATTGGATTTATTCCCCCTTTTTTTCCCCCCATAACATGTACAGAGCACAAGGACAATGAGGTTATACATAATTCATATATAACAATGATTATTTCATACGAGAAAACAAAAAAAAAGAGAACGCATCTTTTTATAATTACATTCTTGAATTCAGGCCTATTCATCATAGATAATAATACTCAGACTATAATTAGTTTCAGAGTCACAGAGAATACAGTATTTAGTAAGACTAGAGAAAGAAAGAAAGGAAAAAAGAAAAGGAAAAGATAAAAAAAATAAAAGAAGAAGGTTAGGTGTACCAGAAAAGAGAAAAGAAGAGAAGTAACATAGTGAACAAGTATCTATCATCTAACATTCCCTTCTTTCCATCGTGTAATCGGATCCCAGATTTGTACACCCAACCTTCTTCCCTTCTTCCCCTTCCTTGCATATATAGCACTTTCTAACTTATATATTGACAATAATTTGGCTAACCACTGATGAAAGGTCGGGGGAGGGGATTGAGCCATACAGAGGCTATACATAATCGCAGAACTGCCATTGCCAAAAATATAAAACTACCATCCCTTGTCTGCCCCTCTGCTTCAACTCCTAATAGTATTATTGATGAAGTTAATACAGTATCTAATCCTAATGCATTATTTACAAAATTCATTATATCTTTCTTTATTTCCTCCAAGCGGGGACATAATGCAAAAATATGCTCTAAATCAGCATCTGGATTATCGCATCTGAAGCATCTAGTACCTGATGTCGCCCCCACTGGGCAAGTTTAGCTGGTGTATAATACAAATGATACAAAGTTTTATAATGTTGAGACTGGAGTGAAGCTGTACACAATAATTTATTACCCATATCTAATGACAGAGAAAATTGGGCCCGGCCTATGTCTAATCCAGTCGCCCATTTATCCATCAATTTCTCTAAATCATCCTTCTTCAGGTTTAACAATTCTGAGTAGAACCTCTTTATCGTACAGCTTGTGCCAGCTTGTTTAACCTCCATTATTGAGTTCTTTGCAAATCCCACTACACCACCCCTTTTTTTTTATTAATAAAGCTTCTCACTTGGAGATATTTAAAAAATTGTCTAGTCTCTAAACCATAACTTGCCTGTAACTCCGAAAATTGCATAATACCTTGTGGGCTTAAAATGTCGCCCAATTTCCGAATTCCTTTCCTCCCCCACTCTTTAAAAACTGCATCAGAAAAAACCTCACTAGGAAGAGTAGGGTTTCCATTAATTCTTGTATACGCATTATACTTCCCTATACCAAATCTCTTGGAGAATGCTTTCCAGATGTTGTAAGCTGCTAGAATGGTCTTAAATCTTGTCCTTTTTAAATAACTTGCATCTGTATATTTCAGCAGTAAGTTTTCTACCTCCGATCCCATAACTAGTCCATAGATAGCCAATGTACCACAATCATCCTGCCCTTCCGCCTCTGCACCTTCCATCAAACCTCCCATATATTGTAATGCTGATGCCCAATAATATAATTTTAGATCCGGTAAAGCCCATCCTCCCTTTTCTCGTGGAAGTGCCATATACCTGAGTGCCCTCCTTGTTTTCCCCTTAGCCCAGATGAATCGGTTAATCATACGTTCACAAATCTTAAACCATTTGTTTTCAAACATTAAAGGAATAGCTCTAAATATATACAAACATTTTGGAAGGACCATCATTTTAACTATATTTGTTCGACCAACAATTGAAAGGTGTAGGTTATCGAGTCTATCCAGTTCCTTACTAACTTTAGTTATTATTGGGGCAATGTTGTTTTCCACTAGAATATCCAGATCAGCAGTAATATTCACTCCAAGATACACCCCGGTTTGCACAACTCTAATATCGTTACAGTGTGTATGAGAGTTTTTAATTATTTGCGTCTTTGAGGTATTTAGAGCGTATCCAGAGATACAATCAAACCTCCGAGCCTCAATCTCAATCTGCCCAATAGCCTCTGTGGGGTTTGATGTAATTACCGCCACATCATCGGCATATGCAAGAATCTTACATTCCCCCAAATGAGTAAACACGGGTGAAATTCTGTCACACATCTCTATCCTGCAAATTAATGGGTCCATATACATTGCAAATAACAATGGGGAGCATGGGCACCCCTGCCTTGTCCCCCTTTTAATCTTAAATTGCTGCGTAGAACCTGCATTAATTCTTATGGAGGCACCTGTGTCAATATATAAAGCCTGAAGTGCTTTGACATATCCCTCTTTAATCCCTGCCCTCTTTAAAACATGCCACAGATAGTCCCAGGAGACCCGATCGAAAGCCTTTTCAGCATCTAACAACATGACTGCCATCGGGTCTCCTGTGACTTCCGTGACATCGAGTAGAGTAATAACTTTACGTGTATGATGTGTTGTGCCCCTTCCAGGAATAAATCCATGTTGATTATTATTTACAAGGTTTCCTATTACTTTAGCGAATCCTGTTGCCAATGCCTTAGAATAGATTTTGGTATCAGTGTTCATTAATGTAATCGGCCTATACGAACCAGGTGCGCATTACAACAAATCAACACTGGGGAGGCAGTCGTAGATACTACCTGAACGCCTAACTACACGACAATGACTCCTGCAACCTCTCTCACCTCCTCCACTAAAATGCCACCCAAAAACATGCCCAACTCAAGTTCATCTCAGTTTCCTAACCCCTGCATCCATGGCTTTATTCAATTCTTGACGATGTTACCTTCAAGCTCCTGCTGACTGAAACATCAACTTTCCCATCCCTTATTTCTTCTTTGAAACAGTAAGTGCTGCTATGGGGCAGTAGTGGTGGGACGGGGAGGGTGGGGGTTGGAAAAAAGTAATAAAGGGAAAAAAAGAAAATGTAACTTACATTCCCAGCAGCCGCCTCCCTTCTATCCTTCTGTCCACAACGCAGGAAACAGGAAGCACCCAGGCTCCCAGACTCCCCAAGCCAATCATGACACTGCTGTCACCAGCATGACAGTAGTATTGGGATTGGTCTGAGCCCCGTAGTTTGGCACTCAGACAAGGGCTGGGCTGTGCATGTTCTCCATCTATGCATTGCAATACAGAAGGTGGAGAACATGCTAAGTGCGCATGAGGGTCTGACTGGCCTGAGACGGTGTTATCGTGTTTTTTTTTTTTAAACATACTGGAAATCGAGCTTTACAAGCTTTTGCTAACGCTTTACATATCTGCAGTAAGTATGAATCCACATCTAACACTTCTCTAACAAAGTGCCTTTCTTCACACTTAAGATCCAGATGCGTTATTCTGCCCATTCCACACTTCCCTACAAAACCTCACCATCTCCTTATCAATCACCCTATGAATTTTTCACATGGTGCAGTCTGTGGCAGCAGGCTTTTTTGCCCTTCTCCATTCCTATCTAGAAATGAGTATTATTCATAATACAAAAGTGCCTGACTTGCATTTTCATTGTTTGAGCAACACTGAGCCTTTCATCTTCACCAGTTTCGTTCAATTTACTCATATGCTGACATTCTATAAGCATCTCAAGAATTGACTGTTTTGTCTTTACTTCTGCACTATTGTCTTTTTATATTATATTGCGAATAGGGAGGCCCCTTGTGGGGCAGCAATGCGTATTACAAATCCAAATAATATAACATAACACATCATTCTAACTAAGATGAATGAGCAAAATATACAGACACCCATTGTGTCTAGCATCCTTTACCATGACACTTCACCCATATTTGTGTTTCATTGAAACATAATTGCCTCCCACGTCCCCTTACTGTTGCCTGTTTCTCCACCCACTTCACAATTGAATGTTTGTATAGCCATATAGTCATGTATCCATCCAACATGCCAGAAACTGGAACAATAAAAAACACCAAAACCAAATTTTACAAAAATATATCAACATACCCAATATCTGTTGCACATGCACTGCCTTTAGATATCCGAAGACCATCTACTTAAATTCTGTATCCTTTCTTTTGACCACCCCTTCCTCCCAGCCTCAGTGGCCACCTTAATCCTAAAAGAATGTGTCCCATATCCCTCACCCGGTACTACGAGGCTCCTTATTCCTTCCCTCAAGACTGTGAGCATCTGGAAAGCAATTACTTGAGACCTATCCCCCTGTGTAAATATGTATCCACTCTGGGCCATGCCCTCCTTACCGTAGCATTAACATCAACAAACCGGGCACAGACGCACTACTAGATAGGCCTTCAGCAACACCGATTTCCCCTTAGTTCTTTAATCTGTTTTAAATCTCTGCAAGATTATTACCATCTTTTCTTCTGTCCATTCGATATTCTCACCTATAACACTTCCCTGGCCCCTCAATCTCAACAACTCCGACACTCTAAACACCTGACAGAACAAACTGTCATGTGCCTGAGGTAGGCCTGATAGGAAATAGTGACAATTTACATGTACATGGTTCTTTCATAAAGTTGCCTTCCTTTGCCATTTTTACTCTTGACACACATTTGCATTTACAATACTTGGGTTAAGTGTCTAAGAAACACCGACCTTGCTGACACAGAGGAACTTTTTTGAGAACATACGGCCTTGGCATTATGTGCAAGGTCTTCACGTCCATATGACGATGCAGCTATCTGTGGAATACAAACAATAGGCAGCATGATCACAATCACAACCAAGGCAGGGATGTCCTTTTCTAAATATATCTTTTTGTTTACAAATACAATCAGAGGAGACAGGCTGACTTTAAAGGTTCCCTGCATGCCGAAGCTTTCGCCTAGCAGCTGACTGGAATCTCCATGAAGGATGTCCAGTTTGTGACTAAGATGGGGTCCTACATTCTTACCCAAGAGGCCAACGGGCTAGATCAGAAGGGGATTTCGTGGTAGACCATACATTCACACCCTAAACATGTAGGTTAGGGCTTGCATTGTGGGAGAATGCCAGAATGTTATAACTACTGAATATGTATGCATATATAAGCTGTTTTAACAAGATAGTGGAACTCTTAGTTTTATTCACTGTTTTGACACTCATAACTTTTGTCCACTTCTATCTATCATTGCAGCTCACATCTTCTATACAAGAATCACTATGGTTTTATAAATATTGAAAAAAGTCCCTTCATTTATTCTTTGTATATTTCTCTGAGCGAAAGAGAGCATGAGTGACTGAGTGAAGAGTACTAGGACTGTCCTGAGGGAACAGGGTTGTCATGTTCAACAGTTGTCAGAACTGTTATCTGCATGCCTAACATTAGGAGGGGGCTAACTGTGGCACTGTGGGCTAACTTGTCCAAGGTACAACATATTCTGCAGGGGTGTATGGAACCAGTTTGGTACCATCCTAAGTTTAGATCATCTGCAAACGTGCAGTTCCTAATGATTAGTGAAAACTCCACAACAATACAGGACGGAAAAAAGGACCAGCTCACCAGTGTCCGCAAAAACACTAGGCAGTAACACCATTATCCTCCACAACACTGGCCATAACAATGGTCCCCATAATTGATCCCTCACTCTCCATATGCCTAGCCCACCCCTCCAGGATCCTATGGCCCAACGCACCTACAGATGGGGCATAACCATAAAACATCTTACTGTAAAATGCTACACAAGCTAACTTACCCACCATCGTCACTTTGACAAACCTTTTTTGATCATTGACATAATTGACATAATGAATTGCACCACTTCCTCTGTTCTCTTCCACCAGTTTAAATTCTCCTCTGTGCCCCAGACTGCAGGAATGCCTTCTATGTCTCTGTGTTTGCCTTTTGGGTCAACCTTGTCAACAAACCCTGTATCAAATCCAGCATTCACATGTGCTTTAGAGGCATTCGACTTTTCTCCTTTTCTGCTCCCAGTGCTAGCTCAGGGAATCTCTTGCACTGTGAATGAGATAAAGCATTTCTTTTAAAAAAAATAATATTTTTATTGATCAACAAGTGAGCATTTACAACAATCCGCAGGGAAAATCATATGTATGGTATATAACATAAGACTAAACAATAAAATATTTTCTTAATCACAAACCAAAAGAAAAAGAACAAAAGACCATTAGTCCTCCCATAAGTACGATCATAGTTCATATATCATATATTAATACACTAAATTATAAGTCCCCATATAGTTTTTAGTTTATTTAGGGCATGAGTACCCCTAACATTCGCCAAAGCATATTCCATTGCATATATTTCCTTCATCAACCTCCACCACTCACTTATATTTGGAGGATTTGGACTGATCCAAACTCTGGCAATCACTAATCTAGCTATTACTAACACAATTAATAACAGCCGATTCTGTCGGTGATTAAAATGTTTGGGCCCTAGCATAATATCTCTAACTGTAGGGAAAAAGTCTATCCCTAACTTTTGAGAACATATCTGACCCTCCTCTTGCCAAAAATTATCAAGTTTAGGACAAGTTACCTTCATATGTATCAGATTTGCAGCAAAAAGATCACATCTAGGGCATTTCACTTGATTGCTAGATGATCCTATAACAGCTCATTTAGATATTTTCTCAGTTGTGTAATAAAGGGTACATACAGTAAGCAACTGTTGCATTTGTAAATTAGTTGCATGTACAGAGTTCTTAATTCCCCTTAAACTTTGTTCTATACTATTTACCGTAACCTCCTCCCCAGCATTAACCTCCACTTTTCAGCCAATTTATCACCATCACTTCTTCTAATGCTAATGAAAATGTTATACATATGGCTAATCATGGATTTAGTTTTATCCTGATAAAAAATAATCCCATATCTCTGATTTAGTTATATTCGTAAGTTTTAAATGTGTCAAAAGATGACTCTTAATTTGTAAATATTTAAAAAACATATACCCCGGTGACTTAAGCAGAAGTTGCAGATTTTCAAAAGATAAAAACCACCATAGTCATACAAATCCCCAAGAGTTAAAATACCAAAATTAGTACATTGCTTAATGGTAGTATCTTGAAAAATCTCATGATAATAGGCTAAGTCACATTTAGTTAAAATAGCCTTCCAAATACACAAAGTGTCCCATAAGGTATTAAATTTAACACGCTTAAAATAGTTCGGATCAATGATGTTATACAAGTACATCGAGCTATTCTCTGCCAGAAGTAATTGATGAAAAAAAGTAGTACATGAAGGAATTAACAAACTCCGAAGACGGCTCGTAAACGCAGACCAAAAATACATCTTAAGATCTGGAAAGTCTATTCCCTCAAAAGAACATTTAAGTAAATCAATTGCTCTCCTTGCCTTCTTATAGCCCAAGATAAAACTACTAATGAGACCATCTAATCTTTTGAAAAAACTATTAGGGAGACGTAAAGGAATAGACCTAAAAAAATACAGAAATTTAGGGAGTACCTTCATTTTAATAATATTAGCCTGGCCTATAATACCTATGGGTAGTTTATGCCATTGTTTCAGTAAAATGGCCATGTCCTTTATCAGGGCATTATAATTCAACGAGATTATTTGATTTATCTGTGAAAATAGTCTTACTTCCAAATATGTAGCAATAGAGCATAAACCACATATGGGTTCCCTTGGTGTATAATTCAGAAGTATCTGAGTTTTGTGAGTATTACGTTTATATCCGGCTATTGCCCCAAACCCAGCTGCTTCCTTAACAATTTCCTCCAATGCTCTCTTTAGCTCTGTCGTAAAAACGGCTATGTCGTCCGCATAGGCGGTTATCTTTAATAAATTTGCACCATATCGTAGCGGGATGATTTGGGGATTAGACAATAATGAAAAAATAAATGGATCAATATAAAGAGCAAATAAAAGAGGAGAAAGCGGACATCCTTGTCATGTACCACGAAAAATTTGAAATATTTCAGAGTGAATCCCTGCATACATTAATTTTACCAGTGATTTATCATATAGAGCCCTAATCCACTGTGAAAAAATATTCTTTATCCCCACTTTTGCCAACACAGCCGATAAAAACTCCCAATTAACCCTGTCAAACGCTTTTTCAGCGTCTAAAAGCGCCATATATAATGTAATACCCTCCTGCATTTCATTGTCAATTCCTAGGACATGCCTGGCTTTAAATATAATTTTATGCCTCAAACAGCCCAAGACAAACACTCTCAATAGCTGCATCACATTAATATCCCATGGCAACTGTCTCTTGTCCACCTTCATTACCAGATGTCCTCCATGTTTAAAAGGACTGTCTTTCTCCCACAGTGCTAACGCCACCACCGGCAAAAAAAAGCAACACTTCTACTTTCCAATCCTTGAGCTATTACTCTGAATACCACTTGCCTTGCCAGAAGAAGAAATAACCTGCTCCTCCTGCTACATCTGAGAAACCTGAATGTTCCACTCGGTTTCCTCACCCAGCCCCTGCTGAGATATGCTTTTTTAAATTGTTCCCAAAAAGTTCTCCACATACTCCAGTTAGCCTGCTTCGGTGATGTGGAAGCGACTCAACCTACTACCAAATGCCCTCCCTGCTCTCACCTCTCTACACCCAAAATTCAAGTAGCCTAGAAGTACCTGAACATCTGTGACCTGCATCTTTTTTCTTGCCAGCTTTGCATCCAATAAACACAGCTCCACTTGTCTTTTGTCTTCCGGTAACCTTTCTTCCACCTTAACCACGTCAAACTCAATACCCAATAAGGATAACAGTGTTTTAGCCTCTATTGTCATTTCCCCCACTAGGGGAACGCCAAGTCAGCCATTAGATGTTTAAAATTGACCAGCATTTACGGGCATTCCTTTAAGCAGACTGCTCCAACAAAGAAGAAATCATTCAAATAAATGAGCAACTGTCTCCTGTGGCAAATGTGAACATCCACTGCAGGAAGGAGCTAAATATTTCAAACAACACACAAGATACTGAGCGTTTCATGGTCAATGAATTATTCACAAGTCACTGCCCTTCAAATTGCATTTCCAGCAGCTCTGAGTCAATTCGGGTGCACAGGCCATATTAGCACCTATACCAACCTCTGGAACTATTTCAGTTGTCATATCCACTGATGAGTACTCCACTGATGTTGTCTATTTCCCATATGAAATCATTCACAGACTGGCTCTTGGGCCATGACAAATGCTATATTAAGCAAAACTCCCCCACATTCTTGGATGCCACTCCAATTGGCCAATCTGTCCATAGACCAGTTCGTAAAAGTACATGGCATCCTGCCCTCACCAACCTCCTTCGCCAGATTTTACTTCGACCTCACTAACTCCTGGTGCTCTTTAGTGGATCTCTAATTCACCAATCACCTTTTGTGCCTTGAGCAAAAAAGAAAGCCCTCTTGAAATCCTACAGCAACTGTACATCACCTCTTGTAAAATACGTTTGCAGCCAGTACGCCAGTACCCCAAACTGTCCAGTTTAACGTATATATGAGCTCTTTCCCAAAGACCTGTATGCTCCCCTTCCTTCACCCCTTTGGCTCTGCTGTAGCAACCGCCCCCACTGTGGTCCTTGGCCTTCCCTTGAGTTAACTCCATATTGTATAAGTGGATGGTTGGTCCCAAATTTTTAGCATAAATGCAGAGATTTGTGCAGCTTTCTAATTTAGTAGCTCCTTCTGAAAATCAAACCTGCACTGACCTGTCCTTGCTGCCCCCTATCAACTGCACCCACCCCTCCCTGGGTGGAATGCCCTTGAAAGACCCAATATATTACTTGCAGACCACTGGCTGCAAAGACCATGGTTGCCTGCCTAGTAGGTGCCATTGTATGTAGACAGAGATTGTTCTCCAGCGTCTCCCATTTCACTTCTGCGTCCTCGGAAAGCCTTGCTCAAAATTCCTCATCTTAGCACACCTCAAAATAACCCCCATATAGGAAATGACAATGTTTTGGGTGGTGTACCCCCTAGAGTTTTACCCTATCTGTGTTGCTGATTATAGAACTCTGTGCACTTTTCCCTTCCTAACCCATAGTAAAGTACGTCTGCTCCCCCTTTAAACATGGTTGAAATGTCAAAACCCTAATTGGCATATTTAACTTACCTATATGTCCATAGTATTTGGTACAAAGTACACCACAGGCTTGTACATTAAATGCAATTAGTGGACTGCAGCATCTATTGTGCCATCCACTACAGTGGCAGAGCAAACATGACTTCAGTCCTACCATTGTAGACTAAGTAAAACAGTTTTAAAACTGCAATTCAACCTGTTAAACCATCTTTAACAGGTTAAACCCACCCTTTAAATATTTATAAATCGCCCGTAAGTTGGCCTTATAGCTCAAAACGCAGTGCACATAGTATTAAAAACATGTTGTTAAAGTGACTAGCATCCAAAAGCTATTTTCACTGTTGCAAAGCTTGCTGGTCTATAGAGAAACACTGCAATGCCCTATTAAATTTAATAATGCTTAAAACTTGGCTAGGAAACTGCTAGAAATGTCATCCTTGGACTCTTCGAAATATTTGTTAAAAGCCCAATTCATTAGCAACTTTGAATTTAAAAAAAATATTTAGGATAAGGTACATTTAGAAAGTTACTCTTTCTCTGTCTGAAGATTCTGGAGGTAATTTTGCATTGGCCTTCAGCTGCAGCCCTATGTGTGGTCAAGTCCTGAATAAGGTGTCAAAACTGCTTCCAGATCAGACACAAAAGGCCTGGGTGTGGGGAGGTGTTTTTTTTCCTCTGGTGCAATGACCATTTGGGCAGTGCCCAGGAACTTAATTCATTTCAAAGGGATATCTCCTCTGTCACAGGCATTTTCCAGATGACACCTACCCAGGCCCCTTTTTCGTTCTCACAGTCAACCAGGCTCGAATCTCAGTGGCTAGGGAGTTGCACTTTACCACTGGTAATCACTGGTAACACTAACTTATCAAGTGGCATATTCAATTTACTTTTAATTAGACAACCCTAGTAACATGGTGCTACATGTACCCAGGGCCTGTAAATTACATGTGACTAGAGGGCCTACAGCACTTAATGTGCCACTGACTTGAGTAGCCCTTTAAACATGTCTCAAACCTTTCACTGCACCCTGTGGGCAGTTTTATACTGCAACTTTGGAATCTTTTGCCTGGCCTAAACCTTCCTTTTTAATGAATTTAAGTCACCTCTAGGGCAGGCCCTGAACAGCCCAGAGGACAGAGTGCAAAGTGCATTTAAAACGTAGGGCATGGACCTTTAAGTTTTACATGTTACGGTAGTGAAGGCCTAGCTCTTCCATAGGGTAATATTGGAGTTACCATTTTATATTTAATAAGCTGTAACTTCCAATTGGTAACAGGTAGACAAGTCAAGTTTGATGTACACAAAATTGTAATTAAAATCGTCTTTAATTGTAAAGCCAGATTTTTTATCACAGTTCTGAAAATACCACTTTTAGAAAGTTGAAATGTTCTTGTCCTAACGATTTGGAGACTGCAGCCTATTTCTGGGTCACAACACTAGGTGCATCTGGCAGTTAGGCTTTGTGTATTGTTCCCAAATAGTGAGACAAAGGGAAGATAGATGTTGGCAGGATGGGCCACTCTGAGTTAATGAGGAGGAGGAGCTGTCACCTTCCACACTTGCACAAAGGCACTGCCTGAGCACTTAACCTTCTGGAAGGCCCAAACCTTCCTTTTAAATAAAATTAAGTCACCCCTAGGTTAGGCCATTGGCAGCCGAGAGGGCAGGGTGCAGTGTATTTAAAAAGTAGGACATGTACTTTTAAGTTTTACATGTCCTGACAGTGAAAAACGCTTAAATTCATTTTTTACTATTACAAGACCCTCCTCTCCCTTAGGATAACATTGGAATTACTTTAATACATTTATTAAGCTGTAACCTTTTAATGGGAACAGGTAAATAGTTTCTGTATGGTATTGTTAGAATTGTAATGAAAAATTCTCTCTTATAATGAGGTCAGACTTTTTATTACAATTTTGAAAATGGCACTTTTCTAAAGTTGCCATTTTCCTGCCTTTGCCATTTAGTACCTGCAGCCTCTCACTGGGTCATATTACTAGTGTAGTTGGCAGTTGGACTCTGTGTATTCCTCCTAGAAAGAAGCCACACACAATAGAGGGCGTAGGTGTGCCTGCATGGGCCATGATTGGCAACATGAGGGCGAAGCACAGCCCTTCTTACACTTGAATAGACTGTGTCCTGTCTCGACACAAAGGGCTGCATACCATCTGTAGTTAGTCTAGAGCCAGGATAGGGGAGGCAGGAAACCTGTGTATTTGAAATGGGAAGCTCTACAAGCTTCTCACACTACAAAGGATGCACCTGGTACAAATAGTGGACATCAGATACCTATCCTTCAGTATACTTCTGGACCTGCGAAGGCTGTGCCGGGAAGGGGGACTGCTATGCTGCTGTGCTGCTGTGCTGCTGAAAGTACTGCCCCTCTACTGGACTGTTGCCCTACTGGTCAAATGCCTTGCTGAACTACTGACTTGCTGGAGTGCAGTCCTGCTGCCTCCTGCCTGAGTCAGTGGGATTAGACCTGCATCCAGGACTCCCCGAAGGACTCATAGGACTAGTCTGAGCACTCTTGTTAATAGCCACAGGGACATAACAGGATCTAAGCCACTGAACCAGCAATTATTTCCAGGTGGCTTAAGCCGCTGACCCCAAATGGTGCCCTTCAGATCCTCTACCCTTGGTGAGGCCTCTGTGGAGCTGAATTGAAGTTGTTGGGTTCTTCGCAACCATGAACAGGCCCATTGGTGAAAAGACCTTGTTAGTTGCACAACCCGACTAGGCGCAGTTCTGTCAACCCGACCCTTGGCATTACAGCATTGACCGCTTGCGGGATGCACCACCACGAAGATCCAGCCTGACCATTCCCGACAACAACAAGATCTTTGCACTACAGTGATGTCCACCCGATAAGCCAGGCCTGCTCTTTGCTCTACATCGACGACAGTCCGCGATGTTGCTCTGAGCCTCACCACCCCCTCCACCATGAACTGGACTCTTTGCCCTGGACTGAGAAGGCAACATTTTAGTGGAGTTAGCCTGGTCCCTGTATCCAACCCAGACCCCATCATGGTCAACCTGAACTTGAGTTGAACCTCGAGTTTTTGGTGCTATTTTCACTTAAATCATTAAAATTGCACATCTGCGTTTCTACTGATTGGATTATCATCATTTTGGTCTTTATTTATTTATTACATTTTGCTTTATTTTTCTAAAGTTGTGTGGGATTCTTCTTGTTTTGTGTTTTCGCTTTATTACTGTTTGAAGTGCAGCATAAATACTTTACATATTGCCTCTAAGTTCAGCCTGACTGCTCTGTGCAAAGTTACTAGTGGGTTGAGCACAAGTTAATTTGGGGTTTGCTTGTGACTTCACCCTGACAAGAATTCTGGTTGCTGTTTGAGAAGGGTTTCAGCCCCCTCAACCAGTAACCCAATTTCTTACACCCCAGCATTGCCCTCTGTGTTTTACGCTTCTAGCAAAAGAGCCTGCTCTAAAACGTCCCTATCTAGTTGAACCAAGTTCCACCGCTGGTATCAGGATGGTTGCCTCAAAACGTGCCTTCCCTTTATCTTGCGGTTAATTAGCCACACCAAACTTACCTGAGTCATGCCACGTGACTGCTCCAGTTTCTTAGTGTACAACTTCAGGAAGGCCTGGTGTGCTGTATTTATTTTATATTTGTGATTTTTTATAGTGTGAACATAGCCTGTAGGCTTTACAATAAAGCAGAACATATCCATAACAAATAGAAAATATACATGTAACATTAAAGGCAGATTGAACACCAGGTTATCCTCTTTGTGGGGTAGACCGCTTCACATGTATTCATGAGAAGATGAGAATAAATCTTTTCGCTGAGTTTAGTATGAGGTGGTCACTAGCTACCTAAGTTTGAATTCTATTCGGGCATTTGGATACATGGGTGCAGTTTTCCGGGCATGAAAAGATGGCGAGAGAATTGACCCTTGCGGGGCCCTTTTTGGAGGCTATATGAGCTAAACCGCCTGTTCTCTCTCGTTGTGTTTATCAGTGATCCATTCATACACCTGTGCTCATGCCTTGCTTATGTCCCTGCAGCTCTGTATTGTCCATCTACCATGCAACAGCTGATTCAATCTTATTGTTCTTTTACACAAACCCCCACGCTCTGGTGTTTGCTTTTGCTGGGGAGCCTTATGTTTTCTCCTTATTTATAACTTTAATTGCTTGCCCATTTCACTGCCTACAAATGTGTCTCCATCTTTCTCAGCCCCTGGTACCTCCTCCGCCTCCATCTCTAACCTGTCACTCGACACGAACATTGCAGCTATTAAAGCTGATATCCTCTCAGATTCCAAAAAACATAAGAAGAGGAGACAGCACAAATGTCATACACAGGTGGGATGGATATATATATATATATATTCACTGAAAAAACCATAGGTTTCAGGTCATATATAGTTAGGTATTAGCATTTAAAAAACCATTGAAATTCACTCAAAAAACTATAAGTTTTAGTGGTGTTATAGTTAGCTGGACATTTTACTCATACAAAACCATTGAAATTGCTCCTATATAGTTAGTTGGACTAACTATATTTTGCGCACCCGCAATCCACTGCTGATGATGTCACATATTACATCATTCATGACATGGTCAGTGACATCACTGATGACATCATCCAGTGACTGTGTGTTTCTGTAAAGTTTAAATATGTTTTACATATTGAAGAATGAGTAGATGTATAAGTGTCTGGATGAAGGATTTAGTAGGTGCGTGACTGACTGTATGAGTGAGTGAGTGATTAAATGTGTCTTACTGAATGCATGGGTTAGTGACTAAACTGTCTGAATGTGTGCATCAGTATGTCTGCTGTTGTGTAAGATGCTGTATGTATTGATCAGTAGCTATATGAGTGGCTATATGGGTCATTGATTGGTAGCCCAAGTATTTGTATATGAGACTGTGTCTGTGTGTGGGTGACTGGGAGGTGTGGAAACAGCTGTATGGGCGGTTTACTGTGTGCATTGGTGTGTTGGTGACTGAATGTATATCTCAGTGCTACATGTCCAAGTAAGTACATATGTAAAACACAGTGCATATGAGAGTTGGTATATATAAATGCCTATACATGAGAGCCAGTGATTATGCAAGTGGCTGTATGGATCAATGTGTACTTGTATCAGTGATTGTTTAAGAGAGTAAGTATGTGTTAGTATATGTTTGAATAAGTAAGGTGTTGTGTGTATAACTGTATAGATGAGGAAATGGGAGTGTGATTGATTCTTTGCATGACTGACTAGGTGTGTGAGAAACTCCATGGATGAGTGAAAGTGTGTGAGTGTCTCTATAGGTGTATAAGTGCATATGATAGTATTGTATTGATGAGTGACTGTATGTATGAGTGATTGTATGGGTGAATGAGTGGATGTGTGTGTAGACCTAGGCTATATTAAGGTTATATTAGAGTGTGAGGAGGTGCATCGTATTATCACATGAATGATATCATCAGTGATATGATCAGTGATGTCAAATGAGATGTCATCAGTGATGTCATTTGAGATGTCATCAGTGATGTCATCAGTGATGTCACTGACCATGTCATGAATGATGTAATATGTGACATCATCAGCAGTGGATTGCGGGTGCGCGAAATATAGTTAGTCCAACTAACTATATAGGAGCAATTTCAATGGTTTTGTATGAATAAAATGTCCAGCTAACTATAACACCACTAAAACTTATAGTTTTTTGAGTGAATTTCAATGGTTTTTTAAATGCTAATACCTAACTATATGTGACCTGAAACCTATGGTTTTTTCAGTGAATTTCCAAGGTTTTTTAAATGCTAATACCTAACTATATATGACCTAAAACCTATGGTTTTTTTCAGTGAATTTGCAGGGTTTTTTAAATGCTAATTCCTAACTATATATGGCCTGAAACCTATGGTTTTTTCAGTGAATTTGCAAGGTTTTTTAAATGCTAATTCTATTAGCGGATAACGTTTTTATATATTCAGAAGTTTTTTTAATGCTAATTCCTAACTATATAAGGTCTGAAACCTATGGTTTTTTCAGTGAATTTCAAAGGTTTTTTAAATGCTAATTCCTAACTATATAGGGCCTGAAACCTATGGTTTTTTCAGTGAATTTCAAAGGTTTTTTAAATGCTAATTCCTAACTATATATGGCCTGAAACCTATGGTTTTTTCAGTGAATTTCAAAGGTTTTTTAAATGCTAATTCTATTAGCGGATAACGTTTAAATATATTAATATCCTAGTGGGACCACCTGAGCACCCTAAGGGGTCAGGGTGTTTCTACCCTGCCCCCTTTTTGTGTTCTACACGTTTGTTTTTCTGCTTTTTTGTGCCTCAGTCTATTAAGACCCAAGATGGATGCCAACACTTCCTGGTTAGAAGTGTTGACAGCCAATGAGCATGCAGCTTTCTCGGGAAGGCATGCTGATTGGCTGTCACTGTCTGTCAACACTAGCACAAGATAGATGCCAACACCTCCTGGTTAGAAGTGTTGACAGCCAATGACCATGCAGCTTTCTCGGGAAGGCATGCTGATTGGCTGCCACTGTCTGTCAACACTCAAAACCAGGAAGTGTTGGCAGCCATCTTGTGCCTTGTTAGAACCAAGGCACAAGAAACCAGTGAAACAAAGGTGTGAAACTCGCAAAGGGGCCAGAGTAGAATCACCCCGACCCCCTAGGCCTGCTCAGGGGGTCCCACAAAGACCCCAAAGTCCTTGTGGGACCCCCTGAGCAGGTCTAGGGGGTCGGGGTGCTTCTACCCTGCCCCTTTTTTGAGTTCTACGCGTTTGTTTTTCAGCTTTCCTGTGCCTCAGTCTACCGAGGCACAAGATGGCTGCCAACAGTTTCTGTTTTGGAGTGTTGACAGACATTGGCAGCCAGTCAGAATGCATCTCGAGCTCAAAAGGTAAGCTTACAGTAAGCTTACACGTAAGCTGCTATAGATATATAAATTTTTTTGAACCTAAATTACTCAAAATCCACTGGAGCACATATCTTGAGACATAGCAAAGGCACATCGGGCTACCAGTCCCTACAATTTTGCCAAGTTTGGTGAAAATCCATTCAGCCGTTCGAGCTAAAAGTGCGACAGACCGCCCTATGGAAATTAACATGGGGAAAACACGTTTTGGGACCCCCTTTTATCTCGGCCCCCGCTTGACGGATCCCCCCCAAACTTTCAGGGAAGGACCGGAGCGCCGCGAGGCAAAGTTGCTGACAAATTCAGGCAGATTCCTCAACCGGCGCCAAAGTTATTCCCTATGGAAATCAATCCTAACTATATATACCTACTGGCTATCGCCAGTAGGTAATATATATATATAGATATATAGATATATATATATATATATTTATATATATATATATATCTATTCCTCAAAAGCCTTTTCTTCAAAAAAGCAATCTCGCTCTGTGACGCGTGAAATTTATTTAAAATAAAATGACAAACAAACGCCTGACGCGTTTCAGTGCAGCCGCACCTTGGTCACGGGTAATTTGCAGTTTGTAAACAGTAAAACTTATAGTGCTCAAAAACATTACAATAAAGGTAGGACTACCTGTCCCAACACAAATTAAAGCCCTTTAAGTTTGGCAGCCATCTTGAAACTATCAAAACTATTGCATTTTCAAGCGTTTTTCGTTATCTCATGATCAAATTTGGTCAACATTCAAGTAAATTTGATGTTTCAAACACAAGATTTACGATGTTCCCGCCAATGGCGATATAATCACAGTTTATACAATGCATTGTATTTACATGCTATGCACACTATATACAGTTTTGCCCCAGTGGGCATTTCTTCTTGTAACATAAATAGATACAACAACCAATTAATTGCATTCTATCTGCGCTTTTCTTCAAACAAAATTAATCATCCTCCATTTTGTTCATTACCAAAGCTCATTCAAATATGTGCAGTCTGGGTGTTTGTCGTACAACACCTCTTGTGTTTGATGTAATAAACTATAATTTTGTAGTATGTTTAATAAGAGTGTAGACCACATATAGGGTGCACATGAACCCTGACATGCCTCTTGGCTAGGGCCACTGGAATTATTAAATTTTACGGTTCGCGCATTTTCCACATAATTATGGATTTGCTGAATAAACCATCTGTGCATAATCTGCATCTTTTAATAAAAAAATAATGTTGTTTCTATCTCTAATGGATAAAGAATTTGCTAAAAACGCAGCAACACTTGATGCTGCACAGTGGAAAGGCCTTTGTAAAGGTTAACTGGCCATCTTTCTGTTGCTTATTGTTGTATTTGGTGAATAATATTAAGCATGACTTATCACCCCTGAGTGTAACCAGGGGCTGTGCTGTGGGTATTAGTCAATGAGCTAGGTCTTGAGTCCCTTTCAGAATGCTGTCAGCGGCGGTGACATGCAGAGGTGAAGACGAAGGGTGTTCCAGGATTTGGCGGTGAGGAAGGTGGAGTGTCCTCTGGTACAGCAGCGGAAGATGTGCAGTATCTGTGAGGGGGCGAGGTGAGTGGAGGGGAGGTTTCTGGCCAGTCGGTAAAAAATTCAGGCGATGGTTCAATTAGGCGGGTCCTTGGTCGTGGAGGGATTTAAAGTCTTGGGACACTAGCTTAAATTGGCATCTTTTCTGAATGGGAAGCCAGTGTCGATCTTTCAAGTGCTGAGTGATGTGGGTTCTCTTTGGTAGGTTGAGGATCAGTCTGGCTGCTGTGTTCTGGACCATGTGGAGCCTTTTCATGAGGTTGGTGGTGGGGCCTTCATAACGTGTGTTGCCATAGTCCAGCCAGCTGGTGATGAGGGCTTTTGTCAGCGTTTTCCTGGTGTGCGTGGGTAGCCACTTGAAAATTCTGTGGAGCATACGGAGAGTGTGGAAGCAGGCTGAGGAGACAGCGTTGACCTGATGTTTCATGGAGAGTTTGCTGACCAGGTTAATGCCGAGGTTGCAGGCGTGGTCTTTTAGACTGAGGGCAGGTTCAAGATCTGATGGCCACCGGGAGTCATTCCAGGGGGAGGTGTGTCTGCCAAAGCTTAGTATTTTGGTTTTGTCCATGTTGAGCTTCAGCATTTGCTCTTCATCCTATCCAAGATGTTTTTCATACAGTTGTGGAAAATGGTCTTTGTTCTGGTGGCGGCCGCTGAGAGCGAGAAGAGGAGCTGGGTGTCGTTGGCGTAGGAGATGAAGCTGATGTTGTGGACTCTGACGATGTCTGTGAGTGGGATCGTGTAGATGTTGAATGATGTACTATCACAAAATATGATGTATTATGCTACATACTTTGCCTGTTTTTTGCTGCATAAATTAGTTAACCCTGCCACCTAATTTTTTCCTTTCTTGCTACATAATTACAGAGGCCCTGGTCTTAGTTCACTAATACAATGATCATCAGGGCAGCGGCAGCAATGTTTCTCACTTCATGTTAAAAAAACTCTCACTTTTACTAAATACATCTCAATCCAGTGATTTAATCCCATGTACTAAGGTAAAACGATTCTCTGTGTTGGAGAAATGTGCTTTTTTGAGTTTTATGACACCTGTTGCCTTACCTCCATCCTAGGTGATGGGAAATGATTCTTTCTTTTGTTGTGAGCCCAGCAGGACACCCTGCTTTACATTCACGCGGGGTCAGGGCACAATTCACACCTAACGGCGCTTCAAGTAGCCATCTAGTCACTGCTATACAGATGCAGCAATTAGATGTCTGAAGCCCTTTCTGCCCATGGCTGCGAGGCCCTTGTGCCACTGTTGCTCCCTGGACCTCGTAACACGGAAGATTTTGAAAGGCGGTGTTCTGGTGTGGGGTTTCCTAGGTGTGAGCAGGGGCGGGCTCCGGGAAGTTTCCCACACTGTCCATGCCGTAAACTGGCCCTGTATGTAGAGGCAGAGCACACAAGCTCCTCCAGCGCCTGCCTCATCCAGCACCTCCTCTCGTCTAACCACCGTCACGACAGGCAGACCTCCAGTTAATCATTCGTACCTCATCTTGGACTACCCGCAGGGCCCAACCCTACCTTCCCAGGGGCACTGAACCTCACCAGCAAACAACCTAGGTGGGTTTTTGTGCATTTAACACACCCCACACCTACTACTGGCTCAAATACATTCAGCAACTATGAAGATTGCCTACTTTCCATCCTGGGTGTGTTGTCCCTGCACACCCCGGTCCCACTTGAATCTTTTATCTGCACCTTTGGCGGTGGCTGTGAGAAAGCCAGCTCAGCCGCGGTCACCCAGTTTGTCAACCGGCACAACAGACACACTTGGCCTGTTCCACCCCCTGTCAGCAGGTTCTCCCTGCCTGCCTCCCTGAAAATCCTCAGCGCCTACACCACCCCTTCATCGCCATTCATGTTTAATACTAGTCTGGCCTACCTCAACAAAACTGCCCTAAGGTCCAGCCCCTCTGTCACCCTATTCGTAAACCAAGCTACTTCACCTCTTAAGCCCCACCCTACCCTATGCCATCCCAATTGGTTTCCTTATAGTCCCTAGGACTGCACAATGGAGCCAATGAGCCCGGGGAGAACACCTCCACAGTCGGCTGCCTCTGACCCCCCCATTGCAAGAAAAGCCGTTTGCTGATAGAAATGGATATACTATTTTCTTTTCAGTTAACTTTAAAACTATTTTCTATTCAATCTTGGAACTGGATGTCTCTTGCAATACTTTTTAAGCATTTTAAATGGGATCCAAAAGTGCTAAATTTAAAATGAAACCAATCAAGCAGAAGACTTCGCAAACTATGAGTATCAATCGTTTTCTCAAGAATTAAATGCAGTTGGTAGTGAACATGATCTTTTTCCCCAAAGGTAACTAACACTACAAGACACACTTATGGATTGCATCTGAAAAGATAGAGAAAATACAAATAAACTTTAAAATTATCATCATAGTGATGAGCATGAAAACCAAAATGCCAAATTATGGAGACAAGTGTGGTTGTAAAAACAGAAACATTTATAGGTCAGTTATTGGTCCATAAACAAACCATAGGCAAAGACATTCACGAAAAAAAGAATAGGAGCATACTACATTTAAGAAAATACCCACATACACCCAAGAAAGGCTGTCAGTGTTGGAGCATAGTATGAGCAACTATATCAAAAGTCATTAATACGTTGAATATAATTAAAAGAGAAGAAAGCTTAACTCACGGGTGTACTGAATTAGGGAAAGCAATGGGTCAGTGCCCTGAGAATGTCAGGTGCAGATAACCTATTGTAGTGGGGAAATAAATGAAAAGAAAAAAATAGTTGAAAATGAACAATTTTATCAAAGCCTTTGGAGAGATAGGATGATGAATGGCAAAAGTTTAAAAATATTGCTGACCTAAAGGAAGCTGGCTATATACTAGGTGCCGTACTATGGAAAGTGCTCCAGAGGCACGACGGGCATGTGTACCTGCTTTGCGTAACACCAGGGCAGTTTGGTATTACAGAAAGGGCCGCAGACGCTTGTCCAGCTCTTTCTGTAATGCAGATAGCGCTGGCGCTGGCGCACATATAGTGCCAGCGCTATCACACAAGGGTTTGCCCTCATTTGACACTGCGAGAGGAGCGACCGAATGAAGTAAAGGGCGTGACTCAAGAGACCCGCGCCGCAACAAACAATTTACCACTGGGCTCTGATTCAAGCTGTACCCAGACTTGAAATGCACCCACACAACTGAATAGAGTGTTTTGTGAAATGTGTCAACTCAACTTCACTTTTATTAAGGGACTGCGTTCCACATTAATAAGAGACTGTTGGTCCTGAGGAGAACCCCGCAATTGGGGGTTCGAAATGCGTCAACATGGTTTGGTGCCTATTGTCAATCAGAATAAAGAAAGAATTTTGTTTAGATAACAGGGCTTTGTTTCCAAATGACTTTTCTGAGCAAATAAGACCGCCAATTAAGAAGTGAAGAAAAGAACTTCACTGGTTGCCCGTCCAGGTAAGAATCTCATTTCAGATTTTGTGCCTCGCTCATGGTGTTTTCTTTGGATCAGGCCCAGAAGGGGTTAAAGGCCTGTTGAAGACCTATACCCCTAGCAGATCTCTCCGATCTGCCTCAAAGAATATGCTGCAGGTTCCGAGAATTAGCAAAGCGAGGTGGGGCGGTAGAGCCTTTTCCTGGCTTGTCCCTAGGCTCTGGAACTCGCTCCCGCTTGAACTGGCCAGACAACCGTCACTGCCAATTTTTCGCAAACTGCTGAAAACGTGGCTGTTTCCCTCATCGTATTAGCTCTCACAGAATTTGGTTTCTGTCATTCTCCTCTAACTCTATGAACTAGCTATGTCCATCTGCTCTTTTCATTTTATGTTTCTAGCGCCTTGATACCCTATTAGGGTTTAAGTGTAATTTTATTATTTTATTTATTTTATTTTGAAAGTTTTATATAGCGCGAACAAGATCTTCGCAGATATCAGAGCGCTTTACAGAGGAGGGGAGCATATATACACAGATACATCA
Organism: Lissotriton helveticus; assembly: GCF_964261635.1. Lineage (NCBI taxonomy): Eukaryota > Metazoa > Chordata > Amphibia > Caudata > Salamandridae > Lissotriton > Lissotriton helveticus. The sequence continues at coordinate 408,663,202 of NC_136057.1, read as the reverse complement.
TAGTGTTAAAAGTACAGTGAAGTGATATCATAAACAATCAAGTAAGTCAATTTCAAAGTCAAACAAAAATGCAAAGGGTTCGAACAAGTAGTACAGATCAGTATCGAGTCTTTGAAGTTGATCCCCAGTAGTGGTTCAAGTGTATTATTATTATTAATGTTATTATTAAGTGCAAAACCATCTATATGGACAGATAATTCATCGCTGACAATAGGACCAAAATGTTTGTTTTGTTGTATGAGGGAAGGATGAATGGATTGGCCAGAATGTGGGTTGGATGTGTTGAAAATTTGTATATTGAAATTTTGTTTTATTGAATTGTAGTGTTTTATATTTGTTTGTACATGCACAAAAAAGTTGGTGATATGTTTATGAAGAAATAATGTTCCACTAGTGAAAAAATGAACCAATAAACTAGTGACGGAAACCAAAAAACGGACCGGTATGTTTTGCTCATAAAGGTCAGTTCAAATATTAGAAAGTGATGTCCAGTATTGGCAGTTGTGTCGTTCTCTTGTTACATTGGGCTTAGCCTTACTGGGTCAGAGCCAGGACCCTGTGTTGTTTTTCCTCGTTTGCATAGGGGCATGTCCCCATGCAAATGAGGGAATCCCCTGGCCTCTGCGCCCACGTCATATCATAGACACTGGCGCAGAGGCAAAGAAGCTATCAGGAGGAACAGCGAGAGCGTGCCACCTAAACGGTGATGCACTGTCAGTGCAACCCCTGATGGTAGCCTTTTGGAAAATGAAACGGGGGCCTATGGACCCCCCAAACATTCCCTTGCAGGCAGGTGCATTCACTCACCGCCTCCGCCTGCAAGGTGAACTCTCTCCCCTCTTAAAGGAGCAGCGGCATCAATGCTGCTCCATTTTTCACTTGAATGTGATGCCCTGGGGACAGTGCAAGTTCACGGTTGGCAGGGGGTCAGCACATTCAATGTAATAGGGTGCACTTCTCCTGTTTGTGCCTGGCACACCTGTTTTAAGATGCACCATGGCGCAAAACAGGGAAAGTGCGCCCTATGTGTAATAGGGTCCCAGATTGTACAGCATAGCAAAAGAACAGGATAGCATAGCAATAGAAAGTAGTTTTGTATAGGGACGCAGTCAGAGTCAATGCAAAGGTGGTGACTGTTGGCCTGATTAGGAGGTTAGTGGAACCACAGCGGACGGTGCAATGTACCATCCGCTGTGGGACAGCCAGACATGTGCTGAGACTGCCCACTAGATCAGGAGTTTTTTCCTGGTCTGGCAGATGGTCTTGCGACGGTCTGAGAGCAGCAGTCTGTTGGGCTCATAAAAGAACCTAACAGGCAGCCCATCGCTCTCAGAGTGCCGACTGCATCCACACCACATCGTACAGGCAGTGGGGGTGCATATTTTCAAGGGGGCACAACATGTGCCCCCTGCATGCACCCCAGGCCCAGAGGCACAAAGGGCCCTCTTAGGGCACCCTTTTGTTGCCTCACTGCCACTCTTCTGTTATTGAAGCAACTCGTAATATGCTCAGCTGAACTGCTGAGGCAACACCAGCATTTTACTGCCTCTGACCGCTGCAAGATCGCCACGGGATGCTGGACCTCCGGTGGTTGCAGCGGTCGTGTGGTGGTCTGACCACTGCAGTTGTGTTACTAGGGGAGGGTCAGACCACCACCGCAGGATCGGCGGACCGATGGCCTGCCAAACTCGTATTCAGGCACTGTATTGGCTAATGCAGAACCTCTGGGGCTGAGCAAGGAACAGATTAAGTCTTGATTTTTAAAAAGATTTAAACAGTTTTAATAGACACTTTCTTATTAATACAAACTTTTTTTATATGGCAATCTGTATTGCACATCTGTAAATTTTTGAGCGAGGCAAATAACAGCTATTACTAGCACCCTATTAAATTTACCCAGCGGAAAAGGATGAAAGGCTGTGTCAATCTTAATAGGATTTAAACTTGTGACCATGAGATCAATGCATGTTTCAGTATTGAGCGTTGAAACTCACTGAGCAAAGCTGCTGGGCTAGGATAATCAATTAGGTGAATAGAAACAAGGTCTATCTTCATCATTTAGAAATCTCCAATAAATTTACTTTTATAGCATCTATTGGTAATCGCATTTTCACACCAAGTACATGTAGCTTCTATGAATTATTTGCATCTATTTGTAAGCAGAAAACCCTTGGTTTTTGATGGTGCTAATGGCCATTTTCCCCATGGTGCAATATGTTAGAACATAACGCAATGCAATCTAAAGGACTGCCCATAAATCAATGGTGTTATATATAGTTTAGGGTGGCCTGATTTTGAACCCCAAAACAGGGACAAGTCACCAAATTAGAAGGACTGTCGACACATTTCACTGCAGACATAGAGGATGTACATTTTACCTGTGCAGATAAAATGTGTACTGTCAGAACGCCTGATTTAGCTGCAAAGTGACCCCTTATCATTCTGTAAAAACTAAGCACTTACCTGATCCTTTAATCCTCTTTGAGCCAGATATAGTCACAGAAGATGACCCACTTGTGGGACACCCCCGCGCCGCACGGCCACCAGCTGCTGCGTGTGCCCCCAGTGCCTGCCTCTGTCTCAGCGCCGGCCGCGCTGCCGCCCTGAGCGATCTCCGTGGTTTCCCCCGTTTTTGCCGCTATTTGTGATTGTTTTTCCTGAATTTGTGCTTGTTTTTCTTTATTCCCTAGATCGTGTGTCTCTGTATTTTTCTCCCGCTTTTGCCTGAATTTGTGCCTGTTAATTGCCGCTTATCGCCGCGCTCTGCCCCCGCTTCCCGCCACCGCCTTGAGCCCCGCCCCTTTTCTCTTCTGTTTCCCTCCCCGCTCCCGCCTCCCAGCTGCTCCGCCCACCCGCGCACTTCGCCTTAAATGGCGACCGTGCGGACGCGCAGCGGTCACGCGCAGCGGGCGCGCCGATTGTGCGCCGAAGGCGCGCCAAAGGTAAGCCCGTCTGCGCCCGTCCGCGACCGGATCGCGACCAGCGCCAGGACCCCTGGCCCCCACCGACGGAAGCCGACCCGACGAACCTACGGCGCCGCCGACCTCATCGCACTCAACACCGGCCACATCCCAGGATGTCACCGAGCCGCCCCGAAGCACACCCACGGACCTTTCAGCTGCAACGCCTGCAAGTTCACCTGCATCCGGACCTTCCCTGCACCCGCCAAGCCGAACTCCAGCAGCACCCACCTCAAGTGTATCCTGCTCAACACCCGCTCCGTCCACAGACACGCCGTAGAACTCTGGAACCTGCTCGACACCACCGCCCCCGACGTTGCCTTCATCACCGAGACCTGGATGAACGCCTCCTCAGCCCCAGACATCGCCATCGCCATCCCAGAAGGCTACAAGATCGTCCGGAGGGACCGAGACAACCAGACCGGAGGAGGCATCGCCATCATCCACAGAGACACCATCCGCATCACTACCAACACCGATGACACCCTCACCACCGCCGAACACCTGCACTTCCAGATCCACACCAACCCGAAGACCACCCTCAGAGGCACCCTGATCTACCGACCCCCGGGACCACGCACACGATTCAGCGAGGACATCGCCGACTTCGTCAGCCCGCACGCTCTCCCCTCCGCCGACTACATCCTCCTGGGGGACCTCAACTTCCACCTGGAGAACAACAACGACCGCAACACCATCAGCCTGCTCGACAACCTCGACAACCTCGGACTCAAGCAACTGGTGACCACCCCCACCCACCTCGCCGGACACACACTCGACGCCGTCTTCTCATCCAGCAAAGACGTCACCTTCAGCCACGCAACAGGACTCCACTGGACGGACCACAGCTGCGTCCACTTCACCTTCAGAAGAACGACGATCCACCACCTCCAGCAACAGGTTGCTCGAAGAAGCTGGAACAAGATCACAGCCGACCAGCTCGCCGCTTCCCTGAGCCAGCACCCTCCCGCCAACTCAGCGAACCCCAGCCAGGCCGCCGACAACCTCACGAAATGGATCAACGACTGCGCGGACGAACTCGCCCCTCTGAGAACCCCACCCAGCAGATCCTGCAGCAGAAAAACACCATGGTTCACCGACGAACTCAAGAGCTCCAAGAAGAACTGTCGAGCCCTCGAGAAAGTCTGGAGAAGGGAGCCAACCACGGACAACATGACCACCCTCAAGCTCGCCACCCGGAAACACCACCAACTGATCCGCGCCACCAAGAAAAATGCATACAAGGACCGGCTGGACAACAACGCACACAACTGCAAGGAACTCTTCAACATCGTGAAAGAGCTCTCCAACCCCAGCGCCGGAAACAACGACATCACCCCATCGCAAGACCTCTGCAACTCCCTCGCGTCCTACTTCCACAACAAGATCACGGACATACACAACAGCTTCAACAACCAACCAACGCAAGCCACAACCACAACGACGCCACCCACCACCACCCTCCGCACCTGGACCCCGATCAGCACCGAAGACACCATCCGCACCATGAACTCCATCCATTCCGGATCTCCGACTGACCCCTGCCCTCACCACATCTTCAACAAGGCCGACGCTGTCCTCGCACCCCACCTGCGGGACATCATCAACACCTCCTTCGACACCGCCACCTTCCCTGAGAGCTGGAAGCACGCCGAACTCAGCGCTCTCCTCAAGAAACCTACAGCAAACCCCACCGACCTCAAGAACTACCGTCCCATCTCGCTCCTCCCGTTCCCGGCCAAAGTCATCGAGAAGACCGTCAACAAACAGCTGGCCGCCTTCCTCGAGACGAATGGATCCCTCGACCCCTCACAGTCCGGCTTCCGAGCGAACCACAGCACCGAGACCGCCCTCATCGCCGCCACCGACGACCTTCGAACCCTGATGGACAACGGAGAAACAGCGGCCCTCATCCTCCTGGACCTCTCCGCGGCTTTCGACACGGTCTGCCACCGCACCCTAGTACAGCGCCTCAGCAACATCGGAATCCAGGAGAAGGCACTGGAATGGATCACCTCCTTCCTCGACGGAAGAACACAAAGAGTCCGCCTACCACCGTACAAGTCAGAGGCCACCGAAGTCATCTGCGGCGTCCCTCAAGGATCCTCACTGAGCCCCACCCTCTTCAACGTCTACATGAGCCCCCTCGCGGCCATCGTACGCAAACACAACCTGAACATCATCTCCTACGCCGACGACACCCAGCTGATCCTCTCCCTGACCAACGACCCCGACACCGCCAGAGCCAACCTGCACGAAGGGATGAGAGACGTAGCCGAATGGATGACGACCAGCCGCCTGAAACTGAACTCAGACAAGACGGAGGTCCTCATCCTGGGCTCCACGCCCTCCGCCTGGGACGACTCCTGGTGGCCCCCCGCCCTGGGCACCGCACCCAAACCGACGGACCACGCACGCAACCTGGGCTTCATACTGGACTCCTCCCTCTCCATGACCAGACAAGTCAACGCCGTCTCCTCGTCATGCTTCAACATCCTGCGCATGCTACGTAAGATCTTCCGGTGGATCCCCACCGAGACGAGGAAGACGGTCACCCAGGCCCTCGTCACCAGCCGACTGGACTACGGCAACGCCCTCTACGCCGGAACCACCGCCAAACTCCAGAAGAGACTCCAGCGGATCCAGAACGCCTCGGCGAGACTCATCCTCGACATCCCCCGACGCAGCCACATCTCCGGACACCTGAGAGATCTACACTGGCTCCCGGTCAACAAGAGAATCACCTTCCGGCTCCTCACCCACGCGCACAAAGCCCTACACGACCAAGGCCCGAGCTACCTCAACAACCGGATCAACTTCTACACTCCCAAGCGCCTCCTCAGATCAACCAACCACGCCCTCGCCGCCGTCCCCCGCATCCGAAGAGCGACAACAGGAGGAAGATCCTTCTCCTACCTGGCCGCCAAGACCTGGAACTCACTTCCGACCAATCTGCGCCTGACCCAAGACCACCTCTCCTTCAGGAAGAAGCTCAAGACCTGGCTGTTCGAGCAGTAGCGGCACCCCCCCCCCCCCTCCCAGCGCCTTGAGACCCTACGGGTGAGTAGTGCGCTCTACAAATGACCTGATTGATTGATTGATTGATTGATTGAAGATGGCTCCCAAGTACTCCCACAATGCAGTTTTGCACTCCAGACTGGATCAGTCCTCAGGGAAATGGGTAATGGGATTGAAGAGAGAGACCTCCTCTCGTCAGCCTGGCCACCCAAAGCGTAGATGTCTCTCCTATTATCTTCTGGATGGTTGCCCTTAGTGAAGGATGGTTGCCCTTAGTGATGGTGTAGGAGTCTATATGTGTTTCTTCACAGCTAATGATATGTTAAAAGTACTAAGAGCTAAACAGTAGTTTCATACTCAACTTCCCCTATTATCCCATCCCCCTACTGTTTCCTATTAATTTCCTCTTTCCTGTTAAGTGGTCGGATCCCTAATTTTTAGGACTGGGTTTATTTAGTACATATTTCTTAAAAGAAGAAATGTGATGTGATTATTGCTTAGTTTCATTGAATCTACTTTCTGACCCTTTCTAGGAACCCTCCCCAACCCAACTCACGGCCCTTTGTGTTACCTGACTTCCCATTCAGAATGACTGTGCTAGTTGTTAAATCCAAAAATTACATCAAATCCTTAAAAAACTGTTGCAAATTTTATTTTAAACATGCGGTTCAATTAAAGCAAAATATGTGTGTCAGAAGATTGTTCTGAAGGCTAGGTACAGGGTAACCAAATACATCTTAAAATAAAGTTTTTAACTATAATGTAGAAAGTCTGTAGCTTTTACAAAGATAATTAAATCTCCTATTCACTAAGTAACTTATCTTATGTCTTTTCACAGGGATTTCAAAGTCCAAGTGCAGTCAAGTACCAAGGACTTTCAGACGTTAAGTAAAGTCATGTTGGTTTTTGAGATCATAGTGCATGCATACATTGCGATTGTATCTACGCAGGTATCTGTTGGTAAATTGTTTTGGTACTTTTTGTCTTGGAGATTCCTTCAGAAACAACATTCAACACTTGACAGCTTTGTTGTATTTTAAGACATTTTTCTTTCGTTTGGATGCCTGCACTTGGCCACTTTATTTAACAGGATGCACTTTACAGTGATAAATTATGAATTGCATGTGGGGACCAAACGCAATTAAGCCATGATTTACTAACACTACAAGACTGATTTTGTGATGATAATACAGGTGCATCTTGGGATTTGGAGTAATGTGGTTTGATCATGTGATGAAACGTATTTAATACACCAGTGTCTGGGGAGTGAATACCTCTATTCCTGTGATCGAGGCGTGAAAGTCAAAAGCATAAGGAGAGACTCTTGCAGCCATGTTAGAAGCAAAAAGAAACGTTGTGGTGTACCCGTGAATTGGCTTTAGCAAATCTTTCTTTGGCATGTGATTTATGGGATGCTCTGTCCCCGTGTGCTGAGGCGGCCCTGAAGGGTTGGGGGGTTGGAGACATTTTTTGCAATATATATATATATATATATATATACATATATATATATATATATATATATGCATAGTTAGATATCTAGATAGATATGTATATGCAGATGATATTTGTAAATTTACGTTAAAGCATTTTATAAAACGCTGTTTATATGTTCATTTTAATATTTAATTAGGTCAGATATGTTGTTTGTTATATATGTTTGTAAAATGTATTTTGTTACTGTTAATTTTGAAATTAGATGTATTTAAAAGTTTTTATTGTTTTTATATTTTTTGAAAGAATATATATGTATACATATATATATATATATATTAGTTTAAGTGGTATTATTTTTTGCAAATTAGTATTTTAAATAAATTAGTTATAAACTGATGTTTATTTTAAAAAAAAACCCATTCTTTCATGTTGCCAAAAGTTGGGACACAATATTCTCGTCAGTCGATATTTTTATTCGTGATATTCTGTCACATGAACATTTGGCAGCTCTCCCGCATCTGCCAAACACTAAGGGCTGATTACGAGTCTGGGGGTCCACAGAAGCCCAGACTCACTGGGTCGCTGCAGTGGCGGTCTTCCAACCGCCCTTTATGATTCGGGCAGTTGGACTGCCCTGGGACCGCCGCAACCGACAGGGATCAAAGATCTCTTGCGTTGGCGCGGCGATCTTGAGACTGCACTATTCTTTGTTAAGCATATAAGAAGCTTCTTCTCCTCCACGGTTTTCATGTCGGTTCCTCCTCCATGAAAACCCTGGCAGAGAGGAAACAGAGGGGGCTCTACAGGGCCAAAGGATGCATATAGGGGGCACATGGGATGCCTCCATGTGTGCATTCACTGCTGCAGTCCATGCCGTGCATGTACTGACTTTGACGTTTCTATTGCAGTACCTATTTCATAGGCACCGCACTTGGGAATGCCAAAGAACCGTCCACCAGACAGGGGAAAACGGGTAATCTGGCAGACATTTCGCACAACGGGTTTGGCAGTGCAGCAGCGGGGCGATCACACCGCCAAACTCATAATCAGGCCCTAAATAAGGCACTCAGCTTGTCATTGCAACCTGAAAGCTGAACAATTGTTGTTGAGGGGGCATTGTCTCCTTCTGGCTGCTGGTGGCCAAGCTGCAAAATTTAAACTTATATGCTATACATGCGTACATTGCCCATGAAAAAGCTCTCAGGAACATGAAAGGAGTCATTTCAGAGGAAAATTAATCCATTGTGCAGGTCAACCCTGACATATTAGCAAGGAATACTCTGTCACTTATGTAATTTTTGAAATTAGATCCCAAATGTGGGTACAGCTTCTGGGATACCCTAATTGTTGCTCCGCCCTCCATAGGAGATTTCTCCCTTCACATGGGGGACATTTCATGAGTTCTTCTATTCTACGTTTTGGGGTCCCAGACAGAAAGCATACCAATTCCACTGCTGGTGGATCTACTGAAATGGTATTTCCAATGGCCCGGCCTTTGAAATCACCACCTTGCTTGAACTCCAAATGAAGTGCGTGAAGAAAGAGGTGGGCGGCGGTGTTCACATCCATGGTTTAATGGAAGTAGTCCATCTTACCCAACTTTAAACAAAATCGTAAGTTCTAAATGTACACTTTTGCATTTCTACCATATAGTATAGCAGTGTGAAATTATCACACTCAGAAATATGCATATATGTACAAACCCTGATGCAGGAATTTCCCTATGTTTGTCTGGAACGAAAAGAAGAGAAACATAGTTATCATTATTCATATAGTGGCACATACTTGTGCTATCGTGTACCATATTCATTATTTGTAACTGTGCACGTATCAAGTCATGCACAATCGTGAATCCTTCAATCACTCATAGCTGTAAACCCACTCAACAGTGTCTACACATCATGGTTTGTACATATATGAATGTTTCTGAGTGTGATAATTTTGCACCATGTACTATATTGTAAATTGATAAAACGACCATTGTGAATAGGGATCATAAGAAAATTTGCTGCTCCACCAACCCCACAGCTCTATCACCTTACATAGTAGTAGGGACGCTACCAGGTCCCGGCGGGAAAGACCCAGCTGACTCCGTTCATTTCAGGGCCACTGGGTCTATGTGTGAGAAATGCTGCCTTATTTTGGGATGGCTTTTCAATGCACATTCCTCTTGCCCAAGACCACCATACAAGGCGGTTTGGGCAGGAGAATTAATCAATGAGAGTTCTCCTTTCACATCAGGGCCATTAATATTTGTTTCTGCAATACTAAAAAAGATGATGATTGGCTCCATGCCATGATGACCAAATGGCATTACAGTTTTGACAAAATTGATCCCACCATGCAAGGAGAAACACTTCCACCAATACAATCCCTGCCGCACTAGAAAGGCTTGCCAACTATGGCAGACAGTCTTGTGCTGATTGGGCAAAGAGGAGATCCTTCACTGCACTATATAATTTGGCTATCATCCACCAAAGTGTAAATGATCATGTGGCTCCTACAAAAGTGCAGATTGGATATTGTCTGTTGACTATAATGCGGCATACTTTTCCTTTAGTATCACTGCCATTTTGACTGTCTTGCATCTGGTTCAGATGTGAGATTTTGCTTTCTTATATTTAGGACATTTTGCTAGCTATCTGCCTGCCTTTTCAGTTAGCATAGTACACTGTTGTGCACGGTATACTATTCCTGGGATCTGTTTAATATTGAGCTGATTTTTAATTGGTTTTGAAAGTTCTTTGAGTCTTTTATCTCTATTTTACTTTCTGAACAACTTCTTTGTTGCATTTTTGTTGCAACGGTTAAGTCAACCATTGTGGCTCACGGTAGCCTTTAGGGTATACCATGTGATCTGTGGAGATTACCATTTGTCTCTCTACTCTGATCTAGTAAAATCCTCATTCAATCTCTAAATTCTAATGCTGGGAGAAGTTCACCAAGTGGACGAGATGGAGTCACAGGTATGATCTCAAAGAAACATTGGTTCTGTTTGACAATCATCACTTTGAGAGATGTGCATGGAGGAGCTTTAGTGGGAAAGAAGAAAAGGTTACATGTTCTCCACACCTTTGGTGGGTACATACAGTATACCTGTACTTAGGAGGTTATGATGATTGGAACCTAAGCCGTGAATCTCTATCTCATTCATAGGTATTCCTATTCACATGTGTGTAGGTGGCAGAGCTAGACTTTACCCAGTGAAATCCAAAAGAGGGATCATCAGTTGTTGGTCATATATGTTCATGGCATACATGTCTTGTTAATCTTTTTGGTTTGGTTAGTAACAATCTGCTTTTTGCATCTGATTCACAAATAATTGTTCTTACTTTCTTACAGTGAATTGTTTTTTACTGTTTACTAGGTTACGTAGACCTTTTAGATGTAACTACAAGTGCCTCTTACTTCCAATGGGGCAGCAATTACCAACCTCATCAGAATTATGAGATTCACAGAATGTATGCAGGTCTGGCGCGTGCAATACATTTTAGATCACACACTCATTGTAAGTGTAGATACCACTTTCACATTTTCTACGGTCCTGAGGAATCCCAGTTTAATGAAAGGCCTGGCTGAAACATGTAGCCCGCTTACCGGATGCAGGAGTTCATAATCATCACTCCACCTACATCCAATGCCTTTAATTTATCTCTACCAGAGGCCCGGATAATATAGACAACCCCCGTGGTTACTGGGACCGCTCAATAGCTTCTAACCTTTCACGTTTCACTTCACTATCACTGCACACTCAGTAAAAATACCTGCCCCGCTGTAATTCAGGCGTTGAAGCACACCCGGGACACATTCGGTGTCACTGGGTGGGCCCGATGATAAAGCATGCCACCAACTAGGTTGGTAGGTGAGGGCTTCATGAAGAAACGCAATCCGTTCCTTTCCACATACAGCTCTGAGTCCTGTACTACATATTGATAGACCAGTCCTCTCTTTATTACATATAAAATTTGATTCAGTGCCTGCATTACTGACCCATTCACATTATGTCTAACTACTCCAGACCACTGTGGTAGAAGGACAGCCTCCTAGGATGTACCACATCCTAGGATGTAACTATGCCCAATCCCCTGGATTGCGTCTAGTAGCAAACAAAGGAGTCAACCCTTAAAGGCAAGTCATGAATAAATGAAGTAGTGCTCCTGCACCACTACTTCAGGCACTATTAAATGGGTTTATGGAATGGCACCAAAATATTTTTTTTAAAAAGGGAACAAACTGAAAATATTCATATACAAGTAGGACAAGTAGAAATGGGTGTGTGCTCTCTGTGTTACTGAGATGGATATTGACATTCAAAAAGGCATTGATGAGTGCTTGAAGTAGCACTTCTGTTGTACTAATTCATTTAAAAGAAATATATTAAATAAATGTGTAACAATATATAAAACTAATATATCAAATAAATGCCTTTGCTGTTTAGCCCCTATTATTTTCTGCATTGTTCATTTAGGGATATCTTTCCTTTATTGAATTGCATACATGGGGTAAACATGTGATGGGCCTAGTTATATCCTGGCACATCCTTATTTTTTTCGAACAGAGTGCATCTTTAAATCATAGTGAGTCGTACTGAGATGCCATTAACGTCATCCCAAGGAGCTGCATGTTTCCAGAAATCAGTTCTTTTTTCACTGTGGTTGCGTTGACTAATTCAACTGTGAAGCACCTAACCTTTTCTTTATTTTGGTTGATGTATTTTTGTAAAACGCTGCATTGATGCACGACGTGTCAAAGTGACTGCCAAAACGTGTCTATAAAATTCTCGAGTGTAGCTTGGAAGATGCTTGTCAGCAATCATAGCTCTCATTGCGGATTAGAAACATGTTCCAGGATTTTTGGAAGCTATGTTTGAGCCTCTTCGGCAATAGTCAAATAAACACACAACGCCTTTCCAGTATTACTTGCAGCTCACGTCATTAAATTCCTCTCTGTAAACTTCTTTATCATTAGTCGTGCTTTGCAGAATGTCAACACCCCCTTTGTTTGCTGGTTCGATAGTGGTGTTTTCACTGAAATATAATCTGTTGAAAGTTCCCTTTCACATTCACTGAAGTTAGAATCTCTAGGCCTGTAATGATGGAGTAAAATGTCTAAGTATTTGAAACCTTTGTTGGCAAAATATCTCAAGTGTAAATTGACCTATCTAAGGATTAAACTTGGTATTAGAGGACGTTTTTTCACATCCAAATAAAACAGCAATGACGAATTCAAGTTCTGGCATTTGCTTGCTTGCCCAGTTGGCAAATGAGATTGTCCAAACCATAATAAAATTTTCCCAAAATCCATTAGATTAATCTATTTTTTCTTATTAATAGTTAGAGCTTGTTTCTAACATCTTCCTCTTCCAGACTTTCCTGGTGTTACTTTGTACTTGTCTATAAATACTGATGTTGGAATTGTGATAAAACTTACCTTGTCGATTTTTGGCTTCATAATGTGACCCCTGTTAATCCTGCTTTGGCGGTGAAGTCTCCGGGTGAAATACTAGTGCAATCTCAGAAATACCGTGGTAATATAACGAATTACTGATTCCTCCAGTAACTCCTCATTTATGAACGCAGTTGCCCAGTGATAGGGCCAGCGGGTTAATTAACAGGATAAAACAATGAAAAACTTGCAATGAGGCCTAACATTTCTTCACTCTTCAAGTTGATGTAATTGAATGAACTCTCACTATCAATTACTTAGTGTGAGAGTGCCCTCTTTGTTACTTCATCTAATGGAGCAGATTTACCAATGACAAATGCTGCTCTAAATTCTGCAAGGGAGAGACAGCAGTGCAGAGCAGTGTTGCAGGTCTTATCCCACGTGCTGGTGCACAAAGGGGCTGCCTAGAGCCATGCAACATGATGCAAAGGTGTGTGCATGAAGTACACCTGTCCAGTACACAATCCCATGCATAGACATTTCTGTAACATAGCACACTTTGGATGTGTGCTGTACAGTCCAGCACATATGCAATGTTTGGAATATTTGGAGATATGAAAACTTTCTATAACTTGCCACCTGATTCAAGGAAGCATTATTTTTTTACCTGAAGCCTGGTCCAAATATCTTATTACTTCAGGTTTGCATCAAAAACTATGCGTGCTTGCGCCTATCCCCCCAGGTACCTCTCATACAACGACTCCGTGATGCAAACGGCACATAGAAGTGCAAAGCTCAATTTGTGCTGAGAAAACGACACCTTTGTAGAGAAAAATAACTTTTGGGCTCAAAGGTAAATAGCCTTCCGAGACTTTGCGCCCCTTTGCATCATGTTGTGCTGGCATAAGATCTTGATAAATCTAAACACTGTTTTTAAATCAACAGATTCATAATCCCAAGAAACATTCTTGTACGTAAAAGGCATCCACCACCCAGTGGTTATTTTATGCTTGTGGTCATGGCAATACATACTTGTTAAGGCCAGAACTTTTTCGCCTCTTGCAGGTGGTGTTCCTAATAAACAAATCCCAGTCTTGTACCTACATATGGCCACCAAGGCCCAGGCTTTTCTCACAAACTACATCAATGGTGCTCTCCATTACATACAGTCACAATAGAAAGTCGGCTCCTGGATGAAAGAATATGGGTGATGCTCAGTGAAGTGGCACAATGAAACTTAAAGGGGGCCCCCTGCTAAGTACAGGAAGTCAGTCAGGAGCTCTCAGGCCATGGTACTGTGCTGAGGGGGCCCCTTGGAGCTCACGGGACTCCAGAGCGGTGGGGGTGGCGGGGTCTATGTTACGCCACTGGGTCAGTGCAGGAGAAAGCATACCCCTCCTGTGTGAAGTCTGGTTGGCCCAGTGAAGGAGCTGGGCAGAACATGACATTTTTATTCTACTAGCTACTCATGCATGCTAGCGTTGGCTGATCTGACCTGTGCTAGGGCAAGGCAAGGCGACCACCAGTAGGTAAAATATATATATATATATATTTATATTTATATAATTTTTTTTTATAAAGCCTTCCTCAGTGTTACTGACACACTAGAGGGGGCATGTTTATAAAGCAGTATTTTTTTTTTGACAAGCGGAGTACAGAGGAATACATTGCTTAATGCCAATTGCGATTAATTATATATACATTGTTTTAATGGCAGTATATTGAAATAATTCCTCTGGAAACGTAAGCAGAGTAATAGCAGATCAGTAGCTTTAGGTCTGCACAAAATTACAAAATGGCACTTGCTGTTAACATAGAATTGTGTGTCCCTTCTTTGTTTCAATGTATGTAAACAAATACTGCTTTATAAACATGCCCCCTCTAGTGTGTCAGTAACACTGAGGAAGGCTTTATATATATATATATTTTACCTACTGGTGGTCGCCAGAATGTAGTTATAGTTAGGACGTATTTTCAATAGGAAATCCACAAATTCTATTTGCAATAACTTTGGTGCCGGTTGAGGAATCTTCGTGAGATTTTCAAAACTCGTGGGGCGCTCCGGTCCACTCCTATTGTGAAAGTTTGGGGGTGATTCGTCAAGCGGGAGCCGAGAAAATAGGAGGGTCCCATGCAATTTCCCATGGGAACCTTTAGTCTCAGCTACAGCCCGAACTGCTGAACGGAACTACGCCAAATTTAGCAAAGAGGTAGTCTTTGGTTCAGTTTGTGCCTTTTTGTTAAATGGTGTAAATCTGTTCAGTAGTTTCGTAGATATTAAAGGAAAATATATATATCTGGGCGGAGCCTAACGACACATCTCATCGTGAGATCTGATTGTCTGTCAGCACTTCATCCAAGAAGTGTTGGCAGCCATCCCGAGGCCAATATACATGATTGCACCTCATTAAAAAGCATTGCAGTTAATAGAAGGTTTTAAGACTTTAGTTACATTATAAATCATGTGTTGATGGTACCATACTCATTTTAGGAATTGTGGTGTGTTCTAAGGTGATTTTACCATGTTAAAAAGCCTTCTGCTGGGATATCATGAATCATGTTTAAGAGAACACTATTTTCACATGCTTTTCCCACAGAGGTTTGGAAGGTGATCTATAAGCTAAACTGAGAGCATAGTTTCTGTAAATTCACATTATCTTTCTCAGTCATGTGAGAATGAAGTCTGACATTCTCAGTAAAACATGTACATCCAACAAGGGCAGAGACTGTCAGTTGATTCCTTTATGTTCTACTGCAGCATCCGAGAGTGTTCTAAAGAACAACTAGAGTGCTAACAGCCTTACTTATGACAAAAGTAAAGCACACCTGAAGCCATCTTGATTGGAATAAAGTGGTAACTCGTAAAACATTTAATTTAAAAAGGAACACAATGAGGGGGTTCATTTTGCCAAAGAAAGTATGATTAGTGCTGCAGAAAGAAAAATTATGGCACATTTGAAGTGACTTCTCAAATCCTCTTCTATTTCATTAAAAAGAATAATGACATGCAGACTGAAACATGTACTTTCAATACCAGCAGCAGACTTCCCTGGTGAGCAGTAGATTTACTACAGTGATCTAATGAGCAACTAGAGTGCTAACATTCAGAATTTATGGCAAATGTGTGACACATCTGAATGCCTTCTTGATGGAACCAAAGTAAAAAAAACTGAAAGTATTTCCTACTGAGGAGACTGTAGTAAATGAGGAAATTAGGAAACTTCATAACAAAAAAAGTCTCCCAAGATGGCCGCCAGAGACAAAAGAGTCCAAATGTAGCACAAATATCTCCCAGATGTAGCCCAAGTATAGCACAATGACAGAATGTCCCAGAGTGTTCTAAAGAACAACTAGAGCACTAACAGTCTTACTTATGACAAAAGTATGGAACACCTGAAGCCATCTTGATTGGAATAAAGTGGTAACACTTAAAAAATGTCATTTGCAAAGGAACAAAATGAGGGGCTTCATTTTGTTAATGAAATTATGATAGGTGCTGCAGAAAGAAAAATTAGGGCACATTTTGACTTCTCAAATCCTCTTCTATTTTATTAAAAAATTCTAACATGCAGAATGAAACATGCACATTGAATACCAGCTGAATGCCTTCTTGATGGAACCAAAGTAAAAAACTGAAAGTATTTCCTACTTAGGAGACTGTAGTAAATGAGAAAATTAGGAAACTTTATAACAAATAAGTCTCCCAAGATGGCCACCAGAGACAAAAGAGCCCAAATGTAGCACAAATATCACCCAGATGTAGCCCAAGTATAGCCCAATGACAGAATGTCCAATAACAAATAAGTCTCCCAGACGTGGGTCCTGTGCTCCCCATGCCACAGGAGTCAAGCGTCGCGTACCGTAGTGCACATGTGTTGCGAATGCACGGGAGCAGGAGTCCCGGACTGGTCGCAAACCAATCGCACACATCACGTAATATTAAATGTATATGATTTAACTGAAAAATATGCAGTTGTTGCACACTGTACGCGGATCCTTCACGACTTTTCTAAAATGGTGGCTAGAATCCGCGCATCCACCGTAATGTGTACGCTTTGGCTGCGCAACTCAGAAAAAAAATTTAGAAAAAAATGAAAAAGAAAATAATATAAATATATTCAAATAAAAAAGAAAACAAAAAAATGAAACAATATTTCAGTTTGATTTTAAAAAAAAACTTTTTTGCAATTTTCAATTTTCAGAAAAATACATAATGTTATTTAATGAATAAAATCAGTACAAAAAATAGGTATAACTACTATTGCACTTAGAAATTAGCAATTGAAAAACTTTCGAAATTCACAGAAAAAACCATAGGTTTCAGAGACGTTATAGTTAGAAATTCGCATTTAAAAAACCTTAGAAATTCACAGAAAAAACCATAGGTTTCAAGGGTGTTATAGTTAGCTGGACATTTCACTCGTACAAAACCATAGAAATTCCTCTGTTATAGTTAGTTCTGCTAACTATAACTCACGCACCCGCAATGCACTGCTGATGATGTCACATATTACATCATTGAAGACATGGTCAGGGACATCATTGATGACCTCACTGATGACATCTCAAATGCACTTGAAGCATGCATGGGAAGAGTCCTTTTATTGCATCTTCATAAGAGGGATGAGTGTATTTGGTTGCCTCCTGCTCTGCCATATAGTTTATCCGCCCTCACTTACTAATTGCACTTCGATGTATGCGTGGACACATTGCAAACTGATAGTACAGTATTCTTTTTTTTGTTTCCTGTTATCTCTAAATGCTGGGGGCAAATCTTTTATTAATCTTTTATGTGAGTTAGGATGCAGAGGCGCTCTAATGCCTCTCAGTAGCTTCTCTATTAATATCTAATGGTTTACCTTTAAATTACTCTAATGACTGCTTGTCTTTGCGAATGACACCACTTATGTCACTCATATTGCAGGCGGAGAGCCAAAAAGTGTGGTTTGTGGCACCATGGTCAGTCTCTTTCTTTTCCTGTATGCTCCGTTGGGGTTATGGGAAGTCTACTGTTCTAACGGTTTGGTAGAGAAGTATCATAATTAACACTGACTATTTTGAATTCACCAACAGTAGGCACACTAAAAGTACAAGGTCTTGATTCACCTATAACGTGCTGTTACATTGGCCGTAATGTAAAGAAGTCAACATAACCCTATTGCAAGAAACTCAGGGACCTATTTATGAGGCTGTTTGCTTCACTCTTGCACCACACAGCGTGGTGCAAGAGCAGCGCAAACCTTAAGACAGATTTTTCAAGCCAGGCAAAGCCACTTTGCATTGCTCCAAGTGTCTCCAAAAATCTGGAGTAATGGGGCGTAATGCAACGCAGTGCAAATTGCTGCATTGGTTTACCCTGCCCTGAGACGGCGTTCCATGAGCTTTGCGGGGTGTTCCAATGCAACTCCCATGGATTTTTACGCATCTCCTAATTTAAAAGAGCTTATGAACCTGGGGATGTGCCAAAATCTTACACCTATCCAGGGGAAGCGCATGGAGGAAAAATATCTCTATGTATCCTTGTTTCTTCTTCCTTCTATGCAGCACACATAGAAATATGCCTCCCAGAATTCCTATTTTGCAGGAAGAAGCCCCTTCCTCAACAAAAACAATTCTGCATGCAACGCAGTCACCCTTGCACCATTGCGGCAGTGTGCCTGTGTTATGGTGTAGCTGCCAAAAGGGCACTATCACAAGTGAATGACAGGAATGTGCTGTATTGCCTTAAACACAGAGCATTTCTGCTCTTTCACTGTTACACAGTGCAGCGCAGCAAGGGAACTTGCTGCGCTGCACTGCATGACTTTTTCGTAAATGTGTCTTCCCTTGCTAAGAATCAACACGGCAAGGCTGGGCTATCCTACCTATTGGTATCTGTCACAGTTCCACACCTCAGGTTCAGGTAAACCAAAAGGCATCACAATCCTACTTAAAAAAAGGTCTACCTTTCAATTAAAGAGAAAGTATCAAGTTAATAAGGTAAGGTCAAGGGCTTTAGGGCAAATTTGGGAACAATATAATTTATCCTGCTTTCAATGTATGCCCCAAATGAAGATAAAGTACGATTTTGAACTGACCTTTTCCCACTCATCTCCAACTTTTCAGGTGGGCACCTAACAGTGGTTGGGTACTATAATGCTATGCTGTATCCTATTGAGAACATATCTATCATCTGCCATAACAATCAAAATGCACAGGCCTGTGT
Organism: Lissotriton helveticus; assembly: GCF_964261635.1. Taxonomy (NCBI): domain Eukaryota; kingdom Metazoa; phylum Chordata; class Amphibia; order Caudata; family Salamandridae; genus Lissotriton; species Lissotriton helveticus. The sequence continues at coordinate 408,644,197 of NC_136057.1, read as the reverse complement.
CCTGCAAGAAATGGATGAACACGTTCTTGTTGACTTTGAAGAAAAAGACTATGGGGCATATTATCAAGGGGCTTTATCTCCGCTTTTTTGGCTTTAAAAGCCAAGAAAGCGGAGATAAAATTATCTCCCTATTACCAAGCTGTCGCTAACACCAGTTAGCGACAGCTAATAGGAGATAGTGACCATCTTGGGCCCCGCTTTGCATGTCAGTGATATTTATCACTAATGACATGCAAAGTGGGCGTGCCAAGATGTTAGCGACTGAAAACAGTCGCTAACATCGCTATCTCCTATTACCAACTTTTGGAGATATTCGCGCTAAGCGCGAATATCTCCAAAAGCTAACACTTGCCCAGGAGCAGTTCTTAGCCATGTTATCCAATGGGAGGTGGATAACATGGCTAAGAGCATTTGCTCGATAATGCATGAATATCGCTGACTTTTCAGCGATATTCATGCATTGCGGCCGTTTTTTATCGCATTTGCGATAAACCTTGCTAATAGCAAGGTTTATCTGCGATAAAAATTGCCGATTTGCGGCGATAATTTTTGTCTCTAAACAAGTTAGAGAAAAAAATTTTCTCTATTGGTTGGTAATATGCCCTTATATTTTTTTCTTAAGCCTCCATAAATCGCATACCAGGTTTGAATACTTTTTGGTTAACCGGGTGCTAATAATGCCTGTGACGTCCACTTTAGGGGGCATATTATCAAGGGCTTTATCTCCGCTTTTTTGGCTTTAAAAGCCAAGAAAGCGGAGATAAAATGATCTCCCTATTACCAAGCTGTCGCTAAAACCAGTTAGCGACAGCTAATAGGAGATAGTGACCATCTTGGGCCCCGCTTTGCATGTCAGTGATATTTATCACTAATGACATGCAAAGTGGGCGTGCCAAGATGTTAGCGACTGGAAACAGTCGCTAACATCGCTATCTCCTATTACCAACTTTTGGAGATATTCGCGCTAAGCGCGAATATCTCCAAAAGCTAACACCTGCCCAGGAGCAGTTCTTAGCCATGTTATCCAATGGGAGGTGGATAACATGGCTAAGAGCATTTGCTCGATAATGCATGAATATCGCTGACTTTTCAGCGATATTCATGCATTGCGGCCGTTTTTTATCGCATTTGCGATAAACCTTGCTAATAGCAAGATTTATCTGCGATAAAAATCGCCGATGTGCGGCGATAATTTTTGTCTCTAAACAAGTTAGAGACAAAAATTATCTCTATTGGTTGGTAATATGCCCCTAGGTTCCTAAGTCTTAAACTACACTCCGATTGAGCATGCTATTGATTCTACTCCACCCCATAACTCATGTTGTAAGTTGCGATACATCAATGAAATTGCATTATAATATTCAAGCTTAAAAGATTCTGTCAGGGAAGTACCTCACTAAACTTCTCATGAAAGCAGGCCCAGGATCAAATATAAAGAAATACATATTGGAAACTATGGTGCATATCATCAAGAACGGTGTTACAAATGATCGCCGGTTTAGCGGCAGAAAACTGCTGCTAAAACGGCAATAATGGGCTTGATATTATGCCCTTGAGAATTTCAATAGAAGTCCATGTTCTGGTGTGAACCCGGGCTTCTATTGGAATTCTCAAGGGCATGTTATTAAGCCCATTATCACTGCTTTAGCGGCAGTTTTCTGCCGTTAAAACAGCGATAATTTTAACGCTGTTCTTGATAATATGCCCCTATGTTTTTCAATCAGACAAAATCTATATCAATAGTTAATTTTCTCCATCAGGTCAGTTGTCTAGAAGCAGAAGACAGGGTTTTCCATTGTCTATACCATAATATTTGGACTTACAATGGTGCCAATGGACACTCCTACTATTTTAGAATAAAATAGTAGGAGTTTACATTAAAATAAAGAATACCAAATATTTTTTTTTGCAGATGATGTGTTGTACTTCGTGAACCAGAGAGTTCATTACCAGTTCTTCCAGAAGTGCTGTTTTGTTTTACTGATGTTGCAGCACCAAACTAAACTAGACTTAATGGCAAGGGATGAGGGTTACTGACTAGTTGGATAGCTGAAAAACATTATTACAGAATACTGGACTGTGTTAAACATGAGCCCCAAAAATATCTGGGTGTTAACCTCACTGTTAAAATTAAAGACGTGCATGATTGTAACATTCCTTCTCTTCTGAATATGTTATATAAGGATCCTTATGGAGGGTAAGCTAGAAACCTCATGGATGGAAAGTATTACATCCATCAAAACAAATGTTATTCTGTGGCTCCTCTATGCTGTACAAACTCTACTCAGGTTTTCTAGGCTCTATACAACACTTACAGTTAAAACGCATTGCATTCATATGGAATAACAACACTTTAAGAGTAACTAGGACTATGCAATATAGACACCCAATGAATGGGAGCTTATTGTCCCTCAACATAAACTATTACACCTATGCATCCCAATTGAATCCAGCACTTGACTGGACTGGTCATCCTTGAGGAAAATTTGGGTAACACGAAAAATACTTCTCATTTGCCTCTCTGCACTACATTATTTGGTTGCTTCATAGATATACATCCACAAATTCTAGGACATTATCATCCATGTCACTTGTACTTTAGTACTGCTGTTTAGAAAGGGAAGAGTAATGACATTTCTTTCTCTGCTATCAACAGTGAGTCATAATTTCAGTCTAGATGGACCACTGTTGGGCAACCCTCATATTGACAATGAAATATTATGTAGTCTTGAATACCTTCACTCACCACTCTTTCTCACAGAGATGAGCGTTGTTTTACTCAACTTCTTCACTGAGTGGAATCTAGAACGATCAGAGAATTTGAGAGTTGCAAGAAGACCCTGGTTGAAACCCTACTCGCCCTAAAGAAACCAAGGAAGGGATCTCCAATCTTTATACTCCTATTGGCAATCTCCAACATACCAAGAAGCACAACTACAGGCTATTTTGGTAAAAAGAACCAACCAATGAAATAACTTAGGAAAAGTGGTTAGATATATGGTCCAAGCCACCTACGTGTTCACAATACAAAGAAAACTCTTACAACATGATAACAATTTCACTCCCATTAGATTAAAGGTGATGTGTGGTGGCTTGACCTTTGTGGTAGAAGATGTGGTAAAGCTCACTCTCATGCACACATGTGATGGGCTTGCATCCAAATTCAGTCTTACCGGAAGAAGATCTTACCACAGGTCAAGCTGATTATAGGCATTTTTCTCCCACTCAGTCGTACTATTTTATTTTTTGTGTGACCCAGACGAGCACAGTATATACGCGCTCACGATTCTGACAGGCAAATTAATCACTCACCTTCTTGTTGTCTTTGACTCACAATAGCTCAGACATTAAAACTAGATTCCGTGAAGGACAAAATTATGGAACATATGTTCAAATTTGAAGATCAATGTTCCCGTTGCAAAAATATGAAAGAATTTAGGTACCCATATTTTGCACTCAAGTCTATGTATTAGCATTTCTAAAGACCAACCCAACATTTCTAATAGTCCAATTAGACACAACCTCAATTAGAAAAGGGTTGATGACTCTTCGCTTAGGCTTCAGCTTTTGCACTCGCAAACAAGAATGCCGGAAAAGGCAGAACAGGCTGCATCACATTTTAAGAGTATCTGCGCGCGATACCAATTAAAATAACATAACATAACAGTGGCTTATGCAGACAGCTGATTGTATTTCTCCCCTTCAAAAAGTCTCATGCAATAGAAAAACCCCAACAGCCCCCTGGTTCTCAGAAACTCTACGATTAAAAAAGCAAGAGTGTAAAAGACAAGAAAGATGTTGGACACTACATTATAAAGATCATGATCTTGCTAACTATAAGACAGTATTAGCAGTCCTATTTTTCTAAACAATTTAAAGAGTTGGAAAACTCTACCAAAGAGTTATTTAGAATCGTAACTAGGCTATCCACCTTACCAAATAAAACAGCGGATAATTATTCTCAGTAAGTATGGGCGAATTTTGCAGATTTGCGGTCGACGAAATCTCGCGATATGACAAAACAATCCGCGAGTTCGCGAAAAAATTCGCGAACTCGCGGATTTGCACAAATTAGATAAATGTATAGTGCTTTTCCTACACTACAGCTGCGTAAAGGGCCAGAAGAGTTGTCTCCAGTGACCACGAGTGTCTGTACCTATGCCACCGCGCCGATAGGCGCCGAGGTCCCTCGAGTGAGCTGTCCAGTGTCCATCACAGTGGGGGCAAAGGCGGGAAGATGTTGCATACCCTAGAGTGTGTGGTTCGGGGCCAAACTGGCGTGGCTTCTATGCGAGTTCAAATGCCCCTTGTTTATAAAGGGTCCGAAGCCGATCAGAGCAGCAGATGAGTAGAAAGCAGCCTCCTGGTCACAGGAAGAACACGGGGATTGTGCTCGAGAAACTCGTGGATGTCCAGTGTCCATCACAGTGGGGGAAAGGGCGGGAAGATGTTGCATACGCTAGTGTGTGTGGTGCGGGGCCAAACGGGCGGGCTTCTATGCAAGTTCACATGCCTCTTGTTTATAAAGGGTCAGAGGCCGATCAGAGCAGCAGATGAGGAGAAAGCAGCCTCCTGGTCACAGGAAGAACACAGGGATTGCGCTCGAGAAACTTGTGGATGTCCAGTGTCCATCACAGTGGGGGAAAGAGGTGGGAAGATGTTGTATACCCTAGTGTCTGTGGTGCGGGGCCAAACGGGGGGCTTCTATGCGAGTTCACATGCCTCTTGTTTATAAAGGGTCAGAGGTCGATCAGAGCAGCAAATGAGGAGAAAGCAGCCTCCTTGTCACATGAAGAACACAGGGATTGCGCTTGAGAAAATCGTGGATGTCCAGTGTCCATCACAGTGGGGGAAAGGGCGGGAAGATGTGGCATACCCTAGTGTTTGTGGAGCCGGGCCAAACGGGGGGCTTCTATGCGAGTTCACATGCCTCTTGTTTATAAAGGGTAAGAGGACTATCAGAGCAGCAGATGAGGAGAAAGCAACCTCCTGGTCACAGGAAGAACAGGGAGATTGCGCTCGAGAAACTCGTGGATGCAAAGAACTCCATCAAGGATTACAGCTAATTGTAGACGGTAGATCTGGGTAGAAGGCACACCTGCATAGCCTCGACCGTGCTCACTAGTTTTTTGGGCTGATTATAATGCGTTACTGCATTTGAGCTTCAACTTGGACACCTGCTTTATTTATATCTGTAAGTGCTTCCTGTTGAGGTTTAATTTTTGTGACAGGAGCATCGTGCCAGAATAAATCCTGCCTGCATATTTAGCCACAAAAATGCCACCATGTTGTGCCATACCTCTACATGACTGGAATACTTTCTACTGGCTAATCAGTAAGTGCTACCTCGTTGGGTAAATGTATAGTGCTTTTCCTACACTACAGCTGCGTAAAGGGGCCATCAGAGTTGTCTCCAGTGACCAGGTGTGCCTGTACCTTGGTCACCACGCCGATAGGCGCCGAGGTCCCTCGAGTGAGCTGTCCATCACAGTGGGGGAAAGGGCAGGAAGATGTTGCATACCCTAATGTGTGTGGTGCGGGGCCAAAAGGGCGGGCTTCTATGCGAGTTCACATGCCTCTTGTTTATAAAGGGTCAGAGGCCGATCAGAGCAGCAGATGAGGAGAAAGCAGCCTCCTGGTCACAGGAAGAACACAGGGATTGCTCTCGAGAAACTTGTGGATGTCCAGTGTCCATCACAGTGGGGGAAAGAGGCGGGAAGATGTTGCATACCCTAGTGTATGTGGTGCGGGGCCAAACGGGGGGCTTCTATGCGAGTTCACATGCCTCTTGTTTATAACGGGTCAGAGGCCGATCAGAGCAGCAGATGAGGAGAAAGCAGCCTCCTTGTCACACGAAGAACACAGGGATTGCGCTTGAGAAAATCGTGGATGTCCAGTCACCATCACAGTGGGGGAAAGGGCGGGAAGATGGTGCATACCCTAATGTTTGTGGAGCGCGGGCCAAACGGGGGGCTTCTGTGCGAGTTTCTAAAGGGTCGTAGGAGGATCAGAGCAGCGGATGAGAAGAAAGCAGCCTCCTCGTCACAGGAAGAACAGGGGGATTGCCCTCTGAAAACTCGTGGATGCAAAGACCTCCGTCAAGGATTACAGCTAATTGTAGACGGTAGATCTGGGGAGAAAGCACACCTGCATAGCCTCGACCGTGCTCACTAGTTTTTTGGGCTGATTATAATGCGTTACTGAATTTGAGCTTCAACTCGGGCACATGCTTTATTTATATCTGTAAGTGCTTCCTGTTGAGGTTTAATTTTTGTGCCAGGAGCATCGTGCCAGAATAAAGCCTGCCTGCATATTTATCCACGAAGATGCCACCGTGTTGTGCCATACCTCTACTCGACTGGAGTACTTTCTACTAGCTAATCAGTAAGTGCTACCTCGTTGGGTAAATAAATGTATGTGCAAAAAAAAAAAATCCGCCCACGAGCAGATTTGCAGATTTTTCGGCAATTTCGCGAGATTCGCGGATCACAAAATTGCCGAAAATCCGCAAATTCTGCGAGCGGAACGGATTTTCGACCCATACTTAATTCTCAGGACTTCTGCAACTCATTGGCTCAACATTTTCAAAGTAAAGTGTGGAGCACGGCCTTCGATAATGGGGCCAGGTCTGAAATCTGAGACACAGGTATCTTATTTCCTTTTAATACCACAACATTTAAAGAATTCAGAGCAGTAACGGTGCATGAGGTTTCCACCCAAATTACTCAAGTCAAATCTGGCTCTCCCTATGACCCTTTCCCCCCTATGGTGTTTAAGCAAGTTCCTGAGATTCTTGGCCACACCCTAACTTACATTTTTAATTCCATGTTTAAGCAGGGTGTCATTCCCTCCATCTGGAAGAGGGTGTCAATTTTGCCTATTCTCGGGGGGGGAGGGGGCGTGGCTTCACTTGGCTGCGGAATGGCCGCTTGTTAGAGCTGCTCCGCCGGCCGAGGTCGAGAAATCTGACATCTGTCCGTTCCTGACATGTAAACTGGCGATATTCTGCTCTTCTGCTGCGACTGTCTGTGCCCCATAGCTTGCCAGCGGGTTTTTATGCAGTTATCAGCCTGACAGAGCAACATAATCCAGTGCTGAGGGAGAGGCCTACCTCTATCGCTGAGGGGTAGACGCCGGGACCTGCAGTTGGAGGCCAGGCAGCGCAGGGAGCCTAACGGACAGGTGGCTGCCACCGGAAGTTCGGGAAGCCAGGCGAGTGGAACGGCTGAGGTGGTCCAGGATGGCGAGGGACGGCCTGGAGCAATTGATCAGGAGCTGGCGGTCACATCGGCAGTACAAGACGGGCCCTTCCACATACTGCGGACCTATTTATGAAACAGAGGGGGCCGGTTAGGAAATTCGGCGGCGCTCGAGAAGTGAGACGGTGCTGCGGCACGCAAGGGGAGAACTGAAATGTCGATAGTAGGCATCGGCTCCAGGGATAGTCCTACATTCGGAGGGGCCATTTTGAAGTGGGCGGCCGCCTTCATAGTCAAGTGTATGCTGGTTAAGTGCAACGGGCCGAAGAGTGGTGCCTGAGAACATTGCGGCAGGTGTGACCCCACAGACTGAGTAGCGGTGGGGGGCTGTGACTACGCAAGAGTCTCTGTGAAAACTACGTAGAAGCCATATATTGGGAAGCGCGTAGAGGAGCTCTTGGGGCTGCAGAGGTGCGGCCTTCCTTGCGGGTACCTAAGGTGAAGTTTGGCTCGGCCGCCATATCTCTACCATCCTCCCCTAGAACCATACATGCACAGGGGCGCGCTGAGGTGACGGCAAATGCACTGCTAGGGCTGTTTAGTGGACACAGCCAGGGATCAAGCCACGGTCTTTGCCATAGCGGTGTGGATGGCACCGAGTCGGGTTGTACATTCCGGTGGCGAGGGCCCCGGCATAGAGTCTGGAGTGGATGCTTGGCACTGCTTCGGCAGTGGGATCACATATAGTGAGCTGGAATACTAATTGCACTACATTTGGATATATCATGGGCAGTGCTGGAAGAGTGAGAGGGTGACAAACGTAGGTGTACAGAGCAAGAACCGTTTTAAACCCGCACCTCCTGGAACAGGACGCACAGCGATACTGTAGTGCATTGCGCCTGAGCCATAACCAGGCAACCTTCAGAGGAGGTACCCTTGGTGTGTGGGTAGTGATCTGCTCTCCACGATGTCTGTACAAACAAGGCTTTGGACCTGCAGGATAGTCTCTACAGATGGGAGCAGAGTGTCAACATGGGGAAACCGGAAACACGCCAGCCGAAAATCAATTTTGATAAAAAAATCTAACAAATCCACGGAAACTGAGATCGACCGCCATGCCCAGCATGGAGAACACACTGTGGACCAGCCACCCGAAGATGATATTCGATCTATGTTCAAAGACTTAAAATCAAGTCTTCAAGGGATAGATACAAAAATGGACTCTCTGGCAGAGAGATTAGATAGGATTATGCAACGAGTAGAAAAACACGCTGGCCACATAAGTGTGATGGAAACGAGAATAACGGAAACAGAAGAAGGTCAAACGGAAATGGACAGAAATCTGCGAGGTATGGATGGGGTGTTGCAGCTCAGTAAACAAAAGAACGAGGATTTTGAGGCAAGATCGAGGAGGAAGAATATTCGCATTACAGGGATAGCAGAATCAACTGACATTCAGAACATGAAAAAATATATAGAGGAAATGATGCGTGAACTGTTTGGGTCGGATTTATCGGCCATGTTCTTGATTGAGCATGCACACCGGACACTGGGACATCGACCAAAGCCTGGAGCACCAGCAAAACCCATTCTGGCAAGAGTGCTAATTTACAGAGATAGAGACACAATTCTCCGGCATGCAAGGGAGAAAGGGACTGTCCAATACAAAGGAAACAACATTCAATCATGCCATTTGTATAGCGCACTACTCACCCGGGAGGGTCTCAAGGCGCTTGGGGGGAGGGGTATGCTACTGCTCGAACAGCCAGGTCTTGAGTTGTTTCCTGAAGGCGAGATGGTCCTGGGTCAGCCGAAGGTGGATGGGGTGGGAGTTCCAAGTCTTGGCAGCCAGGTAAGAGAAGGATCTTCCTCCGGCGGTGGCTCTTCGGATGCGTGGTATGGCTGCGAGGGCGAGGCTGGTGGACCGTAGCTGGCGGGTGGGCGTGTAGAAGGTCAGGCGGTCATTGAGGTACTTGGGGCCCAGGTCGTGGAGAGACTTGTGTGCGTGGGTGAGGAGCCGGAACGTGATCCTCTTGTCGACGGGGAGCCAGTGCAGGTTCCTCAGGTGGCTGGAGATGTGGCTGCGTCGGGGGACATCCAGGATGAGTCGGGCGGAGGCGTTCTGGATGCGCTGGAGTCTTTTCTGTAGCTTGGCTGTGGTTCCGGCGTAGAGGGCGTTTCCGTAGTCCAGTCGGCTGGTGACGAGTGCCTGGGTGACAGTCTTCCTGGTCTCGGTCGGGATCCAGCGGAAGATCTTGCGAAGCATACGCAGGGTGTTGAAGCACGATGAGGAGACGGCGTTGACTTGTCTGGTCATCGAGAGGGAGGGGTCCAGGATGAAGCCCAGGTTTCGTGCGTGGTCGGTTGGCTTGGGTGCGGTGCCCAGGGCTGGGGGCCACCAGGAGTCGTCCCAGGCGGAGGGCGAAGATCCCAGGATGAGGACTTCCGTCTTGTCCGAGTTCAGTTTCAGGCGGCTGTCCTTCATCCACTCGGCGACGTCTTTCATCCCTTCGTGTAGGCAGGTTCTGGCGGTGTCGGGGTCTCTGGTGAGGGAGAGGATCAGCTGGGTGTCGTCGGCGTAAGAGATGATGTTGAGGTTGTGCTGGCATGCGATAGCTGCGAGAGGTTTCATGTAGATGTTGAAGAGGGTGGGGCTGAGTGAAGATCCTTGCGGGACGCCGCAGATGACTTCGGTGGCCTCGGAGCGAAACGGGGGGAGGCGGACTCTTTGTGTTCTTCTGGCGAGGAACGAGATGATCCACTCCAGTGCCTTCTCTTGGATACCGATGTTGCTGAGGCGCTGGACTAGGGTGCGGTGGCAGACTGTGTCGAACGCAGCGGAGAGGTCCAGGAGGATGAGGGCCACTGTTTCCCCCTTGTCGAGCAGGGTCCGGATGTCGTCGGTGGCTGCGATGAGGGCGGTCTCGGTGCTGTGGTTGGCTCTGAAGCCGGACTGCGAGGGGTCGAGGGATCCGTTCGTCTCGAGGAAGGCGGTCAGCTGTCTGTTGACGATCTTCTCGATGACTTTAGCAGGAAAAGGGAGGAGCGAGATGGGGCGGAAGTTGAGATCGGTGGGGTCCGCTGTAGGTTTGTTCAGGAGGGCGCTGATCTCGGCGTGCTTCCAGCTCTCCGGGAAGGTGGCCGTGTTGAAGGAGGCGTTGATGATGTTCCGGAGTTGGGGTGCGCTGGTGGAGTCGGCCTTGTTGAAGACGTGGTGTGGGCAGGGGTCGGTCGGTGATCCGGAGTGGATGGTGTTCATCGTGCGGGCTGTGTCTTCGGTGGTCACCGTGGCCCAGGTGCGAAGGGTGGCGGTGGGGGGCGTTGGTTCGACGGTTGGGTGCGTGGGTGGGGCGCCGAAGCTGTTGTGGATGTCGGCGATCTTGCGGTGGAAGAACGTGGCGAGGGAGTCGCAGAGGTCTTGTGACGGAGTGATGTCGTTGGTGCCGGTGCTGGGGTTGGAGAACTCCTTGACGATAGTGAAGAGCTCTTTGCTGTCGTGGGCGTTGTTGTCCAGTCGTTCCTTCAGGGATTTCTTCTTGGTGGTGCGGATGAGCTGGTAGTGCTTGCGGGTAGCGTGTTTGAGGGCGGTCATGTTGTCGGTGGTCCGGTCGAAGAGCCAGGCTTTCTCGAGGGTGCGGCAGGTCTTCTTGGAGTCCTTGAGGTCGTCGGTGAACCAGGATGCCTTCTTGCTTCTGGGTCTGCTGGGAGGGTTCTTTAGTGGCGCGAGGTCGTCGGCGCAGGCGGTCAGCCACTGTGTGAAGTTGCGGGCTGCTTCGTTGGGGTCCGTTGTGTTGGCGGGTGGGCTCTGGCTGAGGGAGGTGGTGAGCTGGTCTGCGGTGATCTTGCTCCAATTCCTGTGAGGTACCTGTTGCGGGTGGTGGATAGCTCTGTATGTGGATTTTCCGCTCTAGGTGCAGGCGGCGCGGCGTGAATTCCTTCCTACAAAGACAATATTTCAGCAGATCGATACAAGATCTACATTCATCTACCCGGCCAAGCTGAGGGTCCAGGGCCCTGGGAAACCTACTTTCTTCACAGACGCTAAAGCAGCTCTTACATACGCCAAGCAGCTGGCGAACGATCATAAACAAATGGCTCCACAAACTGATTCAATGTCGGACAGGTCATTGAGCGATAATGACTGATGCAGCATGCCAGAACGTTGACAATGCAGATAAGTGTACACTGTGTTCGTAATGTCCTGTTTCGATTTGGGTGCACTCTGTGATTTAGATATTTTCACTTGTTTCTACAACCACTGCTTTTGCTCACTACTTGCCGGTGGGTCTGGGTTGCATGGATGGATGCGCAGGCAAAATTTAGAAACAATATTAGGTTGTCTTTACATGTCTTAACCTCGGCCACCCTACCAAGAGTGTGGGGGAGTACGCTGGTGGCCTCACGTACCCTAATGGGATGATTCCCTTTAGTTTTTATAGATTATGTGTTTTTGTTGGAGCGGGAAAGGGGTGGGACGGTCACAACCTAATTGGGGGGTTGATGTGGGAGGTGGGGAGGGTGGGGAGGTTTCCTTATTAGTTATTTCTGCCATGTTGCAAGTTCTAGGGACCATGTTGCCAATGACTGTTTCGCCCTCTGGCATGAGAGCTAATTCCCAAAAGATCACACGTCGCCAGGCACCTATACACACTATGTCGGCACAGCCGCACCTTTTGAAACACGCAGAGATCCATAAATATGTGATCCACGCTTGGAGATCATGACGGCTGTTAAGCGTCTATCATGGAATATTAGAGGCTAGAATGATAATAGGAAGGCCAGACTCATTCACTCTTATTTAGTCAGACATGAGGTAGATATATGGCTAATACAAGAGACTCATCTCGCCTCACCAGCCACGAGCGTACTTAAACATGCCAGATGGGGCGAGGTGGTGGAGGCCACATACTCTAATTGCTCCAGGGGGGTGGCAATACTGATACGCAGAGGACTACAATCGAAGACACGTCACACGGTGATCGATAGAGAGGGTAGATATATATTGCTACAAGGCAATACTCCTACCGTGATTGTAAATACCTACGGTCCCAACACGGACAGCCCAACATTTTTACACACTGTGTGGCATAACATTCAATCACTGGGTAAGGTAGCAACACTCTGGGGAGGTGACTTCAATGTAGTTTTATCGCCTACTGCTGACAGACGGGGCGCAGATAGGGAACACCATCCTAGAGCGGCTGAGATGCTCTTGGGCATTATAGATGATTTACAATTGGTAGATACGTGGAGAACATTACACCCAATGGATAGAGAAGGCGCCTGTATAACACATCACCGAAATGCCTGGTCTAGAATATATTATTGGTTGACATCTCGTGTTTTACATGCATGGGTCACTGAGTCCTCACACTACCCCCGCACTTTCTCTGATCACGCGCCCGTCCATATGACACTGCAAGTCTCTCCGCAATATATACAGCCGTTCAGCTGGAGGCTTCCGTCACAGGCCTTATTAGATCTAGTTTTCTGAGAAGAACTCCGAGAAAAAATTGCAGAATTCTTTGAGCTGCAAGAGGGTACAGTGGATTCACTGGGGACACTATGGGAGGCCTTTAAGGTGGTTACTAGGGGGCATTGTATGGCATTGAGGACAGGAGTTTTGAGAGATATACGCAAAACCCTTAAAAAACTGGAATGCGACATTAAAAAGCTAGAATCGAACATCCTGTAGCCAGGGCTGAGCTGAGGTCTAAAAAAACGGAATTTCAGGGAGAGGCAGAACGGGAAACAGCCTATATGCACAAATATACTCAAGCCCGTAGGTATGGCGAGGGTGATCGAGCTGGGAGAACACTGGCTAATATGCTTCGTCCCCCTAAGGGGTCAGAATATATCACTGAACTGTGCACAGAGGAAGGGAAAATGGCTAGGACTCCGCAGGCTATCCTAGCAACTATGACTCAATTTTATGAATCACTGTACACATCTCAGATTGACCCTTCGCATTCAGTCATAGCTGACTACTTGGACACTGTGGCACTGGCATGCTTTAATAATGGTGCGAGGCAATATTTGGAGCTGCCCATCACGGTAGAGGATGTGAGGCAAGTGATATCAGGCATGCCCGCAAATAAGGCCCCGGGTGCGGATGGACTCAAGGTGTCCTTTTATAAAGAAAATGTTGACATTATTGCCCCCCGTCTGATGCAGGTCTTCCAGGAGTTGATGGAGACAGGTGAGCTCCCCTCCCACCCTTAGAGAGGTCACAATAATAACATTATTGAAACCTGATAAGGACCCCACCAAGCCAGACTTATATCGTCCGCTATTATTAATCAATTTGGACGCAAAAATATATGCCAAGCGCCTTGCCAACAGATTGAGACCCATGCTTCCGCAGATAGTGTTGTCGGACCAGTCCGGTTTTGTACCGGGGAGGTCAACCGCACATAATCTTCGGGTCATATTTCGACTTCTGCATTATCTGCCACCACATGTACAGGCAGTGACAGCTCTACTCGACGCTACCAAAGCGTTCGATTCACTGGAGTGGAGGTTCCTGTTTGCGTTGCTCACCAGGATGGGTCTCAGTCCCATTTTTATTAAGCAAATTCAAATAATTTATACCAATCCATGGGCAAGAGTAAAAGTTAATGGTCAAATATCAGACTCATTTGGCATTACGAGGGGTACGAGACAAGGATGTCCCTTATCGCCGCTGCTATTCACCATTGCGACCGAGCCGTTGGCGGCTAGACTGAGACAACACCATACTCAGCGTAGTATAGGATTCACATCTTGAGGGCTGCTAATCTTCACGTATGCGGACGATATGACAATTTATTTAGTTAACCCAAAAGGACTATTTTAATATCGTTATGAGAGAACTACTTCACTATGGGGGGCTAACAGGGATACAAATAAATTGGGAGAAGTCTGTGTTGCTGCCTCTTACGGATGACACCAAGAAATGTGATACTGAGTTCCCCATCCAATGGACAACGAAGGCAAAACGTTATTTGGGGATCTGGATAAGCAGGTCCACTCATGAAATATGGTTAAGGAATTATGGGAGAGTGGTAGACTGGTTAGAGGGCAGGGTGCAAAGATGGAAACAGCTCCCATTATCCCTTACAGGACGCATTGCAATAACCAAGATGGTGATCCTTCCTAAGTTTTTATACCTGTTCATAAATATACCTATGCCACTAAACACCCACTTTTTTAAACGAATACGCTCCATTATACTTGACTTGATATGGGCGGGAAGACAGCCCAGAGTGTCCTGGAATTTGCTAACTTTGCCGTTCTCTCAGGGCGGATTGGCAGCCCCAGACATAGAGCTATACGCCTATAGTGCTCAAGCACAATATCTCCACTATTGACAGCACCCCATACCATATCAACCACACATGGCTATAGAGATTGACAGGACTGCGCCCACCCCATTGGAGGTTGCAGTGTATCACCCTTATAGGCGTCCGCATTCGGAAATAGACACCGTGGAAACCTGGAAGTGGCCTTGGACGTGCATAGTAAAGAGAGCAGGATGCAGGGAACTGTACGCACCATCCATGCCGTTGGGTGGGAAACCCCATCCTGGGGCCCTTGACAGACAGCGCAACTACAGAAAGGGCACAGAATCATAACTTATTGTTGGGCTGAGATCTGTACCCAGATGACACGTGTATAACCCTTCAGGAGATGTGCGACCCACACCCACCTACAGTCTCGGACATGTTGCTATATTATTAGCTCAGAGCGGCATGTTGGGCAAGGTATACAGAGTTTCCGAAAGCTCCGGAACCACTTCTGGCCTTGGAAAATACACTGTCAAACAAATCCCCTCGCAAATTAATTACGAGAATATATAATATAACTCAGGAGTCGGCCCCCATAACCTCTTGCACATCTAAGGCAGAGTGGGAGAAGCAGGTAGACATTTCAATAACTGATAAACAATGGCAGTTTTGCTGCACACAGCTGGAACACCTCTCTCCTAACTATAGGCTACGCCTTATACACTTTAATTTCTTACACAGGGTGTATTGTACACAGTTACAATTATGTCGCATGGGGTCATTGTCAGACTCGTGTTGCTGGAGATGTGGGGAATCAGACGCTTCGTTTGCTCATCTGTCCTGGTACTGCAGGCCGGTGGCGCAATATTGATTGGAGATTTTTAAACACATTAGTAATATCATTAACATCCCATTACAGGCAAATCCACTGTTGGCATTATTAGGGTTTGTATTAGCGATCCCTAAAAATTCTCGGAAACTGGTGGCTATGCTGCTATTACTTGCAAAACGTCAGGTTGCGATACACTGGAAAAAGAACCTTCCGCCTGATGTAGCTAGTTGGATTAACGGGGTCATATACTGCAAAGATCAACTGTCAAATTATTGGGAACTGATGCCAATGAGATCTAGACCTCCAGATATATGGGGTCTCATATTTCCGAACAGACCAAGAATGAGCAAGGACGACTGGCGAGATGTCTCTTATGCAGTTAGGAGTGGTATGGGTTATATCTCCTTAGGAAAACAGTTTGGTTATAAAACATATATGGCTGGGTGCGGGTTTCCAACTGATTCGCATGAAGGGTTGTGGGAAGGATAGAGGGTATGTTTATTTGGTGACATGGCGGGGGAGAGGGAGGGGAACAGTTGTATTTTGTGTAGTTTGTTGGATAAAATGACCACATTAGGTGGCCTGCACGGTTTGACCATATAAGAAATGGGCTATACACATGTAAGAAATGTTGAATTGCCGCTGGACCCCCAGGTTGTCGGCAACAAGGCTGTGTTTTAAGATTCTGCACATTGTTGATTACTGCGGCCGGCCCCTGGGATGTAGGCCAGGAGCTGTGTGTTTTGTGCTAATTGTAATAAAAATTGTTAATAAATCTTTTTTTTTTTTATTCTGCCTATTCTCAAAAAGTCAAATCTTGATTGGCCTATTTCAGGTCTTCCGGACCCTGCCAAATTGGTGGGGAAAGTGATGAATAATCTACTAACACAATAGTTACAGGATAAATCTCAGTTTGGTTTTAGAGCTGAGCACAGCACCGAGACTGCTCTGATAAAAGCTAGTGATGAAATAGGAGTGGTCTTGGATGCAGATGGGGCTGCGGCACTTGTCTTACTCAATCTGTCGGCAGCGATCGACACAGTCGGCCATAAGCTGTTACTCACCCGTCTAAATGTGTTAGGCATTTCAGACAAAGCTTTAGCTTTGATTTCTTATTTTTTGTCTGGCCCCAATTAGTGGCCTTGGGTAACTATTTTTCCCCCGTCTTTCATTCTTCCATGTGGTGCTCCTCAGGGCTCATCAATGAGCCCTACACTTTTTAATGTATATGTATCTGAACTGGCCTCATTAATCAGATCTTTTGGGATGGCAATAACTTCCTATGTGGGTGACATTCAGATCGTCCTTTCCATCAGAAAAAATGTCATCTCACCAGGAGTTAGATTTAGAGAGCGTATGTTGGCAGTCAACAAATGGATGGGTTCGCATTGCCTCAATCTGAATTCCAGAAAAACAGAGGTGATTCTGTTTGGGAATTTTCCCCCTAGCTGGTCACAGATTTGGTGGCCGGATGAATTAGGAGCAGCACCTACCCCGGTCACCAAAGCAAGAAATTTAGAAGTGCTTATCGACCAGAAACTAAAGTTTGAAGAGCAAGTTAAAGCAGTTTCATCGGCCAGTTTCTTTTTACTCAAGAAGCTCAAGACATTTTTACCGCTAATTCCCAGAGATAGCAGAAAAACTGTGATCACCTCCATAGTCATGGCTAAATTGGATTAATGCAATGGGTTTTATCTTGGAATGCCCAAGAAGCAGCTTCACAGATTACAGGTGATCCAAAATGTAGCGGCCAGGCTCCTGCTGGGGATCCCAAAGTTTCAATCAATAGGCAAACACCTTAGGAGACTGCATTAGCTTCCTGTTAGGAGTCGCATTAAGTTTAATGCCTTATGTGTGGTACATAAGGCACTTCACGACACCAGTCCTCAATTTTTGAGGCGGAAATTAAACTGGTACTCCCCTAATAGATGTCTGAGGTCTGAAGAAGGCTAACTGGGTTGGTAGGAGCTTTGTTGTGGGCACTATGAAACTCTGCAACAATCTTCCCTTCTCCATCCGAAATCTGCCATCTTTGCCATCATTTTGCAAGGCCTTAAAGACCTGGCTATTTAATGAATAGTCTATCTGCCTGCTCTTCTAGCCTGCTAGCACCAAGCCACTGTTTGGTATTCCTGCGCTGTACAACTTTCAGTAACATAACATAACATAATATGACCTCCTCGGCCGAAAGTACCAACAGTGATAATGAATGATATGTACTTCAGGTATTACACACTTTTCATCACACAATGTGCCATATTGCAATTTTCTGGTTTAATCTATCAAATTTCTTGCACATCAATAATCCCTTTATGTTGAAGATTACATTCTGGAAACAATACATTGACGAGATACTTTTGATATGGAAAGGACCAAAAGCCTTTTTTGTAGTTTTTGGAGTTTCTTGGGTGGCTAAACAACTGTGACATAATATAAACAAAAGGAGAGAGTAAAGGGATTTTATCCACCGGAGTGGACGGAAAAATACTCCTGGTCCCCTGGGTTAGGTATCTATTTAACAAAAAGAAGGAGTACCACCTGAAAAAATGCTCACAGAGCGATTTCGACGGGATGATTTTATACAGAAAGAAGAAAGTCCTTCTTTGGTTTTAATAACCCCTCACTCACCGACCTGGTCGGTGACATGCTTCATCATCGGGGCCACCTTGATGGCCGAGTGCCATCAAGGTGTGCTACAACACCTGAAATACAGTGGAGCTGGTATGTGAGTGATGAGTGCAAGAAAAAAAGGGGGTGGGTGTGTTAAAAATTGTCCTGGTATGGCTTATTGGTGAAAAATATTTTTATTCTTAAGACTACTGGACAATATTAAAAAATATGTGTAGATACAATAGCAGGTTTAATTATGACCAGGTGTATCTGAAATGTATGTGGAAGGTCTACATGTTTCAAACCGTAATTGGAATTACCGGTTTTTCTTCAGGACCAAAACAAAGAAATGGGTGGTCAGGGTACACTAACACCCTGCCATACCATCATTCCTTTGTGCCCAGGTAACAAAATTCGGGGTACCGGGCAAAAAAACAACAAAAGTATAACCCAGTGGTGGTTATCCTAGAAATAAAAAGACCTGTGGAGAGAAAAAGTATCAATCACAAGAAAACTCGCCTGCAACGTAGTGAAGTGACGAAATCTCCTGTCTTTATGCTTCATGATTCATCCCACACTGAATAAATGCGGACTAGTACAATGCATTATTTTTAGAGTGCAATATGCTGCTCAAATATATCAAAGTTGTGTATTGGCGCATATCAGCCTAATTGGCTTCCTAGCACACCTATCAATAGTAGTGTGCTTGGTGAAAAAGATCTGTGATTAATTAATCACACGCATCCAATAACTCTAGGTGCGTGACTATGCAGCAATCACAACCTTATAAGTGAAAGGCATAACGACGTGTTATTGTTCCATCATGATTCAAACTGGACAGTACACAAACGAACACAACATGATTACGTGACTATGCTGAAAACTGAATCACATATTAAAACAAGTATCACCGGGTACAAAAGGAAACTTGACGAAATAAATAAGGAGATTAATGAATACAGAGAGAATTTGACTCAACAAAAAGTCACGAAATTTCAAAAAGACTTGAAAAGGTTTACCTTTAAAAATACCTATCCCTATTCAGACCCAGACTTTAAACCACCTGAGAAGTCCGCATCTGATTCTGATGTTTCAAGTAACTCATCGAATAGTAGCAATGGGTCAAACACCAGCGGTAACAAACAGCGAGGCAGAGGGGGGAGAAGAGGGCAAAATCTTTGGCCTAATTTCAATCCACCAATGTTTCAAGACCCTTACAATCAACCGCCACATTTCCCTATGTATGGATGGCAACCTCCTTTTCAACCTCCCCCGTTTCACCAGAACCAATTTCGACCCCCTTTTTTTCACAGGGGCCGACGGGGAAGAGGAAAAAACAGACAATCCAACCAGGTACACTGGGAGGAGGACGACCCAGTGAGCAACCGAACAAAGAGCAAAGCAGGGCCCAGCAACACGAGACCCTAGTTACGAACCTTTCCTCCAGACCATTATCAACTACGGAAGAGAGTGTCTTGAATAAAGGTCTAGGCTTTGTCCCCACAGCACGTGTGGATAAATTCCAATTACATTCCGAATTGGCAGGAGTTTTTAGAAAATTAAGACTAAAATCATTTTTTGAAAAACAGGGCTCACCAAGAGAAAATGAGATTGAAAATGAAACTGGGCTAAGAGTAAAATCTACCTTTATCCCACCACCACATACCACCCCAGTGGAATTAATCGCTTTTGAACAGGCCGTGTATAATGATGTTGAAATAATGCAGGTCTCTACCCAATTTAAAAATATGAGTAGAGCAGAGAACAAAGCACTAACCGAATTACGTGCCTGTGAGACCATCATAATAAAACCTGCGGATAAAGGTGGGGGTCTGGTGGTTATGGACATAACTACATACCGCGAAGAATGCATCAGACTTCTCAGTGACACCAGAAATTACCAAGTTTTGGATTCAGATCCAACTAATGAATTAAAAACAGAAATTGTACAACTAGTGGAAACCGCAGAAGTAGCTGGGAAGATATCTAAACAGGAAGCTGATTATCTATGTACCACAGAAGAAAAAATTCCATATTTTTACATACTGCCGAAAATGCACTTATCTCACTGCGCCGATTTAGTCACCGCGCCGAATAATTAGTTGTTTTAAAACACTTCTGAACATGTCACGTGTCTTATATGCCGCATGCTATGCAAGTACTGGTGAAACCTTGTCCTAGTATTGATTTCGTATAGACACTATCAGTCACTATAGCTACTCGAAGTCACTTTCCGTTTTTACAGTGCCACACACTGTGTTTATCACACGTAGATGCGGATTAAGAACTGAACTCATGCCTAGCTTCTCTGAATTCTAATAATAACTATTTATGTTTTTCCTCTTTTTTCTCCCAACCAATTTATGCTGTTCTGTTATATGTTAGAGGCTATGATACTTTGAATTTGTTGTCAAGACAAACGTGATTTATTCTTTGTCCTGATGATGATGCATGTATTTTAAATTGCATCGAAACGTCGTCGACCTGAAAGCACCATATGTTTCCCATAAAGTCACTATAATGTCTTTTACAATGGTTGCTAAAATGAACTCTAGTCTGCAATATTGAATAATAATACAGACTGCCTTATGCGTTCTTGCATAGGTTGCTTTTACTTGTTTTGTCTTGTTTTCTGTGGGTTACAGGTTGTGCCCACTTGTATTTAAATGTTCACCACATGATCCAGATCAAAATATTTAAGTGAAATAAATTTCCTGTCCGGCTGGACAAAGGACATATAAACTATTTAGAGTATGTCTACTTTTTGTTGATCCTAAATTACTAGGGTCCTCTGTTCTGTGAAATGAAAATGCATAAGGGCAGGCAACCACCACCAGGACGCCCAATTGTTTCAGGCATTGGCTCTTTATTAGAGCCTCTGTCTAGGTTTTGTTGTCTTCTTTTTAAAGACTATTGTTCAAAACACGGTTACCTATTTACAAGACACTAAGAGCCTACTAAATCTATTACAAAATCTGGTTGTAGACGAGAATACTGTATTACTGAGTTTTGACATTGAAAGTCTTTACACTAGTATACCTCAAGATGACACCATCCAAGTTCTTGAAAACACCTTGGAGAACACCGATTGGCCGCACAATACACCAAGAGCTTTCATTCTGGAGTGCGCGAAAATGGCATTGAAATGCAACTACTTCGAATTCGAGGGTACCCTCTATTTACAGACGGGGGGCTCATCAATGGGAAGTGTCTTTGCCCCAAGCGTGGCCGGATTATACGTCCACGACTTAGAACAAAAATTCATCCTGAATGACACTAACCCCTTTCGCGAAAATCTGACATTCTGGAAACGTTATATCGACGACGTCCTTGCAATTTGGCAGGGACCAACCGAACGATTAGATCAATTTATTTCCTGGATTAACACCTGTGATGGTAACCTGAGATTCACAAACTGCTATGACAGAGAAAAAATTGTGTTCCTGGATGTGGTGATCAGCAAGGAGAACAACCGGCTAGAGACACGAACTCACTATAAACCAACTGAAAAAAAACTATTTATTAAGGTTTGAGAGTTTCCACCCTCGCCCACTCAGGGAAAACCTACCTTATGGACAATTCCTTAGGTTAAGAAGGAACTGTAGCAAACTATCTGAATACAAGGAACAAGCTAATGATTTATCTGAGAAACTGCGAAAACGTGGATACCCAAACAAGATTGTAAATAAATGCCAGAAGAGGGCCAGGAATCAGCCCAGAGAGGCACTTCTTGAAGAAAGAACTAACGCCAACAACTCTATACCATTGACATGCGTGACCACATATAGCGCAGTATCTAATCAGGTGACAAGAAGTATAAACAAACACTGGGCGATCATAAATACTGGAAATCTACACTGGGAGAAACCCCTTTTTTCTTTCAAGAAGTCTCACAGTTTAAAGGACACCCTGGTTAATACCAGGCCCAAAACAAAGACCGTTTCTGCCAATCAATCCATTACTAGGATTTGGGGCCTCCCTAATGTCACTGGGCATTACCGCTGTGGAAACTGCTGCGTCTGCCACCTGACGAGAAATACAAAAACACTAGACCTTGAAGCAGGAAAAGTATGGAGGCAAATCGCTCATACTAACTGCAACAGCAGTAATGTAATTTATCTGATTGATTGCAGTTGCAAAAAAAAGTACATAGGAATGACTAGTCGCAAGATTAAGCAGCGAATCTGTGAACACCGCAGCACCATCCGCTGCGAAAAAAGTGCGACCAGACTGACGGACCACTTTATAGAGAACAATCATACACCTAATGACATGATATGGACTATCATTGAACAACTATCTCCTGGCCCAAACCTACAGAAACATCTGTATGAAAAAGAACAAAGATGGGTCTATAGACTATCTACACATATCAATGGTCTAAATGACACCATACAGTGGGCGAATGTTCTATAAAATCCTGCCCTTTTCTATTTATCAAGAATTCCTCTCAAACACCGTGGTTATCATGGGTTGATATGCCATAAGTCTGCTGCCCAACTGTTTCCCCCTCGTAGTCTGTCCGATTCTCTAATATGTTTAATACATCATACCACCAGCCATTCCTTCTAATGGTATAAGCCCAGCGCTATGCGTGACCGTTCTACATTACAGCCCCCAGTTAGGGCACCTCTGTATTACCACTTATCCCTCCCTCCCTCTCCCCTTCTGGTAACCACCTTACATGGGACAGTGGCCTCTGTTCCCTCGTACCATAAACAGCTACGCACTTCACTGCCCCTTAGTGCTTAACAAGAAAGATGCAATTGACACTCCTTTCCTGTTGTCGCTAGAGACGGCGGCGTTACCATGGTAACTTCACCGCATGCACCCGAGAGGCTTCCGTATTGAGATCCCGGGTAACGTGTGACGTCATTATGCCTAGTCTACCACGCCCACCCCAACCACGATGGCGGCCGTCTTAATGCCGGCTTACCGCTCGCTCTCATTACGGGCGCGTGGAGGGGCATACTAGGTACAATGTTTTACCAGACCTGCGAAAACTGTAAGTAGAAGCTCGCTGTGCCGTGAGGAAACGTGAAGCCCTCCGTTTCTTCACTCGAACTTTTTCAGTACCTTTAACCCCCCAACCAGGTACTTAGCCTCGCCCCTTTTCTTTCCCATTGCAGAATTTTTTTGAACAAAGGCCTCCCTTCCCTCTAATCCCGTGCTGCCTAATGACCCGTACTTAGGAGTAAGCGTTTCTACTGTGTGTTTAATGTTGTGTTCGTTTGTGTACTGTCCTGTTTGAATCATGATGGAACAATAACACGTCGTTATGCCTTTCACTTATAAGGTTGTGATTGCTGCATAGTCACGCACCTAGAGTTATTGGATGCGTGTGATTAATTAATCACAGATCTTTTTCACCAAGCACACTACTATTGATAGGTGTGCTAGGAAGCCAATTAGGCTGATATGCGCCAATACACAACTTTGATATATTTGAGCAGCAGATTGCACTCTAAAAATAATGCACTGTACAAGTCCGCATTTATTCAGTGTGGGATGAATCATGAAGCATAAAGACAGGAGATTTCGTCACTTCACTACGTTGCAGGCTTGTAACGAGTTTTCTTGTGATTGATACTTTTTCTCTCCACAGGTCTTTTTATTTCTAGGATAACCACCACCGGGTTATACTTTTGTTGTTTTTTTGCCCGGTACCCCGAATTTTGTTACCTGGGCACAAAGGAATGATGGTATGGCAGGGTGTTAGTGTACCCTGACCACCCATTTCTTTGTTTTGGTCCTGAAGAAAAACCGGTAATTCCAATTACGGTTTGAAACATGTAGACCTTCCACATACATTTCAGATACACCTGGTCATAATTAAACCTGCTATTGTATCTACACATATTTTTAATATTGTCCAGTAGTCTTAAGAATAAAAATATTTTTCACCAATAAGCCATACCAGGACAATTTTTAACACACCCACCCCCTTTTTTTCTTGCACTCATCACTCACATACCAGCTCCACTGTATTTCAGGTGTTGTAGCACACCTTGATGGCACTCGGCCATCAAGGTGGCCCCGATGATGAAGCATGTCACCGACCAGGTCGGTGAGTGAGGGGTTATTAAAACCAAAGAAGGACTTTCTTCTTTCTGTATAAAATCATCCCGCGGAAAAAGCTCTGTGAGCATTTTTTCAGGTGGTACTCCTTCTTTTTGTTAAATAGATAAACAACTGTGACACCAACCTAAAATTTACCTACACTATAGGTCCAGCTAATATCACCTTTCTTCGTTACATAACTATCTTCTATGAGAACGACAGTCTACAGACAAAAACTTATTATAAACCGTCAAAGAACACATTGCTGAAATTTGATAGTTTTCACCCCAGGGCTCTGAGGGAAAACTTACCCTATGGCCAGTTCTTAAGAATATGAAGGAAATGTAGTAAAATAGATGATTTCAAAATTCAAGCAAGAGCCCTCACAAAAAAAAATGAGAACCAGAGATTATCCATAGAGGATCATCACAAACACCATGAAGAGAGCTTGAAATCAGAACAGAGACGCATTACTGGAAGATAATGATAAGAGTGTAATAGATCCACCACTTACTTGTGCAACTACCTATAGCACTATCTCCAACCAGGTAAAAAATATTATAAATAAGCACTGGAGAATTCTACAAACAGGCAACTTGAAATGGTAGAAACCCCTTTTCGCCTTCAAAAGAGCTAGGAGCCTAAATGACCACCTGGTCTCAACACGCCCAAGAAAAACCACACCAGAAACCACAGTGCAAAGCACCTGGGGTTAACCAAAGATAATAGGCCACTACCTTTGTGGCAATTGTAGTGTGTTCCACCTGACCTTCAGAACAAAAACTTTGGATTTAGAACCAGATAAAATATGGCATCTAAAAAAACACAAAAATTGCAATTCCAGAAACGTAATCTACATGACAACATGTCCTTGCGAGTTGCGTTACATAGGAATTACAAGTAGGAAGGTCAAGACAAGAATTTGCGAACATCAGAGTAACTTCAGATGCAAACAAAATACAACCAAAATGACAGACCATTTCTTGAAAGCATGCCACACGACGCATGACCTAAAATGGGTGGTCCTAGAACAACTAGATATCCATCAAGGTGACACTGAGAATGTCCTCCTGAAGAAGAAACAGAGATAGAATTTATCGCCTTTCCACACATCGACAGGGTTTAAACAATGATATGGTTCCATGTTTAAATATCGAAAACAAAAATATAGTCAACAAAAATATCGATGTAAAAATATTGATTATAAAAATATTGACTCCCTATACTTAAACAGGTAAGTACAATAATATTGACTCAAAAATATCGATGTAAAAAATATAGATGTAAAAAATATCGACTTAAAAAAATAAAATAACAAATTAAATTAATTAAATAATATTATTATTATTTACAAATTAAATTAAATGTAATACATAATTTAACTAATTATAATAAATAAAGTTAATTTAATAAATATAAACACAAAAAAGTGTACATATATTTACTTAAATACATTTTATTAACTATTATCTTTATTTAATTTATATACTTTATTATTATATAAACATTAAATAAAAACATATATAAACAATTTAAAATAAAATAAAATATTCTATATTTAATTAACACATTAAACTATTAAAAAAAACATACATTTAATAACAAAATAAAAACATTAGTAGTTAAAACATTGGATAGCGGCAGGGTAAAATTTACTATTCCCACTCCAGTGAGTGCAACAGTAGAGAAAGCACTGGATAGCGTAGGGGTAAAAATTACTATTCCCACTCCAGTGAGTGTAACAGTAGGGAAAGCACTGGATAGCGTAGGGGTAAAAATTACTATTCCCACTCCAGTGAGTGCAACAGTAGGGAAAGCGCTGAATAGCGGAGGGGTAAAAATTATTATTCCCACTCCAGTGAGTGCAACAGTAGGGAAAGCGCTGGATAGCGTAGGGGTAAAAATTACTATTCCCACTCCAGTGAGAGCAACAGTAGGGAAAGCGCTGGATAGCGGAGGGGTAAAAATACCTATTCCCACTCCAGTGAGTACAACAGTAGGGAAAGCGCTGGATAGCATAGGGGTAAAAATTACTATTCCCACTCCAGTGAGAGCAACAGTAGGGAAAGCGCTGGATAGCGTAGGGGTAAAAATTACTATTACCACTCCAGAGAGTGCAACAGTAGGGAAAGCGCTGGATAGCGTAGGGGAAAAATTACTATTCCCACTCCAGTGAGTGCAACAGTAGGGAAAGTGCTGGATAGCGGAGGGGTAAAAATGACTATTCCCACTCCAGTGAGTGTAACAGTAGGGAAAGCGCTGGATAGCCTAGGGGTAAAAATTACTATTCCCACTCCAGTGAGTGCAACAGTAGGGAAAGCGCAGGATCCCAAAACAATAAAAAAATTAATTATCAACATTTTTATTTAATTTAATTTCCAATTTTAACATAATTAATATATAAATGTAAATATATTACTATTAACCAACATAATAAAAAATAATTAATTACACATTATTTAAGCACTATAATATCCACAACACACACATAAAATTATTACAAAATTACATTTAATATTTACTAATTAATTAATGAAAATTAATGTATTATTATTTATTAATTAATCAATAAAAAAAGTATTACTTACCAGCTTTCACATCATTTACACATATAAACACCACAACACACACCTAAAATTAATTACACAATTACAATTAATAATTACTAAGTAATTAATGGTGATTAATTTTAAAATATGTAATAATAATCAATAAAAAATTAATTATTTACCACCCTTCACACCATTTACACATATAAACACCACAACACACACCTAAAATTAATTAATCAATTAACATAATTATCAATTGACTAATTGAAATTAATTAACAACTAATTATTAAACTATTATTAATTAATAAATTAACATAATTAATCAATTAATTTTATATAATTTAATTACTTCCCACCCTATTCCCCTATAAACCCAGAAACCGCTACGGAACTAATAACGCAAAATTAAACTTACAATAAATTAATAACTAGAAAAATTCTAAAACATATAATAAAATGACAAACAATTCTTATTAAAAACACTAAAATACATAACATTATTAATAAATCGATATTTTTGTCAACTATATTTTTGTAAACGATATTTATTACAACTATATTTTTGTAATCGATATTTCTTACCTGTCAGTCGATATTCTTGTCATCTATATTTTTGTTGTCTATATTTCTTCCAAACGATATTTCTGCTGGGATATTAATGTCCCACGATATTTCTCCGTCGATATTCCTGCTCTGAACCCAATGATATACCCTGGAATTCTATAATGCTTAGGAGATTAAACTGAATCTGACTCACTGATTCTGACACCTTGTTCATGATTTTATCTCACAGCAGAGCTTCATCTCTCATGTGCATAGGGCTGGACTACCAACAAAACCCTAGAACTTCTGAAATAACATGGCATTAATCATGCATTATTCAAATTCGGACCCCCCCTCTCTAATTAATAGAGATCAGAATCTCTTTGGGGTAACTCCTATCGACCAATGGAGGGAATAAGACGTTGTGACCCATTGGTCTGCATAGTGGCCCGACTCGCAGTGATACCTGAAAAAAATCTGGCATCTATCTAAACTTTTTTTACTTTAATAACTTTTTTTATTTATGAATCCCTCTGAATTACATAGATCAAAAATGTACTTGGAGTTCCTTTTTGTAGAAACCGGATACAACATGCCCCAGTTTACTATTTTTGTATAAATTTACCCCGAACCGCACCGGTTCTTACAGCTTAATATATTAACTAACTAATATTTAACTAATTTAACTAATATATATTTAACTGCCCGAGTTCCACCATTCCTTTTTGGAAGGCAAGGGTTAATTTACAAGAGGGACTCCCTCTCCCAAACCAATCGGAAGTTTTACTCAGAGCATCAACAGGCAACGCGCGTTAACGTAGAAAGAATCAGACATTCATTTATACCTACCGGGACTGGAGATATGGCTTCACCGAGATTCCGGAAGAGATGAAGAGTAGGTAACTCCACATACAGCTGACCTTGACACAGTGGAGAAGTGTGGCTCAATGGTTAGAGCGGCAGACCCTGATGCAGAGGTCTAGCCCGGGACCAGGATTCAATTTCCCGCCTCGGCGGGTCTTGAGCTCAAAAATTCCATGGACCTGATAATTCTCGCCTCGGTGCCTATTCCAATCATGGAGTCCCACTCTGCAACTCTGGGCAATAGCTTGCCTAATCTCCACAACGGCCCCCACAACGCTAAGGATGCCTGGCCTCCACCTTGGGGGTGCCCAGGAGTGGACACCTCACAGGGAAATCCAGGATGGGTTCCACAGCGGTGTTCGTACAAGCGCCTTGAGACCCTTGCGGGTGAGTAGTGCGCTATACAAGTATCAATTTACATTTACATTTACATTACATTACATTTACATTACACAGTGAATTCCAAAAGCAAAATACCGCTCACTCTAAGAGTCGCGTAACAGCTATTACCTTGGCTGTTACCATTTCACCATTTCTTTACCCTGATTAACATGAGCAGTGTGTGATAACAGGCACCGCCTGTCACCGGGATCTATGATACGAAAAATGTTCTTACTTTAAGTAGTTGGTATCATTTCTTGCTCACACTTCGCTAAGTAAATACTGGCAATCTACTATGATAGTATTACGCACCTTCCATGTAGTTATTTGGCCTGCCTAACTACCTGATGCGCCAGCACTATGTGGTGTTTACATGATTACAGAAGCAATGTGCCATTCGGACACCGGATGGCACATTAAGTGTAATTTTGATTTTCTTAAATTTTCAATCTAGGGGCTCTTTCTAAACAAACTGTAAGCTTCTATCAGACAGGCAAGAGGTTCATTTGTGAT
The DNA here is from genome assembly GCF_964261635.1 of Lissotriton helveticus. Lineage (NCBI taxonomy): Eukaryota > Metazoa > Chordata > Amphibia > Caudata > Salamandridae > Lissotriton > Lissotriton helveticus. Next base: position 408,615,376 of record NC_136057.1, on the reverse strand, counting down.
TTATCTTGCATTCAATGCTGCATGCTAGACAATGCGACCATTACACTTACGGTCACATCAGTCAGTAGAGGATTCAACACTGGCTTGGGGAAAATGCATTGATGATAGGTCTCTATTGCTGGGGAGCTTTTAATGTTCATAATCATGTTATGTTTTCTCTTGCAGAAGTTATTTAATCTGATGGTGAAACTCATAAATTACACACTTTTCACACCTTAGCTTGTGTGCATAGTTCACAATATTTCAGGGCAATTCAACCCTGAACCACAGGTCCTGAAGAAAGCTAATCAATTGGGAACTTATAGGCTGAAACATGTAGACCACATCACTTGGATTATTTACATAGTCTTTTGGAGACGTGCAAGACCATACTCTCTCATTACCTCCTCGTTCGTCTTCCTCGCCACAGTATTAACCAATGAGCCTCCGGCTCCCACAGAAACTCCAAGCAAAACTTAGCGCTCTAGTCTCCCTCTCCCTCCCTCCAAGATGGCCCCCAGTGGCTATAGCCAATCCCATAAAGGGATACAGAAAACAGCCAAACGACCTGTTTTTTCGTTTCTGCACTACTCCGAGTGCTGTGTGCCTGTGATGCAGGTAAGTGTGGCTGTGTCCGGCGATTGACTGGGCTCTGGTCACTGTGGGGTTTGATGTTGGGGGAATGTTGGTTGTGTTTGAGTTTTTGTTCCCCTCATCTGCCTGTTTTCTCTGGTCGCGCTGTAGTGGACTGGGGGTTTCGTGGGGGTTTGTTTGTTTTGGAACGGGCCTCTGTTTGCTTCTTTTTTGCATATTTGCGGGGATGCGAGTGTATTGACCTGCTTTAGCGGTCTTCTTTTCCTCCTTTTGCTTTATGCATTTACACAGCGGACATTGCGTGATTCCCCCCCCCCCCCCCCCCGTTTGGCTAGCGGTGCTGCTAAGCTTCTTTGCTTTGCCTTACCTGTATTCTGATGCTCCGCTGCATGTCTCCTTAGTGGTGGGGTCTGCCGGCTTCCATAGGGAGCCTCGCCGGACTTCCTCTGTTTTTATGCTTCTGTTGGGGGCGTGCAGCGGGTGGGTTTATGGGTTGCCATGGCGACTTGGAGCCTTTTTCTCCGGGTGTTGTTGGCAGTTTGATGCCTGTCTGTTCCATTGGCATTTTGCTGGTCATGGAGAGTTGTTCTTCGGCTGAGGCTGCTCCTGGCTCTTTGGATGTGGCTTCTGGTTCTGGCGTGCAAATCCCTTCTTTGGAGGTGTTGCAGAAAATGATTGATTCTGCGGTAGCTGCTGCTTTGCAGGACAAGGTGGCTGTTCCTCCTGCTAAGAAGGCGAGGGCTGATGATGCTTCTGCTCTGGACTCTGAGACGGAGGAGGAAGTTGACGTCAAGGGCCGTTTTGTGCAGTGTGCCGACCTTAAGGTGGTGCTTGGTCACATTCGCAAGATTTTGTTTTTTCCTGATTCTATTGTGCCTTTGGAGGATGATTTGTTTGCGCAATATCAGCGTCCTGAACATGAATCTTTGCCCCTTCATTCTTCTGTGTTAAAGGTTTTGGAATCTGAATGGAAGGATGTGGACAAGGGCTCTTTTCCATGTTTTTTGAATAAACGTTATCCCTTGCAGGACTTTTCAGTAAAATTTCCTTCCTCCGTTAAGGTTGATTCCTTGATGGCTAGTATGTCATCTCATGGGACTGTTGTTTCTGAGGATTCCTCTCCTGCTGACCCTGTGGATCGTAAGGTGGATGGGGCAGTGAAACGCAGTTTTGCTGCTGCTAATTTTTCCATCCGGCGGTGGCCTATTCTTCATACGCCATCCAGTCTTTGCTTAAGGATTTTCAGTCATTGGCTGAATTGTTGGACCAGGGGAAGATGTGTCTTCTATGATGGAGCAACAGGTTCGTCTCCTCTCTGACGTATCGTTTGATTCCATGGGGGCGGCTGCTTCTGCGGCAGGGTCTTCTGTCGCTGCTAGAAGGCAATTGTGGCTCCGCTCCTGGAAAGCTGATGCTGCGCAGAAGGGTCTGTTGATGAAGATCCCCTTTACTGGTGTTAAGCTGTTTGGTTCCCCGTTGGATGATATGGTGAAGAAAACGGCGGAAGACCGTAAGCTGCTTGCTCCTGACCGGGCTGGTCGCTTCCGTGCTTTTGGTTCACAGAGAGCTTTTGGTCCTTCACGGAGGGGCCATGCGAGTCAGCCCTTTTGTGGGAGGGGGCGTGGCCAGGGTGCTCCTTCCTTTGACAAGTCCCGGTTCTCCGGCGCTTCTACCTCCTCCTCCCCTGCTTCAAAATCATGGCTGGATTTCTCCTGGAGTGGGTCCGGTTGGGGGTCGTCTAGGTTTCTTCCAGGACTCTTGGCGCAAGACTGTGTCGGATCAGTGGGTCCTTCAGGTGATTTCGGAGGGGTTTTCGACTTGGGTTTACCCAGACTCCCCCAGACTATTTCAGGTCCACTCCTTGTCTCAGAGACGCTCTGAAGAGGGTGGCGCTTTTGGAAAGCATTGAATCCCTTGTGCAAAAGAGAGTGGTGGTTCCAGTACCAGGAGATCAATTGGGTTTGGCAGTGTATTCCATTCTGTTCCTGGTGTCGAAACGCACGGGGGATCTCAGGCCTGTGATGGATTTGAAATGGGTGAATACTTTCATTCCTCATCAAAAGTTCAAGATGGTTTCTCTCCAAGTGATCCTTCCTCTTGTTTCTCAGGGGGATTTTCTGGCCTCGATAGACTTGAGGGATGCATATCTCCATGTGCCTGTGCACCCCGACTCTCAGAAGTTTCTACGGTTTTGCGTCCTGGGTCGGCACTATCAGTTCCAGGTATTACCCTTTGGGCTCTGCTCTTCTCCCAGGGTTTTTACTAAGGTTCTGGCCCCTATTATTGGCCATTTGCATGGGAAGGGCATTAGCGTTTTTCCTTCTTCTCTTTCTAAGGCGGAGTTGCATGTCCGGAGGGTGTGCCATGTCCTGGAGCGTCACGGATTCCTGGTGAATGTCCCGAAGTCCTCCCTGGTTCCTGCTCAGGAATTGACTTACATTGGGGCGCTTTTCAAGACTCGGTTGGGGATGGTGTTCCTGCCCCCTGCTCGGATTCTCTCTCCGATCTCTGCTGTTCAATCCCTGTTGTTGGGGCCTTCTCATCCTGTGAGCCTGTGGTTGAGGGTGCAGGGTCTGATGTCTGCATCTTTGTTGACGGTGCAGTGGGCTCACCTTCACATGTATCCGGTGGTGTCGCATATTTTGTTGAATTGGGACCCCTGTTCCCTAGATATTGATGTTTTGATTCCCGTGTCCTCCGAAATTCGGGTTGTCCTGAGTTGGTGGTTGGACGTGGTTCATCTATCTCGGGGTTTCCCCTTTCTGGTTCTTCCATCTCGGATTCTCACTACCGATGCCAGCCTGTTGGGTTGGGGTGCTACTCTGGGGGATTCGACAACGCAAGGGGTTTGGTCTCGTTCTGTGATCTCCTGTTCCTCCCACTACAAGGACCTGAAGGCGGTTCAGTTGGGCCTGTTGGCCTTCTCGGATCTTTTGTTGGGTCACCATGTGCAGGTCCGAACGGACAATCAAGTGGTTATGTCATATATCAACCATCAGGGGGATTGCCTGGTTCTCTCCCTCAGTTGCCTCAGTCGTCAGATTTGTTCTTGGGCGGAGTTGCACCTGGCGTCCTTGTCTGCGATTTACCTACCTGGTCAAGAGAACACTGTGGCGGACTGTCTGAGCCGTGAGTTCCCCTCCATGGGTTCTTTGTCCCGGACGCACTTGATGTTCAGGAGGTTGAGGCGGATGTTTGGGTCACCGATTGTAGACCTCTTTGCATCCCAGTCCAATGCCAAGGTCCGCTGCTTTTACACAATTATGCCATGCCGGGATGCTTGGAGGGTGGATGCTCTGTCGTTTCGTTGGCCGCAGGGCCTTTTGTATGCCTTTCCCCCTGTTCCCCTGATTCCGGCTGTCTTGCAGAAAATCAAGAGGGAGGGGTCTTTTTTCCTTCTGATTGTTCCGGGGTGGTGTTGTTGCCCTTGGTATCCCCTGTTATTGGAATTGGCTGTGACACCGGGGTGGGCCGTGCCATTCGTGCCTTTCCCTCTGTTGGGCCCTCTACTTCCGCTGCCTGTGTTCAGGTCCCTGGGTCTGCAGGCCTGGCTCTTGAGAGGGACTCCCTGATCCGAGGTGGTTGTTCGTTGGCTGTTGCTGGTGTTATTCAGCAGTCCCGGACGCCCTCTACGTTAAAGTCATATGCTAATCATTGGGACAACTTTGCTTCTTGGTGCCTTTGTCACGGTCTGTCTGTGGCTTCTTTGGACCCAGCTCGCATTCTTGATTTTCTGAATGACGGTTTTGAGTTGGGTTTGGCCGTTTCTACTATTCGTGCTCAGTGGGCCGCCATTAGGGCATTTCATGTCCTTCCTTTGCTTTCGGTGGTTCCGTTGGTGGCGCGGCTTTTTAAGTCTCTGTCTTTGCAGCGGCCCCGTCCTATCCTGTGTCCTCCTCCTTGGGACCTTCCTTTGGTTTTGCGTTCTTTGCAAAGTGCTCCTTTCGAGCCTTTGGAGACGGTTGACTTGAAGTTTTTGACGCTTCAAGTCCTCTTTCTTGTGGCTATTGCTTCTGCGAGGATGTACGTTGTTACAACACGGGTTGTAACAACGCATACCTTTAGCACGCGGCCGCTACAACGCAAGTCGTTACCACGACTTGCGTTGGATGGCGCGGATTTAGGGTTTTTATAATTTTATATTCCAACACCAGTCCCCTTGGATACTAGGGAAGGTGTTGGAATATAAATGTATTAAATTCCTTATCCCACAGCGCCCTCCAGTGCAAGTCGTGGTAACGACTTGCGTTGTAACGGCCGCGTGGTAAAGGTACCGCGTTGTCAAAACTTCGTGGTAAACGTTGTTTACCCTTCTGCGAGGCGTATTGGGGAGTTGGGCGCTTTCCTGCGGTCTGCTCCATTTTTGGTTGTTTTGTTGGATCGTGTGGTCTTGCGCCCTCATCCTAAGTTTGTGCCGAAGGTTGATTCCTTCTTTCATTGGTCTGCTGAGGTGGTCCTTCCTGTTCTGTGCCCGGATCCTTCCTCGGCTGAGGAGTGTCTTTCGCATCTGTTGGATGTTCGACGTGCCTTGTTGGTATATTTATCCCGCACGTCTTCCTTCTGTAAGGTGGACAATCAATTTGTCAATTTTGGTTTGTCCCGTCAGGGCTTGAAATCTTCCCTTTCCATGATCAGTCGTTGGATTAAGGAGACTATTTTGTTGGCATATGATTCTGTTTCCGAGGTTCCTTCTCTTCCTGTTCAGGGCCGTTCCACCAGGTCTGTTGCTGTCTCTTGGGCTGCGTTTAAGGGGGTCTCCATGGAGGATGTTTACCGAGCTGCCACTTGGTCGTCCCCTCATACCTTCATGTCCCATTACCGCCTTCTGGTTGGGGTGGGGGCTCTGTCTCCTTTGCCTCTTCTGTGCTGACTGCTGGTGTTCCTTGAGGGGATTTCTTTTGTTTATCTGCGTCTTGTTAATTAACTTGTTGTTTAACTGCCTTCGTGATGTGGGCTGATTTTCCTTGCATGAAGCTGATATGCTTTGGTATCGGCTCATTGGTTAATACTGTGGGGGGGGAGACGGACGAGGAGGTAATGCCCCGGTTACTTACCGGTAATCTTCATTACTCCGAGTCCTTGTCTTCCTCGCCACAGTATAGTTTCCCTTCCCTCCCGGCCCTCTTGGTGGCTTCATGTCTGCGGCTTGGTTTTTCAGGTCGTTTGGCTGTTTTCTGTATCCCTTTATGGGATTGGCTGAAGCCACTGGGGGCCATCTTGGAGGGAGGGACAGGGACACTAGAGCGCTAAGTTTTGCTTGGAGTTTCTGTGAGAGCCAGAGGCTCATTGGTTAATACTGTGGCGAGGAAGACAAGGACTCGGAGTAATGAAGATTACCGGTAAGTAACCAGGGCATTCACGTCCAAATGACTTGCTTTTAGTCCTCCCCCAGGGACCACATAATAAAGAATTTGGTATCCTGGCGGTAGTTTTAAATTTCTCACTTTCACAGGACCCACTTCTCACTCAAAAAAAATGCAACAAAAATCAGCTCTGCAGTAATCAGGCTTCAAAGCACACCGAGGAAGAATTCGCCCCCCGGGTGGGAACACCATGATGCCACCAACTAGGTTGGCGGGTGAGGGTTCTTTTATAAACCAAATGCCTGCAAGGGAGACTTTTCTGATGACCTCTACTATTGATTCAAAGCTGCGTTTTGGGCTTGCTCTCCTCTCTCTCCATCATTTGTTAAGACAAATCTTTTTCTCCATCACATTCCTATGTGCTTCTGTAGCAATGTTCATTGTTAAAATGTTTTTAAAGGATAAACGGAAAATATCCCATAATGTTTGGAATTAGTGTACTATTTCATAAGCCAAAATCAAGCATAGTTTAAAAGGCTAAAAAACATACATTTTTCAAACTGCCAGCTCGGTGCGTACTGATCTCATCCTAACCTTTTGCCTCATGCACCGCCCCACACATATCTGCCAGCAGCCCCCTGCCTCCTGATTCTAGAGTATCTTCACTTTCACACCTGCCCGTACCCCTCATTTGCATGTAAAGTAAAGGAGCACACGTGCTTGCCGCATTCCTTTGTAGGATATTAGACTCCCTGGTCATTAACCGACTGCTGAGGTACCGAGGCTGGGCCATGTTCCTGCTAAGACTTAATCTGAAGGTGTCTTCACTCATCCAAGCCTAGTAATCAGCTAAGCTACCTTCACATTTAGGGAGTATCCTTGTTAGTGCCTGTGATATACTAGCCTATTTTATAACGTTCCACTTAATCCAGTTTGCATAGTCAGACGCTTTTATTTTTATGAGAAAAGTTCTCTTACTATTTGTTTTCACAACTTTTACAAACTCCATAATGTTTGGTAATATTCAATGCTTAATTTGAGCCAGTCGTTGCTGGTGCGGCCCACAGGCACCAGCACTTTTTTTTTCCACATCTGACATTTCCCGAGAGCAAAAGAGGAAAAAATTAAGCAAAGGGAAAGAAGGAGAAAGACAAAGCCGGAAAGCAGGAACTGCAAAAGTGATATGAAGGAGCAGGGAGTGTCTGGTAGTGGACTATAGAGACATGAGGTGGATTCCAGAACAGACCACATTACCTGCTTTTCCGGGCTGTTGAATGGAAACAGGTTGCTTAATGCTGGGCCACGGGCTGCAATGGTGCAGCCTTTTAATTGGTTGAGCAAAGCATAATTCATGCTGGTGATTCCCGGTGGTGCTATCAGCACTGCTTTTTTGGGATGGGGGCAAGAGAAAGGCATAAAATGAAAAAAGAGTTGGGGGAGAAAGATGGCAAACAGTGACAAATGAAGAAATTAGGCATGAGAAAGAATGCAAAAGCGAAATAAAGAAGCAGGCAGTGTGGAGTGCTGGCAGAAAGAGACATGAGGTGCACAAGCTTATCATTTCCACACATTAAGCACCGATTTGAGAAGAATCTCATCAAACTGGTAAACCACTTCAGCCACATAATTAACTTTTCCGCATGTGTGTGGTCAGTAATTGTGGCGAACGGTTCCCCAGGCGCTGCAGGACACCTGAATAACCTCTTGATGCTTGCCTTGTGATTATAGTTTCTTTTAGTAAACTCACACCCAGGCCTTGCTGCTTGGGCGCAAAATGCCAAAAAACTGTCCCTAGCCTCGCACGTGGTCATATAACAGAACATGTCTATCTCGCACACTGTGCGATCTATTTATAAGCAGCTGAAAATGACATATTTGCGGCGGATCACTAATTATGGGCAAATTTATATTGAGCAAACATTTTAGCGGGCGCGTTTCCTTTGAATGAAAAAGGAGGCCTATGGCTGGTGTCAAATGAGGAGGAAGAAGCTGTCACGAGCTGGCACGAGCCCGCGCTGCCGCGTGCGGGCGAAGCAGCAGGAGCAGAGAAGCTGGGATGTTATGCTCTCTCCTTACGGGAGCCAAGCTAGGCAAAGGATTCCGGGAAGCTGCAAGAAAGAACCCTTTTTCCAAACAGACTTTTGTCCCCCTGCAATCATACTGACCCCTTTGCTCGTATAAAGCTGCCCTTTTAAGCAGAGGATCTGAGAATCATGATTAACCAAAATTATATCAAGGCTGGTGAGGGGAAATTCAATTTATAAGGATTTTCAATGTACAGTTCAGTAAAAATGACAGAGGCAGAAAAATGCATTTGGACAAGATTACTCAGGTGTTCACTTAAGTAAGAGCAATAAATGTAGGAATAGTGTGTACAATTTTAATAATGTTACTGCCATAAATTGACACTGGATTTAGATTTTGAGCGCAAAAACTGAGAGCCAACATCCGTTGCTAGCATTAATGTACAGGTTTTCGCATTGGTTTGCATTAGCATTAGCATTATCCCTCCTTTGGTGATTTGAAACTACTCATTCAATAAATTACTGTTTCTCTCCAAATCTGCCTTAGTGGTAGAAATGTATCCGTAGATGGGAAATCACATATATTAGTCATTACGTTTCAATTTCAAATAACACTTAAATACCTTCACCTGTGTCCAATATTCAATAATACTTGTATTTATCTTGATATTCAATTTCATATATTCTTGATTGAGTTTTTCCCTCGCTTTCTTCTTGGTGACTTAAAAAAAATAATTTAATGGAAAGATCCTTGGTATCCTTCCGAAATAATCATATCATATTATCGTACGCTGACGACAACCAACTCATCATCTCCCTCACAAAGAACCCGGAAGAAACCAGACTCAGCTTCCAGGAAGGAATAAAAGACATCACAGGTTGGATGAGCAGCAGCTGTCTGAAGCTCAACTCAGTAGCCTTAAGCTGGGAAAAGCCAGGTCTTAACAGATTTCTGGAACGCAAGATGGTTTTGAATTATTCTAATTGACCCGGGGAGCGAGTTCCAAAGTTGCGCAGCCAGACAGCGGAAGGAACGACCACCCCCTCTGGCTCTCTGGACACGCGGAGTGCATACAAGTGCTGCGGTGGCGGATCTTAGAGGGTGACGGGGAGCGTAGGATTGCAGCAATCCCGTCAAGCCAACCGTAGCCTGTGGTGATAAGATCTTATGCGCTTAGCAAAGCGTCTGAAATTGGATGCGCTTTGCTATTGGCAACCAATGAAGCCTCTGTAAGACGTGGGAGACTGGGCATGTTGAGGGGAGAGCCAGCAACATGCGAGCAGCAGCGTTCTGTGCCCTCTGCAGGCGCTTAACGCTGGCTTTGTTTGCGCCTAGATATAGGCAGTTCCCATAGTCTAATCGTGACAAAATGGTCGCCTGTAGGATGAGTTGGCCGACTTTCGGGGGGGGAAAGCCCAGTAGTGGTTTCGAGCTCCTCAAAGCGCCAAATCACGATCCGGCGACAGCTTTCGATTGGGCGTCGAAAGTTAGTTCGCTATCGAACCAAATACCAAGATTTTTCACGGTCTCCTTGGGAGCCAGAGCAGGATTCAGCTGGTCCGGCCAATAACTCTCGGACCACATCCCTCGGTCTCTTCCGAACAGCAGGATTTCGGACTTGCCTGCATTCAACTGCAGGCAGTTTGCTGCCATCCAGTCCGCTACAGCTGCAAAATCCTCCTTAAACTTCACCAGCTTTGTGACGTTTTCTTTGGAGAAAGCAATCCCCAACTGGGTGTCATCAGCGTACGATACCAGTGCCAAGCCCCTATCCCTTGCCAATGCAGCCAGAGGCTGGACGTAGATGTTGAACAATAGAGGACTTAGCACTGATCCCTGCGGTACACCTTGGCGTAAGGCAAACTCCTGTGACTGGAAAGGCAGAACATGCACTTGGAAAGACCTTTCTGCCAAAAATGACCAGAGCCACTCCAAGGCCAGATCTCTAATGCCAATGTCCAGAAGGCGTCGCAGGAGAATTGCATGAGAGACCGTATCGAAGGCGGCGCTTAGGTCCAACAGGACCAAGGCCGCTGAGTCTCCCACATCCAAGGTCGCCCGGATGGTCTCCGTGACCACCCATAGCGCCGACTCCGTTCTGTGCCGAGCCCTAAAGCCATGTTGGGACGAGTCAAAGATATCATTCTGCTCCACAAACCTGGAGAGTATGGCATTCACATGCGACTCCGTAACCTTGGCCAGAAAAGGCAGTTGGGAGATTGGGCGGAAATTGGCTGGCTCGGAGGGGTCCAGCGTGGCTTTTTTAGCAAAGGAATAACCTTGGCGTGTTTCCAGGCCCTAGGGACGGACGCTGAAGTCAAAGAAAGATTGACCAAGTTAAGGTTCAGCGGAGCAAGGCACGAGTGGAATTGGCGGAAGTGTGTAGGCGTCAGGGGGTCGGCTGGTGAGCCAGATTTTATTTTTGAACACAGTGCCTCGAACTCGAAAAAAAGACGGGAAAGAGGCCAAGGTATTAGTTCCCCTTAATCCCGAAATCCACACATCAGACCCCCCCTGAGATGGATTGGGGGTGGGTAGCCCCTGATAGATATTGTCAACTTTTTTCACAAAATATGCGGCCAGCTCGGTGCACTGTTTGTTTGACAAGATCATAGAGGTTTCCATGGTTCCTCCGCTTTTCATCTTCTTTAGAACAGCGAAGATGGTTTTAGCCGGATTGGAGCTTGACAGGATTTTATCGGCCACAAACTTAGCCCGGGCTTGATGGATAAGCTTATGGTAATGCTGGATCGCGGAACGATATTTCCTTTTAGCCGCTATATCATAGGAGCACCTCCATGCTCGTTCCAGCTGCTTGCAGCCCTTTCTGGCCATGACCAGGGAATCGTCGAACCAAGGATTTGACGGTCCGCGAAATTTCCCTCCCAGCCTGGCCGGAATACAGTTATCCAGCCCAGCAGATACCCACTCATTGAAGCCAGAATTCGCCAAGTCAATATCCTGTGTCATCTGAGGCCTGTGACTAGCCAGCCAGGTCGCAAGGCGGCCCGCGTCTAACTTGTGCCAGGGACGCTTAAGAATGGGGGCAGGACAGATAGCCTCCCCTTTAACTAGAAGTTGCAGAGTGAAGGGGACCAGAAAATGATCGGTCCAGACCTGCGGGATGGGCAAAGATACTGTGCAGGGGCTTAAGTTTGTAAAAACGGGGTCCAGTAGGTGGCCGGCCACATGAGTGCCGGTTTGCACCAATTGGATTAACTGAAGGACCTCCATGTCAGCCAAGAAACTAACAATCTCAGCGGACTTACAGTCCTCAAGATGGAGATTGAGGTCCCCAAGAACGGTAAAATTAGCCATTTTACATGCAAAATGCGCCACTTTATTAAGTACATCCTCTCTAAAGGGACCAGAAGGTCCAGGCGGGCGATAGATTAGGAGACCTGTCAAGAGGAAATTATGATTCAGAGCGATCTTAAATAGGGCACTTTCGCATCCAGCTTTATGCATAAATGAACATGGCTATTGATTTCGTGTAGTAGAATTTATGCTTTATAATGGCTCTGATATCCCTGAATGCCTTATGTCAAAGTATGTGACTAAACCAGCTGATCAGGTTTCCCATAGAGTTTAGATTGGGAATAGCTAAGATTTGTTTAAATGATTTCTCTATTACAAAGGATCTTTGGAAAGATCACATTTTTATTACAGAAACATGTTACCTTATCTTGAGGTTAATTTTGTATGGATGGAAAAGATTTTCATGTCCTTGATAAAAGCAAATATTATCAATAGAAAGGAAGCACCACGATTTCTGTTGAAAATTACCATCTTTTGCAGGGCATTCCCCCAGAATGTGTGGCTTCTTTTACTGAACCAGTTTAGTTGGCCATAGGACTCTGCACGCTTTATTCCTGCTAACTACTGGTAAGGTGAGCTTGAGCTCTCATGTTAAACCTGGTAAAATGTACATATTTCTAATTAGCGTTCTCCCTACCTTTTTCCCTTCAAACCTTCTGTTTTACTGGCTTCATCTGTGCTGGCTTGAGGACTATTTAAACATGGTAGAATTGGCCTACACCCAATTGGCATATTTAATTTACTTATACGTCCAAAGTTCATGCTATTACATGTATCCAGGGCCTGTAAGTTTAATGCTACTAATAGACTAAATCCCTCATTTTACCCCATTCTAAAGTGGCACTATTAAACATGTTTCCATCCTGCCCCTGCTTTTTAAACTGCTATTTTGACATGGCAAATAAAACCTTTTCCCAGGCCTGAGCCTTCCTTTTTAATACTTCTAAGGGACGATTCCGACCTCGGTCAGAAGGGCTCCGAATTGGATACGGCTTTGCCTAAATTGATCCAGAGCCCTTGTGTCCGACCGACTCGTTCCCAATTCCGAACAACCAAGTACAATGCCTGGAAACCCTTAGCGCTGACCTAATTGGTTCTGAAAGGCATCCGGAGAGATAGAGCCTTTCCGGAGCCAATTCGTAAAGCTCTATGGACTTGGTTTCTGAGCGAGCAAGTACGATGAACGATTTGGACAGCCTTTCCGATTCAGTTTGTCCGGAACTAAAAGGCTACCAGGATCGGTCTAGGGGGACCCGTTGCAGACCCCTCTTCACCTGGGACCTTCCGGAAGGGCCTGCGGGGTTACCCATGGGTCCCCTCTATGCAACCATGCACAGCGTCGCAGGCACCATGGGGTTTCTGCCGCAGGGTGCATGATTATCCCCAACCACCCCTTTTGTCAATGGGAGCCTGTGTTCGCATTCGGAACAAGGCTCCCATTGAAGCCAATGGGAGCCCAAATGAATCGTACCTGGATGCATACAAATGCATGGTTCTCGTTCAGTCGGACTCTCCAAATCTGAGTCGTACTGAAAGCATTCCGGAACCAAGTCGTTCGGTATGCTTTCCGAACAAGATCAGAATTGACCCCTAAGTCATCCCTATGTGGGACCGTGAATGCCCAAAAGGCAGGGTGCATGACATTTAAAAAGTAGGATATGTTAAAGTTTTACAGGTCCTGGCAATGAAAAACTCCTGAAGTTTTTTTCACTGTAGTACTCAAGTACACATGTCTTACTTTTTAAATGCCCTGCACCCTGCTCCTCTGGGCAGTTAGATCCTAACCTAGAGAAGACTTATAAGTATTAAAACAGAAAGATTAGCAAAAGGTTAATTTTGATACACACAAAAAAGGCTGGAGGAGATTTAGAGACAGGCACGGGCGACTCCCCTCGTATCAATAATGTCCCCAGAAATGGGGGCGCTAGGTGGCGCACGGGTGGAATGGCCGCCATGGTGTGAGGCTCCCACAGACCGACTGTTAATATCCGGTATGGTTTGCCATCCTGAAGCTCTAGGCATTGCGGTGGTACCTGCATATTGCTGAACACAGGAGATTGAAGCAGTTGCGGAGTGAACGTGCTGCGCGCCGGGAGTGGCACTTGCTGCCTACGGAGCGGGCAGGGGGAGTGGCTGACTACGTGAGCTCCTGGCTCACCACGAGGTGACTAGGCCGGGACGGGACGGAGCCGCATGGAGCACCCCTGAGGTGACGAGAAGTGCTTGCTGCATGCCGGTGGGTGCCCGAGGCGACTCTGATGAGCGGCGCATGAGGAGCGGTAAGGAGAGGATCAGCGGTGCTGTGCCGATGGTGTCCTGACCAGGCAGTTTGCTAGCGGAGGGAGCATAATTGGCGGCCGAGCTGCGCGGCCATATTGACAGCGAGTGACTTGGACCTGGCGCTGCTTGTTCTGAGACCCGGGGGCAAGGCATCCTAGTCAGCAAGCCATCCACTACTGCTGTGATTCATTATCCCCGACCCCAGGGGTGGATAGTTGCCATCGCGATCCCCTGCTCTGCAGTCTGCTTCGGAGGGAATCAGTGGGGTGAGCGCACTGCGGGCGGCACGAGAGAGGAGTGGCTGCCCGTAGCGCTTACGCCCGGAGAAGGTGCCCTGTGATTTGCGATCTGTGGCCCATTGTACTGAAGGCTTACACAGGTATGGGAGCTGGCTGCTGATCATCCACAGCTCCGTGGGGAGAGAAGATTTATACTAAGCCCTGCCAAACGAGGTCCGACAAGGCTTCGCAAATATGGCTGAGAAGATCGACACAGTCTCCACACGGATGGACGCCATTGTCCGGACAATAGAGAGGCACGAGACACGACTCAAAGAAGCGGAGCAACGTGTGTCAGATGTGGAGGACTCCACCACTAAATTGAAAAAGGCGACAGCACAAATGGACAAGTTGCTTAGAGTTATCGCGGCAAAGAGTGAGGACATTGAAGCTCGCAGCCGGCGGAATAACATACGGATTTTAGGAGTGCCGGAGAGTGCAAATACTGGGAAAATGGAGGAGTACGTAGGGCGATTACTGCAAGTGTTGGTGGGTACGGAACTGCTTTCCTCTCAATTTGTGGTTGAGCGAGCACATCGCTCCTTGGGGCCACGGTCCTCCCTTGGCAATACCCCGAGACCTATTATTGCTCGCCTGTTGAATTACAGGGATACAGATGTTGCCTTGCGAGTGGCCCGGAAGAAAAAACAATTAACATATGACGGTATACCTATAACTATGTACCCTGATTTTACGCTTTACGTGCAAGAAGAACGGTGTAAGATTTTGGGAGTCAAACAAAAACGTAGGCAAGCTCAATTTGACTACGCGTTGTTGTACCCGGCTCGCCTTCAGATTACTCACCAGGGGTCACAAAAATTCTTCACTAATCCACAGCAGGTGGAGGATTATCTGAAGCACCTGAAGCGACAGAAGAGAGTGCAACTGGACACTGAAGACTCCCCCAGATCGCAGTCACCGGTGGAAGAATGATCGTTTAGGTGTTAGCTTATGTTGAGCTGTAAGGTCACACTCAAGAAGTGAAGGTCCCGATGGCTGCATGAACTTTTCAGGAAGGCATGGGATTGAACACTATGTATGAATGCATTAAGGCAGTTATAATGTTGATAATCTGTGGAATGAGTGGACATGACATGCTGTTGGTCACCCTCGAATCGGATCTGGGCACCACTGTGAGAGGGTGGTGTCTGGGCTGCCAAGAGGTGTTTCGTGTGTCACTTAGGCGTATTCCCCAATTGGGAGAGCCCCAATTCTAATGTTACGGCAATGTTTTTCTTCTAAACATCCCCATATGGGAGGATGAGGGGATGAATTTGGCCTGTTTGGCCTATTTGGTGAAATGGAGATTTTCCGGGTGGGGGGAGAAGGGCGACGTCATACTGGCATGATTGGGATGCTGCAGTGGGAGGTGGGAGGTAGGGGGGGAAGTTTGAATGTCACAGTGGTACACACACACAGTTTTCTGTTCTTGGAGAGCTATGGTCACATCTGCTGGTATTGCAATATAACTCCTTATGTCGAATGGATCTGATGGAGGGCAATTGGCTCGATGACACAGGAGGATAGTAACAGCATTAGGGTCATTTCATGGAATGTTTGAGGCCTTGGAGACTCGAGGAAGAGGCGACAGGTACTGGCCTATTTAGATAGGCAACACATTTAGGTGGCTCTTTTACAGGAAACACACATAGCGCTGAGTGCCACTATAGCCGTTGCATGTCGATGGACGAGCTGCCGTCAAGTCGATGGGCGAGCTGCCGTTTTCTTTCCTCATATTCCTCATATGCCCGGGGTACGGGTATACTTTTCAGCAAATGCAAAAAAAAATTTGAAAAGAGGGGTTCTGGAAGATCCACTGGGGCGGTACATCATATTATGGGGGCGGCTGGGTGGTGACGCGGTCACAATAGTGAATTGCTATGGTCCCAACACTGACTGCCCAGAATTTTTCACGAACCTCTGGGGTAAAATTTTGTCAGCAGGCTCGACTCACATAATCTGGGGGGGGGGGTGACTTTAATGTTGCATTACACCCCAAGCAGATAGATCCAATGTGGGTCCACAGCACTATACCAGGGCGCAGGATGTGTTGCAGGGAATCATGGTGGAGGGCAGGCTAATACATAGTTGGAGGCACATGCACCCCTCACAAGGTGAGGTCACACATTTTACATCCTACAAGGGTACCTGGGCGCGCATAGACTGATTACCAGAGAACTATGTCCAACAATTACAAGTGCTGTACATCTTGATCAGACATTCTCGGACCATTTCCCAGTTATGGTCTCCCTCTCACTTCCAGCATATGGTAGGCCTAGGCCGTGCTGGAGATTGCAACCTACGGCTCTTTTGGATTTGGTTATCCGTACAGAGTTAGGGGAAGACATTAAAGACTTCTTTGTCCGCAACAAAGGCTCTGTGGATAGTGTTGAGATAATATGGGAGGCGTTCAAAGTTACGGTTTGTGGGTTCTGTATGTCTAAGAGTTTTGGGTTACTGAGTGATTTAAAAAATACGCTGCGTAAGTTGGATCGAGAGTTGGAAGACATGGAAAGGCGTATGACAAGGGGGAGGAGGGGCAAATACTTAAGGATTTTCGCAATACACTGACTGAATACGAAGACACTGCGTATAGGGAGGCAAAATTCCGGGGCAAGTACTGGACAGCGCGTAGGTATGGGGAGGGTGAAAGGCCAGGAAAGGTGTTGGCTACCTTGATGCGTACCCCTTGGTGTAATGCGCATGTTATAGAAATACAGGGGTTGGGGGGCAAACGCATCGAGACTAGAAGAGCATCCTGGAGGCATTCACTACACATTCCTCTGCACTGTATGCGTCTCAAAGACGGGGCACTGTAGAGCTGGAGGGGTTTCTGGGTGAGGTGGACTTGTGTGGCTTGGGGACACCCAGCGGAAATCTTTAAGTCATCCATTCGAGCTTGACGAAATCAGGGAGGCTATTATGCAGCTCCAGAATGGGAAAGCGCCGGGGTAGGACGGCCTTCCGGCTGAGTTCTATAAAGCATATATAGACATCTTGGCTCCGGTGCTTAAGGAGGTGTATGAGGAGTCATTGGAAGTAGGTTCGCTACCGCCCTCAATGAGAGAGGCTATTGTCACATCGTTGCTAAAACCTGGCAAGCCGCCTGAGTCTTGCGCTTCCTATAGGCCGTTATCCCTAATGAATTGTGATATGAAAATTCTGGCGAAAGTTTTGACCAATAGGCTGTCCCTGTTGTTCGATAAGCTTGTATTGCCTGACCAGTCAGGCTTTGTGCCTGGTAGGGCCACGTCGCATAATCTTCGGACCCTCTTTTCCCTTATCCAGAATGTTGCGCCCGACTTCCCGCTTGCTGCAATCTTTCTAGATGCCACGAAGGCATTTGAATCGGCACGGCCATAACACGCCTAACACCTAATGTAACACGTTGGATTACGTTGCCTCTTTCCCTAGCAGGTAGAGCTTCACTAATACAAATGTTTGACCTGCCTCAGTTCCTTTACTTGTTCCTTAATATTCCCTATGCCCTGGGGAGATTTTTTAAAAATACTTTGCGTACTGCGTTGCTCAGATTACTGTGGGGAGGGAGACAGGCGAGGCTTAAGTGGTCAATCTTTGCGAGGCCACATGAGCAGGGAGGCTTTGATGTCCCTGATTTTGAATTATACTACTTGAGCGCGCAGGCACACTACACATACTATTGGCTAAAGCCACCTCGTTATATGCCGCAAATAGCTGTGGCGGATTGGCTTGCTGAGCCAATACCGCTAACTGGTGTGATACATGGCACTGTTAATACGAGGCAGAAAAGGGGGTGGTGATGAACAGAGTGTCTGAATTAAGCAGACCACTCTTACCCAGTCCAAAGATCAGGGCTTGATCCATCACCGTTATTTAGCTCACTGCCCCATCCCAGCTCAGAACCTGGCTATATGCAAATTAGTCTGTCCCTGGCCCAGTGCATCATGGGAACAGGGCAGACCAAACTACCAAGCCAATTCTTCACCAGAAAGGAGACAAGCTTCCGGGGACCAGTTTCTGGCATTTCAGCCGTCGTCGGCCCGGCTTGCTTGAATCCTGATGGAGCAGTGAGCAAGGGACTCATGTCTGAGTATACCCTGCCACACCTTTTCTGAATCATTTTGTCCACCATAAGCGTGGAAGGGTATACTCAGATGTGAGTCCCTTGCTCATTGCACCATCAGGATTCAAGCAAGCCGGGCCGACGACGGCTGAAATGCCAGAAACCGGTCCCCGGAAGCTTGTTTCCTTCCCAGTATAAGAATTGGCTTGGTAGTTTGGTTTGTCCTGTTCCCATCATGCACTGGGACAGGAACAGACTAATTTGCATGTAGCCAGGTTCTGAGCTGGGATGGTGCAGTGAGCTAAAAAACGGTGATGGATCAAGCCCTGATCTTTGGACTGGGTAAGAGTGGTCTGCTTAATTCAGACACTCTGTTCATCACCACCCCCTTTTCTGAATCACTGTTAATACGAGGGCGGCACCCCCTACCACGGTCTCGTGTGCGGTGACTGCCTGGCATCAGATCAGGGAAGTTATTGATCTACCTCTTCTTTATTCGTCGCGGCTCCGGCTCTCGTATCACCCGGATCTCTCACTCCTACAGGAGAAGGGATTTCAGGGAATGTGCAAGCGTGCTAACATTACAACCTGGGGGGATCTCTTTCATGATGGACACTTCCGATCTCTAGAGCAACTTCTTCAGGGAGTGCCAACGACACCTCTGGATGTCTTTTTATATGCACGGCTTAGACAAGGGATGCGGTCTATACTCCCTGATTTCCCCTGCGAGCCAACTAACCTTCTCCCACTTCGCCAGATGCTAGGGTCGGCTGATGGGAAGCATATGGTGTTAGGATTATATAAAAGCATGCGAGAAAATAGACCGGGGCTGCAAGATGAATCCCGGAAGCGCTGGGGGGAGGGGCAGGAAATTACTGATGCACAGTGGCAGTACTGTTGTAGACAAACGGCACAGATTTCGGCTAGCAGTCGTTTGCGTGTTATAGATTACAAATACCTGCATAGATTGTATTACACACCGGTGAAAGAAACTTAGGTTTAAATTGGCTGACACAGACAGGTGTGATAGATGTAAGCAATCTGGGGTAGGACTTCTTCACCTGGCATGGGAGTGCCAGGTGAACTGTGGGGACTTCTGGGAGCAGGTGCTGTTGGCGCTGAATAGCATGACGGACACTACCCTGGAGAGGGATCCATTGCTCACCGTGTTGAGACATACGGCGCAGATCGCTGCTTCCCACAGGAAATTATTCGCTCTGTCGTTGCTTCTGGCTGAGCGTAGAGTGGCATGCAGGTGGGGCAGGGGAAGAGCCCCAAAGTTCAAGGAGTGGATTGCTGACCTACTCTACTGTCAGGAATAATATACCATATATGCGGAGTTTACCACTCACCTCTAGGCCCAAAGATATATGGGGGCCCCTCCAGGAATATATGCTCTCCAACGAGGATACAGAGCCTACTGATGAATCTCTTTTTATCATTGAAACACACCTGTTGATACAACCAGATAGACATGTGCTTTAGAAAATGTGTACCACTTTATTTGCGATTGCTTTGTGTGTCATGCTGCACTCCTGCAGTGCTCACTTTGTGTTTTGTGTATTACCCTGAAAAAACAAAAACAATGCTGAATAATTGCTGGCAAAGCTGGTGACCATAGAATAGGCGTATCACTGAGACGATGTGCTGATGATACACTGTGACAATGTATGTTTGTTATTTACTGTGCGATGTACTTTGGAAACTACAAATAAAGTTTAAAATAAATAAATAAATAATGTCACCACAAATAAGCCAATTTGGGTCAGAATTGCAACAGCGAAGTGTAGGGGAGTCCCTTTTTAAAGCACGAATTTCCTCACCCACCCATAGGTGGCATGCTTCATCATCTGGAGTCTCCTCGCACTGCAAACCTCGCAGTGCGAGCTACAGCCCCTCACTGTGAGGGAGGAGCACAGATATGTTTTGATAAGATAGTTAGGAGGTATAGCAAAATCTTCAAATGAGCTGGGCGTGGGGGATAAGTGAAGAAAGTGGGGGTGAAATTAAAACAAACTACTTGGTATGCTAAGGATAAATTTTAATAAGACATCCAGGGGTCAGGATTAAAAAGGTGCATGGGCCACAGCAGGAAAATTCAACCTGTCATGGTCTCTAAGTGGTCAGCTGGTCGACATGTTTCAGCCTAAATGCCATCCGCGGAAGTGACGTGGCTTTCTTCAGGACCAGGTGGAGAATGAAAAAATGTGAAGTGTTTAGTGTTGCTACACTACCAAATATGGTAGGTGAGGTAAAAGACTACAGCCAGCTAGTAGGTAGATTAACCAATTATAAGAAATTGCTGGTCGACGTCGTACCTGTGAAGAGACAAGTGTTTAAAACAGAAAGTTTATACACATTACCACATGCACTCCTTAGTTACCGTGCCACATCTTTATATTTCAAATTCTAAATGTGTCTACGCAAAATGCTGTAAAATACCAAGTTGTTAATGCTTACCCGTGTTGTCCGGAAATCTAATGGCAACTCATCCTCGGCGCACGCACTCAAGGTGGCTTCCAAACCCTATATTAGGAAAAGGAGGCAAATAAGGGGTTGACTGTAGTGTACAGTCATACATATACAAACAATACAGTTGACTTTATATGCTAAGTGTTAAGAGAAGATGACTATATTGTGTCCCATTGCAAATCCCGGTCTACGCCCCAGTAACTGTAGACCTGGTAAAACAATGAGCAATGGTACAAGATACGTTTTAAAAGTCCCATAGGACAGTCTAATTAGTGCCTTGATGTGAGATGGAAAAATTGAATGTTAAAGATAGATGTAGAAGGGGGGACCCTAGCGTGCCTGCAGCAAGATGGCCGCACACTAGTGCAGCTCTGCTGGTCAGGGCCGAAATCCGCTAATTATCCTGCATCTCTCAGATCACTCCTGTCTTGAAATACGGTGCCATCAATTTACCTGATTGTGAGCAGTAGATTGTTGTGCAGAAAACGACTGTCTAGGCGCCCTGCGAGCTGTTATCTAGCCTGAAAGGATTGTGCCCGGGTTTCAGAGCACATGGCGGTGTGGGCCCTGTGACCATGGAGGCGGACCAGCGAGACGTGCTTCTGGATTGCGCACCGTTGTGCAGCGCTTCTTCGTACTGCAATGCAGAGTGCCGGTGAGAGCATTTTGGCCTGAGGTACACGCCCATGAAGTGCGGCGCTGTTGTTGGCACTGCCGATTCGGACGCGGCCTCCATTCTCCGAGTGAGTGCACGGTGGTGCGGCTCCGGTGCTGGCGATCTGCGCTGCTGTTGCCGACACTGGGTGCTGTGTCGCCCCGGGACCCCGGTGGTGCAGCGGCAGTGTGGGAAGCTGCCCTATTGTTGCCAGAACGTCCCAAGCAAAGTTGCATGTGAAGCGGAGCCCAGCTGTGCTTTGGAGGAACGCATTCCTGTTGCTGGGCTAAGGGTCAGGCCTCCTGTTTGTTTTGGAATTTGTGCTGCCCTGAATCCGCCATTTTGAGGTCCGGGGTGTGAGAGGAACCTGCTGTGTGTGCTGGCATAGACTCTCCTCCGCAATACTGCTCCGGTACGGTGGAAACTGCTGTGCGCTCCTGGTCCTTGAGGCCCGTGCTGCCTGCTTGTCGGGTGCACTCTATTTCTGCTCGGCTTGTGCTAACAGTATATTGGCCGCCATTTTGAATCCAAGGGCATCTTCTTGACAGGCGGATATCAAGCGCTATCTGCTTGAAGCCTAGTGGTGCGCTCAAGGCTACAGCGGGTAGGGGATCACTCCTCTATTATATCCCCTACAAGTAAGCCAGCCTGTCCTGCTTATTTCACATCACGAACGCCGCTGCAACATCTACCACCTTCTTGCCAACGTTGTGGGTAGCAGGTCGGTGGTTTTGAAATAGCGCAATGACGCGGACACTAGCCTTTCATAATTGCCCGTAACGCATCTGCTGGCACAATGGGCAAGCATGATAAGCAGGTACAGCCCATGTTATCATTTGAATCGAAACGCCTTAAAAAGCCAACCCCACAGGTTGCGTCGGACACTTAGACTGATGTAGAGGCTAGTAGCACCAGTAAACTTGAATGGATGATGCTTGCAATGCAGCAAAGTTTACATACCATAGATAGTAAAATTGATACGCTTAATCTTCGCATGGACAACATGGCGTCCAAGCTGGACAAACATGGTGCGCGCCTAACTGAAGTGGAACAGCGCATTTTCAACACAGAGGACAAGGTTGAGGACATCACCAAATCCTGCGCACAGATGGAGAAGTTATTTTTGGTGATTAATGCGAAGAATGAGGACTTGGAAGCCAGGTCCTGATGCAACAATCTGCGCATTATTGGAGTACCTGAATCCACGAATATAGGGAAAATGGAGCTATACATTGAGGACATGCTTAAGACGATGTTTGGTGTGGAGAACTTCTCCAACACGCTAGTGGTTGAGAGGGCGCTTCGGTCCCTTGCACCGCGCCCAGTTCTGGGAGCTTCCCCCGCCCGATAACCGCTAAACTCCTCAATTATAGGGATCGAGATGTGGCGCTCCGGAGGGCAAGGGAAATGGGCACTACGACATATCAAGGCATGGAGGTTCAGCTATTCCCAGATTTTACGACGGCGGTACACCATGCTAGGTGGGATTTCCAGCTGGTTAGGAAACGATTGCGGGCGCTGTAAGTTCAATATGCGATGCTCTACCCGGCCCGACTCAAGATTCAGCATGGCAGCAAACCTAGAATATTTACGATACCGAAGGACGCCATGCTCTTCGTTAAACAACTCGAGCGCAAAGATACGGCAAGGGTAGAGGTTAACGAAGCGGACAATGAAGACTGAGACAACTGCAAGTAGTTCATGGGTTACCATTGCTACTATTGTTCGCAATCTTTGGGAGTAAGGGTTCACAGATGCAGTACACACACATTTGATGATGTTATATGTGTTTGACATGTGACAAGGGTTTGGGCCTGCATCATGCCACAACCTATTCACTAACAATCAACATTAATGGCTCTCTGTGTTTTAGCCCTGTTGGGGAATTGTATATGTGCATGTAGATACACCTAAGGTTTGGGAATGTTTCTTTTTTGGTATTGTGTTGCGATATAGGTGGTACAGTGAATACACTGATACACGTGATCATAGTTATATTCCGGTACTGGACCTGCCATATGTCCTGCTGGTATCGTACATGGTATGGGATGGGGATGTATGGTGTACTTAGTCATATTGCATTTTTCTGTGGGAAAACTGTGGACAGCTCTTCATCTGTTGGGTGTTGCATTTCTCTGCACAACTGTTTTGGTACAACATGTTATAATCTGATGTGCTGAGGGGAACATAGGTATGGGCCAGACCCCCCTCATACCAACGAGGGGGACCTTGGGCACCTAGTGACACCCATAAGAGTACACCCCAAAGAGTTATACATTTGTTATTAGAGTATGGGCAGACTTTCTGCTTATGGTGGGTGGGTGGGCCTCTTTTTATGGTGTTTCTTGCAATGGGGCTGCTTGGCATAATTGGGATGCCTGAGTGGGAGGGAGGTTTGTTTGGGGGTCTGTTTTACTTCACTATTGAACGACTCAGAATACATTATGGTAGCCATAATGTGAAATACAGCTTGCATATAGTGACACAGTGTGATGCACAAATTGTGACTGGAATAACTGATGACTGAGGTGGGCAAACATACATGGTTGACATGGAACGTCAGGGGCCTTAACAATCTGAGAAAAACAAGGCAAGTACTAGCCTATCTGTATAGACATAATGTGCAAGTGGCGTTCCTACAAGAAACAAATTTGTCCAAGCAGGTTGCTGATAATGTGTCCTCAAAATGGGCTGAGGCAAAATGGGCATCCACTTACTCCTCCTATGCGAGGGGTGTAATGATTTTAATTAAAAAAGCTATCCCTTCCTGACGACGCATGTGGACATAGATGATAATGGAAGATATTCCAGGATCAGTATACCCTCTATTGAACAATAAAGCAAAGTACTACACACATCAATTTCAAAAACGAAGATCCAGACGGTTGAAAGTAAATTCACTGTCAATCATCTTACAATTTCAACAATTCTTTAATAGTATTCAAAAAAAGTCATGTAAAATCTCCCAGCACGTATTTTGCCAACACGTGTTTCGTCTTGCACTAAGACTTTCTCAAGGCTGGAAATATTAAATAGTACTGTTATAAGTAAAACATAAAATTACATACATTTATAAATACACATATATAGTTACTATAAAGATCCACCAAAAAATACAAAGATTGACATACTTAAAAAAACACATACGGAAACAAGTTTCCAGTGCGAGTACATATACAGATATATCTATATTATTTTCTTTTACAGTGCAACAAAAAGCATAATATTCCCCGATAATAATCTAGACAAAGTAACCTGAGGATCCCAAATTGGCAAAAAAAGGAAGAAAAAGAGAGTATATAACAATAGCTGAAATGTAGGGAAAGATAAGTGTTAGCCTTCACGAGAAGAGCGGGGACAAGGAAGGAAAGAATGAAAAAAGAATAAAGGATATGTAAAATATAAAAATGAATAATGAACCCACCACAAGTACTGGCGGTGAGTGTCCCAATATCATCTTGGAGGGAGAACAATCGCCGATCTGTCCAAACGCGACTGGCCAAATTCTAAAATTCCTCAAGGAGTCCCAACATGAAATGTGAGTAATAAGTAAATTTGATAGATTAAGAATAGTCTATTAGTCTCAGCAGATTGAGTGTCCCAAGCCGGTCAAAACAAAAATAGTAAGGTACACCGTCTTATATGAATATTTGTAGGAACTTTTACTAGAATGGTTCAACCGACACCACTCCCGAAATGCACCAGCCAAGAAATATAGGAAAACAATTTATCCTCATAAATGCAATTTAAAGGATGAATGGATAGAATATTGGATAATCCAAGTTATATCATTCATTGTAAACCAACATATAATGACAACAAGAAAATAACATCAAAAGCACAAGCCCCATAAACTCACTCAGTGTAACCCTATCTGATATATGACCACCCACGTTGTTCTTAGAGTTGATCACAACAACCTATACTCACCTCACCTAGGTATAGGCAATCATAGACATGAGTATAGTTCACACAAGAGCTTAATGTCGGTCAAGCAGACTGTTATACTCTTACAAACGATACCAGCCCCAAAAGGTTTTGTCAGCTGGTCTAGACAGAAATATAAGGAATATGTTAAGTTCTAAAGAATTTTTAGTTTTTTTCTTTTTGCTGGCAAAGATATGAGAACCGCACACCGATTCTAAATAAGCTATAAGATACACTCACCAATGATTAATTGTAAAAACTTTCAGCTGGGTGGAATTTTGTAGCGTAGTCTTATATATATAACAAATAGGTAAATGGCTGAAAATAGAATAAAGAGCAAGTTTATCCCTAATATTATAACAGTAATGGCCGGAGATCAGTAATGGTAGGAAAGCTGCAAGGGGTTATAGGTTACAACAAGCAAAACATAAGTGCCTGTTAGGAACAACCTGAACGGCACACTTACCAAAGTCAGTAGTGATAACTTTAACATCTCGAAATTTGCAGCATGGTCCTATGTATACGGCGAATAATTGAATATCTGAAAAGGTGGAGTAAGGGGCAACATTAGTCCTAATCCCTAGAAACTAATAGTTCTAATCCCTGAAAAACAATATCAAGAAAGTAAGGAATTATATGTTCAATTAGGCAAAGCAAAGCATGGGTGCTTATGTAAAGCACAGGTTGATTATAATGAAAATAGCCATGTGACTCACCTCTGACACGAGAAGTCTGTGTCAAAGACACCCGGTGCTGACACCGAGAAAATACACTGCAGGGTCGCTGAATATCAGGTAAGTATTAGGAACCCTTCTGATAACACAACCATGATACGTTGTGATCTGAAAAAATAGAGGACCCGACAAAACAAGCAGTAAGTGACTAGTTTGACGGAAGGAGATGGTGTTAAGTTTAACCTTCCAAAGGCCACATACAATTTACCTCCCCCTCCCTCCTTCTCTCTAAGACGGCACGAACGGCTTACCCGGACAGTTGACGGTAGTATCAACAAAACGCTCCGACACCTCCAAATGCGAGGGCGAAGCGTTTTTGACTGCTCCTTTTAATACACCCGTGATCACGATCTCCAGGATGTCAGGTGACCCGAGTGTACGGACCTGAAACTAAACATTGACAAAGGACTACATAAGTACGTAGTGGAACCTATACAGGATGGCGGCCATCTTAACCAGCATTAAGTCATTGAGGGAAACGCTTAAGAAGGGGGATTTTAAAGTATAATACATAAAAACTCAGCGCTCTACAATATACAAATCTGGATCTTAATAAACTATAGCTTATTCACTATAATAGGGAAACAAATAGTTTACATAGCGATCTGATAATTGATCGGAAAAAAGTGCTAATCGAAAGAGTCATTTTTTACGAATATTCTTGCTATCTTGTAATATATGAAGTGAGAGACAGAAAGGCAAGAGTAGTCAAGGGTGAGCATAGCTAGAAGATGTATATAGATCATATATATCAGCAAAATCCAGATGAGATTACATGGTGATATTGTGACCGACCAAAATGTACATCTATTCATCTGTCATATGAGCGAAACTGTTCCAATTGGTGAGAGTAATACGATACAACATATTCAATATGTAAAGGTCAATTTCAGAGATGATGGCCTTGTCTTTGCATATTATACTATAACCAGCGTCCAATACATATAATACAGGTAGACACATCGAATATAATAAAGAGAAAAAGAGTTCATAGTTGGTATGTCTGTATATGAAAACATGGGGGCATATTACCAACGATTAGCGATATTTATCGCTAACTAGGCTTAGCAACAATTTTTTATCGCTAAGCATCGCCGGAAATTATCGCTGAGATAACTTGCTATTAGCAAGGTTTATCTCCAAAGCGATAATTTTTCCGGCGATAGCGTGAATATCGCTGAGAATACAGCGATATTCACGAATTAGCGACAAAATGTTCTTAGCCATCTTATCCACCTCCCATTGGATAACTTGGCTAAGAACTGGTCTGAGCAGGCGTTAGTTTTTGGAGATATTCGCACTAAGCACAAATATTTCCGAGAGGGCGTGGCTACGCGGGCGAGCGGAATGGCCGCCTGAACGTAGAGCTCCGCCGAGCGGGCCGCAAACGGGGCCGTTTCCAGGAGATCCGACACTGCACAGGGGTCGGAAACTGCGAGATGCCAACCCCTGACACCGCCTGATGGAACTGGCCGGGATTGGAGGCCGGGGGACGGCGAGAACGGGTGCACCTGCGGAGGGGTGGTGAGGCCTCTCGGGCCTCGCCGGACGTTACCCTGCTGCGCCGGAGCGCCTGGTGAGTCCTCTGGGTGGCCCTTTGGTTCCCCCCCATGGCACTGGGGTTGCCCCCGGTGGTCTCCAGTAGTGGAGGAGCGGACCCTCGGTTCGGGACCGGCCCTTGCGGCCTAGTCCGGCCTTGGGAGCCGGGGCCTCGATTTTGGTGGCTGCCTGGGCTGCGTGGCGGCGGGTGGGGGAGGCGGGCGGCGGGCCCTGCATGTGATTGGGGGGTGACGTGAGGTGCAACCGGGGGGCTCTAGGGCGACTTCCAGGCGGCCCCGCATCCCTGCATTTGGTGGGGGTTCCACATCTTCGCCCCCACCACCAACACGCTTCCCCGACTCGCGCCTGTCACCCAACACGCCCATGTACAGCGCACTCTCCAGCCCTTGAATGCAGCAACCGGCCACCCACGCTACACGCCTGTGAGCATGCTGGAATACCATGAGCAGTCTGTATGGCCCTGGTGACTCATTTGACTGTGCCTCGTTGAACTAAATGCTTGGTCTTCCTACTACGCTGCCATTTGCTGCCTTGTGACAGTGAGGGTATAGACTTACCTGCTGGTTCACTGTTGCCACCGCGACCCTCCACTGGCCCTCCCTACTGCAAGAGCTCGACCTCCAGATTGGCTCCAGGCTGCCGTGTCACCCTGGCAGAGGACCCCCTGGACTGCGCGGTTCTGCCTTGGCGTCCCTGCGATCTCCACGGTGCGGATAGCACCTAACGCGGAGTGGTGTTTACGACCCCTGATCCATTTGTCCTGGTCTTTACACCTCGCCTGCAAGGTGCCCTGTAACTGTGCTCAACGTTCTTGCTGGTCGCTGTATCTTGACGCACTGGTGCTTGTCCACCGCCATTTCCATTATGGGTAAACGAGATCTTAACCAGCGGAAACTTACCTTCGAAGCGGCTGCCCTCCGTACAGTTGAAGACCCACCCACACATGCTGCGGACGCTGAAGGCCCAGTGACACCGGGAGACACCGCTGGTATGGTCGCCGAAATGTTGGGCGAAATGCGTGCTGGATTTAAGGCATTGGACTCCTGCTTCGACACTCTCGAAAAAAAAATGGCGGACATGGGCGCGAAGATTCAATCGCAGGATCGGCGCCTGGATGTAACAGAATCCAGAGTTTCCGACTTAGAAGATGGAGCTGCGTCGACGCTGAAAAGATTGGAACGCGTGGAGAAGATACTTAAGGATGTTGCTATTAAGAACGAGGATTTAGAAGCACGCAGTAGGCGCAATAACATTCGCATAATTGGTGTTGCGGAGACGACGGCGACCGGACGCTTTGACACATTTGTGGAACATCTCTTGATCGAACTATTTGGCAGGGACACATTCACGGCTGGCTTCATAGTGGAGCGCGCACACAGATCATTGGGGCCTCGCCCTAATCCGGGGTTACCACCCCGGCCCATCATAGCCAGAATCATGAACTTCAGAGACCGAGACGCGGCACTAAAAGCTGCCAGGGAGGCTGGTGAGGTGAAATGGCAAGGCGGAGTGCTATCCTTTTACCCAGACTTCACAATTATGGTCCAGGACGCGCGCCGAAAATACACTGGTGTCAAA
This sequence comes from Lissotriton helveticus, assembly GCF_964261635.1. NCBI lineage: Eukaryota > Metazoa > Chordata > Amphibia > Caudata > Salamandridae > Lissotriton > Lissotriton helveticus. The sequence goes on along the minus strand of NC_136057.1, from coordinate 408,586,628 downwards.
GCCGCTTTGCGCAAGTTGGGGTTGCGCTACGGAATGCTGTACCCTGCCAGGCTCAGAGTAGACGTGGATGGCAGGTTTCGTATTTTTGATTCCCCCGCTGAGGCACAGGAATTTTGTCAAGCTTACAAAAACAGAAGGTCGCCTAGGTCCTCAGGCGAAGCACAAAAATCTCCGCCACACACTGACTCGCAGGCTAGTACTGACCTTTTTGCGGAGAGCGGTCAAGGCTGAATTGTACCCCTTCTCTTTGGAATGGCCGTTCCTTTCAGTATTCTGCACCTAACGATGATGTAACTTTTGCAGTGTTTTCTATATTTGTTGAGAATTGAATGTCGCCCCGGCCGGGGTACCCGCGTGGCGGAGCGTTGCCACCCCCCACATGGCACGAGCCGTATTGTGCTTTTCTCTTAGTTGGCTTTTACTTTTCAGTTGTATTACTGGACCATTGCATTTGTCGGATGATATTGGTGTTCTTATTCGGGATGGGAGATGCCTTCTGGGGCTTAAGGAGAGGCTGGGTGGTGGGAGGGTGGGAGGGATTGTTTCATTCTTCGGTTATAATGTTAATGACATTGCACTGTTTTTATTCATGAATGATGCCTATTTTGCGGGAGGGGGGCGGCTGCTGTGCACACACTTGTTTCATTGTGATTCCTTCGGTTTTGAATGGCTAAGGTAGGACAGCAACCTGGGCCTTCCAGACTTACCCTGATGTCATGGAACGTCCGAGGTTTAAATAACACGAGAAAACGACGTCAGGTCCTAAACTACGCAGCGCGACATGGGGTTGATGTATTGTTTCTACAAGAGACACACTTAGTGCGGAATGACTCCTCCTCATTTGCCAGGGGTTGGGGCGCCTATAGGTTCTTCTCCGGCGACAGCAGATATGCGAGGGGTGTGGCGATAATGATACATAGGCGGGTCCCCTTTGTGCACTCAGACAGTGTAATTGATGATGGAGGCAGATATGTCATTGTTACGGGGGTACTTCTTGGCTTCAAGATCACCTTTGCTGGAGTGTATGGTCCCAACTCAGACTCCCCTGCCTTATTCCAAAGTCTCCATGATGCCTTGCTACGCCTGGACACCGATATGTTGGTGATAGGTGGAGACTTTAATTTGTTGATGGACCCTGCCAGGGATAGCACGTCTCCTTCCCCAGACTGCAAACCCCGCTCACGTGCGGTACTGACAGACATGTGCACACACTACCCGCTCATTGATATTGAGGCTCGTTTGCACTCTAACACGCCCACTTTTACACATCACTCTGGATATCACAACACTAGCACCAGGATCGACTACTGGCTCCTTTCTCCAGGAGTGGCCGGTTGGGTGAAGGATCATTCGACACTCCCACGCACGTTGTCGGATCACTCTCCTATTGTACTGACCCTACTGGTTCCCAGATTGGGGGGATACGAGAGACACTAGCGTTTCCCCGGCAAGGCGTTATCTGACCCGGTCTTCAGGGAAGACAATCGTACAGCGATAGAGGAGTATTTTGAGCACAACACAGGCACTGTAGACACTTGGGCCACGCTGTGGGAGGGATTCAAAGCCACTATTAGAGGGGTTTGCATCACTAAACACGTAGGGGCCTTGCGCGAGATTCGGGCCGCCATGACACGTATCGAGACAGAAATATCCAAACTGGACAGGGACACACTCACGGACACCGACGGTAAGGTAGAGGCGAAGAGGTTAGAGCTACTGCAGGAGTTCAGGGATACTGCAGACAGGGAATTGAAATATCTAGGCGCACAACACTCAGCTAGGCAATACGGAGAAGGAGACAGACCTGGCAGGCTCTTGGCTCAATTGCTCCGCCCTCCCCGACAGGCCTCATACATCTCTGAAGTGGTGGATGACTTGGGCGTTCGACATCAGACCACCCCTGCCATCTGCGAAACCTTTTTATCCTACTACAAAACATTGTACACCTCCACTCTGACAGGGGATCATCGCGACCCAGGCCCCTATATCAACGAGATCTCCATGGTGTTCCTGGAGAAGTATATGCAGGATTTCCTGGCTATGCCTATCGATCCGGACTGCGTCATTGAGGCTATAGATGCATTGAGGGGCTCCTCGGCACCGGGGCTTGATGGCTTTTCGGCCGACTTTTATAAAGAATACAAAGAGGAGCTGGTACCCCGCTTGATAGAGATGTATGCGGAGGCACTCGAAACAGGGGGTTTGCCACCCACGCTCCGAGAAGCTGTCATCGTTCTACTCCCTAAGCCGGGCCGGGACCCCGCGAGGTGCGGCTCTTACAGACCCCTTTCCCTACTTAACCTAGACTACAAGATTTTAGCCAAAGTCCTAGCAACCCGACTGTCTTTACTGATGGAGTCTATTATCTCGCCAGCTCAGTCTGGATTTGTCCCCCACAGATCCACCTCCTTTAATTTCAGGACGTTGTTTTCGGTGCTCCACAGAATAGACCCAGATACACCAGCGGCTGCGGTGTTTTTGGATGCCGAAAAGGCGTTTGACTCTTTAGAATGGCCCTTTTTTCTGTCGGTCATGAGACGGATGGGCATGCCGCCGCTGTTCGTCTCTACGGTCGAACTGCTTTATACCGCCCCTAGGGCGCGGCTGCGCCTGAATGGCACTGTTTCTGATAGCTTCCCTCTCTCTCGGGGAACCCGGCAAGGTTGCCCCCTGTCCCCTCTGCTATACATCCTGGCCATGGACCCTTTGGTGCGGCACTTTCAGGAACACCACATGCACCGTGGGCTCCAGTTTCGAACGGGTCCGCTTCTTATTTCCCTATACGCGGACGATACCATTTTGTATGTTAGATCCCCAGAGACGAATCTGGCGCCCCTGCTACTGGAGATCACCCGCTTTGGGGAATACTCCGGCCTTCGTATTAATTGGCACAAATCCGACATCTTTCCACTCACCCCCTCCACTGAACGCTGGGACTGCCCGTTCCCGCTTGAATGGAATGCTGATTCGGTGAAATATTTGGGTATCCACATTCATTTAGACACGGTATCAATGATTCGACTGAACTATGGCCGGGCGTTGGACTTCCTGGAAGATAATCTGGCACATTGGCTTCGCCTTCCTCTATCGATGGCTGGCCGTATTGCCATAATTAAAATGATCGTGCTCCCCCGTTTTTTATATCTCTTTAACAACATTCCGATCCCACTCACTAAAATCTTCTTCACCCACTGTTGCTACGGTTGGTGTGGGGAGACAAGAACCCGCGAGTTTCCTGGCGAATCCTGACACTGCCTTATGAAAGAGGAGGCTTTGGAGTGCCCGATTTTTATCTTTACTACCTGGTCGCGCAATGCGCTTATGCACACCCCTGGTTCCACCCGGACGCTCGGATTCCATATCTGCGGCCGGAGGCAGACTTGGTATTGCCGCTTGCCCTCAACACGGTACTGCCAAAAGGCTTACCCCGAGACCCGCAAGACATACAGACTGTTTCCACTACATCATGGGCTTGGATGCAACTGCGTAGACTACTCCAGTTAGACGTGTTGTATTCTCCGGCTCTTCCACTACCGAACCCACGCTGGTTCCCAATCACCGCTGAAAAAGTGGTTTGCAACACACTATCCAAATATCTGCTCACCACAATAGGGGACCTGTTCCCAGACGGACATGTCTTTTCAGTGTCAGAGGATCAGCGATTCACTGACTGGACGTTTATGGATTCGTTTGTATTGACCAGAGTGCGATCCATGCTACGAGCACAGTTCCCCTCGTTCCCACTACCCCCAGATGACATGGCTGCCCTAACCTTCTTACTCCAGTCCCACACAGGCGCACATATGGTTTCTAGGCTGTACGGACTCTGTGTGGCGGCCCTTCCTGCTTCGGACGCGAGGGTTCGTGCGGCATGGGAAACCGATTTAGGTAGAACTATCTCGGATGACCAATGGGCCGCTTGTTGCCGAGCTACTAAAGATGTCTCCATTAATAGTAGGCACAAATTGATACATTTCAAGTTTTTGAGGCGGGTGTACTTCACACCGGACCTGGCCCACAAAATCGACCCAACTAGGCCTCATAGCTGCCCCAAATGCAAGGCCCCGCATGCCGACTTTGCACACCTTACATGGACTTGTCCCAAACTGCATGACTACTGGCTACAAGTACACCACATCTTAGGTGACATTCTGGAATGTGAGCTGCAGCCCATACCAGAGATTGCACTGCTTGGTTTTGTGGTTGAGTTCCACCGCGCCACGCGGAAGCTGGCTGCCATAGGCTTCTTGCTAGCGAAAAGGGAAATTGCTTTATTATGGGGGTCCAGAAGAATCCCCAACTCCAAGGCATGGTTACGCAGTCTTGCCCAATGCAACATCAATAGTGTGGAATATTCCACGCAGGTCCCAACAGCTTCACGCCCAGCTGATATCTGGGGCCCATACCGACAGTACGTTAGCAAATTAACGCAAGCTACACAATCCCAAGCTGCCAGTTCTATTGTCCCGGAAGGGGTGGGATAAGTATCACTCGCATGACAGTTGAGCTTTGCCTGTTGCGTTATGAAGGTCTCGTCAGTAAAACACTACTGGGACGGGGTGGGCGGGAACTGCCGATTCCATGGTTAGTGATGTTTGAGAAAGGGGGTTTTCTTCTCTATGTCATTGCCTACTTGGCCCCTATTTGATGATGCTGCACAACTGACATCTCCTCATATGTCATTTCCTTGATCAACGTCTGCCTATACTAATGCTGTTACCACCTTAATAATGATTGTTGTGTTGCTTGTCGCTCTCTCTCTCACGATGGCATATTCATTTTCGTTATGTTTGAAAGCATATATATCTCTTTACGTCATTCTTCCACATGTGCGATTCCACTGTAGAACTGGAAAAAGGAAAATTAGTCTTCTAGAATGTGTTGCACCGCCTGTAATACTATTGGTCACGTCCTCCAGCTGCTTATTTTGTATAATGACTGCTACAGTTTTCATTGTACTTTGTTTACTATGTGCTTGTATGCTTGTACGGACCAATCTGATGCGAATAAAGAGATTTAAATTTTTTTTTTAAAAAGCACAAATATTTCCAACGCTACGCCTACCTTGTTAATAGGCGATAGCGACTTTATCGACTGCTTTCAGTCGCTAACGGGTTGGGTACGCCCACTTTGCATGTCATTAGAGATAAACATCGCTGACATGCAAAGCGGGCCCCAAACTGCTCGCTATCGCCTATAAGCTGTCGCTAACATCAGTTAGCGACAGCTTGCTAATGGGGTGAAAGAATTATCGCCGCTTAGCTGCCGAAAACGGCCGCTAAATCGGCGATAATTGTCTATCGCCCCCTTGGTAATATGCCCCTAAGTCTCTAATCTTGTAGGAACACATGCAGTTCACGATCTGTGTTCAATCCCCTATCTACTGCTCTCAATTTGATCAGCCATTTTGATTCTAGTTTTCTGAATGCTGCCCTCCTATCCCCTCCCCTAGAGTTAGCTCCAACCTCAGCAATGCCATGAAATGTGATTGACATTATTTCAGAATCAGCATGCGCTGTATTGTAGTGTGTTGCCAGGGGATAATTCTCATTTCGATTTCGGATGGCCCTAATATGTTCTTGTATTCTCTCTTTTAATAGTTTTCTGGTACTGCCAATATATATCTGATCGCACTGTCATATTATGCAATAAACAGTAAATTTCGTATTGCAGTTGATAAATTGTTCTATGCGATGAGTTTGTTTGGTGTTATGGCAAAATGTTTTCTTTTTGTCATCAGCAAATTGGCAGACGCAGCACATGGTACATTTATAAAAGCCCTTCGGTTTACTCGGGAGACATGTACTAATGGTGTTACTGAGGGCTTCATTTCTTATCACAGAGGGACTTAAGATGTTTCTTAGAGTTCTGCCTCTTCTGTAAACAATTCTAGGTTTCTTGGCTACATAGGCATCTAAGTCACGGTCCAGTTTGAGCAGCTTCCAATGTTTATTCAAGGATCTAAAACTTTGGTTGCTATGCGAATTGTATTGGGTAATTAATGTAATTTTATCTCCATCATTTCTCTTTTTACTTGACTTCCGTTGAAGAACCTCTGTTCGTGGTATCTTGTCAATACGATTGTGTGCATTATCTAATAAGGACCTTTCATAGCCCCTCGCCACAAAACGTCTTTTAAGGTTCCCCACTTCTCGTTGAAAATCATTTTCTAAGCTGCAATTACGTCGCAGCCTGGTCATCTCACCATATGGGAAAGCCTGTTTTTGAGAGGAAGGTTGGGCACTGCTTGCATACAACACCGAGTTGCATGCGGTTTCTTTCCTGTAAAGTTTACTTTCCAAGTGCCCATTGTTAATAAATAAGGTCACATCAAGGAAATTCACACAGTTTTTGCTGTGATTAGATGTGAAACTCAAGTTGTACGAGTTGACATTCATGTGTGTCACAAATTCCTTGAGTGTGATCTCATCACCACCCCATATCAAAAAAATTTCATCGATGAACCGAAACCAATATATGATGTGGTTCGTGAGATGAGATGGACTTTGTCTCCATATGTGAAACTCTTAAAAAAAAACATATAGATGTTCGCGAACAAGAGTGAAAACTTGGCACCCATAGCCACACCTGAGTGTTGGTGGTACCAATTGTTTTTATGGGTAAAGAAATTGCTGTCTAGGGCAAAGCGTGTGAATTCCAAGACCATTGGGTATGGTCATATAACGTTACATCACGTTTTGATAAGAAATAAGTGAGGGCCTCCACCCCTCTCTCTACATGAATACTTGTGTAAAGAGCACAGACATCCAGGGTCACTAGAAAAAAATCATCCATCCATACCAGGTCCTCTAATTTGTTTAGAAGATACTTGGTGTCTTCTATAAAAGAAGGGAGATTCGGTTGCAAGGTGATGTCAATGAATTCTGAAATATGTTCAGTTACACCACCAATCCCCGAAATTATCGGTTTACCCGGGGTTGTAGTGGTGCTCTTATGAATCTTTGGTAAGATATACATATAGGCTGCCATAGGGTAAGGATTAAAGAGATACTTCAATTCTACATCAGAAAGCACACCCGCACTATGCCAATATCTCTATAATCTGTCCAGACGGTGATTGACGTCCTGTGTGGGATTGCAAGTAACCATAGTGTATGAATTTTCGTCCGCCAATTGGCGATCAATTTCTGTATGGTAGTCAGTGTTGTCCAAAAGGACAATATTGCGCCCCTTATCCGCTTCCTTCAATACTATCTCATTATAGTTGGAAAGTTTTTTTAGGGCTGCCCTTTCTTGATTACAGAGATTGTCATATTTACTGTGCGAAACCCCCTTCAATTTGTCCTCAAGCTTATAAAGTTCTTCCGTGACTGCTCTATAAAAAAAGTCTATGAGATTATCAGATGGTAATTGGGGAGTAAATGTGGATTTGGCCTTTAGTCCGCTGTTGGTTTGTAGATTGCTCTCAATACCCAAATCTCGCAAAATCTCCTGGACGTTGGGAACCTGTTCTAATGTAATGCTGTTTCCCTCAGGATTGGGTAACACTTCCTTGCCCCCTGGCTATGTCGCAAGTAAAGACAAGACGGGACGTGTTCTGATAACTAGCTCTTTATTATCGCATGGTAATACCAGTTGAGGAATCTCATACAACTCCCCGTGTATGAGTATAAGGTAGGTCAAACCGTCCTCTGCATGAATACCGGTCCCGGTATTCCCCAACAGAGGACACCGTGCTAAGCAGTGGCCGATAATACCACTCGATAACTGAACTAGTTTCCTGATTCCTCAAGTCGTCCTCCGCATTGGTGTCGGTCCCGACACTCACTCCAACGGAGGGCAAATTGCGGGTTGTTCTAACAAGGAAGATGGCGGTGTCCCTTACACTCGAAGACCCTCGAGTGGGGACTGGCAAAGTTCGGTAAGGGGACGAAGTCCCAAGCGCTCGATAACCCTCGAGCGGGGACTGGCAAGGTTCGGTAAGGGGACGAAGTCCCAAGAGCTCGATAACCCTCGAGCGGGGACTGGCAAGGTTCGGTAAGTGGACGAAGTTCCAAGTGCTCGATAACCCTCGAGCGGGGACTGGCAAGATTCGGTAAGGGGACGAAGTCCCAAGCGCTCGGTAACCCTCGAGCGGGGACTGGTAAGGTTCGGTAACAGGAACAGAGTCTCAAACGCTCGATTACCCTCGAACGGGGACTGACTCTGCACTACGGGGTATGGAGCCTCGAGCACTTGCGGCAATAGAGACGGTCCTGTCTCTTAGTCGCATACGGTTTCAAGACCCCACTCTAGCTTCCCAAGCTCACCTTTCTTGAAGCTTCGGCAAAGCGGTTGCTCGGCTCTAATTCAAAATATCCGACGCGGTCTGCGTCTTCCGGGTCGGCTTTATGGTGGCTCGATCTGAACATGCACCGTGCTTGGCTTTCTGGGTAATGTAATTCGGTGCGGGATCTTTCCGGGTATTGTAGTTCCTTTGGCATGTATATGTCGTACTCGATTACGGAGCCCTGGATTTGTGTCCTAACATCTAGACTGTCATCAAGTTCTAGTGACATCTGTACATCTTGAATTTCTTTAATAGATTGACCCACTTTAGCAACTGAACATACAGGTATAGTGGACACTTTTTTGTTTGCATCAAAGAATTTTTTACATTTTTAATCTGTGCACAAACTTGAACAGACAAAATCAGGTTTTGAAAGAGGGCAAAAACGTAATCCTTTTTTTAGAACATTTTCTTCTACAGTGCTTAACACAATTTGTGATATATTGACAATAGATACATCTTCAGGATTGGCAGAAAGATTTACAGTCGATATACTTTCAATATCATCACCAAAGTCTCTTGTAGATTCCACTATTTCCTCTGTACGGGTGAGACTGACCTGGTCACCCTTTTGCTTTGTTCTGTCGCTGGTTTTTCTACCCCCCCTCCTTGTTCTTTTCCTCCTGTATTCTTTTGATTGAACCCTGGTTTGGTTCCCTTACGATATCTTCCTAGCTCTAATAAAAAAGCAGAACCTGTGCCAGTACTCTCAGTAGCTCCTGCCGTGAGCGAGGACTCGCTTCTGTTGTCACTAATTTCGCTTAGGCAGCTAGAGCGATCAGACTCACTAGCTGATACAGCAACATCTGATCTCTTGTCCTGAAGAGTTGCAGCCCCTATTCTTGGCTTGTTTTCATCAAATCTTTCGGCAAAGGAAAATATCCTTCCATTGCGGTAATCATTCTCATCCCTTGTAAGTTTTCTGATCTTTTTGTCCCTAATATATGTCTGATGTGAATTTAGTACTCCCTTGAGTATCTTGAAGTTCTTCTCAGTTGTTTCTACCATATTAAGTTTTTTTTATCTCTTCCTCTATAGCTTCAATTTCTGTTAATAACTTGGCTCTTTTACGTTCGGCATGACGGATGAGGATGTCCATCATTCCAAAGGACGAGCCAAATATTAGATTTTCCCATTCGCCAAGAAGGTCTGGATCCAAATCCTCAAAAGTGGGGAATATTATCACACGTAATCCCCTAGGGATCTGTTTTAATTCTATATACTTTTTTTAAGTGGCTAGATCCCACCATCTAGAGAGTTCCGAGTTGCGGAGTCTTTCTAGTTTTATAAAGCATTGTTTCAAACCCTGTGGTTTGTCTTCTGCATTTACAGTCTGTTTAGGCTGGATCCCCTATTTGAAAAGATGTCGTTGAACAATTTGTCCCTAGCGTCCTTAAACTGGCCATTCTAGATCTATAGTGTTTTGCCAACTAGTGTAAATAACTAAAAATATATTTCTGGTAAGAATTCTTACTCAGATCACGCATACAGAGGAAATGAAGTGCTAGACTCACTTAATAAATGCTGCAAGAATTAGGTAGCAGTGTTCCCTAAGGAAATGTCTGCACAATTCACCAATTAAGATTATATTATGTGAGCAGTGCAAAGCGTGACACAATTGAAATGATACACAATATATGTATAAATATCAGGTGCTAAATCTGCCCCAAGGACCTACTACCTCAAGGTGCTGTAGGTACACATGAATTTGAAACCAAACCGAAAGACAAAAAATGAGGCTACCCAAAGCACACCTTATAACTTGCTCTTTTGAATTCTAGCTAGGTAATAGCTTATTCCAGGATCAGTATACCCTCTATTGAACAATAAAGCAAAGTTCTACAAACATCAATTTCAAAAATGAAGATCCAGACGGTTGAAAGTAAATTCACTGTCAATCATCTTACGATTTCAACAATTCTTTAATAGTATTAAAAAAAAGTTGTGTAAAATCTCCCAGCACGTATTTTGCCAACACGTGTTTCGTCTTGCACTAAGACTTTCTCATGTCTGGAAATATTAAATAGTACTGGGATAAGTAAAACATATAAAATTACATACATTTATAAATACGCATATATTGTTATTACAAAGATCCACTAACAAATACAAAGATTGACATACTTAAAAAAACACATACGTAAACAAGTTTCCAGTGCGAGTACATATACAGATATATCTATATTACTTTCTTTTACAGTGTAACAAAAAGCATAATATTCCCAAATAATAATCTAGACGAAGTAACCTGAGGATCCCAAATTGGCAAAAAAAGGAAGAAAAAGAGAGTATATAACAATAGCTGAAATGTAGGGAAAGATAAGTGTTAGCCTTCACCCAGTGACGTGATATTTTTATATATTCCTAGAGCAATGTGACAACGAAGAGAGGGAGACGAGCGGGGACAAGGAAGGAAAGAATGAAAAAAGGATAAAGGATATATAAAATATAAAAATTAATAATGAACCCACCGCAAGTACTGGTGGTGAGTGTCCCAATATCTTCTTGGATGGAGAACAATCGCCGATCTGTTCAAACGCGACGGGCCAAATTCTAAAATTCCTCAAGGAGTCACAACATGAAATCTGAGTAATAAGTAAATTTGATAGATTAAGAATAGTCTATTAGTCTCAGCAGATTGAGTGTCCCAAGCCGGTCAAAATGAAAATAGTAAGGTACACCGTCTTATATCAATATTTGTAGGAACTTTTACTAGAATGGTTCAACCGACACCACTCCCGAAATGCACCAGCCAAGAAATATAGGAAAACAACGTGTCCTTATAAATGCAATTTAAAGGATGAATGGATAGAATATTGGATAATCCAAGTTATATCATTCATTGTAAGCCAACATATAATCACAATATAATGATCAAATTGAGAGCAGTAGATAGGGGATTGAACAAAGATTGCGATAAAAATTTCGTTGCTAAGCCAAGTTAGCGATAAATATCGCTAATCGTTGGTAATATGCCCCTATGTTTTCATATACAGACATACCAACTATGAACTCTTTTTCTCTTTATTATATTCGCTGTGTCTGCCTGTATTATATGTATTGGACGCTGATTATAGTATATCATGCAATGACAATGCCATCATCTCTTAACCCGACCTTTAAATATTGAATATGTTGTATTGTATAACTCTCACCAATTGGAACAGATTCGCTCATATGACAGATGAATAGATGTACATTTTGGTCGGTCACAATATCACCATGTAATCTCATCTGGATTTTGCTGATATCTATGATCTATATGCATCTTCTAGCTATGCTCACCCTTGACTACTCTTGCCTTTCTGTCTCTCACTTCATATATTAAAGGATAGCAAGAATATTCGTAAAAAAATGACTCTTTCGATTAGCACTTTTTTCCGATCAATTATCAGATCGCTATGTAAACTGTTTGTTTCCCTATTATAGTGAATAAGCTAGAGTTTATCAAGATCCTGATTTGTATATTGTAGAGCACTGAGTTTTTATGTATTGTACTTTAAAATCCACCTTCTTAAGCATTTCCCTCAATGACTTGATACAGGTTAAGATGGCCACCATCCTGTATAGGTTCCACTACGTACTTATGTAGTACTTTGTCAATGTTTAGTTTCAGGTCCGTACACTCGGGTCACCTGACATCCTGGAGATCATGATCACGGGTTTATTAAATGGAGTAGTCAAAAACGCTTCGCCCTCGCATTTGGAGGTGTCGGAGCGTTTTGTTGATACTACCATCAACTGTCCGGGTAAGCTGTTCTTGCTGTCTTAGAGAGAAGGAGGGAGGGGGAGGTAAATTGTACCTGGCCTTTGGAAGGTTAAACTTAACACCATCTCCTTCCGTCAAACTTGTCACTTACTGCTTGTTTTGTCGAGTCCTCTTTTTTTTCAGATCACAACGTATCATTGTTGTGTTATCAGAAGGGTTCCTAATACTTACCTGATATTCAGCGACCCTGCAGTGTATTTTCTCGGTGTCAGCACCGGGTGTCTTTGACACAGACTTCTCATGTCAGAGGTGAGTCAAATGGCTATTTTCATTATAATCAACCTGTGCTTTACATAAGCACCCATGCTTTGCTTTGCCTAATTTAACATAAAATTCCTTATTTTCTTGATATTAGTTTTAAGGGATTAGAACTTTTAGTTTCTAGGGATTACGACTAATGTTGCCCCTTACCCCACCTTTTCAGATATTCAATTATTCGCCGTATACATAGGATCATGCTGCAAATTTCGAGATGTTAAAGTTATCACTACTGACTTTGGTAAGTGTGCAGTTCAGGTTATTCGTAACAGGCACTTACGTGTTGCTTGTTGTTACCTAGAACCCCTGGGCAGCTTTCCTACCATTACTTATCTCAGGCCATTACTGTTATAATATTAGGGCTAAACTTGCTCTTGATTCCATTTTCAGCCATTTACCTATTTTTTATATATATATATATAAGACTACGCTACAAAATTCCACCCAACTGAAAGTTTTTACAATTAATCATTGGTGATTGTACCTTATAGCTTATTTTGAGTCGGTGTACGGTGCTCATATCCTTGCCAGCAAAAAGAAAAAAACTAAAAATTCTTTAGAACTTAACATATTCCATCTATTTCTTTCTAGGCCGGCTGACAAAACCTTTTTAGGCTGGTATCGTTTGTAAGAGTATAACAGTCTGCTTGACTGACATCAGGCTCTTGTGGGAACTATACTCATGTCTATGATTGCCTACACCTGGGTGAGGTGAGTATAGGTTGTTGTGATCAACTCTAAGAACAACGTGGGTGGTCATATATCAGATAGGGTTGCACTGAGTGAGTTTATGGGGCTTGTGCTTTTGATGTTATTTTCTTGTTGTCATTATATGTTGGCTTACAATGAATGATATAACTTAGATTATCCAATATGCTATCCATTCATCCTTTAAATTGCATTGATAAGGATACATTGTTTTCCTATATTTCTTGGCTGGTGCATTTCGGGAGTGGTGTCGGTTGAACCATTCTAGTAAAAGTTCCTACAAATATTGATATAAGACGGTGTACCTTACTATTTTCGTTTTGACCGGCTTGGCACACTCAATCTGCAGAGACTAATAGACTATTCTTAATCTATCAAATTTACTTATTACTCAGATTTCATGTTGGGACTCCTTGAGGAATTGTAGAATTTGGCCAGTCGCGTTTGGACAGATCGGCGATTGTTCTCCCTCCAAGTTGATATTGGGACACTCACCACCAGTACTTGTGGTGGGTTCATTATTCTTTTTTATATTTTATATATCCTTTATCCTTTTATCACTCTTTCCTTCCTTGTCCCCGCTCATCTCCCTCTCTTCCTTGTCACATTGCTCTAGGTATATATAAAAATATCACGTCTCTCGGTGATGGCTAACACTTATCTTTCCCTACATTTCAGCTTTTTTTATATACTCTCTTTTTCTTCCTTTTTTTGCCAATTTGGGATACTCAGGTTACTTTGTCTAGATTATTATCTAGGAATATTGGGCCACATGCATCATTGTTGCCGTTTGCGATTTCTTAATTGCGAAAATTAAGGAATCGCAATTAAGAAATCGCAAAAGACAATGCATCAAGAAATCGCAATTTTTTTGCGATTTCTTAAAATTCCTTGATTGCGATTCACAATTTGCGAATCGCAATCAAGGAATTCCTTCCCGTTCATTCCTATGGGCCTAGAGGGCCATAGGAATGAATGGGAAGTCATTCTCAATTTGCGATTCGCAATTTGCGAATTGCAAATTGAGACTGCAATTTCAAGGTTGCAGGGGAGGTCCAAAGGACCCCCCCTGCACCCCTGAAATATAACTTTAAGTGCATTTTTCACACACATATGCCCCAAGGGCATGTGTGTGTGTAAAATGAAACTTTCAAAAATGCACTTTTGTGCATTTTTGAAAGTTTTCGCAAATTACCATGAAGGTCAACTTCATGGTAATTTACCTCTCCCTATTTGCAAATTCGCAAATTTAAAATGTTCATGCATTGCATTTAAGTAATCACAAATTGCTATTTCTTAAATGCAATCGCAATTTTAGAAATCGCAACATAATTGCGATTTCTAAAATTGCGAAAAACATGATGCATCCCAATTTTGTCAATTGCATTCGCAAACGGACGAAAATTGCGATTCGCACCATTTGCGAATGCAATTGACATTGATGCATGTGCCCGGTTATGCTTTTTGTTACACTGTAAAAGAAAATAATATAGATATATCTGTATATGTACTCGCACTGGAAACTTGTTTCTGTATGTGTTTTTTTAAGTATATCAATCTTTGTATTTGTTAGTGGATCTTTGTAGTAACTATACATGTGTATTTATAAATGTATGTAATTTTATATGTTTTACTTATACCAGTACTATTTAATATTTCCAGCCTTGAGAAAGTCTTAGTGCAAGACGAAACACGTGTTGGCAAACTACGTGCTGGGAGATTTTACATTACTTTTTTTAATACTATTAAAGAATCGTTGAAATTGTAAGAAGATTGACAGTGAATTTACTTTCAACCGTCTGGATCTTCGATTTTGAAATTGATGTTTGTAGTACTTTGCTTTATTGTTCAATAGAGGGTATACTGATCCTGGAATAAGCTATTATCTAGCTAGAATTCAAAAGAGTAATTTATAAGGTGTACTTTGGGTAGCCTCATTTTTTGTCTTTCGGTTTGGTTTCACATTCATGTGTACCCACAGCACCTTGAGGTAGTAGGTGCTTAGGGCGGATTTAGCACCCGATCTTTATACATATATTGTGTATCATATCAATTGTGTCACGCTTTACACTGCTCACATAATATAATCTTAATTGGTGAATTGTGCAGACGTTTCATTAGGGAACACTACTACCTAATTCTTGCAGCATTAGATAATGGAAGATATATTATTGTGCAAGGGAAACTCTGTGGCATGCTGGTACCTCTTCTTTTTTTTCAAATATATTTATTAAAAAGTTTTGGGGAGTTACACACAGCAAAAAGAAAAACACAATTTCCATACATTGGACTACTTTTTATGATCACATTTCTAGGATATAAAAAAACAATATGAACCAAGTTAAAGAAAGAGAAGGGGGAAGAAAATAAGAGAAAAGAAACCTAGCCTATCAACCTTAATGGCCTAACCAAAATCTTTCAAATTTTCCTTCCCTTTCCGGATGGGTTCCCAGATTCGCCTTCCTAGCGCTCTGCCCCTCTTACCCTTCCTTGCGTAGATCCCCTTCTCCAAATTAAACACCGCAAGATTAGCTAACCATTGGTGTACTGTTGGAGGGGCTCTATCCAACCATGCCTTTGCTATACCCATACGTAAAACAGCCCTAGCCATAAACAAAAAGTAGGGGTAAGGACTCTGCTCAGGTGCTCCGTTAAGGGTGATCTTGATCCCCAGAGACCTAACAAGAAATGTTTCAATGGCTCTATGAAGTGTGTACAGCTGCGGGCAGGAAGCAAAGATGTGAATTATGTCTGCCTCCGAGGAAGCACAGCGCGGGCAGTTGATGCCTGTGGTTCCCCCCCACTGAGCTATCGTAGCAGGCGTATAATATAGGGAATATATTGTCTTATAATGCTGGGCCTGTAATCCAGCTGAGCATAGCAAGGTTTGTCCCAATTCCAAAGATTCCTCAAAGCAGTCCTGCTCTACCCCCAGTTTCTCTGCCCATTTGGTGCCAAATTTCACCAAGTCATCCGCCTTTGTTGCAGAGAGCTCTGAATACAATCTGCGGATAGAGCAGTCCGCCCCCCTTTCGATAACCTCAAGGATCTTGTTCTTACTGAACCCTTTTGAAACCCCCTGATTTTTTAAAAAAAAGCTGCAGACCTGCAGGTATTTGAAGAAGCTCCTTCTATCAATCCCTTATAATGCCTGTAACTCTGCGAACTGGAGGAACCCATCAGGCCCCATCAAGTCTCCCAGTTTCAGAATTCCCTGCATTCCCCATCCTGCCATAACCGAATCTGCAAATATTTCTCCTGGGAGAGACACATTCCTATACAGACGAATATGGGCGTTAAACCTTCCGAGTCCATATTTTTCAAAAGGGCTACCCATATCTTGTAGGCTGCCTGGATCGCCTTGAACCTCGTTCTCTTATAATAGCTAAAATCAACACCATTCAGAAAGCAGCTCCCAGCTTCTTCACCCAGAATCGCTGCATATATGTCGGTGGAACAAGCTTTTACTTTTGGGTCCCCTGTCCCTCCACCTAATAATCCCTGCATGTACTGAAGTGCCGCTGCCCGATAATACATTTTGAAATCAGGGGCCGCCCAGCATCCTCTAGCCCTAGGAAGCGTCATATACCACAATGCCCTCCTTGTCATGCCATGTGCCCATATAAATCTGTTCATTATTTGTTCCAATACCACAAACCATTTGGCCAAAAAAAAAAGTGGAATTGTCCTGAAGAAATAAAGAAACTTAGGTAAAATGATCATTTATATCACGTTCGTCCGCCCCACTATTGACAGGTGAAGAATATGCATCCTATCAAGGTCGTATTTGACTTTAGCGATCAGAGACTCCATATTCCTCTCCACAGTTTTGTCAAGATCAGCCGAAATACTAACCCCCAAGTATACTGCTGAATTGACCACCCACCCATCATCACAGATTGCCCTGCTGTTTTTAATTATCTGGGTTTTAGCCCTATTAAGTGCATATCCTGAGACCTGCCCAAATAGCTGAGCTTCTGCCTCCACCTCCTCAACCGTCATGTCTGGCCTTGAGGTGACGACTGCCACGTCGTCTGCATACGCAAATGTTTTAAAATCTTGTCCTTGTGTTTTTAGCGGTAGAATCCTATTGTTTGATTCCATCCTGCTTGGCAGTGGGTCAATATAGAGGGCAAAGAAATGTGGCGAGCATGGGCACCCCTGTCGAGTCCCCCGCTTAATCAGAAAAGGTGCAGTATACCCTTTATAAAGGCCCTACGGCCCGGCTCAGAATTATTAGAGAGCTTGCATTGCTTTTATAAATCCCACCCCTATACCACTCCACCTCATGGTCATCCAGAGGTAGTCCCAGGCGACCCTATCGAATGCCTTCTCTGCGTCTAATAGAAGGACAGCCATAGGGTCCCCTGAGACCCCCGCTGCATCGAACAAGGTAATGACCTGCCGGATGTGCTGTGTCATGCCCTTGCCTGGTATAAAACCATGCTCGATGGGGCTGACCAATCCCTCTATTACTCTGCCTAGTCTAATGGCCAATGCCTTAGAAAATATCTTTGCATCTGTGTTCATAAGAGTAATAGATCCATAAGACCCTGGGTCTATGGACGGTTTACCTTTTTTCTAAATTATTGCTATGTCAGCCCTACGCCCATGAGTTCGGTATAGAATCACCCGCTTGCGCCTGCAACATTGTATCTCCCATGTCTCTACTAAGAACCTTTTGAAAAACTTTATAAAACTCTAAGGGTAGCTGATCCGAGCCTGCTGCTTTCCCTGATGCAAGATTGTTTAATGCCCCGAGTATCTCCTCAAGAGTTAGTGGGAGCTCAAGTGCCGCCTTCTCTTCCTCAGGACAACTAGGAGCAGCTATGCCCCTTAGGTATTCCTGGGCCGCTATTGCATCCCTAGGTTGGTCCTTGTTATATAATTTGGCATAGAATAACCTAAAAACTTCCCGTATTTCTCCAGAATCTATTACAGTACCACCTCTACCGTCCGATATGACTCTTATTTCCCCTGCTGCCGCCTTCTGCCTCATATGTATTGCAAGGGTGCGCCCCACCCTCTCGCTCAATTCATGACATTTTTCTTTCCTAGTCATAAAATGAACTGTGGCCTTACTGGCAATATCCTCAACTGCCTCGGCTTTAGCCGCTATAAGTTTAAGGAGGATTTGCTCTAAAGGCATCCTCTGCTGAATTGCTATATTCAGTTCCTCCTCTACAGCCACAGCAGCCTTAAAAAGATCCTTCACCCTTGTAACTGCCTGTTTTCATTTATATAACCTATAACTCAGAGTCTTTCCCCTTATGGCCGCCTTAAATGCATCCCATGCCATACCTGTAGAGGTGCTTCCTCTGTTAATATCCCAAAAAGCAACAGTACATTCATTCATATGTTTTATATATTCCTTGTCCTTCAGTAATGCCCTTTCGAATGTCCAGGTGCTCTCTCGTTTTACTACCCCATCGAGTTTAAGGGTATGTATGTATGTATGTATTGCGACTTATATAGCGCACGTATCACCCGAAGGCATCAAGGCGCTTGCTTAGGGAACCCGTCCTGGTATTCCCCTGTGAGATACCCCGGCAGGGTATCCACAAGGTGAAAGCCAGGCATCCCGCCGCGAGGGGCCGTAGTGGAGATTAAGCAAGCTATTGCCCAGAGTCGCAGAGTGTGACCCCGTGAGTCGAGTAGGCACCGGAGCGAGAATTGTCGAGTCCGTGGAATTTTTGAGCCCGAGTCCCGCCGAGGCGGGGAATCGAACCCTGGTCCACGGCCGATCTCAGCTTCCGGGTCTGCCGCCTCTAACCACTGAGCCACGCTTCTCCACTAATTACTAAAGGGTTATGGTCAGAGATGATCCAGGGGAATTTCTCAATCTGAGTTCTTGCCATTAGAGAATTAGAAACTAAAAAGTAATCCAGTCTTACACAAACCTTATGTGGTGTTGAATATTATGTACTACCAGAACCTGAAGGGTTTAAAGATGCCCAAACGTTGAGTAGCGAATTATGCCGGGCCAGATCAACTATCACACAACATGTCTTTCTCTTGCTGCCCAGATATGCTGCCCCCGATCCCTAAGCCAGCCAACCCGTTAATATTAAAATCACCGCAACAGAATATTGGCTCTGGCTATAAGGCTAATTCTGAATCCAAAAACTCAAAAATATACGGGTCATCTTGCGTTGACCCATAAACTGAGACTAATGTGATTGTTTCCCCCTGTGCTAAACACTCAAAAAGGACCCATCTGTCCCATTGGTTCTCAAGCTTCCTTTTAACTATAATGTTGCTTCTTTTGGCTATAACGGCCATCCCTCTAGTCTTGGAGCCCTGCTTAGTACGTGCAAGCAAAGAAAAACCCAACTGTTGCAGCAAATGTCCCCTCACCCCTTCTATATGTGTCTCCTGTAGACATACAAGGTCTAATCGCATTGATCCCAGCATGGCGGCCACTCGTTGTCTTTTCATGTGATCATTGAGCCCACAGATATTTATTGACGCTATCCACACACTCATTAAAATACGTCAAATGGAAGGGCCGTCTTTACTGCCAGTAAATTAAAGAAACTTGGATATCGTGCTGAGCTGTGCTGCATGTACTCCCCTTTGTGCCCCTCCCTCCTCCCCCAATCCTGCCTTCCCTTCTGCCGGACCCCCCGTGAACCAACCCCCTAACCCCCTTACAGGCAAATAGGTCAAGCATGACCTATGCGTGGACGGCTAGCTCGCATCTAGTGCAGCCTCCCCCCCTCCAGTGAGTTGTTTGCTCCAGTTAGTGTTCCCCTTACTCCAATCAGTGCTGACTCAGAATAACATTACCCCTCCACCAAACTTTAGCATAAGAGGAGAATGAGTGGTAACCGAGGCATAAGAGATTCTAATCTGACCCAAAGTACTCATCTAGCCCCCTTCATGAATTACCTACTCCTTACCTCTGGACCCTCATCCCCCCTTCTGTCCTTTTAATTCTTTCAGATAATGCTGCGCCTTCACCTCAGAAAAAAACATTTTAACCTGCCCCTCTGTAACCACCTTTAACCTTGCAGGGTACAGCAAGTATGCCTCGGAACCAAGACCCTGGAACGGAGCAATCAGCTGCCTTAGCCTTAACCTTCTTTCTACGGTGACATGGCAAAAGTCAGGGTGGGACCCGGTTTGCCCTACTTGCGCAGTATCACTGCCACCGTCTTGATACATTTAAGACGTGGCTGAGTAGTGACAGACCAACTTCCTAGACGTGTTGTCGGGGCTCTCCAATGCTTTAGGCTTAATTTTGGACCTTCTCTTCCGCTGCGCATTTTTCTGGGCCGATGAGGAACTACCAGAGTCCTCGTCCTCAGGGGGGCTGCCTTCACTTGATGGGAATGACTCAGAGTCTTTGTTAAGCGAGAAAAAGCAGTCCCCATCGGGTGAACCGCGCCCCCTCTATCTTGCCTTGTTTCCTTAAGAGCCTTATGATTGCTCAACATTGCATCCATTTCCCCAGTACTCACAGTTCCATTTGTTGTAGGGACTTCTGTTCTCCCTGGGGGGCGAGTACACTCCTCCTGGCTGTTCTGTGCAATGAGTGAGTCTCACCTTGATCCGAATTGCTCTCTCCGTTTTTTATCCATGCGCTTCGCAGCAGCTCTCTGTTCCTTGTTCCCTGATGGTTCAACAGGCGGAGCTTGCAACACTGTAGCACAGCGTTGCTTAGCTACTAGATTTCCGGCATCCTGGAAGCAGGCTTCAGCGTCTCTCTTCTCCGTGCTCTCTGACACTTCCAGCGCCTGCTCCGGAGGTCTAGCAGCAAAAGCCTCATCCAAGGTAGGTTGGCGTAGGGAGGAATCTCTGGCATCTCTGGCTTTGACTCCTTCTCTTGTGCCCTTTTGTGTAACAGTTTTCTGCACACGGTCAGCAGTGCCTTTGACTGCTGTATTCGCGGCGGCATTTGCCGGCTGCTCATTTGCCCTCTTCGCTTCCGTCCCGGGGGGTCTTCGCGCTGCCCCCGTGGACCGCAGTGCTGTGGCTGTCATGCTGGCTGCTGGAGTATATCTGTTGGGGTCCTTAGGAACTTCCTTAGGATCACCCGACTCCCTCGGATCTTTTGCCGGTTTTGGCCCTCGTGGAGCCATCGTATTACCCGCCTTTGTTCGGAGCAGCAGCACAGCTATTTAACTGCTGGATATAATAGCCACCGTGCTGCTGTACCATTCGATTGCCTCACTGCTACGGGGTAATCCTGGTTGGTAAGGGACCACAGCATCCTCCTCAGTATGTCATCCTACACCAGAGGGGAAGAAGACAAATCTGCGACTGTGTGCTTCGCCCCGTTGGCGGCCATCTTGCTGAAAGACCTCATTTCTCTTTCCCTCTATTGGTAACTCTTCTTAATTTATACGGTCCTAATGTTGATGACCCTGAGTTCTATGATGAGGTCTGCAACAAAGTCTATCGACTTCAGCCAGCTCCCATTGTTTGTGGGGGGGATCTGAATGTGGTCTTGAATCCGAAATTAGACCGCCACTCCAAGGTGGAGTATGTTGCCAAGAAGGCCGCACAGGCCGTTAAAAATGGTATGCAGGAATTATCCCTAGTAGACATTGGAGGCTGAGGCATCCGGAGCAGAGGGAGGGCACATGTCATTCTTACACACATCACTCTTGGTCTCGTTTAGACTATTGGTTAGTTACGGATAAGATAAACTTGCTGATCGCTAAAGCACTCCATCTGCCTAGAACACTTTCTGACCACTTCCCATCCCTGTTTCAAATGATTATACCTACATACACGCCACCCCGATTCCAATGGAGGCTGCAGGCCACCGCCCTGCAGGATCATGTGCTCCGGGAGGGGGTGAGGGATGCCATTGTAAATTACTTTGCTGAAAACACTGGCTCAGTTGACAATTTGAGTACACTGTGGGAAGCGTTACAATTCGGGGTATGTATAGGATTGCATCCAGGAGTACTTAAATCGCTATGGGGATCTATGAAGCGGCTGGAGCAGGACCTGATAGAACTAGAACGCCAGTATGCGACGACATCAGATATTCAGACCTTGGCATCAATTAGAACTAAAGTGACTGAATATAATGATTTAGCGGACTCGGAAGTCAAACATATGTCGCGACGATGGATGGCCAGATATTATGTTGAGGGCGGAAGGCCGGGTAGGGCTCTAGCAAACAAAATCAAAGTGCCTTGGGCAAAAAACAGTATGATACAATCTATTGTGGATGGGGATAATAGGCATTGCGACAGTGCGGGTATCCTTGCAAACTTTGTACGGTATTATACAGATATGTATAAAGCTAGACAGACAGTGGATGAAGACGAAATAGTGCAGAATCTAGAGGATATTGCCTTGGTGTGATTGTCGAAAGGGCAACAATATTTTTTAATGCCCCCTATCACGACTGGCGTAATACGTGATGCAATCCTTGCTTTGCCCTATGACAAAGCTACTGCTACGGACGGGCTCCCTGCGGAGTTTTATAAGGAGTATGTTGATATACTGGTGCCGCATCTGCATACCATGTTTGAGGAAGCCTATGAACAGCAGACGCTGCCAGGCACGCTCCGTGACGCACTGATTGTAACCTTATTGAAACCAGGGAAGGAATCTAATAAATGTGAGTCCTATCGACCGCTGTCCTTAATGAATACGGACGTTAAAATACTTGCGAAGGTCCTTGCCACGAGGTTGCAATTATTATTGCCTGTCATGGTGCTGCCAGAACATTCGGGTTTTGTACCTGCTCGATCCACAGCCCATAACCTGCGAACACTATTTGCAGTCCTACATCTTCTAGAGCCCACTTTGCCTGCTGCAGCCTTCCTTTTGGACACCGCAAAGGCCTTTGACTCCATCTCCTGGCGTTATATGATAGCGGTGCTACATCATATGGGGGTACCCTTTCTTTACACCAACTGGATCAAATTATGGTATGAAAATCCTGTGGCCCGAGTGAGAGTGAATGGTCGGCTATCTGAGCCGTTCTCAATTTGACGTGGAACGAGGCGAGCTGTCCTTCATCGCCAATACTCTTAGCGATAATGCTGGAGCCTTTGGCTTGTATACTGCGGCAGCGTCATGCCAAGGCGGCGTTGCGTTTTCATCAGAGACCATCAGTAGTTTCCATGTACGCGGATGACATGGTTTTATATGTGCGAGACCCAGCAGTGTACCTAGAACAACTAATTAGGGAATATATAAGGTTTGAGTGGCACTACGGGTTGAGGATCAATTGGAATAAATTGGTGGTGTTCTCTTTGAAGACAGTCAGAAAGAGATTTGAGTTAGGATTCCTTCTGGTGTGAAGTGATGAACCGGTTAAATATTTAGGAGTGTGGGTTCACAGGGACCCGCAATGCGTTCTTAGCGAAAACTATGGCACTGCGATTACCCGGCTTAAGGAGCAGGTCACTCGATGGATACGCCTACCATTGACATTTGCGTACTGGGCGGCACTGCTTAAAATTGTAGTTTTACCAACATTTGTATACCTATTTGTCACTTTACACATAATATTGAAGCCACATATTTTTAACACACTCCGCGGTTTACTGATTACACTAGTTTGGGGGGGGGGAAACGTGTGATAAATGGGAAGTCCTGACACGTCCTTATGAAATGGGAGGGAAATGTATTTATTTTAAATGTATGTATTTCCTTTTATATTTGTCAAAATATTTTTTATTATGACATTTTATTTTTTCCTATTACATTTAATTTCATTTACTTATAATCTTATATTTATTATTTTAATTTTTTTTAAATATTTTTATGTTGTTAGGTGTTTAAAAACTTTAGAAATATGATTAGGAAAGTCAAATACTTTCCTTGCTTTTGAATACATTAAATAGGAATAGAAAATCTACCCCTCCAAAGTTCAGCACCTGCTCTACTGTTGCTTTGATTGGAGTAGAAATAGAAAATATCTAACCCTTCCAAAGTCCAACACTTTTCCTGATTTTGCTTACGTTGGAGTGTGACTTCTGAATCTACAGACTGAAGTGAGAATAGTAAATCTAATCCCTCCAAACTCCATCTTTTTCCCTGATATTGCTTCCGTTGGAGTGGGAATAGTGAATCGTACCCCTCCAAAGTCCAACACTTTACTGACTTTCAGTTAGATTGTAGTGGGAGTAGTATATGCAACCCCCCCAAGTTCAACACTTTCCTTGCTGTTGCTTAGATTGGTGTGGGATTAGTAAATCTAACCACTTAAATTTCCAACACTTTCCATACTGTTGCCTAAATTGGAGTGGGGGTAGTAAATTTAACACTTTCACAGTCCAAACCTTTCCCTAATTTGCTTATGTTCCAAAGGGAAGTCCAATACTTTTCCTGCAGTTGCTTAGATTGAAGTGGAAAATTAAATTGAACCCCTCCAAAGTCCATCCTTTTCCCTGGTTTTGCTTACACTGGAGTGGGAATAATGAATATAACCCCTCCAAAATCCACTACTGTTGCTGAGATTAGAGTGGGAATACTAATTCTAACCTCTCCAAGGTTCAACACTTTTGCTACTGTTGTTTATATTGAGTGGAAATAGTAAATCTAAGCCCATCAAAGTACAAAACATCTCTACTATTGAAAGCCCTTCCAAATCGAAACCTTCTCTGATGTTTACTTACGTGGGAGTTGGAATTGTAAATCTGATCCCTCCAATGTCTACCACTTCCCCTGCTGTTTCCTAGATTCAAGGAGGAATAGTAAATCTAACCCCTCGAAAGATCAACACTTTTTCTACTGTTCCTTTGATTGGAGTGGGAATAGTAAATCTAACCCTTCCATGGTCCAACACTTCACTTGATTTTGCTTACTTTGAGGTGTATAACACTTGCCCCACTGTTGCTTAGAATTGTGTGGAAATAGTAAATATAACCTTCCATATTCGAGTACTTTCTCTACTGTTCTAAGATTAGAGTGGGAGCAGTACATCTAACCTGTACAAAGTCCAATACTTTCCCTGCTTTTGCTTACCTTGGAGTGGAAATAGAAAATCTAACTCCACCAAAATCCAGCTCTTTCCCACTTTTGCTTAACTTGTTCAATTAGTTCAATTAGTGAATCTGTTTCCTTTAAAGTCCAACCATTTTGTTATTGTTGTTTATTTTTGATATGTCCATATTATTTATTTAAACAGAAAAATAATTGTAGTTTTTTTAATTCAGATTTTAGAGCAGCATATATGTGCAGAAAGACAAATGATTGTGCCACAGATAATTTTAACAATTAAGTTATAGATATGTTAACTTGTATTACTAGCCAATATGGAGAATATTCGACATAATCACTGTGAGTAAAGTATAACTGGAGGCAAATGACAGCTTTTAACACCATACTTCAATTTCTCAGTTGCTTGGCAAACTGCACAGTGGCAATCTGTCAAGCAGTTGTCGATAGGAATCATTCTGAATGAAGTGGCCCCTGCAAACTAGTTTCTACAGAGATGCTGACGGGCGAGAGTCGTATAAGAGGAAAAAGCTGCAGTGCACAAATAGAATCCCATCCAGAAAGGTTGGTCTTTGACACTGTTAGTAGAGTGAATGCAAGGCCTTGTCTGGATGCGCAATACAGTAACAAAGGATATGTAGTGTAATGGAAATGAAGAGGTTGCCAGTTACAGAAGAGTTTATGAAGAAACAGGAGCAGTAGTGGGTTCAGATAACCATGTGTATACTCAGAGCTACTGGTGTAGCTTATTCTTCGATTAAAAGCATAAGGAAAAACACTAAACATATGTGATGACTGCATGTTCCTTTAACCGGACACTGGGATTCTGATTTTTTTACAGATTTTAAATACAAGATGTATTTGGTACAGGTGTTTTGAGGCTTTTTGAGATTTTGGGCAAGTATTCAACAGCCTCAACTGAAATCCAATAAGCTGATCTCCCTTGCCCTTAGGTCACTGAAAAATGAGGTCAAAGGGCAGACATAGGATTGTCACGCTGCTGCTGCTATTGTAAAACTTGTGCAGTTTTAAAATCGTTTTTAGGAGGATTTGCTCGTTTTTTAACAAATTTGAAAATTGTTTGTGTTGTGGTGCTACATTAGTGATACTGACCTCGTGGCTATTTACAATTATATTCCACGCTCCCCCTATGTCCACATTGCCTAAAAAGTAAGAAAGCCCCCACAGGACTCACCAATCGGGTGAATTTAGTGCTGCCTCACTCCCGACCGCCATTTTGGGTGTGGGCTTAGAAACGCTCCAGGGGCTAGCGCTCTAGTGTTTGTGAGTGCCCTTTGACAAACACTATTTAGGGGACCAGTCGGCGTCGCGCGGACAAACAAATAGGATTGTCACGCTGCTGCTGCTATTGTAAAACTTGTGCAGTTTTAAAATCGTTTTTAGGAGGATTTGCTCGTTTTTTAACAAATTTGAAAATTGTTTGTGTTGTTGTGCTACATTAGTGATACTGACCTCGTGGCTATTTACAATTATATTCCACGCTCCCCCTATGTCCACATTGCCTAAAAAGTAAGAAAGACCCCACAGGACTCACCAATCGGGTGAATTTAGTGCTGCCTCACTCCCGACCGCCATTTTGGGTGTGGGCTTAGAAACGCTCCAGGGGCTAGCGCTCTAGTGTTTGTGAGTGCCCTTTGACAAACACTATTTAGGGGACCAGTCGGCTTCGCGCGGACAAACAAATAGGATTGTCACGCTGCTGCTGCTATTGTAAAACTTGTGCAGTTTTAAAATTGTTTTTAGGAGGATTATATTCCACGCTCCCCCTATGTCCACATTGCCTAAAAAGTAAGAAAGACCCCACAGGACTCACCAATCGGGTGAATTTAGTGCTGCCTCACTCCCGACCGCCATTTTGGGTGTGGGCTTAGAAACGCTCCAGGGGCTAGCGCTCTAGTGTTTGTGAGTACCCTTTGCCACACCTCACTTAATGATCAGTATGTCAGCGTGCAGCGCACGCGCGCAGCGTCGCGCCGGAGATGCGCCAGAGGAAAGCCCGTCTGTGCCCGTCCGTGCTCCGGACGGGCTTAGGGCCAAGACCGCTGCCGAATTTAGGTATTCCAATTATGAGCTATTGGCCATGGGTAGGAGTGTGGAGGGAATCTCTCAAAATGCTTTACCACAGTCCTCTGTAATGCTGGATTGTGGGCTGATCAATAGTAGATCCCTGGTAAAACATCATCAGGAAGTGTCAGACTTGCTAAATGACATGGACCTAGATGCCCTATTCATCACGGAGACGTGGACCAGTGTGGACACCTCTGTTGAGTTGGGCCTCTCGTGCCCGGAAGTGTACAAGTTATTCCATAAACCTAGGCCACTGGGTAGAGGAGGGGGACTTGGAATGATTTATAAAGACAAGTGGGACTTTTCCCCTCTACAGATTGACGGGGTGGCGGGGGTGGAGCTACTGGGGTTCTCCCTGCAAGAACCAAAAGGTAGGATCCTGACTGGATTGTTATGCTATAGACCACCTGGTGCAGATACACAATACCAGGCGCTGTTTGACACTATTGCTGCCCTAGCCCTGTCTCACTCCAGAATGCTTATTCTGGGAGACTTTAATCTATGGGACAATGGGTCCTTGGGGAGTCATCTAAGGGATTTGAAGGACATTTGTGGTAACTGGGGTCTTGATCAGCTGGTACAAAAACCAACCCACTCAGGGGGACATATCCTAGATATGGTCTTTGCCAACCAGACTGAGACTATGGTGACTGATATCCTACCTCAGTGCTGGACCGACCACTCCCTAATCCATCTACAGATCTCTATACTCACTGAGGGGAACGGAAGTGAGTGTCCGGTGACTTATAGGAGGGGACGGAATTGGTCTAAATTACCAAAGGACAAAACAAAGCCTATTTTTATAAGTAACATAACCTATGATCCAGAGGAATCGGTAGACCTGAACTATCAAAAGTACTGTAATCACATCATAAATACCCTGGATACATTTACCCCTCTGAAAAATATACAAAATAAGAGGAAACCATCTGCTCCCTGGTTTAATGAGGAGCTGAAATCCCTACGCAATGCACGCCGACAGGCAGAAAAGAAATGGCGTAGATGCTATTCGGAACCGGATAAAAAACTGCTGAAAATAGAACAGGCAAAATATAAAGGAGCTATTGCCAAAGCTAAGGCACTCTTCTATGCCACTACTATTCTCCAATCCCCTAACAGTACTAAAACCCTTTTTAATATCATAAGGGATCTCTCACACCCCACTTGTATAAGTAATAAGGTGGTTGCTACCCAAGAACTATGTGATGAGATCGCATTCCACTTTGAGGAAAAGATTGCTAAAATTGTAGGAGGACTGAAGGAGGAAAGGACTAGCTGCAAAGAGGTGCAGATAGAAGAAGAGGACCCTAAACCAATATCGTCATCATTGGAAAATTTCATCCCTCTTACAGAGGAGCTCTTTTTTACCCTGGCCCATAATGTGTCATCAGGGTCACCTCTAGACCCCCTTCCGCATAGGATCTGGAAGGAATATGGGCCACAGCTGTTCCCTTGGATGCATCAGATTTGTCGCCAATCCCTTGAGGAAGGCACAGTGCCGGAAGCATGGAAACAGGCAGTGGTTACTCCCCTGCTAAAAAAGCCTTCGCTGGACCCTACTATTCCGGCACACTTCAGGCCCATATCCCTCCTGCCCTACCCGATAAAAATCGTGGAAAGGCTGGTCAGCAGATCCCTGTCAGGATATTTGGAAGACAATTGTCTACTGGACAAGGACCAATTTGGCTTCCGCCCAGGCCACGGAACAGAAACTGCACTGGCAACCATGTTGGACAATCTTCGAATGCGAGCCGACATTGGCAATTCCTCAGTCTTGGTGCTGTTGGATATGTCGGCCGCATTCGATACGGTTAGCCATGCAGTTCTGCTAAGTAGGCTGGAAAAACTGGGCGTGAAGGGCAAGGCCCTGAGGTGGATGCAATCCTACCTGACAGGCAGACAACAGATAGTGACCCTAGCCCCCTTTTCATCTTCCAAGTCCGCAGTCAGTCATGGAGTACCTCAGGGCTCCTCGATCAGCCCTATTCTTTTTAATCTCTATCTGCAGCCTTTGATCCCCATGATCAAATCTTATGGAATAGATTTGATAAATTACGCTGACGACACCCAACTGGTGTTCTCCTTAGAGGGACGACAGGCGGTGACCATGGAGACCTTTCAGAACTGCATGAGCAGGGTCTCCAGATGGCTGAAAATAAACTCCCTCCAATTTAACGAGGGTAAGACAGAGGTAGTCTATTGCTCGTCAGCCAAACTGAGTCAGCAACCTTCCTATGAGATCAGGCTTGCACCGGAAGCTGATCCTTGCATCCCAGTCAAGACCGTGCGCAATTTAGGGGTAATGTTTGACGTGGATCTCCAAATGACCTCTCAGACCAATAAAACCATTAGTGTCTGCTTTGGATTGCTTAAAGCGCTCAGACAGATTTTGCCCCTTCTGCCTGATGAGTCTAGACCGCTAGTGGTCAGGAGTGTGATCCTGGCCAGACTGGACTATTGTAACTCCCTATATCTAGGGGCCCCCTCATACATCTTACAGGGGCTCCAGAGAGTCCAGTCCATAGCGGCCAAGTTGGCACTTAAAAGACCTCGCAGCTCTTCCACTACGCTGGCGCTCAGAGATCTACACTGGCTGCCAATCGGGAGTAGAGTCGCTTTTAAGTCCCTATGTATTGTGCATAGAGCCCTGCACAACACGGGTCCTATTTCTTTACAGGAAAGGCTCAACTGGTATAAGCCTACCAGGTCCCTGCGCTCCTCTAGCCTAGGTTTGGCTGCAACTACCAGGATCAGGAGATCGAGGATGGGAGGCAGAGCCTTCTGCACTTCCGCGTCTAGGATGTGGAACGAGCTTCCCCAGAACATCAGGCAAATTGACACCCTGCTTGGATTTAGAAAGAGTCTGAAAACATGGCTGTTTGCCAAAGTTTAATCCCCTTGACACCATTTAATAGAACTGGCGGCTGTTTTACATGTTATGACAGCCAGTGTATTGTTGTTCCATCTGACTACTTCCTGTCTGGGCGCCAGGATACCCGTAGGGTGACAGTTGCACGATACAAATAATAAATACAATACAATACAATACAATACATGTCATAGCACACTTGATAAATTTCAAATGTTCTGCTGGAACCTCTATTCATTGAGCATCATTGCCAATGAAACTGAGAACCATATGTTTCAGTAGCTTTCAAAACTGATGGGAGTTTAACATATTGCAGACAGACTGAAGCAGTAGAGTGCGGAGCGCCGAGTGAAGCGTCGGAAGCGCGAGGAGGGTGAGAGGTGGCGTCTTTACCGTCCTTACCGTCTTCGGCACCGCTCCACCTCTCCTGGCTAAATATCTGCTGTACCCTGCCTGCCTGCATGCTGCCTCCCCCCCTGTGCAGTGAGGTGCAGAACGCGGGGGAGTATGAATGCAGGAGCCCGCCGGAGCCAGAGCCGGAGCTCGAGCCCACAGTCTTCTTAGCAGCAGCTCCGGGAAAAAAGCGGGAGCGGCCCGGTAGCGGCGGGATCTGCCGCAAGGCTCTTTTTCAAGACTCTTTTGCAGGCAGCTGGGGGCCTCATGTCTGTGGAGGGCGTTAGTGGAGAGCACCCAGTATTGCTCTCAGTGTTTTCTTGCCTTGGACAAGGATTTGCTTGTTTTTTTGGGAATGCTACTGTAGCCGCTGTGATTCTGGCCGGAAGTTGTAGCTGAATCAGAGAATCAGAGGAGAAAGCACAGAGTGCGAGCTGCAGCCGGAGCTGAGAGCCGGGAGCTGATCGATCAGCAACGTCTTCCCATAGCAGCAGACTGCTCAGCTGGCGAAAGGCGGAACGTACAGCAGGATCACCACACGAACTGGGGGTACGAACTGAGGAGCGAGCGAGCGTCTCCCAACACGATAGGAGCCGTGAGTCGCCCACCTGTGTGACGGTTGCCGCGTGCTAGCTCTGCGGCTGCTCTCTAGCGCGGCAGGAGCTGCGAGTACCCTTCAACGCTTCAGGAGCCGCAGGGCATCGCCGAGGGGGAGCCGCGAGTGTTTTCCTAGGTGGGAGCAGTAAGTACCTTCCAACGCGGCAAGAGCCGCAGCAGGAGCCGCGAGTTGACCTTCTTTGAGG
The DNA here is from genome assembly GCF_964261635.1 of Lissotriton helveticus. Lineage (NCBI taxonomy): Eukaryota > Metazoa > Chordata > Amphibia > Caudata > Salamandridae > Lissotriton > Lissotriton helveticus. Next base: position 408,555,537 of record NC_136057.1, on the reverse strand, counting down.
TGCTGCTCGTAAGCCGTAATTGGAGACTGCACAGCGACGGGATTGTTGACCCTTGTTCATTTTGCCTGAGAGAACTTCGAACTGAGGTGGGTGCGGGACTGCGAGTCCCAGGTGGCAGTGCGTACCGGAGACCGAGCGCACCTGGGACTCTTCCCGCCCAGTAAGCTGGGCTGGGCCTATTCTCTTTCAAAAAGTGTTTGTTTTATTTATTTTTGTATTCTGTAGTATTTCCACGATTGCAAAATAATTATTTTTTTGTTTAGTTGTCAGTTGTAGTCAAGCCTTTGAACTCTAGCATAGGAGCTAAATCCGATATCGGATTGTTTTAATATTTGTTTTAATATTCGCTTGAGTTTTTTGTGCCTTTTTACTATCTTATTTCTGGAATGACTGCTAAAAAATTAAGGTCGGGGACACTGTTGGTGGGAAGAACTTGCTCTAAGACCAAATCAATACTTTACGGAACAAGGACGGTCATGACATGCAGTTAAAAGGAAACTGTCAGCTATTCAGCCTATGGGAAAGAGGTAAGAATAAAATTACCATAGTAGGGTCTAAGTCCGATGACACGCCCGAAAGAGGCGATGTTATTAAGGACCACACCACAATGAGGGGGCCCAGAAATTCTATTGGTGTAATTGAACAAGGTAATAAGGAAGAGGATGTTAAATCCCATATTAAAGAGATAGAAGGTCTATCTAATTCTTTGGAAATGTTGGTGCCCTCTCCGCTAGCTCCTGGTGATAAAAACACATATGCTGCCCAACCACCCGATGGTCCATCAGAATCCAGTTACAAAATAGTGGGTGTTACAGTGCATAATCTGCCTTCTAATCCCAGTGAATTTCTTTTAGAAGACGCTTTGGGCTCATCTTTACCGAGGGAAGTGCAAAGTAATGATTCTATTTCTTCAAACATAGATATGGAGCTCTGTAGGAGGTATATTGTTGAAGAATCTAGTAAGATTATTGATCCTTTAAAGACCCCGGCAGCACTTGTTCCATCTGGACTTCAACTATATAGCAGCACTCCATCTAATAAATCTTTATTTAATATCTCTCAGTCAAATACTTCCATGAGCCCTGATCTTAACATAATGGGTATTGATCCTATTCAATCAATTAGACTAGATAAACCTGTCTCTGATTCTCTATCTTCTTTAGAACATTTACTCTCTTCTATTTTAAAACTATTGGAAAAATTTGTTGGTGGTTCAGATTGTGTTCTGAAAACAGTAACTCAAATATTGAAGGTTCTAGTGAACAATAAGCAGGGGAAGGAATCAAGTCCAAACTTGGGATCTAGTTCTCCAGGGCCCAAAGCGAAGAAACATATGTTGATAGAGAGTGAGTCCTCGAAAGCGCTACAAGTTCCAGTCCGAGTAGGACCGGATGAAGATCTTTATTGTACCGATAGAAAGAAGTTAGAATCCCCCCTGAGAGTCTCCGTATCTAATTGTGTAGCAGAGCTTGATCAAGTAATTGAAATTACGGATGATCCCGACACAAGGGTAGATAAAGATTTATTCCCCATTTTTAAACTGCAGAAAAATGATGAAGGTGAGGGTGTACCGGACCCAGAAGAAAAGAGAAAAAAGGGCAAAAAAGGAAACTCTAAAAAGAACGGGGGAAAAAGAGGAAACCAATACGGAGATTTGGAAAAAAGAGGCGGAGTAAAATCTACTTTGATGAGCAGTTGGAAATCTCTACTATAAAAGTGCCTTGTCAAGCATCTCTAATTAAATCTCCCCAAGATGAGATTCAGGAAGTAAAATTAGTTCAAGAGTCATTAACATCCACAGATCAAGAGGTAGTCCCTACATCGACCCAAATCGATTGTCTCACTAATATTATCCCTCCCTCATCTGGTGTCCCTAATATCGAAATGGGGGGGTCTCCTACTTATATCCCACCACGGGAACAGAGGAAACCAGTCGGCCTCGCTTTAACAGCTCTTAACCCTCTAGCTAGATCATTCTCGGACACGCTGGGAAGAGAAGGGGCTCCAAAGAGACCTGCTCAGATTCTTAAGGAGGAAAATACCGACACACTTATTTTAGATTTTTTCCCCTTGTTTGATTTAGATTGTACACTAAATAGATCCCGGCTTCTTAAATGCTTTCAGGAGACCGCAGGTCTGAAATTAATACAAACCTCGACATAGATACAGTAACGATCTTGAAAACAGAGGTTGGGGCACTAACAAGGGTAAAGTTTTACTCTAAACTAATTGTACACCACATCCTTCAGTGGTCTGAAGGTATTCAAAGTAAAGGGATTGATGTCATGCCTTTTTTGGAGAATTTCCGCCTTGGCAGAAGTGTTGATAAGTTTTCACTCCTCCAGGCAGCCCCTGGTGGTATTGTCCGGCCAGGCGGTTATAATGATCTAAAAATCTGCATTTCTAAAGACACCCGTCATGTGACACATATTAATACCCATCTTTCTTCTCCTAAAAGATACGCGGCTGAAGAGAGTCTCCAATGGAATTGGTTGCCTGGAGTACTTTCGAGGAAACCTATACAAAATTCTGAGTTACATCCCCGTCTTTAGCAATGACCTAAAAATATTATCTTGGAATGCCGCTGGTATGAAGAATAATACTGAAAAATTGCAATTCCTTCACACATTAGAGGCCAGTGTGATCTGTCTCCAAGAGATGTGGTGCACTGAGAAAATTTCGGTAGGAAGGGATTACTTTGTACTGGAGGGTAGAGCCTCTCCCTCTAGGAGAGGTCATGCAAGAGGGGGTATAGCATGTTTATTGTCTAATCGGATAAATTGGAATTTTTCCCATTATTTAGTTCCTAGCAATCTTTTTCAGGCAGTAACCTTGTTTAAATCTGATAATGCTGAAGTTTGTAAACCTATTGTCTTGATAAATGCCTATATTCCTCCAGATGCTTGTTTTAATTCAATTTTAAAGAAGGTCTTTTCTTATGTAAAGAAAATTGCCGAGAAGGTACCTGCTCCCCATATAATCCTTGTAGGGGATTTTAATTGCAAAATCTCTAATTTTAATTTGTCTTTGTTTAGAAACAGGCATAGGGAGGAATCTCTGCAGATTCCCCAAGCCCTTTTTCCTGGGAATATCAAGACAAATAGGAGAGGGAAAATGCTCCTTGAAGAATTGGCTGAAATGGATGGGATTATTGTGAATGGAAGGCTCCCTTCTGATTCACCGGCGAACTATACACATAAAGCTAATCAGAGTGAATAAATTTTGGATTATGTAATGGTGGAAAATTCTGCCTTTTCCCTACTGAAAGATCTTAAGGTCTCCCATATATTTTATAGTGACCATAAAGTTTTAGCTTTTACTATAAATATAAATCCACCTAAAATCGATTGTTGGTCTTTGAATAGTGACTTGGTCAGTTTTGGAGACAAATCAGGGAGATGCTATTGGAATGCTTGGACCGTGAGGGGTTTGGAGAGTATCCTTGATACTGCAGTAAATGACTTGGTAAACTGGAAAGGATTTGAAATAGAGCGTTTTTTAGACTTTAGGAAGGTGGTGAATTCTGTAGCTAAAAAATCTAATTGGAAAAGAAATACTACAATACTCCCCCGCTCCCTCCGATTACTAAATATAGAAATAAATGAGCAAGTAAGAGAACAATATTTGAATAATTCTCCTGAAAGATCTCGTAGAATAGTTTTATTAAAAAGAAGGAGGAGAAGATCAAAGGCTAAAATAAAAAAAGATAGGGAGGACTCTTTTTGGATTAAACGAAGGGCGGCTGCTTCTAGAGGCCAAGCAAGACTATTTTGGTGACTCATAGGGGAGGGATGTGGTGTAAGGTTAAGTTCACTTCCAATTCCCATTGAAGAACAAACCTGGGTGGATTACATCACAAATTTATATGCAAGTATTGGAACGGTGGTACCTGCAAGAAGAATTAATGAGGATAATCATGCTTTAGGTCCTCCTTCTGAAAAAGTTATTGAACTGGCTATTAGGGAACTGCGGGGCATATTACCAACCAATAGAGATAATTTTTGTCTCTAACTTGTTTAGAGACAAAAATTATCGCCGCAAATCGGCGATTTTTATCGCAGATAAACCTTGCTATTAGCAAGGTTTATCGCAAATGCGATAAAAAACGGCCGCAATGCATGAATATCGCTGAAAAGTCAGCGATATTCATGCATTATCGAGCAAATGCTCTTAGCCATGTTATCCACCTCCCATTGGATAACATGGCTAAGAACTGCTCCTGGGCAAGTGTTAGTTTTTGGAGATATTTGCGCTTAGCGCGAATATCTCCAAAAGTTGGTAATAGGAGATAGCGATGTTAGCGACTGTTTTCAGTCGCTAACATCTTGGCACGCCCACTTTGCATGTCATTAGTGATAAATATCACTGACATGCAAAGCGGGGCCCAAGATGGTCACTATCTCCTATTAGCTGTCGCTAACTGGTGTTAGGGACAGCTTGGTAATAGGGAGCTAATTTTATCTCCGCTTTCTTGGCTTTTAAAGCCAAAAAAACGGAGATAAAGCCCCTTGATAATATGCCCCTGCGTTCCTCTGGGGCAATGGGTCCGGATGAGCTTCCTATTTCGGTCCTAAAGCAAAATAGCGTAATATGGAGCAAAATTCTTCACCCTGGTGTTTAAACTTTGTTTTTTGAGTAGAACTGTTCTCCCCTCTTGGAAGGGTAGTATATTGATTCCCCTTTTTAAGAAGGGAGACCGGATGGCCCCACAAAATTATCGCCAAATTGCCCTTTTGGACGCAATTGGAAAAGACTTTGCAAAGTGTCTCCTGAAGTTAATTCAGGATTGGGTGGATAAGAATAATGTACTACCCTTTGAGCAGACGGGTTTTCGCAAAGAGCATGGCACGATGGACAACTTAACGGCCCTTCAAGTAATATCTGATAAATACATCAAGGTCCGAGGTGGGAGAGTTTATGCAGCCTTTATAGATTTCTCCATAGCTTTTGACAAAGTCGATCGTCCGTTGCTGTGGAGGAAACTATCGGACCTTGGCATGCCATCTCTGTTACTGGATTTAGTCCAGGATCTACATTCTGACAGTAGGTGTAGAGTTCTTCAGGGAGGGGAAAGAGGTCTATCTCAAGTCATTCCTTCCGCCAATGGACTAAAACAAGGTTGTTTATTGGCTCCATTACTATTTTCCCTATATATATCTGATCTTCCCCAGTCCTTATCCTTATGTGAAGGTATTGCCCCTGCTTTGGGGGATAAACCAATTATATGTTTGTTGTATGCAGACGACATATTAATATTGGACCTAACTCCAAAAGGATTAAATAGCGTTCTGCAGGCACTTCACATATATGCAGAGACTCACCACTTGAAGATAAATATTTCAAAAAGTAAAGTCATGTGTATGACAGGAAAGAAAAAACAGATACATGGGAATTTTATGTGGTCGGTAGGTGGACATAAGTTAGAAGTTGTAAAATCATATGTCTTTCTAGGGAAAATAGTATCTGCTAATTTGAGTGATAAAGCCAATATAGACTATAACATTCGGAAGGCAATGGCACAAGGCAAGGGTTTAACTGCGCTCTTTAAATCCACAGGCAAAAGACATTCTGTTTATTTGTTAAAATCCCGGCCTCTTTACTTTATGGTAGCGAACTACTTGAACTAGGGCAATGGGGTTTCTTACATACTACTGAGGGCAGACTCTTACGGTACTTAACTTCGGTTAACAATGGCTGTACTGTGGCTTCCCTTAGGTTAGAATTTGGTATGCGTAGCAGCTGGGTTCAGGGCCTTGCTGGGATAGTACGATGGGTTTCATGTCTGGCAAAGGGAAAACCGGATACTCTAAGATACCTTATACAAAAAGAACTATTGGGATCCCTAAAAGAGTATTCTCTAATTGTAAAAAACTTTAAAAGGGTTGCTCTATTGCAATTGGATGAATCAACTCTGTTTACTCTATCTACACACCAGTTGAAGTCCACTCTAAGACTGGCTACATGGAATCTAAGTTTTGGGATGGATAAGGATACCCGTATCCTAAAGAAAGGTGTCTCTTCGGTCATTGGATCCTACTTATTTAGAAACATGCAACCTTATGCCTCTTGGAATCTTCCTCATGGTATACGGCGCTTTTGGTTCCTTTTGAGACAGGACCTTCTCCCTTTGAACAATTTATTATCCAGATGGTATGGTTCCTCAGCAATGTGCAACCAGTGTAAGAATTCGATCCAGGACATCGTTCATGTTGTTTTTGTATGCCCGGCTCTATTGTTATACCGACGAAAGTGATTGAGACAAATTTGTTTCCAATTAAGTACTTCGACTGCCAGCTCTTTAATGGATGCCATTTACAATCCCCCTAATGAAATGTTTTGCTACAGAATTTTTAACTTTTTAAAATGTTTTTTAGACTTATATTAATGGATATGAAATTGCTTTTTTTGTTTCTCTACCGTATTTGTATTTGAATGTAATTGTAATTTTCTCTTATGTGGCTCTTTTATGTGGATCTCATGTGAGTTCCAAAATCATAAATAAATAAATTGAAATTGAATTGATGGGATCTTGGGCCAACAAGGCATCCTTGTACATAGACCCTATTCTTTTTATATAATAGAGTTTTTTAACCTACTAAGCACTACAGTATATTTAGAATCATCGTTTAGCCCCAAGAAGGCTTTTTATGTTGTATTAATTTTGAACAGTCCTATTTACCCTAGTTAGGCAGGCACTCAATATGAGTCCTACATGAAACATTATCAGGTAATATTTCAACTGGAGTTATTGATCCCAAGGGGCCACAGAGCATATTAATTACTAAGGGCATCATTATGATGATGCTGTGACCGCCACCAATATGCCGTTGCTGGCGGTCCCACCGACAGACAAAACCTTCGGGCTGACTGCCACATTATTATGCAGGTGGTCAGACCCTTGGATGTCGAGGGATGGACGGCCTCCTCTGACAGGATCCAAAATCCCAACGGGGTGGCAGTCGGACAGTAATCCCAAGAATAGAGGCAGCGCATGTGCAGGCACCTCCGTAGGGATTATGGTGTCCCTTTCCGACAGCCTTTTCATGGCAGTCCCACCACCATGGAAAGGCTGTTGGAAAAGGACACATGTAGTGCCCCGCGCAGATTGAAGAACCGTATGCCAGGCACTACATGGTGCCTGGAACACGGTCCATGAATGTGCACAAAGAGCTCAATAACACTGCAGCTTGTGCTGCGGCCTTCACTCATCTGGTATTGCTAAACTCAGTTTTGTTGACTTTAGGACTCTGCAAATTGTACACTGCTAACCAGTGCTAAAGTGCTTGTGCTCTCTCTTTTAAACATGGTAAATTTGGCTTACACCAAAATGTCACATTTAAATTACTTATAAGCTCCTAGTAGCATGGTACTACAGGTACTCAGAGCCTGTTAATTAAATGCTACTATTGGGCTGCAGAACATATTGTGCCACCCACTTAAGTAGCCCTTTAAAACATGTTTCAGGTCTGCCATTTCAGCCTGTGTGTGCAGTTTTTAACTGGCATTTCACCTGGCAAACTAAATCTTTTGCCAGTCTTAAGCCTTTTTTTTTAATACATATAACTCAACCCCAAGGTAGGCTCTAAACAGCTCATAGGGCAGGATGCATTGTATTTCCAAAGCTGGATATGTACTTTTAACTTTTACATGTCCTAGTAGTGAAACAATCCCAAATACATTTCTCACTGTTGCAAGGTCCACCTCTCCTTTAGGATAACATTGGGTTACTCTATTATATTTAAAAAGTGATCACTTTGTTTGGGAGCAGGTAGAAATATTATGAGGTCCATTAGGATGGCGGACGGACAAAGTCCATCCACCATCCTGCCGGGGGCCGGTACCATCCGCCACAAGGGCGGAGGAACCGTGCCCCGAATTAGGATGCACCCGCCACAGTGGCGAGTGCATGCCGCATTTTTTACATTGCGGTGAACGGTGCTTGAAGCACCGCCGCCGCAATGCAAAAAATGCACGTTGTACATTTTAATGCACAACATGACAGGCACCCCGCGGTGCCTGTCATGGTGTACATTGAAATGCTGTGCACCCCCCACCCCTCCCTTCACCCTGGGGGCCCGCAACGGGCCCCCAAAGCAAAAACTGTATGCCTTTCTGTGGCAGCATTGCCGCCACGGAAAGGCATTCCTCACAGGCAATCCTAATATGGCTGGCGGTGTCTGATAGACACCGCCACCATATCAGGCCTTTTCCGCCGCTGTCGCAAGCCGACCGCGGCGGAAAAGTGGCGGACGGTCTTCCCCTCCGCCACGGTCCCCCCGCTGTCGTAATATGGCGGGGGGAAGAAAGGTGGCGGACGGGCAGGGATGGCGGACAGATCGCCACCGCCTGCATGGCGGTGGCGATCCGTCCGCCATCCTAATGGACCCCTAAGTTTGGTGTTTGAAGAATTGTAGCTTGAAAACCCTCTTTAATGGTAAAGATGGATTTTACGCCACAATTGTGAAAATGCCACTTTTAAAAAGTTGGCGTTTTCTTGTTCTAACCACTTGGTCCCTGCAGCCTGTTTCCTGGGTCACATAACTGGGTGTAGTTGGACTTTGTGTATTCCTCTACAGACAGCTACACAATAGAGGATCTACTTGTTGGCAGGATGGACCATCCTCATTTGATAAGGAGGGCAGAGCTGTCACATGTCACACCTGTAATTCAAATTTTCAGCTTCAACTGACTGACTTCCTGTTCTAAGCTAAAGGGAGACAACAAGCTCCAGCGGTCTCCTTGCAACTGCCCAGCTGGCCTGCTGCATTGGAACTGCCTGGACCTGCATCTCGACCTGTCTGAGCCCTGTTGTGTGGCATCAGTTGAGCTCCTCCTTGAAAAAAATGAGAAATCTTGTCGCACACACCGACCGCCAATCTGAAGCTCTGGTGAACCTGACTGTTCGCGCTACTGCGTCCACCAGTGACAACCCGCAATGCAAGATCTGCACTTCAGCTACAGAATCAGCAGCCTGCACTGACCACCACCAGCAGCTCCAGCAATGACCATTCATGACGCCTAACAGGATCTTGGCACTATGGTGACATTCAACTGGACGCCCAGTCTATTTTTTGCACTACAGAGACAACTCACTGCAATGCTCTCTCTCCTCCTTGAGGCATCATCCACCACCAACTGTTCTGGTCACGCTGCACTTTAGAAGGTAACTTTATCAGTGGGACTCCAGTAAAGTACACAAAAAATACAGAATGTTCAGCCTTTCACTAAAATGAATCCGAGTTCAGCAATGTTCACTCCAAGGTGACTATGGTCACAAGCAAATCTTTGCTAGAGATTATTAAAGTTCAGGAAAGGATAGCCATGGGTGAAAGAACACCCTCCTACCAGACTTCCAAGACCAACAGAACTGACTAGAAAGCAGACATCCAAGGCAGCGTGAAGAACATGAAGGACAAAGTGTGGCTCCAAAATCTTCTGGGTTTTCAACACTACAGTAGCACGTTTGGAAAGCATTTTGATTCACTCTGCCTTCTCTTTTAATACAGAAAATTAAACATAGCTGCTATGTAGTAATCAAACTGAGACAGGTAGGTGTGAGAGCAGTATGTTTAATGACTGTCCATCTCCACAGCTTCCAGGGACAACCAGCAACTGCCCCTTAGAGTTCAAACCATCACATTCTACGTTGAGTACCCGAGAAGGATCTGGCCGGTTCTATGCTACGTGATTTATAAACAGCAGTGCACCAGTATTTCTGAGCCGCTCTGCTCCAAGCAACACAAACTGTGAATTTATTTGGTTGTGTGGGGGCTCACTCTGACTTTCCAATCTGCACTCATTGGCTGTGTGCCTTGGCTTACCCGAGGTCTTTCTCCGTTGTTGTTCTCTCCTGACTGATGACGCATCAGAACTCGGCACAGGTTTCGACAAACTGGTGGAGTGCGTCACTAAGGGGCGTGGTTATGCGAGCTTCAACAGTGTGAGATCTACAGTCCTGCACATTCAATGGGTGCACATACCTATTCTCGTCATCACGTTCACAGCCACGTCATTGAGAGGTGTCAACATTTGTTTCTTCCCATTTGAAGTCTACAGGCTTGCGCGTCTTTGAAGGGCCCGTATAAGTGCATAGCTTCACATGAATTATAAATCTAGATATTTCACCTAGCAACACCGAGGAGTTTTTTTTATTTAGCTCACATGCACGTTTGGCTTTTCAATGTGGTTCATTTGTGTCCAGGTTCCGGACGCTCTGCAATTTCCTGGTATTTCAACTTTCTATTTATTGCCTGCCAAGTGAATATTACAGTCAAGTTAATTCTACCAGTTTGACTTTTGCTTAAACAAAAGGAGACAACAAATCTAACTCTTTCTTTTACAGGTTTAATCCATTTCTTTACAGGTTTAAGCTAAAAGTTTGCCCTTTTCTTGTATATTTGAACAAAATGTACAACCCCTCCCCCATCCGTTCTTACAGCTTCCATTTTGCCAAAGTGTGTGTTTTCCGGGGTAATGTAAATGTTGTATATGCTGAGAAGGATAGGAGTGAGCCTGTGAGTGAAGTTGTGAGTAGGGGTGGGCAAAATTTGCGAAATTGCCTTTCGCAACCTTCAGCGACATGGCAAAATATCTCCACGAACACGCGGGGCTTCGTTGCGAGTTCGTAGTGCTTTTCCTACACTACAGCTGCGTAAAGGGCCAGAAGAGGTGTCTTTCCAGTGACCATGTGTGTGTGTAACTTCGCCATCGCGCCGGGGTCCCATGAGTGAACTGTCCATCATAGTGGGTAAAGTGGGGGAAGATGGTGCACAACCCTAGTGTGTGGGGCAGGGCCAAACGGGCAGGCTTTTATACGAGTTCACATGCCTCTTGTATTTATAAAAGGTCAGAAACCGATCAGAGCAGCAGATAAGGAGAAAGAAGCTCCTGGTCAGAGGAACTGCACGGAGATTGTGCTTGTAAAAGTCAAGGATGCAAAGGTCTCCATCAAGCATCACAGCTAATTTTCGACAGTAGATATGGGGAGAAAGCACACCTGCCCAGCCTCGACAAAGATCACCATTTTTTTTGGCTGATTAATGAGTTACTGCATTTGAGCTTCAGCTCGGGCACCTGCTTTAATAATCTGTTAGTGCTTCCTGTTGAGGTTCAATTTTTGTGAAAGAAGCATCGTGCCAGAATGGATCCTGCCCTGCATGTTTATCCAAGAAGACGCCACCATTTTGTGCGATACCTCTACTCAACTGGAGTACTTCCTACTGGTTAATCAGTAAGTGCTACCTCGTTGGTTAAAGGTATAGTGCTTTTCCTACACTACAGCTGTGTAAAGGCCAGAAGAGTTGTCTCCAGTGATCATGTGTGTGTAACTTTGCCATCGCGCCGAAGGGCGCCTGGGTCCCTTGAGTGAGCTGTCCATCCTAGTGGGTAAAGGGCGGGAATACGGTGCACACTGCTAGTGTGTGGGGCGGGGCCAAACGGGCGGGCTTATATGCGAGTTCACATGCCTCTTGTGTTCATAAAAGGTCAGAGACCGATCAGAGTAGCTGATGAGGAGAAAGAAGCTCCTGGTCACAGAAACTGCACAGGGATTGCTCTTGTGAAAGTCAAGGATGCAAAGGCCAACATCAAGCATCACAGCTAATTTTCGACGGTAGATATGGGGAGATAGGCAAAGCACACCTGCCCAGCCTCGACAAAGCTCACTATTTTTTTGGGCAGATTAATTAGTTACTGAATTTGAGCTTCAGCTCAGGCACCTGCGTTAATAATCTTTAAGTGCTACCTGTTGAGGTTTAATTTTTGTGACAGGAGCATGGTGCCAGAATGAATCCTGTCCTGCATATTTATCCAAGAAGACGCCACCGTTTTGTCCGATACCTCTACTCAACTGGAGTACTTCCTACTGGCTAATCAGTAAGTGCTACCTCGTTGGGTAAATGTATAGTGCTTTTCCTACACTACAGCTGCGTAAAGGGCCAGAAGAGTTGTCTACAGTGACCATGTGTGTGTAACTTTGCCATCCCGCCGAAGGGTGCCAGGGTCCCTTGAGTGAGCTGTCATCCTAGTGGGTAAAGGGTGGGAAGACGGTGTACACTGCTAGTGTGTGGGGCGGGGCCAAACGGGCAGGCTTGTATGCGAGTTCACATGCCTCTTGTGTTTATAACAGGTCACAGACCGATCAGAGCAGCAGATAAGGAGAAAGAAGCTCCTGGTCACAGGAACTGCACGGGGATTGCGCTCGTGAAAGTCAAGGATGCAAAGGCCTCCATCAAGCATCACAGCTAATTTTCGACTGTAGATATGGGCAGAAAGGGAAAGCGCACCTGCCCAGCCTCGACAGAGCTCACGATTTTTTTGGGCTGATTAATGAGTTAATGAATTTGAGCTTCAACTCGGGCACCTGCTTTATTTATATCTGTAAGTGATTCCTGTTGAGGTTTAATTTTTGTGACAGGAGCACTGATCCAGAAAGAATCCTGCCCTGCATATTTATCCAAGAAGACACCACCATTTTGCAATACAATTCCGGTCTGCCACGGATCACGGACGTTTTGGCATTTTCGCGTTCCACGCGGAAAGCATATATGCCGAAATTTTGCAAGTTCCGCGAGCGGAACGGAATTTGACACCCACCCCTAGTTGTGAGCTCTTTAACGGATATTGTTGTAGTTGTTAAGGATGATTCAGAGGATGGTGTTGATCCTGTAGTTGATGTGTGGGTTGACGGAAAGGTTATATAACTGTTGGTGGAGTCCGGGGCACACATGACTATGGTTACTGAAGAGTTGTTTGAGAGCGTGTGGAGAGATAAACCTCTCAATCCACCAGATAGAAGTCCTGTTTCTTATGAAGGGAGGAGAATTGATTTGAAGGTTTTTTTTAAACCAGTCTTGTTTTCAAAGACAGACATATTCATGGAAAGGTCTATGTGGCAAAGAAAGGTCTTAATATTCTTGGGAAGTATCATCAGGGTTTGTTTGACATGACTCTTAGGCCTGGTACGGTAGACCAAGTCTCCCTGGTGGATGATTTTCTCCAATGTATTAGTTTGATTGCAGGTTCTAGCAAATATGCTAGTGTTTTTGCAGATAATCTAGGATGTGTCAATAGTTTCAAACATCTTATCAAGGTTAAGGAACAGGCTGCTCCAGTCAAACACAAGTTACGTAATATGCCGTTTAGCATTAGAGAAGATTTGTCGGCTGAGCTCAAAAGGATGTGTGAGTCAGGAGTTATTGAACGTATTGAGTCTTCTCTTTGGTTGTCTCCCTTAGTGGTTGCTCGCAAGAAGAATGGGAGCATTAGAGTGTGCATTGACTTGCGTAGTCTCAACAAAGAGATCTGGGTGTACTCCCATCCTCTCCCACGTATTGATGATATTCTTTCAATGTTTTCAGGTGCTAGATTATTTTCTAAAATTGATCTGGCCTCTGCTTCCCACCAAGTGGAATTGGATCCCCAGTGTAAACATTTGACTGCTTTTGTGTCTGTCATTGGGACTTTTCAGTTTAGAAGGATGCTGTTTGGCCTAGCTTTGGCAGGCTCGGTTTTTCAACGTGTTATGGAAAAAGTTTTAGAGGGTGTCACTGACACTGTGGTTTTCCAGGATGACATTTTGGTTTCAGGAAAGTGCAGGGAGTCACATGATAAAAATCTTTCTGTTGTATTCAACAGATTACAGGGGAAAGGGATTGTGGCCAACAAACTTAAATGTGTTTTTGGTGTAGAATCCATTGAGTACTTGGGCCATCGGATTTCTGGTGATGGTATTGTTCCAAGAGAGGGTCTTATTGAGGCCATTGTGAAGGCTCCTTGTCCTTCATCCAAAGAACAGGTCTCTTTATTTCTGGCAGAATGTGAGTTTTACACAAAGTTCTTCTCTAATTTTGCGACAAAAAAACTGTACATATGTGAGGTTTACTCAAGGGAAAAGCCACATTTATCTGGGATAAATCCTGTCAGGGTGAGTTTACCTGCATCAAACAAGCTTTAGGAAGACTACTACATGCTACCACTAAATCTCACAAGATGAGATTGCCAAGTCTCACAATATGTCTTTGTAATTTGACTTTCTCTCTGCCACATCCTCATCTTGTATAAAAAAGCAGATGCTTGTGAATACCTTTCAGTGTGGGTACATAATAGTGCTTGAAGTTAATGATACAATATGTTTATGCTGCCATTTGAATTTCAACCACCACCAAACCATCTATACCTTAATCTCGCTAGATTAACACTTTACAGCACTTCTGTTAGAAAGGCTACTTCACAATACATAATACAGTAGATAATGAGAAGGAACTGAAGAAAAAGGAGGCGGTGGCATCTCTCTCAGAATGTGGCCATGCCTACATTTGTAATACATTTCTGTGTGGGTTTGTGTCATTTGTACAGCTGTGGTAAACTTTCTCTCAGAAAACGTTGTGCTTGTATATCTCTTACATGCCTCAACAACATTGTGGAGGTTGTGGCCTTATCCCAACAGAAAATAAATATACCTTTATTAAGTTGCTTAAAATAGTCATTGTGTAACAAGAATGATTTTCTTCAAGAGCGTTAATAGGCTTGATCATTAAAAGTAATTTACTTTTCCTATTCATAGGTATAACCATACAGTAGCATTCGTGGAATGAGACTCAATCTGTTCATATGGTTTCAGTCACTGAGTTCCTGATATATTAAAGTGTCAACTAATGTTCCTTTTCTATTTCTTCAAAAAGAATCACAATTATCATTCAACCCAAGATCGCATAAATACATTGGGTGAGTTAGAAAGGACTTTGAAGCCAATGTAAGTTTGTAGGAATAACTTGATCAAGTGATGTCATTTTCATATTGTTCGTATTTTAATACTCCCCAAAACATTTAAAATATTCAAAAAATCAGCTGCACGTTTTTTCAAACGCATAGAATTTAGTATTGTTTAATATTTGTTTCATCACAGATTGATTATTTAACTTGCATGAATATATTATTTAATATCTGCTAGCTTGGTATAAATGCATGTATTGTTTGATCTTTAGATAGTTCAATAATGTTTCATGTTGTTGATACATGTAATTCAAATAGGCAACTATTTTTCATAGAACCATAAATAGGTGAAAGTGCATTAAGGCGCACATATTGATTTATTTTTTAAAGCATTCAACAATCTGTACAGAGCTAGCTTCATATAGAAAATGCTCAGAGAGAGAGGAGACTTCTCTTCTAAGGAATGGAGAGCTAAGAGGTAGCACAGACACATTTAGTAAATGCCTTATCCACTAATAAGGCCAAAGGCAGGTGCATCAAGCTGCCGATGAGCATTATCGATCTGTCTGTGGTCACCATAGCTGTTAAAAGGATAGAGAAAGAAACAGCTGTAATTATATGGAACTGTAACTCGGTTGTCACACTAAGGTATGCGTAAGAAAGGCAAGGCTGCATGTGAATCGCTCCCAGGCTCTGTCTTAGCTTAGTGAGAGGTAAGAAGGAGGAGTTGGAAATGAAATTTAGCATAACTTTAAAACACTATAATATAAAAGACTATCAGAAGCCCTTTCCGAGGGCCACGGCAAGTAGGGATTACTGGTCCCAATCCTGGAGGTTGAAGACTTTTACTCCTGATGTCTCAGGGCCCGACCTATTATGGGTCCTTAGCAGCCGGCCCAAGTCCCCTTCAGCACTTCAGTGATAGCGCGGGTCGAGCCGTCCAAGGCTTCTCAGGGGGAGGGGGTTGGAGTACACATAGGTTGTGGACACTGGGTCATAACTTAAAATATGCACGGGGGCATGGCTTAGGCGCTGACCGGATGGCTGTGTGAGCCTGCAGCTCCGGGCCGAGTCCCACCAAATATCCTGAAATCCTGCCCTTTAGTGCCCTTGGAGGCAAGTATCTGCCGCATGAGGTGCTGTTAGGTCGGAGGGGAGAGTTTGGACTCCAGCGGGACCTTAATAGCGGCGAGCGGACCGGACCTCGGTGATCGGAGGGACCGGACTGCAGACAAAGGGAAAATGGCGGCGAGCGGAGCTCGGAGGCACTGAGAGCTGTGCCCCTGCTCTGCGCTGGATCATCGGAGGCTGCCTAGCGGGGTGAGCGGAGCGGGGACCGGACAGGGGCTACGTGCGGTGAGGTACGGCGGGCTATTGGCACCCCGCGACACGGGGAGTGCGGCGCCCCTCCCCCTCCCGTTTCCTCGCTCCCCGACGAGAAGGCTCGGAGGGCAGCGGGCTGTTCCTGGGCAGAGACATAGGCGTCTGATGGTGGCTTCTTGCCCGAGGGGCCGGTGGGGCTGCACTGCAGGGGGCTTGCCACGGAGAGATCAGCCGCCCGAGGGTGAGGAGCAGCGAAGGGGTGTCGGCCTGCGCAGCGGCCGCGAGAGAGTGCCTGGACTTGGGCCCTTCCGGTTCTTGTGCCCCCACCAGAGCGACTGGAGCTGGTAGGATCATCCTGGGTGCCCGTTTGGAGCTCGCGTAGTGCGGAGACTGGGCGAGTGAGGTGGGAGAGCCGCGACGGCGGCCCTGGTACCTGCGGGGTGCTGGTTGGAGCGGCGGGCGTGATCGGCCCTGGATGGCGCCCGCCGCCCTTCTGGCGGAGTATTGAGGGTTTACTATCCTGGACGTGCGGAGCGCTAGTGGCCCCAGGCGACCCCCGGCCATAGCCCAGCGAGAATGAGCTGCGAGCAGAAGGACGCCTAAGAGTGCTGTGGGGGCATGATGGGGCCGTGATTTTGGTTGCCGAACACTGTATACTTCGTGATTTAGTGACCTGAGAGGGGCTCCGGGACCACAGGGCCTGTGCTGTGACTGCGGTGACCTGGAGTGGCCCTCGGCAGCGGCCCGAGTGCTCCGCGTATCGCGCCCAGGAAGGCTGCTCAGGGCGCTGCCCCGAATGAGCAACAGGGGCGAGAAGATGCATTCGCTCTGGCCCAGGAAGACGGTAATCCTGTCCCACAGGGAGCCTCACTGCAGGAACAAAGGCTGAACCAGCGCCTTGACACCATCCTGGAGGCGATCACTGCGACAAAGGAATCGCTGCACCAGGATATTGCGCAGGTAGCTACGGGACTGGGACTACTGAGGGCGGACCACGCCAAACTCTCGGATAGAGTGAAAACGAATGAACAACTGCTCCAGGAGCTGAAACCGGCGGTGGTGACTGCAGAACATAAATTGACGAATATCCTCGACCGTCTGGCGATTCTGGAGCGACGAGCGGAGGATGCGGAAAGTCGCAACCGGAGGAATAACGTGAGGGTTGTAGGCCTTCCAGAAAAAATTGAAAAAGGGGTCGCTGTGTACTACATGGAGAACTGGTTCAAGACGGTGGTGGCGCCGGAGGGGTTGTCTCCCTTTTTTTCCCTGGAAAGAGCGCACAGGATTCCCGCCAGACCACCCCTGGAGGGCCGACCGCCTCGGCCGATGGTGGTCAAATTGCTGCACTATAAGGACCGCGACCTGTTGATACAGAGGGCACGATCCCAGGGCCCCTTCCAAGTGGACAACAGCAAAGTCACAGTCTTTCCGGACTACACTCAGGAAGTTCAGAGAAGTAGAGCATCCTTTTTGTCAGTGAAAAAGGAACTGAGAGAGGAAGGGATCCAGTACTCTTTGCTCTTTCCTGCGAAACTGAGAGTGATCATTGACGATAAGACCCAATTCTTTCTGACTCCTGATGAGGCTTGGTCGTGGCTTGAACTGTATCGTGCAGGGACTGATCGTGCACACAAAAGCGGGAGGGAGCGGCCTCGACCGGTACGGATCAGAAAATCACAGCGTATCCGCTCCCGGAACAAGATTAAAAAGGCCGAGCTGGAGGCGCAAATGGCGGCGGACAGGAGGGGAGCGCTGGCTGTGACGGCAAACATCACAGGTTCACAACAGGAGAGGACGTCTGGAGGATCGGAATCGGAGGAGGAGGAGGAGAAGTCCGGAGGCGACGACTCAGAAGCGGGGAGTGTAAGGGGTCCGGCGGTCACACCGCAAACCTCAGATGGTGTGTTCAACGAGTGAGGCTTGAGGACGCTGGACAATCTTGAGGTATCTGCTGGTACAGACTCTCCGGACATTTATTGGACTACCAGGTATGGGGCTGCACAAGCAGTATGGGACCATGGGCGTAGGGTTGGGGCTCCGCCTACCCCTGGTCGGCGCTCCATCGACCTCTCGAGGCCCTTAAGGCCTTCTGTGGTGGCGACCACAGGTTAGAACAATGTGTGGAGTGTTGGTGGTTTGGAATGGGGCTGAAGCTGGGTTATTAGGTCCTGTCCTGGGGAGAGGGGTTTGGGGTGTTGTTTGGGATGTTTTGAAGGGGATATACAACTGCTGCAGTTCGGGGAAATATTGTTGCCTAGTGCCATTGTGCGGAACGGTGAAACATGGGGACGTTACCTAATTTGAAATGTATCACATGGAATGTCCGAGGACTACGTACAATGGTGAAACGTCATAAGGTGCATGCCTACTTAGTGAGGCGGGGGGTACAGATAGCAATGCTTCAGGAAACCCATTTATCCAAGAAAGAGTGCGGGGCATAACAGAAGAGGTGGCGAGGGCAGGTTTTTGGCACGATGTACTCAGCTTTCGCAAGAGGGGTGTTGATCTGGATAAGAGCGGGCACGCCGTTCCAAATGACGAGTCAGCGAATTGATCCTGAGGGCAGATATGTAGCGGTTGAGGGGCGACTTTGTGGCAGAGAGGTGGTCCTGTGCAATATCTATGCCCCCAACTCTGATCAGGCCCACTTCTTTGAGGGTTTGTCAAGCTCGCTGGCCTACTTCTTGGCAGGCCCTCTCTTACTAGCAGGAGATTTTAATTCAATCACGGATGTGCAGCTGGATAGGTTGCATCCGCCATTGGTTGATTCCCCGGTGCGCAGGCTAGCGACCCACAGGAAGGAATGGCAGGAGAGGTGGGGATTGCTGGATGTGTGGAGGGAACAGCATCCTGAGATCAGGGATTACTCCTACTTTTCCACACTTCATGACTTGCATGTTAGACTGGATTCTGTGCTGTGCAGTGGCCCCCTAGCGGCGGCAGTAATTCAGTCTGAATATTTAGCCAGGACCATTTCGGATCATAACCCTTTATTGATATCAATGCAGTGGCAGCAGGCGAGATCAGTGGTTCCATCATGGCGGCTGCGGCCTGATACACTGGGAGATCTGGTGTTTAGCGACACGGTTCGACAGGGCATTGACTGTTA